>NC_138503.1:24152376-25504876 GCF_964252035.2 Podarcis erhardii
GAATTGATCCCAAAAGTCCTCTAGTCCAATCCCCTGCAATGCAGGAATCATAGCTAAAGAAGCTCTGAAAGATGGCCATCCAACCACTGTTTAAAAACTTCCAATGAAATAGCCCTCACCATATTTCCAGATAGTCCATTCCACTGTCAAACAGCTCTTACCATGAGAAAGTTCTTCATATTTTTTTCTGGGATGACAAGGAACCATTGGTGAGTACTCCACAGGTTCAGTCAGTCAACCGGCTACAAATCCACCTAACAGTTACCAAGCTTTCGTTTTAAAAGTTTGCTTCATAAGAATATCATTGGGAAGTTTGCCAAAGGCCTTACTGAAATCAAGGTATTCACAGCATTCCCCTGATCCACGAAGCTTGTGACTTGATTTAATAAAAGAAATAAGATTAGTTTGGTATGACTTGCTTTTGAGAAACTCCTTTGTAAATGAAAATAAATAATTTGTGCATACAATTTGTGCCATATTGGGGGAAAAAAGTCTCTTGTGGTATGTCCTTGAGGTACTTTCAGCTTATGGCAGCAAGAGCAACTGTGGCAAAATCCTGGAACGCATTTGATTTGGACAAGTTAGATTACTAGTATTCAGTAGTTTGGCAGACTTTTATGCTTGGACAATATTATTGCAGCAAAATGTGCACACTTCAGTTTGTGACCCAGTCAACTGAGCCAACCCACAAGCTTGGTACCCTAACTACCCTTTTTAGGGGTGGTAGGCCCAATTGAATACCTCTCAGGGACTGGGCAGAGAAGGAATGGTGGAGAATGCCCCCCATCCTGACCCTTCCAGGGAGGAGGAAGAGGATAGATTTACAACAGGGGTTTAAGGGAGGTCACAGCTCAGAGGCAGATGAAGGGAAAAGTTGGGAAATCATGGGAGAGCCAGAGAAGCTGGCTGACACGTTGTCATTAGAAAGCATTCCAGACCCTCCATCTCCCAGAACCCAGAGAGCCTTAAAAGTAGGAGAGCAAAGAGCTCAAAGACAGAGGGTACTTAGTGGCACCTGTAGAGGAGGTGATGATGATGATGACGAATAAGGAAGTGGGAGAGATGGGGGTAGAGATTCACTTGGGGCAACACCATTATCCAAGAGGCTGGGTTCTATAGCTTCTCTCTGTAAAGTTTGAAATAAAAAGGGCTGTAAGACACTTTCCCTTGTCTTTATACTTTGCTGGGCAACCAGCCGGGAGCCGCTGACAACATCCTGACAATACCCTTTGGGTCACCAGTCTTGACTGGTGGGATGCGTTTGGTCTGGTGGTCACAAGTCGTATAATTCTGAGCAGCCCATTCTGAGCCCTAGAAAGAAAAACTGAGGGTGGGCAGGGGGTTGAACCTGGCAGTGATAGTATCAGCCTACTCATTCTGGTGCTATTTTGATCCAAACAGCAAAAACTGCTGTTTGAGGTCTAGCAAAATAACACACATTTCCCAGCCTCGATGATGTAGGCTTTAGCACGATCTGAGGCTTAGGGGGGTTGTGTGTGTGAAAATGCTAAGAGGCTTTATCTCAGATGAAGAACAAACTTCCTGGCTTAATGTATTTTTTAAAAATGAAATCAACATGTTTTTGGTATGCAGAAATATGATTCTTAAAAGAAATATAAATAAAATAGTTTAATAACACTGGTAGTAATAATAATAGTGATAGTGATAAAAATAATAATGGGCCAACAAATTCCAGTGATTCTTTTTGCATGTGAAAATTGGTCAGTCAGGGTTTCCTCATCCTGGCTCAAATTTTTAATCCCAGTTTATGATTGAAAACAGACAAATCCTGAACTATCAGTGTTGAAACAGTGGGAATTTGTTGGTGTTTGAGTGAGAGAGACAGCATTGGGAAAATATTCGTGGTGCTATTAACTTAGCAAAACTTCACATGAGGGAAAAAAGATGTCAGGCTTTATCACTAAATAAAAAATAATAACAATAAAAACCAGCAGCGCCTTCTACACATCTAAATATTTAAAATACTACAAAGTCATTTCCCCCTCAATGGAGGTTCCCAGCTGTTTAAGCAGTTCCCATCATTATATTACAAATGCAACTTTTTAAAAAAGACGAAGAAAAGTTGTTGACTAAAGCCTGAGAAGAAGAAAAAACCACATGCACATGTGTGTATGTGCATACTTAGGTCCAATACCAAATTCTTCTCACCCCCACCTCCCTTCCTGCTCACTTATCATTTCCACAGAACTCCAGTAGAAATGTAGATGGGACAACAGCTTCATACGAGATGACAAAAGCTCTCAAATGAATCCAAGCAAAACATTTCTAAAAGAGAATCGTTTGGATTTAAATGAAGTTAGCTACACTTAGGTCCCATTGCAATTGAGAGACCAAGTTAATCATGGCTTAAGGTGAGAGGGAGGCTGGTCAACTTCATCTACATTTTAAGGGGTGATGGCTTACCTTGGTTCATACAAACTGGCTGAAGTTTGTTGCGTTTTACACCTTGAAAAAAGCTCTGAGGTGCCTTGTAGGAGCCAAGAGACTCTGTAGTTAGCTCTAGCTATTTACTGGGCCAAAATACCCATAGAACCAACACTATGTATGTACAATTGTTTGTGTGAAAGACCATATGCTTTTGATTTGTACAGCTCGACAATTGTGTGCACTGATACACAGAATGTACCAGCTGCCTTGAGAGACATGTTCTGGAGAAGAATAGGCTAAGGAGCAAACCCTACACAAATCCAGAGTGGAGACCCTAAGATGGTTAGATGATGCCTTCTTCTAGCAGCTCCTGCAGCCGAGCTGGTGCCAAACGTCTTGCTCTGCTTTCCTTTGGACCACATCTGTGAGGCCAAGAGGGAGGTCTTGTCATCTGGGCAGGCTAGTATCTCCATACACAATGCCCAGCCTTGCACCCCAGAGAGTTCACTTTGGTGCTGCTAACACATCAAAAACAACATGGGAGGTAGCAGTTATGAGTTACTGGTTTGTGCAGCCACATCAGGCGCTGTGATTCTCCAGTTGTTTAACTTCACCCCCCCCAAGGCACGTTCCATTGTCTCTAGAGACAGATGGTTGCCAGTAACAACAACAAAACTCACTCTGTGAACGTTAAATGTCAGTAGCTATGCAAGTATGCAGCTCAGCTATTTTTATGTTCCTGTTTGCCTGAATTGGGGGATAAAAAGGGCTGTATGAGTGTAATAAGCTAGTCTACTGCACAAAGAGGAAGGGGAATCACAAGCCACATCTGCCTTTTGCCCCACCTGCCACTGACATGACCCCTAGAAGGTTGACCAGAATGGAATGCAGCCCCCAGGTTGAAAATATCCCCTCCCCTGGATTAAGATAAGAAATCTCCCCCCACTCATAAAAGATTGTTTCCAGCCATTAATCTTTGGGAGCTTTTTTCTTTTACCTCCCATGTTATTGCTCCTATATAAAATATCATAACAGAAAAGCCAGTGTGGTGTAGTGGTTAAGAACGCTGGACTCGTAATCTGGTGAAGCGGGTTCCCTTCTTCGCTCCTCCACATGTTGCTGCTGGGTGACCTTGGGCTAGTCACACTTCTCTGAAGTCTCTCAGCCTCACTCACCTCACAGAGTGTTTGTTGTGGGGGAAGAAGAGAAAGGAGAATGTTAGCCGCTTTGAGACTCCTTAGGGTAATGATAAAGTGGGATATCAAATCCAAACTACTCTTCTTCTTCTTCTTCTTCTTCTTCTTCTTCTTCTTCTTCTTCTTCTTCTACATAGCAAGCTGTCTTATGGCAAAACAGACTATTGGTTCATATAGTTCAGTACTGCCAACACTGAGTAGCAGCACTTTTGCCGAGTTTCAGGCAGTAGTATCTTGCAGCCACAGGTGCAGACTTTCAAATTTCCTGCCAGGAGCCCAGGACTGAGACAAACCTAGGGAAAAGGTGGGGTGGGGGCCAGTGGTTATAGTGGAATCTCAATGGTCTCCTGCTGCATCCTGTCTTTGAAAAATCTTTTGGGGATTGTCATGTTAAGATTTGAAAATGTACTGGTAACTTTAGGGTTGCCATATTTCAAAAAAGTAAAAACCAGGACACCCTGGAAGTTGTTGAACCTTTTTTTCTTTTTCTTTTTACAAAAACACCCCCAAAGCACACAAAACCCTACAAGATTTTTCAACTGACTTGCCTAAGATCCAGAACAAAGCACCAGACATCAATTCTGCCTTTGAAATCCCAGTAATGTCTGGGTAAATCCGGACGTATGGGAGCCCTAGGTAACTTTGTTGAAGAATAGATTGCACAATCTGTTGGACAAGTTTCCACCAGCACAACTCTGCTGTGTGGGATTTCTCAATTGTGTAACATTCAAACTCACCTGGACAAAGAACACTGTATATCGTCCCCATGGGTGGCTTTAAAAGAGGATTGGACAAATTCATGTTTTAAAAATTAATACCACCATCCCCAACAATCCAAAACCCATCACAGCTGTATTTTTTATTTTATTTTTTAGTCCTCCCTCTCTCTTTCTTTCTTTCTTTCTTTCTTTCTTTCTTTCTTTCTTTCTTTCTTTCGAAAGATTTCTCTGCAGAAAATGCAAGGGAACCCCCCCCCCCCATTGAACTTTTGCTTCTGCATTAACCTGGCATTGCTAAAACCAGCAAAGTTCTTTGAGGTTGCAAGGAAGAGTCCAGCCTGAGCAAAATGCTAAAAGGGGCATGAATAAAAGTCAAAAGCATTTTAGAAAGCACACGCACAGAGGAAGCAGCTCACATTTCACTCTTGTTTCCTCTGAAGATTGACACAGTAGCTCCCCACCACCCCCCTTTCCATTTTTCCCCCCATTAAGTGAGTTCTTTGGAGAACATCTGAACTTTTCCCATCCCGGACTATTCCCATGGACAATTGGCAGGGAAACTAGGGCAAGTTGAGAATCTGGGATTCTTTCCAGGCATGAGTTAACTTGCTAAAACGCCACTATTTTCCTAATACTAACAGTAAACAGAGTTCACATCCACATGAAGTCCTCTGTGACCCATCCGGGGGACAGGGAGAGCATTCTTGTATATTTATAGAACAAGCTAGAGATATATAAAATATTTTAAACCCTCCACCCCCCCCACTGAATTTTCAGATCTAATAACATCTATTTATGCTGTGTGTCCCTCTCCCCCACAATATACATCTGCATTTCTGGGGGAATAGTGAGGTGTCTTGTTTCCCTCCTGCTGCCAGTGCTAGAAAATGAATCTAAAAGAGCCTAAGGCAGACTCTCCCCCCCCCCCACACACACCCCAAACTATCTGTGGCCTCTTGAGCTGAAGACTGAACCATATCCTCCCTGTCCATTTAAGGCAGTATCAGTTCCCACAGTCGTTTAACAATTAATCCCTCTTCCCAGGGAATTACACCACTGTTCTGTTGCATCCCCAGTAGATGGCAACTTTCCTAACAACTTTCAGCACTTTTAACAAACTACAGTTCCCAGGATTCTTTGGGCGGGAGCCTTGACTGCGGTATAATACTACTTTCCATCTTCTAAATGCAAAGCCTAGGCTCTAACACACAGGTTTGGGTCATTTCCACAGGTGAATGAACATGCCAAGCTGCCTTTCACACAGTGGCATAGCGTGGGGGTGCAGGGGGGGCGGCCACACCGGGCGCAACATCTGGGAGTTAGGGGGCGCAAATCCACGGGTTATGGGGCGCAAATCCACGGGTTAGGGGGCACAAATTACTTGCCTTGCCCCAGGTGCTGACAACCCACGCTACGCCACTGCTTTCACACTCTGATCCAGCTCAGAGGTGGGCAACCTCTGTTGACCATTCACAAGTAAAACCTCGGGGGGGGGCAAGTCAGCTGTGGGCGAGGCCATAAGTAAAATTGGATGGAGCTACCCGCATGATTCTGACCATTGTGCAATAGGTTACATGTAGTTAGAGGTTTCTGAATACAACTCTGTCCAAAGCTTACATCTCTCCACCCTCCAGCCAGCCAAACAAGACACATTTTCTCAACTCTAAAAGACCTTCCAGCTTATGGTGATGGGATATTTGAGAATGGTATAGAGGAGGACTGGTGAAGGGAGTGTCTAGAAAAGTCCTCAGGGCTAGCTAGAGAAGTCTCTAGAGCTGCATTTGGCCCCTGGGTCTGAACCTTCATTCGCTGACCCAACTCAAAGGTGGGCTATTATTATTCTTTCTGTAGAGGGAAATATTTTCTTAGGGGGTAAAGGGGGTGGTGCAGGGCCCCAGCTAATAGGGCCAGGCTCTGGTATCTGGCTGGGTTTCCCCAGCCACTCTGGGCGGCTTCCAACAAAATATTAAAAAGACAATAAAACATCAGACATGAAAAACTTCCCTAAACAGGGCTGCCTTCAGATGTCTTCTAAAAGTTAAATAGTTGTTTATTTTCTTAACATCTGATGGGAGGGTGTTCCACAGGGTGGGCGCCACTACCAAGAAGGCCCTCTGCCTGGTTCTCTGTAACTTCACTTCTCACAGTGAGGGAACTGCCAGAAGGCTTTTGGAGCTGGACTTCAGTGTCCAGGCTGCCCTTCCTCCCTGCCCTGCAGGTTTCCAGAAGAGGAACAAATCATTCTTTCCAAAGGGCTGAACTTAACACTTGTAGAGGGCTTTTGAAATTATCCCAGGGGCCACAGGTTGCCCAAAACTTAAACACACTGTTCTGCTTAAACTCCACTTGGAAAAAAGGAGAATGTCTCAAGTTCTCATTTCAGCACTCCTCTTTAAGAAATGTGCCATGGGAAACTCTTCTTGGGAAGAGGGAAAAATACACACACGCACACAAATGGACACTTAGATGAAATGATGCAATAATATATTAAACCTCCCATGATAATAGAGACTGATTTGAGAGAGAAAGGAAACAAACCACCAAAGATGAGGTTTCAAAAAGCAAAGCAAAACAAAACCTTGTTTGCTGGGGCATAAAGTGAAATATTTTGCAAGTGAAATCAAAGTATACAGCTAACAGTCCAGAGACTTGGTGAAGCACCACATTCTTGGAAGGAAAAGAGTGGAACAGCTTCTTTTAAAACCTGAAGTACTGTATTCAATGCCAATTCAGAAGGGGCAGAGAGTGGGGGAAGATATTCAAATCTTCAAACTTGTTTTGTAGCCTTGGCTGAGCTAAGATCTTGCTTTTGTCTTCAGTGACCCAGATCCCAGAAAAGTCCAGCTTCTGCTTTGCTGGAGTGTCCAGAGTGAACTCATTTAAAGGCTAGAATCTACACAGCACTCTCTGAACTTTCTATCATTATATTTAATTGTTAATTGCTTAACAGTGTAATTAAAAAGACACCCACCCACAAACTAGCCGGCAGTGGTACCCTACAAAGGTCATTGGTAGTGATCTGCATTGATAGCGGTCTGTAAATGACAGTAATGATGTGCTAGAATCATATTGTAGTAGGGAAGCTGAAAGATTTCAGGAGCAAGATTATTGGGCAAAGGCACATAATGAACATCACCTCTGCTAATAACTCCCTATGCAGCCCTAGTCACTTCACTGTTTTTCACAGCCTAAATTTCCCAACAGGATGGTAGGAAAGAAAGAAGGGCAATAACCTTCTTCAAGATGGATGGATCTATTTTATGTGAGCTCAGACACTTTGTCCATCTAGTCCAGTAACTACTCTGGCTGGCAGCAACCCTAGACAGTCCCAGAAAGTGGTCTTTTACTTTTAGGGCTGGTCCACCCATGAGGCCATGTAAATATTTGCACCTGATGTAGATCTTCACTCACTCCTTCCCTGGTGGTGGTGGGGTGGTACCATTTTGTGGCTCACCTCAGGTGTCCAACAGGTCAACTAATACCACTCAACTGTCCCAGGAAAACAGGGACATCCTATTTTTTCACATGGGAACACAGAGGCCATTTTGGATGTTGTGATCTCACACGATCTCACCCCACGATCTCACCCCAAAATAAGTGTTTTTTTGCGGGGCGCTGACCTCGTGCAGGTCACACGAGCTTTGAATTTCCTATTGATGTATCAGGCTGCAACCCTAATCCCACTTACCCAGGAGTCAGCCCCAATTAATTCAATGAGCTGACATAGTTCTGAGCTGACATAGTTAGGATCACACTTTTAGTAATGTGGTTATTTAAGTTTCAAAAGTCACAAAGAACTTGGCCGTCCTTTTTCATTGCCCTGCTGATAAAAATTATGAGAGTGCCCTACACTTTTTAAAAAATAATAATCAATGTTTTGACAAATATTTGTATGATAGTTTTATTTTGTTTATATTTATTGTGCTCCTAAAGAAGAACAGCTGTTTAAAATATGTTTAAAATGGTTTTTTTTTTCTTGTGCACCTGGAGATTCCCCCACCCACCCAATTTCCTTTCCCTGCTATTGGTGCTATCCTCATTTTCTTTCCTAGAAGGCATTGCTACCTGGATGAGAAATTTGTCATGTAAACGGATACTGTGCATTTGAGGCTGCAATGTTAATCAACCAATTGGCAGGAGTGGTGCATCCCATTTCACCGCCTGAGGCAAAATGGGAATGGGCCACTAACACTTCTCTGGCAGAGCAGCAGGGTGAGCAGGGCTCTCGCAGGGGCACTGTCTCATTGACTTTCACTCCTGGAAGGAGAACAGGGAAGGGATCATAGCTCAGAAGCAAAAGTGTCTTGAGAAAAAAAGATGGGAAAAGACATGGAAGGAAGGAAGGAAGGAAGGAAGGAAGGAAGGAAGGAAGGAAGGAAGGAAGAGGAATAATATACACCATGCACGTGCAGAGCCCCAGCTAACATGTGCTTTGCATAACTGAATCGGGACCATTGAGCTTGGATTGTCAGGTGGTTCTCATTTCTGCCCATTTGTGAGCTTCACATGCCAGCTTACATAGACAGAGAGATAGTTTAGTAGACTGATAGAAGATAGACAGACAGACAAATAAAGAAATGGAAGAGGTAAGAAAATGATAGTGGTGATAAATAGATGACAGATAGATGATTAGATAGCCTGTTGATTAAGGGATATCCCAATCATCATCTGTAACCAAAAGTTTGCTTCAGTACTGCCCCCCCCCCCCTTTGTGTGAGTCTGTGTTTTTATCCCCAAGTTATTTACACATTTGGATCATATCCGGCTTCTGAAGAAATGCCATGAGAAAATATTTTATTCTCACAGTACTTCAGAATTTGTGAAGAAAGTCACATGCTTTTAAAAACTCACAGGGGAAACATTTTTTTAAAAAAAAAGAAAGAAAGAAAGAAAGAAAGTCACCCAACACTTGGTTCGTCATTCATTAACTCAGTAGAAAAAGCACTTTTCAGTTTTTTAAAGATGCAGATGTTGTTTACTTTATTTTCCTCATCCTTGTACACTTTTAAAAATGTGTTTTGGGAAACTCGTTGGAATCCTTACAAATGGACATGTTGGATACCTTCTAGCAATAGAGCACTTATGTTACATTTAGGAGGTCTGCGTTTCAATCCCTGACATCTTTAGGCAGGGCTGGGAATGTCCCTTGTCTGAAGCCCTGGAGAGCTGCTGCCAGTCAGTGTAGACAATACTGAGCTAGTCGTATGACCACTTCCTATGTTCTTTGATTATGACCCAATACAGTGGTACCTCAGGTTACATACGCTTCAGGTTACATACACTTCAGGTTACAGACTCTGCTAACCCAGAAATAGTGCTTCAGGTTAAGAAATTTACTTCAGGATGAGAACAGAAATTGTGCTCCGGTGACGCGGCAGCAGCAGGAGGCCCCATTAGCTAAAGTGGTGCTTCAGGTTAAGAACAGTTTTAGGTTAAGTACGGACCTCCGGAACGAATTAAGTACTTAACCCGAGGTACCACTGTAGTTCTTAACTTCAGCTAGACAGTGCCCATTCTTTTTGTAAATAACCTTTTGTTATAGCAGCATACAAAAAAAGACAGCAAGAAGGAAGCAAAACAGAACAGCAAAACAGAAAAAGAAAAAAGGAGGAAGAAGGAAGAAGGAACGGAGAAAAGGAGAAAAGCATGTAAAACAAGATTATGCTACTTTCCTTGTCTGTGGCATGGACATTATAAAATTCGAAGTAAAGCCGGAAACTTCTGGATCACAACAATTTCAGTAAACATGAAGGAAAAGAAGTATGCCAGCAGCGTAAGAGAGTCTGGTGCAATTCTGCATATCCCAACCTTGAGCAGATGATTGTTGAGAAAAAGTTTCCCTTCTCACTATCTCCTAAATATTTTGGAAAGTGGTTTGTCAGTCTATCTGCTGTTTCTCTACCTATTTGAACATTGCTTGAGATATCACCACCAAACTTCTGCCTTGGGGCAAAGCACTGTTCATCAATACCAGCCACCATTTTGAATCGAGGTGACAGATGAAAACTCAATTTTGGTGTGACTGTGACCACTTTTTTGGCATAGGTTTAGCCACCTCTCGAGGTATCTTCACCAAACTTGGCGCAAAGGTTCCCGGGGTGAGAGGGCAGACTTTGCCACCATTTTGAAACCAGGCACCATTTTTATTCCCAGATAGTGAACAGAAACATCCCTAGGGTGTGCCTTTGCCTGACTGGGGTAGTTGGGGGTGGGGAGCTGTGGGCTGTTCACAGCCCTGCAAAGCAGGTCTGGGGCTGGTCAATACTTGGGTGGGTGACTGCATGGGTGCCACATGTATGATGCCATATATATACAATGATACACATACAGTATATAATATTTAAACACTCCTTCTCTGTGTGGCGCTGTGGGTTAAACCACAGAGCCTAGGACTAGCCGATCAGAAGGTCGGTGGTTCGAATCCCCACAATGGGGTGAGCTCCCGTTGTTCAGTCCCAGCTCCTGCCAACCTAGCAGTTTGAAAGCACGTCAAAGTGCAAGTAGATAAATAGGTACCGCTCTGGCGGGAAGGTAAATGGTGTTTCTGTGCATTGCTCTGGTTTGCCAGAAGCAGTTTAGTCATGCTGGCCACATGACCTGGAAGCTGTACGCAGGCTCCCTTGGCCAGTAAAAGCGAGATGAGCACCACAACCCCCGAGTCATCCGTGACTGGACCTAAGGGTCAGGGGTCTCTTTACCTTTACCTCTCTATGTTAGTTCTTCTGTATTTCAGCCTAAATGAAGACAAAATTAGAGGTAGCAGGTTTGCAAATTGAGCAGAGGGAGGGAACCACCAGAATCTAAAAATGATAATGAGGGTTCCGAGAGGACAAATACAAAAACATTCTCCACCAACCTATGAATTATTTTTAGCTGGGTTGCTGAAGCAGCTGCCTGGCCAAGTTCTGTGTTTAAATAAATAATTTCTCATGTCACGAGACATGGAAAAAAATCAGGTAGAGGACAGCCCAGGGCAAGCAAAAATATATACGCAATTGTGCCATCAACAGATGTATCGTCAGGCTCTCCCGCCCCCTTTAATTTGGTCACTGGCATCTTTGTGCTACTTCTGTCACACCACATCAAATGGAGCATGAATTTTTGAAGCAAAACCTCTGCGATTATTTCAGTTGCGATTTAATCCACAGCTAACCTCAGGGCGCAGGAAGGTCAGATGTCAATGAATCAGTTTAGCATGCCATCCGACCCCCCCAAACAGAGAGCCAGGTTTTGTTTCGCTTCCCCCTTGTACGTGTGGCTTCTTATTCATGTAGACTCGCCATTCAGGGTCTCTGCTGCTCCCTTCTGCAATCTGCATGATGGTAGATGCACTTTTCCTTACAAAGAAGCATAGGAGGGGAGGAAACAAGCGTAGGAGGGGAGGTGTAAGAAGGTATCATTTTCTGGTCTGCCCTGTATTCCTCGCATACAGCATTGTTTCCATTTTACTGCAGTTCATCTTCCAACAACAACAAAAATGTTATTCATTTCGCTCTCTGCTTTGGCAAGATTATGTAACATACATGACTTACGGTATTAATTGCAAAAACTATGTTGTTACGACATTATTCCACCTCCATTCATTTCAATGCAAAGGGAAAACAATCAAAGTGGTAAAGCACAATTATATATTGTTTGCAGCAACAATAATGAATATTGACTCTATTTTCTGAATTCATTTCCATTCCAGACATGGGATGACTAGGCAAAAATTGACAATTTGCTCCCTTTTTCATTTTTTTGTTTGAAGTCTCTGGCATCTGTACTGGTTTACTGAATTCCTCTGGCTATAATTTACAAGGTCCTTAACAACTTGGGTTTGGGATAACTAAAGGACCACCTGAAACCTGGAGAAGAGCCACAGCTCAGCCACAGCTCAGCCACAGTGTAGAATTGACTTTGCATGCAGAAGGTCCCAGGGGTCGCCCAGTAGGACTGGGAATGTCCCCAGTCTGAAACTGGAGAGTTGCTGCCAATCAGAGAAGACAATACTGAGCTAGATGGACTTGGTATAATGCAGCGTCCTATGTTCCGGTTTGGCCTCATCACCACACCGCTTAAACATATGAACCTGCCTAATACTGACTCAGACTGTTGACCCAGATAAAACTCGCTAAGTTTCATAAGGAGGTCTTTCCCTATCTGAGATCCTGCGGTTGTCACTAAGTCATAAAGTATCTGCTTTGCATGCAGAAGATCCTAGGTTCAATCCTTGGCAACTCTAGGTAGGACTGGGAGTCTTTCCTGTCTGAAACCTTGGAGAGTCACTGCCGCTAATACTGAACTAGATGTCCTCTAACTCAGTAGAAGGCAGCTTCCTATGTTTCTAATGGGAGGTACTCCTTTCTGGAATGCTGGAGATCTGCTGCCAGTCAGTGCAGACAGTATTGAGATAGATGGATGGATCAATGGACTAACTTGTTATAAGACAGATTGCTATGCTCCTCCATGCTTAAATATTCTATACTACACCAAGTTGTTGCTGTTGGTGGGGACAGGCTACCCACAGCACCCACCTCCAGTGTTTCAATGCTTGCACTGACTGCCCATCTGTTACTGGACCAGGTTCAAGTTTCTTGTATCAATTTACAAGGCCCTGAAAAACGTGGGTCCAGGAGGGCCTTGAAGACTGATGTCTCATATGCCTTATCATCGAGGTCTCTGTACTTTGTAGCGAAAAGGCATCCAGACTGCCATGTTGCATAGTTGTTTTGCTGGGATTTTTAATATAATTCATCTGAGAAAATGAACGCTTAGCTGAGCCATTTGTGACTATTAATGTTAAAAATCTAGCAATGGGAAATTTCTTTGCTGCCTTCCCCCCTTCCCTTGATGCCCTAAGCAAGTGCTTGTTTTGCTTAATGGTTAATTCAGCCCTACTTATTGCCCTATAATAAGAGAGGACCTTCAGGCCTTCCAAGCCTTTTTATGTGCTCACCAGGATTCCTCACCCACCATACCTGTCCCCAGGCACACACCCTCTCTGCAGGACATCACCCAGCTTCCCACATTCCTGGAACGTTCACGCCTGTCTGGAATGTCCCCTTGAATTCTGATCATGTCTCCTGCTTGCCTAGATGGAAGACAAGGGGTTGTGTTTGTAGAAATAACCTCCTGTACAAAGGTAAAATTTACACCCATTGCTCCACTGGCTTTTGCCTGTGGCCCCAACCACCACCGACTTGTGGCCCCCATAAGGTTGTGCATAAAGGAATGCGGCCCTTGGGGTGAAAAAGTTCCTTACCCTTGCTCTATACAGTTTCTGCAAGGAAGGTGAAGTTGCAGAGGGACTCCTTCGCCAGTGAAAAGTTTCCACTTCCTGACAAAGAGCCTATTAGCTTCCCACCCCTCTCGGATTTCAGGTCCTGGAGTAGGCGGCTAGGCAGGCAGACAGACAAACTGACTCACCGAGGTGTGGGCCATAATTACAAAAGATTGCGATCTTTGTCCATTATCTAATATAGCATTGCGGTCTGAATCACCAGGAGCAGTTTATGGAAAGTGTATGCGTCAGATTAGTCACAATATTCAATATTGATTGTTATTCACTCGCAATAATAAGCCCAGTGTTCAAGCTGCCTTGGTGCCGTCTATTAAACGCAAACACACACCCCGAATCCACAACCTTTCCATAAGTTCAGTCGACTCCAGGAACCAGAGACAAATACATGGAGAAAAAAATCAGGCCTGCAGCTGAAACCAACATGTCTGGAAGTGAGAGTCCTTGTCACTTCCCCCTGCTCACAGCTTGCTGATTCCTATCAGCCGCTGTTCCCAATGATGACAAAGATTGCATGCCTAACCTTCAAATCTCCTCTGTGCATTGTGTCCTGCAGATGGGTTCATAGGTCTGGCCTGAGGTCAGTGGGTGGACAGTTCACTTGCGCTGTTATTTGTCACCAGGGGTCAAGTGGCACATCTAGAGAGAAAGCGAAAGGACAGGCAGATGGCCCCCCAGTTTCATTGTCTTCATGTTGCTCCACCTGTGGCCAGTGATATACATGCTGCACATATGGCACAATTGTACTGATACATTTTATTTTATTTATTACTGTGTTTATCTCCCATTGGAACATAAGAAGAGCCTGCTGGATCAGGTCCATCTAGTCCAGCAATCTTTTCTCACCATGGCAGAGACAGCAAAGCCATCACGGCTAGTAGCCACTGATAGCCTTTTCTTCCATAATTTTGCCTAATCCTCTTTTTAAAGCCATCTAAGCTGCTGGTCATCACTGCCTCCTGTGGACATAAAACTGCAAATACGAAGGAGAAGCATGCATAAAAATGCACATATTTTTATATAAATATTCTGAATAAAGAATATATAAAGAATAAAGAATATTCAGAATGCATCATATCAGGGGGAATGGCTTGCAAAAAAAGAGAGGATTAGACACAGTTATGGAGGAAAGGGCTGTCAGTGATGACTGGTGATGCTTCTGAATATCACTTGCTGGAAGCCACAGCAAGGGAGAGCTCTCTTGCTCAGGTCCTGCTTGTGGTTTCCCACAGGCTTCTGGCTGGCCACTGCGAGAACAGGATGCTGGACCAGATAGACTACTGGCCTGATGATCCATCAGTCTCTTCTTGTGTTCTCATGTTCATTGCTTGGTTGGAGAGCAGCTTTTCCAAATGTGGAGGAGTGCAATTTTCAAAGGCTAGCTACATTTCGGACAACATGTTGATTTGCAAAAGTGCCAAATAGATCAGCTGACATTTTAATGAAAACCTAACTGAATTTCTCCCCACCCCATCTCACTTTTTGGCTCAACCCCCCGTTCAGTGTAAATATGAAGGCATTTTAGGTGCATAAAGCCCCACACACATGGGCTCCATCAATCAGGAATTGGAAAAAGGGACATGGATGCACTGGGCTAATCTCTTCTCTACTCAGAGATATTCTACTTTGCACCAGAAAAATAGGAAGGTGCCATATGCCATGTCAGACCATTGGTCCATCTAGCTCAGTGTTGTTTGCACTGACTGGAAGCAGCTCTCCAGGGTTTCAGGTGGGAGTCTCTCCCAGCCCTACCTAGGGATGCCATGGATTTTCTGCATGCAAAGCAGATGCTCTACCACTGAGCTATGGCCACTGCTCTAATAGGAGGCTGTCTTCTACTGATAAGACCACTGGTAGCTCTTCAGGGTTTCAGGCAATAAACTTTACCAACTGTTCCTGGAGATGCCAAAGATTTAATCTGGAACCTTCTGTATGCAAATGTTCTACCACTGAACCATGAGCAGTCCAGGTCCTGATGCACCTTGCCTCATGAATGATACTGAATTGTTTGCAGTGATGTTGTTTTTATCTATGTAGGTGAGTACCTATTTAGAGTATAACAAGAAATCATCTCACATTGCTTCCTGACTATAAAATGCCTCCTAGTCACTTTCTGTCTGTAGCTGGAAAGTGTGTCCTTTTATCCCCTCCCTCAAATCCACCCCCCTGTTTTGCTGCCCCCTCCAGTGACTCCGAGGGTCACGTCCCTTGCAAGTTCATTTCTGGGCCAGCTCTGCCAAATTATATGATGGGAATTAATGTCCACTTGAGCTTCCAACAGCAAAACCTGATTTAAGCTCTTAGGTTGAACTTGTCTACAATTGTCAGGGTGAAAGGCCAGTTCCTAACCATTAATTAACCTAATCCATCTCAATCTCCTTTATTTTATACCTTTTTTCAGGTTTGCGACTCTGGGAAATATATTTGGGGGTGGAGGTGAGGGGGAAGCCACACACTACGCTGGGGGTGGGGAACCCAGAAATACTATTATGCTGTGTGACATCTAGTTAATTATGCAGTTAACATTGTATTTTTGTAAGCTACACTATTGTGAAGGCTCACATGGTTGACATTATTAAATACTGGTAAATTGATGAATGAAGCTGACTTCATCTGTATTGTTCAGTGCTTGAAACTAACAGCATAGCATAGTCATTATGTTCCTATAGTATTTACCTTTTTTAATGGGTCTTCTGAAAGCTCAAAGACACTTTGATCCTAACAACAACTGTGTAAACAAGGTGTCTTCTTGGCTCCAAGGAATCGAGCATGCTGGCCAAATTTGGTGGGACCACCCACCTGTCAATCATGACATCACTGTGATGTCACATGATTGGCAGGTAGATATGGAAGCCCAACCATCAAAATCCCTTCCACCGCTTTGTAAAGCACCCTTTGAACCAGCTTTTAAAGGAGATGTCACCGATGGTATGAACAGATGTGTGTGGTTTGGGGGGAGAGACCTGGTAGGTATAACTGAACCCATGGGTGGACTTAGATAGGTCCATGAACTAGAAGTTCCCCATTCCTGCTGTAGGTCGTGCCTGTACTAGCTTCCCTAACTTTTCTTGGACTGTTCCAATTCTGGGCTATAGGTGTGTGCCTATGCAGTGTTGGCGGCAGTAAGCCTCTGGATACCAGTTCCTGGGAATCACAAGGGGGAAGAGGCACTGAGGCACAGAGGTCCTGCTCATGGGCTTCTCATGGGCATCTGGTTGGTCACTGTGAGACCAGGATGCTGGACCAGATGGGTCTTTGACCTGGTACAACTACAGAGCTTTTCCTATGTCCTTATTGGAGATGATTCACTGACAGTTCTCTTAGTTCACAATCTACTATGAAACTGCATTTTGGCTTCAGCAGAACCCTGGACTCCAACAGAGATCTTTAACATACTTTTCAGTCTGTCCACTCATAAGAATAATTTGTTTTAGGGAGAGAAGTTGAGCTGCACCAAGCATTCTTGGAGACAGCTTTCCATTCCATTCTCTTTCATCATCCGCCAACCGCAGGCCAACTGCCTTGCACTTCTCTGATTAAACAGGAGAAGGAGGGGAGGGGGGAATGGATAGATAAGGGAATAAGGAGCCTGACACTGGGGAGGCTGTCATGCTTCATGCCTCAAATATTTCAGTTTTTTATAATTGGCAAGATTAAAATACTTGCATGAAAGCTTCATGTTCACCATTTGCAGGGCTGAGATCATGTGACGGACTGATAACTCCAATGCGCCTTCACCTTTCACTGGAATCCTACTTCAGACACAGAGGTACGTATAGTAAATGCCAAGCATGGATGAACACAGTGGTGTACCCTAGTCTGTGCACCTTCACCATACAGTGTGTACTAGTGCTATGCCAGGATCTGTGCCTCCCTAGTTTCGGAAAAGTTTTCTCCTGCCTCATTCTCCTATTCTCTGCTGTCTAGCATGTTCATAACTGAGGTGGCCTGTGAACCAGTGTTCCCAGTCAAAATTCTTCAAAAAGCTGTACAGTGGCCAAACCGATGAGGCCATAGGCAAGGTTGTGAGATCACTTTTCAAGGAGGAAATCAGCTTTAAAAATGGGTGCCTCCTCAAAGTTGGTGGGCTGAGCCTGGATAGCTCAGTTGAGTAGAGCATGATGCTTATAATGGCAAGGTTGCAGGTTTGATCCCCGTATGGGACAGCTGCATATTCTTACATTGCAAGGGGTTGGACCAGATGAACCTCAGGGTCCATTCCAACTCTACAATTCTATGGTGTGTGGCATCTAATCCCCAGTCCATGACACTGACTTTTGGAATGTGATTAAGGAAAATTAAGAAGACTTCTTTTGGGACTTGAATCTGATTGCAACATTAATGCAATTTCCCTGAGGTGGGATCATGCAGGGCCCCGCAGAATGAGAGCAGAGGATGGGAATAACGTCAGTGATGTTCCAAACTCAAAACACTTTTTGCTTTTGCACATTCTTTTCTCAAGCTGTTTTGACTAGTTTGCAGAATTGAAGTTTTATAGCAGACCATTGAATCAGCAGCAAAGGAGGTCCTATTCTTCACCCCCACCCCCCAAATAAAGCTTTTTGTTAATGACTGGCTTCTTTTGTGGCTGTTCTTGCTCTGCTCTTGGAATTTTCATGAAAATGGGCTGATGCAGTTCAAGGGCCTCCCCAATAGTGTTTTCTCCCCCTTGCCAAAGAAATGCCGTCAGTGTTAAAAGGCCCTAATGAATGCATAGACCAAGAAGCTTATTTACATCAAAATTTGTTTACTAAGCCAACTTGAGCCCCGAAACTGGGATAAACAGTTTCCTCGATAATGTAATAACCGCCAAAGACCTGATCCATTCAGGAAAGGCCAAGAGACTTGCCCTTCGCTTATGGATGCAAAGTCACGTTGCCCAAAATTGAATCAAATGCTAATAAAGAGTCAGATCCCACAGGTCAATGAGGAAGGAGCTTTTAGCGCTGAATGCAGCCTCCGACCGAATGAGTAACCGCAGCCCAGCCTGCTTGGGTTCCTAGGCAAAGTGGTTTCACTCCTTCAATTGTCTTTGTTCCAAGTGCGGGGGTGTGTGGGGTGGGGTGGCGGCAGGAGGGGGACATATGCTTCTTCTCGTAACCTTGGTGAATTTGGCACTCTGGCTGATACCGCCGGAAATGTCAGATTGGGCATTATTCATTTCTAAATTGGCCAGCACACTTTCAAAAATTATTATTCCAGTGTTTGGTGGCAGCTGTGATAGGCATTAAAAAGTGTGCACATTGAAACAGAGGTGTTCATTTCAATTGCAAGGTTATCTCAGCCACCCTTAACCCCAAGATAGGGTTTTGTGGCCATGGCAGCATGCAGACTCTGCCATTCCCAGTGGACCTAAAGTTCTGTCTGACTTGATCTTTGGGCTACTGACCACTGTGAAGAGCTATAAGCTTAAAGAGTCCCCAGAGATAGCATGTTCTCCCATGCTCCAGTCCTATAAGCCCATTGGTCTTCCTCATCTGGTGTCATGATCCTGGGGTCAGATTCCCTTTCTCCAAGGACTCTGGATCAACAGGAGAATTACATGTAGGGCCAGTTCCAGAAGCACTTCCACAAGAGGAGCCCATGGTGTGAATGCCCCTCTGGCCTGAAAATGTCACACTGCCATCCTCAGAAGACTCCACTGCAGAAGCCTCAGTACAGCCAGAGTCTTCCTTGTTCCATCAGAGTAAATGGAGTAAGTGGTGTCCATTTAATTGGAGAGGAATCTTCCAGGGAAGATGGAACTTGCCATTGGAGCAGACCTGCTGCTCCTATATAAGGCTAAGGCTAAATCTGGCTGTTGCTGAAGCAACATCAGAGCCTCAACCTACAGCAGGGCTGTAAAATGCTTTAGTTAAGATTTGAGACTGGCTAGGATAACAGCTGAGTCTTGCATATTTGGCATTTCAGTTCCCTATTTGTTTCATTTTGCTTATGCTCCAGTCCTCATGTTCTACCAGCTTCCTGTTCCTTCATCCTACCAGTTCTCTATGTTGTCAATAGCCCAGCATCAGAGCAGCTACACATGTCTGAGAAACAGAGCACTTACGCATGGATGGTTTAAAAACAAAAACAGAAACAAAGCAAAAACAAAAAATGGGGGTCACAAGCATGTAGTAGTCTATGCTTAAATCCAGACTCTTTCTTTACCTTCCCTTCCTTCTTTATATTCTGGTTTCATATCCATGAACAAGAGTTGAAAGAGGGTAGCGAGATGGTTAAAAGGGATTGCCAGTAAACCAATATGTCACCTTCAGACTCACATTACTCACATCAGAGCACTATTTATTACTTATTTCATTTCAATCTACTATGCATTTTAGAAAGTGGTTTGTCTGTCTGTTCTCTATGTATTTGCATACCTCTTAAGATATTGTAATCAATCTTTGCATGATGAATTCTGAATACAAAGTGCAGGTTTCTGCTGCGTTGGATAGAATTGGACTCCATTTTGAATCAAGGTTCTGAATCTTTTTTTTTTTAAAAAAAAGAATGAACCTTTACAAAAACACTGATTTTGAGCATTCAAATGAAATTTTGGAAGATGGTTCCTGAGATTGAGAAGCAAGTTTTTTGTCACAGTCTGGATGCTGTTTTGAATGTAAATAGTGGGTTGAACTTCACTGATTTTATCCAAATTCAGCAGGATTGCATTTGACAATATATCCAATAACGTTAGATTGAGTTTTTTTTTAAAAAGTGTATAAATCTCAGTATTCTTGGTTTCCTAGAATTCCCAAGCACTGCTGGGCACTTTCTGCAAGTGATTTATATTGTTATCATCTGGAGTACAACAACAAAAGTACTTGAATGGGGCTGGTGAGGGTGTGGCCTCCAGAGAGATAGCGTAGTCTTGAGAGAGCCCTGAGGCCTGGATAGAGAGGTCTGGGGTGTGATCAGTATTTAGTCAGAGGGTCCCTACCTACTGCCCCAAAGCAATGATGTAGAAATTGGATTCAGGCCAGCATCAAAACTCTTGAGCACAATCCATGCCGGTGCCCTGCCACAAGTTCTGCACTGCACTTTCAGGAAGTCCTCTCTTTCCCGTCTGCACCTCTCTTTCCCCTCCCCTCTGCCTAGTACGGGGAAATGCACGTTTAAATTCACTTTTGAAGCAGCACCACAACTGGAATATGGCATTACATGACTCTGTAACCTTTTTTTTCCTTCCAGAAAACCACCCTTTATGAATAAAACATAGGTGACCTTTAAAAACTTAGCGGTTGTACTGGGGGATTGCATATTAACAAGCTTTTTGAAGAGCCTGGACAGGCACGGTACGTTTCAGTTAAGGACAGATAATAGAATGATTCAAATAATTTATTATTTTGCAGCACAATGTGGAGAAATGTAGGGAAACCTCCTCCGCTGGAGACTTGCTTAGAATGTTGCACGCCTTCAGGTACATGCTTCCCCTCGTTTGCCTAAATTACGGAGCTGATTTGAAACAAAGAGTTTCCCTTCAAACACCAACCATGCTGCGCCACAGCCTGGAATGTAGCTTGTCGTAAACTCGGTTAATTTAGTGCATATCACACTGATTAATCTGTCAAAAGATCACCACCAAACTGCGGCAGAACACCTTTTGACAACGCCTGTAAGCAATGGAAGACAGGGCTTTAATATGTTAAACACACAACGACACGTGCGGTCAATGGAGATGGGGGACTAGGCTGGTCCCCTAAATGTTCCCAGTAAATTAGAGCATCAAAGTATTAAAGCCTGCCCCCTCCTTCCCAAAGCCTGGGAAGCTTCTGCCCAGCTTAGGGAGGGAAGCATGATGCTCACGCATGTGATGTTGAAACTTCACAGCATCGTTCCCCCATCACCCTCGCAAGCCAGCGCCTCTGGCCCTAACTGTTCCCCTATGAAAAATTTCACCGCACAACACTGTAAATGGAGGTACAGAATCTTAGGAGTGGAGGATAAATGCCCCCCAGCTGACCCCCTAGTTCTCCCCTAGGTCTGCCTCCTCCCCTGGCCACACCTATCTTTCAGGGCCACATCCATCACTGGTTCTGCTCTAAGTCCTAGGACCTATTTGAATGCTTTTGCCCTCACATTGACACACGTGCAAAGCACAATGCAAGCTACAGCAGACAAATCAGCATTATTTATTGACATAAAAACTCTTTAAACAACTCAGGGCTAGGATAACTTGCAGACCATTTACTACAGGCAATGGTGGTCATCAGAGGTAGGAATGGAAGGATCTGTCCATTTTGTGTTTTTCTTTGTTTATTTTTCTTCCAGTCTTATTTTCTGTTCTCTGCATTTCTGCTGCAACTTGCGATTAAAAACACCCTTAATTAAATTTAATTAATTAAAGCTAGATTCCCCAACTGATTATTAGAAACATCTTGGTTGCTTATCTTGGTTACTGGGTTGTCACAATGGTTAACCCCCACCTAAGCAAAGCTGCGTAAACGGACTGTATGACTTTTGAGAAATTGAGTAGGTACTCACAATCCTTTGATGCTTAACTAAACGAAAACTCATCTGAGTCTCAAATTAATGATAGATCCTTGTCCTCCTGACAGCTAAATTGCTGTCTCCTCTCCCTGACAAACCCTCTACATTGTTCGGCCCTTAATTTTGCTTTAAACAGGAGACCAGACCAGCAAAGGTCAGACTTTGAAAGGTCTCCCTTAGCGCCTTCAGGGAGCTTTCTCCTGCATTTATAATATTCTGTTTGGATCTCAGCAGGACATCTTCCCCTCTTCACTAAGTGGCCGTGTTTCACTTGCTGTATGACGCCTTTATACAACGGAAGGAGTCACAAATATGTGGGGGAAATATCTGAAAGTTTCATCACAGGACATTTATGTCAGGCCACTTTTCCCACAGCTTCTAAACATTCCTGAGATGTCTTTTGCAGGGGGAAATCTGTAGGAATAACTGCAGAGATATCAAACTTTCCTCGATCCATAAAGGAAAAGAAGTGGATGCTGGTTTTCTCCATTGTGCCTTAACACAGAGATGGAAGCAGAAAAGTGCTCCATAGGGCCAACCTGATGGGTTTTCTCCAATGTGTCATTAAGGTGCTTCAGAGCATCTGTGTTGCTGCCATATGAACTGGATGGGAACACAAGGTAATCAATTTCAGTTGAGAGCACTAATTTATCACTTTGCCATCTTTTATTGCAGGCTGGAACATCTCTCTCTCTCTCTCTCTCTCTCTCTCTCTCTCTCTCTCTCTCTCTCTCTCTCCCCCTCATTCTCCCTAAATGCAAACTAAGAAAAATAAAGACAGTCCTAGTGTTGCCATTTAGTTCAAAGGGAATTGAAATTGATAGATGACAGTTATAGATAGACAGATAGAAAGAATGAGATGCAATGGAAGATAGAGAAGTGACATGCATATATTTGTATTTAACACACACACACTCCATACCTGAAGGACTTGGGGGAGATCTCACCCACTGCACAGCAAGAAACCTGGATTTGCTACCTAATGTAGTGAAGGACTTTTTTCAGTTGGCATTTGAATGCCCGGAGGGAGGAGAAAGAGTGAAGCATGACATTTGGCTCTGTCCCAACTTTCCCCTTTTTATCTGAAGGTCCCTGGGAAAGGAGCCAGGGAAGGGGAACACTGCTCAGACCCGTGCTTTCTATGTATGGGACAAGCAGAAGTGTGCGTGAGCCCTTAGAGGTTCAGTCTGCCTCATGGTAGGAATTGGCCCTACCATTGCTATGGCCACTGGCTAATGGAAATAAAGTTTTGTCTTATTGGCCCTACCAACCTTTCATGAGACTTTTGTCCAATCTAGAAAGCTTTCTTCATCTTTTGGCCTAAAATTTCTGATTTTGTGTGACTGAGGCCACATCCACACCATACATTTAAAGCACTATGATACCACTTTAAACAGTCCTCCCCCTGCCCGCCGCCCAAGAATTATGAGAGCTGTAGTTTGTAAAAGGTTCTTCGAGTTGTTAGGAGACCTCCTATTTTCCTCACAAAGCTACAATTCCCAGAGTTCCCCAAGAGGAAGGATTGACTGTTAAACCACTCTAGGAGTGGCGAGTGTCCTTTTAAGATTCAGCGACCTTGACAAACTGCAGTTCCCAGGTTTGGGGGGAGGCATAACTGTTTAAAGTAGCACAATGGTACTCTAAATGCATGGTGTGAATTTGGCCTATCTGTGTACAAGAGAGAGTGAGAGACAGAGAAAGTGGGAGGGGATGAGGGAGAGGGAGAGGTGGGGGGGGGGAGAGAGAGAGAATGATCTTCACAACTCCCTGTATCTCTCCCCAGACCCCAATTTCCTAACCAAAGCACATTACGGATCTGATGCTTTTCCACAGCCTGGTAACACATCAATAAACTAAAGAT
This sequence comes from Podarcis erhardii, assembly GCF_964252035.2. Lineage (NCBI taxonomy): Eukaryota > Metazoa > Chordata > Lepidosauria > Squamata > Lacertidae > Podarcis > Podarcis erhardii. The sequence continues at coordinate 24,176,293 of NC_138503.1, forward strand.
TATTGTGCTTTGTCAGGTTTTATTTTGTAACATTATGGGAAATTCTCGGCTGCTCTGGATGACTGCATAAACTCTTACTGCTTGACAATTAACAGAGCTAGTAATAGAAAATGCAATGTAATTTACCTTCGTACAAGGGATTTCGGTTAACAAAAATTAAACTATTGAACTCTTTGCTTGCAGGAGAAGGACACTGTCTTATTATGTCTATCGCTTGCTGTTGGGATTGTTGTTTTCTCCCCGCCCCTCTTAAATAAAAAAAAATAAAAATGCAAAGACGAGAGCATTGTGGGCCTTGGGTGGATTTATGGTGAAGATGTTTTGCACGTTCAAGATGCCTGCTTTGGAACTGGACAAAAAGCTCCCTGCTAAATAGCCATATTTTATTCTCCTACTGTGATAAAGGGAGAGAGTTCATGTAGATAAATTATCTTGAAGGGGGAGTTCCTTTCTCCACCGAGCAATTTCACTGCTGAAGAAAGGAAACAGAATTTTGTTCATTTAAGAAGAGAGAGAGAGAGAGAGAGAGAGAGAGAAATACTTATAGGTTTACTCTCTTCCCCTGCAACCTTCCCAGATGATTTTAATCAAAAAACATGCCTTTAGGATGTCATCATTCTCTGAAGGTTATGGAGCAGAGCCTGTACCTTGGGTGCTTCTGTACCAATGTTGAGGGTCAAACGAGATGGGATTGTGGTGGCCACGTTTGCTGCTCATATGTCGCCACTGCTCATGTGATGCATCTCATAAAAAATGGCACATGGACGAAGGTAGTCTACATGGACAAGAAGGCTATTGATGGCTGCTAAGCATGATGGCTAGTCTCTGCTTCCACAGTCAGAGGCAGCCATGTTTCTGAATACCACTTGCTAGAAACTGTGGGAGGAAAGAGTGCTCTTGTGCTCAGTCCTGCTTGTGGTTTCCCTTCAGGCATCTGGTTGGCCACTTGGAGAACAGGGTTCTGGATTAGATGGGCCATTGGAATGACCCAAAAGGTTCTTCTTAGGTTCTTAATCACTCCTTGAATTAAACTTTCCATGAACCACCATCCAAATGCCATTTTTCTACAGCTTGGCTACAACAGAATTTTAGGAAGATGTCTTGCCTCACATCAAACCATTGATCCCTCAACCTCAGTACTGTCTATACCAGTAGTGGCTAAATTGCTGCCCTCCAGATATCCCAGGATGACAACTCCCATCATACCTGGCCATTCTCCATGCTGACTGGGGCAAATGGGAGTTGGAGCGGAACAGCATCGGATGGGAGGGCACCATGTCGTCTTTCTCCATGTGGCAGCCCTTCAGATATTTGAAAATTTCAGTTCTCGCATTGTTTTGGAAACAATTTGATAGATTCACCTTTAAATGCAAAGTGAGTTGAATTTCTCCCCCATAAGAAACATGCTTTGCTCCAGCTACAAAATTTCAGAAGATCTACCATTTTTGAAGGCTCCAACACCACTATGAAATTTATTCCCACAGAAGGCAGTAATGGCCACCAGCTTAGTTGGCTTTTAAAAGATGATTGGACAAATCCATAGAGAAGAGGACTATCAATGGCTAGTACAGGCATAGGCAATCTTGGACCTCCAGATGTTTTGGGACTACAATTCCCATCATCCCTGACCACTGATCCTGTTAGCTAGGGATGATGGGAGTTGTAGTCCCCAAACAGCTGGAGGGCAAAGTTTGCCTATGCCTGGTCTAGTAGATTTAATGGCTGTGCTCTGCCTCCAGTAATGCCTCTGAATACCATTTTTGGGGAAACTCCAGGTGAGGATAATGCCCTGGTGCTCAGGTCTTGCATATAGGTTTCCAAGAAGCATCTAGTTGGCCACTGTGAGAACAGGATGATGGACTAGATGGACCATTGGCCTGATTCAGCAGGCTCTTATGTTCTTGACCAGCCAGCTCCATCGCTAGCCCCAAATCATCTCTCCTTGCCACCAGCATCCTGCTTTCGGCCTTTGCATAAAGTTCCCCCTTCACACTGAATTTAAATGTGCCCTCCCCAATGTGTTCAATTTCCCAGATGCCACATGCTGATTCCCTGCAACCCACTCAGGTTCCTGTTTGCGGCAAAATGTTTAAACAGCAGCCTTTGATGACAACTCCTTCACGGCTTCCCCAAGACAGGAAAATGATGGATGGCACAGATTTGTGAATGGTGGTTTAAAAGAGTTCCAGCCTGCTTCTTTGCACATACAAATAAAACAAAGTAGTGTTTAAGACTGGAGCATTAGGAAAGAGTGGTGAACAGCTTTCCCCTTCTTGGAGAGGAGAAAGCCAAGAGCTTGCATCAGATGTGTTGAAATCTCCTACTTGACCTCTTGCCTAACCTTCGATCCAGAAGGTACAATGTAGGACACAGCTAATCCTAGCTGGGAGGTTTAAAGCAAACAGAATGAAAATTGCCTACTCCTGTCCTCCTTACTAGCCTACTTTAAGATTGCAAACATGCATGGACACTCTCTCGCACATGTTTTTGCACACACATATACACACACTCTAAGGGCAGGGAAGTCCATTAAAAAAGGAAAGTGGGGGAGAGAATGAAAGGGGGGCTTAAAACAAAGTTTTCACAGAGGATTTTGGTGACCAATAGCACCACAGACTTTGGGCTAAAAGTTTTTAATGCCCTGCAGGCTTTTTGTGGTCAGATTGCATTTGCAGTGGTACCTCGGGTTACATACGCTTCAGGTTACAGACTCCGCTAACCCAGAAATATTGCTTCAGGTTAAGAGCTTTGCTTCAGGATGAGAACAGAAATTGTGCTCCAGTGGCGCGGCAGTAGCAGGAGGCTCCATTAGCTAAAGTGGCGCTTCAGGTTAAGAACAGTTTCAGGTTAAGTATGGACCTCTGGAACGAATTAAGTACTTAACCTGAGGTATCACTGTAATATTTGGCTTAAAACTGATTTACGCACTCTGCTGATTAAATGGTTTGAATCTATAACATTCACATTTGCTGGGTAAGACACTGTACCATATACGGAAGAATGAAAAATGGAAACGTACCAATAGAAATCTTTCCCTGGGTCTGTTTTTCTCCTTTTCTCTACCTTTGATTCTGCCTCTTCTCCTGCCCCCCCCTTCTTTGTCTCGTACAGGGACAAATGAAATGTTCCTTTCACCCCAACTCTCAGAAGAATAGCACCAGCTTCATGTCTACATATGAGCATATGAAGCTACCTTATACCAAGTCAGAGCACTGGCTCATCTAGCTCAGCAATATCTAAACTCCCCAGGGCTTCAGACAGGGATTTCTCCCAACCCTACTTGGAGATGCCAGTGATTGAACCTGGAAACTTCTGCATGCCAAGCAGATGCTTTAATACTGTGCTACAAACCTTCTCCAAAGTGGGAAGCTAGATTAAGTTAGGCATGATGCTGGCAGGCACATTCTTTTTAATACAAACGTAAGGAGACTCCCGCAACCTGTTCTCACAGTGGCCAACCAGATGCCTGCAGGAGGACCAGAGCAGGACTTGACTGTCACAGACCTCTCTCCACTTCTGATTCCTAGCAACTGGAAAGTCATCTAGCCCACTGAGGTATAAAATGGGAGCTGGGAAGTCTTTAACAGTAAAAGGAATGCTTTGTAGTGGAATGTCCCTACCACTCCTGAATCCATTCCTGCAAGATGCTTTCTCTTTTACCACCTTCAACATTGGAGCCAGGAATGCATGGCTGCCTCTGATTATGGAGGCAAAGCACAGTCATCATGGCTGGGGGCCATTGATAGCTCAGAGTTCCAGGTTCTTCAGTGCAGTATATTTATTGTGAGCTATACAGTGGTACATCGGGTTAAGTACTTAATTCGTTCCGGAGGTCCATTCTTAACCTGAAACTGTTCTTAACCTGAAGCACCACTTTAGCTAATGGGGCCTCCTGCTGCTGCTGCGCCGCTGGAGCACAATTTCTGTTCTCATCCTGAAGCAAAGTTCTTAAGCCAAAGTACTATTTCTGGGTTAGCGGAGTCTGTAACCTGAAGCGTATGTAACCCGAGGTACCATTGTATATACAGATATCTACAGGCTATAATACAGAAGCAGTTCATACAGTCAAACAGAGTACCTGGCTGCACCTTAAGGCAAATAGGAAGACCTCTAACTCTCTCTCTCTGACCACACTCCTCTACACCATCACTTTACTGCTCGACAGGTTTCCCTTTTAAACCTATGACAGCCAATCAACTGACAGCACATTACTGCTGAGTCATTCTGACCCAGCACATCCATAGAAAGTATTGCAGGCTGATTGCATCAGCCAGTTGCATCAGCTAGCAAACTCAAGCCTGCAGACTTACTATCTCACACAGCATTCTGTGAATCCTGACATTCCAATCCTCTTCTAAAGCCATTTAGGTTGGTGGCCACTCCTGCCTCCAATGGAAGTGATTGCTTTAGTCTAACTATGTGCTGCATGAAGGAGCCATTTCCTTAATCTGTCCTGACTCTCCCAACATTCAGCTTCTTTGGTTCTAGTCTTATGAGAGAGGAAGAAAAGCTTTTCTCCATCCACTTTCTCCATTCCATGCATAACTTTTATAAACTCCCTTTCATTTGTTTGTTTGTAGAAACAAACCACATCACATATACACGTCTGTGTATATGTTTGCCTGTCAAAGCTAGTTTGTTCTTACCTGGATCTCCAGATCCGCTTAATAAATGGACTTGGCAAACCTATTACCAGATCATAAGGAAATTTAATACTTCTTTAAAAATAGAAATAAGGCCCACACATCTTTATTTGCTACTAATGATTATATTCTTCATATGAGTCATTTGTTCCAACATCCCAAGGTCTGTGTCCTTCACATTTCTGTTATGTTACACAATAATGAAAAAGAGAAGTTTTGCTTCGAGACAAGTTGGAAAAATCTTATCTTTAGAAGAGAAGTTAGCATTAAAGATTCATTATCCAAACAATGTTACTGAAAGCAGGGGGTGGGGTGGGGTGAAAATAAGATTTCCCCTGCAAATCACATCACATTTCTCTGTTTATATTTCGGAGAGTGGCATTTCCCCCTCCACTTTGTATAACTGAGAGTTGTACAAATGCTTGATGCTAAATTACTTTTTGGTATTTTTAAGATATAGGCAACTAACTTGTGAAAATGGAATGATAGACGCCAACCCTGAGTTTGAAATTCAAATGGCAAAACTCTTTAGAAGTGTACAGCAATCACACAAATTTCACATTGAACCACGAGACTTACACCCAAGTCTGGTGACTGAGAATCCATTTTGAAACCTATTAGATTTTGCAGTAGATTAAAAAAAAATGGCTTGCTCAAAGATGACAGTTTGCAATCTACCTATAGGATGCAAGTTTGCCTTAGTTTTATTTATCAGACATTAAAACCCTTTCATGCATTGCTCCTACAAAAGATACCAGTGGTGGAGAACTCTCCAGTCTTAGGAGAGATACCAGTGGTGGAGAACTCTCCAGTCTTAGGGTCACATTTCCTTCTATGCCACCTTCCAGGGGCAAGAAGGTGGTGGTGGGAAAGCCCAGAAGTGGTTAAAGAAGCAAATGTTACTTTCCCTTTCTAACCTCCATCCAGGTTAGCAAGGCATGCCATCAAAGTTCAATCGGAGAGCCAGTGTGGTGTAGTGGTTATGAGCGGTAGACTCGTAATCTGGTGAACCAGGTTCGCGTCTCCGCTCCTCCACATGCAGCTGCTGGGTGACCTTGGGCCAGTCACACTTCTCGGAAGTCTCTCAGCCCCACTCACCTCACAGAGTGTTTGTTGTGGGGGAGGAAGGGAGAGGAGATTGTTAGTTGCTTTGAGACTCCTTCGGGTAGTGATAAAGTGGGATATCAAATCCAAACTCTTCTTCTTCTTCTTCAATGACACATTCTAGCCAGGCATAAATACGCAAAGTAGGGGCAGCAGGACTGGTGGTGGCTAGAGAAGGGGTGTGGCTTGAGCAGAACCCCAAGAGCCTGAGAGAAAGATATGGAGGGCCACATGGAGCCCTGGGTCTGAGATTCCAAGTTCCTGACGCACATAAAGGGGCATGGGGGCTGCATGGCTCCTAACAGGCCCTGAACTGTTGAGGGATAAGTTCATCTAAGCTGTGGAGCATTTCTCTATCCCTCGGATAGGAAGCAGGGGTGGCCTCACTTTTCATCTGTGTTGCCCCTTCACACAAACAGAGCTGGGGCTGAATCTGGGGTGATGGGCTGGCAAACAACAAGCAGAGACCTGCTCGCTCTCTGTTCAGCCAAGAACTGCCCAGACTTAAGACCCAGACTAGGGTCTGAGGCAGTACAGAACCAGGAAGAAACCTATTGGCTCCTATGGGTCATGTGATAATTGGGGAAGCTGTAATACCACTCCGTGGCTGGTGGTGGCAGCTAACTGCAGCGGTAAGTGGGCCAACAGCTCCCTCTTCTGACAAGCCACTGCCATGCCACAGAGAGCAAAGGCACCTAGGTCTGCTTGCCAGAGGTCCCAACCCAAGGTCTTTGATAGCTAATACAGGAAACTAACTTATACTAAGTTAGACCACTGGCCCATCAAGCTCTGTATTACCTACGCAGACTTGCAGCACTTATCTAGGACTTCAGACAGAGATGCTAGGGAATGAACCTGGGGCTTTTTGTATCACTGAGCTATGAGCCTTCCAAAGACCTAATCAGTGGCAGTTCACTAAAGCATCACTGACTGGTGTGATTTTTTGAGGTGGGGGGTGGGCTTATTAGGTTAACACTGTGGTGACAAAGAGTGGCAACCATCTGGCCTCTCTCTGTATGGCATCACATTCTCTTACTATATATATACATATTCCAAATAAGAAACTTAGATGACCTGGGAATCCAAGGGAGACAATTCCCCCGTACTCATTTCTGCCATTACATAAATGCTATTTTTATGAGGGTGTCTCAGCATTGCAACCCCCACCCTGCAACCCCGCCATTCCCCGTCCGCTCCCTCCCACTTTCCACAACCAGCATACGCACAATAAAGCACTGGGAATCCCTAAAGAGCGGTAAAATCCTGACATGATTTAAGGAGGAAGACTCTGATAAGAAGATAAAAATCTAATAAACAGAGTCTAGAGAGCCTTGGTGAGTCTCAGGGACCCGCCAGGGTAAGCAAGGCCCCTCCCAAGGAAAACAAAAGAAGCTCTAATCGCAGGGACATTCCACCCGCCAACTATCTGAAGAAGAAAGTGAAGGCCGTGACCTCGGCAGACTGGAGTTATGAGCATAGTGACAAGAAAATATTTGGCTTGGTTCAAGATACAAAAAAATCTTTCTTTAATATCTTCCCTCCCATTCTCTCCCTCCTTCCCTCCTATTCTCTCTCTCTCTCTCTCTCTCTCTCTCTCTCTCTCTCTCTCTCACACACACACACACACACACACACACACACACACAAATATCACAACACACTAAGCTCTCCAACCCAGTCCAAACCTTATCCATGCTATGGTTAATCAGTTTTCAGGCCCAGATTGTCAATGCCCAAATGCAGCCCTGCAATGGTAGGAATGCAGTGGACCTGCAACTTATGGCCACTTCTTGTATGTGATCTCAACTTCACGCAGGTGGGTGGGAAAAATAAATAAATGGAGAGCAAGGGGAAACTGCCATTCCCCACTCACCATTTATTTATTTCTAGCCTCCCACCCACCCACCCAGTGGGTTTTCCTTGCTTACTGGGCTCTGGGAAGGTAGGGAAAGGGCTTTGGGAGCATCCCAGGACCCTCCAGCAACTTTCACAGAGCTCAGTAAACAACCCTCCACCTTGCAGCAGAGAGTTTCTGGAGGTTTCTTATTTGCAAGATTTTGCCTTTGTGCGTGGACCCCCAGAACTGAACTCTCATGTAAGTGGGGGGGGGGGTTTCTACTACACTTGAAAGTTCACCCAACCAAGTGCAGAGTGCATTTTGTTCACCACAGAGCAGCTCTAGTGAGTCTCGTGATATAGGGGCTTGGGGGTGAAGGCTCCCACTTCAGAGGTTGCTGTTTCCAGACACACTGGAACTCAAATGTTCTTCAAACTCATTTTTTCATCACCTTTGCATGCCTGTTCATAACCTCAACTCACCACTGTCTCATCAATAACTTGGTTTTCAACGTGGTCAGTGTTTTTATCTTCTTAACAAAGCGATCCAAGCCAATCAGGGATCACATAAGGAACATGGTAACATAAAAGGACCACAGTGAAGTCCATGAAAGCAAGGTTGTGCCAGATGTGCATCCAGTGAGCATTGAGAAGACCATCCAAATGTGAATCCAGATCAGCGCTCCCTTTTGTTTTGTTGTTTTTGCCATTCTGTGCTGCGATAGTATAACTATTTCAGCATAGCTTAGCAAAACAGTGGGAATCAACTCATTGTCATAGCAATGGGATTTCATTCCCCCTTTCTGACACCCTGAAAGATATTTGTGCACCCCAAGGAAGAAAAAACAGCAAAAGTGGAAGGGGTTTTTTGAGAGGTGCAAAAATGTTTGCAAAACTCACCCTGTTCAGGTCAGCTGTAATCCTAATCATGGCCACTTAAAATTCTCCCACTGAATTCAGGTTGAAAATATACAATAATAATAACTAAAAGTGACCACACCAAACATCCCTGAAAGTACATATTACACATTTCCTTGAATTTTGGTTGAAAAGCAAGAAATGAAGGAGGCTGGTTACAGAATACCTGACATCAGTGTGGTGCCTGTTTTTGTTGTTAACACAAACTCTTCCTTTGACCATTAAAAAAAATCCAACTTTTTTAATTAAAAAAATGAAACTAAAAAAAGTTGTACTTAACAATCTGCTCATTCTGGTATATAAATTACCTAAATAAAAACAGTAAGCAGCCTCTTCACCTTCCTGCCTTTACAAACAAATCCAGCTGAGGACATTGGCCACATCCACTAGACATTTAGAGCATTATGATACCACTTTAAACCATCATAACTTCCCCCCAAAGAATTCTGGCAGCTGTCATTTGTTGAGGGTGCTGAGTATTGTTAGAGGCCTCTTAGCAACTCTCAGCACCCTTAACAAACCACAATCCCCAGAAGTCTTTGTGGGGAGCTAGGACAGATTAAAGTTATATCATACTGCTTTAAATATATGGTGTGATTATGCCTTAGTGGTGTCTTCAGCAATGGAGGCCAATCCCATAGGAGAATTGGGGCACAGCCCCACCTCAGTCCTCAGTTCAACCAGTCCTCACTGGCTTGCCCTCTTACTTTCAACTAGCCTAAGTGGTTGGCACTGCCTGTCAACTGCCTCCTCCTTAGTTTCTGTTTTATCCCTTGTAGGAAAAGGATGGGGCCATACCTGAATTTGTTGGCTCTGTTTGTCATTAGCTGTGGCTGCACCTACTGTTGGCTTTCCTGCCTTCTGCCCTACAAGCCCCAATGGGCACCAGCCACCACTGGTTTTCAGGAAACATGGGGAACCAGGAAAGCCGCAAGAGCACAGACCACTGGAGAGATTATAGAGTAGGACACCTCAAAAGGAAGCAGGAACCAGAAAAGCACTGGACCCTACTGAGGATAATTTTACCAAAATTTTCTCTCCCCCTTTACAATCTTCAATTGCATTTTGTTTTCTCATAAATTGATGGGGAATGATTAAAAAAAAAAAGAGTTGGATAACTTTTGGCACAACCCTAGGCCAGATATTTTCTCTTTTTTAATAGGCTGGAGCAAATTTAACATGGAAGAGCTATGTCCTCAGCATCTGCATGAACTTGAAAACACGGTTTTAGCAGTGCCAAAATAAATAAACTAATTATCAAGGAATGCTTCTTTCTGGGGGGAGGAAAATGGACAAGACTCAGTGTCACTAAGATTAAATGCGGCATTGTGTTTTAGCCATCACGATTCTCTGTTCACATCCTTCTAAGGCAATATTTTCTGTATGGCATTTCAAGGGCAGGCCAGCTTGAAAAGGGCCAACAGACGGAGACCTTCATAACACTGGTTCAAGATGCGCCAATGTGGCTGAGAAGGTCAAGTTGCGTTGACTCCTATGTGTGAAGGGATGGGAAAAGAAAGATAATTGTGTGAATTGTCTGTAAATTGCTCTTCACAGCTTACCAACTGTGGCTGCTGATAAAAGGGAGCAGTTTTGAAGAAAAGCAAGTGGATTACGAAGTGTAGATCTGGCCTGCACCATGATTCAAATGCAGTCCTCCAGACGTACCGTATCTAGAATTTCATATGAAGCAGGTGTGGGAGATTTTTTCACCCTGAGCGCTGCATTTCCACCACGAACCAGTGGTGCACAAGGCTGGACAAAATAAAAAGTGTGCAGAGCAACTTACATGTATTTTGCCTTGTGTTGTTGGCTAGCTTCTACACACACACACACACAGAGAGAGAGAGAGAGAGAGAGAGAGAGAGAGAGAGAGAGACTATTCTCCATCCTCTATCCAGTGAAACAAAAGGCATTAACAGTGTTCAATCAAATATTCCACCAATGCAAACACATTTGGGCATGAAGCCTGCTGATGACAGGTGTGACCTGTGGGAAAAGGAGCTAAATTTCCTTGAGTTGTAATTCCCAAAGCATTTTACCTCTGTGAGGGGACTAGGGGGTCTCCTAACAAATTTCAGCATTCTTAAGAAACTATAGTTCCCGGGATTCTTTGGAGGAATGCTATACCACCATGTTTGGAGGCAGCAATGCTTCTGAATACTGGGTTGCTGGAAACTGTAGGAGGGGAGAATGCTCTTATGCTTAGGTCATGCTTGAGAGTTTTCCATAGGCATCTGGTGGCCACTGTGAGAACAGGATGCTGGAAGAAGAAGAAGAAGAAGAAGAGGAGGAGGAGGAGGAGGAGGAGGAGGAGGAGGAGGAGGAGGAGGAGGAGGGGGAGATTGGATTTGATATTCCACTTTATCACTACCCTAAGAAGTCTCAAAGCGGCTAACCATCTCCTTTCCCCTCTTCCCCCACAACAAACACTCTGTGAGGTGAGTGAGGCTGAGAGACTTCCGAGAAGTGTGACTAGCCCAAGGTCACCCAGCAGCTGCATGTGGAGGAGCAGGGACGCGAACCCGGTTCACCAGATTATGAGTCTACCGCTCTTAACCACTACACCACACTGGCTCTCACCATTGGGTCTGATCCAGCAGGCTCTTGTTCTTATAAAGCAGTGACTGTTTAATGTGGTATGATACTGCTTTAAGTGCATCATGCAAATGGCACCCTAGTCCCATTCTAGAAACAAGGACTAACCCCCTCCAAAAAAAACATGCATATCTCAGATACATGGAAATACTTGTATCAAATGTGAGCTTGTTAAGGAAAGGATTAAAGTCAAATCCTGCAGTGAATATGGAAGTTCTGCTTTTTTCAGGATGTGTGTGTATTAGAATCAGACTGATTTGCTAGGGAGATAAGTCAAAGAGGCAGAAATTTGGTTCCGTCTGCCACTAAACCCTACATCTGTCAGAAGCCTGAACTAATCCAAACTGAACCTGCCCCACCAATAACCTGGCTTGTTGTCTTGTCACCCAATGACATTTGCGGCCCTGTCATGTAATGACTTAAGGGGCTGTAATGGGTTGCATGCTGTTAAATGTCATCAAATGCCATGAATCATAAACAATTCTGGCTTTTAAAACCAGAGATTAGGGATATTTATGAAGTTGAGCCTCCAGTTTGGGTTTTTCCCAGATCCTTGAAGTTCAGAGAGGATTGCTGTTATTTTCCTTTCCTCCTCCTCACCCCTCCTTTTATTGCAGAGGCTGTTTCCTGCTCCCAGGATTGACCCAGATGCTTATAGCCAAACGGCATAGCTGGATGCTAATCCATCGCAGCCCAACATCTCGCCTGATTGTTTGTTGACAGCCACCGTAAAACTCTACAAAGGCACAACCGATTGCAAGATGGGGAGATTAGATCACAGAGCAAGAGAAGAAGGGTCTGTTGTGTCCCAACTCCCACTACATGTCTGTAGGGAAAGACAAACAAATTTCATGCACCCTCCATCTGGAGTGTAAATCCTGTTCTGTGCGCCATTTTGGTCACTCTCAAACTTTTACACACTTTCTGAATCCTCCCCACCCCCCCTTGAAATGATCTTATCAGGGTGAGGAAGTTGACAATTTGTGTCATATAGCCGCCATGATGGCAAAGCATATTAACACTGATTTGATCAGTTGGTGCAAAGACATGAAATTTCAGTTGCTCAAGGAGTAAAACAGTTTGCAGTTCGGTTTCTGTGAGGGAAGGGAAAGCTGGAAGTCTGGCAAGAAACTAACTTTGTCTAAGCCCTAAAGTCAGGAGAGGCTGTATTCTGGGGCAGGGGATGACAGCAGTGCTAGGGAGATGCTCTGACTCAGTGCTTAGAATGGACTATTTCAGCTTAATTAATTCACTGAATTAATTCAAAAACCTTTCAGCTGCACCTGAAAGGAACTCTGAGTGATATTTAATTCAATTCCCCCCCCCCTCTCTCTCTCTCTCTCTCACACACACACACACACACACACAGAGAGAGAGAGAGAGAGAGAGAGAGAGAGAGAGAGACTCACTTCATGTTTGATTGTGGACATTGTATTAACCATTCTTAACTATCTGAAAAGTGTTAATGCCTAAGTTTAAATATCATAATAGTTGAGGAAAATAAGTATAACAATTCTTCACATTACACTTTGGCAAAGCAGCTTGTAAATTCTGAAGGCTGAAAAAATACTGCTTAGAACCATGTGAATAATTTGTGAATTGAACTGGAATGGAACTGGTTTCTTTTTGGCTGGGGTGAACTGGTTCTAATTCTACTTTAATATGACCTTTCCAAGCCCTGATCTGACCACAGTTATCTTTCTTCCATAAATGTCATGGGGATCTTGCAGTCTTCCTGTTGGACTCCAGCTCCCATCATTCATGCCCATTGGTCACCCTGGATGGGTCTGGTGAGAGCTGGAGTACAACAACATCTAGAGCAGAGCTTTCCAAACTGTTCATGTTGGTGACACACTTTTTAGACATGCATCATTTTGCAACACAGTCATTCAGTTTTACTAGCAAACCGGAGGTTAAACTAACCCCTTTCCAGCCCCAGGAGAAGCACGGGGAGCATTCGCACGACGCACCTACACACTGCAGCCGACACACTAATGTGTCACAAAGCACAGTTTGGAAAGCTCTGATCTAGAAATCCACAGCTTGCCCATCCTTACTTTGGCAGATTCCTGCAGTGTAGTGAATATGTCTTTGAAGAGTGTTTGGAAAAGACAAAGGGAGTAAATGCTGTTGCCAGAATGTTAACCGAGACTCACTACTGAGAATTCATAACACCAACCGTGAGTGTTTAGAGCTAGTGTTGCTGTTTTTACAGTGGATATGAGGCTTTATTCTATTTTGTTTGGGGTTTTATATTACTGTTTGTGTTGTACTCTGTATTGTACACCACCCTGTGCTCTGATCTAGAGGAAAGGTGAGGTATAAAAGCTCTGGAATAAGCACACTCAGTCCATTCCTAATTCATATCCATTTGTCACCCATTCAGTAAGAACAGAAGAAGAGTCCTACTGGATCAATCCAAATGCCCATCTAGTTGAGCACCCTGTTTTCACACTGGCCTACCAGATGCCTACAGGAATTGGAGGCCATGAGCACAGCACCCCTCTCCATCATTTGTGACCCCCAGCAACTGCTATTCAGAGACCATCCTGAGCTAGGCGAACCAATGATGCAATTTAGTATTAGTCAGTTTAATATGTCCTAAAGTAGCCTTCTCTATGGAAGTTGCTGTGGTACATAAGAAGAGCTCTGCTGGACCAGAACAAAGACCCATCTAGTCCAATATCCTGTTTTGGCAGAGACTAACCAGATGCCTATAGCAGATACCTGCATGTGGCCGAGGAGTATACTGCCTCTGACAGTGGAGATAGTCCATAGCCATTGTGGCTAGCAGTCCGTGGTGAGGCAGGGACTTGCATTTTCTGATGAGAATGGTCCTCTCAGGAGCTGCCTCTTGTTCAAATCTGCATTCACAGCTGTGGGATGCAGGTGGCACTGTGGTCTAAACCACTGAGCTTCTTGGGCTTGTCAATCAGAAGGCTGGTGGTTCGAATCCGCACAAAGGGGTGAGCTCCCGTTGCTCTGTCCCAGCTCCAGCCAATCTTGCAGTTTGAAAGCACACCAGTGCAAGTAGATGAATAGGTACCGCTGTGGCGGGAAGGTAAACAGTGTTTTCATGCGCTCTAGTTTCCATCATGGTTTTTCATTGTGCCAGAAGCCATTTAGTCATGGTGGCCACATGACCTGGATAGCTGCCTGTGGACAATCGCTGGCTCCCTAGGCCTGAAAGTGAGACGAGTGCCTCAACCCCATAGTTGCCTTTGACTGGACTTCACCATCCAGGGGTCCTTTATCTTTTTACCTTACACAGCTATGCCTCAGGGACTCCCTACACACATTTCATAGAAGACCCCCTAGCATTAAATAATGGTCAACTAGAGTTGCAGGAGTCATGGGTGCACCTGCTTTCCATGATGGCTTTCCATCAAAGAGTTTTGGGATTTCATTAGTGCAGAATTCTGCACACCACTCTGAAAGCAGACATTGTGGGCTTGAGTCCCATCTCATGGCTGTGTAGTCATTTCTAATTCAGTGATAGATAACCTGCTTTCCATGCAGAAGGCCCCAGGTTTGATCTCCAGCATCTCCAGGTAGTCCTGGGAGGGGCCTTTGTCTAAAACCCAAGAGACCTGTCACCTGTCAGGCAACACTGGAACATAGGAAGCTGCCATCTACTGAATCAGACCATAGCCCATCTAGTCCAGAATTATTCTCACTGACTAGCAGTGGTTCTTCGGGGTTTTAGGTAGGAGACATTCCCAGCCCTACCTGGAGATGATGGGGGTTGAACCATCATCTTAATGCAAAAGAGATAGTCTGCTACTGAGCTATGGTCCTTCCCAAGATCCCAGTTCTGAATGAAGACCTGATAACATAGGAAGCTCCAATACTGTGCTAGTTGAAGCAATAATTCGACTCAGTATATCGTATGAGAACCTGGTGGATCAGACCAATAGCTTATCTAGTCTAGCATCCTGTTCTCACAGCGGCCACCCAGGTGCTTGTGGGGAAACTATTAAAGAGGACCAAAGACTGTGTGCCTTCTGTGGCAGTGAGTTCCACAGTTTAACTATGTGCTGCATGAAGGAGTGCTTTCTTTTATTTGAAGGAAACTGCCTCCTACTGAGTCAGCCCAGGTGTTCATTTAGCCCAATATTGTCCACAGTTACTGGCAGCAGCTCTCTGGGGTTTCAGAGAGGAGAGATTCCAAGCCGTACCCTGGAGATGGTGTGCATTGAACCTGGGACCTTCTGCATGCAAAGGAGATGGTCTTCAACACTACAAGATGGACCAATAATCCGGTCCAAGGCAGCTTGTTTCTTTAAAAGCTTCTGACACTTGCACCTGCATCTTCCCTTGATGTCAATTTCAGCACTCAGAAATCCATATCATCTCCCGCCCCCCATCCCACTTCCTAAATTCGTATTAGAAAGCCACGGAGGACGTCAGAGATGCTTGCAGTCTACAAATCATCTGCCGACTGAAGTTTTTGGTGGCAGCCAAGAGAGAAGGGGAAGGGGGAAAAAATTAGAAAAATTTCAATTTCAGGACCATTATTATTTTCATTAATCATAGGAGACGCTGTCACCCCTGTCCTTTTTCTTTAGAGAGAGATCTATTATACGGTCCATTTAGCCCAAGCCATATTACCTCATATGTTTTCTTGGCTGACCAAATAAGACTTAAGAGATAAAACAATTTACTGTTCATTATGATCCATGTCAGTGGAACCAATCTATTAACCTACATTAACTGGATATGTGACAATAGCTCACATACATGCATCTCACATTTTTTAAAAAAAAGAAAGAGAGAGAGAGAGAGAGAGAGAGAGGGGAAGGGGGGAAAGAGGATAAAAGGAGGGAGGGGGAAAGGAAGGGGCTTAAAGCCCATAAAGTGCGGCTGACGTATAATTTGCCAAGCGAATACAGCTTCATTTTCTGGTGGCCATCGCTAAGGCCAGCGCAGCTTCATGCAGCCCCTGACCTGTGAAGAATTCTAACAAATTGGCTGTATTGTGAAGGCAAAAGGTGCCATCAATGAAGGGACGGTTGGCTGGCCCTAAAGTATGATGGGAAATCACAGGCTGGAATAAAGAGCCATGGTTTTATGAAGTTAACCCCTTTGAGGTTAAATCCAAGCAGGGAGCCTGGGAGAAGGGGAGCGCCCTTCCGATGGCTTAATCGGCAGAGGATAATTTATTCAGATGCCTCGCCTGAACCCGGGAGAAGGCATCCCTCGGCAAGGTGGAGGGAAAAGGCATTATCTGGCTCCCGCCGACGGTGAGGCTTCTCCCTGCTGGGCCAAAGGGCAAGCTATTACTCTCATGCGATTTTGCTTCCTATGCTTGATAGATCATAAGCATCTCGAGGCAGGGAAGGCAATCCATAGGTGGTCTTCTTGATGGTCTCTCGCGCCGCAAAAGTAACTTTTGAATAAACAGTCGATAACCAGAGAAAGACTGCCACCTCGGTGTAGTTCAAGTGTTTTTCTGGAAAGACCCGATTAAGACTTATTGGGGGGGAGGTTGTTTTAATGTGTGTGTATTTGGGACAGTTGAGAATGGGGGTGGGGAAGGGAAGGGAAGGGGGAATAAATTGAATTCCACTGACACGTAAAGGTGAACTTATGAAGTTTGCACTTTCCCAAACAAAAGGAGAACCAAAATGCAGCCATCCTTCAAAATTTGCAAGTCTCTGAATTTTGCGATGCGATTCTCCAACCAATGTTTGCAAAGATGCATCTATTACAGGGAAGTCTGTGTACAGATAAATAAATGAGCATAAATAACATAGGTAAAAGGTAAAGGTACCCCTGCCCATACGGGCCAGTCTTGCCAGACTCTAGGGTTGTGCGCTCATCTCACTCTATAGGCCGGGAGCCAGCGCTGTCCGCAGACACTTCCGGGTCACGTGACAAGCGTGACAAGCTGCATCTGGTGAGCCAGCGCAGCACATGGAACGCCGTTTACCTTCCTGCTGGTAAGCGGTCCCTATTTATCTACTTGCACCCGGGGGTGCTTTCGAACTGCTAGGTTGGCAGGCGCTGGGACCGAACGACGGGGGCGCACCCCGCCGCGGGGATTCGAACCACCGACCATGCGATCGGCAAGTCCTAGGACTGAGGTTTTACCCACAGCACCACCTGCGTCCCCATAAATAACATAAAGAAATGTATTAAATATGGGGACATTGCTTACAAAAATGTGCATGCTGATCAAAACTGCACAGAAATCAGAAGAAATTTGCACTGAGATGCTGATGAATTTCCATGAGAACTTTAAAATAAACCCACAAAACTATCATACTATAATAAAGCCATGACCAGAACCACAAAACCATAGTAAAACACAGGAGCATGTTCCATAAAGGGAATGTTTGCACGTGCAGGTCCACCTCTTCATGACTCAAGCATCAAGTGACAAACTGACATGGGAAGGAGCCTTCATAAATCAGTTGTTGCACAAGAACTATACAGGTGCTTCACATCAAAAGCAATATTTTTTTCCAATGGGATCAATTGACAGAAATTTATCTGCAAGTTAACAAGGTTTCATTCACATATGCATAAACTTCACTTGGCTTACTGTACCCTTAATGACTCACTAGTATAAGAGAGGGAGACAAACTTTTCTCTACCCACTTTATAAACTTATATCATACCCTTTATAAACATGTATCATGCTACATGGCCATACATTGTGTGAAATCTTTGCAATGCAAACCCCCTTCACTTCCTGTGTTTCTGTGTAGGATGGAAAGTCACCCCCCCCCCCGCGGATTTTTACATTATCAATGAATGCTCTACCTGTATGCATAAAGGCCCATTAATCTTCATCTGTCTGCTCTCTTCCTCTCTGAAACAAATTTTAATCCTCATGGTCAAACAGTATGTCCAAAGAGTAATGGGCTGGGTGCTTGAGTGGGCTGGGCTGTTCATGTTTTAAAGATGCAGAATGTCCCTCATTATTTTTCCTCAAAGACACTGAGGAGAGAACATAGTGATAGCTCCATTCTGAAAAGGTATTCCAAGCTACTATCTTCCTTCAGCCCCTCCTAGCAAAGGCAGAAACCCTTAATAAGCTTTGCCTTGTCAAAGCTAATCATCATGCTTGGACACTATGGCTGGAAACTGATTGGAAACGGAGAAGAAAGGCAAGTAGAAGGAGACATGCAATGCCAGATTTATGTATAGGCTAAGTAGGCTGAAGTCTAGGGCCTCTAAATGTAGGGGGCCTCGCCAGCTCTCCCGCTCCCCAGGGGCAATCTCCCCTCTCCCAAATTGCAAGTCCAAGACTTTATGCAAGGGCAAGGCAACTCGGGCCTCTAAGTCTAGGGGGCCTCACCAGCCTGCCCTCTCCCCAGTGCCACAGTCTCCCCTCTCCCAAAATTGTAAACCCAAGACTTCATGCAAAGCAGAGCAACTCAGGCTCAGCAACTATGAGACTAAGGGCTAGCCAGTGGGGCCCAATTTGAAGCAGTGGGGCACAACTTGATTTTTTTTTTTTTTTTTTTTGTAGGGCCCCAGTTCAAAGCCAAAGTCTGCAAAATCTTACAGATATAAATAAAATCCATCTAGATTGCTCTGGTGCAGGGACCCCCTTAGGAGTGGCCCGCTGGGCCCAATTTGGCCCAATTGTTTCAATTGCCTTAAGGTCAGCCCTGATGAGACTGTGCAGGGATTGGACTGGCAAGCCGTGCACCTTCTAGGTCTCTGGTGTCACTATTCAGAGTACAGACTCAAGGACTTGTTATGGAAATAAAGTGGGGGCACTTATTGTAAATCAGTTTTGTCGCCTCTTCCCCCCCAAACCCCGAGACAATGAGACCAGCCACCTTTTATTCAGTCACATAAGCACTACACTACAGCATGGCCATAAACTTGTGTGGTCAATCGCTGAAATATACACCCAATATGTATCAATGGAGATTTATGTTACTGCTTTATGAAGGAACACTGTGTTTTATGAATGGACTCTGTATTTTGTGAATTACCTAAGAGTCACCAATAGAGAGCTCTAGAATCTGACAGCTAACTAATTGGGTTCTACCAGTTACAGATAGGTAGCCGTGTTGGTCTGCCATAGTCAAAACAAAAAAAATTCCTTCCAGTAGCACCTTAAAGACCAACTAAGTCAGTTCTTGGTATGAGCTTTCGTGTGCATGTATCTGAAGAAGTGTGCATGCACACGAAAGCTCATACCAAGAACTGACTTAGTTGGTCTTTAAGGTGCTACTGGAAGGAATTTTTTTTGTTTTGGGTTCTACCAAACAGTGACCCTTATTGCTGAAAGCAGGTAACCAGCAGGGAATGCTTCAGCTCAGCCTTTGCACTGTTGACTGAACACCCCCTGCTGTGAAGATAATGGAGAAAGCTCATAAATTGTATCCTTTTTGGCATCCTGGCCAGCTCTAGTACACTGGTGTAAACCCTGGTGCACCAGAAGCCCAGAATAGCAGCAAATAAAATCCGCTCATACGTCAGCAACTGATAAGACTTGTCAACCAGTTCTTCAAAGTCTTCCTAAATTATAAAGCTCCAAAATACAGGCCAAAAGAGAGCAGGTCTGGGAAGAGCAAGGCATACAATGGGCACCACCAGTGAAAAGACCCTGCTCCATGTAGCTCCTGCCCTGTCATTTGATAGAGTGCCTACTTGCCCTCCTTCTTGACATGGAATGTTCTCTATTGGAGTCTCCAGACCCAGTACAAAGACCCTAAGAAGGGAGAGCAGGGACCTTGAAGTTCCCAATAGCTGTTAATTAAGCAACCAAGCAAGCCCACAGGTTACCTTTGTCACAGTCAGGATGCCTATGTCCTGGCCAGGCCTGCACCTGTAATGGTTATAAGGGGTTGCTCGGGCGTAAGTTACCGCCACTACTGGCTAAGTTGCCTGGTTAAACCTGTCCTGGCTGACAGCCCTTCACTCCGTGGCTGTTCAGTCGCTAGCAGAATCCGTCAGTGGGCGTTTTTTGAACCTCTTCCAGCAAAGAAGTTGTTTGACGCCAAGTCTCCTCCTACTCTCCCTGTGCGGAAGTCTTCTGCACAGGGAGGGAGTGGGCAGAGGAGTGCCCGTGCTCTCCCCACTGGTTTCGGGCGAAGACTCTTGGAGCCTCTTCTCCAAATCCCCCATCTGCCCCCCTTCTCTACTGGTGTTGCGCTGATTTCCTTCCCCAGCCGATGAGCTCCCTCTCTCCCTGCTGGGCCCCTCTCCAGCATCGCTTGGGAGCCTTGCCTCCACCTCTGGCTCCGATGTCAGTTCCCTGACAGCACCCAATCTTGTTTTTGTACAGTCTTGTTTGTCATCAGTAACCAAAATTATATTATCAGCATATACAAGCAGAAAAGTTGTTTTCCTTCATTTGCAAGGATTCGTACAAAACAAAGTGGCACAAATAAAGAAAGGTTCCAGGGTGGCAACAGAAAGCAAACTAAAAATGCTTTTGCAGTTCATCCAAACTATCCAGCAATATCAAGTTATAGGAAAACTGGTGCTATTAACAGTAATCCTTCTAGTTGGTTAATTGGTTCAGCAACTTCCATGCACATGATGAGTGATGCTAATTTTTCCCCCCAATAGTTAAATGATAACTAATCAGAGGCAACTACAGGAGAGCAATGAGATTCAGGTGAGGGTCAGATGCCTTGTCAAACCCAGCAGGTATATAAGAGGACGACCCGGCCTGCCCAGGCCTGTGGCCTGCCCATCACCATGTTAATTTTATGCATTTTTAAAAATCACCATGGTATTTAACAATAATATCTTATGTCCTTTAGAGGAGAAATTGTGAATTGTAGAATTTGTGAATTGTAGAATTGTAGAATTTTAAATACCCGTCATCATCTTTGGCTTCACTCAATTTTGTTTATATCACTCTTCCATTTTCTTCTAGTTGTGAGGGTGGGAGATGGGGAGGGGCCTCACAAGTGGAGTAGCCTAGGGCCTCTCTTCATCTAAATCTAGCCCTGGAGACATGTAAGCATTCATGCACGCTGAGCAAACCATGGATAAACATTTTTCTCCATCTCTCAACACTAGAACTCAGGGACATCCAATGAAGCTGAATGTTGGAAGATTCAGGACAAACAAATGAAAGTACTTCTTCATGCAGTGCAAAGTTACACCATTGAATTCACTCCCACCAACTTGGGTGGCTTTAAAAGAGGACTGAATAAATTTAGGGCAGATAAAGCTACCAAGAGCTACTAGCCATGATGCCCATGTTCTGCTTCTACTGTCAGAGGCAGTTGTGAATGTCAGTTGCTGGGAATCACAAGTGCGCATGAAGCTGTTGCACTCACTGCTTTTGTACTTCCCAGAGGAATCTGGTTGGCCAGTGTGGAAATACGATGCTGGACTACATGGGCCATTGACCCTGTTCAACGTTCCCTTCTTATGTTCTTAAATTAATAGTGAGGACAAACTATGGGTTGTAGCCAATATTAATTCTACTCAGAGTAAACCTATTAGGCTGCTGGGCCTGAGGTTCCCTACACACTCCATTAAGTCACCTAAGAAAAGTAGCCAAAGCATAACCCAAGAGCATAATCCTGAAATCTTTTGCCCCTTCTCCTAATTCTAGAACTCAGGGCCATCCAACACTGGATGGACAAAACACACAATGCAGCACACAATTAATGCCAACTAAAGTACTTTTACATGCTTTGTCTTCTTTCCTTTAGAAATTGGATTTTTTTGTACATTATACATTGTGCATTTGTGCAGTTGATGACTTGTTTTTTCCCTACCGTTTTGGTTGTTTGGCATATATTATTGTTACCTTGTATTTGCTCCCCAGCCCTACCTATCAAGGCCAGATATTAACCTTCTGCATACAGAGCAGATGATCTACCACTGAGCTACAGACCTCTCCCTCACAGACGCTGACCTATTGGCAGCTGGGAGGCAACACAACAGCTTCAGGTGGCAGATGCTGGGTCTTCCTCCTGAATACCTTCTTGGCTTTACCTTTTTGATGGAGAACAGACCTTTGTATGCCACATGGCCTCTCCTGAACCCCCAGAACTGTCCTATTGCCATTTTTTGTACATGGAATGTTGGGGGCACAATCTTCACAATGGGCACCAAAATGTCTTGGTCTACTTCTCTCCCATGTCTCCAGCATGAGACAACTCTGTTATTTCATATCCAAGGATGAGAGGATTATCAGCCGCTTTGCAAAGTTCATATGGGAAAGAAAAGCATTCCTGACATGTTCTCTCCCTTCTTATCTCCCAAACAAATCAGGTCAGGCACCAGAGGGAGTGACCGGGTGGTCAAATAACTTTGTTTTCTCTTTCTGCTCTTATCTGGGCATTGGGGAGCCCTGAGATAGAACACAGTAAATATGCCTGTTAATATGATCCATGGGCTGACATCTATGGGTGGTCGTAGATATAAGTCACTGTACTATCTAGCTGCTAGAAATGCATCACATCAGTTTGGGTTTTTCTTAATGCTGTTTTTGTTACCCAACATAGCTGAGAAGCAATAAGCTCCACACTATAGATCCCACAGAGGTGCTATACTGAGCACATTAACCCAACATTGAGGAAACAGATTCCTACTTACTGTGGAATATCTGTCAGACCCAAATCAACATATCCCACCAGTAAGCAATTATATATTCCACTTAGTTTCCTATAGACCAGGGGAGGCTAAGTGATGGCCCACCATATACTTTTGGACTGCAGCTCCCATCATCTTTGACCATATACCATGCTGCTTGGGGTGCATGGGAGTTGGAGTCCAACAGCATTCAGAGGATCACATGTGAGCTACCCCTCCTATAGAGACAGGCTTAGTATAGCTGATATGGTTCCTATCACTGAATCTGTTTGTCAGAAACTCTGGCACTCAATCAAGAGAAGCAGTGGAAAATTTTCTAGGGAAAACTTCCCCATGTCTCTAGGGCATTAGCAGATTTTGCTTCTGGAAAAAGTGATCTAGTAGGTTCCTCTTCGAGCAAAGGGTGTGCTAGCCACATACCCTTTGCTGGCCACACCCAACACTGATCCTTCTCTGCACCATCACTGAGTGCTTTCAACTGGTTTGAATGTGTCACTGAACTGTGAAGTGTGTGTGTGTGTGTGTGTGTGTGTGTGTAAAATTCGGAATCTTGCTTGGCTGGAATGAAGCCTTCTGTACGAAGGTAAGAGTCAGCTCAATTCTTTCTCCCACTTTTGCCTTTGACCACACCCACATTCCCTGTAGCCACACCCTGCACTGTCGTGCTCCCCAGGTTGTCCACAAGGAAATGTGGACCTTGGTCTGAAAAAGTTTATCCACCCTTGCATTAGAGATATTTTGAAAGGAGCCCAAGCATTTTGGAAAGCCTAGCAAACATTTCTCAGGTGGCTTCCACACCTCAAAGAGTCCTAACTGAGGTTAGGACACCTAGAGAACAGCTTGACCCTCTAAGTGTCTTCCTTCCTCCCTCTTCCACCTGCACCCCAGCCCCCAATTCACTTTTTTTCCATCTCAAAAGGCTGAGAGAGATAATTATATCTTACAACAATTACCCCGGCTATGAAATAAAATTAGCACAGTCCTTTCTAATTTAAATGTGTTGAAATTGCCTGAGCATGGCAGCAGAAAATTACAAGGTTTATGACACAGGCTTTGGTTAAAGGGATGGCAGTTGCCTGCTGTCTCTTGAGAAGGATGGTGGCAAAAGTTACCTATAAAGTATCTGAAGGCTTTCATCTCCACTTATTAAAGAGAGGGCAGGTTCCATGAGTGAGCTGTAACTCCGGGTCTTAAATTTTGGCATTAAAAAATAAAACAGTTGTACCTCGGGTTACATATGCTTCAGGTTACAAACGCTTCAGGTTACAGACTCCGCTAACCCAGAAATAGTACCTCGGGTTAAGAACTTTGCTTCAGGATGAGAACAGAAATCGTGCTCCAGCGGGATGGCAGCAGCAGGAGGCCCCATTAGCTAAAGTGGTGCTTCAGGTTAAGAACAGTTTCAGGTTAAGAACGGACCTCCGGAACGAATTAAGCACTTAACCCGAGGTACCACTGTATAACCGAATCACTGATTTATTAGTTTTGTTTTAGAACCAAGTACAGTTACTGGGAGCAGCAAGTGGGATGTAAAATTTTGAACATAGGTCCTGCTTGTAGGCTTCCCATGGGGGCATATGCTTGGCCACTATGAGAACAGGATACTGGACTAGATGGGCCTTTTGTTCTGATGCAGTAGGGTTCTTATTACGTTCTTACCTTGACAGGGGTGGACCACCCATTTTGCCTCCTAAAGCAAAATGGGAAGGTGCAGTGCTGCACATGCACCCCACTTGCTTCTCCCATTGAATCCTTGTTTACTGGGATCACATGGATGCAGCTTCCCACTTCTGTCAAGATCTTGTGAAGCCCTTCCAGAGACCTCCACGTGATTTTGTGTCTGACCATTGCAGAATAGAGAGGTATTGCTGCTTCCCTTAATCTGGGCACTAGGCTTCTCTTGATGCAGCCTAACTTTTTTTTGTTCCTGCATCACACTCATTTTAAGCTTATGGTCTACTCAGACCGCTAGACCTTTTTCATGTGTGCTGCTGTCAAGCCAGGTGTCCCCCATGCTATATTTGTGCATCAGACCTGACAATTACCCCTACTGAAATTCATTTTGTTAGTGCTGGCCTAGTTCTCCAAGCTGTTAAGGTCATCATGAATCCTGACTCTATTTTCTGTTGTATTTGCTACTCTTCCCACTTTGGTGTCATCTACGAATTTGATGAGCATCCCCTCTATTTTTTCATCTGAAACACCTTTAAATGTATACTGTGGAAGAGGCCTTAAGTTCAATTTGCCATGTTTCCATAGCAGTCAAAATTTTGTAAAGGAAATCCTTTTTTAAAAAAGTGTCACAATTTTAGTGTGCATTTTTCTGAATATTCACATTTTTGCAAGCAACGTATAAGGCATAACACAAGGGGCTTTTAAATGTTATGTCCTCTATTTAAAAGTCTGCATTTTTATGCACACTTTCCCTCAATACACATTTTTATCCACATTGTTTGTCTGGAGAACTGGATTGCAAAATTTGGAGGAGTGCAAATTTTTAAGTATAGCTGTTTTGACTCATTTGTGGTGTGGATTCTCTCCCCCCCCCCCCCGGAAGTACAAATTAGATAGGTTCCCAGCAGTGATTCCCACGAGGACAGTAATGGCAAATTAAAATATAGCAGCCCTGCAAGAGATTCAAATGTTCCCATATTTCAGCAAATGCATTTTTGCACATGCCACCCCTAAAAAAGTAGTTTACGATGCCTTTTTCTAAATACATTTCTGAGAAGATTCAGTTTCCTGATTCATGTGAATTCAAACAGAACCCATAATTTTTTATTAGTAGTATTTTCATGAGGAAGGTCAGTTGCTCAAAGGCTTCATTCATTAAATTAGTTTGGCCATAAATTAATGTTAAATTTGGTCAAACAACTTTACAACTTGGGAGGTTTGGAAAACAAAACATAGTTCGGCTGTCCCCTTTGCAACCTTATTTTCATAACCCTGTAGCATCCCCGCCCCTCAGCATTCAATAGATATTTTCTCTAATCCACACGTCCTCCACAAAGCTATATTTTCTATCAATGTAAGTGAATATTAAAGAAAACAGAAAAGGGTATCAGAGTTCCAAGTTGGTTTTTCACATGAAATTGTGTGTGTGTTTATATATGATATGGCACTGTGACATAAGAAGAGCCATGCCAGATATCTTGTCCAGATAGCCTAGATGACTCTGGAAAGCCCACGAGCAGGACCTGGGGGTAACAACATTCTCCCCTCCTGCAATTCCCAGCAGCTGGAATTCAGAAATTCCAGCAGTGGAAGAAAAACATAGCCATCAGGGTTCGTAGCCATTGATAACCTTATCCTCCATCATGAATTTATCTAATCTTTTTCTAATGTCATTCATGTTGCTGGCCACCTCTACATCTTGTGGGAGCGAAGATCATAGTCTACCTATGCATTGTGTGGGGGAAAGTACTTTCTCATGTCTGCTCTAAATCATTCAGATTCATTGGGTGACCCTGAGTTCTACTATTATGAGAAGAGGAGAGAAAAAATTCATTCTCCAGTTTCTCCATACCATGCAGCTGGAGGTGCAGTTAGAAGAATTGTAGTCGATATCAGGTTGACCACCTCAAGAATCAAACTAAGCCTTGAAAAGACAGGAAAAAAGTAGTTCACACCATAGGAGCCAACTCCTAGGGGCCAAGGGGTCTTCGGACCCCCCATAAAATATTTGAGGGGGGTGGGTGCCCCTGGTTCACACGGGCTTCAGTCGGAAGCAAGTACCGTAAGTTAGATAGTACACCAGGGAAGGTTCTAGTTCTTGACCACATCATATTACAACCTGGATATTTCTGATACAAAGTCAACTTTCTCCTGTCCATTTGTATGTACAGAAACCTCATTGGGGCTCGAGGTCAATTGGAAGGCAGAACAGGGAATAGGGATTCAGCCTGTGCTGGATGGGTTACATTCCAAGGGGCTGAAAGTTGGGGCATGCTCCTGGATTCAGCCCTGAGTATGGATGCTGAGGTCTCTGTGGTGGTCAGGAGTGCATTTGCACAGTTAAATCTGGTGCATCAGATACTATATCTATATCTATATCTATATCATCTATATCTATCTACAGTGGTACCTCGGGTTACATATGCTTCAGGTTACATACACTTCAGGTTACAGACTCCACCAACCCAGAAATAGTACCTCGGGTTAAGAACTTTGCTTCAGGGTGAGAACAGAAATCGTGCTCCGGCGGTGCAGCGGCAGTGGGAGGCCCCACTAGCTAAAGTGGTGCTTCAGGTTAAGAACAGTTTCAGGTTAAGAACAGACCTCTGGAATGAATTAAGTACTTAACCTGAGGTACCACTGTATATCTATATCTATCAAGAGAGATTTAGTTCTATTGATGTTTACTTGTTTTTTTAATGAATGAGGGTTTCCCCCCATGTTTTTGGCTGTACTTATTTTATCTGTAAGCTGCCTTGACTCCCTGTCGGGGGCAAAGGTGGGGTAGAAATAAATATATAGTAATAACAATATATAATCATCATGGGTGTGCTTCCTGAATGCAGTCCCACAGAAGAAATCTAGCCTCATAGTTCCACTGTTGTGCTATTGTCCTTGTGCAAGTATTATTATTTTTTATTCTTGCACAAGATATGGCAGAGGATTTAATCACCTGCTTTTGAAATTGGCAAAACCCCAGATTTAAGTTGGCTGCCTTAGCATGAACCACACCTATCTCATTCTTTACTCCAGTAGGTGGTGACACTCAGTGAGTGAGGAGTGACATGGTTGCAAGGTGCTTCCATTCCTGTGGAAAGGAGGAAGAGGGCAGTGATTGTCATTTCCTTCCCTTCCTTCCCTTTCCCTTTCTTCAAACATTTCTCTACTGCTCGGCAGCCTCCATGGCTGTCCATATGTGTTGTTATTTTTTTAAAAAAGGCCCATGAGAGGAATTGCCTCATGACAACTCCCCCTGTGCTTTAATTGAAATGTTGGAAGATGGAGACGATGGCTACCAAATGCCGAAGATTGGTGTACTCCCTGCTTTTGTTTCTAAGGGAAATTCTTCATTTTACTTTTTAAAGGTAGTAAGGCTTCTCTGCTTTCTCAAGCCTACAGGAAAGCGAATTTGAAGACATTGTGGTTTTTCCAGGGGCACCCAAGAAGGCTGCAGAATGCAGACCACTGGAGTGGTGATTTGCAGAGTGAAAGGGGAAAAAACCAACCTCAGTTGCCTCAACAATGGGGGGGGGGGCAAACCCTGCATTCCACCTATGAGAATTTCACTGATTTTCCATCTTTCCTGTGACAACTTTTTGAATGCATCTCCCCCCCCCCAAATAATAATAATTGATGGAGAATGGTGGAAAGAAAAATGGAAGAAAATATCAGCACAGCCCTATTGCATACACCCCACATGAAATTGTACAGGTTTCTTTTTCTTCTAGTGCCTAAAATAAAACCCTTTAAGAAGGGAATGGAGCATTCTTTTCGTCCTCACGGTAATAATTCAGAACTCAGGGAAACGTTTAGGGGTTTTGAAGAGTGATCTTGGCGGATGGTGTTTCCAGTGTGATTTTTCTTTCACTCCTGTTCATTTTATCGCTGGGTTTTATGTGTGTACTTATTTAAGCTGTCTGGGAAAAAGAGCTGTATATAAAAACCGATTAGTTTTTATAGCACTCCAGGGCTGACTTAAAGGGTTTCTTCTTCTTTTTTAAACTTTTTCTTATTGTTCTAAGTTGGGTTATGTGTTTTTATACGCACACGCACACAGAGAGAGAACATAAACAGTAATTTTTGAATGGATGCATATATATATATATATATATATGAATGAATGAGAACAAAAATCAAATTACAGAATTTACTCTTCTTTGAAAAGTTTCACAAAACAATAAAGGGGGAGGATCATTTCACAAAGCAACAAATGCCTGATGCTTAAAATCCAGGGCCGGCTTCCTATACAGTATAAAATTAGTATTATATCCATTTGTGTAAAAGGAAGGGGGAAATGATACTTGTATTCAGGTCTTCTTCTTCGTGTGTGTTTTTGAAGAAAGATTAAAGTCCTCTTGGAAATGAATGAAGTTGATGCTAAAAATAAATAAAATAAAAAATAAAAAGTGTGCTCAACCCTACCCCACCCCAGGCAAAAAAAAAAGTTGAATATTTAATTTTGAAGATAAGAGTATTCTGCTTTCCTGTATATGGCTGCTACAAATGAAAAGGGGGTGGGGGAGAGAAAGAATAAAAAGTGCATCTTAAAAGGAAAGAAATGAGCAGAAACTGACCTTTCTATGAGCAAGTAGATGAGAGAAGGTATTTGGCTAATCCCAGCCGCCTCTGATTGGCTAGACAGAACCGTGTGGAAAATGTCTCCATCTGGACTAATCTGTTCTCAGTTGGATGAGCCGAGGCCTTCCGAGTTAACCTGACATTTAACAATAATTACCCTTTCGTATGACCCCAGCCCAATCTCCTGCTCTCTCGGAAATCTCTCTTTTCGTGTTTGTGTGTGCTCCAAAACCCCTTGACTCTTGTGTTAGAGATAGCTGAGGAAGCGATGAGACGATAATGTTGTGTGTCTGTGTGTGTGTGTGTGTGTGTGTGTGTGTGTAGCATATATCTCTATATATCACTGAGGTAGATTTGAATTTTAAAATTTAGCTTCTTAAAATGTGTGACTATGACTGATCTTCCCCAGTAAGATATTGTTTTTGTTAACCAAGAGAGTTTCCAACAACAACAACAAACTACTACTGCTATTGTTGTTGGTTATTATTATTGTATTGTTGTTCTTCAGATAAGCCTACTCAGCTATGTAGAGTGTTGATATGTGTTTTAATGTGTTTTTAGTTTATCATTTATTTAAATTATTTTTTCTCACATTTTAAATAGCTGCTTATAACTGGTTTTGCTGCTAATCTGGATTTTTTTCAAAAATGAAAAAAAGGAACAAAAAAATGAAAATGACTCCTAGGACACAAATAAATTAACATTCTTATTATATTAAGTGAGAGTGACTTTTATTTTCAACAGAACAAAAATGGGCTTTCCTTTAAGTTCCAGTCTGGATCCGAAAGGTCTCTTATTTGTGGGGAGGAGAAATGGTCCGTGGAAACCAGTTCAGAGAGAAAAGCAGAGTTCAAGGGTCACCAAGGCTAACCGTAGATGAAATGTGTCTATTTCTTTTTCACCTGAGGCTGGTTTCATCTTTTCTCTGAAAGGTCATTGTGATAAAACAAACACACACACACATCTTGGAAGGGAAAATATTCAGCTCTGGCTGGGTTTCCCCTTTCCTGTACAGCTATGTTTATTTACATGTGGGTCGGCCAACTCCCCCCCCCCCCCCGCCGCCTCCGCCCAACTGTACAGTCCTTGAAGGAGGCTGCTAGACCAAATGACCCTGAGTTTAATTCTGGGAAGAATCAGCTGCGTTGAAGCAGAAAGCACTCCTTTACTGTACTCTGGCCATTTCTCCCAACTACCGAAAGAAGTATCCCAACAAAGTTCCTGTCAGGACTGAACTGGAGACTTGGAGCTGTCTGCATTTAACGTGTGCTACTGCTTCCATCTCTCTCCAAAGAAGAGAAATACAAGGTGGCCAGACAGACAGAAGCAAGGGGCACTGTCAGAGTTCAAGGGCACATTGCAGCCAGACAAAAAATCACGGAAGGAAAATCTGAAGCAAGCTCAGTGACGGGTGCAGCCTGAGAAGATAGGGTATGCCAAGGACCAGATAAATAGAGATGCCTTGAGGACCAAATGGGGCCCCCAGGCCTAAGGATCTCAACCTTAGTTTTACACCAAAACACCAAAATGGGCTAGGTGATACTCTGTCCTTTTATAAATGCTTATGGGTCAGGCTTCTTCACCAGACAGAGTAAACCAGTCTGTGCAGATGGCTACAAACTTAGGCCACATTCACACCATATATTTAAATAATAAATAATAATAAGTTTTTATTTTTACGCCGCCCTTCCTGGTTCAGAAAACTGGGCCCAGGGCGGCTAACAACAAATTTAAAACACTTAATTGATGCAACAAAAAACAGCATAAAATACAGTATAAAACGTGAATAACAATAAATTCAAAATTCAAAAATCAATTTAGGGGAGAAATCCATCCAAAAAAGCCCTATGATAGCACTTTAAGCAGTCATAGCTTCCAGCAAAGAATCCTGGGAGGTGTAGTTTGTTAAAGCTGCTAAGAGTTGTTAGCAGACAACTATTCCCGTCCCAGAACTACAGTTCTCAATGTTTCCTGGGAAGATGGGTTGGTTATTAAGCCACTCTGGAAACTGAATCTCTCTAAGGGGAATGGGGGTCTCCTAACAACTCTCAGCAGCCTTCAAAACAACAGCTCCCATTATACACTGGGGGCGCCATGACGGTTTAAATTGTCATTGTGCTTTAAATGTGTGGTGTGAATATGGCCTTGTAGCCTTTTTGGCCTTCCAGGCTTTCCGCTTCCCCCTAAACCTTGGCAGGAATCAAGGCCCAGCAGTTCCCCAAGGTTACATCTCCCAGATTCCTGAAGGCAATAATAATGCTAACAGTTGCACACAGCAATCGCTTGCCTCTGACGTGCCTGTTTACTAGTTTGTCTGGGCAGGTGCTCTATTCTTCGAGAATGCAATTGAGCGGCTGTTTTGCTTCAGCTGATTTCCATCCACAAGCCATTCTGGAGTTCAGAGTGGAGATCATCTTAAACCACTGAGTTCCCCACTTTCACAGTCAATTAGTGATGGCTGCCTAGATGGAGGAGGGCAGGGGATATGGGCTGCCCTTGAGAAAATGTCATACCTTTTTCTGATGTCATAAAATAATAATATCACATCCCAGGCGTCATTACTTTTGCTACCTGGCGCATAAAGACAGACGAGAGCTAGAACTCCGTGGCTGCAGTTTATACACCTGCAGGGTCAATAAAAAAAAGAAAAGAAAAAGAAATGCTGTTGTTAGGAAGGGAAGTTGCACTGCCTGGTGCATTTCAGTTGTCAACACAATCTAATAGTATTTTGCCAGGTCTACCTCATGGATAGCTGCTGAAATATTAAAATACAGATATTCACCATTGAATAACTCACAAATATAGATCATGGGGAATGGGCTATAATTTCACTGGGATTAGGTCTATCTCTAGCATTTCTTTCCAACCATTCTCCATCAATTAAGGAGAAAAGGAATTGCATTCAAAAATTATCAATGAGGAGAAAAACTCTGAGTGAAGGTCTCCTGAGTAGGTCTCCATGCCTACCTTACTTTTGAGATGACCAAGGGATGTTTGTGTCTACAAATCATTATACAAATCACTTCTTTGCAGCCCCCCCCCCAGGTGTCCAGAAAAAAATTAAATGCTGTCTCAAGGGGAGACAGCATGACGTAAGTCTCCCACAGGGCTTTTTCCAGATCAGGAAGCATGGACCCCCCAGGCAGGCTGCTGAATGCTAGTGAAATATTTACTGGAAAGCAAAGCTGTCCATGAACATGGAAAGGAGTTAAAAGCAAATGTCCCCTTAATATCAAGACCCTCTGCTTTGTTTAATTGAGATGCTAGCATGAAAGAAGAAAGCCAGCAACCTCCAGACTGGAACCTCAGAACATGAGCTCAACAGCATACCCTCCAAGTGTCCCAATTTTGCAGAGACAGTCCCGGATTTACAAAAGTCATCCCAACTTCTGATTTGATCCTGGAATGTTCCTAATTTTGTCTGCAAATGCTGCTGCCACTGAGCTCAGACAGGAGGATTACTGGATGCTTGTACTGAGCCACAGTGGCATCTGCAAAAGAGCATCCCGTTGTCTCTCCATGGCCTCTTCATGGCTGCTGTTGCTGGCCTCCTTCCTTGCACAACTCATGGTGGCTGCTGGTGAGTGGGCAAGGAGGAGGAGAGGCTGCCATTGCCATAGTCCTGCGTGATGTGCCAGGATACAGAGCCATCCTGGGCGGAAAGAAAGGGGGAGTGGGGCAGAGTTCAAGGAGCCTCAATTGATTGATTTTTTTTAATGCTTTGTGCATTCACATCTACTCTTGGCCCTTTCCAAAATTTATTTATTGGTGTGTTTTTTTACTTTGGTAAATCTACCAAAGAATAACATTATTTTTTTTAATCTGAGGAATGTTGGAGGCTATACAACAGTAAGCTTTTAGGCCACCATCTTTGTGGCAGGCCCCTGCCCACCGGGCATGCAATAAGTCCCTGAAACAAACTATAACAGCTTCCACCATCCTAGACCACTGACCATGCTGGCTGGGGCTGATGGGAGATGGAATCCAGCCACAACAGGAAGGTCACAGTTTCTCCCCATCCCTTCTCTATAAGGACAGTAGATTGAGGATCGCTTGTGTTGCAATGCATACACAGGCATAACTAAAATCAGAGAGAATTAAGTTTCATAAGGGGAAGGGGGGGAAACAACCCTTTGCAGCCCTCATCCTTTCCCTCCAATACTACAATATCTCCCGCTGATCTGCTTGACCCAAGGGAAAAATTCTACACTGGTAGCTGGTTCCTCCCCATTATGCTAATTTCTCAGCAAGCGTCATAAAAGTAATTAATTAGATTACACTCAAATGCCTATCTGCAAAATGCAGCGGTGGAAACTTTGTTGTTGTTGTTAGTGACAGAAAGCAGGGGAGTGTGCAAGAAAGAACCAGATGAAATAGCGTTCAAGCTTCAGGCAGGCCTTAAAAGCAGACCACCTGACGTGTGTGTGTGTGTGTGTGTGTGTGTGTGTGTGTGTGTGATATATATATATATATATATATATATATATATATATATATATGTCACCCAGACCTTGTCTCCCTGCTAATGTCATAATCAGCAAGCTGAAGGCCAGGGAGCCGATAATTGTGCTTTATGTTGCTCTTTGTTTAGTATCTGATTCAATACATCTATGTGGACATCGTTCCATCACCTTCTTAGTACTGGAGGTGAAGAAAATCAATGGCAATCAGATTACCTTGTTAACAGAGAGGCTAAAGGGCCAGTGTGTTAAGTTCACAGTGCATCACCTTTCATTTAAAACTTCTCACTTATGGGGGTCTCTTTCCCTCCCTGCTCTCTGTATCCCTTGTACCTCTCTTTTTTTATTATTTACCCTTTATGATTATTTATAGTTTGACATCCAGGGAGTTTTCTCCTCCTGCTAGGAAGTGGCTGAATGATTTTACCCAGAGTTTCATGCATATTAATACTGGAGATGCAATGTTTAAGGCAATGATGTGGTTAGATTTATCAGTTTGAAATCTTTTGATAAATTTATAAAGTGCCCCCAATTAACTGGGCAGCAGATTCCTCCCCCGCCCCACAAGTTAACTATTTTTTAACATGAAGAGTGCATATAGCAGGTGCCAACAGAGAAGAAACATTCTTCTGTCTCATCCATGAAGGTAAACCTCTTCTAAGAAGGCATTGATTGTGACACCTTCATCTAAAAATAAATTTGCAAATAGATCTAGGTTCCATCAATTGCAAAAAAGGTTTTTTTCATTGCACAACAGCCCTTATGATTATCCCCTAGATCAGATGTGGGAATTGTTGGCCCACCGTACACCCAACTCATGACGCTTCCTTCTATCTTCACTTTGTTATTTTTTAAATTTTAATTTGTTTTCCCACAAATTGATGGAGAATCACTAAAAAAATGCAACTTGTTAATTTTAATTCTTTTGCGCAGAACTAGCTCCTATACAAATGATATGGGGAATATATTTTAGAGACTGAGGGCCACATTCATTTCTGGGCAACTTTCTGGGGGCCACATGCTGACAATAGGCAGGGTCAGAGACAAACTGGATGTAAATTCTAGCTGTCTACAGTAGACTGGATACTACACAAACTCACATAGCCCTCTCTATCCTCCGTCCAGCAAGGAAGAAGCATTAGCAGAGTTCAAGGGCACATTCCAGCCAGGCAAAAACATTCAAGGGAGGGTGCAGAGTAGGGCTGGCGAATGGTGTGTCCTGAGGAGAGGCATTAGCTTGAGGGACAAGTGTATCCTGGAGAGAGTTCAAAGAGCCAAACAGAGAGGCCATTTCACCCCTTGCCCTGAGTTCCCCACATAGCCCCATATAGAGGCTAAGAACCAGCTAACAAAATTAAAAAGTTATTAGGGATGGTTCCGAAAGGAATCAGATTCAGGCTGCAACAATTCTCTAGGAGGCAGGGTTTCTATAGGTCTGGAGCAACCACCAAGTACAGTTCCATAGGTGCTTTTGCTCTCTGAACCATGCCACTGCAAAATGACAGACCCTCAAAGTGTCCCTATTTTCCACAGACAGTCCTGGATTTACAGAAATAGTCCAGATTTCTGATCCCGCTTTTCCTTAGGAGTCCCTATTTTCATTTGAGAAATGTTGGAGTGTATGGAGTTATGTGGCACCCTCCTCAAGAAAAAAAAAACCCAATGAGATAAGTAACTATACAACTTTTCGAAGACATTTGAAGGCAGCCCTGTATAGGGAAGTCCCCCCCCCCCAATGTTTAATGTTTTATTATGTTTTTTATATATGTTGGAAGCCTCCCAGAGTGGCTGGGGAAACCCAGTCAAGATGGATGGGGTAAAATTAATAACAACAACATCAGCAATAATATGGAATAGGGTGTCCCTATTTTCATCAGAGAAATGTTGGAGGGTATGAAATGAGTGGATCTGGTCCACTGGTCTAAAAGCCGTTCATGTCAGAAAACCCGCATAATAACTACAACTTGGCTAATTGCACAAAAGCCATCTAAAAACGTGGGCTACTTTCTAGTTCAATGCACCTAATCCGAGTTTGGCAATTTACTAAGATTAATAATGTCTCCCTCCAGGTATAAATGAATCAGAGGGATGACAAGAAGAAGAAGAAGAAAATGAAAGCTAAAGAAACCACGTTTAATTGGAAGGCTTAGCCAGAGCACCCGTCAAATCCTGGAGCTATAAGCCGCGCCAAGATGGTGGCTAGGAACCCAGCCACGAAAATTGCTTGACGGTGTAAGGACTTGCTGCAAAAAGCCCACGACATATTTTTACCATTAGAGAAATCAGAGATTGGCATGCCGGCTTTCTTGTTTGGATATTACATGCATTTAAGAGATTAGATTAATAGCAGCCTCAAAACAGCTGTGTTGTGGCGGGGGATAATCTTTAACTTTGTTATGTTAAGAATTGGCCTGGCCCTTGATGTGGGCTCCCATTTTGTCTTACACACTGAAACTATTCGCGGAGGCACTTGGGGAAGCCGCAAAAGGAAACCGTGCTTGCCTTGCATACAGTTTCAAAGACCTCGCCTGCTTTATGGATTTCCTTCCAATTGTAGTAGCAACATTGGCACAGGGAAGATGGATTTCCCATCGGGCTGGAAAACTGGCAGAGCTGCCGGGCAAATGAGGCACAGGAATATCATTGTTTGATGTTGTTCTCCTGGGAGCGTGTGGGTGTCTTGCCCAGACAGGCTCCCACCCTGCAAGAAGACAATCACACCCAAACAAGAGCTATCAGGATTGTTGAATCCTGAGAAAATGTCCCATGGAATTGTAATATTTATTTGTTTATTGCTTGTATAGCCCAGCTTTTCCTTTAAGGAGCTCAAGGGGTTTCTTTCCCTTGGCTCTCCCCCTCCCTTTTTAACCCTGTGAGGTAGGTTAGACTCAGAGGTAGTGATTGGCCCAAGGTTGACCAGTGAGCTTCATGGCCCAGTAGGGATTTGAACCCTGGTCCCCCAGGTCCTAATTCAGCACTCTAACCACTATGCTACACTGGCTGCCTTGTGTGTTTTTACCATTCTTGACTGCTCCTACCCATCTAAGGAAAGCTGAATACCGTAGCCACAGAAGGAAATTCATGAAAGGCCTTGCCCCATGGGCGAGGTGTCAGTCTCAATGACTGTCTCTTAGCCATTTAATGCACTATCCCAGGCATCTTTACAACAATCCTGTAAGGTAGACCAATATTGTGATTATCATTCCTATGTCATAGAGAAGAGAGTGGCTGAGAGACAGGAGCTTGAACTTATGGAAGAAAGGACATTTGAGCTATGCTATCCCAGGTTGCATTTTCACTACTACATTGCATTAAATAGAATGAATGAATGAATGAATGAATGAATGAATAAATAAATAAATGACATATACCTTTGTTGTAGTGGTAGAATAACAGTAGTAGAAGACACATGCCATGTGTAAACAAAGGCTGCAATCACAGAATCAGAATGGTAGAGTTGGAAGGGACCCTGAGGATCATCTAGTCCAACCCCCTGCCATGCAGGAATATGCAACTGTCTCATACGGGGATCGAACCTGCAACCTTGGCCTTATCAGCACCACACTCTAGCCAACTGAGCTATCCAATAATTTATGTGAGAGTGAGTTCCATTGACCTCAGTAGGACTTATGACTGAATAGACACAGTTAGGATTGCACTGTAATGAATCCATCCAGTCCACATTTATTTATTTAAATTTATAAACTGTTTATTATGATTGATGATTATTTATTCAATTTATATACTGCCCTTTATCAAAAGATCCCAGGCTGGGGGACAACATTAAGAACACATTTTATGGAGCAAAATTAAAAAAAACACACACACACACACAATAATAGATAATATAATAATATAACAATAGTTCAACAGTTTTTTTAATTTAAAAAAATCTGAGTATTCCCGTTAGCAGATAATCATACTGCAGTTACAAAAAAAACCCATCTCTTTTGTTTTTAGACAATGCATGGAGTTGTTCCAGTGTCCCAGAAGAAGTATTCAATCCTTTGTGTCACAGAAGATGGAATGCCTCTTATAAGATGGCTCCTACCTACCTCTCTTGTGAATTTTGTAAACATTTGTGTGTGTATCTAGTGGTATGTACTTTCAGTCTGCTTCCTGATTAAATCCTCTCTCTTTACAAAACGAAATGTTTCCTCTTGATCCATCAATCTTAACCAAGCGAACCAACACTGTAACCTCAATTATTCTTGCCACACTTTTTCTTCGGTCTCCCAGAATACCCTCAGCCCACTTTGGCCAGGCGTACTGGCTGTGGTACCATGTTGTGCAACGGAATGCCAGCTTAGCACTCATTGCCAGCCTAATCTGATGAGTGGATTGGCATGGAGCAAACTCCATGGAACGAGTGGCCCTCTGGGACACTTGGTGACCTATTCTGCAGGAACTGACATCCCCCGAACTTTATTGTCACCATCCCTTTAATAAGAACCAAATCTCCATCAAGCAGCCCAGTGCTTAAGTGCCACCGAGGAAAGGAGCAAGGAAAGAGGAGGGGGGCAGAAAAAAGAAATTCAATTTTAGTGGGGGATGACAGCCTTACCTTTTTGCGCTTAATTGGCCGTATTGTCTCCAAAAGTTAATTGGTTACTTAGTCCAGGTAGTTAGTAAAATGTTTAGCTGCGTCAAAAGCTCAGGCTCCCATTGTTAATGGGGCATGAAATGGAATGTTTGATACTGCAAATAAAATCAGTGATATTCAAGGCTGTTATGGTAGGTAATGCGTTGAAACTGCCATTTAATGGGTCCTGGAAGATTAGGGTAGTGTCAGCTGGAACCGCCTGGTCTCTTTCCTGACATTGTTAGTTGCCTCTTCATTTACTTAACGTCTGTCTGCACTGATTACATAGACATAAAACTCCTTGGAAAAAAACAACAGAGACACGCTCTATTAGCAGTCCAATTAGAACTATTTGCATATTACAGTTCATTTCTGCTTAAGTGAATCCCTAATACAACTTTAGGAGAGGGAGGAGGAGGAAGGGAAAAAAAAGAAATCTATTGTAATTTAAAGAAGAAAAAGAAGGGAGGAAGAAAGGAAGGAAGGGAAAGAAGCAAGAGAACAACCTCAGAGGTGATGGCTCTCCTCTCCTTCCCTGCTTTCCTTTCACTGGATGGGATAAAATTGTGCAGAGCACCATTCCCCCCAAAAAACCAAAACAGGTGATGGAGATGGAGAGAGGTAAGCAAATTGTCTTCGTGTCTTTGATGACACTCTAATATTGGCATTAAAAGAACTAATACTCACTTTATATGCCTGCCCACCCCCAATCCACCCACCCTAACACACAGGCAAGCTTAAGCGATACTTCGTAATGGTCTATTCTTTAAAAGGATGTGCTAGATCAACCTCAGCCGCTGCTTCCTGGAGCAAAACAGGTAATGTCTTTAGGAATGGCCCTCGTGAGGAGCCGCGCTCAATGCCGCCTGGCTTACCTAAACCATTAGCGAACAGCAGCAAATGTCCCTGATTCCCCCACCGTCCCTCAAGGAGGCGGCACGAGGGTCTTTTGGCACGCTGCATTGTTTGAAACTAACCTGGAAAGTCTTTATAGATGTGCATTTGGTAGCAATGGGCTGTTTCCAGGAGTGTTGTGGGAGATGTCATGTGTGGGCCTTGGTCCCAGCATCCTTCACATTTCTGGTGATTTTTTTAATTTTTTAGTTCTAAAGAGGAAACACCATTTCCAGGGCCTCGGGGGGGGGGGGGGGAAGGAAACTCTCCCCTCTCCGACTCTGTTCCTCACAGAATGTTTTGTTCCATAGTACAGCTGTGCCATATGGAGTGGGTTGGAGGGATTGGGGAGGAGAGTATAACTCAATCTGAAGCAGAATATAACCAGGGGTTTAATTAAGAAGCGCATTCAGATTTGATAGATAAAGGAATAGGAATATCTCCCCACCCCACCCCGCAAGTTGGTTAGATTGGCCCAGAGATTGGTTAGATTGACCTAGGGCTTGCTGATCAGAAGGTCGGCAGTTCAGATCCCTGCAACGGGGTGAGCTCCCATTGCTCGTTCCCAGCTCCTGCCAACCTAGCAGTTCGAAAGCACGTCAAAGTACAAGTAGATAAATAGGTAACGCTCTGGCAGGAAGGTAAACAGCGTTTCCGTGTGCTGCTCTGGTTCTCCAGAAGCAGCTTAGTCATGCTGGCCACATGACCCGGAAGCTGTCTGCAGACAAACGCCGGCTCCCTCGGCCTTATAGAGTAAGATGAGCGCTGCAACTCCAGAGTCGCCTGCGACTAGACCTAATGGTTAGGGGTACCTATACCTTTACTTTAAGGCATGGGTGGTCTCATGTGATACACTCTGGCTGCCCCTCTTTCCCAACATTGTATCACGTGCCAGAGAGGATTTCAGACACGGAGACATCTTCAATTTTACCTTCACCACTAGGGACATAGTTCTGGTTTAGTTGGTGGAATAACAGCAGTTTGCACCAAGATTTTTGGGCTGGATGCTTAAAACCCACTTTGGATGCTATGGGCACCAACTGTTTAAGTACAGTACATAGGAAACTGCCTTATATTGAGCCAGACTACTGGTCCATCAATCAGTCCATCAGTATTGTTTACCTTCATCATCATCATCATTTTTTATTTGTATGTCGCCTTTCCGCAGTTAAAAAAAACAATGCTCAGGGCAGCTTATAGCATAACAAGATTTACATAATTACAAAAGTCATAAACAATAAATAAGCCATATCAAAAAAATACACCTGGCTAGCAGCACCTCTCCAGGCTTTCAGACAGGGTTAGTATTGGGGACCATCTCCTTCCCTTTTTAAATAAAAATAAATAAAATGCATTGACATAAGCACATTTAAAATACAATGAAAATGATGAGTGTAACAAATAAGAATAAATATAAAAGTAGCAAAATAAAACATAGATACAGAGGGAAAGAAAGAAAAACAGAAAACAGCTGAAAATACAATGATGCGTTCTACTATCGCATATGAGAAGAAAAAGGTGAGTCAGTTCAGTTCTCAATAAACCCTATCCACATACTTGTCTGTAGAGCAAGTGGTTTAGTGGGCTATTCAGTTGAAAAACTGTTACCATGTCAAATAAAAATGCTCTATTTTTGATAAGCCATTCAGGACCCTCCATTTCTATGTTCTGACAGTGCAATGTCCCATACTTTTGCTAGCCACTCCTCTCAGGATGGAGGTGTTTTGGACTTCCAATAGGAGGCCACTGACAATCAATGGCAAGACGCATGAACACAAAAGACCTTTTTCATGCAAATCCTCTGGTCTTCCATTGAGCTATGACTCCTCCTCTGAACAGAGGAAGCATTATTTACAACACCAAGTCAGATCATTGGTCCATCTAGCTCAGTAACGTTTACACCAACTGCATATCCTGCAAATGTCTGGGGGGAAAATGGGACATCCTGTTTTGGACGCAGTGTTCTAACACAATTTTGCGTCATAGTCCTCCCCAAAAAAGCACTTTTGGGGGGTCTGTGATCTTGCAAGGTGCCCCAAAACACAATTATTTGGGCGCCATGCCTGGAAAAGTGCTTATTAGGGAGGAAACCAAGGTACAAAATCACATGAGATCACAGCATACAAAATGACTGCTATTCTCCCACAAGAAAAAAAATGGGAAGATGGGGTTCTGGAAGATGGTGTCCTGGATTTTGCCGCTGAGGTGTTGGAACTGACAACACCTCTCCAGGGTTTTAGGCAGGGGTCTTCCCCCATCTGACCTGGCAATGTTGCCGATTGAACTTGAGAACTTCTAAGGAAATTGTGCACTTTGCCATGGAGTCGCACTCTTTCCCCATTACAGTGCAAGGTTGGCTCATTAGGGAAAGTGAGGCACTGACCCAACAGCTTCAGTCTGTGCTAAGCCAGAGCACACCTGCCTGACTCCTCCGTTGTGGGTGGAGGAACAGAAAAATGTGTGGGAAAGCATACTTTTTTTTTTTAAGCCGTTTTGTCTTTTTCGGAAAAATTGGAAAAATGTGGCAGGGGAGGGGGAATGGATTGCAAAATAT
The DNA here is from genome assembly GCF_964252035.2 of Podarcis erhardii. Taxonomy (NCBI): domain Eukaryota; kingdom Metazoa; phylum Chordata; class Lepidosauria; order Squamata; family Lacertidae; genus Podarcis; species Podarcis erhardii. Next base: position 24,217,663 of record NC_138503.1, read on the forward strand.
TTTCTTTTAGAATGATGAACAAAATGTTTAGGATGTTTTTACTCCCACAATATAGACATTGTCACAGCATGCCCATAGTAAATTCATATATCGCTTAGTGCTACTCTGTTGACAAACCAGTTGTCCGAAAGGACAGTGTAAATGACTTAGGGAATTTTAGCCACCATGTAAATCCAAACTGGTCAGAGCTGAGACTTCTTGTTTTAATTGGACTTTGGCTGCTGTGCAAACATATTTATATTGGCTAAAATTAAACAAGCATTATGGCAACAGCATTCTTGGAGTACAGTCATACCTCTGGTTACAGACACTTCAGGTTGTGTTTTTCCAGGTTACGGACCACTGAAACCCGGAAGTACCGGAACGGGTTACTTCTAGGTTTCAGCGTTTGTGCATGCGCGAAAGCACTAAATTGCGCTTTGCGTATGCACAGAAGTGCCAAATTGCAGCCTGCGTGTGCGCAGACACGCCGCTGCAGGTTGCAGATGCTGCGGGTTGCGAACATGCATCCCGCAAGGATCACGTTCGCAACCCGAGCATCCACTGTGCTTACTAGTACTTTTTGCACAAAATAGCAGGTCACAAGGCAACAGTATCAACATTTAGGCAGATGTTTCTTTGGATTTCCCCCACCCAGGGGCCTATTTCTTTGGGGGGTATAATAGATAGATAGATAGATGATAGATAGATAGATAGATAGATAGATAGATAGATAGATATAGATAGAGTAATAATATAATATAATATTATAATAATATAATATAATATAATATAATATAATATAATATAATAATATAATATAATATAATATAATATAATATAATATAATATAATATAATATAATATAATATAATATAATATAATATAATATACCACTATTCATAAAAAATAATCAGAGTGGTTTACAACAATATATACAATACATAAAACCATACCTTTACAAACAACAACTCAGGAATCAGTTAACTATTGTGAAATGATATATTTTTATTTGCATACATAACTACATCAGTGTAGTATAGTGGTTAAGAGCGGTGGACTCGTAATCTGGTGAACCGGGATCGCATCTCCGCTCCTCCACATGCAGCTGCTGGGTGACCTTAGGCTAGTCACACTTCTCTGAAGTCTCTCAACCTCACTCACCTCACAGAGTGTTTGTTGTGGGAGAGGAAGGGAAAGGAGATTGTTAGCCGCTTTGAGACTCCTTAGGGTAGTGATAAAGTGGGGTATCAAATCCAAACTCTTCTTCTTCTTCTTCTAACTCTGACAGAATAGAAAAAGTTTTCAGCAGGTATATAAAAGTTGAAACAAATGGAACCTGCTAATTCTCAGTCGGCAGGTTATTCTACATCATTTCCCCCCTTTGATACATACATTCCCTGGCATTTCCCCTCATTGATTAACCATCACAATGACCTTTACAGACCACCCAATAATTGGCACTATTAGCTAGCAATAAATAGATTCCATTATTCCATAGGAAATATTCCACTTTTTTTATTATTCTAATTATTTGCAGAAGAGAATGCTCGTTAAAGAGCCCGGCCACCTTTGATCAAAGCTATGCATATCTAAGGAACTGTGACTCTTATTATGCACAATCTCAGATGAGAAGAGGACAAGTCATAAACACAAACATTCTCACACAGCCAGGTCTCTGATGCTCCTGTTTGCCAATTACCGTAATGCTGATGACATATCTAGTTCAACGCACACCACATTAAAACCAGTCTCGCCACCCCCCCTCTTTCTCCAGCAAAATCTAATTACACCAAACCCAAGCACTCAATCAAACCTGTTATTCTGTGGCTAAACAGCCCCAGTGTTAATGCAATTTGAGGAGATCCGGGCCATGACTGGGGAATGTTACGTATTAACAATATCTAATAGGAGCTCCCGTAGGTAAATGAATATGCTAACAAGCGAGGTCGCTGCTAAATCTAATATCTTTAAGCTGTTTAATTCCAAACAGCCCCTTAATAAATCAATTGACCGGGATAGCTGATGCCCCTATCAATTATTCAAGAGGACAAATAAATATTTCAGATGATTTGATAGGAAGGCTAGCTCGGACTCACGGAAAAAGCTTTGCATTTCATTAGCCCCGTCACTGAAAGTTTTATAGGATGCTGAACAGTTGTGGTTCTCTGCAGTTAAAAGTGGAATCTCAATGGTGAGTGAAGGAAGTAGCTGCACAGACTTCAGGCCAGTGTGAGTAATAAGCCTCTAAGCCACACAGACCCAGCAACCATGGGAGTTGAGAAGCACAAAGGATACTCGAGGCTGGGACCCTGGAATTCTGAAGGAGGCACCTTGCTCCTCTCATGACTTGAGTAGCTCTCAGGCAGAAGGAACAGTTGGTTTGTGTGCTCTCCAGCTCCACCACCAAGATAATGGCTAGAATGGTGTTTGGCCCAGATGGACCAAGTGATCTGGGAGATCTGTGGAAGCCCAAGTCCCTCAGACTCAGCTCCCCAACCCAAGCAACTTGTCAGACACAGGTTCTGCTCTGCAGATGTCTGAGCCTGTCCTTCCCTCCCTCTGGCTTGATGCTTTTGTTAAGGGGAGGAATTGCCTGTGTGCAGCATGGCAGCTGTCTCTTACCCTTTGGATCTGCAGCAGCAGCAATGGGGGTTGATATCCTGAACTGCGGTACCTTCCCACCTCTGCCCACCTTTGGAAAATGATCTGTATCCAACAGCGTCAGACAATTGGTCCACCTGTCTACTTTAACCTGGCAGTGGTTCTCCTGGATCTCAGACTGAGCTCTTTCCCATCAATTGCTGGTACCCAGTTTGTTAACTGGATATGGGAGAGAGATTGAACCTGGCATCTTATACCAGAACTGGGTGAATCTAGTTTCAGTCTGTACCATGTTTGCTTGTTGATTTTACCCATAATTCTGCCTGTTTGGTTTATGCATTAGTTTAAGTATGGATATTGGTATGTATGTACATAAATACCAATTTTATTGGATATAGATAGATAGATAGATAGATAGATAGATAGATAGATAGATGAATTGAAACTTCCAGGAATGGTGCTTTAGGAGAAACAACTGTAACATCCAAAATGTTCCATACTAGGAGGCGGTTGCAAGTTCTAGATCAGGCTTCCTCAACCTTGGCCCTCCAGATGTTTTTGGCCTACAACTCCCATGATCCCTAGCTAGCAGGACCAGTGGTCAGGAATGATGGGAATTGTGGTCTCAAAACATCTGGAGGGCTGAGGTTGAGGAAACCTGTTCTAGATCTTGGAACAGCATGCTGGGATTATGTGGGCATTATATTAAATTTCCCACAATGATCCCAACGTGACATGATTACTACAGCGGTTCTCAATTTCTCTATCCTTTAAGGAATTTTATTGAAGATCAGTTAGATGGTTTCAAAATTAGATGGCCACTGGCAGGTGTAGACAACACTACCAACAGGGTAGATGCATATGCCCTTTGAGTAAATAAATTACAGGTGACCTTAATTTTGACCAAAAGCAGCGTTTACAGTCAATGAGTTCATTTGTTTTTTAGTCTACATGAATTTGACAACTTTACAGTTGCAAGTTTTGATAATATGAAGTTCAGGGGGAGGGAATGTTGAATTTACTCTTAGGTTATCTTCTTTGGTGTGTGGGAGAGAGAGAGAGAGAGAGAGAGAGAGAGAGAGAGAGAGAGAGAGAGAGAGAGAGAGAGATTTGTATTCTAATGGCTATTGGCTACAAACAATTATCATCTGCTTGACTGAAACCACTGTAATTAAATTACACTGGCTTGGCTACATTCATACCATCCATGGAAAGCACTATGATGGCTTTTCCCAAATAAATTTGGGAAGCATAGTTTTTTAAAGAGTGCTAAGAGTTGTTAAGAGAGCTCTATTCGTCTCCCAGGGGTACAATCCCTAGAGTGGTTTAACAAGCAATTCCTCTTTTCAGGGAACTCTGCAATTTGTAGCTCTCTGAGGGCAGATGCCTAAGAACCCCCAGCACCCTTAACAAACCCCAGCTTCTGGAAATATTTGGGGAAAGTAGTGATTGATAAAAGTGCTATCGGAGTGCTTTAAAGGCATGATGTGAATGTGGCTCTTGTCTGGTCAACAGAGGTCTTAATTTCAGCCTGGTGAAGCTGAGGATCTTGGCAGCAGAGTCACCTTAGAATCATAAGAATCATCAAAATCAATTTTAATGGGTTTGGGGGACCTCTTAGACAACTCCACCCTGGTCCAGTTTTTAGGTTACAGCTGCCCAAAGCCCCAGTCTGACAGTTATGTTACTTGCCTTTCCAGCTGATGGTTGATCATTAAGCGACTCTTGCAAATTGCTCTGGGATACCTAAGAGAGGAAAGCTCTATGCTCTAAGTGCAAAGTATAACTCTGTAAGTGCAAAAGTATTATCGTTGCATCGGGAGGAGGGGGGATCGCTGATCATAGATAACACTTGGCTTATTATAAAATCAATAGAGATAAAGTTATAACACAAAGAGAGAGAGAGAATGTACCTGCCATTGGAAGGAACAAAGAGGGAAGAAGGTCCCCAAGGAAGCTTCTCATTTAAGAGTGTGCAAATTTGTCTGCCTCTTTGATGGATCCATTTATGCCGGTAATAGAGATTAAAAGTCAGTGATTACTTGAATGAGCATTCGAGCTTATATACAGAGAATTCTGCTTCTGTGTTTCATGGGGTAAGCACCTGAACCCCCAGAACAGTATATACAACTCACATCCTCCCTGACTGTTGGCTCTTCTGGTTTGGGCTGATGGGAGTTGGAGTTCAATAACCTCTTGAGGACATAGCTCTGTCGCCCCAGCACTATCCTATACCAGATTTCAGAATATGGCTCAAGGATGAGACCCCAAAACAAACCAAGGTACCTAATTAGTCAATATAAGAGATAGACAGTGCTTGGAATGAACTTGCTCAGTTTGATGAAGTTCACTGAATTAGCTGAAACAATTCTGAACTACACCTGAAAGTGAACCTGAAAGTGGATGAAGCTAGCTTTGGCTTAGAACTGTGAATGGTTTTAAGTTCATTTTCTTGCATTTTTTTTTAACCCTGCAGACAATTTGGGCTTTTAGGCTTTAATATCATAATTTTTTGGAAAAATTAATCAAGCAATTCACATTTCATTGTGTGTGTGCTCTTAATGCTTTCTTAGTCTTCCTCTGTATATCTTATATTTATCTACAACAGCTTGTAACATTCTGAATGCTGATGTGTTTGTATGAATTTGAATTGAATTTGAATTTGTATGAATTTGAATTGTGAACGGAACTAGTTCTTTTTCTAAAGGGATGAACATGAACTGGGATTAGTTCCTTTTTGGACACACCGAACTTAAACTACAAATAGTTCCTTTTGAAAAGGAATTTACCATGCTCTGGTTGTAAGGATATAGGTACAGACAGCTTGTTAGATTTTATGAGCTCGTCTTTCTCAACAGTAGGATTTTCTTTGCCTCTCAGAGGCAATTTTAAAAAGAAGTTTGTCAAAAGAGTATTTTTGTATGGCAACAAGGGAATTTGTTCCCTGGTGTTTAATGAATGTTGAGAGGAGATTCGAGGGGACACACGCTTGCTGAGAACATAGATCTACAACAGATAAGTGCAGTACTTTGTTTGCAAAGGGATATTACACTGAAAATCCTGTTAGCAATCAGACAATTTGCTGGCTGGCTATCATCCACTCTTGCTTAGATGCAATAATGCCCACAGGCAGCAGAGGATGGTACGTTAACTTACAGAAGCCATAGTGATATATTGCCCTGGCACCCCAAGATCAATAGCTCTCCCCTCTTTCTGAATACACTGGGATCTGTTGTTGCGTTTACTAAGCTACCCTTATATGATTTGGGACTTAAGTTCATTTATTTGACTTAAGCATTTGTTTCTTGCATTTTTCTCTGAGCTTGAAACCGTTCACAACAAGTCCGATCACCTTCCCCAGTGGGCAGTGTTGTGGCTGGGCATCTGGGACCTCCCAGTTATCTGGCTGTGGGGCGGAGGGATGCCGCACTCATCTCACTGACTCCCAGCCGCATCACACACCCAGCTGTCCAATTGTCATGGCTGGAGGCATGGTCGTGAGCTGTTTAAACCACGGTGTGGCCGGGGGGCTTCCTCCTTTCACCTCCTCACCAGACCTCCCAGCCCACATGCCCTCTTTTTATGCATTGCTATAATCCCGACCTAGCTGTGGACAAATGTCAGCCACCATATTGGTGGGGCCAAGTAGGAATTTTTCCACTTGGCAAATGGCACCACCCATTTGGTTTTCCCCTACCTTGTAGCAATCGTCACAACTTTGTAAGGTTAGGTGGTTAGGCATTGGGTAAACCTGGTTCATGGGAGGGGAGGCTGTTGCCTCCACCTGCCCCTCCTCAATAATCTTATCCTGTTAAAGGGATCAGGGGTGTGGATCCTGTCCAAAGCCTGAACATGGGCTAGGGCCATAGCTGTCAACTTTTCTATTTTTTTGCGAGGAATCCTATTCGGAATAAGGGAATTTCCCTTTTAAAAAGGGGAACGTTTATCGCTAGGGCCATGACATGACCCCCACGGGGTCCCCGTTGGGTGTCCCAATTTGATGTATGTCATAGGGCTCCCCCTACTGGTGGTTTACCCTTAGTGAGACTCCCTGCAGATGGGCAGAAGTCGGGATATAGCCTGATTTCACCCAGTGCCTAAGCCAAACCGCTCCCATCTGTAACCAATAAAGTTGTGGTCTAATTTTTCCGTAAACTTAAATATTCATGTCCGTGTGTTTACTATCTAAGGGAACTGCGGGACCTGGGGCCTTGGCATGCAAACGTATGAAGCTGGGTAGCCATTACTTCATGAAATAGGGGGTTGCTCAAACCAGGAAGCTGACTGACTGACTTCAATCCAGTCACTATATCTCAGCCTAACCTGCCTTGCAGGGTTGTTGTGACCATAATGAGACTGGGAAGAAGAAATGTGTGCAATGCTCTGAGCTCTTTCATGGGTAACCAGTAAGAAATTGTGCATTTTTAAAAGTTCCCATTCCTCACATAGGATGCCCTGCTTTGGAGAAGTCAGTTCTGTGTTTGAAGGGGTGTCACGGGGCAGTCCTTTAATGAGTCCTCTTTTTGAAGTCTGCTTTAAAAAGAAAGAACCATAAGAAGGAGAACTAGACCCTTGATATTGCCCATCAACAAGCTGCATATGGGAAGCACATTAAGTAGGTACCTTGGTCACCTCACCACCTTCTGGTTCCCCACTATGGTGAGATGTGTTTCTATTTAAATTATAACAAATATTTCTAAATCTGCATAAGTTTGTGTCCTCTTTTGCTCACCCTTTTTAGTGATAGATTTCCTCTCCTTTTTTTCTTTTTCTTTTTGGATATTTCAGGCTCCCCCTGAAGAAGACAGCTAGAGGAAGCTTGAGGGGTCCTGTAGAGCCTCTGAAGGTGCTCTCTTCCCTTCCACAATCTCTGCTGATTTTCTGTCTTTCTGCCCAACTCCTAGGGACAATTAGCTGTTGAAAGAGAGATAAGATGAGTGGAGATAAATTACTGATGGAGTTTGCCTGCGATTCCCTTCAGCTTTCTCTGATAGTCTCCAGGAGACCCTTCAGAATTTTCTGCGGTGACAGCCTGGCTCACATATCTAGAGCGCCAAGTGTAATGTGATGCTAGGGAATAAGATAATTGCATTAACATCTACATTTTTCAAAACTTTCTTTTTTAAAAGCAACCCTTAAAGACTAACTGTGACAAAAGGGAAAAGACACACAACCATATGCGGCATCACAAATGAATGCAAATCCTGGAAGCTGCATACCCTCCCACATTTCTCTGATGAAAATAGAGACATTCTATTTAACAACAACAACATTTTTATTTATACCTGCCCATCTGACTGGGTTGCCCCAGCCACTCTGAAAAGCTTCCAACCTATATAAAAACATGAGAAAACATGAAACTAATTCCCTATGCAGGGCTGCCTTCAGTTGTATTCTAAACATTGTACAGTGGTACCTTGGGTTACATACACTTCAGGTTACATACACTTCAGGTTACAAACTCTGCTAACCCAGAAATAGTACCTTGGGTTAAGAACTTTGCTTCAGGATGAGAACAGAAATTGTGCTCCAGTGGCGTGGCAGCAGCGGGAGGCACATTAGCTAAAGTGGTGCTTCAGGTTAAGAACAGTTTCAGGTTAAGAACGGACCTCTGGAACAAATTAAGTACTTAACCTGAGGTAACACTGCGTAGTTACTCATCTCCTTGGCTCGGGGATCACGTAACACCAACATTTCTTCAATGAAAATAGGTACGTCCTAAGGAAAAGCTGGACATTCTGAGATCAAATCAGAAACTGGGATGGCTTCTGTAAATCTGGGACTGTCCCTGGAAAATAGAATCACTTGGAAAGTCTGGAAATTCACTGGGTTTGGCGCTCCCGCTATGCTAGCTTCCTGGCAGGTGCATCGCTCTTGCTTACCAGAAGAGAGCAGGGATTGGATGTGATGGTTAGTGCTGTGCAAACATACTGGGAGGAAAGCCAGATTGGCTCCACCCATGCATTTGAATCACAATCACCTCCCTGCCATTTCACCTCTCCAAGTAAGCAACAGCAACCCACCTGCTAGGATTCTAAAATAGTGCCTCTACCCTATCCAGTGACCTGCTTCTGCTTCTAACCGCTCAGACTATTTGTCCAAATAACCCAGTATTAACTTCTCAGATTGACAGTAGATCTCCAGGGTCTTTCACATTGGCTGATCATTTTGTCAACGGAGAAGCAGGAGTGGAACTTTGGCTCTTCCGCATACAGATGGCCAACTCTCTCCTTCCCTTGACCATCAGCCATGCTGGCCAGGGATCATGGGAGTTGGAGTCCAGCAACATCAGGTGTGCCTGAGACTCCCCATCCCTGAATTACCTCTTTAAAGGGGAATCCCAGCACTTTGAACTGGACCTGGAAATGGATTGGGAGCCAGAACTGATGGTGAAACCACTAAGTGATGTGAATATGCCCCCATCCACACTGCACGGTACCACACAAATTTAAACAGTTGTGGCTTTCTCCCAAATAATTCTGGGGGCTGGAGTTTGTTAAGAGTGCTGAGGGATGTTAGGAGATTCCTCTTCTCCTCACATAACTACAATTCCCAGAGTTCCCAAAGAAGAGTTCCCAAGTAACTCTGAAATTCTAGCTCTGTGGGAAAATTAGGGGTCTCCTGGCAACTCTTAGCAAGTTACATTTCCTAGGATTCTTTATGGGGAGAAATTACTGTTTAAATGGATATGTAGCTGCTTTAAATGAATAGTGCAGTTGGGGCCTATATCTCCCAGACCCTCAAAGTAATCTTGCTACCCCTTTTCAGACCACCTTAAGTTTCCAGGCCTTTTTTAGAGGCAGCCCTGTGTATAAACTGATTAAAAGAAAAACTGTGATTTCAGTCAAGGAAAACAACACCACTACCACAAACCTGCTCAGAGTAGTATGGGCAGATACAAGTTACTGATGTCTTTCATTATACACCAGTTTAACTCATACCTAAAATTGGTAAACATCCTGCAGATTCATGGCTATATGTGTAAGATTGGGATTAAGTTGCTGTGCTTTAAAAGAAGAAGAAGAAGAAGAAGAAGTGCCGTGCCCTTTAAGATGTAAATCTATTGAAATCCAGACCTAGTGAGTGCCGGGGTCACTCTGCTTATTACTTTATGACATTTCCAGATGAAAGGTGCATTGGGGGCTCACATTAATTTGCTTTATGTTTGACTAGAAATGCTTCCCATCGCTATTAGAGCACATTCCACTCTCTCTTCATTTTGGAAGGCTTGTCAGTCATTTGAGAATGATATGCCCTGCGTCTGGGATGAATAAGCCCATCATATATTAGACGCAGCCCTGTTCTCAAGAGGAAAGGAGGCAGAGGGAGAAGAAACAATGCAGAGATGGTGTTGAGGAAGCAGAAATAGCCTCTTCCAAGTCCAGAATTTGCTCCTGTTAGTGGAAGTGATTCCTCTGCCTCCCCACCTAAAGGACCTCTTTATAGAAGTCCATCTCTTCATGCTCCCAAGTAGGGAGGGAGAAATCTGATATCGATTGCCTTGTAATGAGAAGCAACCTGATTCTCACTTCTCAATCTAATGTGTGAACCAAAAACAAATCCGTCCTTTGATATTCTCACTTCTTTTATTATTATTATTAAATTTTTACTTGCAAATTTAGCAGAGAAAAGGAAGGAGGAAAAAGTGAAAGAATTGAAAACATTAAAATAAGGGGAAAGAAACAATATATAAACAACAGTAACAATAATGAAAGAAACATGTCAGTTCACATTATGGATACAACCATCAGGACACACATTTTAAGTTGAACATAGAATTTAATATAAACCCTCCAGATGCCCTCTATGTATCCAGAACAAATGGACACCTACATGAAATATACTCAGCTGTAGCTGGAACCATGATGTCCTCAGATGGTTGTGTAATGGATGTAGTGGTCAGCCTTCTTGGCTTCCTGTGCTTTATTTAATCTGACAGGTAAAACATCCCGTGAGACTTTTTCAGATCAGGAAGCCTGGGCAGCCTGGGAGACTGAACAGTGTTTAAGAAATACATAATGAAAAGAAAAGCACACATACCACCCTTGGTCACTGAGCAAGGATAAGGTGAATTCAACTTGCACACCCACCAAAATGCTGACAGAATTCAAAAGCATCCTGCAAATGGGACAGAAGAACAGAAGTCTCTTTTGCATGGAAAGAAAAGTTTTTTTTGGGGGGGGGGATGAAGGACAGTTTTTGGCACAGCACTAATCTGTTGCAATGACAGCAGATCAGCTTTCCTTCCAAGGAAGAGCTGGAAAGTGATGATTCCTGCCGACATGAAAGTATCCCTGGGAAGATGTCATCTAATGATAGAGAGGGAGTAAGGATCCAAATTGCAAAGTTTCCTCTTTTAAAGAACGTACTCTTTAAGAAGCTGTTTTACCCCATAAGCTTCTATGGGTTGCAGTACACATGGATCATCTACAACAGGGAGTGTTAAAGAATTTTAAACTATAAATCAGAACCTGGATTTTCACCTTTTCTACAAGGGTACATTTTTTGCAGATGGATGCCAGCTGGGTGTCAAAAACTGCCATTATAGAAAAAGTAACCTGAGGATTTATTTTTGCAAGTTCAATAGGGTTTTTCAATTTTTGTGCTAATTTTGCCCCAGAACAATTATTTATGTATACTGTAGCCCATCAGATCTGCTGCTGTTATGCCAATTTTTTATTTTGATGTTTCAATATTTTAAGTTTTTTTTTAAATAACATTCATCACCAGAGCTGTATACTTCACGCTGTACCGGCACACATTAATATATGCATTTCTATTTTGATATGTGTGTATCGTACCCATATGTTTCAATTTCCACATTGATTGTGTGTGTGTGTGTGTGTGTTCAAAAGCATAAACAACATTTCCTAGAAACTGATGAAGGATGCTTAATTTATATGTTGCACCTAACATGGCCCAGGCAATGACTCTTATGACAAGGTGTCAGAGAATCTGTTAAATTCAGCCTTGGGCACCCATGAAACTCACCTACCATGTCAGCTCCCTACTTATCACAGGTGTGTGAAGGAAGCTGCAAGGTGCAGTGTGAAGCTGGCTTCTTGGGAAAGTGAAGAGTCCCTTTAAATTGGCATTCCTTCCATAACACTGAATGGGGAAAGTCTGCCACCAGCTGAAATTCCCATTCAGGAGCTTCCTGGTTGAGGAGATTGGTCAGAGCCTAGTGTGAGATTGCTGCTAATCTTCCTTGCTTCTTCTTTGCAGCCCACTCTTTCTTATATGGGGCAGGGAATTTCATGCTGACTAATCTTTCAGTTTCTCCTGGTTTCTCATCTTTCCAATCTTACATTCATTCCCTACATTTGCACATTTTTTAAAAAAGTCTTCATTTAAATTCATCAGCATTTAAGTGCAAATTTCTCCGAATGTACACATTTTTGTATTCAATCTTGCCGTGTTTTTTCAAGCATTTTCCCTTAATACAGTGCTTTTTCTTTGTACAGGATTTTCACTAACATGTGCATTTTTATGTAGTGTATACCCTAGTATACTTACACTAGGGTTACCAGATTTCTTTCAAAGAATCCGGCAACACTTTATTTTTTAAAGAGAAAACAAAGTTATTAAAAAATGTTTATATATATATATATATATATATATATATATATATATATATATAGTAATATCTTCTCTTCTGTAGTCTCCTCTGTCGTGCGGCACCTTCTGGGCCCTAGCCTGCTCTCTTGGAGTCACCATGGAGTAGGCTCAGGTCGGGCCTGGGCTCGGCCACTTGTCCTTGCCCTCCTGGTGCTCTCTTACCTTTCCTCAGTGGCGGCAGCAACAGCGGTGCGGCAAGGTCAGGGCTCCCCTCTTTTTTCTCTTTCCTCTTTCTCTCTTCTTTTTTCCTTTTCCTTCTCCTCTCCTCCTTCTCCCTGCATTGGCTCCAGGGGTTTTACTCGCCCCGGAGCACTGCTGGGCAGTCGGGTGGGAGGCCAGGCGCTCTCACTCCCGGCTCAATCTGGGTCACGGGGGGGGGGTCAGTGGTTTCCCTAGTTGATGCGCTGGGCATCCCCAGTTCCCCCATAGCAGTGGCAGTGGCACTCTCAGCAGCCCGGAGCCAGCCTAGTAGCGCAGTTGACTCTGGCTGACTTCAGGAGCTGCTCACTGCCATGGCGCCCACCATTTTGCCTCGCCAGATGTCCCCATATGATGTGTATTGTGCCGGTGAACCAATCACGCAACATTCATTCCCTGCTAATAAATCTACAACACTTAAAATATAAATCCGGGGACATTAAATGAAATCTGGGGACATTCTGGGCATGGATTTTGTCTGGGGTCAGATTTGTAAATCCGGGGACTGTCCCCAGGAAACGGGGACTTCTGGTAACCATAACTTACACAGTACTTGGCTGAGGAACTACATCGCAAAATTCAGAGCAGTGTAAGTTTCAGTGGATAGTTGTGTTTAGTTCACATATTGTTTTGGAATCCGCAAATTAAGTAGGTTCATCTTCAAATACAGATTGAACTGAATTTCCTTCCCATTTCTTACTGAGGCCACAAGCCTGTGATGCTGCCACGTTCCCTATAATTCCATGCTCAACTGTGTTTGCATCCTGTTGGATTGGCTGGAGCACGGAAATATGGTCCCACCACGAAACCTCACACTATACATTATTTTCAGGCTATGAATCAGGCACACACCCCCTCTCAAGAAAATCTGCATTATCAGTTTGGAAATTAATGAATTTCTCGATAACATTCATTAATTACACTTGTTGACAAGACATCAGAGTTCCTTCTTTTTCCCTTTTTCCTCCCACCCCCCGCTTGCTAATTCCATCTCTTCCTCTCTTCTCAATTAAACATATGAAAGCGTGCCCCTCCCCATACAGAAAGCAGCTTTTAGATTAATCATATTATCTTAAGGTTCTGAATCTCGGTGCCTGCATGACCTTTCTTCCGTTAGAATCCATTATCTTAAACTATCACAATAATCCTGGCTTTAGGGAGGAGGAGAGGAAAGCAGGAATCAAACCTAATAGATGGCAAATAAGATTAATGCATGATCTAAGTACCGATTACACTTGGGTCTGCCCTTGAACACCCAGGTGTAACCTTGAAATTCACATCCACTAAAGATGCCGCAATTAGATTGAAAGTCCCAGAAGACCTCAAAGGGCAGCTGGCCAAACTCCCCCCCTCCCAAACACACACACACATACTACACACTACTCCCCAGTGAGCTACCTCTGACTATAGCTTGTGGGATTTTATTTTTGACAATACAACTCTCTCCACGTTTATACATCGAACTCTTAAACCTTTTCTGCTTTCAGATTGTTTTCCTTTTAAAAAACAAAACAAGCATTATTTCCAGATCCTTCCTTTTTCGTTCATTTGCAAGGAACGACCAGCCAAGGGGCTCTGTGAACTTTAGCAGGGACCTCACAAGAGGAGAAAGTTGTTTTCAGAACCCATTCTAACTCTAGCATAGAAAACAGAGATATTTTCTTTAGAGGCTGACACATGGTCCAAGCCAAAAAAAAAAAAAAAAAATGTTCCATGTGCTTTATCTTCCAAGGTCCTTGTTTTCAGAGCTGGATACCCTGAGCCCTGAGAGAAGAGCTCTGTGATAAGCAAGTTTTTGGCATGAGCAAACCTCAATGCTATGTGTGAGGTATGTTCCAGGAAGACTGCTAGTGAGATCTGCATGACCTCCACTCCCCAAAAGCCCCAGATATAGTCCTGCAGGGTTCTGACATTGCTTGAAATCTTTGTTGTTGTTGTTTAGTCATGTCCGACTTTTCGTGACCCCATGGACCAGAGCACGCCAGGCACTCCTGTCTTCCACTGCCTCCCGGAGTTTGGTCAAACTCATGCTGGTAGCTTCGAGAACACTGTCCAACCATCTCATTCTCTGTTGTCCCCTTCTCCGTGTGCCCTCCATCTTTCCCAACATCAAAGTCTTTTCCAGGGAGTCTTCTCTTCTCATGAGGTGGCCAAAGTATTGGAGCCTCAGCTTCACGGATCACCCTTCATGGATCACTGCCTTGCCGTGGTGAAGGGGCTTGAATAACTCAAAGAAGCTATGAACTATGCCGAGCAGGGCACCCAAGATGGACAGGTCATAGTGGAGAGTTTTGACCAAACGTGATCCACCTGGAGGAGGAACCGGCAGGCCACTCCAGTATCCCTGCCAAAAAAACTCCATGGACAAAGAGCTCACTGGAAGGACAGATCATGAAGCTGAGGCTTGAAATCTTAGAGGATGAGATTAAGGGCCAAACAAGCATACCAGAACAATCACCCTCTTCCCATTATAGCCAACGGCGACTTGAGATCAGAAGGTTGTGCAGTTCAAAATGCCTAATAATCCCAATTCCCAGTAATAGTGGTAACAATCCTTTGCATTTGATGTGCCCTTGTAAAGTTCAAAGCACTTTAAATCTTTTGCCTTATTTGCAGACCTTACAACAAACCGGTCAGTATTATTATTGCCTTGCAAGGAAGCTGAGGCTGATGTAGCCTCAAGCCTCATCCACACCACATATTTAAAACACTGTTAAGCCACTTTAACAGTTGTGGCTTCCCCACAAATAATCCTGGGGACTGTTGCTTGTTTAAGGTGCTGAGAGTTGTTAGGAGAGCCCTATTCCCACTCTCAGAACTACAGTTTCCAGAGTTCCTTTGTTAAACCCACTCCAGGAATTGTAACTCAGTGAGGGGAATAGGTGTTCACTAACAACTCTCATTGTCCTCAATGAAGTACAATTCCTCGGATTCTTTGGAGGAAGTCATGATGTTTAAAGCGGTATCATAGTGCTTTAAATGTGTAATGCAGATGGGATTTAAGTTAGCTATCACCCCATTTCCATGTTTTGGTAATTTGACATTTTTGTTGAAAATTTCTTGGTGCATTAGCCTTTTGGATACAGCATCTCCAAGGTTTTGATTTTCATTACTTTTTGAAATACAAAGTATGTGTGTGGAATCATGTTAGCTTTTTTGTTTTTAGTATTTCAGGTAACAATTCCTGATCTGGAATGCCTCTTAAGACTGCGGGGGGGGGGGTGTATCTAATTTATTGTTTCATTTGTATCTTCTGCAGCAAGGTAAATTAATTCTGATTTGCACAACTGAACTAGTACCAAAATAGTATCCTGGTGCTTTAAATGTACAGTAGTACCTCAGTTTACAAACTTAATCCATTCTGGAAGTCCATTCTTAAACCAAAACCATTCTTAAACTGAGGCGTGCTTTCCCTAATGAGGCCTCCCACTGCCAGTGCCCTTCCACCATTTGGATTCAGTTCTTATACTGAGGTAAAGTTCTCAAACCTGGACACTATTTCTGGTTTTGCAGAGTTTGTAAACTGAATAGTTCTTAAACAGGACTGTTCTTAAACCGAGGTACCACTGAATGGTGTTGAAGTGGCCCAAGGCAAGGGAACCTGGTGCCCTACAGATATTTTGAACTTAAAACCCCCTCCCTTGCCTGAATTCTTGTTATCCTGGGAGAGACTCAGGCTGCAGTCACATGGCAGTTTGCTCCATTTCCCTTATGTTTCCCTAACTGTTAATTTCCATTTTATATTTCAGTTCTGGAAATCTAGTGGAAATTTAGCGCTCATATCTATGTTAATTGGTTCCAGAAATAATATGTTTGCAATATGTTTACTCCCACAATCATGGGAGTAAAGCGATGAGATGAAATGTTGGGTGGTATCTTGGCACACGATTCTTTTCTAGAATCTTAGAATTGTAGAGTCAGAAGGGAGCATGAGGGTCACCTAGTCCAACCCCCTGCAACACAGGAATCTTTTGCCAATGTGGGGCTTGAACCCACGACCCTGAGATTAAGAGTCTCCTACTGCTTTTTATAGGGGAATCATGGGAAAACAGAAGCAGGCATTTGCAAAAAGGATGGGAGAGTAACATTGTTGTCCAATGACATTTGTTGTTGTGTCATGCCACTGCCCATTGATGCAATTTTTTTTAGTGTGTCACGCTGTTATGTCAGTCAAAATGCCGCAGTTCAATAAAACAACAGGTACTGTAGCATGAAAATAATGTTAGGAAATGGGACAGAATTATACTCAGGAAAACTAACACAATATGCGTCATGTCTGAATACACCCTCAGTGAGCTGAGCCAATTGGTTGTTTTTACAATTGAAAATATGTCCCTGGTTTAAAATTCATTGCCAATCGGGAATGCCTGCATGCCTTGAAAAGGCAGAGAAGAACTTCCTGTCCCATTGTACACTGTCATTCTGAGCAGAAGAGAGGGGAAGGGTTGGTCAACTGCTCCCAGTAATGGCAAGGCAGGGGACATCTGGGAATGTGGGGGGAGCACCAACAAACTCCTTGTCTTCTGCCCACAGAGAGTTAACACACACACACACACACACACACATGAGAGAGAGCAAGAGAGAGAGCGAGAGCGAGAGCGAGAGAAACAGACAGCCTCATGCCATTAAGTCAGAGAGAGTAATGAAATTTCATTTAATTTGTCAGGAAGAAAGTGCTAATGTTAAAAGGCATTTAATAAAGGGGGGATTCTTTGAAAGGAAGCCTTTAAGTAATTACTTCGAGTGTCTTAGGCCTACTCGCAAGAATATTTACATTAGTGCCTCGCAGTGCCAAAGTGTAATTCAATTAGTGCTGCATTTACATTCTATCCTTTCCTTTCTTTCTGTTTTTTTTAAAAGAAATATGATCATATATATATCTAATCAAATCAGGTGCTCATCTTTCTGGGGGTTTTTATTTTTTATTTTTTTAAAAAAGAAACATTTCCACTGAGAGGACTGCTAAGTACTTTGACCATTTAGGAGTAAGCACACAAACAAATGTATACATATAGATAAAATAGATAACCCACATTATATATAGGGGTGTGTATATCATCTAGACATACATGCATAATGTGTGTGTGTGTGTAAATGTATATGATAACAATAAGATGTGTTTCGGTTCACGTACAATTTTGGAATGTGATAATTCCATACGTTTGTCCTTCGATGCGAATTGGATCATATTTCTCTCCCATCTCTAATTGTGAGTAATCTTCACTGAACTTATTCCTGAGTACACATGCATAGGATTGACATGTTAGTGCTGCTCTGCTTGGCAGTGGTCCAGCATATGCTTGCTTGCAGATCTGATTGGCTGACACACACAAACCCCCGCACCCTACACACATTGACAAGCAGGAATTATTATTATTATTATTATTATTATTATTATTATTATTATTATTATTATACCCCACCCATCTGACTGGGTTGCCCCAGCCACTCTGGGTGCTTCCAGCACATATAAAAACATAGTAAAACATTACACCTTAAAAAGCTTCCCTATACAGGGCTGACGTTTCCTAAATGTTATATAATTACCCATCTCCTTAACATCTGATGGGATTCCACAGGCCCTCTGCCTGGTAAGCTGTGCAAAGGGAATAAAAGGCATTTCTGAAAGTGCTAAGATTTGGAAGAATTCTCAAGAAGGAGACATCTGCCACAGAAAGAATGCAATTTTTTTTTTTTTTTTTTAAATGGCAAAGCAAAGGTCTGCAAGGGGGTGGTAGAGTGGTTGATCATGGTATGTATATATATTTACTTGATTATTTTAGGGGACTCTTCATATCCTGTTGTTCAATGAGTCTTCTGGAAGCTTACAAAAAGAAAAAGAAAAACCACTGTAAAAACTGATTTAAAAACAAAATGCATCCAAATTACCCAATTTACAACAGCAGCATAAAAGGAGAAATAAAATAGAATCATAGAACTGTCAAGTTGGAAGGGACCCCAATAGTAGCAATTTTGGGTTGTATCCAGCTAGGTCATTGTGTGAGTGGAACAACTTCTGCTCATGCAATAAAAACTCTCTTCCCTCCCTCTCCCCGCCCCTCCAGCTTCAATATCTGCTCTGGGGTTTCCGCTCAACCCATTGGTGCAGTTTCTGGGGTGGTGAAGGAGCTCGCAAGGGTAGAAGAAGGAGGAGAAGTTATTCTGGGCAACTAGTTGACTGTTTGGGACTATGCTGTGCTTGGCAGACTGGAGCTGTCTAGATATGGGGAGAGGAGCCTCTAGCCTTCCAGATGTCGACTCTAACTTCCATCAGCAATAGCCAGCAATACCAATGGTCAGGGATGATGGGAGTTCTAGTTCAGCAACATCAGTTTAGGCACGCCTGCTCTGGGGCCTTATGCACAAATCATGAACTGCGTGTGGAATCATGTACTCAAACAATTCGACAGCCAGATGTGTGGAAATGTAACATTCCAAAAACCCCAAACACCTGGTTTCCCCTTATTCAGGAGGGCTGAGGCAATGAACTCAGTCTCCCAGCATGCACCTGCTCCTCAGCAAACTACGGCTCAACAATTTTCAAGCCTTTTATTTATTTTTTTAGTTGTCTATGCATGCTCTGTTGAATCAGATGCAGAATTGGAGCCATAGTTAAGAATTTCTAAGTCCTGTTAAGCCAAGTTAATGTTAATGACTGAATTATGCACATGTTAAGCCTTCTCCCAGGGCTTGAGTATGCCTCAACTTCTGCTGTTCCTATATGGAAGAACTATTAATTTTGACCGGGGAAATTTAAGCTGCCTCATAGTTATTATGGAACCCCCTTTAGTGCCACATTCCCAAAATCACAACATCTTCTGGAATGGAAAAGGACAGAAATCTCTACTGTAGGCCTCTGAACGTCAGCTGCTGGGAATCGCAAGTGGGTTGTGTGCTGTTGTGCATAGGTTCTGCTTCTGTTCTTCCCATAGGCATCTAATCTAACCACTGTGAGAGCAACACAGTCTATTGGCCTCATGTAGTATGTTCTTAGACATTCTGGGATCCAATCAGAAGCTGGGATGACCTCTGTAATTCCAGGATGTCCCGCTTAAATTGGGACAGTTCAGGGGGTATGTCCTTGGTGGGTGAAAATCACTATTTGAGGACAAGCTTCCCTGAAAGATAGCTTGCCCACCAGTACCAGCATATCCCAGGATGCACTGTCTGTTCCATGCAAGAATGAAGACCTCTAGGCCTTTCAGATGCTCCATTTGAACATCTTTGAACATGCCCCAGCAGCCTCTGCCATGGCACAAAGGGACCATAGTAGACATCCAGGTGTTCTTCAGCAGGTAAGTGGCTGTGGAAAGGGTTCCTTAAAATTAAGCTTTTGTTAAATCACGGCTGTAGAAGAAGGTTGGGTTGTGGTGGCTGTAGGAATAACAGTGAACGCGATTGAGGGAGCAACAATGTCCTGCTATCATCCCTTCTCCAGTGCTTTTAAATACTGTTGTCTGTCTCCAGCATAAACTGAAAGAAAAGCAAAAGGCTCAGCATGGATTATCCCTAGAGACAATTCTCTTTGCTACAAATAATTATTAAGATTGGGACGGCAGTCCTCACTGTCTCTCATCAAAGTAAAAATTCAGGTAAGTAACAACACAGGTGGAAATGAAAAGCAAACTTAATGGTTAAGCGGTAAAAAAGAAAGGCACTGGACAATAGATCAGTAGATAGCAGCTGAAGATGTATTACAATGGTACCTCGGGTTACATACGCTTCAGGTTACAGACTCTGCTAACCCAGAAATAGTACCTTGGGTTAAGTACTTTGCTTCAGGATAAGAACAGAAATTGTTCTCCGGTGGCGCGGCAGCAGCAGGAGGCCCCATTAGCTAAAGTGGTGCTTCAGGTTAAGAACAGTTTCAGGTTAAGAACGGACCTCCGGAACGAATTAAGTACTTAACCAGAGGTACCACTGTATTATGAAGACAAACCGATTAGCATAGCCTCCAACATTCCTCAAACGAAAATAGGGACATTTCTCACTCCCCCTGAAGTGACCCTCCTTGACCCGCCATTCTTGTGTGCCCCTACTGCGGGATGTGAAACACAAGAGCAGTCAAGTACAACATTCCTAGAGTGAACATGTTTACACATGGGGAGGAATGTTTGCTCAGCCAGCAGGTAAACTTCCTGTTTCCTTCTGGGCTGGGACAGACTTCCTCTGTATGTGACTAGAGGTGGGCGTGGCCTCACCTGTGCAGGTAACAACAATCCAGACTCACTTTACTGGAGAGTGTGCCTATATGATGCACATCTGCAAATCCATGTTTATTATATCTGTGCACAGAAACACGCCGAGAACATGTGAAGTGACCTTGAAGAAGAAAGACCTACAGAATATGAATAATGGTACCTATATGGTGGCAAGATTGACTTGACTGTTTTACAGCCAGAGAAATTGTCTTGTCAGCTCTGGGCCTAATGGAATCCTCTTAAAAGATCCAGGTTTGAAAACTGCTGACCGCTCATCAACTCCTTTTTGTTTTAACTAGGAAAGAAAAAGAACAGAGAGACTTTCAGATCTATTATGTCCTTTCCAAGGCACCAGGATACAATCTGGGAAGGTCAACCATTCTGGAGAAAACATCCTTGACATATTTCCCGAATGATGTAGCCCCTTATCTATGAATGGTGCCCATGTAGCTAGAAGTGTAATTTAATGGATGAATCAAGTGACAGGGGGCTGATCACATGGGTGTCTCCCATGAAACTAGCATGTTCTCTCCCCCAGCAAAGTGCCAATTCAACAGGAAAGTTCAGTGTGCTGTTATTATTAATTTATTCCCCACCCTTTACCATGGGCGTAGTTAGGATTTTTGTTGGGGGCAGAACCAATGTGATTAGTCAGTTGCTTAAATATTTCTATTGTTTTACTTGTTCTGGGAGGGGCAGCTGCCCTCTACCCTTCCCTGGCTATGCCCACGCCCTTTACCCTAAGGTCCCAGGGGAAAATAACAACAAATAAAACAAAAAGTTAAAAAACAAGTATTATGTGGTACCTACAAGAATTTCAGTTCTCTGCATAGCATCTGCAGATTGAAGTGGTTGACTGGACGTATATGTGGTGAGGTGATATCACAGGTACACTGGTCCCAAGTTGTGAAGGGACTTAAAGGGACTTAAAGTAACACTGTGAACTTGACCTGACAGCAAATCAGCTACCAGTATAGGTCTCTGAGCACAAGCGTTATATGTTGGCAGGGTCTCACTCCTGTCAGCAATCATGCTGCAGCCTTCTGCACTAACTGTAGCTTCCAGATCAAGCATTAAGTGTTATGTACTAACCTTGGATCCTAGAACAATAAGTAAGTAGGATCCTAGAATGCAACAACTGATTGGCTTGCAGGAGAAGACCAGTCAGGCTCCAGGAAGAAGTTAATCAGCCTATTAGGCTGGTAGGATCATAGAATGCAACAACTGATTGACCTGCAGGAAAAGACCAGTGAGGCTCCAGGAGGGAAGCAGAATCAGCCAATCAGACGGGACTCATTGGGTACATAAAAGCCTGAAGTTTGGGGGGCAATTCAATCACTGTTTTGCAAGCTGCAATAAAGAGCATGAAATCACTACAGGACTCCGAGTATATTTCAGTAAGGGAAGCCCCACATAGATTGCATTGCAGTAGGAAGTGGACCTTCTCCGCTGCCCCCTCTGTCACGCAGTAGGCACAATGATTTTTGATGGGTGGTGCAGTGAGTCTTTAGCCCCTTGCCCTCTAACCATCGTCTAACCTAGTTAAATAGGCACAAGTGGTATAGTCCAACACAGTGGTGAGGTTTTATTTTTTAAAAAACTAGACAACATGGATATGGATCTGCTGTTTTGTGGGGGAGGCGTTTTTTGTTTTGCATTGTGCTGGCATAATTGAAATCGCAGCACAGTCAGAAAACTGTGTTTGATTATTTTAGCAACAACAACAAAAACCCTCCACCAGAACACTTACGGTCTTTTAGAGCTGTAAAGGTACTAATGGTTTCTGAGGCAATTAAAAGAAAAGGAAAGAAAAAGATCTGGTGTTACTTATCACTAAACCTCTGGCAAGGGAAGTGGCTGATCATCCAAATTCCTGTTTTGGAGCACTGGGTTTTTTAAACACACACACACACACACACACACACACACACTTTCTCTCACACACAAAATCAGACGGAATGATTTGTTAGGACGTGGTTAAACCTATTAATACCCTGGGTTCTATTTGTTTTACAGCCCGTGGTGCACAAACATCATGAAAGGTTATCTTTGACACGGTTTTAGCTATTATTTTCTCCCAGTGAAATGGTATTTCTTGAGGAAAAAGAAGAAGAAGAGGTCTTCCGAACAAAATAACGATAAATCCTGATTTAGATACATAAAGCTGCCATTGATATCACATAATATCTGTGTTCTTTCTCACTCGATACCGGCATTTTCAAGATAAATGGTAAAACTGAGCTGGAAATCCATCTGGCCGACTGCCTCGTCTAATGAATAACCCCACTTTGGCTCCTGCAATGTAAGCAGAAAGAGTCCTCTCCTAGCTGCTTTCGTCTGTCATGAATCTACAAGACAGCCGACATAATATCTAGGCGACAACACCGTGCTAACAGAGCGGCGACTTCCATTTTCTTTGCTTTCTATTGATTTTCACTTAATAACTGGCGAAATACTAAACGTCCGCCCTGAGTACCTAATAAATCCTGCCTGAGCTTTTTATTGAGGAGAATTTAATAAAAACAACCATTGCATCGGAGGGATTTTTCTTCTGGACAGAACATGGCAAGAGGTGGGTGACGAAGGCAGGACATTGGGGGAAAGGAAAGACATGTGAATTTCTGTTTTTGAGGGACTCTCTGTCCCTCTAGAGCGGGGACAGG
The DNA here is from genome assembly GCF_964252035.2 of Podarcis erhardii. Classification (NCBI taxonomy): domain Eukaryota; kingdom Metazoa; phylum Chordata; class Lepidosauria; order Squamata; family Lacertidae; genus Podarcis; species Podarcis erhardii. Next base: position 24,240,926 of record NC_138503.1, read on the forward strand.
AACCTTGTGGCCCACTAGATGTTGTTAAACCAGCATCCTTGACCATTGGCTATGTTGGCTGGGGTTGATGGGAGTTGGAATCCAACAACATCTGGAAGGTCACAAGTTCCTTTAGAACAGGACTGAGGAACCTCAGGCATGAGAACCAAAAGCATGCCTCCAGATCGCTCTTTCTGACCCCTGAGATTCTTCTTAGGCCACCTCCTGTCAAGGTCACATCACTTAGCAGCCTGACTTTGCATTCTCCTTGAGTGTTCTGGCTTGTCTGGGGTGTATCTCTTGCTTGTCGGGATAGAGAGGTGTGTGAGAGTGTACATAGAAACTAGCTGACTGTACAAAGGTAAAATTCACATCTGTTGCTCTGGTTATTTTGCTTCTGGCACTGCCCACCACTGTGGTCCTTGGAATGTTGCTGTTTTAGAGGGGTGTAGATAACTTGGGTGCCAGGTATGAGTTCTCAAACTTTCTCTCCACCATGAGATCAACCTCAGACTGGATGTCTACATCAGAGGTTCCAACATTAGTGCACGTTTATTATCCAACAGGTCCTGAACTCTGTATATCCCCAGCTCTGCTATATAGAAGCAAACCAAAAGGTTCCTCACTAGGTCTTGGCCAAGGGATTCAAAGATCCTTAAGTGATCTGGACCTAAAAGAGCACAGTCTCCAATGCCAACCATCTTGGACCCAACATGACAGGGCCTTTTTGGTGGTGGCTGCTATGTTGCAGAATGCCCTCCCCAGTGAGGTGTACCCGCCACCAATCCTGTCAGGAGGAGTTTTAATGTTTCGATCTACCCAGGCATTTGGCAGCTGAAGAATACTCTTCCTGGAAATCTTGATGGAAGAATATACATAATTGCTTTTAGAAAGTTTTTGATTGCAATCACTTTTAGAATGTTTTTTAGAACGCTTTTCCTATCACTTTGTTTGTAAATTGTGTGCCTTTTTGTCACCATGGTCCCCTTGGGGAGGAAGGGAAAGGTATAAATTCAATAAATAGATAAATAAGCACAATACATTGGGCTGGGGTGTAATTATCCTTGTTCACACTTCTTTGAATTTTGCAGCATGGTTCCTAGTTCAAATCACACACCAAATTATATTTTTTAAAAAATATATATATCCTAAAATGTATTAAGAGTTTTTAAAAGGGAAATGTGCACATTGGGATAAATACATATTCAAATTTATATTTGTGTTAAAATACATGTAGAAATTTGAATTTTCATGCATTTTAAAAGACCCACCAATTAACGTGCAAATGGGTGGAAGCAGAATTATGAATAAACATATTGCAAATCAGGAATAGACAGATCTAGCAATGCACACAAAACCCAACTCAAAAGGAATGTGGATGTGACACATCAAACTAGTGTTTTTGTAGCGTTCTCTTCTCCCATAATACAGCTTCGTGTGAAGAGGAAGAAAAAGGGAAATACACATCAAGGAACTAAACTTGAGGTGATTATACTTTAATTGGAGGATTTTACACAGCGGTTGGGTGGCCATCTGTCAGGGATCCTTTGGCTGTGATTCCTGCATTGCAGGGAGTTGAACTAGATGACTCTAGGGGACCCTTCCAACTCTACAATTCCATTATTCTCTATATCTGAAGGATGGTCTCTCTGCATAAAAGCTGATGTACCAGTTGAGCATTGTTCACTGTCCTTGCAGGAAATAAGGGCAGTAGCCGTTTCAAGCAGGGTCACTATAGCAGTAGCCCCATAAGCTTTTAAACCTTCTACCTGAACACTCTGTTTTTTTTTTTTTTAAATAATTTTTATTGATTTTACAACATAAACAAAAAACAAATAAACATAACACGACTTCCCCAAACCTCCCCTTCCCTGCATCCATATTTTAAAAATTTTTAGCAATTCTTCATCCCATTTTTATATTTAATTCTCTTTAAAAAATTCTATTTTATAAATTTCAATTTATAGCTGTAATTCTTTGTATCCAATCCCTTGACATCTTAACATTCCGCAATTTTACAACAATTTTTAAGATAGATTTTAAATTTTTTCCAGTCCTCCTCCACTGTCTCTTTCCTCTGGTCACGAATTCTGCCGGTCATCTCTGCCAGTCCCATAAATTCAGTCACCTTGGTCTGCCATTCTTCCAGAGTAGGTAATTCTTTAGTCTTCCAATACTTCGCCAAAAGGATTCTTGCTGCTGTTGTTGCATACATAAAAAAGGTCCTATCTTTCTTTGGTACCAATTGGCCGACCATGCCCAGGAGAAAAGCCTCCGGTTTCTTTACAAATGTCCACTTAAGGATTTTCTTAATTTCATTATAGATCATTTCCCAGTAGGCCTTAATCTTTGGGCAGGTCCACCAAAGGTGATAAAAAGTTCCTTCACATTCATTGCACTTCCAACAATTGTTATTGGGCAAATGATATATCTTTGCAAGCTTGACTGGAGTCATGTACCACCTATAGATCATTTTCATTATGTTCTCTTTCAGGGCACTGCATGCCGTAAATTTAATACCTGTGGTCCATAACTGCTCCCAGTCAGCAAACATAATATCATGACCAATATCCTGTGCCCACTTAATCATAGCTGATTTAACCGTTTCATCCTGTGTATTCCATTTTAGCAGCAGATTATACATTCTAGACAAATTCTTGGTATTGGGTTCTAGCAATTCTGTTTCTAACTTTGACCTCTCCTTCTGAAATCCTAGTTTTCTGTCCTGCTTAAAAGTTTCATTGATCTGGAAATAATGTAACCAATCTCGAACTTTAGGTTTCAATTTTTCAAAACTCTGTAGTTTCAACTTTTCACCATCATATTCTATAATTTCACAATATTTTAGCCACTCTGTATCCATGTTCAGTCTTTTTACCGCCTTGGCTTCCATTGGTGACAACCACCTGGGGGTTTTACTTTCAAGCAAATCTTTATATCGATTCCATACATTATACAATGCTTTCCTAACAATATGGTTTTTAAAATTTCTATGTACCTTTACCTTGTCATACCATAAATATGCATGCCAACCAAAACTATTATCATAACCTTCCAGGTCCAGAATGTCTGTATTCTCAAGAAGTAGCCATGGTTTCAGCCAGCAAAAAGCCGCTGCTTCATAATAAAGTTTTAAGTCCGGCAGGGCAAAGCCCCCTCTATCCTTTGCATCAGTCAAAATCTTAAATTTTATTCTGGGTTTTTTGCCCTGCCAGACAAATTTAGATATATCTTTCTGCCACTTCTTGAAACAGTCCATCTTATCTAAAATTTGCAATGTCTGGAACAGAAACAACAATCTCGGCAATACATTCATCTTGATAACAGCAATTCGGCCTAACAAGGAAAGTCTCAATCTTGACCATATATCGAAATCTTTCTTCACTTCGGCCCAGCATTTCTCATAATTGTCTTTAAATAGGTTCACATTCTTAGATGTTAAATTCACCCCCAGATATTTTACCTTTTTAGTAATTTCCAAACCAGTTTCTCTTTGAAAACTATCTTTTTCCCCCACCGTAAGATTTTTTTCCAACACCTTTGTCTTATGTTTATTTAATTTAAAACCTGCTACCTGACCAAATATTTCAATAAGTTCCAAAACTCTTTTTGTACTGGTTTCTGGCTGTTGTAATGTCAAGACTAGATCATCTGCGAATGCTCTTAACTTATAATGTTTAGTTCCGACCTGTATACCTTTAACCAGCTGGTCTCTTCTAATCATATTTAGGAAAACCTCCAGTACCGATATAAACAATAGAGGGGAAATTGGGCATCCCTGTCGTGTCCCTTTCTCTATTGGAATTTCGTCCATAACCATACCATTTACAATTAGTTTGGCCTTTTGCTCAGAATAAATTGCACTTATACCATTTTCAAAGTTTTTGCCTACCCCCATCCCTTGGAGATTCCTCTTCATAAAGCTCCAACAAATGTTGTCAAAGGCTTTCTCTGCATCCACAAAAATCAAAACAGCTTTTCTATTTATGTCAGTTTCCAGAAGTTCTAAAATGTCTATAATATTCCTCACATTGTCTGACAATTGCCTGCCTGGTAGAAAGCCAGTTTGGTCCCTGTGAATCTCCTCTAACAAAACTTTTTTGAATCTTTTTGCTAAAATGTCTGCAAAAATTTTATAATCCACATTCAAGAGTGATATAGGGCGGTAATTCTTAACTTGATGTTTCTCAGTTTCTGTCTTCGGTATAAGTGAGATGAATGCTTCCTTCCACGATTCGGGAGCCTTTTTCCCTTCCAAAATTTGATTGCAAACTTCTTTCAATGGTTGTATTAACCAATCCTTCAGTGCTTTATAGTATCTCGCAGTTAGTCCATCTGGTCCTGGTGATTTTCCCAGCTGCATATCCTGAATGGCGCTCTCTATTTCTTGATCTGTAATTTTCTCATTCAAACTCCTTCTATTATTTTCAGAGATTTTTGGTAAGCCGTATTTTCCAATAAATTCTTCTATCTCCTGTTCGTTTTTTGGCCCTTGTTTGTATAATTTCTTGAAGAAACTTTGAAAACAATTACTTATCTCATTTGGTTTATTAATAGACTTCCCATCTACTTCGAGTGATGTCACTGTATTCAATTTTTGCCTCTTTTTCAATTGCCAAGACAGTAGCTTCCCGCATTTATCTGCGGACTCAAAAGTCTTTTGTCTCATTTGTTTAATTTTCCATTCTATTTCCTGATTCATCAATTCCATATATTGTGTTTGATAGAATTTTATTTCTCTTAATATCTCTTGAGATTTAGGCTTAGATCTCAATTTCTTCTCCCCTTCTTTTATTAGATTCCAAATTTTCTCTTTCTTCTCATTCTGTTTTTTCCTCTTTATTGAATTCTGTTGTATTAGGAAGCCACGCATCACGGCTTTACTTGCATCCCAAATAACTCTTTTTTCAGTGTCTGATCTCAGGTTAATCTCGAAGTAGTCTTTAAGTGTCTTTTGGGCCTTTTTACAAATTTCTTCATCTCCAAAAAGAGTGTCATTCATTCTCCATCTAAAGGTTCCAGCTGTTGTCAGTTTCATTTCCATCTTGACAGCATTGTGGTCAGAACAGGTCTTTGGGCAGATTTCTATTTTTTTAACTTTTGATGCCAGATTGCTAGAAGTCCATATTTGATCAATTCTAGTCCATGTCATTTTTGCTTCAGAGAAGAAGGTCCCCTCCCTTTCCAGAGGGTTCCTAGTTCTCCAAATGTCAATCAGGTCCATAGTGTCAGTCAGTTCGAAGAATGTCTTTGGTAGTCTTCCATCATTAGATATTGTTTGTCTTTGGGCCTTGTCCATGTTTGTGGAGACGACTCCATTCATATCACCCATCATTATAATTTTAAAATCCAAAAAGTCCATTAAAGTCTCATGCAACTTCTTGAAGAATTCAGCCTTCCCCTCATTTGGTGCATAAACTCCAACAATCAAAATCTTTTCTCCATGAATTTGAATTTCCACTGCCAGGTATCTTCCTTGGTCATCCTTAAAGATCAGTTTTGGTTCAAATTTTTCCTTGACATAGATCACAACTCCTCTTTTCTTAACTCTATCTGATGAAATAAATTCTTGTCCTAATCTCTTATTTGTTAAAAGTTTTCTATGTATCCTGGCAATGTGAGTTTCTTGTAGACAGATTACATCTAGATGTTCCTTCTTTAATAGATGGAATACTTGACCCCTTTTTCGAGGGTGGTTCAAACCATTACAATTCCAGCTGAAGAGTTGCAGAGACATTTTTGTTACTGGGTAGCTCTTCCACCGACTGCACCAAGTTGTTGTTCCTCCTCGGTCGGTGCTCGGTTCAGTCCAAATGATAGATTTGAAATGTCCGGTACTTCCCCCTCACTAACAGTTCCTTTCTGAAGATCCTCTTGATTTCTTTCCAAAAAGAGTTCTTTATCCTGGTTTGTTTTTATTTTAATTTTCTTCCCTTTAAAGTTAAAGGACAGCCCTTGTGGAAATTCCCACCTGAATGGGATATTATTCTGTTTAAGTAGATCAACTAATTCTTTAAATTGAGATCTAACCTCCAAAAAGTATTTAGGAATATCCTTGAAAATCTGGATCTGAGAATTTTTAATGACCAAGGCCTTCTGGAAATGTAGGTTCAGTATTTTGTCTCTTTGTTCCTTTGATCCCAAGGTAATTAAACAGTCTCTTGGCTTCTTCCCTTGCTTCCTGCCAATCCGAAAGGCTGAGGTTATCACAAATTCATCTTCTTCTCCATCTAACTCATCATTCCAAAAATCTTGAAATTTATCTGTGAGGAATTCCCCAAGCTTGTCCTCTTCCTCTTCTGGAACCAGTCTTAATTTCAGGTTCTTGCTTTTCCTTTCCAGTTCTAGTAGGGCTAATGCTGTATCATGTTCATGTACTTTTTTTGCAATAGGGGCAAACTTTCCTTTGGTTTCTTCGGCAGTAGACCTAGCACTCTCAGCTATTCTCCTTGTTTCCGTAGACTCTTGAACCAAACGGTTTATAGAATCTGTATTAGATGAGATTGTTGTTGTGTTCAGGTCTAGTCTTGTTGTCAGCTCCGTCAGTTTCTTAGAGTTCTCTGTAGACTGTTTAGTAAGTTCTGCAGATTGCTTGGTGAGTACTTCTAATGACTGATTTATTTTGAGCAGAGCCTGTGTCATTGACTCCATTGATGCTGCTGTTATTTTTTCTTGTGCAGCTGCTGCTCCTGATAAAGAGCCTCTTTTTTGAGCTTGTTTTTGAGCCTGCTTTGTTTTACTTCTTGTTGAAATTTCTTCTGGCGGGTTGCTCATAACTCAAGGTCATTCACACAGGAAAGTTGCAAGTGGAAAATCCCGCTGGATACACCGTAATACAACTAAAGCCCTCTAGAGGAGGAAATTGTAACCATCCAAAGGCACCCACAACAAAGAAACAGAAAGTCCAAAGGCAAAAGTCCCACTAAGAGTCTTTAATTTGTAGCACTTTACTGTTAAAATTGTAATCCACCAAAGTCCCGTTAATATGTTTCAAATAAGTCTTATTTTGTAGCCACTGTCTTTTGACAGCTCACTTGACAGTTCCTTTTTCAGGCGATCGCTGCTCCGGCAGCCTGACCAGAAGTGTCAGCAGCAGAGGTTTTTTATTCCTTATCCCTTTCTTTTGCAGGTTAAATTAATTCTGTTTCCTCCCCCCCTTCTCCTGCACTACAGGGGGGAGATCCTTTCGATGTCTGGTTTAATAAGAGTTAAAAGGAAAGTCCGTTTAAACACAGCTCAGTCTTTCATTGCTCCGTTAATCATGCAGATCCGGGAGGCTGACTTCCTTAATTTTTGCCTTCCCGTTTTCAGCCAAATCTTCTAGATTTTTAAGTCCCGTTTTAATTTTGCGTTCTTACTCACGGGTATTGTTGTTGCCAATCTTTAGTTTCAGAAAGGAATCGGCGCTCTCCGTTAATGGCGACGCGGCTTCACTCCGTAAGCTGGGTAGCGATCCTCAGCACCGCGCTCACCCCGATGCCGCTCCGGAGCCTTTAAAAAGGCTCTTTCACGATGCCGGGGGGCGCAAAGGTGCCCACCGAATCTCCTTGCTCACAGGCTTCAGCGCCTGTGATTTTAGGGGTCCCCCGCTTGCCGTAGCGGGTAAGACCCGAACTTACGGAGCAGTCCTGCCTCGGAGCTCGAGGCTAGGACCGCCATCAAACACTGGCGCCGACCGGAAGTCCTACCTGAACACTCTGAAAAACCAACATCTTTGCTGGGATTCAGAAGGGGCTGTAGAGCTTCTTTCCCCCTTTTTTCAGCCAGCTCCCCACCCCCATGGCTATGCAGTTTTTATACTGTTTTATTGTTTTTTATATTGCTTATTTTGTTTTACAGTGTGTTTTGTTTTAATGGTTTCTCTCTCTCTCTCTCTCTCTCTCTCTCTCTGCTTTGAGTTTCAGAAAAGTCATCTGCAAGTATTTTAAACAAGAGGGTTCTGCAACAAAATGCAGCAGTGTCAAGTGATCCTGTTTAGGGTTCAAGCCAGTCAGAAGGGTGGGGTGGCGAATGCTCCAAGGATTGGAGAAGAGGCATGTAAAAGGCTCCAGGTTAATCCCCAGTATCTCCAAGTAGGGTTGTGAGAGAACACTCCCCAAAATCCTGTAGAGCTGTTGCCACTCAGTGTCAACAATACTGAGCAACAATACTGAGCAGAGGCTTGACAACCATATGTCAGGAGTGCTCTGATGGTGTTTCCTGCTTGGCAGGGGGTTGGACTCGATGGCCCTTGTGGTCTCTTCCAACTCTATGATTCTGTGATTCTATGAGATAAATGAACTGAGCGAATCATTGGTCCACTTCCTGCAGCTGACTCACACAATTCAGCTCTCTGGAATTTGCTTGTCAATTGGAAAGCAACTCCCAGTTATATGGTATGCTCCTTAAGATTTTGCAGTGTGGTTTCATTATATGGACGGGGTGTGGATGCAAAAATAGGCATTTCATGTTTTAAAAATCCATACAAAATGTGTATTTTATGGGAAACACACTGAAGAGCACAGGAAAAATAGGCATTCTGCATAAATAGTACATAAGAAAGTAAATGTGTACAATTTAAATAGAGACTCCCGTGTATTCTTTCAAAAATTAAGCTGTGCAAAATGGGACAAAATGGTTCTCTCAGCGAAATGGAAAGGGGATAGAATTAGACTGCTCTGTCCATCCAACAGATGCAAGGGGGTGGTGGTATTTGAATCAGTTTGCATTTCAAGGCAAATCTACCTAATTCACACTTTCCAAAGTATTATGCAAACCAAAAGATAGTTATCCTTTAAAGTGCACACTCCTCTGAATTTTACAGTGCTGTAAAATGTCTGCAGTGATGCATATACCAGTAAAGTGTGCCTAAAAATGCATATATTTGTGAAAATAAGTGTATATTAAGCAAAATTGCATGCGAAACATGTACAGTGAGAAAAATTCACATTCAAATGCAGACGAATTTTCATGAGTACATACAACCTGGAATACAAGAGCTGATCAACAACTTAAGCATCTCTGGAAGGCTGAGTTGCTTACACTTCCATAGGGAATGGTCTGCACACACTCTGTAACTCCTCATACTTCCAATTCTACAATTCTATGCTTCTTTGATTCTCATGTGTGCAAACAAGGCAGCATTCCAAAGATGGTTTCCTGATTGTGACTCTCCTACTTAGTAGTTCACCTTCATGCTTAACCCTGGGGCACAGGGGAAACTCAAAAGGCGCCATGCTAGAAAAGGGGTGGACTAGATTCCTAGTCAGCTCACATGCTCAACAGTGAACAGGAAACAAACTCAACAGATAAGGATGGGGAAGACATTCAATTCAATTGGCATTTAAATATGAATCTACCTAATTCACAGGTTTTGAAACAATATACAAACTGAAGGACAGTCAGCCTTTGGAATTCACATGTCTCTGAATATTGCAATGCAGTTCTCCAGCCAGCTAATGTGCACAAAAATGTATGTAATGGGATAAAGTGTGCATCAAACTGTATATTAGACAATAATACATACAAAATGTATATATGAGGAGAGGTTTGTGCTAAAATGCTGATTACTTTTCCAGAGGACATTTTAAATAAATAAATAAATAAATAAATAAATCACAAGCTGATGTTGAAATGTGGAGAGCTGAAGACTGGAAAATATGAGAAGGTGAGAGAGATACTAATAATAACTGAAGTTTACAGATTTCTAGTCCATCCCTACCAATGGTTCATGATTAACTATTTTGAAAAATTCTGGAATTCTTGCTAGGGACTTGTAATAGTAAAAGAAATGCAATTATTCATCAGTCAGACTGAAGAGGAAAAGAATCTTCATAGTAAGAAGAGTCCTTCCCAGGTGTTCCCTTTCGTTCTGTCTTCATATTTTCTGACCTCCCTTACATTTCAGCTATGACACACTGGAACGCCTGTGTCTTTGTGTCTCCAATTACACTTGAAAAGACATGTATAAATTGTCTGACAAGTTAAAAATTAGCAGCAAGTTATATGCCTAGCAGGATTTCCTAAGGAGCTGTCATAATTTATAATACTTTGCCCTGAATTTCATGTGAATTCTATATGTCCAGGACCTTTTAATTGGTAAGCGTAAAGGTGTATCGCGGCCCACCTAATGTATTCTATTGCTCAACAAAAGATTGTTGCAGAGACCCGTGATTGTGACAAATGATTTACTATTAAGAACATTCTGTAATTATTGTTCAGTGGTACCACAGACCGATACATCATTAACATGATAGACGATCTTTTATATCAGCAAAAATAACTAAATTAATAAAAATGGCTTCATTCCAAACCCTGTCAGAAAGCCAATACTCTGAACAGCGAAGTATCAGTGATAACTGAAAGGGGGACCAGAACTGAATTTTAAAGAAATCTGGTTTAGAAAAAAATATGTTCTGATATCTTCCCCAGGAAACACGCCACCAGATGAGCTAGATACTTAGAGTGGTGCAATTCTGCACCACTCTGTTCACGTGAAAAGAACTTCCTGAGGGATTATTTAAAGGCTAAAGCCCCCACGATCCAATGGCAATGCGTCATTGCAAAGCTTGCTATTTAACATTCCTTTGACCCTCGCATTAGGACAGATACATGTACCTTCTCCAAGTTGGTGGCAGTGCCACACATACCTCCTAATCTATTAGGATTAGAGATGTTGGTGAAGCCTGCCAGGTCTGGCTTGTCCAAGCTTTGGGGGCACAGATATTAGTTAACAGATTGTAATGACGGTAGGTCTTGTGAAAACTACAATTCCCATGAGTGTCTATGTCTTGGGTTTTGCTGCATTGCTATGCAGTATACCACCTTCCAGAGATGAGAGGTAGGAAGAGATAGGTATCGTTTAAAGGGAGTAGGGAGGGCACTGGATGATCAGCAGGTGGCTGAAGGGGGCTAGAGGACTCACAAATTCACATTGACTCAGCAAGTGGCTGAGGTATTTCCCATACGCTGGAAATATTTCTGAGCCAATCTGGCGCATGCCTGGGAGCAGGGCATTCACACATCAGCAATGGATATGTTTTCATATCTTTTGGCAAATGCAACAGTGGAAAAAGTTTTCAAATGATGCACATGATAACTCTGCAAAGTGCTTTTCAATACTATCTATGAAGGAATACAACTTTCAGCCATTTCGTGTGCAGAATGGTTGCTTCTTTTGCTTTAGAAACTCAGTTGTACAAGAGGGTCAAAAGTTCAAAGGAAGGTTAAAAGTACCAAGGGCTATCTTGCTTGGGAAGTTTTGTACAAGGGGATATTTTGCACAGGAGGGTCAAAGGTTCAGTCTAGGAACCTGGCAAGGAAAAACAAACTTAGGCAAGATACTACTCTTCTTCTGATTGGTTAAACTGTTGGGATACGGACTGAAAATATTACATATAAGTCAAGCTAGAAAATAGGATAGTCAGAGAGTTGTAGAGTCAGAGATCTGAAGAGCTGGAGTTGCTGTAATAGGGAGAAAGGACTGAAACACTTGAGAAACATTTGAGAACTGCAACACTGGAGTTGTTTTTTTTAAAAGAGAATGCAGTTGAGCAGTGCAACGAGAAAGAACTAGGAAAAACTGAACTGAGGAATGTAATTTTATATGTATTGGTTTAGAGAATTTTTGCACCCAGCACTGTCTAAATCCAATGCAAGGTTTGCTGCTTTCTTGCTATGTCAGATCTTCCTGACATCATATAATAATGGATGATTGACAGGTAAGATGATCCACCCACCTGCCAAAACTCCCCCACGGAGGGCTAGCTACTTTTTGATTCAGCATCCCAGACGAAAGCAGTGCCCCATCCTTGCTCCAGATGCTTAAAATGAGGTTTATTTCAGGCCTGATGCACCTCATATCAAATCCTTCCTCAGGGAAGGGACACTCATCATGCTCACTTGGTGCCCAAATGGTCACCATAAGGAGCAGAAAGATGGAGACATTTTCTAGAGGTCGCCTTTGCCCCCTGCTAGCATGAGCACTGCTAGGTCAGTTTCCTAGGTTTCAGGATGTCCCACACTGCATGTGTGGAAGAACCTAGCAACCCAGGGAAATTGCATTTCCCAGGGTCCCTGGTCTGCTGACATAGCAGCATTTCAGAACACATTGTTGAGCAAGGGAAAGAAACTTCCAAGGAGAACTTTCTGTCACAGTGCCTCCTGTTGCCACTCGGTAAGCCAAGTTTAGAGTGATGGGATAGTTGGACAGGTTGCAGGAGCTTGTGATCAGATATTGAGGACTCATGCAGACTGAAGGGAGGTGTATGAGCCCTTCCATTGCTGAGCTCATGAGTGTAACAGGTCTAAATTGGGCCATAAACTGGGTCCAGAACAAACCTAGTTATTTTCCAACAGTGGTGGTGAAATAGCTTGATTTGCCAAGTCCAGTTCTGAAGCAGCCATTGTTCAAGAAAACAATGTGCAATGAATTGGTTGTAGTTCACTCCAGGGGACATATCAAGGCTTTTATGAGAATAATTAGGTTCCATTACATGTTCTGCCACTCACACGCTGTATGAACTTTAAGAATTTAATGTCCCTTGCAAAGATTTTTTTTTAATTTTCACTAAGTTGCATTGCAAAAGAAAATTTTCATGCATCCAGAATGTATGTATGTGTATGTGAATGTGTGTGTGTGTGTTCTATATGATGGGGAACTTTTTTTTTATCCCAAAGGCAACCTACTGGGACTCCGGGTCAGTGGTGGGTGGGGTCAGATGCAAAAGTGGGTGGAGCAAATGGTTGTGACTCATACCTTTGTGCAAAATATTACATCCCAGTGTCAGGGACTGTGCTAAGGAGGGCTACAATGAGGAGGCATGGTGGGAGCCATCTCCTACCCCTGACCCTGAATCTTCCCAGGAGCAGGAGGACAGTATAGATTTGGAACAGTGGTTTGCAGAGGGGCATAGTTCAGAAGGGAAAAGCTGGGAAAAACTGGATGAAGAGCAGTTAGGAGAAGAAACACTGGGAGAAAGAGAGGGTTAACAGATTCACATCATTGGATAGCACCCCTCTTCCCCCCTCCCCACATTCTAGGAGAGTGGATAAAGTTGCCGGGGGGGGGGGAGAGAAAGCACAGCGACTACAAGCTCGGGTTATCAGACGTAGGGGTGACGTGGATTGAAAGGGACGGGAGGGGGTGTCGCCTTAATTGGAAGTACCACCATTCTTAGAGAGAGAGAGACGTTCGTTATCCCTCGCTCTAATTGTTAAAGAATTCTAACTGGTAAGAAGACTCCATTCATTTTGTTCTGCTTATCTACTGCCAAGGGGGGAGGCAGCCAATTCCCTGAAGCCTATCACCCAGCCATGCAAAAGTCAGGGATTTCTAGACAGATGCACCACACACATCCTTCTATTCTCTCCCCAGGCAAACAAGAGTCGTCATCATTGCTCCACCCACCTTTGCCTCTGACCCTGCCTACCACTGAAATCTGGGTTGTCCAGAAGAGAATACAGACCTTGGGTTGAGATAGCTTCCCCACCCATGCCTTAGGGGTTGGGTTCAAATGCTGTAATTTTCAAAGCCTCAGGAAGGAAAACTTTGTAAAATTGCACTGCGTTGTTTTATAGAAGCTTATATTTTATCACAGACTACACGGAGAGCACTTATTGTTTAAGTTTACATTATTTATATACATTAAATGTATATAATTTAGCATATACATTTCATGAACAAACAAATAAGCAAGCAATCCATGAAATTTGGAACTCATTCATTATTCTGGCATTTGTTTCTTTAAGAGTAGTGAATGAAACCAGTGCATTGCACTAATTTAAGACTCCGCCTCCAGTCACTATGAAACTAATGTCCACCTGCAGTGATATGGGCTGACCCTTCAACGTCTCCATTTCAGCCTAGACTAACATGTTTTTAAAGCCCCCAACCTGATTTTCAGCAACATTCTGTACTTGCCTGCACCCTCCCCCAATGCAAAACAAGCCATTCTACATATGGTGACCTAGAATTTTAATTGTTGGTCAAATCATTGTAACACATGTTGCCAGAGGAAAGCATATATTCTTATAAGTGCATCCAATGACACCCCCCCCCAATTTTCCTTAGAAAAGCCTTCAGTGCTAATTTCATATTAGACGAATTTACTATTAGGGCTACTCCTGCCTTGTCATTTTCCTTGTCCTAGACCAGGGAGGCTTGAGAGGAGCAAGAGTAGAGGAGGAAACAGTAGGAAGAGTTTCATCAAAGCTTCTCAGTGGCTTCGATGAACATAAGGAGCCTGCTGGATCAGGCCAATGACCCATCTAGTCCAGCTTCCTTTTGTCACAATGGCTGACCAGGTTCCTGTGGAAAACTCACAAGCAGGACCCATGCACAAGAGCACTCTTCCCTCCTGGGGTTTCTGGGGCTCTAAACTATGTGGGAGATGATCGAAACTATGCAGGGAGTCTGCAACTGCTCATTGAGGAAAGGCATAGCTTCTCCCAAAGAATTCTGGGAGCTGCAGTTTGTTAAGGATGTTGAGAGTACAGTGTTAGAATTCCTGCTCTGTGATTGCAGTCATGAGATTTTTTGTCTATCACATGATGGTGTATATTTTGACTCCACAGAGTGGGAAGTGACGGAGACAGGATGTTTGTGTTACTGTGTTCCATGAAGTGGAACTATTGTCCTTTGTTCATTCTCTTTGCTTGTTTGATGCTAGAGAGCGAGCGAGCCATGTTGCAGTGCTCTTTGTGTGTTTATATGTAAATAAAGTAGATTAGCCAAAATGCTGAGTTGCTGGTGTCTGTTACGCAAGCTGAGAAGATTCTGTGGATCCCTAAGTGTGCCAATGTCTGTTGGCATCGGTCGCTGTGATGTTTGGGCTGAAGAAAGCTTTTGAAGCTCCCGAACAATCAACCAGGAGGGAGGGAACATGCCAGTTGGGCATGTGTCTCTGCCAGGGTCCTACTCGAGTGTAGGACGAGCTCCTTACATACAGAGCTACAGTGCCCAGAGTTCCCTTGGAAGAAGAACTGATTAATAAACCAATCTGGGAATTGTGGTTCTTTGTGGGGAACAGGGATCTCTTACAACTCACAGCATCCTTAACAAACTACAAATTCTGTAGAAAGTAGGGGTGGGGGAGAATTTTGGTTCAGTTCACATTTTAATGCAAACCTACCTAATTCAGACTTCCCAAAACCATGCAAAACCCAGGATACATGTAGAGGAGGAGGCACACTCCTCCAAATTTAAGTGTATGGTCCAGATGCTGCCTAAGACATTTCTAGATATCTCCATCCTTAAGTCTGTTCTATCCCATAAAAATACACAAAAAAGTTCACTTTTTAAAATGCACAAAGAGCTCATGGCAGGCACACAGGAGAGGGGAAGGTGGAAAGTGTCCCCAGCAGGCATGAAAGTTGGAAAAGCACCACCCTATGCACCTACCTACCTGTTGCCTGACTTCCTCCCTCCCTAGAGCTACCAATAAATTATCATCTATGGAAATAGATCTGACCTACTTTATTACACTCCCTCGCCTAGATGCAACAGAGAAGCACTTAGGTAGCTATTTTGTGTTGCCGATTATGCAAATGTTAAATCTTGATGGATAGGGTTCCCTTAGTGATTCAGAAGGCCTGACCACGGGAAGGAAATTCACTTCAGTAAAACTCTTGGGGCTGCAGTTAACCTGGAAAAGCGCAGCCCTGAACTGCAAGGAGGAGCAGGTGTGGGAGGCACAAAAGAGGTGGAAAATGAAATAAAAAGCATGTAAATGTACTCTCCATTTGACTAAAGCAGTAAGATTGGTTTCCAAAATCAATCGTATCACACCCTCTGGAAATAAAGTCCTGATTGTAAAAAAAAAAAAAAAAAACTGGAGGGAGACTGGAATATATTATGTCTTTTAAGCACTTCTTGGAACAATTCAGACCAAAAACAGGCCCAATGTTTCCCTGAGGTAAGCTGAGATGATGATGATGACGACGACAATGATGATGACAATGACAATGACATTTATTTTCCACCTTTTCTCCAAGGAGCTCAAGGTACATAGTTCTCCCCCTCTCCATTTTATCTCCACAACATTTTATCCCCTCAACAATCCTAGGCTAGGCAGAGAGACAGTGTCTAGCCCAAAATCACCCAGTATACTTCATGGCTGAGTGAGGATTGGTCTTCCACGTCCTGGTTGGACACTGTAACCTATTACAGCACATGACCTAATGCAGTGGGCGGGGAGTGGAGTGGAATGACACTCCACTGCCCTGCATATGCTTGCATCACCTGCTTTGCCAGATGACACCCCTCACTGTCACCCACTGACAGAGCCAGGACCCTCCCCCTCTGCTCTGCCTAGTTCTGATGAAGACCTAGGGGCATCCTTCCTCAGAGACATCCTGGGCAAGACAATCAGAATTTTAGTGCAAATTCTCCTAATACAGTGGAACCTCGGTTGTGGAACATAATCTGACTTCCGAAACATTCAACAACTGAGGTGCAATTGCCGGTTGGCAATTGCAATGGAAAAAATGGAGAAATGCATCTCGGAAGCTGTTTGACTTCCAAGGCGTGTTCAAAAATGGAAGCATTCACTTCCGGGTTGTCGGCATTTGAAAGCAGTAACATTCGACTTCCAAAGTCTTCGACAGCCAAGGTATAGTATTTTTGTAATGGTAGGTAATAACATTATTTGTTTAGCTGTAAGCCATAACAAAGCAGAAAGAACTATCAAAAATATCTCATTTCCTGGCCACAGGTATACAGTTTGGGCATACCTTTTTTGGGAAAGAATTTCATCTAATATAAAGACTTTTTGAACTAATGTGTTCCCTTTTTTTGCACTCATTCCTGTAACATATGCATATTTGTACGCACTGGTTGTTCAGGGAACTGCATTGCAAAATCTGGAGATGTGTGAATATTGAAAGATAGCTGTGTTTTCGTTCATGTTTCGGTTTGAGAAGTGAAAATGAGATCAAATTGCAAAGAAAATCAAAATTCTAGTCCTGGCGACAGGACATCTGTGTCGCCTTGTTCTCCATCGTCATCAACCAACAACTGGCAGTGGAGGTGAGAAAGCACAAAATGAGTTTTACATATTGCTAGTCATACACAAAGGAGACCCAATGAAATTCATGAAGATGACTAATGTAGGTCCAATAATTTCATTGGGTTTAGTCTGAGTGAGACTTTGCAACAATCCAGCATCACAGGTTCACAACTCACAGCATCAAGACATGTGTAAATTGTATCGGACAGCTTGTAGGGACTCAAGAGGGGAATGAGAGGTCTAGCTCTTTTTCTCCCTCAGCTACATGGATTTTGTAACTTCTCATTCTAGCCATAGAGACTTAAATGGCATTTGAGCTTTATACTGTTTGGACACTCAACATTGCAAGCTTTCTCTGCATGCAAAGCTTTCTTCAAAAAAACAAAGAAATAAATAAAAAAGCCAATCCCCCAAGAAACCCCTAACACTGCCTCTTAAAGTTGAACTGGCTGTTCTGTGACTTTAAATGAAAGCTTTAGAGTTGTTGGGCAAATAAATTTAAACCACTTAACATGGCAGAGAAGGTCAGGCAAGCTTATTATAGTGATCATAGCGTTACAGCTATTGCGATTGACCGCTGCTCTTTGGAATCACCAATAATCAGAGGCCGCAAGCTGTGTTTGCAGAGAAAGGTCATCATTCATTTTTCCCCCCTCTCCAAAGCATTAATATCTTTTGTTTGTTTGGCTCAACATGAAACAGGAATCGATAGAGGTAATTCGCGCAGCAATTAGCCGCTCATCTGTCAAACGGTGTCTGGGTATATTTAACAAAAAGATCCTCGGAAAGGGTTTGGGAAAGGAGGCAGGCAGCTTTACAATCAACAATTTATACTTCCAAGATGACACGTTGTGTATGTAGCTGTGAAGGGAGGGAACCCTGTGAATTAAGCAAATATACAAAGGACATGTTTTAAATCTGCTTTTGAAAAGACTCAGAGAGGGCGGACTTTGTAGTTTTGGGGAAAGTTTGGCAAAATGAGAGGAGGGCTTTGGGTGGGCAAGTACAGACCCTCCAAGTGTCTCTATTTTCCAGGGACAATCCCGGATTTACAGAATCCGCCCCAGTTCCTATTTTGATCCTGGAATGTCCCACTTTTCCTTATGATGTCCCTATTTTCATCTGAGAAATGTTGGAGGGTTTGCAAGTATCCACTCTATGGCTGGAAGTGAGTGCACAATTAGACTTTTGAGAATAAAGTCACTTCAGTGCTGAAATTAAACAAATTCAGAGACTTGTATTCCCAATTAAGTTTCTTTAACTTACTTCCTGGTGGAATCAACAGGACTTCGGCTTTGGCGAACATCCCACTGATTTCAAAAGGGCCTGAGTTCAGCTAACAGGGGGCAATCTAGGGTTGCCATATTTCAAAAAAGTTAAAACAAGGACACCCCGAAAGTTGTTGAGATTTTATAAAAAATATTATTATTTGAAAAAAACAATATTATTAAATATATGGTATCTATTGAGTTAAAAAAATGTGTTGATTTATAGTTCATAGCAGGGTTACCAGCCTGGAACTTGGATTTACCAGGTCCCTCCACCACCTGTTCTGTTTCATTCACACATCACTAGCGTTGCTTAAGAAGAGTAAATAAAGCACATCATTGGGAGCATCATTGGGGGAAAAAGGACATTTACTTACAGTCTCTTCATATTTAAAAGGATGCCTTTAGATTCTAAGCCTCCATGGTGAGAGCTAGTTCCATAGTTGCATGTGTAGAGGAGAGAGAGAAAAAGGAATGGGTGGAGCTTGGGGTTTAGTAGGAAACCACAATGTGTATTTTCCTAACTGTTCATCTCAACCCTGCCCTCTACTGACTGGAGGCATGCAAAGTGGCTTATACTCAACAGCACCTGGAACAGCTCCACCAGTCTCTGCTCATGGAATGAGGCTACCATCATTCTGGCAACGTGGAGCTCCCTGTTCCACATACCAAAGATTCAGGCAGGTGGAAGTACTGTGAGTGGGTTTCTTGGTTGCAGCAACCCATGGGAAGCCATGAAACAATACACACACACGCACACACACACACAATGGTTCAACAAAAAGTTTAATTGTGGTTTTTTTAAAGCATAGTATATTATATCGAAATTATCAGTTCTTACTGCAAGCTGAACCAAAGTGAATACAGGATGATGTGGGGGAACAAATAAAAGGAATCAACGTTGTTCATCAAGATAAGAACACCCTCTCCGAAAATAAAGCCCACACACTTTAGAAATGAGGATGCAAGTTTGGGCTAGATGCGCCTGGCTTCAACAAAGCAGGAACATCCCACCATCCTGCTAGAGAGAAAGACAAAGCAACAGAGTGATAATTGCTCCTTGGCACAGTGGCTTTGTTTATGTTTATGGTGGAGTTTCTTAAAAGCCAGGCTTCCTATTCATCTGCAGATTTCATTTGGAGCAGTTAAAAGTGAAACAATTCTAACTCTATTCATGTCTAATAATCTAATGGGATGGGTATTTGTCCCCAACATAGTCTCTTTTCCCCCAACGAAACAAAGAAAGAGACAGTTGAAAATTAGTTTATCATCTTTAACAATGGAGGAGTTGGATGGGGTCAGTCCTCCAATGAAACTAGGTGAAGTTTTCCACTTTGGGCAGCAGATTCCAGAGCGGGCACTATTTTTCTCTTTTAAAACTCTATGTTTATATGCACATCAAAGAAAAAATTGCCATGTGGAATGCAGGACGTCTAAGTGTGATGCCGACAGAGGGTCAAATGAGGTTCCAAACTCAAAGTTCAGCATTTTCAGTCACTGGCTCACAATGGCAAATGCCAGTAATTTGGAACCAGGGACTCTGGCACCCAGTGGCAGACACATGACTTGATGGCTCACTGGCCAGAACAGGAAGCTGCTAACCTGATATGTACTGTAGATGTGACATCAATGCAACTGGCCAGGGAGCAGAACTGTCACTCATGGCTGAGTATTTATCAGGGACACAAATATGCCAATAGGGTGCCCCTAGCTATATATAGGCTCAGAATCTAACCTGCATGCTCAGTCTGATAAATTGTACCTGAAGGCCACACTTCATTTTACTTCATATTTGCCCCAAACTAGCATCCCTGACGTGCAAGGACTCCCCCCCCACCCCCGATTTGATATTTGAGGCTATAAAGTTCCTGTTCTTGAATTCTGAAACGGATCGTTCTTTTTTCTAAACACTGCTAGTACTCCAAGTTAAAAATGCATCATATTTGTGGGGAAGGAAGGGAGAAATGGGTGGGGGAGCTGAAAAATTAAATGAAAGCAAAGTTAGAGGACTTGATCATAAAACCAGATCTTCCTTGCCACTTTTAGTCAATGCAAAAATAATTGTGGAACTATAAAAGGTTTTTTATGGCCAATTATTCTTGTCTTAGTAAGTACCTATAATCATAACTGCCTCTGGAAAAAAAAAGAAGCACAAGTAATAGTCCCCAGTAGGATGAACTCAAACTTCCCTACAGGATTATAAGGAAGATATAAATGGTCTCCCATGCATGCATAAAATATATGAATATTGAGACAGAGCTGGTGTTAAGGTCAGAGAGTTTGACATCTTTTATTTTCTCACTCCACTTTCAAGAAAATATACAATTCATCCTTATTGGGCCACTGACATCCAATTGATTTGCATTATTCCCAGCTGGAAAGTGTATATGCGCCTTAATGCCTTAGATAATAGGTATTGCTGTCTCAGGTAAAAGCTTCATCATGTGAGCAAAAAGGTATAAAGTGCAAAATAAGAGAGATTAAGATGACGCGAGAAAGCTTTGGATGAGATGTCATTTTGCATTGAGTGGGAAGGGGAGGGGAAGAGGGACCCAGAAAACTTAAAGAAGTGGAAGCTCAGTGTGAAGACAATGTTCTCCCTCGTTATGACCTGCTAACTAATAATATGTCCCACCCCACCATGTTTCATGAGCAACGGAGTAGGTGTCAAGATCCTTTGGCCCTCCAGACATTGATGAATTACAGCACCCATCAGCCCCAGTACGCATTACCAATGGCCAGGGATAATGGGAGATGTAGTTCAGCAGCATTTGGAGGGCAAAAGCTTCCCCACATCCACAGTAGAGTAATGTAGCATGGTACCCACATTCACACTCAAC
Organism: Podarcis erhardii; assembly: GCF_964252035.2. Lineage (NCBI taxonomy): Eukaryota > Metazoa > Chordata > Lepidosauria > Squamata > Lacertidae > Podarcis > Podarcis erhardii. The sequence goes on from NC_138503.1 coordinate 24,261,998, forward strand.
CAAGCAAGATGGAGAGGGAGAAAACTGGGAACTATTCATATTTGAAGTAAAAATGTTCGTGAATTGTTGATAATGAATGGGAGACAGCAGCCATCATGGATATTCAGCCATTGGATTAAAAAGCTGACTTTTCACCCACCCCACAATCTGCTCTGGAGCAGATTTTGCAGAGGGGAAGTAGAGGAACTTTTACTGTGTGAGTGGAAGTCATTCATTTTGTGCATTGATTTTGTTGGATCCAGCCCATTTTTCCCCAGAGGAAAAGATTCAAACTTTCTCTGCAGGATTATAGGAAGAAGAAATGTACATCCACACACACCCAGAATATTTGAACAGTGTACTAATACTCTTAAACGTCATTTCTCAGTCACAAAATGCCGTGTGTGAATGTGGCCAAATGGCTGTTGCTCAACAAGACCAGTTTCTTGGAAGTGCTATGTGAAAAATACCCACCCAGCTCCATCACTGTACTTGCAGATATTCTTCAGAGCGCGAGTCAGAAGTAACTTCCATTAACAAGTTCATTTCAAAAGCTGATGGTAGAAGGAAAGGAAATGCTTTTCCAGAGAAACATCTAGAGGTTATGCATGATGCCCTAACCTACATATGCCCTAACATAAATCATGTTAACCAGAACAAGGCTGTACCAAGTGCTCATTGGAACAGGACCACACACTGTTTCCTCTTCATTTTCCTTTCCATCATTTTTTGTGGTGTGTGTGGCCTATCTCAGACTCACGGGATACTACAATTATACACTGTGTGAAGAAGTAGTGTTTGGTCAGGGCTTGGCAATCAGTTTCATTAGCTGACTGCGAGTTGTGTGTTTGAGAGAAATTGAGAGATAGAGGGAGAGACAGCTGCTCTCGCCATAGCATTCATAATTTTAACAGTCGAGGGGGAAAGCAGCTCAGAGCTCCCAGTTTCAGCCTGTGTTGCCTTCCCAGAGGGCCTTCTAAGGGCACTTGTCCAACCCCTCCCAACTAAAATAAACTTTCCTGGGATTACTTCACTTATTCTTGTCAAGGATCCTTTCTCCCCTTAGGTTACAGAGGCTGAGTGGATGATCAATTCATTGGCGGCCTGCGCTATAATTTAACTTGCTGTGTCTGACAGGGATATGGCGGAACTGCTAAACAGAGGCTTTACTTGTAATCTTCTTATCATCTTATCCTAGAGTGGCTTGGAGAGTAGGAGAAGCTCTGCCCAGCCGTGTCTTTAAGTTGAGGGTTGATGTCAAGGGGGAGCAATCGCCTTACAACAAATCTGATCCATCACTTGCCAAACAGCACAATCAAACTCAGAAGGAAGTCCTGGTGAGCTCAATGGGATGGACTCCCAAGTAAGTGAGCATAGGATTGTGGGATACAATGCACGCACCTTAGCCTGTGAGCATGGTTCAGTTGCATTTTGCTGATTTTATGATCCTCAGGTATTGACTGATGGCTACTCGGACTAGCAGAGTGGAAAGCAGAAAGGCCAGCAGGGGGTAGCCAGAGCCAAGAACAGATGGAGCCAGTTAAGGCCTCATCCACACCATGCATTTAAAGCACTATGATACCACTTTAAGCAGACACGGCTTCCCCCGACAATTCTGGGAGTTGTAGTTTGTAAAGGGTCCTGAGAAATGTTAGGAGGCCCCTATTCCCCTCATAGAACTAGAGTTCTCAGAGTGGTTTCACAGCCAACCCCTCTTTCCAGGGAACACTGGGAGTTGTAGCTTTATACACTTTTTTTTGCAAGTATTTTTGACTAATATATGAAATTTTTGTATGTTATTTTCACACACACAAACATGCATTTTATGTACACTTTCCCCCAATGTACATAATTTTGTGCATAAATTTTTGTCTGGAGAACTGCATGGAAAAATTGAAGGAAGTTTTGTGGAAAGTTCTTACTTCGCCAAACCTTTATTTGGCATTACAAATATAGGCCATCATAAAACATCCATATATAAAATTTTAAAATATATACAAATAAACAGCCATGTAAAATATGTATGTAATAATGAGGATTTTCATTGGACTTTCTTCCTGCTAAATAGTGCCATTCACTACTCTGTGAGATACTACTGACAAAAACTTAGCCACCCTTGCAGTTACTTCTGGGTTAATGTCAGACAGATAGAATCTGATATTTTTATTGTGTTGTGATGTTAGACTACCCAGAAAAGGGGATAGCATGCATTTCCTTAGCTGGTTGTACAATGGACAGTAGAAAAGAATATGTTCTATGGTGTCTGGCACATTCAAAGAACATCCGCAATGTCTATCATTTCTGGGGATGTTTGAATATCTGCCTTTGACAAAAACTGAGGAAAAGTGGATTAAGTTGGTTCATATTAAAATGTGAACTGAAATGAATTCCCTCCTACCCCTGTCTCCAGGTCTAGATATGGGTGTAGCCTGATCGTTCCCCAACATACTCTGACAAGGGCCAATGAGAGAAATCAGAGAAGAGGCTTGCAAAGAAGGAAGCAAAGTGGGATGCTTATTCTTATTTTTAGGTTTATTCTCTGAGCTAAGAAACAGTGATGACAAGCCACGAGAAACAAAACATCTTCGTGGCTCCCTTAAAGTTTTCCCTTGTAGTTGCACTGTAAAGTTGATAATCCTGTAGGAACGCATGGAATTAATTAATACTGTGTTTAAAAGGGCTATTAAGGGGAACTTCCAACTCCTTTACTGTCTGAAGGCTATTTCTCACAGTTGTTATTTATTAGGCTCCAGTTGTAAAATGGTCTGTAAGAATTACAGTCGGGCGAGCTGATTAGCAATTGGCTTGGTGGGTGTTCAAGCTCTGGCAGATCCAGATCAAAAAGGTGCGGCTAGAGTGCTGGAAGAGAATCCCAGTGCATGGAAAATAAAGACGTATAGGACAGTTTCATTCCCACCCACTTCATATTTATGGAATAGGGATGTAGAAAGAAATATATTTAAAAGCAATGTACTTCACATCAAAAGAAAGTACTTATATGCATCAATGGCCATGTTACACTTAACATTCATAATAAACACTCGGGCCATTTGACGGGTCTCCATTATTTTGATACGACCCTAAAATTTGCTTTCTTGGTTAATTTTGCCATTACTTACCATGCCAGGGTTAGCTGACCACCATGGAAGTCATGCACCAAAAATTTGACTGAGGAAAATGATAATGCTAACAGTGGCTGAATTCAGAGGTGGGGTATATTGTATTGATTTTACTGGTTTTAATGCTAGCACTTCTAATTTCTAACATTTCCTTTGACATGGCAGTACCTGTTGCATTATGAAACTGGATTTTTGATCAATATACTGCCATGTCATCCTAAATTTTAAATGATGAGAAAGAACTGTATGCTGGGATGGAACCTCAAATTTTGTTTCGTGAGCAGAGGTGGCATGATCATGAAAATCACAGGGAAATTATGGGCAAAACTCCTGTGATTTTCTGAGTTAACAAGGTTGCAAACATTGTTTCTTTTCCCCTGAAAACAATGGACATGGAAATAACTGCTAAGCATCCAGAAGTGGCTTGTATATCATGTGAAAGGTCACAAAAAACATGAAAATTAACAGATAAGGAAACACTTGGAAGATGGTAAAAGTGTCCTCTGAACTCAACCAGTGGTAGCTACGTCCTCCCCCAAATGGGGCATTATGGGAGCTGCTTGGCTTCTAAGCCAGTCCATTCCCCAGAGTGGGACCTGGTCCAGGTTCTTCTCCTGAACTAGCTTTGAGCTGGCCCAGCTAAAAGAGCAGCTCCCATAATGCCCTTCTCCTGGCCAGCAAGAACCCTCAGGATTGCAGATACATCAGAGGACCTGTCGCTCTCTGCCTCTTCAGCCCCTCATTAGGACAGCTTCATTTGTGGAAGAATATAACTAATCATCTGAATAATGATACGCAAAATCCTGATGAGATTATTATTCTTGCCCTGGTCCTTAATTGTTCCACTGGTTTACACTGCTTGAAACTCCACTGCTCCTGAATTATGAATCAACAGGGTAAATTTATAAATACTGAAGCTTACACAGGGTTGCAGCCAATGTTATTCCTACTTAGAGTAGGGTCATGGAAATTTATGGGCATGACTAACTTAGGGTTTCCGTTCGTTCATTCATTCATTTGCATCTTTGATCTGATGCATTGATAAAAAACACTTGGGTGGCTGGTAGAGAAATTGTGTTTAGGGCTAGTGCTGGGATGAAATCTGCCCTCTGGTTTCTCAAAAATTATCTTCCCCTACAAAAAAAAAAGGGGCTTTTATTTTTCAGCCTTATTTTTCAGCACTGGAGAATTTATGTAGAATGTTGGTGGGTTTTGAACTCAGCTGAATCATAGTTCTTAGTCTCTAAGATGTCGTAAAACTCCTGGATGCTTTTTGAGGCCAGACAGTGAGGGTCATGGGTGAAGTGAGGACTTAGAGCCCACTGCATTCAAGCCCAACAGATCTGAGCTTGTGCAACACATGGGAATATGGGAAGCTGCCTTAAGAATGTAAGAATAGTCTGTTAAATCAGCATTCTCTTCTCATGATGGACAACCAGTTGCCTGGGAGAAACCTGCAAGGAGGACCCAAGCACAAGAGCACTCTTGCCTCCTGTGGTTTCCTGCAACCTACAGTTTGTAGCCTTATACTGAGTCAAACAATTGATCTATTCAGCTCAATACTATCTACACAGCATAGCACCATCTCTCTGAGGGTTCAGACAGTTGGCATACCCAGTTCTACCTGTAGATGTCAGGGATCAAACCCTGGGACCTTGTGCATGCAAAGCAGATAACCTACCACTGAGCTACAGCTGACCACTCTGCCACTGACCTACATTCTCCAGTGCAGGCCCAGCATTAAGCACTTAACATTTTATATGCTGTCTGCTATGCAAGGTGACAGCAGTCACGAAATTAAAAGACGCCTGCTTCTTGGGAGGAAAGCAATGACAAACCTAGACAGCATCTTAAAAAGCAGAGACATCACCTTGCCAACAAAGGTCCATATAGTTAAAGCTATGGTTTTCCTAGTAGTGATGTATGGAAGTGAGAGCTGGACCATAAAGAAGGCTGATCGCCGAAGAATTGATGCCTTTGAATTATGGTGCTGGAGGACACTCTTGAGAGTCCCATGGATTGCAAGAAGATCAAATATCTCCATTCTTAAGGAAATCAGCCCTGAGTGCTCAGTGGAAGGACAGATCGTGAAGCTGAGGCTCCAGTACTTTGGGCACCTCATGAGAAGAGAAGACTCCCTGGAAAAGACCCTGATGTTGGGAAAGATGGAGGGCACAAGGAGAAGGGGACAACAGAGGACGAGATGGTTGGACAGTGTTCTCGAAGCTACCAGGATGAGTTTGACTAAACTGCGGGAGGCAGTGGAAGACAGGAGTGCCTGGCGTGCTCTGGTCCATGGGGTCACGAAGAGTCGGACATGACTAAACGACTAAACAACAACAACAATACAAGGTAACTTTTTTAGCCTGAAAAAGAGACACACGTGGAGGTTTCTCCACTTTTTGCAGGGGGGTTGCATTTGCCAAGAGTGACACAAAAGTTGAATTCCTCAAGGCACAGTTGAAGATATGGTGTGCTTTAAGTTCCAGCCCCTCAGTGCTCGATCCCTGCAATTCATTATACTGAGAAATAAAGCCCACACATTAAATAAGCTACAGCTGCCAGTGGTGGTGGTGGTTGCTGCTAATGAGGAAAAATGGAAAAAACAATATTCTTAATTGGCATGGATTTGGGGGGGGCAGGTCAGGATGGAGGAAGGGAGGAGGTGTCTGGGTTTTCCAACAGTGCCTCTGGAAGCAGATCCTCGAGCCTAAAGAAGAAACTAATTTGTTGTCACCATTCCTCTGCAAGATCTTCCTCCACAAAAATTTCATGCTGAAGTATTTGCCTATAGTTCCACCCACCCACACTGTCTCTCACACATACATATAGCCATAATTATCCAGTTCAACAAAGGAGAAGATGGAGATACGAACAACTTACTTTCCACTGAGTCACACCACTAGCTCATTCAAGCTGGGGCTGTGTACTTTAATGTAGGGGTTCTCAAAATGGCCCATAAACTTCATACAGGTGCTCTGGAGTAGAATGTTTTAATCTTTAAAAAGAAAGAAAGAAAACCTTTAGCATCTAGCAGAGTACATTCCAATTGCTAAGCAGCAGGAAGAAATATGGTATGGAAATACCATATAAAAATGAATTGTATTAGGAGACATTGCTTGCAAAATTGTATATATTTCGTAAAATTACATATGGAAATGTGTATACAGTGGTACCTTGGGTTAAATACTTAATTCGTTCCGGAGGTCCGTTCTTAACCTGAAACTGTTCTTAACAGTTCTTAACTGTTCTTAAAGCACCACTTTAGCTAATGGGGCCTCCTGCTGCTGCCATGCCGCCAGAGCCCAATTTCTGTTCTTATCCTGAAGCAAAGTTCTTAACCTGAAGCACTATTTCTGGGTTAGTGGAGTGTGTAACCTGAAACATATGTAACCTGAAGCGTATGTAACCCGAGGTACCACTGTATTAGGAGAAATGCACTTTAAAATGTGGTTTAAATTTCATGAGGATTTTATTTTTATTATTAGTGAGATGAAGAAATGTCGATAACTAAAGTTACGTTGGAAATAAATGAGAAACTGAGAGAGTCCACAATGGACAGATTAGCCTGTCCCTGCGGTGAAGTACATCTGAAAACATGTACTTAAAATCACAGTAAGACTCAGAAATCAAAACATGTAAAATAACCCACATTTTTCTCCTAGACTTTCTCCCCACCCCAGAGCACTTAGCAGTTAAGAGTCAGCTGCGCATCTGGGAAGTGCATTTATTGGTCCGGGCAGCATAACTGCCATTGGTTGAGACTTCCTTTATGACACAACCCATGAAAATGTTTCCCACTGGTTTACATACTTGTATTTGCAATATACTTGTGTTGAATTTGCTTTGACTCCTACACAAAGCAGGAATGTGGCAGGGAAGGTTATAGAGCCAACATGCTTGAAACTTCATTTACTGGATTGCTCATAAAATGTGGCATTAATCCACAAATATCCCGTCTCTCCCTCTGCAAAAATGAGAAATGCCAATTAAACTGGTAATGATCATCAGGGATTGGTCCATTAGGGAGAATCGAGCTTTGCCCCATCAACCTCCGTCTGCCCTCATCCAGACCAGCCTCCTTACATCCATCCAGTCTTGGGGGTGACACTGGATGCCAGCTTCCTTCTCCTTAATTTCAGTGTTGTCACTGTTTAACATAGCATGGATTAGACAGGCCTCGGTGGACGTCTCCATCCAGAAGCTGAGAATGGGGCAGATGGGCCATTGAGCTTGCAGAAGTGCTTTGGATGTCCACTTCAGTAGATCAGCATCTTGGGGACACCGTAATCCTTGTCACAACTCTGAAGCGGTTCCAGTCCTCTGGCACGAGGCTAAAATGGATATACACCCAATGCCTGAGCCACAATTCCACCTACATCTTTACTCAACAAAGTTGTGGACATTTTACAAATCCAGATCATTGTCTGCTTGACTTTATTTTATCACACCTCACTTTAGTCACTGCCAGCGGAGGATAGCACTGGGACTGGGACTGCAATAGCTGCTCACCTCTTTCTCAGGAGGGCAGCGGTTGTGGCCCTTCGCCCTTGGCCACTCTCCCTGGCAGCCAGGACCATGCGTCTGCTGGCTTGTTGGGAATTCACCTGGCCGGCAGAATCACAGGGTGGGTTTTCCTGCAAGAGGACTAGCTTGAAATGGGCCAATCAGTGGCCCTACCTGTTGGGCAGTGCCTTGCTGGCTGGTTAGGCATTGCCTACTACCATGCCTGGTTGGGCAGCTATGTCTAAAAGCCAGATGTGTGTTCCTTCTACAGTGCAATTGGCCGAAGAGCATCCCTCCCTCCCTTATCATTAATTGTTTATTTACTTTTTAGGTCAATTCTTTATCAAGCATTTTAAACCTAATTCACCTTTCAGGTTTCTGCTTTAACTTTGCTTTATTCTCTTGGCTTTATTCTGTTTAATCAGTTTTGACTGTTTGTGCCTCCTGACCTTGCCAATGGTTGCCGTATTCGGAGCCAGGAAGGAATTTGCCTGTAGACAAATTGGCCAGGTGTGAAAGGGGTTGGAATTGGTGAGAGGTGTGGTCTGAGGTGCGGGTGAGACCAGTCGGCCAGACAAAGAGTCCTGGAGGGCCACATTTGGCCCCTGGGCTTGAGGTTCCCCACCTGTAGTCTACATCTTTCACCTGCCTTTTTTTCACCTGCGTCTAACGACAAGTCTGATTCATTTTGCGCTCCCATCCCCTAGAATCACCTTAGAAGAATGTCAGTTATGAATATTTTCAATAAAATAAACCAATAGATGCCTCTTTCACTATCCTGGCTCCCACCCTCCCAAGACTCTTGGGTAATGTAGTTTGACAAGGATGCAAAGAATGCTCAGTTCTGATGTCACCACCAGCTCCTCCTTGTAGGATTTCACTTCCCCAGAGAGGGGAAAGATTTGTGAAGCTGGTTTAAGTATGTCACATAGGTACGCCTTAACACTTACTGTGGGTATTCCACCAAGAGTACTTTTCTGTGAAGGGACCAAAAAGAAAAAGAAAACATTCGGTGAAAATCGGCCCTTCAGGTAAGCTACAGAAAGAAGCAGACTCTTCCTTCCAGAGCATTCTTGACTGCTCATCAATTGAGGACAAATGAGCGCCTACTTGCCTGCCTTCAGGAAACTGCTGCAGATAGACTTGTTAGAGAGCAGCCTTGCCACCCAGCACAAAAGCAAGCCTGGAGAAGGCCCCACAAAATTAATCTCGTCCAGCATGTAAGGAAATCCTCCACTGACATTTGCCGTTCCTGTCAGGCCTAATAAAGAGATTTTTACCTGTATTTGCCTATTCAACACTTCAGCCTTTCAGCCAATTTTGGAAATTATTTCTGATTTATGGCTTTCTCGCGAATGGGTGTCGTCTTGCCTGTCAATTATCCCTCAAAGCAAATGCTAAGTGAATCCTGGCCGAGTAAAATTAACAAGGGGACCCGAGAAGAGGAAGTGTGCAGGCTTGTAAAAAAAAAAAAAAAAAAAAAGGAAAAAAGGAAAAAAAAGAGGAGGAGGAGGAGGATAATTCCACTAAGGGTTTAACTCAACTGCTTCTGGTGATATTTATGGGAAACAGGGAGAGGTGGAGCAGGGGTAGAAATGAGGGAGAAATTCAGTTTGGTTTTCCTTTGAATGAGAGCCTACCTAATCTGCATTTCCCGGAACAAATTACAAACTGAAACATAGCTATCTTGTGAAATGTGCACTTTTCCAAATTTTGCAATGCAGTTCTACAACTGGAAAAAAAAAGTGTGGAAAAATGTCTATGTTATGAGAAAGTGCTCTTTAACAATGCATATATTAGCAACGATAATGTATAAGAATGTATTATAATGCAGTGGCAGAATGGATGAGGGGAAATAAATGGAGCTCATCCTGGCAAGGTGGAGGCATTGTGGGTGAGTGGTTCCTGTGTCTGAAATTGCTTGCCCTGGATGGGGCTGTAAGTCCCCCTGAAGCAACAGGTATGCAAGCTGCGGGTGCTTCTGGACCCAGATTGGTCACCGGAGGCCCAGGCAACCTCTGGGCCAAAAGTGGCTTTCGCAAGCTGCATTTCGTGCGACAGTTTCGACAGTTCCTGGACTAGAAGAGTTTGGCCATCTTAGCTCAAGCATTGGTGACTTCAAGACTGCGTTACTGCAATGCACTCCATGTGGGGCTTCCCTTGTGTCTGACCCAGAAACTGCAGTCAGTTGAGAATGCTGCAGCACAGTGCAGACAGACATGAGATCCAGTCAACATATAAAACCTCTGCTTAGAGATCCGCACTGGTTGCTGATTTCTTACTGGGCTCAGTTCAGTATGTTACTATTGCTATATAAAGTCCTTAAGGCTTGTCCAATTTACCCCATATGTGCCCTCTCAACGACTTTGATCAGTGGACCGGGAACTGTTATAGTTCGAATCCCCGCGACGGGGTGAGCTCCCGTTGCTCAGTCCCTGCTCCTGCCAACCTAGCAGTTTGAAAGCACATCAAAGTGCAAGTAGATAAATAGGTACCGCTCCAGCGGGAAGGTAAACGGCGTTTCTGTGCGCTGCTCTGGTTCGCCAGAAGCGGCTTAGTCATGCTGGCCACATGACCCGGAAGCTGTACGCCGGCTCCCTCGGCCAATAAAGCAAGATGAGCGCCGCAACCCCAGAGTCGGCCACGACTGGACCTAATGGTCAGGGGTCCCTTTACCTTTACAATGCTCACCCTACAGTTGTAGGAAAACAGTCTTTCTGCATGGCAGCATCTACACTTTGGAACTCCCTGCCTGTTGACATCAGGCAGATGCTTCACACTTTTCAGCGTCTGCTTAAAGCATTTTTGTTTAGGGGAATTTATCCAGCTACATAGATGCAGACTTCTTTGAATCTTTTACTGTCTTTCAACTGTTTTTATTGATATTTGTAATGTTTCTCGTAGAGGTTTGATTATAAACAAGTGGTGTATAATTTTTGTGTTTTCAAAAATATTCTATTAGAATAATTTCATTTATAAAAAAGAAAGTGAGAAAAAAGCAAGAAAAAAGAAAGTGAGAATAAAAAAATATATTGTTACATTACTATACAGATGTGAGTATTCTTATTATCCTAAAACTTTTTTTAAAAAAATGTCTCTATTTAGGCAAGGGTGCATTCTTATTATCCTAAAACTTTTTTTAAAAAAATGTCTCTATTTAGGCAAGGGTGCATTCTTATTATCCTAAAACTTTTTTTAAAAAAATGTCTCTATTTAGGCAAAGGTGCATTAAAAAGAGTGTACATTAAAAGACAAGTGTGCTAAATTGCTGGTGAATTTGCATGCGAACTTTTTAAAAAAGATAAATAAATCCCAAACTGATGCAGAGAATTAAACTTAAAGTTGAGGGAAAACTGAAAAACTGAGAGCACCTGAAAAGGACAAGTTTCATCTATCCATAGGTATAGAAGAAGCATTCAGCCGACTGATAAAAGCTGTTGGACCCCTTCTCTGCTCCCATCATCCTGTGTAGACCATCACGCAAAAACCACAAACTGCACTATTACCCAAGGACTCAACAGGCCTTGTTGCCATGCAGCACTGCTTTGGCGATTATGGAAGCTTAAATACCTTGTTCATTATTCTTCCCAATTTGACACAAGAAAGAGCTTTGATCTGTGCTCATTACAGGCACTGTGTACGTTCCTTACCAAACCCCCTACTGCAAAGCAGATGGGGTGAGCGATTCAGGCAAAGAAACAGGTCTACGTTCCCCCTCCCCTCTCCCCAACTTCCCACTGTTCCTGTTCAGGGCTGAAATTGGTATCAGCAGGCTTCTCTAAGCCGGCATATGACCTTAGAAGCATCTCTTGTATGATCTGGGTGGCCATAGACCCAAATGTTTTGGTGTCGTGAGGACCTCTGACCTCTGCGGCTCACTGATGAGAATCAGGGTTTATGTGGAGGTAATCTTAGGATTGTAAGGGGTCCTTTCTGCTAAGACCTGTCGTACCACAGCAGCTAAGAAGTTAGTTAAGACTAGAGGCGAGGGAGAAACTCAGTTCAGTTCTCATTTAAAGACAAACCTACCTAATTTGTACATACCAAAACAATCCACAAAACGCAACACAGCCTTCCTTAAAAGGCCAATCTCTGAATTTTTCTTTAGCCTCAGTTTTGAGAACATAGCAGGCAGGAGGATAAAGACTCAGCTTCAACTAACTGTCTCCCCGTGGAATTGGCTCTGGGTCCACCTGCCATTGCCCTCCTTGATTTCTGTCCCAATTGGCACTTGTTAGTAGGACTGTGCAAAGACCCCATAATCTGGCCTGTGGCCCTGATCTGTGGACTGATTCACCCAGTGCTGCCCTGCGGGGGGGGGGGGGGGGGGCGGCACATACCTCAAATCTATTCCCAAACAATTTGGGGGGATGTAGCAAAGGATTTTTAAAAGGTGTTCTGAATCCTATTTTAACATACAGTTGAGGTAAAAGACCTACACTGGCTCCCAGTACATTTCTGAGCACAATTCAAAGTGTTGGCGCTGACCTTTAAAGCCCTGAACGGTCTTGGTCCAGTATACCTGAAGGAGCATCTCCACCCCCATCTTTCAGCCCGGACACTGAGATCCAACTCCAAGGGCCTTCTGGTGGTTCCCTCCCTGCGAGAAGCGAAGTTACAGAGAACCAGGCAGAGGGCCTTCTCAGTAGTGGCGCGTGCCCTGTGGAACGCCCTCCCATCAGATGACAAAGAAATAAATAACTAGCTGATGTTTAGAAGACATCTGAAGGCAGCCCTATTTAGGGAAGTTTTCAATGACTGGTGTTTTCATGTATTTTTAATCTTTAGTTGGAAGCCACCCAGAGTGGCTGGGGAAACCCAGCCGGATGGGCAGGGTATAAATAATAAATAATAAATAATAAATAATAAATAATAAATAATAAATAATAAATAATAAATAATAAATAATAAATAATAAATAATAAATAATAAATAATAAATAATAAATAATAAATTATTATTATTGATGTTGAACATAGGTTCGGTGTGGGCAATCTTGAGTGCGCCCTCAGTTTGTGTAAACCTAGCCCTGCTGCCCCTTTGCTAATTAAGAGGATCCACTGGTGGTGTCGTGCTGCAGGGATCTCTAAAGTGTCCCTCTCTTACAGGTTCATTTTCTGACTTACCAAAGATTTAAAATTTACAGCATGTTGTATGTTGAAAGAGAATTATATGAAAATGATGTATCGCTGGTACCTAATTCCTACTAAACTAGCAAAAATGTATAGCACTGCTACAGATACATGTTGGAAGTGTAAAAAGAAGGAAGGCACATTTTACCACATGTGGTGGACGTGCAAAAAATCAAAAGCATACTGGGAAATGATTTATAATGAGTTGAAAAAAATGTTTAAAATAACTTTTGTAAAAAAAACAAACCAAAAAAACCCCTGACACTTTCTTACTAGGTTTTAGGTCAAGAAATACTGTACCTAAAGACCAGGAGAGACTATTTAGGTATGCTACAAGATCTGCGCGGCTGCTACTTGCCCAAAGATGGAAGGAGGAAAATTTGCCTACAAAAACGAATGGCTGATAAAGATGATGAACTATGCCGAATTGGCGAAATGACTGGGAAAAATCAGAGATGAAGAGGAAAATAAATTTAATAAAGAATGGGGAATTTTTTTAAGTTACTTGAAAGGACACTGCAAACAACTGAAAACATTGGCAGGATTTTAAAAACACTTGCAATGAAGCGAGAATTATGATGAAAATTGGGATTTAAGAAAATATGGAGAATATGATAAGATGCCGTTTGAAAAGTATATCTGGGGAAACTGTGGAGGGAAGTTCGGGGATTCTGAGAATCCTATATGTAAAATGATTATGATTTGTGTATGATGAGAAATGTTAAAAGTGAAAATTATTTTTTTATTTTTTCAAAAAATTAAGGATCATTTTCTGACTTACCATCTCTTATGTGCTATTTGAGCCTCTAGAACCATCAGAAATTTATGAGCAGTTCCTACAGTTAAACACAAGCTTCATGTACGTTGATATGCTTCCTGTTTTAACAAACAGAAGGAGTTACATTTATTTTTTCTGGATGAGGAAGAGAAGGGGGGGGGGGAACCACCTCTAGCTCCATCATTCATGGGAGAGGTGGGGGGGAGGAATGTGCTACATATTTATGATCCATCTGCTTTCAACACAAGAAATACGTGCATGGCCAAATCTCCATTTGGATTAATAATTTCTAATTCAGGTGCCAATAAAATCCTACAAAAGTGTGGTTTGAATCACCCTTATTCAGCCAGAACACTAATCCAGATCCGTTTGTATCTGAATGTTTATACTTTCTCCATCTGGGATAGGAATTTCTTGTGGCCATTGCATCATTTTTCTGGTGTTTTTTTTTTTTAAAAAAACAACAGAAAAGAAAAGTCTGCTTAGGTGTCAGAAACCATATAATTAAATGGCAAGAGCTCAAGGCTGTGTTTGACCCAACGGTGGAATACCCTCCTTTCGACAACCCCCAGGCTATTGAACCACAAATAAATCCCATTTTAATGAAAGGAACCTTATTTTGTCTACAAAATTTTTCGAAAAGCCTGGGACCATAACAAGTGTGAGGAGAACGGCATGCTCCCATCCTCCTGGCTGCCTGGGTTTGCTTGCAGAACCTCATATAATTATACACAAAACTGCCTATGAACCTTTATCACAGACAGCTGGAGAGAAATGAGCAATAGCTGTGCCGTGAAAACCCTTCCAAGAATCACAGGCTCTGGCTTTCTCTGTGCAATTGTTACTGCAATGCAAACGCCTTGGATTTTCCATTCTTTCATGCGCGCACACACAAAAAAGCACTCTTAACATGCTTCTCTGTTGAAATGCTCAGTCCGTGTGCAAAGCGTTAGGCAAAAGGAGAGAGCAACTCATGGGAGGTGGGGAGGTGGATCCCCAGCATTATGGAAAAGCTGTAAAAGTAAAAAGTGAAACGAGGAAAATAATTTCCCCATGAAGCTAGCATGGTGTTTTGGTGTCCTGCTGAGGTTTTCATGCTGCGAAATGTGTTCAGATGCTTTGCTATATTTTCAGGATTGTTTTTCAGCTGAGGAGCAAAAAATAGAGAAAACGGCTGTAGCAGAGGGAGAAGGGTTATATCTTCCTCCCTCAACAAGTATACACAATTAATACTATCTCTCTCCCCCCCCCATTTTGCAGTGTTATGTAGTGCTAATAGTAGCAGATTAGGACCTGGAAGACCAGGGTTCAACTTTCCACTCGGCCATGGTGCTCATTGGTTGACCTTGGGCCAGTATCTACTTCTCAGCCTAAGCTACCTCACAGGGTTCTTGTGGGAATTAAATAAGGGTAAGAGCCAAGCAAGTCATCTCGAGCTACTTGGAGAAAAAGTTGGGTAAATAAATAAATAAATAAATAAATAAATGTCGTACCTTGGAAGTTGAACGGAATCTGTTCTGGAAGTCCGTTCAACTTCCAAAATGTTCGAAAACCAATTCACAGCTTATGATTGGCTACAGGAAGTTCCTGCAGCCAATCAGAAGCTGCAGAAGCCCCATCAGACGTTCGGCTTCCAAAAATAGTTCGCAAACCATGTTCAGATGCTTCCTGGTTTGCGTCGTTCAGGAGCCAAAACGTTCGGGAGCTAAGCTGTTCAAAAACCAAGGTACGGCTCTATTTGTATGGGTGTGGGAATGGGACAGAAGGGATTAAACTGATGTGAAGTTGGAATGGACCAGGAATAGATGGTTCCATCCATCCCTCCTCTTGATGCATTTACTCCTCACTCTGTTCTTTAGAAACATCATTTAAGTGAAACAGCACGAACAGCACAGGACGTCTTTTCTTCTTCCTTCCCCCCAGCACAACCCTTTTTTGTCTTTGGACTGCAAGGACGTGATCTCCCGTCATCCGTTCCATCTGAGTAGACAGTATAGTTACTCGTGCTGAATACCAGTTAAGATAGTCTTCAATTTCCTGGGTGGTGGTGATGATGTATTGACATTTCTCATGACCACTAACCTCTGGTTTTATCACCACGAGGCCTATCATTAGCACGTTGCTCAATCTTGCCGTTGAACTACACCCCTTTGGAGTGTCAGTGATTGCATAGTGCGTAATGGCAGGTTCTTCTGGGGGGAAATAATGGGCATGAAGAGCAGTATACCCCAAAACACCTTGTCTGACTATACCTTCCAGGTTATAGTCATTATCAGCTCATTCACTCTTAGCAGGAAAATCTTTAGCCTCCTCATCATTACGTAAGATGTCTGCTGATGGCAGGGCACAGTCTTGTAGTTTTGATATCAGGCTGTAGTTAAGCATGGATGGTAACAGGGCCAGATTAAGACTCTGAGAGGCCCTAAACAGCGAAAAGATTGTGGTGACCCATACATAATCCAAACTAAGAACAATACTAACCCATAAAATTAAATATATTTTTGGTTATCTTCATTCTGCCACTTACCTTAGTCACGTGGAATTAAAAGTGAAATAAAATTATACACCATACACTATTTTTTATGTATATGTAGAATCTGGAGAATCTTTATTTGCATCTGCCACTAGCCATAGCAATAAAATAAAATAAAATAAAATGTACTGAAGATAAAGGTAAAAACTTAACTATAGAATTATAGTTTGGGGGGGGGTTACATCAATAATCAAATAATAGATCCTATTCTAATTTCCCCCACTAAAAACATTGCAGTTTTTGCTGTCACCTGATCACCTTGATCTGCTAGAAGAGAGGACACAGTAGCAATGGTTGAGCGACTTGGCATGCACAATAATAGAGGAGTAATAAACTCACTCCTCAAATCTTTATAAAGAGTGCAAGCCACTATTTTTATGTATGTATATGAAAAACAACAATGAAGCAAGTACATATAATTCAGGAGAAGATGATAATAATAATAATAATAATAATAATAATAATAATAATAATAATAATAATTTTTATTTATATCCCACCCTCCCCAGCTGAAGCCGGGCTCAGGGCGGCTAACAACAATAAAACAGTACAAAAGCACAGCACAAACAACTCTCTAAAATCATTTATTATAAAATTAATTAAATTCAAGCCATTGGCCACCATTGGGCCAGAGCTCCGCGAAGATTGCCGAAGGAGGGAGTCAGGCTGTGCCCTGGCCAAAGGCCTGGCGGAACAGCTCTGTCTTGCAGGCCCTGCGGAAAGATGTCAAGTCCCGCAGGGCCCTAGTGTCTTGTGACAGAGTGTTCCACCAGGTCGGAGCCACGGCCGAAAAAGCCCTGGCTCTAGTTGAGGCCAGCCTAACTTCTCTGTGGCCTGGGACCTTCAAGATGTTTTTATTTGAAGACCGTAAGTTTCTCTGTGGGGCATATCAGGAGAGGCGGTCCCGTAGGTACGAGGGTCCTAGGCTGTATAGGGCTTTAAAGGTTAAAACCAGCACCTTAAACCTGATCCTGTACTCCACCGGGAGCCAGTTCAGCTGGTATAGCACCGGGTGAATGTGATCTCGCAGCGAAGACCCCGTAAGGAGCTTCGCTGCAGCATTCTGCACCTGCTGGAGTTTCTGGGTCAGTCTCAAGGGCAGCCCCACGTAGAGTGAGTTACAATAATCCAGTCTGGAGGTGACCGTCGCGTGGATCACAGTGGCTAGGTCAAATATTTATTGTGACACATGAGAGGATCTGATTTCCTCACATTATTTTGATCTATTTTAGTTGGACATCCCCTACTTCTATGTTTTTTTGAAATATCAAATATCATATATATATATTTATATATTCTCTCTTGTGTTGTTTCTGGTACCCCTGCTTTGATGGTGCTTAATCTACCTATTGGGCAGTCCAACACTGGGAGTGTGTGTGTGCGTGCTAAACTATCATTCTATCTCATTCACCAGCCTTTGGATACCACCAAATCTGACACCATTTTTTGCCTTAGACTTTGAGGTGAATGTGAAGATTTAATTCCTTGATAAATGTCCAGACAGGTGCTAACAGAATCCCCTTAAAGTTAAACAAATACCCTAAAAAAAATAGGAGTGTATTCACGTCTTTGGCTACCAATGAATTTTGCACTTGAAGTGGAAACTGAAATTTTTACCTAAATTGTTTTTTCTAACCATCCTTGTTAAGTACAGTGGTACCTTGGAAGTCGAATGGAATCCATTCTGGAAGTCCATTCAACTTCCAAAATGTTTGGAAACCAAAGCTCCTGTAGCCAACTGAAGCCGTGGAAGCCCCGTCATACGTTCAGCTTCCAAAATTAGTTTGCAAACTGGAACAGTCATTTCCAGTTTTGTGGTGTTCAGGAGCCAAAACGTTTGAGAACTAAGCTGTTCGAAAACCAAGGTACAACTGTAATGAGAAAATAAATACTTTAATTTGAAAATATCAAAGGGGAGATGAATGTTTAGTGAATTTTACTGGAAAGAAAGATTTAAAAAACCCTGTGCCACCCTCAGTCATCCCACAACATTAAGCTCAAAACCCAGCTCCCACTGATTTTTATTTTTTAGTGCTATGAGAATGAGACAGTAAAGGGGAAGCTTCTTTTGCTGGGGAATAAAAATTCTGAGAAAGCGGAGGGCAGATTTCAGCACAGGTTTGGGCAAAGTATCTGGAAATATGAAGGGAAGGTAAAAGAGTTCTGAGCAGGCAGGTGACCTTTTGTTTTTGCGATGATGATGATTCCTAATATCACATGCCCATCAGAAACCCTTTGCTTCTCATGCCATGAAAATCGGCCTCCAATGTTATGAAGAAAGAAAGAAGAATAACAATTCATATGTTCACCTCTCTCATTTTTGGCCAGGGGGAGCAAGATGGAGAGGGAGAAGGATTACCTTTGCATTGGCCACTTTTCACAGGCCACATGTGCTTCATAAAACATTTGTACGCTTGCCAAAAAAATTAGACTGCCAGAATGATTTTCATGGATCACATCAACAACTATTATTAGCAAATTGTGCCGTTAACTTGATGCAAGCCATTTATTAGGTCTGGGAAGACTAGTGTATGACAAATGCCTCTGGTTCATGCATGCATGCATGCAGGCTCGCGCGCACACACCACACTTTGTTTTTGTCATCAAATAGTTAACACCAGCCATGTTCCCACCACACATGTAAAGTGCTGTGATGCCAATGTAAACAGTCATAGCTTCCCCAAAAGAATGATGGGAGCTGTAGTTTGTTAAGGGTGCTGAGGATTGTTAGGAGATTCCTGCTCCTCCCCTCACAAATCTCCAATACCCAGAGTGCTTTAACAATCCCTTTTCATGGGGAACTATGGGAATTGTAGCACTGGGAGGGGAAAATGTGTCTCCTAACAACTCTATAGCACCCTCAAAAGTGACAGAATTGCCAGTGCTGAGTTAGCAGAGGAAAATGAGCTTTAACCTGTTGCATTTAAAACACTATGGTCAATCTCAGAACATAAGAATGTAAGAAGAGCTTCCTGGATCAGGCCAATGGCCCATCTACACCAGCATCCTGCTCACACAGTGGCCAACCAGATGCCTCAGTGGAAAACCAGGCAGGACCCAAGCATAAGAGTACTCTCTCCTCCTGGAGTTTCCAGCAACAGGTGTTCAGAAGCTTTACTGCCTTTGACCATGGAGAGCAAGCATAACCATCATGGCTAGTAGCCATGGATAGCTTTATCCTTGATGAATGAGGTGTCTCACATGTGAAGAAGCTCTTTCATTTATCTATGTTGAATTTTCCAACGTTCAGCTTCATTGGAAGCCAATGAGTTCTAGTGTTATGAGAGAAGGAGAAAAGCTTTCCTCTATCCACTTTCTCCATCATTTTTACATCTTCTATCAAGTCACCCCTAATCTCCCTTTGACCCAAACAGTCCCAAATGCTACAGCCTTTCCCCATAGGAGAGTCGCTCCTCTCCTTTGATCATTTTGATTGCCCTTTTCTGGAACTTTTCCAACTCTGCCATATCTTTTCTGAGGCAAGGCAACCAGAACGGTACACAGTGTTCCAATTGAAACCACACCAAAGAATTGTACAGTGGTGGCTCTACAGCTGCCCCTGCCACCAGGGCAGCCTTTCCAGTCAAACGATTGCTAATCTCACCTGAACATTTTGCGAATGCTCAATAGAGTCAGGGGTTCAAAGCTGCAAGGGGACAGAGTGAAACTTGCAATGCCTAAGATGGAGTCACACCAATGTTTCAACACCATCTTTTGTCACCTCATCTGCACAAGAGAATTTGCACGTCTGGAAACATGAGTTTTGCTTTGTGCTGCGAGAATGGCAAGACCTCCGAAGTTTACCAGAAGAGACATGCCTACTTGATACCACCAGGCCTGAAGTATGAAGTCACATGCAGAGGGAGGGGGAAGTATCCTGAGGTTAGCACAAACTTGGTCTGCCAAGTTTAAATCCATTTTCAATCAGGTTCCGTGAGAGAGATGGATATTTTAACTGTAGCTCCTCCCTTCCCCCGTCAGGGGAGGCTTGGGAGTCGTGGGTGGGTGGGTGGCATGCCGAATGTCACCCCCCTCAGGATGACACCTCGGGCGATTTGCCCCCACCACACCTCCTTTTTCTGCTACTGAGCGAAGGGACTGTCTGACTTCATCTGGAAGTTCCATAAATTAGGGTCCACAATCAGGGGCGCCAACTTATAAAAAATATTGGGGGGGCGGGGGCCCATACCGACTTATAAAAAATATTGGGGGGGGGGGCAAGACCTCCAAACCGCTGCTGCTGGGGGAACGAAAGGGGTGAGCCCCGGGCTGCCCCAACCTTAAGTGAACCTGTGAGGGCCCGCCCTTTGCGGCAGCCAATTGGCTGCCGCCGTGGGCGATGAATATTAATGAGCTAGGGGGAATCCCCGCTTCTCGCGGGGCTGACGCCAGCCCCGCGAGATTGTTGATGGGTCGAGAGCCCGCAACCCCACCCCCTCTCTAGATCGGGAGTGGCTTTGTTTTAACTCATTACTGAATGTATTTTAAAAGGTAACTATCGTCAAACAAGGAAAATAAAAAATACCAACATAATTTTGTGATTTTACAAAGCATAATATAACTAATAATTTTCTTAAATTATTGGGGGGGCAGAGCCCCCCCCAAACGAATTTTTGAGGGGGCTCGGGCCCCCTCAGGCCCCATGGAGTCGGCGCCTATGTCCACAATATAGAATGTGCAGCTCCTGCATCCAAGCAATGGGGGACCACTGACAGTGACCCCCCCCAAAAAAAGACCTTAATGAAAAGGCAGGAATCTAAGGGGTCAGGCAGTCCCTGAGGTATCTCGGACCCAAGTTATTGAGGGCCTTGTAAAGTAATGCAAGAGCCTTGAACCTCACCTGGTAGCATATGGGCAGTCAGCACAAGCTTCTGAGCACAAGAGTTATGACCTGGCGATAGGCTTTCCCAATCTACAGTCTATCCACAGTGTTTTGCACCATCTGGAGCCTTTGGATCAGGCCCAAGGGCAGCCCCACGTTGAGCACACTGTGCTGATCAATGAGTGGATGCTAAGTGATTTGGGCAAGCCATAGCACTGCACAGACATTAAGCATTGTTATTATTTCACATTTGAAAATCAAAAGCTCCCTGCAAGAGAAAGCAGAGAGGAGAGCGTGCAGCTCTTTCAAAAAAAGAAAAGAAACAAAGTCGGTCCCATTCCTTTAGATTAATGGTCACCGCAGCGAGATGTGGGTGGTGGGGGCGAGAGGATTTGTTCCTCGAAATGGTTAACACCATCACAAAACTTGGTCCCTGAAGGGAATATGGAAGGAAGGAATCTGTCCATCAGCCACAGAAAAAGCAAGCTCTCAGACATTTAATCATATTACAGCTCCCCAAGCCATCCAAGCCAATTTAATCAAATTGTATCATGGACATGGTGTTATTGTTTTCCAAGCCTATTAGCAAAATAAAAGTTAGCACTTATTAAATGAGGAGCCTTTTGCATGCTGATTGCCTTGCTAATTTGGGGTTGATTGTTTCCTTGTTTTTTGCCTCTCAGGAAGAAAAGAGGGATTCTTGGATCACTGATATGTAAATATGTAAGTTCCGGGGAATCTTAAGATGAAGTGACTGAACAGGGGGGAAAAGCAGGACCTGAGTTAAAATGATGAGTGAGTTAAACTCTTCTTAAGTGTGGTAAAATACGCTGTGGAGTACTGTGAGGGAAACGCAATTGATCCGTCGCAGAGCCTCTGCCTTGCCTGAAGAAGGACCCATATCCAGTCCCTGATGGCATCTCCAGGTAGCACTGGAAAAGACCGCTCTCTGAAATCCTGAAGAACCACTGCTATTCAGTGTTGCCAATACTGAGCTACATGGTCCAGGGGTTTGATGTGATATAAGACAGCTTCCTGTGTGTAAGCCACAAGTTAAGAAAAGCCCTGCTGGTTCAGCATTCTGTTCTCCCTGTGGCCAGCTAAATAGATGCCTATGGGAAGCCAGCAAGCAGGCCCTGAGTATAAAAAGTTCTCCCACCAGGAATTATTATTATTATTATTAATGTGAATTCTATTTGTCCAAAGTTCTCCTAATGAACACATTTTCATATCCAGTTTTGACTTACATACACATTTTTGCAAGCCATTTCTCCTGATACAGTGCATTTTGGTATGTTATTCATTGATACATTCCTTTTTGTAATGCACGCTTCCCCCTAATGCAGGCATAGGCAAACTTGGCCCTCCAGATGTTTTGGGACTACAACTCCCATCATCCCTGACCACTGGTCCTGTTAGCTAGGGATGATGGGAGTTGTAGTCCCAAAACATCTGGAGATCCGCGTTTGCCTATGCCTGCCCTAATGTATGCATGTTTGTAAACACTGTTTGGTTAGAGAACTGTGTCCCAAAATTTGGATAAGAATTTTGAAGTATAGCTATGTTTAGGTTCTCATGTTGTTTCAGAAAAGGTGAATTTGATAGATTTGGCTTTAAGTGTGAACTGAATCTAAGTTATCCCCAGCCCTAACACACACCCCCCCCCCACACACACATTTCAATGATTAATAGACAGGAAAGTAGATATTTTGGCTCCTCTCAAATTAAAGAATGATTATGCTATTTAGATAAGCCAACAAAGGTGTGCACCGTTGCTCATGGGATCCAAACATAATGCTTCCCTCCAATATATACCATATTTTTTGCACCATAACACTCACTTTTTTCCTCCTAGAAAGTAAGGGGAAATGTCTGTGCGTGTTATGGAGGGAATGCCTACGGGTGGCGGGGGGATCTGCTGCAGTCGTGAGCAGAGGATCCATGGTTCCCCTTCCTTCCCTCCTCTGTGGCTCACTTTGAAACAGCAAAGCGGGAGAAAAGCCGCTGAGTGGGGAGGAGAGAGGGACAGAGAGCCTGCTTCTTTAAAGGAGCAAAGCGGGAGAGGAGAGGAGCCGCTTACATGAGTGTAAGCGGCTCCTGTCTGGTTGGTTCCTTTAAAGCAAGCAGGCTCTCTGTCCCTCTCTCCTCCCCACTCAGCTCGCTAAATAGCAGCAAAGTTTTTAAGCCGGGGATGAGTGGGGAGGAGGGAGAAAAGCAGAGCCTGCTTGCTTTAAAGGAGCAAAGCGGGAGAGGAGAGGAGCCTTCTCCCCTTATACCCCTCTTCATTATTAGCAGCATCCTTCTCCACCCACCCCACGCGTGCTCCTTGTCCCTTGAGTGCTTTTCCTTCCCTCCCCACTTAAAACGTGGTTACAAAACACGGATCCACATGGATCCTCAGGATTTTTGCATTGGGCTACTCCAAACTCACTGTCAGATCACATGTCTGTGGCCACAGCATGAACCACAAAAATCATGCATCCACTGTTTCATTTAGAATATTTTTTTTCTTGTTTTCCTCCTCTAAAAACTACATGCGTGTTATGGTTGGGAGCGTGTTATAGAGCGAAAAATACGGTAATACCCGTTAGCTTAAATACTTTGTTAAGAGGACTTGGGGTAAGCTGGCTGTTTTATACATCTAGCGCAGATATTTCTGAACAGGCAATGAGGAAACATATGGTTACAACCTGTAGTTATATGTTCTGTAAAATATTATTAAAACCATATGATTTCATTCTTTCCTGCTTTTTTTTTTTTAAAAAAAGAAACGGATCTAAAGTTAATGCTGAGAGAGACTTAGCATAGCAAGGCTTTAAGTCTTTACTTTTCATCATTAATAACATTTTTAAAAAAACACACACACATGAATTGGACCATATGCTTACTTCTATAATTTAAAGAAGGCTACCCTTTTAATATTTAAGCATGAGTTAGAACTCCCCCAGGCAAGCTTATCAACAAGTTGGTGATCAAGAATTGGGGCCTACTTAGGCAGTTAATGAAAACCCTCCTTCGAGGAATGGTTGGGTGTGTTTTACAGTTTTGTTTTATGGCTGGGGGCCTTTTGACTCCTCAACTGAATGTTGGAAGGCAGCAGAAAGTTCTTCTTCTCACAGCACCAGTGACGAAGCTGCATGATCCGCTACCGGGGGCGGAGGGAAGGCGGGGGCTTGGCTGGCACCCCCCATGGGGCGTGATGTGCATCCCAGGGGCATGGCATGCCACCCACGGGGGCGTGCTCCCAGGGCCGCAGCACACATTATGAGGGCATGGCAGACCGCCTGTGGGGGTGTGGCACCTGGTGTGCGCGGGGGTGCGCAGCGCGTGTCCAGGGGGCCACCGCGATGGCACCCTTCTGGAATAGTGGTCCGGGGGCGGTCCGCTCCCTCCGCACCCCCGTTCCTCCACCTTGGCTTAGGTCTTGGGATGTATCCCTCCCAGCCCCCCAGCTGGGGGAACTGGGGCACATTAGGGTAAATGGGATGTGGGGGTGCTCTGCGAGTGTAGCAGGCAGCCAAGCCCATATCCCCGCACGCAGGGTAGTTCACTGACGACCCCTCAGTGTATGGCTAGTGACACCCATATATATAACCCCTTTAAGAGTGGACCCTGGAATCGGCACCACAGGGGGGTGAATCACCACTTCACACACACACCCCATTGTAGGGAAGAAAAGACTAAAGGATTCTACCCAAGGCCATAACCGCCAAAGTTGTGACGAACTGCTACAAGGAAGACAAAACCTGCCAATTGTTTCAGAGTGTAAATTAAGTAAGTCCACATTCCAGTGTGAACCAAATGAATCTCCCCTCAATCCCTATAATTAACAAAAAAAGTTAATTGCATTTTGCTTGCCTTTGTGTTCACTTGATACAAAATACATTTCCACTCTAGAATAGGCAGGTCAGGGAATACAACATACAAGCCAATCATTTGATGGGAGTAGAAACAGGGACTGAAGAATCTGTCAATTTCATTATTATTATTTTTACTTTCTCTTTTTTCCAGTTTCAAATTCAGTCCTCCACATTTATTTATTTGCTTTTTAAACCATGTCATGAAAATTCTGTAGCATTTTAGAGCAAATTTCTACCAATTAGCACATTTTTGTATTCACTTTTGACAAATGCATACATCTTTGGAAGCAATTTCTCTTAATATAATGTATTTTTGTATTTTATTTTATTAGTATATATTTTTTATTCACACTTTCCCCTAATACATGCATATCTGTGAACAATGTTTGACAAGAGAACTGCATCACAACTTTTGAATAAGTGCAGATTTCAACAGATGACTCTATTTTGGTTCTCATGTTGTTTCAGAAAGTGAGAATTGGATAGACTTAGCTGAGCACTTAGAAAAAGATGCTGCGATTACTAAGACCCAGCATCGGTTTCTCAAAAAATGCTGTTCTAGGCTGCATCAACAGAAGTATAGTGTCTCAATCAGGGAAATAATAGTACCGCTTTATTCTGCCTTCATCAGACTACACCTGGAGTACTGTCCATCTCTGGGCACCACAGTCTAAGGATATTGAAAAGCTGGAACATGTGCAGAAGAAGGCAACCAAGATGATAAAGGATCTGGAAACTAAGCCTTATGAGGAATGGTTGAGGGAGCTGGGTATGTTTAGCCTGGAGAAGAGTCTCGAGAGTCTGGAGCCTCAAGAGAAGATATGATGACCATCTTCAAATATCTAAAGGACTGCCACATGGAAGTTGAAGCAAGCTTGTTTTCTGTTCTGGAGGCTAGGATCCAAACCAATGGATTCAAGTTACAAGAAAGGAGATTCCGAATAACATCAGGAAGAACTTTCTGGCAATAAGAGCTGGTGGACTCTCCTTCCTTGGAGGTTTTTAAGCAGAGGTTGGGTGGTCACCTGCCATATATGAACTAGTTGAGATTTCTGCATTACAGGGGTTTGGACTATATGACTTTTGGGGTCTCTCCCCACTCTGCAATTCTATAATTCTATGATTCAGCTCAAACTGTACTGAATTTCTCCCCCATTCCTAGGTAGGGAGAAGGAAATGCAGCATCCCATAATGCTTTTGTGTGACTATTCCCCCACCCCCCAAAAAGAGGGGGCAATGCCAAGGGACCTGGAATCCATCCCCATGAAAGTCTGTGTGCTTGGAACATTCCCATTCATTGTGGACAGTGGAAAGAAACATCAGGAAATGGCATCTCATCCTCCGCCTGATGCAGATGCCCCCCTCATCACTCTTTCTGAACTCCCCAGATTTGTTTACATTTTGGGTGACAAGACACAAAGCAGAAATGCAAACTGCGGAGAGAAAGAAGGGAAGCGGGGGTGTCAATGTGGCCATGAGTGGGGATCTTTGGAAGCAGCTTGCTCTAGTTTTGAGAATACACATTTGGATTCTTGCAGTGCCTGGCCCCCCGTCCTCAACCCATGTCGTGGGTAAATTCCAAGGGTGTGATTCATCTCGACATGACAGTCCACTTCTCCTTCCCTGCCAAACAGTCACTTTGCAGAGCATGAGAAAGAGAGAGAGAGAGAGTAAATTTCATCCATATACCATGGCAATGTTCACACACCCACTCCTCCAAAAGAGATGTTTTTCCTATGAGAATTTATTTATTTTATTTTATTTTATTTTTTTGCAATTTACAACAGAACAATTGTAGGATTTTCAGTACATCTTTCTTCTTCTTATTATTTTCTAAAGTTCCTTCTCACAATTCATGGCAGCAGCTGAGATTACCACCACAATGAAGGTGTCAGGAAGAGGGGGGAAATTGCATTTAAATCCTTGATAACCTTTTAAGGTCAGACACCAATAAGGGGGGGGGGAAGGATTGCCCTTGAAGTATAGGTTCCAATTTTAGTTTGGGTGACTAAAATAATATTACTTATAATCAGAGAAATGCAGGAAAAACAGATATGTGAGCCACAATCAAAGCTACCACCAGATATGTTTGTCTAGGAACTCTAGTCTCGCTGGCAAGATATCTATCATCTCCTTCATTTGCTTATCTCCTTCTATGGAGAATAGGTCTTATCTAATATCACAGGACTTTTTACAACCCCAGTTGGAAAGGTCTCCCTGGTCACACGCACCTTTGGCTAAAAAAAGGAAGGTCGTTGATTGCCTATATGTTTTTCTTTAACATGAGTGCGTATCAGAGAACAATGCAAATTTTAATTATGCTCTGACTTCCCCTCCCACCTCCATACACACAAATGGGTTAACACGGGGCTGAAGAACTCATTGTGCAAAATGTTATGAACTTATCTGTAGGCTTGCCAGGCAAACCCAGGCATTGTTGTAGTCACAAGGAAAGTAAAAGGAAATATCTTCCCATCAAGGAAAACATCATTATGAGATTAAATTATAAATTGGAGGGCACTGTATGACATGGGGAGGGGGAGGAAATACTTAGCATTGTCATAGGGCCTCATAGAAAACAGTGAGGGGTATCAACATAGTGGTCTCTGCCACTGTTTGTGTGCTTAAAGCAATTATACCCCACACTTCAGCTGGAAAAAGCTCCTAGAGCATCTTCAAAAAATCACTAAAAATAAATAAAAATGCAGTCCCTGCCCTGAGGCAAACTCATGCACCAAACTCTTGATGTTACAAGCTTCATATACCGGTATTTACCACCTGGATGGAACTGGGCTGCTCATAGTTCATAGATCGGAGGCAGAGGGCAGGAGAGACATTCAATTGAAATACAGGCCCTCCAAGTGTCCCTGTTTTCCGGATTTATAGAAGCTGTCCCAGTTTCTGAGTTAATCCTGGAATGTCCCACTTTTTCTTAAAGGTAAAAGTAAAGGGACCCCTGACCATTAGGTCCAGTCGTGACTGACTCTGGGGTTGCAGCGCTCATCTCGCTTTATTGGCCGAGGGAGCCGGCGTACAGCTTCCGGGTCATGTGGCCAGCATGACTAACCTGCTTCTGGCGAACCAGAGCAGTACACGGAAATGCCGTTTACCTTCTCGCCGGAGTGGTACCTATTTATCTACTTGCACTTTGACGTGCTTTCGAACTGCTAGGTTGGCAGGAGCAGGGACCGAGCAACAGCAGCTCACCCCGTCATGGGGATTCGAACCACCAACCTTCTGATCAGCAAGTCCTAGGCTCTGTGGTTTAACCCACAGCACCACCCACGTCCTACTTTTTCTTAGGATGCCCCTAATTTCATTGGACAAATGTTGGAGCGTATGCGATTTGGAAGCAAGGGGGGGAAGATAAGCTAGAGAGCCCTAGAAGGCCTCCTTTGAGCCCTAGCTGCAGAGTTCCCCACCCCTGATATATATAATTAAATCTACCTTCTTGGCTAAAGCATGCACGACAGATGACCATCCAACCTTTGCTTAAAAACCTCCAAGGAAGCAGATTCCTATGGGAAGCCTCCAAGTCTTGGTTTCCACTCCTGGTTTAGCCCATCTTGAACTTGCTCTCATGCTCCAGGGTGCTCATTTATTTGGAGCAAGGATTCCCCCACCCACCTAAAGAATGATATTTGACAAGGAAAAGCTTGCCCTCTCAATTCAGAAGCTTGAAACAGACCAGTCAGCCCTTGTGACATATAGAATCAGTCCTGCTAGGCCATAATATCTGTAAAATATAAACGAACCCATTCTCAGTGAGCCAAGGGGGAGGATAAATGGACTTGGGTCCATATAATTTTCCTTCTTTCTCCCTCCTTCCCAATGCCTCCCCAACAATAGTGATGCAGCCAGAAGCATTCATCCACTCAATGGCTACGTTTGGAGTCAGCAAGCAAACAGGCCGGGAAGATGCCAGTCTCCTTATTGGCATGTTTGTTCCAAGTGAGATTTATCACCCCAGTCATTGGGAGTCCACACCAGGCTGCACCTTCATTAATCTTTTCCACTTCCCTTTGAATGAGGACACTGTCGATGGGGAAGTGTATAGTCTCAGGTCACTTTCAGAATCAATGGTGCCGATTAAGGCTGCGCGCGCACACACACACACACACAGAGAGAGAGAGAGAGAGAGAGAGAGAGAGAGATGATGATGATGATGATGATGATGATGATGATGCCTCTATGGGAAATCCTTCCATTTGCTATAATATTAATATTTTTTTATAACTATGTAGTTATAATGGGGCTGCAACCTGAAATAGATTCAATGAGTAGATTAATCAACTCAAACACTAGTTGGTTAATTGGTATTTGGTTGGTATACCCCTGCAACCTACAAGAACACAGCCTGTGTTGAGTAATAGCATTTGTTGAGAAAGTTATAAAATAGCTTGGGCATTGGATAAACTGCTGTAAGCATATGGAACAATCACGAATAGTCTAACCATTTGGTGGAAAAATGTCAGTAGTGTAATGCTGGCAAACAGCAAAGTTTTGATGACGTCGCATGAGAAGACGTGCAGCAACACATTTTGCGCATTTACAGGATCGTCTCCCACACCTAACACTGAAAACTCAGGATGGGTTCTCTCTATCCGGAATTTGGATGAAGTCAAGTTGCATATTCCCCCTAGTTTCTTTGTTTACTCATATTTCGCTCATTTTCATTTATTTATGTGTGCCTCGCCTTTGGAATGAATGCTTTTCCAAGGCAGTTGACAACATTACCTTTAAATGATAAAATTTCAAAAATGATATGGCATATATCGTAGATAGACACACATGCAATGCAAATGAATATATATCCAACTGAGTCATAAACAGAGAAGACACACTGAAATGCTATTAACTGCAAAAGGTCTACTCTGAGTAGCACTGGATATAACACATAAAAAGGCGCAGAAGAGGGGCTGAGAATACAGCCTGCTCATTTAGCCAGCTGTCTCCTTCCATTTTTAAATAGCTTTGTATGAAATACTGTACCTTGAAGCAATAAAACAAACTAAAAAAAACGGGGGGGGGGGGAATCATGAACAAAACTCTATCACGTACCTACCTTTCTTTTCAAATGCTTTTTATTGATTTTCACAAACATAAATAAAACTTAAACTTTTACATTCAACGTTTTGTATCATCTTATTTCAGTTTCGCGCCCTCCTTCCCTGCTTTGGTTTTCCTAATTTACATCTTCTCTTACAGATTCTTATTTACCCTCTATTCACATCACAGGATTTATGTTAGCCCTGCTACAGTTTTTAAACTTCTGCAGTTAATTCGTATGTACGCAACAAATTTACTCCACTCCTCTTCAAACTTTGTTACTTTTTGGTCTTGAATTTTATAGGTCATTTTCGCCAATTCTACATACTCAAATAATTTTGTCTGCCACTCCATTAAAGTTGGGATCTCCTGGGATTTCTACTTTTGGGCCACGAGAATCCTAGCGACAGTCGTGGCATACAGAAATAGTTTACGATCTTCTTTTCTCACTTCCTCTCCTATTATTTATTATTATTATTTATTATTAATAAAAAGGGATAATAGGAGCTGAAGTGAGAAAAAAAGATCTATCACCTACCTACTAATTATCTACCTATCATTCCACATCTGTGGGGCCAAAAATAAAACAGTTGTGTGGGGGTCACTACCCTAAACTTCCCCTGTAGCTCATCTAATCTTTACTGGTTGAACAGGTACAGGTTGTCCTTCCAATCACTTGATTTTGAGCCCATATGGGTATGCAACATTCTTTTAGCTTTTTCACCCTCTTTACTTGGGTACAAAGCAAGATGCTTGCTAATATGAATATAATAACTGCAGCAAGGCTAGATGCTGTGTTGGAAGCCGAATAATAAATATGCAACAGTGGAACAAATTAAAGAGATAAAAGTGCTGTTGCATGTGGGGGGAGGCGGAGGACCTTTGTGAACTCTACGCTCACCAGAAATGGCTTGCAGAATAGTTTAGCTGTCCTTCCAGAAAACAAAAATTAATTTGCTTTGGCCAAATTAAAATTAATTAAAATTATGCAATGTTGCCCTTGTGTTAATTTTAATGGCGAGGTTGTTGTGATTTAAGGCTACAATTAGTTCTAGTGTTTGAAAGAGAAGCACTGTAATCGAGACAGGACATTTTAATAATCCTGGTTATAAACATTTAATACATCATCTTTAGGGACTCACAAACACATTGTAATTAACTTTTACAACTGAAATAAATCAGATTGCATTAGCATATTGCAAAAGGAAAAAATCATTTGCATGATTGAAAACAGCTTTGGAAAATTATGTATAACAGGCTTTCATGTAAACATCAATGTGAACTGCTCACAAACTTGTACTGTTTTATTACAGGAGGCTGTCTTTTCTTTTCTTTTTTTTAAAAAAAATCAGTTTAAAATAATGGGGGGGGGGAATCTCTTTCCTCCATTGAGAATGTGTCCCCCTTCACTATCATCTTTACTGCTGTGCCAAAAATTCCTCTTTTTCCTTTTTTCCTTTTTTTTTTTTTGACCGTCCTCCATCCATTGATGAGAAACAAAATTGCATTCCAAATTATCAAGGGAGGAGGAAAGGGTTTTTGTGGAATTCTCAGGGGTAGTTTGCCTGGTTTTTTGTTTGTTGGATTTACGTTACTTTTGAAGTGTCTGTGGGGCGTCTGTGAGTGTCTTCTCTTTTATTCTACTGATCATCTCACCAGTGGCCTGTCCTCTGCAGTCTCCCTGGGTTCCCTCCCCACACATCCATTAAAACTCAGAGGAAGGCCGTGTGCAGGGGTCAGCAACCTTTTTTAGCCAGGGGCCAGTCCACTGTCCCTCAGACCTTGTGGGGGGCCAGACTATATATTTTTTGGGGGGAGGGGGGATGAACAAATTCCTATGCCCGACAAATAACCCAGAGATGCATTTTAAATAAAAGGACACATTCTACTCATGTAAAAACACGCTGATTCCCAGACCGTCCACGGGCCGGATTGAGAAGACAATTGGGCCGGATCCGGCCCCCGGGCCTTAGTTTGCCTACCCATGGCCTTGTGTGTTAACTCCTGCCATGAGGCTCTCTCAGATCAGGAAGCGTGGGCAGCAGGGTTGGCTGCAGTAGGCTGGAGAAACGTATACACACAAACACACGCCACCCTCAGCCAGCTCATAACAATATGCTAATCTCAATTTAACCTCACACCTGCAGACATTTTGAGGCAGAAACATGGAACAGCTCTGCCCCCATGTCCATTGGGAGAGGGTCATTTCTTCCTGTGGGCTGTTCCCCCCCTTCTCTTTGGCAATTGATCTAATGAAACAGTTAGTTAATTAGCGACAGAAGTTAAGCCTACTGCATAATTAACAAGACATTTACCTAAAATCAATAAACTAATTGCCACACCTACTGTACATTGGGAATGTATTTCTATCCTATCGAGGAAGACTCATTTATATCCTGTGTGTTAACATCATGAGAGGTGGGTTGTTCCGCAGACCAAACTGATCTGTTAAGTGATAATTTATTGAACAATCAATTAAACTTTTTAGCCTTGTAAATATAAACAGGTAATGAAGAGCCAAGGCCACCAGTTGATCAGTATATTGTAGAATTCATACAGAGCTATTCTTATTTTGTCCCCCCCCTTAATGACTGACTTTGAGATACAATCTGGAAAAGGGGGATTTTTTCTTTCTTTCTGAAAATCACTTATAGTATAAACAAATGATGTTTTATTTTCTCTTGCAAAACATGTGTTTTAGAACAGAACTAGGATGCAACTTAGATGTGCTTCAAACTGGCTTCCTTTAAATCCAAGCAACTAAAGCAATAATCCTATTGAACAAGGGGGAACTTACTGCCAAGTCAACCTTCACAGTTTTGCACTGTCAAAAATGCTCTTATGTCCAAATGACTTTTTTTTAAAAAAAAAAACTTTTATTCATTTTACAAACACAGGATACTTATATAGCTATAGAACAATGCATTTAATTAATTTACATTATTGTAATATGTTAATTATAATATGATATATATTCTCCTGGAACTTATCATTCCAAATTAATAACTTTACAATATCCAAAATTCTTTCAAGGCTGTTTGAGACTGTGGGGGGAGAGGGGGGAGAACTCTCCCCCCCCCCCCATGATTTTGCAATACATCATTGTTGTTCTAAATGTCCCAAAGCAGCCTACAATTATAAAAACATGAATGATTTAAAATTTTAAATACATCAAAAAGATAAAAGAACATTAATTGACTAAAAGTGCTCATTGTGCAATAACATAAAAGGGGCTTCAATGTCTGTTAGATGTCCAGTGTATCTAACCCCGTCTTGATTTCATCTCATTTGTTAATAGGCTCTGGAGAAAGAGACCCTCTTATGGTAGAAAGGTGAATTCCAAGTTGTAAATGAG
Organism: Podarcis erhardii; assembly: GCF_964252035.2. NCBI lineage: Eukaryota > Metazoa > Chordata > Lepidosauria > Squamata > Lacertidae > Podarcis > Podarcis erhardii. Next base: position 24,295,131 of record NC_138503.1, read on the forward strand.
GGTTAAATGTGGGTCCCACTGAAGGCTAGATTAGAGACCAGGGAGACCCGGTCTGATTTGAACTCTGAAGCTTTCAGATTCAATCTGAATTCTCTGTCCACTAGACCACAGAAATTCATGGCAAACCTGCATTAACCCCAATTAGGTAGCATAATCAAATGCTGACAGATCCCACTTTAAAGACTTGCAATGATCCCTTTTAATTTTATTTTTTTTCATACAATGAACTTTATCATGAGATAAATGTAAAGGTAGAGAGCAACAGATTAGTCTCTGTTGCATTTGCATGCATGCATTCATAATTCAGTTCCATAATTCATAATTCTCAAATTACACATATATCTTCAGAGGCATATTGATAATGTTTTTGAGGTGAGCATCACCAAATTGAATAAATTGGGACAATCAAAGGATACCTATATCCTGCTCTGGTCTGTTCTGGTGGGTGTGGTTTCAGCTAAGCTCCCCTCATTTCCACAGCAAATTATTTTTGAAAATGAATGGACATTCATAACACTTTTTTGCATGCAATTTTGCTTGGGACACAGAAAATTTGATCTAACATATTGCACTTTTGTAGGATTTTCAGTACTATATGCATTCCAATGTAAAGGCAACCCTTGTTTTGTGCAGGTGTTATGTTCTAGACCAATGTGCATTGGTGGAGCCAGCATAAGCCCACTCCACCCCGTTCTGCCTTGCCCTTTTTCCTGATGTCTTTACTACATTTTGGGGCTACTTCTGGGTTCGGCACCATGCAGGCATGCACGGTTGTGTGTCATTTGGACATGCCTAAATCATTTGTTGCCTGTGTGCTTTCTTTGTTTCTTATATTAAATTGATATCCTGCCTGGGGTAGCAGTACTGTATATACTTTCACCCTATGCATTTTATTCCACATTAACCTGGCTGGAAAACTGCATTGAACAATTTGAAGAACTGCAATTTTCAAAGGATGGCTGTGTTTTGCTCTGCATATTGTTTGGGGAAGTATGAAGTAGGCAAGTTCGCCTTTAAATGTGAACTGAATCGAATGTCTCCCCCATCCCTAATAAGGCTTTGATGATGGGAAGAAAGTGACAAAATTGTTCATGTAGACATAACTTTCAGCAGCCATTTCTGACAGGCTGAGGGCCTGCGTTCATCCGTTCCTCACTCATTTATCCCAATGCATTCTAAGTGAGATGTTATCCAACATCAGCTGTCTTACCTTACACAAAGGTTGATCATTAGGTGCTCCCCCCCCCCAATACTAGGAAGCTGTCCACAGTTTTAAGAATGATCACGACATGTGTGTCAAATGGTTTTGTTATGCTTGTAATTCTTCATCACATTTATGACTACATTTCCTATCTAAACTTAGGTGACATAGTTCAAAATATAACACCCTTAAAATCAATTTTGCGCTCTCCCTATTTCAACAGCCTCCCAGAGCTAACTTCCTCCCTTTCAACAGTTTCCCGCACAAGCTTGCATTTTTAAGTCTATTCAACAAACTGTTCCACAAAACAAAACAAAACAAAAGTTTTATTTTTCAGCTCTTTTAAACGACTGGATGCTGTCACGCTTTTTGCTGATACAATCAAACCTCTGTTGTCAAACATTATTCTGTTCCGGAAGCCCGTTCGGCTTCTGAAATGTTCGACAACAAAGGCGCGGCTTCCGATTGGCTGCAGGAGCTTCCTGCACTCAAGTGGACATTCGGCTTCTGATAAACGTTCAAAAATCGGAACACTTACTTCCAGGTTTTCGGTGTTCGGGAGCCAAAATGTTCCAAACTGGAGGCGTTTGGGAACCGAGGTTTGACTGTAGCAAAAGCATACTGGACCTACATCCGGAAAAGATAGTTGCTGACTAGAGTCCTTTTCAGACATTGTACAGGGAAACCTAAACTCACAGGATTCCTGATTGCAAGTGCATTCAGCCAAGCATTTTTACACCACATGAGACAAGGTGAGGCAACTGCCTCAGGTGGCAGGATCCACTGGGGCAAAAAACCCAGCCTCCAAGGAATGTGTTGCACATTGCAGCTGCCATGTAGGCAGTGACAGCATACCTTCCAACATTTCTCCGATGAAAATAGGGACATCCTAAGGAAAAGTGGGATATTCTGGGATCAAATCAGAAACTGGGACGGCTTCTCTAAATCAGGGGCATCTCTGGGAAATTGGGACACTTGGAGGGTCTGCAACAGCTGCATCATGCTCCTTGGAGACTGGATCTGCCATCTCTTCTGCAGATCCCACCCCTCCCCAATGTGGCCTCTACAGTGTCCGCTTGGTGAACAGGAAACACTACTGGTCTCCTTCCAGTGGTGTGGGAAGCGGGGTGTGGTGCGTGTGGTCCGCCCCAGGTGTCATCACTGAGGGGGGTGACAAAATGGCAAAAAAAAAAAAAATGTTTTTTAAAATAAAATTGGGCTCATGACACTTTGTTGCAAAAAAATAACTCCAGCATCCCCCCCTCACCCCTCTTCCTATGCCAATGGTAGCTAGGTGAGACAGGGGGCACTGGATGGGGGGCCTGAGCCACGCATCTCTCCTGAGGGGGAGGCAGCGGGCAGACTGCCTGCAAGCTCCGTGCTGCTTTTTCAAGTAACGCGGGGCTTGCATCTGCCCACCACCTCAGAAGAAGAGTTTGGATTTGATATCCCGCTTTATCACTACCCTAAGGAGTCTCAAAGTGGCTAGCAATCTCCTTTCCCTTCCTCCCCCACAACAAACACTCTGTGAGGTGAGGGAGGCTGAGAGACTTCAAAGAAGTGTGACTAGCCCAAGGTCACCCAGCAGCTGCATGTGGAGGAGCGGAGATATGAACCCGGTTCACCAGATTACGAGTCTACCGCTCTTAACCACTACACCACACTGGCTCTCAGCCATCCTACAGCTGAGGGGGAGGCTGTGGAGAGGCTCCACGCAGCACACCCTGCCTTGGCTTGCCCCGCCCTCATGGGCAGTTCTCCCTGCTCCTGGCTGCAGGACGCCCACGCTGCACCGGGCACTCAAGCGCCTAGCTACACCACTATCTCCTTCCACCATTGTTCCTGATGTAGATCTTTATTCCTCCCTTATTCCTCACTCACCCTCCCTGCAGGAGAGGACATTTTGGGGTTTGCCTCAGGTGCCAAAATACCTTGAGTCAGTTCTGGTGGCAGTACAGGGGGAAGTCGGGGGTAGCGTATGACTGACCCTACTATCTCTTCACAGATAGAATTTAAGAATTCTAGGGATCTTTGGGAACTGGAATGGGACAACAAGGGAGCAAAATAATTTGTGTGCTCACCAGGAGGTTGCACAAATGTCTGTAAGAACATAAGAACATGAGAAGAGCCTGCTGGATTGGCACATATAGTCCAACATCCTGTTCTCACAGTTGCCAGCCAGGTGCTTGTGGGAAATGGGCAAGCAGAACATGAGCACAATAGCACTCTCCCTTCTTGTGGCTTCCAGCAACTGGTATTAAGAATTACTATCTCTGACCATGGAGTCAGGGCATAGCCATCATGGATAGGAGCCATTGACCATATTGATGCACCATGGGTGCAAACTAGCATTATTCTAGCATAGTTGCCATCTGGCATTACTCATAGAGGCAGGGTCATTAACATCTACACAGTTCACATAGTTTCTGGAAGGGTTCTTAACAGACCAGTTTGTTTGGGGAGATAGAAGTAAACGCATTAACTTCTGGCCTGTATCATGAAGTCACTCCTTGGACATTGTCCTCAATCTCATTAACTTGCAATAGTGGGATAAATAATAAATACATATATTACAGGATTGTTGACTGTACTTTCTGTAATAGTTGGTTGACCACTGTCAATAAGCATTTATCAATAAACATTTAATTTAATCGTTATTTTATGTCTATTTATTTTTCTAAAATAAAATAAATATTTTCTAAAATAGTTATGTTTTATCTGCAGCTTTTTATGCATGCGTCTTACAGAGCTCTCTGATTAAGCAGTTTATCTTTCTAGATAAATTAATGAAAAGTAATAATAATAATAATTCCTTTCGTATGCACATTTAAAGAACCACAATCATTTTGGCATACACAAAATCACTGTATTCTCTGTGTTCTATTTGCTTGCAATTCAGCTTTTAATTTCCCATATGTTCTTGAATTTTCCCCTTCACATATTCCTGCAGTTTTATCTCTGAATCTTGTTTTCTTTCTCTCTCCCTCTCTCTCTTCTCGTCATCTTGGAATTTCTGTTTTGAGTTCATTGGACTTCTCAGATATACTGGAAGGGAGATAGGGGGAGTCCAGCTAATCTTTTCAAATTAGCGCAGCTCTGAATCTGGAGAGCCTCATTAGATGCCTGTCTGAGATTTATCAGCTCCCATTTGCCTAATATTGGGCCTAACTCTCAGCTCCTGGCCCTTTCAGCAGGGGGTAAGTGTGAATAGGAAGGGGTCTTTTGTCACTGCCACGCAAACCCGCTAATTTGCTCCGCCTAATAAAATTACAAATGAACACAGCTTTGCTTGTGCTGCCTTTATAAGTTATAATAACCTTGGTCCCCCATAACCTCCTGCTAGCTGAATTAATCAGATCGTATTAATATTTCTTCTTAGTTTCTTTTAACTGGTTCTTCTCTTAATTAAAGGGGCCAAAGATGTAAACAGGGTAGGTGACTGGAATGTGGCATCGGGTTATAAACAAGGCTCATTAATAAGATGGATGTCCCAGCAGACTGCAAAAATTGCTTAGTCGGCAAGTGGGCACATTTTGCAATTTCCTTGCAACTGAGAGGACTAATGCCAGATCTCTTACCTTCTTTTTTTCTCTCCCATAGCCACCTTTTTAATGTATAAAGGATGGTAATTTTGGAAAGCTAAGTAAAAAAGAAAGCTGATCCATCAATCAGCTGCATAAAGGTAGTTTGGGTTATTAAAGAGAGCTTTTTCTCCTAACCCGTCAAATAGATTGCTGTGCCAAAACTGGACGACTAGAATCAGCAAAAGAAAAAAATAGGAGTATCCAATAAGGAGTAACATGAAATATTTGAGATGTTAGCTACTTTTGGAAACAATAATCATCATAATTGATGAATGAAAAAATATTATTTCTGACATTCTTGCATGCAATACTAGCCATGTTTACTCAGAAGTAAGCTTCATATGTTCAATTGGCTATAATAGGTAAATGTGTGTATTTTCATCCTGTAAGCCACACAAGATGTTCTAAAATACGAATATTGTAGAAACCTTTCAAATTACTTAACGTTCCCAATCATTTAAATATCAGTGGGAAATTCTGATATGTTTGTGAATTCTATTACATATCTCGAGGCAATGTAAATATAGAGTATAATAAAATAAATATATTAATAAATATATTAATAAATATAATAAAAGCATAATAAAAATAACTTTGGAAATTAAAATGACCGAATATGAATTTTAAACAACAATGTAAAATAGACACCCAAAGCAAAGACCTTATTAATCCAGATAGATAGGCTTGTCAGAACAAAAATGTCTTCGTTTCCAGAAAGTGCAGATAGTGGGTGTCTGTCATATATACACTCACATATGTTACATACAACTGTGCTGAGCATGAACATTTCCCATTTTTATATTTGTAAATAAATGCAGAGAGTACTCTGGATACTGCTTGCACAGTTCAGTGTGAAATTGCAAAGAATCTTGCACAAGCATTCACACATACATGGACTTTGTGCACAATTAGCTTTGCTAAGCGCCATGTGTAAGAGAATATCTAGATGATTCCCCGCTGCAACCTTTTTGCATGAGAAAATGTGCAAAACTTCTAAGTCCTCTCAGCCATTCTCTTTCTTCCACTCACTTCCTCTCATACTTGGAGAACTACCAATCTGCATTCAAAACGATATCGAGGAGAACAAATTTAACCTGAAAAAGGGGGTGGGAAGATAAGTTAAGCTTTTATTATTATTATTACTTGCAAGAGGATATCCTCTAGAAACCAAGAACATTCTGGGGCTCAAGATATTCCTTCAACTTTATTGCCCTTACCCCTGTTAATGCCGAAGCATGGAAAGACTACATTAGACTGATACGTATAACTGACTCCTGGCAAAACTGTAATATATGCTGTGATATACTGTATGTGTTTCTCAGGATTTCTGCCAAACCTACCCATTGCTCACTACTCCACTGATGAAGTTTGCAAGTAATTGTGTACGCATTTCTCTGAAAGATAAATGGACATCCTTCCCAAGGACGCCCAGCCAGGCCACCTTTGCGAACGAGAATGTGTGTATATCTGGGCTTTTTCTTTTCTTTTTTGAAAGCCTGACAAGGCATCTTGATCATTTCCTCATTCTGAGGCCTACCCACAGCCTAGCACACAGCCCTCCTCTTTGAAATGTTATTATACTGTCGTGAGCCTTTCTCCTCTCAGGATGTTACTTCATTTCCACCTTTTGTCTTAGCCTGAATGTGAATGATGCTCTTTCAGCAATATACAGGCGCTTAAACTCCCCTGCTGTAGCCTTACATAAATATACAACACCCGTCTCGGCCAATAATTCACTTCAGGCCTGGAAAAACAGTGACTTCCTTTATTGGTCAGAATCTCTAGCAATTCCCAACAGCTGTATGTTTTCACCTCTGAGGATCCTTATCTTCATGTTTCCATTTGTCTCAGCACAATTCCAGTGGATTGCCAATAAAAATGATTCCCATTTTTATAACCCCTGAGAATGCAGGAAGCTGGCTTTCCAGAAAGAAAGAAAAAGTCCCGTCCCCCACCGTGCACACACACACACACACACACACAGAGAGAGAGAGAGAGAGAGAGAGAGAGAGAGAGAGAGAGAGAGTGATGGCTGGTGACCACTGGAATTGGGAGGGGTGGCCAAGGGGTTACCAGAGTTTGGGTCAACTTTTTCCAGTTTTCTCTCCCTGCCTCCCTTGCAAAGATGCGGTAATAAAAATTCTGCTGGGCTTCTGCCCCAATTTGTGCCGGTGACCCCATCCTACCATGCAAACAACACACACAAGGCGGGGGGGACAGCATAGTCGGTAATAAAACAAGCCCACAGAAGTTATCAGAAAGCAAGCTTCATTCTTAAAACATCTGTCCCTAGGAATATTTCTGAGGAGAAGGGGACCAAAACATCTTGTTTCACTAGGGGATTAACTCCACTCACAGAGTTGTGTCAAGGACATCTTTCCCTAGGAATATTTCTGAGCAGAAGGGGGCCCAAAGTTGTTTTCAGGGGTGGGGTGGGGAACGAACTCCATCCGTAAGTTGCATCAAGGACTTTTTCCTTGGAATGGGAGCAAGATGACTGGCCACAAGTGAGTTCCACATTTGCAAACGCCGATAGCGAAAGTGTCTGTTGTTCTGCCAGAGAATTAAACCGGAGATTGTAAAATAGCCTCGCAGCCATATGACAAAGATATACTTAAGGAGACGTAAACATGAAGAGCAGGGAAATCTGCCAGGTTAAAGTCAGCCGTGCTGCTCAGTTTTATGACTGCCCAACTGTTTACTGAGAAAAGATGGATGGCTGCTGATGCGGTAACACACACCCAGTACGAGGTTTGGTTGGCAGCTGATTATTGTTACGGCCCAACGTAAACCGAGTTTCTTTAATTCCTCTCCGTCTAGCTCACCTCTTTCCCCCCTTCCCTCTGCTACACATGCAATTTATTTCTCCCTGTTGAAAACAGTACTTAAAAAGTGTGGCACAACGGAAGAAACTCACTAAAGAACTTTCATTCACTCAAAGCAATTTAGGAATAAAATCTACTTTGTTTTCTTTCCCTAAATTTTGAGTTTCTCAGGAGGACCCACTGTGCTGTCTATCATCACGCTATTGAGTCAGGGGCTACTAAAATTGAACCATAATGTGTGGGAAAGCTTCAGTGTTAAATTCTTCTCCTTCTCCTGCATAATTACTTTATGACTTTGCATTTATTTATTGTTTTCCCTAAGAAAATGCCTCAAAGTGCGTAACAAGTCTATTCAATGCAAAACAGCTTGGCAATCATTTTTTTAAAAAACACAAATACATAGAAAGGATTCATAGAAAAACCAAATTCACCGGGGGGAAGGAATCCTAAAAATGCTCTTCTAACAATAAGTATAAAGAGGACAAATTCTACTAACCTCATTATATTCAAGTGACTATATGGAAGTGGTTCGAGGAATGTTTCTTGGCTGGAGGTGGCACTGTGGTCTAAACCACTGAGCCTCTTGGGCTTGCCGATCAGAAGGTCGGTGGTTCGAATCCCGGCAATGGAGTGAGCTCCCATTGCTCTGTCCCAGCTCCTGCCAACCCAGCAGTTCAAAAGCACATCAGTGCAAGTAGATAAATAGGTACAACTGCAGTGGGAAGGTAAACGGCATTTCCATGCACTCTGGCTTCTGTCATAGGGTTCCGTTGTGCCAGAAGCAGTTTGGTCATGATGGCCACATGTTTCAGAAAGCTGTCTGCAGACTAACACCGGCTTCCTTGGCCTGAAAGCGAGATGAGTGCTGCACCCCATAGTCGTCTTTGACTTAACTGTCCTTTACCCCTTTTAAATGCTGTAAATAAATGCATTTAGATGTCAGAACTTCCAAGATGTAAAATTGGGGTTGAGCTGAAATGTCTCCCAAAATGAGTTTTTCCCCCCCAAGAGAAAAATCCTGAGGTTTCCCTTGTTTTCTCGCCCCTTCCAGAAATAGAAGGCCACTTGGCAGAATTTTCTCTATTTCCCACATTTGAGATGGGGGTGGTGACAGCCACTATTCTTTCCATAGTGCCTCAGAATGATGCTAAAGCATTGTGGGTGAAGCAAAATGGTGACCAGACTGGCCCCACACTTAGTGTTGCCACTTGCAGACATGGGGGGATGTGCTACTGCCACTCAGCCCCCCAAAATTACTGAAGAATTGTTCTATTCCTTGAAAAATTAGGTGACCCCCCAAAAAAAGAATTTTCCGTGCCAGCAAATAGGGTAGAAAAAGCAAGAAGCAACATAGAACTATGGCACAGGTTTATGAAAAGATACCTATATTTAACTACCTGTTATCCTATTTTGAGATACTCAAAATAGCCATGAGAACTTCACCAGTTTTTTTGAATGCAATTTCCTTTCTCATTTTTGATGGAGAAGGGTAAAATAATATTTAAAAACAAAAATGCAAGGGAAACATTTTTTGGCACTGCACTAGCCGTGATGGACATCTCAGTGAAAACGCCAACACAGTGTACAGCAGAAGTGAAAATGGCAAAACTCAATGCTGTGAATGATTAGAAATGTAGTTAACAATAAATATGTCAATGTCACAATGTCTTTGTATAATTTGGCCTGTGGCAGTCAGATCTGGAATACTGAGCACAATTCTGGTTGCCAGTGGATATTTTTGTACTTTTTTGCAGGGATGAAATAGCAAAATTATCACTATCCCTGCTTTGGGTAACATCTTGCCTTGGGCGTTCTGGAGAACTCAAAAGCTTACTCACTATTTTGTGGGTTTTGAAATCATTAGGTGATTGGAGGCTCCCTGCTTATGAAGAGGAACTATCATGCCTGAGAAAAAGATAACTACAAGAGACATTTGTAAAATTATGAATGGATGGAAACAGTTCTCTCTCTGTGTGTCTGTCTCATAATATCAGCTTGGAATTGCCCAGTGAAATTCATCAGCAGTGAGTTCCAGGGAGGCAAAAGAAATTCAGTTAAGCCTGCATTTAAAGGTTTGCACCTTCCAAAACAATATGTGAACTGATGCACAGCCATCCTAGAAAATTCATACTTATCCAGATTTTGAAGTGCGGATCTCCAGCCACTAAATGTATACAGAAGTACTACTAGGGTACAGTATGGGTATAAATGCATTTTTTCAGTGTTTTTTTCTGGGGGGACGCATACCCCTAAACATTTTGTGAATCTTTGTAGTTTTGTACATTTACTGTATTTATTTTCCCCGATTCGAACTATAAAATGGTGATTTTCTTGAGTCAAAATAAGAGTACCCCTAAACATTTTTTTAAAAGAAAAAAAGCACTGCATATATTGGTGCAAATAATATTCAAGCATGTATTGCACTGCTTTGAAAAAATGTATATATAGGGGAACATTACTGTACAAAAAATATTTTGTTTTTAATTATAAAAGAATTTATATACCATCCTCCTGCAAAACATAAGAGCAATGTTCAGCAACATCAGAGAGCTTTAAAATAATTCTAGGCCAATCATTAAAAGAACTGGCTATTCCAAAATAGGGGAAAATTCATACGAACATGCTGCTGGATTTTCATAAGGACTTGTTACTGGAAACTGCAGGAGGGGAGAGTGATCTTTTGCTCATGTCCAGCTTTCAGGCTTCCCACAGGCATCTGATTGGCCACTGTGAGTACACGATGCTGGACTAGATGGCCCATTGGGCTGCTCCTGCAAGCTCTTATGTTCTTAAGTACTACTGAATTTGAGGTGACTTGTTCTAAGGCCACTTCATCATTCTGCAAGAAGGTCCACAGGTCTCAAACCCAGACTTCTCATCCACCTTCTTCAAAACTATAATTCCTGGGATTCCTGGAGAAACACAATGGCAGTTGAAGCCATATATAATGGTCATAAGTTTGTCTTCGATATGGCAAGAAGCATTTTTATCCCCCTGCCCCATTGGTAACAGTTGCAGAAGATTTTTACCCACCAAAACAAAAACACATAAACGAATAAGACCAAACTGTGTTTAAACGCCTTTTTCCCTGTCCTTGTGCCGTGACTGAAATATTCTGGATAAATTTGACATCTTTAAAGCAAAAGCAACAAAAAGTTTCTGGCTTCACTTTGTTGGTGATCTCTTGAGCAAAATGAATTATTGCCAAATGTTTTAAGGTGGGGGGAGCAGAGAGAGATTTGAGGCTATTGTATTTATCTGACCATTATGAGAGCTGTAAAACATGCTGTTTCACATTGAAACGTAAGCGCTTTTTTTTAAAAAAAATGTTTGCTCAGAGTATTTGTAATTGTTAGCAGGCCCAGATGTATCCGAATGTCAGCGTGAAGCAAGTGAGACTTGGCTGGAGCACAGAGAATGTAATTAGCTCAAAGCCCCCTGTGCTAAGTTGGTAGTGGAAGCACAGACGGATAATAAAACAACAGCAACCGAAAAGGAAAGTGGCAAAAGGTTAAAATCTATTGTTCACATTGTTAAAGCCATTTGGGGTTTAAAAAGGGGGGGGGTTTGCATCTGATGGAGTCCTAAAGACAAGGGACACCATGCACTGGGAAGTTCTCTTAAGCAAGCTCCAATGAAACAAATGGGTGCTGTACCACGAGGGCTATCAATCTGAGTTAAGTCCATGGTTGACCTAGCAGGTTATCTTATACCATGGCCACATTCACACCAGACATTTAGAGCACAATGGTACCACTTTAAACAGGAATGACTTCCCCCCAAAGAATTCTGGGAGCTATAGTTGGGAGAACAAAATTCTCCTCAGAGAGCTACCATTCTCAGAGGGTTTAAAAAGAAAATAAAAAATACAGGTAAACATTTGACAGTGCAACCAATATATTCTCCAAGCAGCTACATAGCCACAACCACCTTGTGTTGGGATGTCTTTAGCTTGCTTCACTGATGACATGGGTTTTGATTTGAAGTACAGTCCAACCTTAGTTGTCGAACATAATCCGTTCTGGAAGACTGCTTGACTTCTGAAACGTTTGACAACTGAGGCACAGCTTCCGATTGGTTGCAAGAGCTTCTTGCACTCAAGCGGAAGACATTTGGCTTCCAAAAAACGTTCAAAAACCAGAGCATTTACTTCCGGGTTTTCAGCATTCAGGAGCTAAAATGTTCAAAAACAGAGCCATTCAAGAACTGAGGTTTGACTATATAAATAGAGAAGGAGAGAAGGACCTCCTATCCCTAAGGGAGAATCAGTGGAGCAATTTGCGTATTTGAGGGCGGAGTTATTGGAAGGCTGAAGCTCATACAGCAGATCTCTTGGGCTATGAGAGCAGAAGACTAAGAAGGAGTCAAAGCTACTAATTGCTATGGCTTTGCTCTTCTTCTGTGGTCAGAGGTAGCATTCTTCTGAACACCATTTGCTAGAAACCGCAGGAGGAGAGATTGTTCTTGCACTCAGTTCCTGCCTGCAGTTTTCTCACAGGCACCTGGGTTGCCGCAGTGAGAACAACATTCTGAGCTAGGTCGGCCATTGCCCTGATCCAGCAGGGCCTTCTTATGTTCTTATGACTGTGGGAGAACTGCAAAGGTATGGACATTGGAATTCAGATTTCCAATTACTAGTTAATATCTCACCCACCCCACCAAAGTCTCACTTTTGCTAAGTCAACACAGTTTATGAAAATCAAAGTTGCATTCTGTATATTTAATAGAATCGTCTCCGCAAATAATCATCCCCAGAATCGGCACTCCTTTCTTCCTTCTCTCTGTAGGCTTGACAATGATTTATGAAGCAGAAAACAAGACAGCTTCATTTTCATAAGGCAGATTGAACCTGCTGGACAGCGGGAAGAGCTCTGAAAGTTGTTTTGACTGGGACGCCGAAACAAACATGACAGAAAAGTCAATACAACTGCAGCACCGGGTGCTCGTTTTACAGACGACTTACTTTTCTCTGTAAGAGTTGCATGACAGCCAGAAAAGCTGGGCAGTGCAATAAAGCTCAGCATCATAGTTAATGGCCAAGAAAAGAAAAAAAGAAAAAGCCAAGTCTTTCCCATGCTAGGCGTTTTGAATGCAAAGGAAAAACAAGGAAGTCAATTCCCAACTTCAGTCTTGGCTTCAGTGGTGAAAAGGACCCAACAGATGCATTATCCATTTGTACACAGAGGTCCATAATTGTATTCAGATATACTTTGTATACATGTATCAGAAAAGGTGGTGATGGAGCAGAAATCTCATCTGGTCACTTAAAGGTAAACCTACCTAATTCGCACTTCCAGAAACAATATGTGAAACGAAACACAGCCATCTTTCGAATGCTGCAATTCTCTTGATTTCTCTGTACTGTCCAGCATCTAAGTAATGTGTACAAAAATACATATATTGCTGTAAAGTGTGCCTAACGGTGTGCATATCTATCTATCTATCTATCTATCTATCTATCTATCTATCTATGAAAGTAACATATAAAAAAGCTTTATATGAAGAAAAATGGTTTTGCAATATTGTGTACATTAGGTGAAATTGCATACACAAATGTGTATATTCAGAGAAATCTGCACAAAAAATCCTGATGAATTTTCATGAGGACTTCATTTTTAAAGAATTGCAAACTGGCGTGGAAATATGGAGAACTGAATTTAAGAATGGAAAAATGTGAAACTGAGATATTCTGATTCACCCATCCCTAGTCACTTTCATGGTTTATCTGTCTAGCATTCGTTGAACTGCACCTGGAATCACCTGGATGCAAATCGCTTTAAAAAATAAATCTGTCCCACAAAAAGCAGGTCAATTTATCGACAGATCTCCATCCCTACCAAACATTTGAACGCAGTAGCACAAACAAAAGAAATTGCCTGAGGAATGTCCATTAACCGGCCAATGCAATCAAAACACACACTGGGATGGATTCCAAATATTATCGTCTTCCATCGCTGCTTGCCTGCCTCCAAAGCGAAGGTGAGAAGAGTGACGGATACAAGAGATTATTTTCATAGGCAAGAATGCAGTGAGGGCAACTATTAAAGCCATAACCTTGAGAAAGTTTGTATCGTTTGAGAAAAGCAACTTTTTCTTTTTTAAAAAAGGAAATGTCTGTTCTCTGGAAAGCAAGTCAATGGTAGCGCTGTGCTGAAAATTCCTTCCACATTACTCTGCCTTCTCTGAAGACCATTCTCCATCAGCTAATGAGAAAAGACATTGTATTTAAAAAAAAATGTATGAGGGAAAATGTTAAACAAAACCCATTATCTAATTTCCTTAGTGCTTACCTTCCTTCTGAGGTGTCCAAAGGATGCTTTCTGAGTGTCCTTTATTTCATTATTCAAATCACCTCTCCACTGGAATACCCCCTGCAGCCTTCCTGGGTGCTCATATATGCTGTGGGGGGAATTTTGACATCCTCATCTAGGCTTTCTTGTAAGGATAAGGAAGCTGTCTACTGCATGCTTGACAGCTTTGTTTTGTTGAAATTTTTACTCAAAGTGGACCCGTTGAAATAAGTGGATCTAAGTTAGTAATATTCATTAATTCTGGTAGGTCTACTCTGAGTAGGACCAGCACTGACTGCAACCCTGTCATATATGTGTGTGTGTGTGTGTGTGTGTGTGTGTGTGTTTTCATGGTAAAAGGAAGCACTTCCCTTAAAAACTAAATCAGTGACCACAACAATCCCAGGCACACAGAGGCTAGTTTCCTGTGCTCCAGTTATTTAACCCCCTTTTTTCTCCAGTCCAAAGAATTTCAGAATTTATTGTGGATCACTGCTGAAAGTATCAGGTCTATATTCCTGTGCTCAGGTCCTGCTTGCAGGTTTTCCACGGGCATCTGATCGGCCCATGTGAGAACAGGATGCTGGACTAGATAGGCCATTGGCCTGATTCAGCAGGCTTGCATTATGTTCTTATTTTATTTTACTTACTTATTTCCCACTTTGCCCCCCAGGAGCGGGACTTGAGACGGCTCACAAAAACAACAAAAAACCCCAGATAAAATGCATGCAGCAGCCAAAATCTTATAAAAAGTTATCATTAAAAAGAAATTAAACCTCCTTGGGAATTAAAGCGATGTAAAAGACGTATGCACTAAAAAGCTGCAAAAAACCAAAAGTGAAAGCAAACCTAGTACAGCACACTATTAAGAGCCCTTTCCTGAAAAGCAATCAGTTCCCACAAGCCTCCTGGAATAAAAGAAGTCATCACCTGCCAGCAGAAGGACAACAAGTAGGGAACCAGTTTAGCTTCTTTAGGAAAGGGGCTGCAAAGCCTGGGAACAACTACCAAGAAGGCCCTTTCCCTGGTCCCTGAACGTCTTAGAACCGGGGCAGGTTTGTATGGGAGAATAAGGTCCTTCAAATAATCTAAACCTCTGCTGTGCATGTTTCTTATGTATTGGTTTAATTCTGCATTGTGTTTTGTTGTTGATATCATGTGCTCCAGCCTGTGAATACTTTTAATAAAGAGTGGGCTAGAAATGCCCTAAATGGATATATAAGGAATAATCAGTGGCTTCATACCCTTTTCTGTTTGTCACTTCTCCCCCCTCCCCACACACAAAAATTACAAACCTTTTGTTATAATAACAGTAAGATGCAGCAGAAGTAATCGTGCTAAAAGTAGACTGTAACAATGATGGATTATGCTATTATATAATCCAGAACTAAATGTATCAGAATGGATCGCCTGCTATTGTTTTAGAATCCATATAATCCTTTAATATCATTGCCTATCATTATTGCAATCTGCTTTTTGCACCATTCCATTTCAGTCCTGTGAATGACAGAGTCGCTTCCTTCCAGGCAATAAGGTTGAGCAGACATGGCATCAGGCAAGGAGGTGTGGGGTTTATTCTCTGCAACCTTTGACCATCTGCATGTAATGTACAAATACCCTGGCAACAGCGGAAAGGAGACCGGGGGAGATGGGTTGATATAGCACACACACACACACACACACCATAATTATGCCGAGAAGCTATTAATTATGTTGTTTCCAATATCCCCTAAAAGGGTTGCCCACCCTAACTACATATTTATAAATATTTACTTGTTAATCAATAAAGGGAAATGCCTACATTATTTTGATTAAAATATCAAGCTCCCCATATACGGCCATAAAATCCAAGAGGGACAAAACAGAGCCGTGTGGGTGGAGGGCTGTCAGGGCAGGGGGGGGCGGTGTGAGGGGAGATAACAATATCCTTCTCTCCTCTTTGGATGATCTATGATACTTCCAGGCTGCAAGAACAGCAGACACATTAAGAAAATAGTGCTAATGATATTAAAGTACTTTACAAGGCTTGTTATGAAGCGCTGACAAACCTGTCAGCTGCATAATGTAGGAGGCTATCGTTGGCGTTCTCGGGGAAAAGAAAAGGGAGGAAAAAAAACCTTTACCCCATTTCGGTGCAATCTCCTAATAATGGTGCCACCATAAATTCCGCCTGGCAATGGGACAGAGCCATGGCTTCTCACCCCTATGTGAAGACATGATAAATATAAAAGAAAATGGCTGTCAGTTTTGGCGCCCGAACCTTATTACAAAGTCTTAATCTTACTGGCCTCAGCACCTTTTATCACCGTCTTGTTATGAGCTGATGGCTTTTTTATTTGCTGGGAGATGGAGAATGTGTCATTTGATGTCCTTTTATATAGCCACTGCTCTGTCCTCTCATGGGGTGGGTGGGAGAGAATCTTTTTTATATATGTTTATTATAGTAACCGATTAAAGGAAAGCCATGGAGTGCGTTCGAGACAGACGTTGCTTAAGTAGGTTTGGGCAAAGATTGGAATTAAATAGCCTCAAGTCGTTACCAATGTGGGAACAATCACCCGCAATATGTGTTGCCACAGCCATTATGAATATAATTTGGGTTATTTATTGTTTGGTTCCCTCTATAGATTTTCCCCCAGAACCAAGGTCGGGGGAGATGCTTTATGCATTGCTCAGCTTTGTGGTTTTTCTTGCCAGCAAAAGGAAAAAAGGAAAAAGAAGAAGAAGCTTTGCAGGGAATATGGGTCTCTTCAAAGAAAAGTTTGAACTTCCTACTGAGCCCAAGTTCAATCTTGTTGAACTTTTCTGAATCCCGGATGAAGGGTCTTACAATTATCTAAATATTATTTGACAGCCTCAACATGCTGACTTCCCATTGTCTTCACTGATGGCAAAGGAAAGCTGGAAAGCCAGCTTAAAACAATGACTATTTCATGACCTTCATTCAAAGCTCACAGAAGAAGGGCTGAACTCAAGGTGTTAGCACTCTATACAGTGACACTTCAGACTGCGCAGTTTATGATGTTTTATGTTTGGGGTGCTTCCCTGTCTAAAACACACACACACACACATAGCCTTCTCTGAAAAAATATGACTTTGGCTGTATTACTCCATGATGGCTATATAATTACTTGGGTTCAAATTTCAGGGGGTGTCTTCCAGTGAGTCATTGTTAATGGTCCCCCATGGCTCAGATGCGTGGCTCATATCTATCAGGAGCTGTGCATTCTCTATTCAGTTTTAGAGGTCCAATTTTGTGGGACTCCTTCCCACCTGAGATCAAAGAGGCCACTTCAAATAATCCTGAGTATTGTAGTTTGGTAAGAGTTCTGAGAGTTGCTAGGAAACCCCCTATTCCCCTCACAGAGCTAAAATGCCCAGAGGGGGATCCCTCATCCCAGGGAACTCTGAGAATGGTAGTTTTGTGACAAGGTCTGAGCACTCTTAACAAACTGCAGCTCCCAGAATTCTTTGGTGGAAGCTATAACTGTTTAAAGTGGCATTATAGTGCTTTCAATGTATGCTGTGAACGTGGCCTAAGATGAAATAGTTATTATGCCAGTAAAGGCTGAATGAATGAACGAATGACTTGTCTATAGGTAAAGGTAAAGGACCGCTGGAGGATTAAGTCCAGTCAAAGGCGACTATTAGGTGCAATGTTCACCTCACTTTTCAGGCCGAGGGAGCTGGCGTTTATCCACAGACTGCTTTCCGGGTCATGTGACTAAACCACTACTGGCGCATGGAGGACTGTGACGAGTGCTATAGCACATGGAAACACCATTTACCTTCCCGCCGCAGCAGTACCTATTTACCTACTTGCACTGGTATGCTTTTGAATTGCTAGGTTGGCTGGGACAGAGCAACGGGTGCTCACCCCATCACATGCATTTGAACTTGTCTGTAGAGGTGTTGATCATTGACAACCTTTTAGTGTGAAAGACTATGGCCAATACAAATTAAAGAGGTCCTCTGAACACCATGACCATGTCCCTCCCAGAGAGAGTAGGGGACTGAAGGTTATCCATTGTCATCACCTCTGCCCCCAGTGTTACATGAGGTTGTCAGGGACATCTTGAATAAATGGTTTACATGAGAAGCTGCTCTGCAGTGCATCCTTGGGAAAATAAATAAAAGGAAAATGCCATTTTCTGGGGAAGTTAACACATTTCACCAAATGGGAATGACATTGGGGATTAAGGGCTCTTAAAATTATGCATTTAGTTCAGTGTCCTGGGGAGACAGTATATGAGATAAAGCAAGAAGAAGGGTGGACTGACAAAGTTCCAAAGATTTCAGGTTCGGTAAAAGAAAGATTTCAGGTTTCGGGAAGAAAGAAGCCACTGTAGTTTCAGATGTTGTTGGTCACTTTGGGGGTCAAGGAAGGAAAGAAAGAAATGGAAGTCAGCTGTAGGGAGAAAGTAAAGTTTCAGGAATCTCATCTTGTTTACCTTTTGTTTTTGCTTCTTTGGCTCCTTTGGTGACCTTTAAAATGAATAACCTACAAAGGTGTGCATTTTCTGACACACTGTCAATGTGATGGCATCGTGTCATCACCACAAAGCCAATCATTGCCCTGGCTCCGAATTAGCATCTTGATGATTCCACACAGCCAGTGACGATGTCACGAAGCCAAACCAGAGCAAGAGCAATGCTGCCTGCCCTCACTCCAGATAAACTTTGCTTGCTCCATTTAACAGACCTTACCCCTGGGGGAAAACAAACTGAAATAGGAAGGTGGGTGTATGTTGTGAGTGAGTGAATGCAACCCAACATTTATGCTCAGCTCTTACAAGCCACCTTCACTACAAGCTTCTCTTGGCTTTTTAATATACATGATATACATCCCTTTTATAGTCACTGTTCCACCAGTTTCTCTTCTGTCCACTCTGTAGGATTGTAGGCCAGAAAATTACATGCAATTTACTTTATTCGATTGCAGCCTTGCATGCTTTGCAAATCAATCAATCAAAAGAAAGCGGGCAGGAGAAAAGGAGGCAAAAAACCCCCAACCCATCAGAAGGGGCAATGTGAGATCTCTCAAGAGCCTCCACTGCTCTCCCACAACATTCCCAGAACCCAGTAAGCAAGGCAAAGGGCTCCAGATGGTTCTGTGAAGCTCCTGTGATCCTACCAGGTCAGAGGACCAGCATTGGACAGGTGGGGGGGAAGTTCCAGGGTTCTTCCTGGCTTTGCACGATTTTGCCTTTGCTCATGGACCCCCCAGAATACAACCCCCATTTAAGTTTCAGCCCTACTATAAGCCAGTCTTAATCTTTCTGAGCATTCACATCTAAACACCTATATGTCCATATTTCCCTAATATCTCTATGACTCTTATGTTTGCATTCCCCCCCCTCTTTTGACATGTTGTCTTGATTGTGCCCCATTAGTCTCCATGTGCTTGTTGTCAACTGCTGTTATTCTATTTGTCATTCCAACTGTACATCTCCAAGCTATGTAACAGGCAAACGAGGAGCCTGAGGAGCCCTCTAAGGTTCTGTAATTTCTGATGTACTGAAGTCTTGTGAGGGCATCACCGTGTGTGTGTGTGTGTGTGTGTGTGTGTGTGTGTGTTTCAATTTTTTAGGCTATGGATAAACAGGTTTCCTTTGGTGCTATGGAAGATAGGGTTTGGAGGAAGAGGACCATAGCTCAGTGGTAAAGCATCTGCTTTTCAGGCAGAAGGTCCCAGGTTCAATACTCAACATCTCCAGGCAGCATCTCCAGGCAGGGCTGGGAGAGACTCCTGGCTCAAACTTGGGAGGACTATTGCTAGCCAGGGTAAACAATCCTGAGCTAATATAGCAATTTTTTACTTTTGGGATAAATTGAGTAAGTTGTGACATTGTGGAAGTTTATGAAATTATGCACGGGCTGGATCTAGATGCATCAAAAGAAGATTCAGGAAAATGGGTTGTAAAGCTCATCTTGAGAAATCACGTTGCCAAAGGATCGAACTCTACAGCGCCATCTGCATAAAATTAACACTGAAAAGCTTTTGGAATAACTGAACTTTGTACTGTAAACCTATTGTGGAATAAGCATTATTTTTTAGGAAAATGAAGTTGTAATGTTATTATTGAAAAAATTGCGGGCCAGGCCTGGCCAGAACAAAGGCCTCTTATATACCTGCTGGGATTGACAAGGCATCTGACCCTCACCTGAATCTCATAACTCTCCTGACAGGTGATTTGGTCTGCAGTCACAATGTGCCCACCAGATACCAGGCACTCTACAATTCAAATTAGGCCCCAATGTTTTTCTCACAATCCCCTTCTCAATTAAGTAAACAATTTTAATCTAGAATTTCACTTATCAAAACTTTCTTATTTGTTAATTTGATCAAGTAAACTACTGCTCTCACTTCATTACAAACAGTATTTCTACTTGCAACACAGTTGAGCAAACCTGCTCCTCTTCCTTTCACAGATATTTTGTTGCCATTTGCAACTGTAGCTGCCTCTGATTCAGTATTATTTAACTCTTTGGGAAAATAATTAGCATCACATGTCATGTGCATGGAAGTTGCCGAACCAGTTAACCAACTAGAAGGATTACTGTTAATAGCACCAGTTTTCCTATAGCTTGATATTGCTGGATAGTTTTGATGAGCTGCAAAAGCATTTTTAGTTTGCTTTCTGTTGCCACCTGGAACTTTTCTTTATTTGTGCCACTTTGTTTTGTACGATTCCTTGCAAATGAAGGAAAACAACCTTTCTGCTTGTATATGTTGATAATAAAATTTTGGTTACTGAGAACAAACAAGATTGTACGAAAACAAGATTGGGCACAGGCCTGGCCAGGACATAGGCGTCCTGACTGCAACAAAGGTGACCTGTGTGCTTGCTTGCTTGATTAACAACTGTTGGTAACTTCAAGGTGCCTGCTCTCCCTTATTACGGTCTTTGTACTGGACCTGGAGACTCCAATAGAGAGCATTCCATGTCAAGAAGGAGGGCAAGTGGGCACCCTATCAAATGACAGGGCAGGAGCTACATGGAGCAGGGCCTTTTCACTGGTGGTGCCCATTGTATGCCTTGCTCTTCCCAGACCTGTTCTCTTTTGGCCTGTATTTTGGAGCTTTATAATTTAGGAAGAATTTGGAAGAACTGGTTCACAAGTCTTCTCAGTCGCTGACGTATGAGCGGATTTTATTTGCTGCTATTCTGGGATTCTGGTGCACCAGGCTTTACACCAGCGTAATAGAGTTGGCCAGGATGCCAGAAGGGATACAATTTATGAGCTTTCTCCACTATCTGCACAGGAGGGGGTGTGCAGTCAACAGTGCAAAGGCTGAGCTGAAGTGTTCCCTGCTTGTTTCCTGCTGGTTCCCTCTTTATTTCTACAAGTCCTTGAATCTGTACTCTGAATAGTGACACCAGGGACCTAGAAGGTCTCATCAGGACTCACTTTAAGGCTATTGGAGCAATAGCCTTAAAGCGTGCCGCTCCTAAGGGCCCCCCCCCACTAGGGCAATCTAGATGGATTTTATTTATATCTATAAGATTTTGCAGACTTTGGCTGTGAACTGGGGCCCTACAAAAGAAAATTCAAGTTGCACCCCACTGCTTCAAATTGGGCCCCACTGGCTAGCCCTAAGTGTCTTAGTTGCTTGGCCTGAGTTGCCCTGCCCTTGCATGAAGTCTTGGGTTTGCAATTTTGGGAGGGGAAAACTGCGCCCCTGTGTGGCTTTGTGTTCTTGATTCCACGAAGTCATTAGCATGTTAGATGGAATCCCATAGCCATGAAGGAATATCCCTTCTGTTCCTCTCATTTTCTGTTCCTCTTGTTCCTTCTGCTAGGCCTTTCATCCCATTTCTACTGGGTTACAGTTTAGCTGGAATATTCCCTAAGATTAATTCTGGATCTGCAGCATGCAGAGTTTTACTTTATCTTCTGTTTCTTTCTCTTTCTTCTCAGTTTTCACTCTCCCCTTCCCTCATGGAAACAGTACATAAGAACTAGTTGGACTAGGCCAAAGGTCCAACAGGCCAAGCATCCTGTTTTCATATTGACCAACCACGTGTGTTTGGGAAGCCCAGAAGCAGGAGCTGAATGCCTCACGTGTTTCCTTGTGTCTTGAATTTAGAGTCAAACTGCCTCTGAATAAACAAGCAAAAACCCTCCACCCTACCCATGGGAATTTCACCAAAAAAGATTTCTCCCCTTTCATAATGTAGTTTGGAAGGCAATTTATACTCTCATTAATTGCTGAAGAATAGATAAAAGCAAAAAGTGGAATAAATTTTCAGCACAGTGTAGGGACATTTTCTTAAAAATACAAAGAAACCCGTACCTGCACATTGATAATATAGATGGGAGACGCAAATGGACTGAAAGTACCAAAAGCTATGGAAAACAATGTGTGCATAACGCTCAGTAAAACATCTGGGCATTTTACAGATATGGAATATGGGCGGGAAAATGTTTATGCCTTAATTCCCCTTTGGAAACCAGAGCAGTAATTCAGAACTCCAACTCCAGGGAGAAATGTGAATAAAGAGAATTTGAAAAGAATCCCTCATGCCCAGAAAAGATACCAGACAATGACAAATACCTGAGATGACTGGCAACAGACTTCCCTTTGAAAAAGTTCTGATGAGCACAGAAAGCGGCCCTTTCGAAACCTGGTGTTGTTGCTGCAAAGAAAAGAGCTACATTTCTGATACTGAGCAAGCTTCTAGTCAGGAAGGGAATAAAAGGAGAAATGGACAAAGCATGGCCAAATAAATAAATAAATTATGACCTAGGTAGAACAACCAGCTCTTTCAAGGGTATGGGGAGTCTTGTCCCTCCACCCAACTCACTTCATTTTTATTTGGGCAGGAAAATTGCTCTCCCGTGAATAAGTATTTGTCACTCCCCTCAATCATCGCCCACAGTGTATCATCAACTTGGAAAGCAAAGATAAAAGTGATATTCTTCTGAAAACAAGACCACAATATTGGGATGGGAGGTGGGGAGCAACGGGAATGGCAAGCATCACCTTCACTGGAAGGAAAACAACATTTAATTTAATCTGATCCTAAGATTGCCAAATCTGTTTTCACTGAGTCCAGCATGTCTTTCCAATCCATCATCTCCAGCAGACTACTTCAGTGCCTAGATTTCTTGTCCAGACCCCCCTCCCCTTGAGTCTTGGTTGGATCTATGGATTGCAAGGAATTTGAGATACACACACACACACACACACACACACACACACAATCCTTTGGTTCCTAGGAGAATTCTCAGAGACATCAGAAAGAGAGATCCAGTGTTGGAACCTACCTCTCTGATGTCATATGTCTCCAAATGCTGGCCCAATTGATGTTGGAGCACCAATGTTGGATGGAGGAGGAAAAGAGGACATTCCAGGGGCAAGTTACCAGGAAGTGGCTTGGATCTGAAGCAGGAGTTCCCAAACTGCAGCTTGTGAATCACAAGCAGGCAGTGTGCTTTGTTCAGGTGGTCTGTGTCTATATTTGAATATTCATAATTGATTTTTAATTGTATTTTTATTGCGTCTTTTATTTCTTATATTCCATTTTATTGTCTTGCAATTTGAATTCTATGGAAGGCAAGCTGTATTGGAGAAGAAATGCAATATAAAAGAAGAAATAAAAATACAATTAAAAATCAAGCAGCATCTAGCACAGCATGTAACAACTGCTGCAAAGGGAGGAAAATCCTGAAGCGGTCCGTCAAGGCCATAAGCAATTTTCACATGGTCCATGAGGGTTGGCAAAGACATTTAGGAACCACTGATCTAAAGCTTTCTGAACTCTCACACTCCCTTGGAAGGGAATTTTGATGGAGGAGATACATCTGCTCTCAGTTCAGAGTATTGGATAGAGTGGTAGACTGGCGTAGTTTATTACACACATCCCCTTTAGGATTGCAACTTTAGAGAATTTTTTATATATATATATAAATATTTATTAAAATTTTTGAATACAAATGCACAAATAATAAACAACCTTACTTATATCATAACGTGGTTTCATCGCTTCTTTGGACTCCCTCACGTCTCCCGCTCCCATTTACATCGTAAAAAGGTTTTTCCAAGCAAATTATCAACTTGTTTACGATCTTATATCCACTCATTTAAATATAATCTAGCAATTCTCCAAAAAAATTATGTTTTCTTTAATCTCACTTATCATCAAATTCAAATCTAATTTAGTGGTGGCCAATTTTTTATAATCTAGCATCCTTCTTAACATTCAACCAAATTGCAATGTTTTTGTAAATATGTCTTAAATTTCTTCCAGTCTTCCTCAGTCCTCTTTTCTCCCAGGTCTCGGATTCTGCCAGTCATCTCGGCCAGTTGCATATAGTCCATCAGCTGCATCTGCCACTCTTCCAGTGTGGGTAGATCTTGAGTTTTCCAGTTTTTAGCGATGAGTATCCTTGCTGCCGTTGTTGCATACATAAAAAATGTTCGGTCCTTCTTTAGCACCTTCTGGCCGACAATACCCAGAAGGAAGGCCTCTGGTTTCTTAGTGAAGGTATACTTAAATACCTTTTTCAGCTCATTATATATCATTTCCCAGAAGGCCTTCACCCTAGGGCATGTCCACCAGAGGTGAAAGAATGTTCCTTCATTTTCTTTACATTTCCAACATTTATTATCAGACGAATGGTATATTTTGGCAAGTTTAACTGGGGTCATGTACCATCTATATATCATTTTCATTACATTTTCCTTCAGAGCATTACATGCTGTGAAGTTCAGCCCAGTGGTCCACAACCTTTCCCAATCCTCAAACATAATGTTATGCCCAATGTCCTGTGCCCACTTTATCATAGCCGATTTAACCATTTCGTCTTGTGTATTCCATTTTAACAGCAAGTTATACATTCTAGATAGTACCTTAGTCTTTGGTTCTAACAATTCTGTTTCTAACTTCGATTTCTCCACCTGGAACCCTAACTTTTTGTCATTTTTAAAGACTTCTTTAATCTGAGCGTAATGTAACCAGTCTCGCACTTTATCCTTCATTTTCTCCAAACTCTGCAATTTCCAATTGTCTCCATCTTTTTCTAATATTTCCCAATATTTTGGCCATTTGGCCTCGATATTGGGTCTTTTTCAGGCCTTAGCTTCCAGAGGCGAAAGCCACCTCGGAGTCTTGTTTTCTAATAAGTCTTTGTATTTTGTCCAGACATTAAATACTGCTTTCCTAACAATATGGTTCTTAAAGGCCTTATTGATCTTAACCTTGTCGTACCATAAGTATGCATGCCAACCAAAAACATTGTTAAAACCTTCCAAATCCAGTACGTCAGTGTCTTCGAGAAGTAGCCAGTCTTTTAACCAGCAGAAAGCTGCGGCTTCATAGTACAACTTTAAGTCTGGCAGGGCAAAGCCCCCTCTTTCTTTCGCGTCAGTTAATATCTTAAACTTAATTCTGAGCTTTTTGCCCTGCCAGACAAATTTAGAAATATCTTTCTGCCACTTCCGGAAGCACTCCGTCTTGTCCACAATCTGTAATGTTTGAAACAAAAATAACATTTTTGGCAATACATTCATCTTAATAGCAGCAATTCGGCCTAACAAAGAAAGCTTCAATTTTGTCCAACTGTCCAAGTCTCTCTTAATTTCAGTCCAACATTTTTCATAATTATCCTTAAATAGACTCAGATTTTTTGCTGTTATATTCACCCCTAGGTATTTTACTTTTTTAACCACAGTTAGTTCTGTTTCCCTCTGAAACCGTTCTGACTCTGTATCTGTCAAATTTTTCCCCAGCACCTTGGTTTTCTGTTTGTTTAATTTAAATCCCGCTACCCGACCAAAGTCTTGTATCAGTTGCAATACTCTTTTCGTACTAGATTCCGGCTCCTGCAAAGTCAAAACTAGGTCATCTGCAAAGGCTTTAAGTTTATATTGTTTCGCTCCGACCTGGATCCCTTCCACCAACCGGTCCCCTCTGATCATATTCAAGAGCACCTCCAGAACCGAAATAAATAGCAGAGGGGAAATCGGGCAGCCTTGTCGTGTTCCTTTTTCAATTTTAAACTCTTCCGTAACCACATTGTTAACTATCAATTTAGCCTTTTGTTCTGAATATATTGCATCAATCCCATTCTCAAAGCCCCGTCCCACTCCCATTTCTTTTAGATTTCCCTTCATAAATTTCCAAGAGATATGATCAAAGGCCTTCTCCGCATCTATAAAAATTAACACTGCTTTTGTATTTATGTCTGTTTGCAAAAGTTCCAAAATGTCAATAATGTTCCTTGTATTAGCAAACATGTGTCTACCTGGGAGAAAGCCTGCTTGGTCTTTATGGATTACCTTGTTTAAAACTCTTTTAAATCTGCTTGCCAAGACGTCTGCAAATATTTTGTAATCCACATTTAAAAGGGAAATGGGACGATAGTTCTTGAGTTGTGTCTTTTCAGTTTCCAATTTTGGTATCAATGTGATGAAAGCTTCCTTCCACGATTCCGGCGCCCTCTTCCCCTCCATAATTTCGTTGCAGGCCTCCATCATTGGTTGGATCAAGTAGTCTTTTAATGTCTTATAATACTTGGAGGTCAGGCCGTCTGGCCCTGGAGATTTGCCCAGTTGCATGTTCTGAATGGCTTGTTCAATCTCTTGTTGTGTTATTTTGTTATTCAGGATTGATCTGTTTTTTTGTGACAACTTTGTTAGTCCATTTCTTTCCAAAAAATGTTTAATCTCAACCTCGTTTTGCGGCCCTTGAGTATATAATTTTTTGAAATATCTCTGGAAACACTTTCTGATTTCCATGGGGTTCTGAATATTTCTTCCTTCAATTTCTAGATTTGTAACTGTATTTAATTTTTGTCTCTTCTTCAACTGCCACGCAAGCAGTTTCCCACATTTATTCGCCGATTCAAAAGTTTTTTGTTTCATTAATTTAATCTTCCACTCTATTTCCTGGTTTATCAGTTTAGAATATTGTGCTTGATAAAGTTTAATTTCTCTCAGAATCGGCTGTGACTTCGGGTTTGATCTTAACTTCTTCTCCAATTCTTTGATTTTCTGTAGGATCTTGTCTTTCCTTTCATTTTGTGTCCTTTTCTTTACAGCGTTCTGTTGTATCAAGAACCCCCTCATCACAGCTTTGCTTGCATCCCAGATAGTTCTTTTTTCCACCGTAGTGTTCATATTTATCTCGAAGTAATCCTTCAAAGCTTTTTGGGCCTTCTTAATAATCTCCTGATCTCTAAACAAGTTGTCATTCATCTTCCATCTAAAGGAACCGGTTGGCAGTAGTGTCATGTCCATCTTCAGTGCAACTTTAGAGAATTAAGGAACTATTCCACATTGGTTAATTTAAAAAAAAAAATCCCTCATTTTTTTAAAAAAATCCCTCATGGAAACTCGCCAGCATTTTAGTTCAAATTTCTTCTAATGTCCAAGTCTGCATGCAATTTTGCCAAATACTAAATTTCTACAGAGCAATTTCTCCAAATTTAAAGCTCTTTTGTTATGTTATGTTATTTAAAGCTCTTTTGTTATGTTTAAAGCTCTTTTGTTATGTTATTTTCACCAATGCAACCCAGTATATGCATTTTTATACACGTTGCTCAATTGGAGAAGAGAATTGCAAAATTCAGAGACTTTTGAAGGATGGCCGTGTTTCAGCTTTGGTTCACATTTAAATGCAAATGGAATTGAATTTTTGGACCATCTGTAGTGGTGACAAGTGGTCAGTTCACATTTTACACTGCTATTGTACCTGTTTTTGTTTTTGTTTTTAATTTTTTATACTTACATTTATAACTCTACCTTTTATCCAAGGAGCTAAACTGGGTCACACATTTCTTCCCCTCTTCATTTTATCCTTGCACCAACCCTGAGAAGTAGCTTTGGCTGAGAAATGGTGACTGGCCTACGGTCACTCAGCCAGCTTCATAGCCAATTTCAACCTGGGTCTGCCAGGTCCTCATCCAGGACTCTAACCACTGCACCACACTGGCTTTCTACATATGTGCAAGTATTTGTTCAAAATGTGTACACTTTTTAGGGCTGCCATGCATCTGGAAAATTATACGATGGAGGGTTTTTTTGTGCCAATTATCTTAAAAGTAGCTGACAAACTTATTTTTTCCTGGCGGTTTTGCAAAAAAAAGCTCAAAAACTTTGTGTCCCCTCAAAAAAAAATGCTCAGCAACTTTGACCCCTCCCCCCAAAAAGGTCAACAACTTTTTTTGTCCAGATTTTCTGAAATATGGCAAGCGTAACTCTTCTTCATTGATACAGCTCCATTGTTGCATACACAAATACACAGAAGAGCTATTCACACCTTACATTCAATGAATGTACAATCCACATACCTCTGGCTCACAGTTCAGATGTACAATTACTCACATGCACAGTACACATGTACAGTCTGTGTCCCTGTGTCAACCACACTTGAGCTGTACAAGCCCCTATGACACAACAACTCTCAAAATACAAAGCATCTGGCTCTGTTGCACTTGGAAAGAACCCTGTTTTCCTTTGTCTATGTGGAGGACTTATTGATTTCCTATTGAAAGGAGGGTGGCGGTCAATACTAATGTCTCAATTTGAGAGAAACAATGACCTCATAGATTCCATACGGTCCTCCAGAAGACACATGAAATATAGACCTGACATGATGGAATGGACGGATGCTTCAAGTCACAGTAAGAGGATCTTGAACAATTCAATTAGTAAGAACAGATACGGGAGGAGCACAGCAGCTTCAAAGAAAATGGGATTTATTCTTTTATTTGAAGATTTTTTACATTCCCTGCTCTTATCTCAGAGTGGCTTACAGATCACTTTAACAGTGATGGTCCTTGCCCTCTGGCTTACAGTGTAAAAAGACATGGCACAAAAGGGAAATGGTTCGGGAGGGAGAAGGAAATATGAAAGCTCAGGGGCAAGTTATTAGTTACAAGATCTTTAGATCAGCTAGGTGGGAAAGCTCAAGCAGAGGAGGCTACGGAGGATGCTGGTCTCTCAGCTGCATCGGTGGAATGGCCCTTCCTCCCATCTGCTGTCTCCTCTACTACAGCCTAATGAAATGGCTTCTACCTGTTGAAAAGTTTATAGAGAAGGAAGAAGCCTTGCTTCTTAGCTCTCATATACTGTATGACCTGTAGGCTTCCAGTATAACAATTTGTCATTTCATAGTAGGGTCCTTGATCATGAGGGGAGAAGAGATAGCTTCCTTTTCATGGTTGGTTTAGTAAGAGTTGTGGGGTAGTATCTGGCCCACACTTGTGTGCATGAAAGGGCCAAGTTGAGCTATCAGCTTCAGCAAGTTCCCTGGTTATGACTTCATTCTCCTGTGAGGGTCTTAGAAGCACTTTGCAGTCTCAGTTCTCTCCCAGGCTGCTCCACTTCTTCTTCTTTTTTTGAAGAATGGTGATATAAGACCAAGGGTTATCCCTGGCTTCCAGCTCCCCAAACTCCATGTGGTGAATCTTCCCAGCTGGAATAGCCACACAACCTGTTTTTTACATTAACACAACAATTGCATGCTTTGTTCCTGAGATGAAACTAATTCTTTTCTCTTGAAAACCATTTTGAAACCTCCTTTTTATGCTCTTTCTCCTGACTGGAGGGAGAAACACGTTTAACGCCTCATTTTTGTGACTCCTGATGTTTCTTGTGTAAAGCATTTTATTTCTTTATCAAGCATCGTGCATGTGGTTCTTTTTAGTCTAAGCTTTTTTTGTGCAGAACACAACCTAGAAGGTGGATACAATTCAGGCCTCTCTGCCCAGGTTTAAAACTCTTGGGGGCAACCAGCCAATGTGCAGCACTGCAAAAAGGGAGAAAAGGGGATCCGATGATTTTTGTCCCCAAATCTCTTTCTCAACACTAATTGGGAAGAGTATGAATCAGTAAGTCTTTCATTCTGAGCTCCCCTCTTCCATGCTGAGTGGCCATGGGTGAACTATCCTCAGATCTCGACTCCTCTCACCTCCGTCCATACCCAGGGTCTGCAAAATGGGAATAATAATTTTCATGGAAGGCTTAGCAGTCACCCTGTCAAGAAACGAGACAACAACTTTATTGTCTGTCCCCAACACAGGAAATGGACCCAGGAACCTCCTGACTCCACCTAGTGCCACCTAGTGACTATCCTATGTAATAACATTCTATACAAGAGTCTATACAAGATCACTAAGACTCAATGCATTCAACTTTTGTTTGTTTCGGCTTGTATGCTATTTCACTCACCAAAGTCTTCCATGAAGAGTAAGATCTTAAGCATGGGACTTGTGGAAAAAAGGGTGGTGGGCGCTGCTTAACCCTTTCACCTGTGGTCATTTATCCACTCAAAATCAAGGACTCAGCTGTGCTTCTATCCATTGGGAGGAAATATACTGTTATACCTCTCATTTTTCCTGTGGTGTGAAGAGAGCTGCTTGGGGAGGGTTAATTCATTTTGAGCTAAAAAACAGCCAGAGGTCAAGGGGTTAAACAGCCCCTTCCTTTCCTACCCCCCCTTGCAACCTCCAGGGTTGCTTTTGCAAAATATTCAAATAAAACTGGGGTGGTGCGTATACTTACAACTGTTAGATACAGTTTGAGCCATAGATTAAGAATTGCTGCCACCGTCTAAATTGCCTTTTAAAGAGTGCTCTGCGTTGCATAATATAAAGGACAGCACATCTTGTGCAATTCAGAAACTAGCTCCCCCCCTTTCTTTTCATCTCTCCACCCCCACAGCCACCCCTCTGCTCCATTTCTCCGCTTAGCACCGGCCTTCCAGAGCAGTTTTGTGTGCACGAACGTCTCGCTGAATGCGCTTGGAGCAGACTTATATGGCATCATTTGGAGAAACATTGCATTAATAAGCAGAGTTCAAGGGCAAAGGATATAAACAGTGCAAATCACAAGTCTGAGCAGATATATGGCTTTTGCTAAGAGGGACGCGGGCAGCTGCTTTATTTACTAGGCACTGGAACGCTTGCCAAAGGTGTGAGAAAACATGAAGGTATTTTTAACCCGCTCCACTGCTGCTTAGGAAAACAGGGCAAAGTGCCAGGTGAAAAGCGATGGGGAAAATAAAAGAGTGAATTTTCCCCTTTCATAAAAAAAACACACGAAGTGCTTTGGAACATGGATGGATACATGCGGGTGGGATGTATAGGAAAGCCCAGAGAGCAACAGCGATGCCAAGGGTATGGGATACTTAAAATTAGTATATCCGTTTAAACGTGTGTGTGTTTAAATTAGGAGTGATGGATTATGCTTCTTAATGTGGCTCGACATAGTTTCTTCTTCCCCTTCATTATGTTATATTTGTAATTAAATTGTTTTAAACTCTGGGACCTTAAGGTGAAGGGCAGGTAATGAAGAAGAAGAAGAAGAAGAGGAAGAGGAAGAGGAAGAGGAAGAAGAAGAAGAAGAAGAAGAAGAAGAAGAAGAAGAAGAAGAAGAAGTTTTAAAATAGAAAGGAGCATTCATGTTAAAATCTGCCTTCACAGAGAAGTGTTCTGAAAATGTAAAGGCAATTGCTGAAAGGTCAGACATATATGCAAAACCAAAGGGAAAGGTTTAATATATTCCTAGAATGAACACATTAGTCAGCATCTAGCATTTTCCCAGAGTTGTTAGATGATGCCAATTCCCCTCAAAGAGATACAAATCCAAGAGCTCCCTGAGAAGAGGGATTGACCGTTAAACCACACTAAGCACTGTAGGTCTGTGAGAGGAATAGGGGTCTCCTAACCACTCTCAGACGCGGGTGGCGCTGTGGGTTAAACCACAGAGCCTAGGACTTGCCGATCAGAAGGTCGGCGGTTTGAATCCCTGTGACGGGGTGAGCTCCCTTTGCTCGGTCCCTGCTTCTGTCAACCTAGCAGTTCGAAAGCACGTCAAAGTGCAAGTAGATAAATAGGTACCACTCTGGCGGGAAGGTAAACGGTGTTTCCGTGCACTGCTCTGGTTCT
Organism: Podarcis erhardii; assembly: GCF_964252035.2. Taxonomy (NCBI): domain Eukaryota; kingdom Metazoa; phylum Chordata; class Lepidosauria; order Squamata; family Lacertidae; genus Podarcis; species Podarcis erhardii. The sequence continues at coordinate 24,326,929 of NC_138503.1, forward strand.
CCAGAAGCGGCTTAGTCATGCTGGCCACATGACCTGGAAGCTGTACGCCGGCTCCCTCAGCCAATAAAGAGAGATGAGCGCCGCAACCCCAGAGTTGGCCACGACTGGACCTAATGGTCAGGGGTCCCTTTACTTTTAACCACTCTCAGAACCATTAACAAACTCCACTTTTCAGGATACTTTGAGGAAAGGCACAATAGTTTAAAAGTGGTATGATATTCTATTAAATTCCTGGTGCAGGTTCAGCCATAACTACCCAACAGACTTTCAGATATGTTTTGAAATAAAATGCATATTTATATACTAAAAATAAATATATAAGCCTCGTTCTGGGCCAAAATCAGATTGGGATGCTTTTGCCCAGTGGTGCAGGACCTGGGAGAGCGACAACTGAGGGCAGAAGTCTGCCCACATAATGTTTCAATGGGATCCCACAGAAAGAAACTCTTCTGTGCGTCACCATGAGAGAACGAGGGGGTAGAAACCGTTATAAGGCTCCCCCCTACAGAGCTCAGGAGTTTTTTGCCCCACAAACTTTCTTCTTCCCTCCCTCCAGTTAAGGCTTTTTTGGATCACTGGTTGATGGGGCCAGAAAGGAATATTTTTTCCCAACCTGATTGGCACTTGGTTGCTTTTGTTTTGTTTTTTTGCCTTTCTCACAGTGAAAATTATGGCTTCCTTTTGTTAGGTGGAAGAATGTTTTGTATAAGGGCAGTACTGTAGTACCTCGGTTTTCGAACATAACCCATTCTGGAAGAGCGTTTGAGTTCCAAAATGTTCAAAACCAAAATCTCAATACGGAAGCCTCAAAATGGAAGCCTCAATACAGTAAACTCAATACGGAAGCCATGTGGCATGTTTTACTTCCGAGGCGTGTTCGAAAACTGAAGCATTTACGGTGTTCGAAAACCAAAATGTTCATCAATGGATACATTTGAAAACCAAGGTACCACTGTGATGGCATTGGACAGGATCAACTGGGGGATTGGCCATGGCACTCCCAAACTTGGGTTGGGGTCCCTGCCTATCTGGGATTCTTGCCCCAGTCACCCAATGAGACCATGCCAGTTTGATTTCCACCATGACAAAGTTCAATGCTGGTCAACCAACTCCCAAGGAATGAGTTCAGCATGGTTCAGCCTCAGCTGATTCCATTCCACCAGCACCGGGCAGGTGGAATGGGGAACTGATCCAGACCCTACTGCCATGCCCACCCTAACCCTGCCTGCTGATATCAATAAAGATCTGGCCTGTTTTTCATCCCAACACCTGGCGTCCTGTCTGCTTATTTGTGGCTTGTCTGGGCCACGTAATGCACCTACCATATTTTGAGAAGGAGATTTATATTTTAAAAATATATATAATAAATGCAGATTAATAGGGAAATGGAACAGAATGGTACATGAAAACATGTGAAAGGAATATTGGCTTGTAGCCAAAAATTAGTCATACTTAGAGCAGACCCACTGAAACTAATGAACCTAAGTTTGTTGTGTCCATTAATTTCAATGGATCTGTTTTAAGTCCACATTCACATCCTGTGTTTAAAGCATGATGATGCCACTTTAAACAGTCATGGCTTCCCCAAAAGAATGATGGAAGCTGTGGTTTGTAATGGGTGTTGAGAGGTGTTAGGCACTTCTCTTTCCCTCCCATAGCTACAGTTCCCAGAGTTCCCTGGGAAGTGGGATTTTTGTTAAACTGCCCTGGGAACTGGAGCTCTGGGAGAAGAATAGAGGTCTCCTGACAACTCTCAGAGCCCTTCATAAACTACATATCTCAGGATTCTTTGGTGGAAGCCATGACTGTTTAAAGAGGTATGATAAAGTTTGACTGTGGCCCCAACAGATGAAACACTGGATGCAACTCATTTACTGGAAATAAGACAGATTTGCCCATCCCTAAATAGAAGGGCTAAAAGAGTTAAAATGAAAGATACCACCCACTGTTTATGAACTTTTCACCAACACCCTAAGATTTGGGGAAGATTTGGGAAACAATATTGTTGCTGTTGGGGGGAATCTTGATTTCAACATATAAATATGCAATACGGTGCAAAACGTTGGCATAGGTTTTTGTGTGGGAAGCGGATTTCGAGACTGTAGTTAATGGGGCTTCTCATTTCTAACTTCTCTAAAACTGTTTGTTTCATCACAGATTCTGAAAGAGCATTCGGCACTTGGAACAGTAAGCCCCAAAGCAGCCAAGGATTCCTCTTTTAGCATAATAGCTCCTTTCAATCCATAGCTTATTTCTCATCCCCTCCTGGATGATCTTGCATAATAATTCCCAAATAGCCATTAAGACCCAGTTCAGTTATGTTTTAAAACCAATTTAAGCACCTGATTTGAGCTTTGCTTCTCCCGCCACACGCCCTGTGGCTGTGAAAAGCTTTCTTTCCTTCCCCCCGTCCCCGCAATGAAACTCTGGTTTTTCCCCCCTTTTGAAGTGGGATAATTCCACTTTGTGGAACACTAAGCCTCGCCTCTTTCCCACATTGCATATTCTTCCCCCCACTGGGACGTAATGGAAACTAATCTTCAAAATCTAAACATTCCAAGTCAAGTCCTTTTGTCAAGTCTTTTTATTCATTTCATTTGGTCCCCATTACAGCGCTGAGACCACTTGTATTTACATACGCCGAGAACCCCGCAGCTCAGGACTCTCCACTCACAAGACAGGGCAATTAATCATCCCTGCATCCTCCTGCCGAGCGCTCAACGACTTTGACAGCTGGCTCAGCCAATCAGCGAGCACAGGTGGGATTCCAACCTGCTGACAAGCCCTGCCCCTTGACCCCAATACCAGTGTGCTCCCTTCCTTTTCCAATTGCGTAGCACTGGAAGAATAACACCATTTATGTCACGATGCCCTTGCAAGCAGACGCGGCGGCTGTGCTGCCAGCATTCCACGTATCCTCCGACAATCCTGCTTGGCCCGACATGAGTAGAGGTTTGGATTCTAAACATAGCAGAGACCGAAAATGGATATGTATTGGCAGCACTTGCTAATTTGTGCAAGCAACATAGAGCGTATTACATTTGGGGTGCACTGAGACACAGGGAATGTTGCGCTTGTTTTCCTGATAATAGTTCTAGTGCTTCTGTCCCATTTCCTAACATTCACGCTGCAGAACCTGTTGCATTATAGAACTGTGGCTTTTTGACCGATATACCGGTGTGTCACACTAAAATTCACTCACACCAATGGGTATGGTGTGACACAACAACGTCACTATTACCTCACACTTTCCGCACATGCATGCTTCTGTTTCCCTGTGATTTTTCCAGGAAATAACATTATGCTGCCATGCAGTATCCAAATTTCATCATTTTTATTACCATGGATTTTCACATTAAGGAACCTGCAAACTATTTTTTTTTTTTTTTGTGGAATCAAAAAAAAAAGAAAGAAAATAAAAAGAAAGAGTGCTATACATGTACTAAAAATAATAATGAAATTATTATTATTATTATTATTATTATTATTATTATTATTATTATTTTCCATTTATTTTCTGGAAGTGACTTTTACATCACGTGGAAGCGCAAATATAATGCAGAAATCAACAGTTAAGGAAATGTCAGGGAAACTGAATAAACTGCCGAGCAAAAATGCAGCCTTTCTCTACATCTATTGCTATTGGATGCTAGTCACTTTCTGGGTGCAATTGAAAGTGAAGTCCCCCCCCCCAAGCCCTCTATGGACTTAAGGGAATGGGTGCTGTCCCACATGGACCTCCCTGAGCCATTCTTCCAATAAGGCCCTGGATAGATCAGTCATAGGATGATTGCTTACACATTGTCAAAAAAGAAGGAAAAGATTCAAATCTGCTATTTTAGATGCAAATTTAGAAATAATGACTGGAACTTTAATAGCAATACACATCTCCCCGTAGTAGGGAACAATAAAATTGCTCCATCTGCATTCTACATTTAAAGCATAGTACTTTAAATAGCCATGGCTTCCCCCACAAAATTCTGGAAACTGTAGTTTGTGGAGCATGCCAAGTGCTGTTTAGGAGGCTTCTCTTCCCCTCACAATTTCCAGCCATTTTGTGACTGGTACCCGCAACATTTTATCCAAATTCCAAATGGGTCCAATGGCCCATAAAGGTTGGTGGCAGCTGACAAATGTCTACTCTGCTCAGAAGTTAGAAAGGGGACTATGGGGTGCTATGGGTCTCACAAAATGGTTTCAAGCAGTGGAGATTCAGCAGTCCTCAATCTGCACGTTTTTAGAGAACGGTCATAGATCTGTCTCTTTAAGAATATTGTAGGTGCCGGGGGGGGGGACGACGACTCCCCTTTTTTTGGCAAGAAAAGTTCTTATCTCTTGCCTGCAAATCACAAATCATTCTCTAAGATAGTAGTGACTCCAACTTTTGAGTGCTCTGCATTTGGCAACCAAAACTGCCAAGACCAAAAGAGGAAAGGGAAAATTAACATTTGAACCCTATTGTTCCTGAGAGGCTGGGAGAAGTATAGGAGTTGTTGGTCTCCCCTGTCTCTGTCTCATGCGACTCCTCAACTAGGTTCAAAGGAGCATCATGCTTTGCTTCTCATTATTGGGCTCCATCCTTCTCTAGGAGTCTGTGACACAGCCTGGCTCTTTGGGAGCAAATCGGAGATGAGAAACCTTCCTCTGGCTTTCTAATTCTCTCCTTCACATGGATCATGGGATTTTACATATTTAATACAATGGATACTGATGATCATATGAAGCTGATGTAAGGTAGGCCAGTTGTGCATCACTGGACGCCCCCCCCCCCCAAAGAGTCCCATCGAATTTGCTTGTGCAAATTTATACATGATGACTGCACATTTGGAAATTATGGCTATCATTTAAATAGAAAGAAATGCAGTTCAACTCACCCTAGATCAGGCATAGGCAAACTCTGGCTCTCCAGATGTTTGGGACTACAATTCCCATCATCCCTAGCTAACAGAACCAGTGGTCAGGGATGATGGGAACTGTAGTCCCAAACATTTGGAGGGCCAGGGTTTGCCTATAGATGCCCTAGCCCGGCTACACATATAGATGTCAATTTAAAATAGTATTATTATTATTATTATTATTATTACTACTACTACTACTACTACTACTACAATTTGTATACCACCCTATACCCACAAGTCTCAGGGTGGTTACAACATAAAATCACAATATAGAAAAAAACAAAATACATAATAAATAACCCAGGGAGGGGGAACCTGAAGGCTAGACATCTGAAGGCAGGCGTGTATCAGGAGGCTGATGTTTTATTATGTTTTATACGTGTTGGAAACTGAACTGCTCAGATTGGCAGGGGCAACCCAGCCAGATGGGTGGGGTATTAATAATAATAATAATAATAATAATAATAATAATAATAATACAGCCCTTCAAGCCTCTCTAAATGGCCCTTTGGATTCTCTCTAGGCTAAACATCCTCTTTATAAATAAAGCAATGTGCTTTAAGAATAGGGCGAGATATATATGTGAGTGTATATAGAGAGACAGAGGTGCATGTTCAACAGATGACAGCAGCCATACAATGAAGGTGCCAACCTGTAGGTCAGCAGGGAGGCCTCAAAATCAGTTGAAGGCCAAAAAGGCATGACTGTGATACAATTAGGGAGGTGGCTCTGAACACCTTTTCGTTTATTAAGCAACCCTTCAGTTGCCGCTTGCAATGAATCCTTGGGCACAACCCCCGGTGATTGTTAGACCAGCTATTGCACCTTCAGATCCATTGTGTCTCTGCCACAGGCCTTCAGACAGATAGGTAATAATACTATATATTAATACCTCCACATTGGTTTATGTGTGTTTGACCACAGCGCTAGAATAATTATTTCTCCCCACCTCTCCGTAAAAGCTATTAGAGATCTATTTGGTTGGTTTTACGATCAATAGCACCGGTGATATTTGTGTAGCAGGCGTGGGATAATCAATTGAAGGTCATATAAAGTAAATTACCATCCTGCTATAATGATTCTTTTTCCCCCTTTCCCTTCCCCCTTAGATGAAAATGTGTTTTATTATTTAATCAGGGGAGATCTTACGATGCATGCTCTTTTCTCAGAGGTAGAAATGTTGTGGGCATGTTTTGAAACATGGCAGTATTAATATCTATTATCTGGGATTTATAGGATCAGGGTTACAGAATTAGTGGATGCCAAAACTGGGAATCATTTCACAGGAAATGCAGCACGGCTAGTACCCAACTTCAGAGAAGCAGAAGAGTCCTGGTTATTGTAAGGAATTACTCATATGGCAGCCTTAGTATATTAAACAAATCAGCATGCCATTTTATAGCATTGGTTCCCTCCCCACTTGATACACAGAATAAGCATCAGGCCAGGTCCAGATTCAATAACAGCCTATCAATGCTGCAGAATAGTGGCCGTGCTAAATCTGGTGATGCCCACTGCTTGGCAGATTTCTCCCAAAGTATTGAATGCATACCCTCCAACATTTCTCCAATGAAAATAGGGATATCCTATTTTATACCCTTCAACATATCTCTGATAAAAATAGGAGTGTCCTTGAATCCTGGAAAATCAGGGATCTGGAATATGTGGAGAGGTTTCATAAGTACTGGAATCTCCTGGCACAGAATGGTTGCCACCCAACAAGGATGTTAAGGGGGGGGGGGTTGGAGTTACCATGCTCACCCCCATTCTCACCACTCACACATTTTACCTTCAACATAACACTTGAGAAATGGATGATTTGGGGAGGTCTAAAAATGTCCCTTCTCTTTGAAGGCAACCTTTTGAGAACTCAACAGTTCACTTCCGAGCTAGACTTCTCAGAATAGCTTTGCTGACAGAAATAACTGCAACCAGCAGTGTGGTGGCAAATTCATACATGTCATGTCCACTGCTGTCTTAAGCATATGCAGCGCTGGGGTGCAAAGATCCACCCAGTGTCCACCCTGGTTCTCCAGTCCCAAGCACACAGGAGGGTGGAGCCAGCCAGCCGCCTCAGCATCTCGCTGGCTTGGTCACACCCGAACTCGCGGTGCAGAGCTGCCTGCAGTGGAAGTGCTCCAACTGACAGACGGACTCTGCCCCAAACACAGCTCTTGGGCCCTGGACTCTCGGCCTGGCGCCCCTGAGAGCCCAGCTCCTGGGTGCCCCACACCCCTAGCACCTATGGGTAAAATGGCCCTGGTCACGTCACTTCATGATAGCCACAGTCACACCCCCTCACAGCCACGCCCCCTTCTGAGATTATACATCCTTCTAAGATTATACAGTAAACTTAGACAGTAATAATAATTAGGGATGCATTAAAACAACCAAAGCAATTCTCCATGCATTGCCTTTCAGCTAGATCTACTATTTTCTGTGCACATATATGAACAAATGATTTGGAGTGTTCCAGTGTCTTCTTTCGGAATGACTTGCCGTATATTTCCGTGTATGATTCCCCCTATTTTTTTGAACCCAAAATTAAGAAATCAGTATTTTAAACATCAAACACAACAACTTTGAGATCACCCAACCTGAGATTGTCCAAAGTTATTGAACATTTTTTGCGGGGAGATCACCCAAGCCGGCTTGCAGCTCCAGAGCGCCATTGCCTCCTGACAAGGAGAACCAGCCAGCTGCCTCTGCATCTGCCTCATCATCGTCCAGCACCTCATCCTCCTCTGGGCGGCCCAAGGACAGATAAAGCAATGAGCCCCCACCTCTGCCTCCATCCATGAGTGTGCTGCCAGGGCTGAGGAGAAGGAGGTGGTTGCTGCAGCTCCACGGACAGTGGCTCCAGCAGTTCTGGCAGCTTCTTCACAGCAACCGTGGGAAGGTAAGTAGTGTTCCTTTTAACTCCTGTGCATTCCGTGTATAAGATGACCCCCAATTTTTTACTAATTTTTTTTTTAGCAAAAATAAATAAATCATCTTATACACAGAAAAATACGGTAAATTGTGTTTTCTGTGAAGTTTCATTGGATATAGCAGAACTTTGAAGCACCTTGCATTTTCAGTGCTCCTAAATGCTTAGCACAGCTCCTTCTCAAAGTTCTTCCTGTGAGCATTCTCCAAAGTGACCCTAGAAGCCATTTTTTTTCATGGCTGAGTCACCTACATTTACTCTGATTGTGTGGCTCTAGGATGCTGGAGACAGGGACCCTGGTGGCACCCTGCTGCAGAAATAGTACCAGATCTTCAAGCTCCCATGACCCCAGATTACTGTACCACTTATTGCAGTAATCCAGTTACACGAACATCACATATCAAGGTTCATCTTACCATCTTCTTCTCCTTGCTATAGATCCATGGATGCTGTAGTGCTTATCTCCTCCTCCCCTTCAAAGGTGTCAGGAGAAGTGGTCCACTCAATGTTAGAGCAGCCAGGTTTGGAGTTGGCCATGATGGGGATGTGAGAAGATGACGTACCTCAAAGAATGAGATGGGTCCTCACACACACACACATATATGTAGTGCCACAGGGATCTGGCGAAACAGGAAAGAACCATCCTTTTTTTGGTATGGCACAAAGCTGTTTTCTTTCTGAATAAATGGGGAAGGTGTGTGCAAGCATTTAAGATCCACCATTCTGTATGCCTTCAGAAATGCACTGACAATTTATTTTCATTCCATCTGCCTGCTCTACTTGGAACAAGGTTTGGAGGCTGGGGAGGGGGGCGGAGAGAGAAAGAGAGAGGAAACAGAGTGGTTATAGCAACAGCCACAAACCAGGTTGTCAAGCCTTCCACTGGGCCGAGGTTTCATAACCGCTTCACAATATTGCTTTATGGATGACATCAGGAGGTTATCATTCCCTTCTGGCCCACCCCTCGCTCTTCTCCACAATTTAATGCCATTGATGGAGCTAGTTCTGCTGCACAGAAGGATTAAACACACACACACAACTGCACACTCACATAAACAATCCTAGCCCTTCAGTTCAATTCAACCTAATGTGTGGTAAAGACAATAATAGCCCCTAAGCAAAGCTTGCAGGAAACAGTCACGCAAAACATCTGTTATGATCACATAAGTAGGAGCCAGATGTTTGTGTGTGTGTTTCCCCCCAACTGCTAACATCAGATCATTTGTGTGTTTTGAAGAGGGGAGAGGAGATCCCATTTGGCCCCTTCCTCTGTAAATATATACAGAGAGGGAGGGAGGAAGTCAGAGCTTTTTTAAAAAAATATATGAGGAAGTAAGAGGGATTTTCTCTTAACTGTGTAGAGAGAAGCGATGTTTTCATTTCATCATCATCTGCAAAAGGAGAGCAGGGCTCCTGTGAAATGCAGAGGGATTGTGTGGTCCAACCCATACCCCTTTGACTCCAATTCTCTGTTTCCAGCAGAAAGACCCAGGGTGCTGTCTCCTCCTGAGGCTTGTGAAATAATTATGGTCAGATGAGCCCACACATGAAAAAGCTATTCCGGTGGTCTCAGCCAAGATCTTGGTGAGCTATGAAGTGGAGTTCTGCAGCGGCACCAGCCCCACCCCGGAGATGATCAGCCTCCGTAAATTTCGTTTCTGAAATGCAAAAACAAACTCGTTAACCCCGCAATGGCTCCCAGTGAGGTCAAGGGAAGATGTCAGTCCATTGGGTGGCCCGAGAACAGCTAGAAGACCAGTGCATGCATGGAATCAAGCAAAACAAAAACATGCTTAAGCTCTGCTGGATTATTGTTCTAATTATTATTATTTTTTGACATGATAAACTAGAGTTGGAAAAAGATGGACACATATGGGAGAGATTAATGAAAGCCGCAAGGATGTGATGTTCTATTTCACCCTGTCTTCAGGAGTTTGGATTTAAGGCTGGAAAGAAATATCACACTTGATGTGGGAGGAAAGGAATACTTCAGCGTCAGTTTATGACACCTCTGCCATAAATGTGTCTCGTGATTGTGCCCCCTTGTGGTAACAACTGATGCATGCCTGAGGAGGAAGTCCGCTAACCGGAAACCCTTATTACCTGATGCAGGTGCATGCATAAGACAGCCCCTCCTGTAAACAAATCAACAGCCTTGTTAAGGCTGCTTGCAGCTAAAATATAAAGAGTTAAAAATATGGATGGGGAAGCAATCACTAAAAAACAATTAAATATTAATAGCATCTATCTATCATCTATCATCTATCTATCATCTATCTATCTATCATCTATCTATCATCTATCTATCTATATCTATCTATCTAATAATCTGAGATCTGTGAGAACATACAGAACAATACAATAAAAACATCACAACACCAGCAGCTTTTCTTATAAACAGTCGGTTCCCAAAAGCCTGTTGGAAGAAGAAAACAGTCACCTGCCAGCAGGAGGACAAGAAGAAGGATGCCAGGCTAATTTCTCTAGGAAGGGAGTTCTAAAGTCTGGAAGTAGCCACCAAGAAGGCCCTCTCCCATGTCCCTACCAAGTGTGCCTCAAGCAAATACTCGAGGGCAGCAGAGTAGGATTCAGCAACGGTTATGTTGCAGCTCATTTTAACCTTGCCTATTGGTTCAAGTCCCACGCTGGGAAAAAGATTTCTGCACTGCAGGGGGTTCGACTAGCTGAACCTCCTGGTCCCTTCCAACTCTACAGTTCTGTGAAATTTCCTTATGCTGAGTCAGTCACCCAGCTCTTGATTAACACTGGAAATAAGTTGCTGGGGAACACAAGTTTCTATTGCACTCAATTTCTGCTAGTGCGCTTTCAGTGGTCACCTGTTTGGCCACTGTGAAAACAGGGTGTTGGACTAGATGGGCCTTTGGCCTGATCCAGAATGGCTCTTTTACACTCTTTATGAGCAGCTGTGGTGCACATACACCAGCACATGTGAAAGAAGGAGAGAGGCCATATTCACATTCCTTTGTATAAAGCACTGTGACACCACTTTGAACAGTCGTGGCTTCTCTCAAAGAATTCCGGGAGCTGTAGTTTGTTCAGGGTGCTAAGAGTTGTGAAGAGACCCCTGTTTCCCCTTCCTGAGCAGCAATTCCCAGAATCCCTTGGGAAGAGGGACTGGAGTTAAACCACAGAGTATTGTAACTCTTGGAGGAGATTATGAGACTGCTAACAACTTAGCACCCTGAACAAACTGCAGCTCAGAATTCTTAAGGGAAAGACATGATTGTTTAAAGTAGTATCATGGCATTTTAAATTAGTTCTGCCATACGTCAGGAATTTCCTGGACATAGCTGGAATTCACCCGTCAAAAATGGCATCTGGGAGGAATTTTAAAAATCAGTTAAAATGTCCAGGAAAACCTGGGCATTTGGCAGCCCATAGCGGAAGTGTTGATTTTTTGGCAAATTTCTTTAAAAATTGCTTTTAAAATTCTCTCTTTTTGCAGGAGATTTTGCCAAAAAAGCTGAACAACTTTGGTGGAGAAGAAGAAGAAGAAGAAGAAGAAGAAGAAGAAGAAGAAGAAGGTCAACAACTTTTATGTACGGATTTTCACTTTTTGAAATATGGCAACCCTACTTAAATGCATGGTGTGGACATGGCCAGATAAATATACAAATTATGGAGAGGAGGGGAGAAAAGATGAAAGTTTTGTCCTATGCCAGGAGTAAATGCCTCCTCAGATTGTGTGTGTGTGCAACTTCCGTTGCAGGGATGTGAGCTGCCAGCAGCTTTAGTGGGAGAGAGTCTGCTGCTAACTGATTCATTTCCACATTTTGTTCCTGCTGCTAGACAGGATATCCTGTGCAGCAGTGAAAAGGGAAGGACGGCTGTCACTATATCAGCATATGATTGACCATTATTATTATTATTATTGCCCTTGCTGTTTTCATTCTTTTTCTTAAAAAAAAGTAAAAAGAAATACCGACTTAAAGCTAAATAATGCTATATTTGTCTACTTTCATTCCTGTGCATTCTCCCCCGGCCTTTAGAAAAGAAACAAACAAAAAAAAACCCCAACCAAACCCAATTAGGATTTTGAAGGGCTCCCTTGACCACAAAGAGCAGGAAACGGCGATTTTTGTGACAATGTGGACCCTTGATTTCTGCAGATATTGCTTATCAGTTGCAATTGCGGATGCCTTTATTGTTAAATCGTTTGGGGACATTTCTTGGAAAGTGGTTCATAAATGGAATGGGAAAAATAAATAAATAAAAACAATGGGAATATATGTTTTGCCTCTGTCCCCACAAAATAAGACTTAGATTTCAAGTGGATGGAGAAGAGTTTTTACCCCTCTCTCATAACACTAGAACACGTGCACATCCAGTGCAGCTGAATGTTGGAAGATTAAAGACACATATAAAAAAAAGTATTTCTTCACACAATACATAGTTGGACTATGGAAGTTGCTCCCAAAGGTGGCAGTGACAAACACCCACTTGGATGATTTTCAGAGAGGATTGCAGAAGTTCATGAAGGATAAAGCTATCAATGGCTACTAGCCATGATGGGTATGCTGTGTCTCCTCAGTTGGGCAATAATGCTTCTGAATGACAGAATATAGGCCATCTTGAGGAATAACAACTTCAGATCTGAAATACCAGGGGACAAAATCTGATGGCGGTCCAGCAGGGATGGGTAGAGCCATTATGTTTCACACATCACAAGAACACAGCACCAACTTTTGCCTTCCCTCAGAATTCCTCAGATGTATCACCTGAAGAGATATTTGTGCCCACACATGCAGAGGGTTGGATCCAATGCCAGTCCTAATCAGAACAGACCCACTGAAGTTAATGGCTATGATTAATTTAGATCCATTAATTTCAATGGGCCTACTCCGAGTAGGGCTGCAATCACACAACCGTTTACTCAGTTTCCCTAACTGTTAATTTCCACATCATATTTGAGTTTTCACATGATGTAAAGGCCAATTCTGGAAATCTAGCAGAATACAGTGAAAGTTTAGCTCTCATTTCCATGTTAACTGCTTCCAGGGAAAAAAATCCATTTGCAACCCCATTAACCTAGAAATTCATGGGAGTAAAATGACGAAATTTCAGGCAGTATACTGGCATACAGTCCCCCCCCTCCCATTTTCATGGGGGAATCATGGGGGAACAGAAGCCATGTGTGGAAGGGGTTGTGGAGTAGCAACATTATCCAGTGTGATTTGTTGTTGTGCTACACCACACCCACTGGTGGGGAGGAAATTTAGAGTGACATGTTGGTGGGACATTAGTGGCAACAGAAGTTCCATAATGCAACAGGTACTGCATTGTGAAAGGAATGTTAGAAACCGTGACAGAAACACCGCCATCATAATCACGGAAACTAATACAATATTCACCCTAGGACTAGTCTTGGATATATCCCATAGGATTCAATTTTCACTTGTGTCAAAAACTTTGCCTGTGACTGTAGGTAGCATGGAGAAAAGGCACTGAGGCAACTTGAGGCGTCCTTTGAGGCGAGAATAAAAATAAAACCCTTGGCAAGTGGCTTAGTTCTTGCTTGCAGTCCCCCACCCCCTGTGTTTCCTTAATCCAAAATGTCTCATTGTGTAAACTTGCTGGGCAAAGGAAAGTTAACTTGGCACCCGCCTTAAGTATTGACGATCTGTCTTGAGGGTGAGGGCTGTAAATTCTCTCTCCTCAGATCCGAGTCGATTTGTTATCAAATCAGGCATTGAAAGCTGATTCATTGCTATTCAGCGCTGGGCTGATTTATATGCAGAATGTAAAACAGACGCCTTATGTGATACATATTTATGGTGAGTGCTGTTCGAGGAAGATTTATTACGGATTCCTTTGTCGGGGTGTGCATGAGCAGAGCTGAGATGACTTGTATTTCCTCTCAGCTGCCAATGCCAAACTCATTAAAAAGAGGTGTGACTATTAATATACATTGTAATACTGACAACCCTTAATTTATAACACCCTGGCTGGCTGGAGTATTCTCCTGGCTCGAAAAGGTGTTTTCTGCAGCCCGTCTTCCATAGGGGACAAATTGAGATATATATAAACACACAGCACCCAACTCTTTTTGCCCCCCCTTTTTGGGGGTTCCAAAATATCAGGCTTTGGTTGAAAGTAAGTGACCCAAAGGGATGGAAGCAGATTTTCCCATTCATGACCCTGGGGACATATTCGCACAACAGACGATCCCAGATGAAATCTGGTGGCAGCCTAGCAGGGATTTGCAGACTTAGGTCCCATCTTCATTTAAAGCAGTATCATATGACTTTAAACAGGCTTTCCCCAAGGTATTCTGGGAACTGTAGTTTGTTAAAGGGAGAGGAGAGAGATGTCAGGAGGCCACCTATTTCCTTCACAGAAATGCACTTCCCAGAGTTTCCTGGGAATTGACTGTGACTGTGAAACTGCTTCAAGAGTTGTAGTTATAATTCTCTGAGGGGTTTAACAGTCAATCCATCTCCCTGGGAAACTCTGTTGTAACTTTGTGAGGGGGATAGGGAGACCTTCTAACAACTCTCAGTGGCCTAAACAAACTACAGATCCCAGAAATATATATATAGGGGGGAGCCATGACTGTTTAAGAGCTTTAAATGCATGTTGCAAATGTGAATATGTGCATTGATTGTCCCTGAGATTTAGACTTAACGGATCTCTGATCAGTGGAGGAAGGACTTTGTCTAAAACCTTGGAGACTAACTTTCAGTGAGAGTAGACATAATCAGCCTGGAAATCTCAGGGAAGGGCTCCAGCTCAATGGCAAAAACTACGCTTTGCATGTAAAAGATCACAGGTTCAAACCCTGACTTGTCCAGTTAAGAGCCAGGAATAACTCCTCCCCGAAACACTGTGGAGCTGCTGCCAGTCAGTGTTGACAATACTGAGTGAGATGGGTGAGCGGCCTGACAACTTCCTATGCAGAAGGACCAATGATCACAGAGTATAAGATGGGTTCATATATTGGACATACAGATAAACCAAGCGGGGTGGGGTGGGTGGCCAGGGGCCCTATATGTCCTTTAAAATGCAAGTATTTGCTGGGGAAATGTACATATGGTGTATCCCACCCACCTCCTAAATGAGTTTTCCTTTTTAAAAGGTTTTATCGCAATAGAGCTGACACATGCAGCATATAAAGAAAGGCAGTCAAGGAAATTTCATTTATAACAGCCTGTGAATTAATTTCCCCCAATGGTTGTTCATTGGGCACATTGTGGATGTCAGCTCTATTCTAATTCAATCTATTTGGTGGGGGGGGGGAGGAACCTCCTTTGCAAAAATATAAAATGAAATAAAATAAAACAGAGATATTTTGTTGCTAGCAGTTTCCTTTGGGGGCTGGAATTTAAATGGGGGGGGGGGGTCAGAGGCAGATTGAAATAACTTGTATCATTTATTCCTGGTGAGTTTCACAGCTTGCTAAGGGAGAGAGGGGAGCTAGAAAGTTATTTCTACCCCCAGCCCAGTGCCCACACCTTCCAAAACAAAAGGGGATGCAGTGAATGAGTAGCTAAAACCTACAAATTTAATATGGAAAAACTTTGCCCTTTTATACCTCGTCCATGTTGACAGCTGGAATTTACATGGCTCCTTCCTCAAAGAAGAGACCATCTCTGGCCACATTCCGACATCAGCAACACAATAGTGGCAGAGAAACAGATTGACACCTGTCAACACAAGCTAGCCGCCCCTCGCATTTCTTGTCATCCGCTCCTCTCAAGTGGGATCTCTCCCACTTTTTAAGGCAGAGTGCTGTTGCTCCACCTTCAGGGAACTGTTTCTGCATCAACATATCTGCTGAGGAATCTCTCCCTGATGCTGAAGATTCTGGGCAAGGGGAAGCAGCTGGTGGATCGATGTTTTCAGGTCTGCTGGGTCTCCCAAGAATGCACTCAATACCATTGAGGATGTGGGATAAATTCATTTGATTCGCATTGGACCCATTGATTTTGCACTTGCCAAACTGGTGCGCGGACTGAAACACAGCTTTCCTTAGAAATTCGCACTTCTCCAAATTCTGTGATGCAATTTCTCAACCAATAAAACAAAACAAAAGTGCATTAATAAGTGAAAATCAACATACAAAAATGAAAACTAATAGAGGGAAGTTGCTTGTAAAATGCATACAGCCACGAACATGGCAAAACTGCATTTATTCTTGTTTCTGTACTTTTAAAAAAGTTTTATTGTATGCCATCTTGAGGGGGTTTTCCTGAAAAGACATTAATAGTTAGGGGGTGTTTATCTATCCCAATGAGATTTCCATTGTTTGGGGAAGGGGATATAATGTAGACTTAATATAATATTTGTGTCCGTAACGTTGGATGAAAAGTGCACCTGAGAAAAGTGACTTAACTCCAGAATTCTGGATAAATGTTAAGAGAAATGCACACAGAATTGCACACCCCCCACACAAATATATGTGGAAATGTGGAGAATTGAACTAGGCTGGAAAAATGAGAAACTAAGAGGAACCCAGAATCAGGAGATTTCTCCACCCCTACCTTCAGTTACAAAATTCAGAAGAAGTCTCTCACCATGGCTGACACTTTGCTAAAACAGCTGAGTTTTAAATTTTTTATACATGCCGACCCCATTAAAGGCACAAGAGCGGACTATTGTGGATTATGCTCTGATCAGTTGGCAACCCTAGATACACCATTGTTGGTTTCTGCAGTGAATTTGGCAATATGCAATTAATTTGGCTAATTACAGTGGTACCTCGGGTTAAGTACTTAATTCGTTCTGGAGGTCTGTTCTTAACCTGAAACTGTTCTTAACCTGAAGCACCACTTTAGCTAATGGGGCCTCCTGCTGCCGCCGTGCCGCTGGAGCACGATTTCTGTTCTCATCCTGAAGCAAAGTTCTTAACCTGAGGTACTATTTCTGGGTTAGCAGAGTCTGCAACCTGAAGCGTATGTAACCTGAAGCGTATGTAACCCGAGGTACCACTGTACTAGACATACTATGTCAGCAAATCTCAGCGGTTTTTAAAATTACCAATTGATAAATCTCCACGCATACCCAACCACATGGGGTTTGTGTGTGTGTGTGTGTGCGCGCACGCACGCACGCATGCACACTTCTAGCCTCCCATCTTCCCCACTAGGGGGCAGGAAAACTGCCCTCCTTGATGCAGCTGCTTGGGGAATCAAGTGTCTTATCACTGTACTGCTGAGGACACTTCAAAACAACTCAGATGTTTAACTATAGCACCAGTGATCATACATTGAGATTGGGCTTCAGGCCAAAAAGAAGAGGAAGAAATTTAGAAAGCAAATCACTTGCCATGAAAGTTGCTATAAAGTGTTAAATCTACCTCCAAGCAAAACATGCAGCAGTTACAGATTTCAAAGGCCGCATGGATGCCACTTTTATGAGAAGCAGGAGGCCTTAGATATCCTTGTATAAACTGGGAATAATTTTCTTTACAGAAAAAGGGGTGGAAATCATCTCATTTGGCGTATGGCTGTATAAGACATCGAATAGGGAAGGAAGGAAGGAAGGAAGGAAGGAAGGAAGGAAGGAAGGAAGGAAGGAAGGAAAGAAAGAAAGAAAGAAAGAAAGAAAGAAAGAAAGAAAGAAAGAAAGAAGTTTTGCAAACTGCAAATTGCATCACCTGAGGCAAAACCATTTTATATTTCAGCATTTAGTGTATTTCAGTATCAGCACAAAGTCAGAGTAGCTGCTCAATCTACTACACACAGGTGGGTTTGTTGCTGAATGCTCAAGAGGGGTCAGTGAAAAAGTTGACAGGCTTAGTGGATTCCCTCCTCCCTTTGAGAAATCTCACTGGAACCTCTTTTTCCTTTGACCCCGTTACTGAATAAGACGCCGTACATTTGCTCAGAAAGATATCTGTGGCCCGGCCATTTCATTTTCTTCAACTCATTTGGCAACCCTGGAAGACTATTCTGTACCTCCCGATATGTATTTCCCAACAGGTTCCATCAATAGGTGCTGTTGTAGACATTTTGATTTCCTTCACCATTAAATGTGCATAACACCCATCATGGAACTGGTACCACTTGAGATAGTGGTGGGAATAGCAAACGGTGAGGAATCACTCTGTGCTATTATTGGTCTATGTCTTAATTAACTCCGTCCTCCCTGCTTTTCTCTTCTTCTGAGGGAGATGATAGGTTAACAATCTAATCCTTCAGCTCAGCTCTGAAAAGCCTGAGTCATGTCAAAGGCCCACATAAGACAATCATCACCCTCATACCACATCTAACATCTTTATCCCAAAAAGGAATTCTTAGCTGGCAACAGATCTCTGCATATATTCTCTGTCCCCCTGCACTGCTCTGCCTCCTCCAACCTCTCTTTCCCCCAAATGAGATAAGAGTTCCCAGCTGCAAAATCAACCAAAACAAAGGCTGGTGGGGGGGGGGAGAGAGAGGTGACAGAGAGTGTGAAGAGAAAGAAAAGAAGAAAAGGTCCCTTTAAGCAATAAAAGTTATGCTCGACCAACTGGGACCTGGTCAAATTAGTGGGTTATTATTACCAAGGGTACTGTAGGAACCAAATTTCTTATTGGCAGTTCCTGTTTCTGTAAAAGACTTGTTAATAGCTGAAATTTAAAGGTGTCGTTCGACTGGCAAAATGTTATTTTTCCACAGGCATTGCTGTGTTCTCACCTGCTATTAGGACCCGAGAGAGCAGCAAAACACCAAAGGCAATGGAGTTTGTGAGTCAGTGATTCTAGAGGGTTGTGGGGCTGGTGTTGTTTAATTTGCCTTGAGGGACCTTCTTATTTTTGCTGTTGTTCCAAGCTCAGGATCTAAGCTGGAGAACAGGAGAAGTTTTGGATGTATAGGGCCTTTCCCTATATGTTTCTGAATACACGGCAAATACAAGACCTAATGCATAAGGCCCATGGAAGTCTCTATACATTCCCCGTCCCTGCCCCTGGGCCTTTTAGCTGCAGCTTGATCTGTGGACACAAGCAACTCATCATGCTGATCTTCTCGCTTGCTGTGATGAGTTGATTCTCTCCCCAAGCTACCCAAGATCAAGTTGGTGTTAAAAGCACAGGAGCAGGCCAGTATGTTGACTCCTGATCAGTTGGCAATCCTACTCACTGCCCAATATGACACAATATCTCATGTTCCCCATAAGTTTTTTTTCCTTCTGTTTTCAGACCTTGCCAGCTGCCACTTTTTATTTCAAGAGTGCTCCTGCGCTTTTAATAGTTGAGCAGTGGAAGGATGCTGCAATTCAAAGACAAAAAGTAGAAATTTAGACAGGGGAATATTCCTCCTTTGACTTTTCAGCCTATGGCCTATAAGTTAAATGCACAGGAACCCTGCCAAAAAATGTCGGCAGCCCTGGTGGTTAGGGTGAGCAGATTCAAAACAGGATGGAAGCTCATCATGCAGAGCAGGAGAAGCTCATCATGCAGAGATGAGAATAGCTGTCTTTGCTGAAATTTCTTCTTCCACAAGCAAATGTAAAGGAGTCCATGCCTTTGGGCATGTAGACTGACTTTTTTCAGCCATCTCCAGCACAGGAGACACTGAACTGCAACTTATGAAATGAATGAAGTTTATGTTGAGGATGTCATTGCCTTTCTCTGCCTCTTGGAGCTGGGAGGTGTTCAACCTAATCCTGCCTCTTATGTCCAATATATGGAGAGCACCATTATCTCAAGGGGTGGAGTAAGAATGTGCTGAGATTCCTTGACACAGGCCTGAACTGCACAAGGGAATCTGAGAGTCACCCTTGCCCAGAAATCCTGGTCCCATTGCTAGTCAAAAGAAATACCAGCTTGCAGGGAAATGATTTTAATGGAACTTTTCCCCAGTACGCCAAAGATAGATCGTCCTAAGACATCTGCTCTGCAGGCGTGATGTTGCCAGCCTTCAAGTTATGTTTGCAGACGTGCCATGCTTGCAAAACTTTAGTTGCAAATTTTAGTGGGAAGTGTATAAATTGAACAAATCTAAGCCTCTCTCTATTTGTTCTGGAGATATCAATGATGAGCTTGTGACTCTGGTATTAAAAATTGAGCAAGCCTTCCCATACCAATGAAGAAATTCTATGATTGAGATCAGGTTTGGTTTCTTTTCTTATCTTTGAATCTTAAATTCTGTTCTTCACATTTCTGCAGCAATTTGTGATTTTTTTTTTCTAAAAAAGAAAAGATCTTCATGAAAATTGGTCAACGTTTTAGTGAAAATTTCTCCTAGTAAATGTATTTTGCAAGCAATTTTCCTTAATATAATAATTTTTTCTATGTTCTTCTTGGGAAGCTGTGCACATCTATGTACAATTAACCCCAAAAAATACACGTCTCTGTACACATTGTATGGTTGGAGGACACCATTGCAGAATTCAGAAAAGTGCAAATTTCAAAAGTGAGCTGTGTTTCTGTTTGTGTATGGGTTTGAGAAGTGTGGATTGGGTAGTTTCTTCTAAAGATGGTTTCAAGCACTTGGTATCACTGCTCCTATGCTGTGGAACACACTTCCACCAGAGATTCAACAGGCATCCTTGCTTTTGACTTTCAAGTGTCTCTTGAAGACCTTTCTTTGCTGATGGGCCTTGCAGCTGTTTAATTAGCCAGTCGCTTTAACGATTATTCGTATTGTTTTAATGGTGTTTTATGGTTGAATGCTGTCCTGCTATTTTATGATACGGAAGTATATAGAAATACTTCTAGAAATAAATAGAATGCAAACAAAATCAAATCTCTCCTCCATTCCTAGCTGTAAGCCACCTGAAAGCAGGCCAGGCCAAGCCACTGACATTGTAAGTGCCTTCAAGATCCAGCCTCAGGATTGCGGATCCCTGGCGATTCTTCTCATGTGTGGCTCTCTTCACCTCCTTGCTCTTCTTTCTCCCCATCAGCCTCTCTGAAAACTCCTCTTCTCTTCTCTTCTCTTCCCTGCCCTGCTAAGCCACCCACCCCTCTCTCTTTCAACGCTTTTGTTTTATTTACGAATATGTTGCCGGAATCCAAATGAGTGATCTATTCTCTCCTTGTGTCATTTTCCCACAGAGAGCTGTCGGGGCCTGATGCAGAGTCCAGTGTAAAGTGCGGGAAATGGAGCTGGGGAGGGGGGGCAGAAGCAAAAGAAAAGTGGGAAAGAATTCTTTTCAACGCTCCTCGACCACCACCACCCTGCTCTTTATGTGGGGCTCTCTTCTCCCTCCTTCTCTCCAGCTACTCAGCCTCACTTTACCTTCTTTATGTCGCACTGTGGCTTCAAATTGAAACCCAGAGAGGTTCCTTTAGGGAACGCATAGGATGCTTTGGTAAAGGGGGAGAGGGAGAGAGGGAGAGGGAGCAGGAGAGAAAAGCCCCCAACAAACTATACACCAGATGTAGAACGTTATATGCTCAAACTGGCAAACACAAAGGCCCAAAAACAAAAGAGATGAATTAGGGAGCAGCATTCAAAAGCGTGTTTTCAAAACAGCCGAGCCAAGAGGCTGACTACCCCTCCTGAGACGAAAATGTTTGAGAGAAAAGGTGCTAAAGAAAGAAAAGGGGGTTGAGAGCAAATGCGTGTGTGTGTGTGAGAGAGAGAGAGACGTTCATTTTTTCTAATTAGCTGAGGCCTAAAGAGGAAAGGAAAGGGAGGAAAAAAACCCCACCTCAAATATCTGGAGTGAAAAACCTCAAGAAGGTTTTGGAAATTTGGGGCCAAATCTTCTGTGAAACTCATACTCCAAATCACGATGAAGGCCTTTAGTGGGGGTTTTTTTCCTCTTCATGGCTTCAGATTTCCCTCATGAACGATTAATTCTGAATATATCATCCTGTTCTTTATAAGAGGCTTGTCTTTTTCCTGTTTAAGAACTACCCACAGGTAAACTCTCCTGTGTGGAAAGGTTGCAGCATTTGGAACCTCTAGCTTGGAGACAAGGCAAGGAGGCTGTGACAGGATAGAAGTGCATGGAAAGAGCGGAAAGAGAAAAGTTTTCCTCCCTCTCTCATATAATACTAAAAACATGAAGCTGAATGTCGGGTGATTTAGGACAGATAAGAGGATGCAATTCTTCACACAACACACAGTTAAACTATGAAACTCACTCAAACAGGAGGCAGTGACGGCTACCAACTTAAGATGCCTTTTAAAGAGGACAAATTCATGTAGGATAAGGCTATGAATGGCTACTAGGCATTTTGGCAATGCTCTGTCCAAGCAGTCAGAGGCGGTAATTCTTCTGAATGCCAGTTGCTAGGAGCCACAGGAGAGGAGAATGCTCTTGTGTTTGGGTCCTGCTTACAAGTTCCCCACCATTTTCTGGGTGGCTCTTGTGAGAACAGGATGCTGGACTAGATGCTGGTTCTTCTAATGCAGAATATGCCATAGAAAATGGATATACCAACCCCTTCCTTTATTTAATTGATTTACAATCAATCAATCTTTATTACGGTCCAGAGACACAACAAATCATTACAAAGCAATGCACAATTCAGACAGCCTACCTTCAGGTTAAACAAGCATTTTGTTCAGACTTAAAGATAGGGATCATTGGTTCTTGCAACCACCGATAAAAACTTCACCACTGCTAATGTTCTAGCATTTGTCTGGTCTTCCAATAGGAACCTGACATAGTGAGCCTCTGATTTTCCTGGGAAAGATACCAGCAAGGGTAATATCAGTTCAGCCCTGGCTTGCTCGTATTTTGTGCAGTGCAACAAAATATGTTTTATAGAATCAATGTCTTGAGAACACAAGCAAAGTCTGTCCTGGTAGGGAACTCTTCTCAACCTGCCATCCAACACTGCACTCGATTTACAACTTTATATCCCATCTCTTTTTCCATGGGATCTAGCTGATATATACATCCAGTGTTCAATATATCTGTTATGTACTGAGTCGAATAGGATCCAAACTGCAGCAGTCTGATTGGTCCTAGAACAATAGGATTCAGAATGCAGCAGTCTGATTGGTCCTAGAACAATGCAGCAGTATGATTGGTTGGCAGGAACCACCCAATCATGCTCCAGATTGAAGTGAATCCACAACCTGATTGGTTTACAGTACAATTCCGGAATTAGCCAATCATGTGCAGCCCATTGTGTAAATAATGTATATAAGGCAGATACTTTGAGGGGACTTTCATTCATTCCTCCTCACCACTATGAGCTGAATAAAGAGCATGAAATCACTTTGCGACTCCGAGTATATTTCACTGGCGACGAAGGTGGGATCCCGCTGAGCTGACTGCCACACACAGCACCGCAGCACCGCCACCTGCCGCACCGCTGCCTCGCACCGTGTATCCAGGCTTCAGCTCCGGGACACAAGGAACTCAGAATGGCAACTGACAGCAACTTCTCGCCGTTCAACCCAGCATCTGGAGACTGGGAAGCGTACGCCTCCCGTTTCACCTTCCTCCTAGAAGCCAAAGGGGTCACCGATGATGAAGACGCCAAGAAGAGGGCAATATTCTTCAGCGTCTGCGGAGAAGAGACATTTGAAATCGCCCGGGCTCTCCTTGCGCCTGAAGACGTTGCTACTGTTCCATACAAAACAATAATGGAACAGCTGAAGGGGCACTTTTCGCCACAGCCCTCAGTGGTGGCTCGTCGAAATGCCTTCTACGCAAAGCGGCAAGCCCCTGGGGAAACCATAACTGGGTTTGTGACCTCTCTCCGCCAAGCCGCCCGGTTCTGCAACTTCTCAGAGCTGGAGAACATGCTTCGTGACCGCCTCGTCGGTGGCCTGAGGGATGAGAAGCTGCAACGACGCCTCTACGCTAAGAAGAACCTAACGTTCCAGGTCGCTCTGGAGGAGGCCCTGGCAACGGAAGCTGCCGAGAGGTCGACACAAGAGGCACGGCCGAGCCAGCCGTCCCAACCGAGGGTCCACCATGAAGACCTCACCGACGACTCAGGATCTGACAGGGAGGAGGTGCACCGAGTACAGCAGCGCACTCAAGCAGCCCACATACCACAGCTGCCTCGACGAGAAGGAGGGAACTGCGCAAGCTGTGGAGAAAGTCATGAGAGGAGGACCTGCCGTTTCCACAATGCAGAGTGCAGACAGTGCAGAAAATCGGGACACATCGCCCGGGTGTGTCGGGCTCGGCCCACCCGACACCAGGCATCAGACGACCAATCCAAGAACCCCAGGTCCCGGGGCCCAACGCACCAAGGCAACTCGACAGAGCTCACGGACTTCCAGGTATACCAGTTGCCCCACCCCAACATAGAGAAAATTTATGTAGAGGTACAGATAGAGGGGGCCCCATGCCGCATGGAGCTTGACACGGGTTCAACTCTATCCATAATCTCGGCAAGGACCTTAAGGAAACTGTGTCCTACTGGGGGTCCCAAACTCAGGCCGGCCCCATTCACCCTCCGGGACTTCCAGAAACGTAAGGTCCCCACAATGGGGGTGGGGACCTTCAGGGTGCAATACCGAGGGCGGACGCGGCAACTGGACTTGCTTGTGGTCAAGGGCCCCTACATTAGCTTACTGGGATTGGCATGGTTTGGACCACTGGGGCTAGCTGTCACCGGGGTGAACCACACTAGCTTACAAGTGGACGTGGACGCCATATGCAAGGAATTTCCGGGGGTTTTCGATGGGAAATTGGGACAGTATACGGGCCCCCCCATTGCTCTACAGCTTGACCCCGCAGTACGACCAGTCAGGCTCAAGGCCCGCCGGGTCCCGTTCGCTCTGAAACCCCGTATAGACGAGGAATTGGACCGGCTCGTGGAGCAAGGAGTGCTGGAACCGGTACCTAATGCCCCCTGGGAAACCCCAATCGTCACACCTGTCAAGCCTAATGGCTCAGTCCGCATCTGCGCAGACTACAAATGTACCATAAACAAGGCCCTCACGGCCCATGCATACCCAGTGCCAGTGGTCAGCCATGTCCTTGCCACCCTGGCTGGGTCGAAAATTTTTGGCAAGCTGGACTTGGCCCAAGCATATCAACAGCTGCCAGTAGATGAGGCAACAGCAGAGGCACAGACGATTGTGACGCACAGAGGAGCATTCAGGGTAAAGCGGCTACAATTCGGTGTCAGCGTGGCACCAGGCATATTCCAGAATCTAATGGACTCTCTCCTTAAAGGGATTCCCCCAGGTGGACTTTCTGGGATTCATGGTGGACGCAGAAGGGGTCCACCCGACTGGGGACAAGGTACGGGCCATTTGTGATGCCCCAGCGCCCAGGAACAAGACTGAACTTCAGGCCTTCTTGGGACTATTGAACTTTTACCATTCCTTCCTTCCCCACAAGGCGGCGGTAGCGGAGCCCCTACACAGACTCCTGGACAAGCGGGCCCCTTGGGTGTGGGGCCATCGCCAGGAGGCCGCATTCCAGGCAGTCAAGGACTTGCTTGTCTCAAACTCGGTCTTGGCACACTTCGACGAGAGGCTGCCGGTGGTGCTAGCATGCGACGTCTCACCCTATGGCATTGGCGCTGTCCTGGGACACCAACTCCCAGATGGAAGAGAGGTACCGGTGGCATACTTTTCCCAGACACTCAACGCAACCGAGCGGAACTACTCACAAATCGACAAGGAGGGCCTGGCAATCGTGAAGGGAGTAAAAAAATTCCATGATTTCTTGTATGGGCGGCCCTTCACCGTGGTGACTGACCACAAACCGTTGCTTGGCTTGTTTGCCCCCGAAAAGCAGACCCCCCAAGTACTGTCTCCTCGTGTCCTCAGGTGGTCAATTTTCCTTGCCAGCTACCAGTATGCACTGATTCACCGCCCTGGGAAGGCGATGGGCCATGCGGACGCCCTCAGCAGGCTACCACTACCAGAAACAGGCCCCGACCCGGCACCTGCACAAGAGGTTATGAGCCTGGAGCTGCTTCCCGACCGCCCCATTCAGGCACAAGAAGTTGCACACCATTCCAAGAAAGATAGGGTCATCTCCCGGGTCCTGGACTGGGTGTGGAGGGGATGGCCCAGCAGCAGCCCCGGGCCAGAATTCGCCAGCTACACAACCCGCAAACATGAACTGTCGGCCCACAAGGGGTGCCTGTTATGGGGAAGCAGGGTCGTTGTTCCCCAGCCCCTCCGCAAAAGGGTCCTCACAGCCCTACACGAGACACACCCAGGGGTAGTAAGAATGAAGGCCCTTGCCAGGAGTTATGTGTGGTGGCCGGGGATCGACGGAGAGATAGAGGCCTGGGTCAAACACTGCCAGGCCTGCCAAGAATCCCGCCCAGATCCCCCAAGGGCCCCAGTCCAGTCCTGGGAGTCTGCCCGAGCACCATGGTCACGCCTGCATGTGGACTTCGCTGGCCCCTTTCAGGGGAAAACATTCTTCATAGTGGTGGACTCCTACACCAAATGGCTGGAAGTCGCACTGGTACCATCCACTTCTACATCCGCAGCCATCCGGGTACTACGCAGGCTGTTTGCAACGCACGGGCTCCCTGACACTCTCGTCTCAGACAACGGGACTGCATTTACGTCAGGAGAATTCCAAACCTTCACAGCGCAGAACGCCATCCGCCACATCCGTTCGGCGCCATTCCACCCTGCCACCAATGGCCAAGCAGAACGCATGGTGCGGACCACCAAGGACACCCTTCGCCGCATGACGCAAGGGGATTGGGAGTACCGCCTTGCCACATTCCTTCTAGCACAGCACAGCACCCCCAGCTCAACGACTGGCCGGAGCCCCGCTGAACTACTAATGGGTCGGCGCCTTGCAATCAGATTGGACCGCCTTCACCCCGATAGAGCTCAGGATGAGGTAGGGGTGGGGGAAGGCAGGAACCCCCGGACCTTCGAGGCCCAGGACCCAGTGTACGCAAAGAATTTTGGGGCAGGCCCTGCATGGGTACCCGCCACAGTCACCAGGGTCACTGGCCCCGTGTCGTACGAGGTGCTAACGGATGGGGGGCAATGCTGGCGCCGCCACTGTGACCAGATACGGCGACGATTCCCGGGAGAAAACCAGGAGGAGGAGGACAGGTCAGAGGAGTCCCAGGGGAACAGTGGGGCAGTGAGGCCCATAGAGCAGCAGGGGCCAGCAGGAGAGGCAGAACCAGTAAATACAGAGAGGTCCCGGGAGGCCGAAAGGACACCGGAACCAGAACCACGACTGAGCGAGCCGGTTGCGCCAGACCAAACAGCCCCATCACAGCCAGCATCCTTGGAACACGAGCCAGAACCAGAACCCCGGACCAGGGAACACCCCAGGCCGCAACGCACACGTAGGCCGCCAGCGTACCTTGAGGACTATGAATGCAACCTCCCGGGCAGGACTGGAACTTAGAGGGGAGGGGTGTTATGTACTGAGTCGAATAGGATCCAAACTGCAGCAGTCTGATTGGTCCTAGAACAATAGGATTCAGAATGCAGCAGTCTGATTGGTCCTAGAACAATGCAGCAGTATGATTGGTTGGCAGGAACCACCCAATCATGCTCCAGATTGAAGTGAATCCACAACCTGATTGGTTTACAGTACAATTCCGGAATTAGCCAATCATGTGCAGCCCATTGTGTAAATAATGTATATAAGGCAGATACTTTGAGGGGACTTTCATTCATTCCTCCTCACCACTATGAGCTGAATAAAGAGCATGAAATCACTTTGCGACTCCGAGTATATTTCAATATCCAATATGCATTAACAGCCCTTGTGTAGAACACCTAGTTGTGTGAATGCTCCCACAGGGAGATGATGCTGAATGTTAGCACAGGTCATCTGTTGAGGTTTGAATCAGGAGGTTTGAATCAGGTGACACACTACACTGCAAAAACACACTCTCAGAAAACCAATAAAAAACTCATGGGGTTGGTGCTCCCAGTGAGGACCATCTCTTTGCTGGCAATGTGTGTGGTGTAGTCCTGCTGGGCAGAAAATTATCCCATAAGTTTTTTGTGGTTTTTTTTGTTTGGATCATACTCCATCAATTAATGAGAAAATAAACAGCATGTGAAGAGAGAAAGCTTTAGGGAAAGTCTCACGTGGAATGCAAGATTTTAGGCATGCATACTTTGCTTTTAAAGTGGCCAAGGGGGTGTTTGTGGATAAATTTTTGTTCTACAAATAATCTCCCAGGACTGCATTCTGCAGCCTTCCCAGAAGCCATTGTTCCAATTAATGACACCACGAGGAAAGATACCATGAGGTGTCTCCTTTTCAGATCAAGAAGTCTGGGAAGGCGGCAGAGTGCTGCAGAAATAATTGAATAAAAAAATATGGAGGAAACTACCCACCACCCTTAGCCAACTGTCAACAATAAGGTAAGTTCAGAACTCTATGGCTACCAAAATGCTAAATAAATCCTCAGTTGTCTTGAAAAGGAGGCAGAATCATGGAGACCTCTTTTCCAGGTGAGGGAGACATCTGATAAATTGGATGGCAGATTTTGGCACAGCATTGGTGTGGTGTATGAGCCTTGTGCTAGAGACTGATGTTTAGATTGGCTGGCCCTCACTTTCTGTTCTAGATGCAATCCAGGGCAATTACCATGCCAAAGCTTGCTTCCATGCCAATCACCCTTCCTGCTTCAAAGTGTTCATCTTGGCTGCTGCAATGGACCTTCTGCGAGTCCTTTACTGCATGGCAACCTTTCCCGTGAAACAGTGGAAATGGAAATGCCTCTTCGCTTTTAGTATGCTGCATCAGGTGTTCCTAATTTCCTATTGTGTCACTACTGAGATGCTCTGTGTGTTCCTGCAAAATAATTATTCAGGTCACTGTTGTGAATAGATCTGCCTCCCCCCCCCCCCCCACTTTTAACAGATAGAAGCTTCGTGTCTTTTCAAGCTGCATGACAGGCAGAAATCACCAGGCAGTGGGCGGGAGGATTTCCTAGTCCATGCCTTCATTGCCCTGCAAGATTGCTCTCTCCTGTGCTCCATTCTTTCTAGAGATCTACTTGGGAGTTAACCTGAAAGTGTACAGAACTTTTGTCAGTAGCAAGATAAGGATATCCATGCAAAATAATAGCATACAGCTTAGATCCAAAGGAGAAACACATGCATTGTTGCTGTTCTGTGCATTGGGAAGACTTATTACACTGTCGTAGGAATCTCATTTAGGTGTGGTTGAATCTGACAGTTTTGGTCCCTTTCAGTTTCTCATTTCTTCAGTCTTAAGCTCAGTTTGCCACATTTACACAGAAGTTTGAGATTTCTCTCACATACAAAATCCACGAGCAATTGATGGTGTATATCTCCTACTATACATATTCTTGCAGGGAATTTCCACTTAAAGAATGCATTTTTGTGCACAATTTTCACTGAAACATACATTTTAATGTTCACTTTCTCCCAGCTCACTTATTTTTGTACACATTTAGTTGGAGAATTGCAGCGCAACATTCGTAGAACTGTGAATTTCAAAGAATAGCTGCATCTTGGTTCACATATCGTTTCAGGAAGTGCAAATTAGATAGGTTTGCAAGAAAGTATTGCCAAACAGAATAGCTTCTGCATCCGTAGTTGTATTACAGCAGAAGAAAAATGCAAAATATGTAGCATACACACTTTCTTGGGCCATTAACAAAAATGTATTAAGAAAGAGTTTCTGCAAAGAGTTAATACATGTAGCACTTTTCTACTTTATTGGAAAATTGTTGAGGAAGGACCACAGCTCAGTGGTAGACCATTTGCTCTGAAGAAGAAGAGTTTGGATTTGATATCCCACTTTATCACTACCCGGAGGAGTCTCAAAGCGGCTAACATTCTCCTTTCCCTTCCTCCCCCACAACAAACACTCTGTGAGGTGAGTGGGGCTGAGAGACTTCAAAGAAGTGTGACTAGCCCAAGGTCACCCAGCAGCTGCATGTGGAGGAGCAGAGAGGCGAACCCGGTTCACCAGATTACATGTCTACCGCTCTCAACCACTACACCACACTGGCATGCAAGAGGCCCCAGGTTTAATCTTTGGCATCTCCAGTTAGGGCTGGAAGAGAAACCAGCCTAAAATCCTGGAGAGCTGCTGCCAGTCAGTGTGAAGACAGTGCTGAGTTAGGTGGATCAATGGTCTGACCTGGTAGAAGGCATCTTTATTTGTGCCTAAGTTTACCGTTCCATAAAGGGCACCTTCAGATTCCACCCCATATTTAACTTCCAGAGTATTTTATTGGGAGCTGCTTTGATAATGAAGAACAGGGCATATACATTTTAAATCATGATAGCATGGATCTTTACATAGCCATTCACTTTATATTTTGACTCTCCACCAAATGCAGTAAAATGTCATAAAAAGCCATGGAGAAAGTATGAAAAACTGGAGGGTGAACTGAAGGAGCATAATGTGGCAGAAGGGCAGCTGCTTTGCATGCAGAAGGTCCCAGGCATCAATCCACAGCATCTCCAAGTAGGGCTGGAAATGCCCCACACCTGAAACCCCCAAGAGCCTCTTCCAATACATGCAGACAATCTGGATGTGGATGGACTACCAGTCTGACTTGATATAAGGCAGTGTCAAGGACTGGCTGGATGGTGGAGAGTGGTGGAAGATGCCAGCCCCCAGGAAGAACCCTCCAGGGATGACACAGAGGAAGAAGACTTAGACCCAGGACAGTGGTGGTGGAATACTGAAGACCAGTCTGTGGAAGGGACAAGCTGGGTTGTGGTAGCAGCAGGAGGTTTGAATGAACACAGGAGGTCAGAAGAAGAAAGCCGTTCAAGGACAGGGCTGGGAGCCGGGGGTCTCATTGTGAGCGCAGACACTGACAGAGAGGAGCCAGATGCTGCTTCAGTTGCTCAGAAGCTGGACAGTCCCTCTTCAGCTAGCTCTCCTCCTCTGCTGACACCCAGATTACGAAGGGCCTTGCACATTGCTGAGCAATGGGCCAGACAGGCCCAGAGGGGATCTCTCCCCCTCACCATAGTTTACGGCTGCTTGGGAGGAGTCCTGAGGGAGAGGGAAGGAGGGGCCAGACGCCAGTCCCAGCAATGTCTTCGACTAGGGCAGATAAGCCTAGATAAACGCTGTTGTGTTTTTACTTTTGTGAATAAAAGCTGATTGCCCTTTGCATCTCGAGTCCTCTTCCTGACCTGTGGATGAACCTGCATTCCTGACAGCCCTTTGGCAGGCTTTCTATGTTCCCAAGGGAATGGAATATCCTGGGGGAGTGCAGGGCTGGTTTGCTGGAACCCCAAATAGATGGACTCCTGCAATATTTTGTGTTGCCCAGTTTGTATCTGTGAGCCTGGAGTAGGGGAACTGGGGGGTGGGAAGACTCTCTCTTCCAGCTCTGCTGGCCTGGGAATTTACTGCAGCATCTACATAGGCTGAAAGGTCAAGGAGGGGGAGATCTTATGGCCATCTCAGGAAGGCACGCCTAGCACCCTCTTCTTCATTTTTTGAGGTGTCGGGTAAAAACCTTTCTGTTCATCCAGGCCTTGTAAACAGCTTAGGAAAACTGAATTCAGATTTGGAGGTGCAGCACATTTTCTTTTGAATGTGTTAATGCAGTTTTGATTTTTCATGACAATGTGTTTTATGCTGTATTCTGGTTTTTGAGGGATTTGTCATGAACTAAGACCACATTCAGGACGTGATTGGCACTGTGGTCTAAACCACAGATCCTAGGGCTTGCCGATCAGAAGGTTGGTGGTTCAAATCCCCGTGATGGGGTGAGCTCCCATTGCTTGGTCCCTGCTCCTGCCAACCTAGCAGTTTGAAAGGTACCGCTCCGGCGGGAAGGTAAACAGCGTTTTTGTGCGCTGCTCTGGTTTCACAGGCTCCCTCAGCCAGTAAAGTGAGATGACTGCCACAACCCCAGAGTCATCCGCAACTGGACTTAACGGTCAGAGTTCCCTTTACCTTTACGACCACATTCACATCATACATTTACTAGGATAGTACCTTAAACAGCCATGGCTTCCCCTAAAGGTTTATGGGAAGTGTAGTTTGTAAAAGGTGCTGAGAGTTGTTAGGAGACCCCCTGTCCCCTGTCTCAGTCCCCAGAGCAGCTGAATTGTAAATCCTCTTCAAGAGGAATTCTGGGTACTGTTGTTCTTTAAGGGAAACAGCGATTTGCTAACAACTCTCATCAAGCTATGCTTCCTGAAACTCTTTGGGCAAATCCCTGATTGTTTAAAGTGCTATCACAGTGCTTTAAATATATGGTGAATATATGGTTGCCTAAGTCTACTCAGAGTAGACCCATGTTAATCAATGAACCTAAGTTGTTCATGTTCATTAACTTCAATGGGTCTACTCAGACTAAGATTAGAATTGTATACCACTCCTTTCTTTCTCACTTACATATTATAAACAACCCCAAGTGCTTGAAGTTTATGGCGCAGCATATAGATGTCATAAATAAATAAATGTGCCTTGTTTCCGGTCTAGCCACAGCATACACAACCATCACAGCTCTGCCCTGCACATTTTATGCTGTTTCGCCTGGTGGTCCGTTTTTACAAATGCTCTCGTGCATGTGTGTACACACACATACACAGACACACACTTCTGGCAATGGATAAAATAGATTCATTAGCTTTGATTAACCTCTTTTAAAGTAGACTTTAAAAACCTACTGCAGACAGCTCCTGTGACAGAGACGGCCTTTAAGATGCCTTTATCATGTTTAAGACCCAATTACTGTTGTCCCAAATAGGAATAAAACATCACAGTAAAAATGCGGCCCACACGTTATGTCCAGGCTCACAGCAAATAATCATTAATTTATAACAGCAATTTCCCCTCTTCCTGTAGTTTTATTGATGGCTACAGTTAATTTGAGTTGAAAACAATGTAACATGAGACTGATCAGCTCAAGTATTGGGTTTTATTGACTTTTCAGTTTCTCTCTTTCCCTGCTTCTCTTCCCCCCCTTAATAATGCTGTGTGCTTCAGGTGTCAAATAGCTACATCTTAATAAACCTTCATGAAAAGCAACTCTGAGATGAACCAGCTGTATTCCCCACTCTGTTTTTACAGTTTTAAAAAAATACTGTAAAATTCCAGTAATCATTCCATGTGGAGAGGGAGAAGGGGGGAGGGAATCACTGGAAGTAACCATAATGAATTTATGTCCCAAACTGCCCAGGGGTTACGGAAAATCACTTCTAAATGGTTTGTTTTCTCAAAACTTCATTTAACCCTCACATTCCTGCTTCTGCATGGAAGGTATAAAGGCCTATGGATATACTTTTATTTTTAAAGAAAGGTATGTGAAAATAAAGATAGAGGAAACTATTAATAAAATGTGTTACATTTTTGTTATAGAATAACTTCTTGCCACAAGAAGGTTCCTTATACTGAGTCAAGAGGTTGGTAAGTCTAGCTCAACCTAATGTGATCTGACTGGCACCAGCTTTCCAGGGTTTAAGGTCAGAGGACTATGGGCAGGGGCGGAGGAAGGGGGAGTGAGGTGGGGGCGGGTTGACCCAGGTGGCACCACTGAGGGGAGGTAACAAAATCACCATGGGGCCCACAGCGCACCCGAGCCATGCGTCTCTCCTGGTAGTG
The DNA here is from genome assembly GCF_964252035.2 of Podarcis erhardii. Taxonomy (NCBI): domain Eukaryota; kingdom Metazoa; phylum Chordata; class Lepidosauria; order Squamata; family Lacertidae; genus Podarcis; species Podarcis erhardii. Next base: position 24,360,133 of record NC_138503.1, read on the forward strand.
ACGCGGTGGCTTGGGTGCCCGCAGGCTCCGCTCTGCCCCAAACAGTCTGCCTGCTGCCTCCCCCTCAGCTGTAGGGCAGCTGAGGGGGAGGAGGCAAGTAGGCTCCATGGAGGCCCTGCAGAGCACCCTGCCCTGGCTGGCCCTGTCCCACAGGTGGCTGGCCCCGCCCCTGGGTGCAGGGCACACACGCCTCCCCAGGCGTCTGATCGGCTTGCTCCGCCGCTGACTATGGGAAGCCCACAAGCAGAATCCGAGCACTGTCGCCCCTTGTATTTTCCAGCAATTGGCGTTCAGAAACATTCCTGCATCTGGCTATGGAGGCAGAGCAAAGCCATCATGGCTAGTAGCCATTGAAAGCCTTCTCCTCAAAAAATTCTCCAACGCAAGAGTTGCACTAGTGGAAATGCTTCAGCTGCATTCAGATAGCACTTTATTTCCTTTCCTCGGTGTTTCCTTACCTGACAATTTTCACGTTTCATGACATCTTTCGCATGATGCAAAAATGCCACTTTTTGAAAATCTAGTGGAATCTAATGAAAGTTTAGAGATCCTTTCTGAGTTAATTTATTCCAGAAAACAAAAAACAAAAAACCCATTTGTAATCAATTTCCATTAAATCAGAAAATGGCTTAAGTTTGGGATTGTAATTTTCATAAACATGCCACCACCGTTCATTTGATGGACTTTGCACTGGTGTCCTAGCATTCAGTTGTTTTCCACTACTTAAAATCACTTGATAGTGCAGTGGTTCTATATATGTGTGATTGTTATTTCCCACACATCCACAGAGTTCATTCATGTAATCTTCAGCATGTCTGTAAAATACAGTTAAAAACCATACTAGTAGAGTACATTAGAATTGCTACAACACAGGCAGAAAAAGTGGTCCTGGCAAGACCTTCAGCAGTTTTCCAGTGGTCCATGGGAGGCAGGGGAAGTTTGCAAACCACTGATTTAAAACAGTTGAATGGGTTTGTGTACCGTATGGTGTTAAATGCACAGAACACACTGCTTTGAAACAGGTAAGTCAGAACTTGTTGATAACTTGGCTATAGGTGTGTAAAAGTGTACCAGTTGTTTAAAGCAATCATAACAAATGTTTGTTTTTTGCTTTGCTATTTTCTGCAAGTTAATTTTTAATATTACAAGAATTGAACATTTTTAATCCCTCCCCATACTGGAATATTAAATTATTCCTCTGAAATGTGAATAGCATCTCCAGTAAACTTTCTGGAAAGTTGCTTGATGATTCCTTAATACAAAGAAGATGCAGAGAGAGAGAGGTAAGGAAGTCTATAAAATATATCTTGAGTTGTTCTTTTCCTTTAGAAAAGACCTGGTTCCACCAACACTTTTGCTTCCTAAAGAATCTTGCAGCTATGGACATTACATATATGCATAGTCAGTGCACTTAGGATCTCAAACTCAAAATGTGCTGCACGATTAAGTATTTTACTGGATGAGGAATATCTATATCTATATCTATATATACATACATGCATGCATAGTTTGGTTTGTAACCTCTCCCCCTCCCCTTTTACACTTCAGGAGCAGCTGGTCTATAAGGCAGCTGCGCAAGGAACAGAGTCAATTTTGGACCGGGTTTGAGCAAAGCGGTAACAATAAACAGGGAGATACTGCAGCTCTCAGGCAAGAAGGAGGAACAACAATTAAAAAACAAGCCGAAGAAAACAAGTGTGCTCACTTAAGAAGGAGAGATCCCTATAGAGAAGTCATCAGGATCACTTGCTACTTGACAGAAGAGAGCATTGCGCTTAAGAGCTGCCAAAGACATTTCATCTCAAGTGAAAATCACAGCGATGTGTAGATTATTTCCCCTTGGGTGGAAGAAAAAAACAAAACCCACCTTGGAGGAATTGCAAGGGCAGCCCAAAGGGTTTCGATAAGACTGGTTACAATTCCCAGAGCGGGTATTCATACAACACTAGAGGCCTGTTTGGGCCCTCAGTTACCTCACATGATTAGATTCACACGAGTGAAGATGAGCTGGCTGCCCCTACCATCACCCCCCTGTGTCTGCATTCACTACCTTCCATGCACTATTGGATGAACATCTGCAGTGGGGAGCCTGCTATCCTCCTGGAAACTCCCGACAAGGTTTAGAATCCTGATTGTGCAGCGTTCTAATTTACACAGGGTGCATAAAGGCCCCAGCTGTAGATGTTCAATGCCCCACCCTCCGTACCCCGCACTAGGAATGACATGGCTGTGAATGGAAAGACAATGGAGTTGGTTTGGCTCAGAAATGCATCCCTGCTCACCCTCTTGTGATTCTCATCAAACGAGGGGAATGAACGCCTGGATTTGTCTTAGTTTGTCACTATAATTTGCACCTGGAGCAAAATTCAAAGTGGATCTCGAGGTTCATCCGAAGCCAAAAGAGGAAATGTCAAAGGAAAGCCTGGGGGAATACAGATAAGTTGAACAAATTCTGACAGGATTGACAAAGTTTCACGGAAAGCATTATTTCACACTTCTGTAGTTATGCCTTTTTTTTTGTTTCTTTCAAGCAAGCTCTTCGCCTGGTTTGTACAAAATCCTGTGGGGAGTGAAATTTCATCGCAAGAAATATGTGGCAGAATTGATTCCCTTTTAGTAAGTTCTTGACAAAAACAACCAAACATTGTAATCACCATGAATCATTAACAGAATATTCAGCACACTCAAAATTACACGTTAGTGTGTCTCAAGCAACTTGCCAGAGTATAAGATTATCCATGGTATAAGGTATCCAATGTGTCTGAAAATTGCATTAAGAGCCTTTGAGTGTGCTTTGGGTTGTCCTCTGGATGATTCTGGAATGGCATTAATGCTAGGAAGCACCTCACTGGAAACCAGAGCAGGACCCTGTCTACCAATCTTACTGAGCATGGCTGTTAGGAGGGAGGGTCCGGAGGCAGCTTGGGGGAACTGAGCATGGTATACCTTCCTAGCAAGGAAGAACTGGCAGTGAGAGTGGAGGAAGAAGCCTGACCTAACCAACATCATAACACTGGTCCATTGATCCAACTAGCTTAATATTGTCAGCACTGACTGGCAGCAACTCTCCACTGTTTCGGATGAAAAACTTTCCCAGCCCAACTTGGAGATGCCAGGAATTAAACCTGAGACCTTTGGCATGCAATGGGCCTTCCTTATAGAACAGAAACACAAGAGCCACCTACAATGGTTGTCTTTTCAAAACATCCCTAGAGATGCTGGTGATTGTCCCTGGACCTTCTGCATGCCAAGCATCCAGCTCAATACTATTTACACTGACTGACAGTGGTTCTCTATGGTTTCAGATGGGGGACATTTAGGGATGCCATAGGTTGAACCTGGAACCTACTACATACAAAGCATTTTCTCTACCACTGAGCCACAGCCCTTCATCTAAAGACCAGAAGGCTGACGGTTCTCCACCACCAGTGCCACACCAGTGGGATAGATGCAATCATGGGGCAAGGAGTCTGGAGGAAATGGGAGCTGATCTCCCAAGAACAGGAGCCCCAGGTGGACTATGAGAGAAGGGAAGAGAAATGGACTATGTGAAAGAGACACTGAGAAGGCTTTAAGACTGGAATCTAGGGATGGTGGGGGATTTCGTTGGGTCTGTTTTACTAAACGAACTGAGCTAATTTGCACCTCTTGGACTAGCATTCGGAGCAGAATGCAATTATCTTTCAGATTTCACACTTCTCCAAATTTTGTGATGAAGTTATTGGTGGTTTTTGGGTTGGTTTTTTTTAAGTATCAAAGCTGCATAACAGGTTGCCTGCTTTAGGATAAAATACATTTATAAAAGTGTACATTGAGGTAAAAATTCAATTTAAAAACATTTATGTGATAATATTTCAGAATGCATTTCCATCTCATAAAAAAACAGATTAAGGCAGAAATGGGATGAAATGGTTTCATTCCCCCAATTGTTTCAGCTATCCTGTGAATGTGAAACAGACATGAATGAGGAATAACATGCCCTGCCCATCTCTAGGCTGGACAGGTATGCTCCTGGGATAATTCCTTTATGGCTAAGAGCTTGAGCATGGGGAAGAGAGGAAGGTACCAAGGGTGATAGAAAGGCAATCCATTCTTCATCGATATTTAAGTTTGTGCAATAAAAGGTGGCCACAGACCAGGACCAGGACATTGATCCACCAGAGGGGTAATAAAATGAGAGGTGTTTTGATGAGGAAGATGAAGGCCTGAACATACTCTGTGCTAAACCATTGCATGCATAACATACTCTGTGCTAAACCATTGCATGCATGCATAAAGTGCTGGCTCCAAGATTTGGGGGGCACTTGGGCATGGCAGGCACAGTAGGTGCCCTAACCTACCTCCAACAGGTGAGGCAAATGGAGAATTCTCTTGGGCTTCATCTGATCTTGAGGGATACTGTGTGCAAACTGGAACTGGTAGCAGTGCTGGAGGGGTGAGGGGACACTCTGCTGGCCTTGAGACCCTGGCAAATTTTCAGCTTCACCAACTCTGGAGTAGGCACGCCATACCGAAATACATAAAATCAAAATAATGCAACGATGTAGCCAAAACCATTTATCAAGGATAGCTGAATTCCTCAACCATGGCATGCTAAGCAAATGTGTGTGTCTTCTCATATTTTGTACACATGCTTTCTTCAATATTACTATGCTCTCCTGCTAATAACAAGGAAGAGGTAAGGAGTAAGAGGGAATTCTGACCACTACACATCCACCCAATTGGAAATCTGAACCAGCCACCTTCTGGGCTTCTTGAGATTTCAACAGTCATTATGAGTCTGTCCTACATACTTCAAAGCACTTTCCCCCCCCATCCATATGGACTATAATTTTGCTTTTCTGAAAAAGACAGAAAGACAGAAGAGTTTGGATTTGATATCCCGCTTTATCACTTCCCTAAGGAATCTCAGAAAAGGGATGCGGGTGGCGCTGTGGGTTAAACCACAGAGCCTAGGACTTGCCAATCAGAAGGTCGGTGGTTTGAACCCCTGTGACGGGGTGAGCTCCCATTGCTCGGTCCCTGCTCCTGCCAACCTAGCAGTTCGAAAGCACATCAAAGTGCAAGTAGATAAATAGGTACCACTCTGGCGGGAAGGTAAATGGTGTTTCTGTGCGCTGCTCTGGTTCGCCAGAAGCAGCTTAGTCATGCTGGCCACATGACCCGGAAGCTATACGCCAGCTCCCTTGGCCAATAAAGCGAGATGAGCGCTGCAACCCCAGAGTCGGCCACAACTGGACCTAATGGTCAGGGGTCCCTTTACCTTTACCTTTAAGGAGTCTCAAAGTGGCTAACATTCTCCTTTCCCTTCCTCCCCCACAACAAACACTCTGTGAGTTGAGTGAGGCTGAGAGACTTCAGAGAAGTGTGACTAGCCCAAGGTCACCTAGCAGCTGCATTTGGAGGGAAGCGAACCTGGTTCACCAGATTACAAGTCCACCCCTCTTAACCACTACACCAAGAAAAGCAAGCTGAGAGCCTTAGACAGCCTTATTCAGCACGTTTTTTATAGAATCCTGAGGAATATCAGTATAGAAAGCACATAACACTTCTAGAAACTTTGATAACCTGGTCAGCTGTGATTTTGCTGGTCTACATGCAGTTTTGTCCTTTGACCAGAGCAGACCACTGGCTCATAGGTTGACTCCTTGTCTGACATCCCTCTGGTCACCAGATCAAAAATCTGCGGTGGAGCTGAGCCTTAACAGGGTCTGGGAATTGATCCCAGCAAAGTGCTTGCTGTATGTTATGCTAACACTGACATATCCTAACTCACCCCTCCCCTGCCTTGCTATGAGCCTCAGAAGCTCATCAGTTCTGGCAGTCAGTCGGTGCCAACAAGCTCCACATTGCAAAATGTTCAGGAGAGATATGTCAGAGGCACCAGCCTGCTGTTAAAAGAGGGAAAAAAGCCTTCAAAAAGAAGCCAGATTTAATATTTCATCAGCAGAACAGATCGAGAGATTTGCAAAACATCAAACAAATACTAATACAAACACCTTCTGAAAGCAAATTAGGGAAATTGCCGCAGACAAATGTTCCCATTGACACGGCAGTGGGTGTTTGCGGGCCTCTGTTTACATTGTCGCATCATGAAAAATACAATAAACACCTCAAAGAAGTATGCTTATTTATTAAGACTATACTTTCATCTTTGGTTTGGGTGACATGTACAAAACATTTCTGCTTTATTCTTGAAGCTGACTCCCCACCCCACCCCCATGATGACACAGCTCCTAATGCACAGCTGGGTGTAGACATGCAAATGGCAAAGCCCTGTAAGCACATGATGGGAGCTGTCGCTGCAGTCAGATGTCTTTATAGTCAAAGGGAGATACTTGTAATTATGCATCACAGTGTATTTTCCAGGGCTCTCTGCATCGTTGTAACCCAGACACAGTGCAAATAGCAGTGATTCTTCAGCTTCATGCTGAATATGTTCCTGGACCAGAAGCTGATTGGTTGATATGGGGGGGGGATTTACAAAACAAACCAGTTGCACATGTTCACCAATGACTCAAATATGAATTGATGCATACTTCCTCTGTGCAATTATGCCATTTTTGCATGTGGTGCACAGCAATGGTAATGTAGTGGTCTGGGGTTGCGGGGAGTCCAAAACCTATTCTTCATTCTACATCAAGGCCCCTGAAGGGTCCCTGCCTCCAGCATCCTAGAGCTGCCCAATCAACATGAAAGAGGAACTTTTTAGCCACTGAGTCTTCTCATCCTTTGTGCTCTGTGTGAGGCTACATTTGAAGGTGACTTGGAAACTGCAGCTAATCCAGAATGAGGCAGCTAGACTGGTGACTGGGAGTGGCCGACGAGACCATATAACACTGGTCCTAAAGGATCTACACTGGCTCCCAGTAAGTACATTTCTGAGCAAAATTCAAAGAGCTGGTACTGACCTTTAAAGCCCTAAGCAGCCTCAGCCCTGTATACCTGAAGGAGGGTCTCCACCCCCATTGTTCAGCCTAGATGCTGACAATGTTGTGTACCACTCTGTTCATGAAAACTCCACTTAGGACCAAATTCTGAAAGTATGATTCTTGTTACATTATCCAGAAAATGCCAAGGTGCCTGGCACATTGACCTAGCAACTACTTTAAGTGCGGGAGCACAACAGCAAGGCATTACAATCTTAAAATAATTTTAGAACACGTACCCTCACCATTCAGGAAAAGATAACAGGAAATGCTAAAAGCAACTCAAAGCAGGGAATCAAGACACTCTAAGAAGTGTGAATACATCTGATAATGAACAATTATGTATAAATTAAGTGTGAAGTTTTCCTAGCTACTGAAATTAAATCTCATGAGACTGCAACCTAGGAAGGGTTAAATGAGAAATTTGAGCTGTTACTTCTATTGAAAACATTAGGCTGTAGCCAAATAAGATTTACTCAGAGTAGACCCATTGAAATTGATGTACCCCAGCTAATCATGTATATTAGTTTCAGTGTGTCTACTCTAGGTAGAACTTGATTGGATACATTCCATTCCATTCCATTCCATGTTCTAATCAGACTAGACCAGCTGAAATTACTAGATCTAAGTTAGTCATGTCCATTCATTTCAGTGGGTCTCCTCTTGAGTATGACTAACATGGGCTGCAACCTGTACCAATTTGGGAAGTAAAGACCACTTTAACTGAGGGAGAAGATGAGGAAGGGCTGATGAATATTTAAGACGCAAAGCACTGGATGAGCATAACTAGAAATAATGACGAAGGATGAAGACCAAAATTAAGGCAGAGGAATTAATCCACCCTCTAGAGTCTAGACCCATGGGGTACACGCCCCACAGGGGGGCAATTTGATTTTTTAGGGGGGCAATTTGGAAGCTTGTTTAGACCAAGTTAATGGCCTTTTAGGCTTCCTCCATGTGAATAGGAGTTCACTTTTTGAATAATAAGAATTATATGTCATGGGGGGGGGGGCATCAGGATTTTAGAGGTGCTTAGGTGCGGCATGGCCAAAAAAAGGTTGGGAACCATTGGTCTTGACCATAGTGGTGACAGCAATAACAAGGGAAAGGGCTGAAGGAAATATGGACAAAGCTAGGCATTTTCAGGCAGGGACCGATTCCAAAGAAGAGAAGGTACATAAACCTAGCCAGTAGCACTCCCCCACACATATAACAACTTGGGATAACAAACCTGGAAGCCAAAAGGATGTTTGGACTGGACAATCAAAACTTTTTGAGGGTACTTTTGGACATTGATAGTGTCAGTGTTCTATATTCTGTATCTTCTGCCTGCTCAGGAGGCTGGGAGGATTGGAAAGCTTAAGACTATGTGTGCATTTCATGGATAATTCTTTGCAAACCGGACAAATTCAATGTGGGCGATCAGTAGAAGTAGGTGGGGAAGGGTCCAAAAGCCTTCACATTTCTTTTAGCAGCAAAACAGAACTACTGTGTGAATCTTTTCTCCACATTTATCAGTCCCAGGGCTTCTACAAACAATGTATTGCCAATTAATTTTGACCTTTTCAGGAAACGAAATATATCAAGCAAATGGAAAATGAATTCCATTTCAGCAGGGTGGCCAAGTTTTAGAACACTTCCAGCTGTTCTAGTTTGTATTTAAGAAAAAGAACACACCCCCAAAACAAAGAGAAAGAATTCCAGTAAAAGACAGTCTGGAAAACAAGTAAACAAGGAGCCTGGAACACATGGCTGTAGTCACAAGTCACTGAGAAATCACTAAAGGTCCATTTCCTTCCTCCTCCAGTGAAACTTGTCTTCTATGAAATAACACATGGGGATTAACACATTATTCACCTACCAAGCCCCATCTATGGAAACCCTGCACAAGGACTCCCACTTGTGCAATGGGGCTTCCCCCCTGCCCTTGCCCCCACCCAAACTGGCTGGTGGGGTGTAACCCATAATTTATATACCAAAGGCCTAAGCAAGAAGATCAGGCCACAGCTTCTGTTTCAGGTGGAGACTGACATGAGTGAATAGTCCTCTGTTCAGTTTCCCCCCTGAATACAGAAATCTAGCATATCAGGGGGAAGCTAGAAAGGGAAAATAATTCTCCTTGATATTTAGGCTGCAATCCTACCTTGCAGCAATTCCCACTTGCAGTAAGTAGAACTTACTTCTGAGTAGACATGCACAGGATTGCCATACATTACCTGGATTTCAAAGGTGGAATTGAGGTCCAGGGGGAATATCTGAAAGGCGGTGCTTCGTCCTGGATCTTAGCTCAGGCAAGTCAATCGAAAAATCGTGTTTTTGGGGGCTGAACAATTTTGGGGTGTCCTGGTGTTTACTTTTTGAAATATGGCAACCCTCTAATAGCGGGTTGAAGAGGTACAGTCAAAGCAGAGATTTCAGCAAGAGAGCCAGATCAATGAATCCATTCTCTCTCTTTTTTTAAAATAATATTTATTAAAGTTTTAAATGTTACAAAAAGAGAAAGAGATAACTCCAAGTTAAACAAAAACTTGACAACACATCACAATAAAGAAAGAAAAGAATAGAATTTTTTTATAAAAAACAGAAAAATAGGAGCAATTAAAAAACACAACGAACCTTCCCATAACTTATCTTTCATTTGCTTGTTTCCTTTACCTCCTCGCACCTCCCTTTTTTGTATTCTAGTTCAGTTAGCTATTTCAGCAAATCCTTTCCATCTTTCCCAATTTTTATCCTATAATTTATCTTAATATAATGTAACTTTACCTTTCCTCCTTTCACCCATTAACAATCTATTTTTACTTAATCCTTTATAATATTTCTGCTAAAGCCACATAACTTCATTCCAGCCTCCTTCTAACATTCCTTAATTTTACAATGTTTCTGTAGATAAACTTTAAATTTCTTCCAATCTTCTTCCACCGACTCTTCTCCCTGGTCTCGGATTCTGCCAGTCATTTCCCCCAGTTCCATGAAGTCCATCACCTTCATCTGCCATTCTTCCCGGGTGGGTAGATCTTGTGTCTTCCAGTACTTTGCAATAAGTATTCTTGCTGCTGTTGTAGCATACATAAAGAAAGTTCTATCCTTCTTTGGCACCAATTGGCCGACCATGCCCAGGAGAAAGGCCTCTGGTTTCTTCAGAAAAGTATATTTAAATACCTTTCTCATTTCATTGTAGATCATTTCCCAGAAAGTCTTAATCCTTGGGCATGTCCACCAAAGGTGAAAGAATGTGCCTTCAGTCTCTTTACATTTCCAACATTTATTATCGGGCAAATGAAAAAAAATTGCAAGCTTGACTGGTGTCATGTATATCATTTTCATTATATTCTCTCTTAAGGCGTTACATGCTGTAAATTTCATACCTGTGGTCCATAACTGTTCCCAGTCAGCCATCATAATGTCCAACATCTTGTGCCCATTTAATCATAGCTGATTTCACCGTTTCATCCTGAGTGTTCCATTTCAACAGCAAGTTATACATTCTTGACAAGTTCTTACTTTTGGGATCTAACAGTTCTATTTCCAATTTTGATTTTTCTACCTGGAAGCCAATTTTTCTGTCCAAATTATATGCCTCCATTATTTGTTCATAATGGAGCCAATCTCGCACTCTATTTTTTTCATTTTTCAAAACTCTGTAGTTTTAATCTATCTCCCTCTTGTTCCAGAATTTCCCAATATTTCAGCCATTTGGCCTCCATATTGAGCTTTTTCTGAGCCTTCGCTTCCATTGGTGACAACCACCTTGAGGTTTTATTTTCGAGCAAGTCCTTATATCTTATCCAGACGTTAAACAGTGCTTTTCTGACAATATTATTTTTAAATGCTTTATGTGCTTTGACCTTATCATACCACAAATATGCATGCCACCCAAATACGTTGTTAAAACCTTCTAGATCCAGCACGTCAGTATTTTCAAGAAGCAACCATTCTCTCAGCCAGCAAAAAGCGGCTGATTCATAATAAAGTTTAAGGTCTGGCAGGGCAAATCCACCTCTTTCTTTAGCATCAGTTAGTATCTTAAATTTTATTCAAGGTTTCTTGCCCTGCCAGACAAATCTAGAAATATCTGTCTGCCACTTCTTGAAACAATCCATTTTATCCAGAATTTGCAATGTTTGAAACAAAAACAGCATCCTAGGCAGTACATTCATTTTTATCGCAGCAATTCGGCCTAGCAATGATAGCTTCAGATTTGACCATATTTCTAAGTCCTTTTTCACTTCCATCCAACATTTTTCATAGTTATCCTTAAATAAGTTCACATTCTTGGCAGTCATATTGACCCCTAGGTATTTCACTTTCTTAACCAATGTTAATCCTGTCTCCTTCTGAAACCTCTCTCTCTCTCAATCACTGTTAGGTTTTTCTCTAAAACCTTAGTTTTCATTTTGTTCAACTTAAAACCCGCTACCTGACCAAATTCTTGAATTAGTTCCAGTACTCTTTTAGTACTAGACTCTGGCTCCTGTAATGTCAATACCAAATCATCAGCAAATGCTTTCAAGTTGTACTGTTTAGCTCCGACTTGTATACCTTTAACCAATTGGTCCCTTCTAATCATGTTTAAAAGGACCTCCAGGACCGATATAAAAAGCAATGGAGAGATTGGGCAACCTTGTCGTGTTCCTTTCTCTATCTTAAATTCTTCCCTCACTACATTATTCACAATTAATTTAGCCTTTTGTTCTGAGTAAATTGCACCTATACCATTTCCAAACCCTTGACCAACCCCCATCCCTTGTAAATTTTTCTTCATGAAACTCCAAGAAATGTTGTCGAAGGCTTTCTCCGCATCCACAAATATCAGAACTGCTTTAGTATTAATATTCACTTGTAATTTCTCTAAGATATTAATTATGTTCCTCGTATTGTCAGACAAGTGTCTGCCCGGGAGAAAGCCCGCTTGATCTTTATGAATTTCTTCTACTAACACCTTTTTTAGTCTTTTAGCCAAAATATCTGCAAAAAAATTATAATCCACATTAAGCAAAGATATGGGGCGGTAATTCTTAAGCTGTGTCTTAAGGCATAAGTTTAATATAAGCTTCCTTCCACGACTCTGGTGCCCTTTTCCCTTCCAATATTTCATTACAGACTTCCTTTAAAGGTTGTACTAACCATTCTTTCAGGGATCTATAATATCTTGAAGTCAAACCATCCGGTCCTGGGGATTTACCTAATTGCATGTTCTGAATAGCCCCTTCTACCTCCCGGTCCGTTATTTTGTAATTCAACATTAACTTATTTTCTTGAGAGATTTTTTGTAGTCCATTTATTTTCAAAAAACGGTCAATGTCCATTTCTTTCTGCGTCTCCTGTGTATATAGTTGTTTAAAGTACCTCTGGAAGCACTTTCTGATCTCCGCTGGATTCTGTATATTCTTTCCTTCCACTTCCAAGTTTGTAATAATATTAAGTTTTTTTCATTTGCCAAGCCAGCAGTTTTCCGCATTTATTTGCCAATTCAAATGTCTTTTGTCTCATCTGTTTAATTTTCCATTCTATTTCCTGGTTCATCATTTTCATATATTGTACTTGATATAACTTTATCTCTTTCAGGATCTCCTGCGACTTTGGTTTCACTCTCAATTTCTTTTCTCCTTCCTTTATTTTCTCCAGAATTTTATCTTTTTTCTCATTTTGGACTCTCTTCTTAATTGCATTCTGTTGTATCAGAAATCCTCTCATAACCGCTTTGCTTGTGTCCCAGATTACTCTTTTTTCAACAGTGGTGTTCATATTTATCTCGAAATAATCTCTCAAGGTTTTTTGGGTCTTCTTAGTCACTTCTTCATTCCTAAACAAAGTGTCGTTCATCCTCCATCTAAAGGAACCAATTGGTGTTAGTTTCATTTCCATCTTCACAGCATTACGGTCAGAGCAAGTTTTAGGGCAAATTTCCACTTTTCTGATCTTCGGAGCCAGCCCTCTAGTTGCCCAAATTTGGTCAATTCTTGTCCATGTCATTTTGGCCTCAGAGAAGAAAGTTCCCTCTCTTCCCAGAGGGTTCTTCATTCTCCAAGTGTCAACTAAATCCATATTGTCATATCAAAAAAAGTTTTTGGTAGTCTACCATCCTTAGTAACTACCTGTCTCTGTGCCTTATCCATATTTGTAGATACCACTCCATTTATGTCCCCCATCAAAATCATATAGTCTTGTGTAACTTCTTAAAAAATTCCAATTTTCCCTCATTTGGTGCATAGATGCCTACTATCAAAAATTTCTCTCCTTGTGATTGGATTTCAATTGCAACAAATCTTCCTTGATCATCTTTAAATATAAATTTCAGTGATAGGCTCTCCTTTGCATAAAGTACTACTCCTCTTTTTTTAACTTTGTCTGATGAAATAAATTCATGGCCCAATCTTTTATTACTCAGTGTCTTCCTATGTAGCCTTGTCACATGTGTTTCTTGTAGACAAATCAAGTCCAATTGTTCCTTTTTCAATAAATGAAAGACTCTGCGCCTTTTTTGGGGGGAATTCAGTCCATTAATATACCAACTTAATATTTGCAATGCCATGATGTGATTACTCTGATTTTCCTCCAACTGCACCCAATGCTTGCTCTTCTTCTGTTGGTATCACTGAATTGTCCAGTCCGAAGCGTAGTTTTGCTATGTCCAGTATTCTTTTTTTGGTGATCTTCTGTCCAATGCTTTTTGTTCTGGTCCTCTATCAGGTGATCTTCTGTCCGATGCTCTTGACTCTTTTCCAAGCTCCTTCTGCAGATCTTCTTCATAATTATTCAAAAATTTAACTTTATCTTCTACTGATTTTATTTTTATTTTCCTTCCTTTGAAACTGAAGGATAGGCCTTGGGGAAATTCCCACCTAAAGTTGATTTTGTTCTTTCTCAGCACGGCAACCAAATCACTGTAATTGGACCTAAGATCCAAAAGGTATTTCGGGATGTCTTTAAAAATATCCACTCTTGACTGTAGTACTTCCAAAGGATTCTGATAATGCCAGCCCAAAATTTTATCTCTCTCTTCTTTAGTTCAGAGGGTAATCAAACAGTCTCTTATTCTATTCTTCTCTTTCTTCCCTCCTCTTCCAAGTCTAAAGGCACTCACGATTTTAAATTCATCCTGTTCCAAATCCAAATCCCAAAAGTCTGCAAATTCCTGCGTGAGAAAATCTATCAAACTGTCCTTCTCCACTTCAGGTACAGCTCTGATCCTCAAATTCGTCTGTTTTTCCTTAAGCTCAATCATAGAAAATTTCGACTTGTGGTCTTCAATTTGCCTCTGCAGGTCTGAGACTCTCTCTGTTTCAAGTTGTGTTACCTTAACTTCCACGGCACGGCAGCAACTTTTTCCCTGGCTTCCTCTGCGGTCTGTCGTATCGTAGTAGATTCCTGTATCAGTTTCTCGATGGTTTCTGTATTTGTATTCACCTTTTGTCCCAAGTTATTTAAGCTTTCTGTGTTTAGCTTAATTGTAGTAGTTGCATCATCGACTTTCTTATTAAGTTGTTCCAGTGAGGCATTTATCTTACTTAATGCAAGCGCTAAAGCTTCTTCTGATGACATTCCTCTTGGTTTAGATTGTGTTGGAACAGCCGCAGATGAGGCAGAAGGGCCGGATGCTGACGCTCTTCGCTGCCAAGACTTCCCAGACCTTGTTGTTTTGTCTTGGAGTGACAAATCTACTTTTTCTTTCCCATCTGCCATAACACTTAAAAATTCCAAGGTCAGTCCCACAGTCACACAATTTTATCTTACAAGTGGAAAATTCCCCTGATCCAACTCTTGTAACAGTTTCAGAAACTTCCTCTAGGGGGAAATAGTTGCTATCTGTACTTGTGTTAATCCAAAATAACGTCTTTTGAAACACAGCTCAAGGAAGAAAGTTAGTTTCAATTTTCAGTTACTTTTCCTCCTTTTTAAGATCAGAAGAGGGCAGCTAAAAACAATGTATCTCTCTATTCACAGTCAAAGCACGTTCCAAGGCACAACAGTCTTATTATCCTATTTGCAACCCGTTCCCAGGTTCTGAGCAGTGGAATTTTAACTTCCTCCCCTGTCTCTTGCAGGTATATATAGTCCAAACTCCCCCCCTCTTCTCCTGCTTCAGGGGGGGGGGGGTTTCACTATTTTTTAAAGAGCTGGAAAAATTAGTCCTTTCCGATTGGCTTTCCGAAACTTTAGCTTGCAGCCTCTTTGCTTTGATCTATTTACAAAAGCGGAAGGCGGACTTCCTGTTTGAGCCTACCCGCTTCAATACCAAATTAGGTCTTTTTTTCTTTAAAAGCTTCCAATTTATTCTACTCACAGGTAGTTGCTTTTAAAATCAAATTGTCCACAGGAAAAAAGTCAGCGCTCTCTGGCAACGGCTGTGCGGCTTCAGTCCGTGGAAAAAGCAGTCAATTCACAGAACTGTGCCGCTCACCCCACTTCACTCCGGAGCCCCGAAATCGGGTTTCCCCACGAGTAGGGGAGGCGCAAAAAGTGCCTGCTGAATTCCACGTTCACAGGCTTCACCCGCCTATGATTTTTGAGGGGTCTCCGCCTTCACCGTGGTGGCCAGACCTGGTTCCTACAGAGCAAATTCCTCCTAGTCAGAGGAATTCCGCCATTATCGATGGCGCTAACCTGGAAGGTGGAATTGAGGTCCAGGGGGAATATCTGAAAGGCGGTGCTTCGTCCTGGATCTTAGCTCAGGCAAGTCAATCAAAAAATCATGTTTTTTTGGGCTGAACAATTTTGGGGTGTCCTGGTGTTTACTTTTTGAAATATGGCAACCCTCTAATAGCGGGTTGAAGAGGTACAGTCAAAGCAGAGATTTCAGCAAGAGAGCCAGATCAATGAATCCATTCTCAAGCAAATAGAATATATGCTACATTTTAAAATAAGCATTAACTCAATATTAACAGTCCCATGTAACTTCATGAATACATTTGTAAAAAAAAAAAAGTGTAAAGTGTAAATCTTGGCAGGAGTCTGAGCATATTCTAAAGGGAGAACGAGAAATTGCTCATTAAGAAGGTCCATTAAATTTAAGAGGAATACTTACAAAACATTACATAATTTGGTCCACTGTCAGTTCAGTCAACACTTGAAAAGCATGACTATGATCATTACACACCACATGTTCCTATATAACCTTCAATCCTTTTTAAATACAAACCCTTTGGATTCCTCTGCCTGAGTGAGTCAGCCACTCTGCATTCAGGAAACTATTTTTTTGGGGGGGGGGAGTTTTTTAAGGAGCTTATTTTTCATTATGCGGTTTTTATTTATTTATTAAAGTATCTACAGTGGGTCTTTCGGTGTAAACAGGTTCCCAAGCTTCCCAAGGCAGCTTAAAGTAAATAAACAACAAGCAAAAACAGAAGAAAAGCAAATCAAGACAACCATTTTAAACCCAACAAATTGATGGCAGATAGAATCGTATAGTTATAGCTCAGCTTTAAAAGATTTAAGATATTTTCAATGGAAGCATCATAAAACCACCAAGGAAAAAACAAGCTGGAATGGATGGGATTTTAAAGTGATATAGATGAGTGCGTGTACATACACACACAAAGTGAATCATATCCAGCATTGCTCAGGAATTCTATGGAACAATCAGGGTTTTTTTTTTCATGTGGAACTTGCCGGAACTCAGTTCTGGCACCTCTCAGGTGGGCGCCATTGCCATTCTAAGTGACTGAGGGAGGTGTTAATAGTGAGTTCCAACACTTCTTTTTCTAGAAAAATAGCACTCGGAAGAACCCAAACAATGCAGTTTTGGGGGAAATTGAGGCGATTTGAAAGGTTCAATCCACCATCTTGATTCAAAATGGCATACAATTGTTACCCAACATAGAAATGTGATGAATATATCTTCAGGTCTGGTTCAGCAGGGCTCTTCCTCTGAATCAGAGACCTCCTCAAGACAATGTTGGGCTGCAGCTGCAGAATATATTACCAACTACACACACCATTGCCCCCCATTTGGAAATGTTGCTTCAGCACCTGTCCGCAAGAGATAACCCTCATGGGACTCAAGCGGACTTTGCCATTATGTAAATTAGCAACAAGAGCAACAAGCTGATGGCAGTCCTCCCCCCTCGCCTTATTTCTTGTTAGGATTCAAGGGGGTCTTTGTTTTGTAAATGTTATTAAGCAGAGACTTTCTCGGGTTCATAACTTTGGGGAGGGTTCAGAGGGAATGGCTGGGAAGAGGGCAAGCTTTGGAAGGCCGGGCCACTTATCGGCAACCCAATCGGACGGGCCGCACAAAGGTCGCGGAGCTCGGAATTAATTAATACAGGTAGCACAATCCTGAGACCTGCCTACTGTTGTGCAACAAAGATCTCTCCCAAAGCTCTTTCAGGGGGCATAAGAATGTCGCCTTTGTTCAGCTGGCTGATTGAATGCTACTCTGTTACCTCCTTTTATGTGGAGGCATATAATGTAACACGCCCAACACAATGTGTAAGTAACATTAGTGTTATGTTATACAGCCCCACAAATAAAAGGATGTTTAAAGTAAAGGCTGACATTCCATCCTCAACTTTTGCTACCTTTCTGTTACATCACACCTCAAACATAACACCGAGCTAAGCCCCTGGCCTCGAAGCGCTGAGACAGAGGGAGATGCATTTCAGTAAGTGCCTTTCAGTTTCCTTATCCGTCTCACTGTTATTAGCTCATATAACCTTTTGTTGCTTCCTGCCCCCCTTGTGTAAGTAGTGCATATTACCACAAATCATTCTAGATATATAAGCAGTAAGCAGGCCACAGGGATCCACAGGGAAGGGCCAGAGATTGGTGCTAAACCTGTGCCAAAGACAAGGTTCAATCCCTGGCCTTGGTTTAGTTTTATTTATAAAAATATTTATACACTGCCAACTTGTATAAAATATTGGGCATATTGGGCAGTATATGCTATTAAAACATCAAACACCATAAAAACAACAACAAAGGAAATTATTGTTGTTGTTGTTGAATTTATTAGTCACCCTTCACCAGCGGGTCCCATAAAAAGTTGCAACAATTTAACGTTCAGAATTAAAAGCAGTTAAAGCAAATTACAGTCATGGGAATAGAGTGGGCCCTGAAAACACACATCTCAGGTGTCGAAGGTCAGGGTAAAGAGGTGCGATGAAAGTCTGTAGTGAAGATGCCAGATGCAGCTCTGTGGGGAGGGAATTCTACAACTTATGGGCTGCCCTCTACTGGGCCACCACCTCTCTCCCGAAACTTCTGAGAGGTGGAACTACCAAGAAGAGCCCCTCTGCTGCTCTTAACACCTGACAGAATTATTACAATGACGGACTAATTGAGGGTCTGAAAGCAGCTGCATGGGCCTGTCAGTGTAAGAAGGTCCTCAAAAGATGCCTGAAAGTCAGTAGTGAGGGTGCCTTCTGAATCTCTGTTGGGAGAGTGTTCCATTGCATGGGACCAGTGACACCAAATACCCAACTTTTAGTTGAAGTCAGCCAGGCCTTTGTAAGGTGAGACAGGAGTAGGAGGGGCTACTGTCTGAAATCCTGAAGTGTACAGGATGAAGATGTCTTTCATGGAGAATAAGGCTAGCAGTGGCTACTAGCTATCATGACTTTGCCCTGCCTCCATGGTCAGAGGTAATAATGCCTCTGAATACCAGTTGCCTGCTGAATACCATAGGAGGGGAAGAGTGCTCTTGAGCTCAGGTGCTGCTTGTGTGTTTCACCGTGAGAACAAAAAGCTGGATTAGATGGGCCACTGGCTTGATTCAGCAGGGCTATTCATGTGTTCTTATGTTCAATTTGTCCCTGTGGACAGTATTGAGCAAGAAGGAACATTGTTCCAACATGCAATAAGGCACCTCATGTTGTTGGGATTTCCCACTCCTAAGTGAAAACAGGATCCCTTACCCAAGGAATAGCCATCTTTTAATTGTAGTACAGTCTTTCTTAGTAACAATGATGTTGTTATGCAGCTAATCAGATTTGGCTACGTAATGGTGTCACAACACTGTTGCTGTTACCAGGAAGAACAACAAAAAACCAACAATGTAGGAAGCAGACGTATACTGAGGACGGATCTACGCTGGTCATTTATAACGTTAAAAATGTATTATTATAATGTGACACTAGAGGGTGCTGTAGAGCAGCGAGCCTTTGATAATGGAGAACTGCATTGAGAGTTATATGACGTTATATTTAATAATGTTCTTACAGCCCAATGTAGATCCAGCCTGAGTCATTAGTCCATTGAGCTCTGTATTGCCAATGCAGACTGACAGCAGCTCTCTAGGGCTGCAGGCAGGGAGGTTTCTCCAGTCCTGCATGGAGACGCTAGGGATTGAACCTCAGACCTTCTGCATGCAAAGCAGGTGCTTTACTATCTCAGCCCTTCTCTAAAGTCGCAACCTTGCAGGAGGCCACCCAAATAAGATGCTTCCACCTCACCTACCTGCCAGATGTGCCCGTTGGGGAGATGGGATCACTTGATTGTACATTGGGACATGTCTTCTCTCTGCTGTGTCTCCCATAACAAAACTCCAAAAGATTGGGAAAGGGGGTGGCAGTATTTTGTGCTGGGATTTTGTGGGGAGGGGAGGCAGAGAAATGGTTCAGAAAATGCCCATCCTTTCACCTTAGCCCCACTTAAATGTATAGAGAAAGATGAGGGGGGGGGGTTGGTCAAGGAATGTTGCAGTAAGCACTGAATCTTCAACTCCCCAGAGGTTTTTTCTGTGCTGGATTGCACAGTCAGTTGTGATTGTTTTGTTCACTTTCCCCCTGCTTTGTTCCATGGGCAGCCCAACATGTTTTCCTGCCGATATGCAGATTTAGCGATGTTGTGTTTGGATTCGCCCATGAAGGGGGCTTCAGCTGACACAAAAGACTTATCAATAGCATTGGACTGTCTTTGACAGCTGGCTGCGCTTCTCTTCCTGGGAACAGAAGGGAGAGGGAGAGAGAAAAGAAAAGTAGAGAGAGAGAGTTGACTATCAGCCAGTTAGTTGCAAAAATGCAAAATAAATAAATAAGAATTCTCTCTCTGTGTGTGTGTGTGTTAGAGAGATATTTATGTGCAGGATTAATATATTTATGTGAAGGAGATAAAAATACATATATCAGGGCTACCTGTTTAGAAAAATACAGATCCTGCTTTACTCTTTTACTCCCTCTAGGTGCCAAGAGAACAAGGCTTCACTTGATCGCCTTGATAAATCCATCATGTTTGCATGCTTATAATTAGATTAGCAGCTGCTGTAAGTCTGGGCACTGGAATGTTTCTGTTTATTAAAAGGAATTGTTTCCTTGAAATGCTGGAGTGACGGTTTCAGCGCCTGCCCGGGTGTACACACACAGAATCCGCCATGCAAACCAGCGTGACTTTCGGCATGACAAGAGAATGAGAGAGAGAGGGAGAGAGGGAGAAAAGAATCAGTAATGGTATATGATTCTCAAATCGAGTCGAACTGATAAAAATCAGGGTTGCTGTCAGCTGTGCAAATTGAGAGCTCCAAGCAAATGCCTTGAACTGGGGATGGTTTTGTGCAAGGAAGGTGCTCCCCCTGCTGTTGATCTGGCTGAAGGAGGGTTTCAGCTGGTGCTACTCCCCTATTTTGTTTCTTTGGGGGGTGGGGGAAGCTGCTTCTTTGCAGTGTCTCTACAACCTCATCCACTGTACAGCTTCTGAGTTTTAAACTGGTTAAGATAGGAATAGGTGTGCTCCGTGGCAGAGTATTTGCTTTGCATTAAGTAACACACAGTTTCATGCCTTGGCATCTCCAGGTAGGGCTGGGAGATAACTTTGTCTGAAATACCCCAACAGCAGCTGCCAGTCAGTGCAGACAGCATTCAGCTAGATGGGCCAATGGCCTAACTTGCAACAAGGCAACTTCTTGTGGTTCCCTTGACATGCCCCAAGCAGCAAGGCTATTGCACTAGAGAGTGCCTTGATGCCCTTGCACAAGGAGCTACACATATGTGCACAAGAAATTTGAATTGTGACAGAGTTGCATCTGCTTTCTCCTCTAATCAAATCTGTAAGACCCAAGGGTTGGCTTCTCACACCTGAAGGGTCACAGCTAAGATGTATGCATTAACAAAATTGGGTTAGAGGTGCCAAGTTCTGCCCAACTTTGGGGGCCTCACTGTGAGCATGTCACATCACACATGCAACATAGAAGTGTGACATCATGATTGTTGTGGCATGAAGCCTGGAGAACCTTGGTGAGGCCTGGCAAGGTCCAGTGCCGCTGCAAAGCCCAGGGAGGCCCCTGCCATTGTGGCAAGGCCCAGGGAGGCCTGCTGCTGCAGTGAAGCCCTGTGAAGCATGCCACTGCCCCAAGGCCCAGCCCTTCAAGATTGGGGGCGGGGCTCAGCCCCATACCAACAGATTTTGAGGATCTGAAGATACCTCAGCCCTATAGAGTTGGTGCCTATGAATAGGATTGTTCCCATATTGCATTTAACAAGAGTGCAAATCTGTGTACACAGTAGTTCAGCTATACACTCATAAAGATATTAACATGTAATGTTGAGCAAGTTTACTGTTTGTGCACCTGTGTACACATTAGCTGAGCTAATGTACATGTGTAGATACAGCTTGTATCTCTGTTTCAGGAAAACATGTGAACAAGTTTTCTAACCACAGGAGGAGAGCTCCCTGATAATTGAGAAGTTTCTTTCACCTATACCCCCAGTTGGGGCTTACTCTGTTTCTCTCTCCATGCCATCTCAATCAGCTGAAGATTTTTAGAAGGAAACAGGGCAGAAGACAGTAGAGGAATGATTCCAATCAAATGTTCATTTAAAAGGAATTCAATTCAGTTCGCATTTAGAGGTGAACCTACCTATCAAATGTACATCTCCTGAAACAAAAGGCAGTCCAAAACACAACCAACCTTTGCAATTTGCACATCCCTGAATTTTGCAATGCAGTTCACCAGCCAAGTAATGTGTACAAAATTGCACATGCAATAACATGCACAAATGCATTACATTACTTTGCAAAATCAAAATCAAATTCAACCATGCATATATTAGGAAAACTTTGCTGAGGAATTTTTTTTAAGAAAAAGAACAAACAAACTTTATGTGAGGAACTGAATTTAAGTTTGGGAAAACCAAAACCAAGAGTTTCACCCCTCTCTAATTAAGGCTATATGCCACAAATATTCTGCTTCCAATAAAGTTGTGGGGGCTAAGCTTTCTGACAAAGCAATTTTGTTTCTGCCACCTGAAAGATCCCAGCAATTTTGCCAGTGCAGACAAATAGAAAACGCAAGTACACACAGCACTGAGGTAAGCAGAGAGGTTTGGACTTCTCTGCACAGCCCAGCACCTTGACACTTAGACCTGTACCTAGAAATCATAGGGCAAGCGGAAAACCGCTCTGCCCCATTTTTTCTAGGAAAAGAATACCTAGGTGTTTCAAACATTTCCTGTAGGGGCCTTGCAGACATACTTTCTGTAGCCCTATAGCTGCTGTTTGTTCCAATGTTTTTTGGACTGGAATTGTAGCAGCCCATCCAAACCACACCACACCACATATGTCAGTTTTTTGGAGGGTGATGGCACTTTCCCTGGTCTACACCAATTGTTGAGAGCTGTCAGGAGGTCCCATTTCCTCTCACAGAGCTACAATTTCCAGAGCTCCTTAGAAAGAGGGATTGATTATTAAACCACTCTCTTGTATCTCTTCGAGGGGAATTGGTGGTCTCCTAACAACTCTCAGCACACTTGAACTACAATTCCCAGGATCCTTTGAGGGACTGTTTTAAGTGGTATGATACTGCTTTAAATGCACAGTACAAATGAGACTGTAGCTGACTGCAAAACATTGGACTAGTATTGTTGCTACACTGAAGGGATTTTATGCTTAAACCGGGAGGGAGAACACCACAGCTTGCATTCCCAAGGCTGGCAGGAGATAGACTTGGCAACTGGGAACGGTCCAGGCCATTTTTAGCACAGCAGTATAGATTCCATGGATTAATCTTCAGTAACCCTTTGGAATGATCAGGGATCACCCACTGGGTCACTTCAGTCCAGTGATTTTAGAAGGGCAGTAACTGAAGTATTATAAATATTTATTTAATTAGGCATATTGCAAATAACACGCTTGGGTTCCAGCTCTTTCTAGACAGCAGATTACTACCATCCATTCTCCCACTGATCGAGAGAGAAATATCACTTTATTCCTCTGAGGGCCATGGTGAAGTATAAGTCTGATGAGGAATAAATAAGAAGCAACTGCTTAAGGCCATCTTTCCTCCTTCTACATTGGATTGCACATGACCCTTAACGAAGCTCTCTTCATTAAGGCAAATGAATATTTGAAATGGATCTGCTAGGAACTAGGAATTTTGGTTCCATTTGCACTTTAAGGTGAATCTCCTAATTTGTCCTTCTTGGGAACAAAGTTCAAAAACTGCTGAATTCAACCAGTGGATGGAAAGGAAGAATGGAGGGCACATTCCTGAGTCTTTCTTTTCAATTTGACCTTGCAAGCTTACCTGTTCCACATCTGATAACATATTATGTCAAGTGATGAAAGGCGGGTGGGTGTGGCTTGGGTCAAACCATGTTGCAGATCAAAGGAGGAGGTCTGGTGGGTGCTTAATTAGACCTGTGGGACGCTACCCACTTCTGTCTACATGGACATTTATCCATGATTTTAGACTGGCGTCTTTTGGCAGCCCCCCCCCCCCCCGCAAATGTGTCTGTCTCCAGTCAGTCACAATCACAAACTCTCCTCCCTGATTTCCATTCCATTTCTACATTTCTATTTGAGCTTTCAGGAAGAAATCTCAATGCATGCCAGGTTCGCCCATGTCACCTAGGAACAGCAGCAGTGAAGTCAGTGCATTTTGACTACCTCAGCAGTAGCAAAGACCCGGGTAGCTGGATGCCCGGACTGCATCATCAGCAGGGTCCGTTGTACATGCTGAGCTTCTGAACCTGCCAATGGGATTTGTGTTCATTTACAGCCAAGTGGGAGGCAAAGCCTATTGGAAAGAACCCAGCAGTGAATTTAGATAGCATCTGCACCTAACTATAGTACTCACACTTAAATAGGAGACTCCTCAGAAGTTGGTGGAATGGAAGCACTTTAAATCAGACCTTGTGTTGTTGTTGCTCACAGAAGACGAAGTCATTTCCACTTTAATAAAAGTGTGCCATGTTGAATAGAGAACTGTCTAAAATTCTTTGAGAAGGGACCATTGTGTGCAGGCAAAGGTGTTTGCAGCCTACAAGTCAACCAGTTTTTAAAAACAACAACAACAACAACAACTTGAAAAAATAGTAATCTGGTCTTTATTTTTTTATTTTTTTTTTATTTTTTAAAAGCAGTGGTTTCATGGAAATGCCAAATAGCATTGAAGACAGAACAGAACCCTGAGGGACCCCACAAGTCAATGACCAAGGCATCCAAAAGGAGTATCCCAGCACCAACTTCTGGGTTTGCCTCTCCAGGAAGGAACAGAGCCACAATAAAACATGGCCTCCAAGTACCATCCCAGCAAGGTGGCCCAGAGCAGTACCATAGTTGATGGTATTGAAAGCCGCTGAAGAGTCCAACACAACCAACAGGGACACACTCCCCCTGCCCAATTCCCGCTGTTAGCATCCACCAAGGCCTGGAACAAAACTGAAATGGATTTAGATTTTAGCCAATTTGGGCTAGTTAGGGGTTGGTTGGGTAGTTAGTTAGCTGCTTCCAGAGCAAAAAGTATTTTTTGTAGAAACAGCATTTGCTTATATCTCAACAAAAACAAGGGGACATTTTCTTCTCTCTAATATAGATTGTGCAGAACTGATATGTCGTGAAGTTCAGATTTCTACCTTTTCTGGTGGAAATGGGGCTCGTGTTCCTTTAAGGATTCCAAGGCACACCAAAATTCAACTAGCAAAGCTTCCCCCATTGCTGCCTCTCTAGGCAGGGAACTGCCAACTGCTTCTTATTTTGCATTCCTCTACACACTAAGTAATACCTCTTTTCTCCCTGATGATAAAAAGGGACTTCCACTCAGTGGGACAGATACACAGAGGAGAAAATGACTTTGTACTATAATAGCCTCTCATGTTCCTCAATAAAATGCACTTGGCAGGAAGTCATTCATCTAACTTCTCCTTCTGTGGTAACAGAAATATTAAACTAAAAGTATACTTTCGATGGCGCTGAGATCTATCTGAGGCATAAAACCTGAGATGGCAATGGACTCGATATGAACTCACATGTTGAGTCATTTGAATGTCATCTTTGAGATTCCATCACTCCTTCTATTTCTGATGTTCAAGCGCGAGTGTCGTTGCTTACGCCGTAACACTGCTGCTGTTTCTTTCTTTTTTTTTTTTTTTTTCACTGCTGCTGTTTCTGCCGCCTTCCACAGACAACAGAGAGGGATAAATATGCCTGGGGAACTCCAAGATTTGCAGGAATGCAAAAAAGCTTAAGGAGGAAAGACCCTAAATGGGGGAGAATCCCCAAATGGCCCAGTGTGGACTGAGCATGCTAAGTGTTCCAACACTGATCTTTGTGGGAGAGTTAGGGAGAAGGCTGGAAGATACTGGGCTGGGGCTGGCAGGGGTCTTCAGGGCTCGGCGGGCATGCTGAGTTGGGCCCAATATTGGGGGGGGTGCGACACGTGCATGATGTCACATGCACAATGCCCCTCCCCTAGGCTTGCCAGGACGCACAAGCATCCCTTTGAGGATTCCCAGAGGTGCTCTGGCAGTTGTGGCAAAAATCACCCTCAATGCCCTCAGCTGACAGGCCAGTGCTCGCCCATCGGAGGCGGGGGGGCTTGGAGAGGGAAAATCACCCTCTGCGTCTCCTGCCCTCACCTAGCAGGCCAGCAGGGGGATGGCAGTTCCCTTAATATTGGGGGGCTCAGCCCCCTGCCTAGAAATATTGAGGGGGATGAAGATGCTTATGCTCTCTATAGTTGGCACCCCTGGGGCTTGAAGCAGGAAGTTGAAGTGAAGGGGCCAGCTTGGAGTTTTCTGGCAGAAGGTGTGGGTGATGCCTACTGTCTTAGAAGGAGGTCACACAAACACATAGAGGCAGATATGTTCATCAGTGGCCATTGGCCACAACAGCTAAATAGAACGTCCAGTTGTAGAGAGAGAGTGCCTTTCAGTACCAGATCCCAGAAACAAACAGGAAGAGAGCATTTGCCTTCATGGCATGCTTGTGAGCTCCCCAGAAATATCTGATTGGACACTCTCAAAGACAAGGTGTTGGGCTCGATGGACCATGGACCTGATCCAGCCAGCCTCGTCTTGTGTTAATTTCCCACTTGCTAATTTAGTTGTCACCATTTATTCAAGACCTAGCCATGCCTCTATGTTTGAGCTCAATACTAGATAATCTACTGCCATGATCTGAAATCCGTATCAATTGATTTCTGACTAGTCAATGGGAAAAAACTGAACTCCCAGGGGATCTCTCCCTCGTCCTACTCCTTACCCACTCCCTATAAGGCTGTTCTTTGACCCCCTCTCTCTTTTTCATTGACTGCTTTACTTTACAAATTCTAAAGCTACATTGGATTCCAGTGGGAATCAATTGAGCTGTCACCGATTCCACAGTTGCAATATTCATTAAGGTGCCACCAGCTTTATGCAAGATCACTGGCCTTACCTTAAGTGGTGAATGCAAGTGGAATGAGTAAATCATGGAAACCAACAAACTGGGTTTCAGCTTCAGAAATTATTGCCCTAAACTAAGGGATTGACTCCTTCCAAATTCTTACAACTCAACCCAGCTGCTAAAGCATGTGGCTTCTAATGTTTGACATCAACTGATCTTGTGAACAAATTCTTCTCATCAGTTAAATGACCAGGACGTACAGTTGAAGGATCAGATGCCACCAAATTGCCATTTAAATTGCATGTAGGTTGCAATTTCAGGTCGGTCTATTTCAGTTTCTCTCAGTTTCCCATTTCTTTTCCAATTTTAGGTTCAGTTTTCCATATTTCATATTTCCATCCATTTGATATTTTTAAAAATCTCATGAACATTTTATTGTACATTGCTCCCAATATACAGTTTTTGCAAGTAGGTTTTCCCTGATATAATGCACGTTTGTATGTTTTGTTCACTAATATATGTATTTTTATCTTTTCATAATATAACATATTTTGGGTTGAAGAACCTCACCACAAGATTTGAGATGTGGAAACAATACTCTATGTTTTGGAAAGTATGTATTATGTTTGCATTGAAAGGCAAAGCGAATCAAAATTTTCTCCTACCTCTGCACCTCAGATGAAGTAGGATTGTGGATGGACAAATCTACTTCTGGCTAATATCATTTCCCATGTTTTTATCCATATTCTAGTTATGAATTTCCACATTATCCTGCCTTTTAAAAAAAACCCTCTCAATATGCATATTTAAATTACGTATGTGTGTTTAAATTTTTGATTTCACTCAAAATGTGCATTTAAAAGTGCATCTTGGTACATTTCATCTACTGAAAACTGCACCAGAATATTGGGAGGACTGTGAAATCCAATGAATAGCTAAGGTCCGATCTCCACATTAGAGCGAGAGTTGTAGATCAGTTAATTGCTTATATACAATTCCTTAATCATCTCTAGGTATAGTAAATGCCCATTTACCATCAGTAGTGACAACAACTGGCATGTGAACGATCCAAGGAAATTTGCCTTTTACAACTTTGCAGGATAGGCTGTGCCCCACTCTTTTATTACCTTCAGTGTGTGGGAAAGGGGGGATTTCCAGATGTCTGATTTAAATCTGCTTTAATTTCCATTTATGCTCCTTTGTCCTAGAATCTCTCCGGGGCTGAAAATAGAAGCAAGTTAGGTTCTTCTCTCTTCCGGCTATAAACGATTTCCCTCTTCCAATTCTCAGCACCCACCCCAAGCCACAAACTCTTAGGGCAAATTGGAAATTTGATAGGCAAAAGAGAAAAGCTTCTTCTTTCACCACCTCCTCCTCCTCCTTTACAAAATGTGTGCCCTCCTCCTTCTGCCAACAAATTCAATGGACCTTTCGGTGGTGTTCCTACACACATGCACCTTTTTAAGGCTAATATTCCTTGGGTTAAAGGAGTACAGCTTTTATATGAGTATTAAAAATGGAAGCGAGCTTGCGTGCCGCTAATGCCTTGCTTTTTACCAGCGGCTGATGGAAACAAAATCTCTCCCAGCTGCTTCACGAGGCTTCTTATAAGCATTGGGGAACATCTGGTTCCATTGTTCCACAGCCTTTAAAACACACACACACAGGGAGAGAGTGCTTGCAATCCTTTATTCTAATTGGGTTCTTACTTCACTTTCAGGTGGAGACGTGGCTGTGATTAATAAGCAAGGCAAAATGAATATGTTCGCGATTAGCATTCAAACTTTTAAAGATGGCAAGGTTTTGCCTGGCCGTGGCTGCACATTTTTATGCCTTCCCCCTCACCGTAACAGGAGAAAAGAGACTGAATGAGGTCAATTCTAGAAATACATACATAAGCACACACATACATTTCTTTGAAGCTAGCCAGCCTGGCAGTTCTTTGCAGAACTTTTTCACCTCAGAGGAATGTTCCATGCAACTGTTGCCTGCTCACCCATTCTCCTGCAAGCACCATCTGATTTGTGGTTTGGTCTATGGTCCTCACATTCCTAAGGCATCCTGGCTTCTGGTTCCCCTAGGTTCCAGCAGGTTCCACTTTATGTGACTGCATGCCTGAAGAACCCAATCTTTGTAAATTTCTGTACAACAATTAGCAAAATTCAATGGGAGAGTGGTGGTCCTGCACAGCCACAACTTGTAACTGAATGTTTTAACTGAGGGCATACAGTTGCCCTCATGTTATGTACTGAAGTTCTCACCCTGGGCCAGCAGGGGGATACTGTAGATAGTTTTCACTCAGGTCCACATATGCAAATAAGGGATTGAAAGTGACATTCAGTGATTGGATAGTTACAGAAAGTGGTTACTGTTGCATTCTAATGGAGCTCTATATAAGCAGGCTGGCTGAACCCTTCAGCTCAGTTCTGTTCTGTGAATAAACAAGAGCTGTTTGAAGAATCGCTGTGCCGTCTGATATGTTCACCCACAACTTAACACTCCACTCATACAAATCCAAGTTGCCAGTGTGTATACGGGGCCCACGACTCACCCCGTATCTGTGTCTGTACAATTAAAAATAAATAAATTCAAGTCTGCTTCTGGGTCACTTTGTGCTTTCTCTGTTTTGACCTGTGTTCTGTATTCTGAACTGCTCTACAGAATACAAAGCTCTGGGTTTCCCATTCACTATAATGGGGAGTCTAAAAGCACTTTCAACTTTCCCCCCTTTGGGCCAAAATGGGTGGAACTGACAGCACATGAGCCCTTCTAAAGTGGATTAAGCCTTCCATTTTTATTTTTATTTTTCAGATACGTGAAGAGGTTTCCATGAAGGCCACCTTTGAAACTTGTGTTTTTAAATAAAAGTTTAGAACTTTTTAAAGCATTTTCTGCCACAACTGGATTAAAAAAATGCACTCACTGTTATGACTTCTGAGGGGGTGAATCCTGCAAAAACTTAGAATGATAGCTGCAGTGGTTCTTCAAGGAGGACAGGCTTTACTGTTTCAAGGTGTGTATTAAAGGGGCGGGTGTACTGGGGGGGGGGGATGGCACGAAAAAGAGTGAAATGGTGAAAATGTCACTCTTTAGCAATGGCTCTGCCTGTTTCTGATCTGCATCACTTTTGCACGTTTCACCCATGATGCCATTCCATTGCAGCATTAATCTGAATTTAAAATTTAAAAAAATGTGTATTTTCTGTCAAAATACATATTAAAATGTTTATTTTTATATGCTTAGCTGCTGAGAATGGTGTCACAACATTTGCAGCCATGCAAAATATGGCACATAGCTTAGTTCTCAAAATCAGCACTTCTCCATTTTTTTGCAATGCTGTATTCCAACCAAAAAGGATACAACAAAATGTATATAATAGTGAAAAGAACATACACATCTACATTATATTAGGGGAAGTTATATTATATTAGAGGAAGTTGCAAAAACAGATATATTAAGCAAAATTACGTATAAAACATACATTAGGAGAAATGTGTGCATGTTTCATGCCGGATTTTTAAAAATGCAAACTGATTTGGAAATGGCACAAACCCATTGGGACTACTATAGGGGCACCAAATATAGGGGGTGGAAAGGGGCCACCATCCCCATCTGCTGCCAGGCCCTAGTGAGAACCTTGGGATGTTGCCCATGAGACAACCTGGTCGCCTTATTGAAGACTGTCCTCAAAATTTCTCCCGTCTTGCCTCCAAATGGAATGTTACCTGTGATGAGATTTTGGTTGTGACTACGTTTCAAGGCAGTATAGAAGTGTGTATGTGTGGAATGACTACTAGCTGATCATTTCCGCATTCATCTCCCACCTAACTCAGCCAGATCCAGAGCAAAAGGAAAATTAATGGTGTAACTTCTCCCAATGCATGTCAAGCTTAATTTTACTTTAAATCAGTTTTAATTACGCCAATGAAGTTTATAGTTTTAATGGAAAGAACCTGTTTTGTGAAACTCTAGAAGGTACTATATAAAGGGCTCGGAAGGATTTAAAGTCACATTAACCTTGACGACGCAGGCATATTTGGTTTGATTGCATTAATTTCTGTAGCCCACATCCTTGAAAATCTTGTTCATTTTCCAAGTCATTTGGCAGTTGGTTATATTAGCTTTGTTCTCTCAGTTGTTACTGTGTTTTTGTTTCCGGAATTTTATGCTTCCTTGTCGTTCTCTTGCACCCGAGATCACAGTTTCTGTTTCAGTGTAGAGTCCTTAAAATGCCTCTCTGGGCAGAAAACTTAGTCACTACACAGGTTGAAAAGAATAAACACAATCAATGGCTATGTCACTAAGTCAGGCCTACCTTACCCAGGACTGTCAACACACACTGGCAGCAGATCTCCAGGCTTTCAGGCAGGAGACATTCCCAGCCCTACTTCATAGAATTGAGAATTTGGAAGGAATCACGAGGGTCATCTAGTCCAACCCCCTGCTTTGCAGAAATCCTGACTAAAGCATCCATGATGGATGGCCATCCAACTTCTGCTTAAACACCTCCAAGGAAGGTTCCATATTCCAAGGGAATCTGTTCCCCTTTAGAACAGCTCATCTCTCAGAAAGTTCTTCCTGATGTTTAGTCAGAATCTCCTTTCTTGTAACTTGAATCCACTGGTCCAGGTACTACCTTCTGGAGCAGGAGAAAACAAGATGGTGGCGGGTCAAACCTGGGATCTTCCTCATGCAAAACAGATGGAGTACTATTGGATAACTGCCCTTCACCATGAAATTGCCACAACAGAGCTTTTCTGCCCAGATTACATGGTGAAACTATTATTTGGTTGTATCATTTGAGGCACCCCCTGACACGTACTCTGACCACAATCCTATGTCCGGCACAGGGGCAGACTTGGATGGCATAAACCTGGGGTGTCATTGTCCCTCCCACTTCCTCCAGCTCAGAGAATCACCCTTCCAATCCATCCCTCACTGCCATCAAGCTGTAAGAGAATAGGGCAATGGTTCTTTAGAAGAACAGGCACCTCCTCAGAAGAGGCAGGGTTAATAGGAAGTTCAGGTTGGATGTCTCTGAATAGTATTTGCTGGGAATTGCAGGTGGGGAGAGAGCTGTGGTGTTCAGATCCCACTTCTGGACTTCTTATGGGTACCTGGTTGACCACCGTGAGAACAAGGTGCTGGACTTGATGGGACGTTGGTCTGATCCATCAAGGGTTTTCTTATGCTATTCTTACCTGGATAGAGATGCACGAAACACTCTGACTTTTGTATGGCTGGAATGTTCCTCTGCCCACTAGGTCCTATGGTCCACCTTCTTTTTAGCCTCTGCTCCTGCCTCCCATTGTTGTGTGACTCCTGGATGGCTGCCCACCAGAGAACATGGTGCCCAGGTCGTGTGTGCAGACTTCTTATGTGCCATGGCTGAGGGGAGAGTTGGTCACCGTGAGGATGGAGTGGTAAGCTATGTTCTGAAATATTTACATGTTCCAAAATGTTTCCCGATTTTCATTCATAAAAACATCAGAAGATGTGTGCAAGCCATTGGAAGTAGTCTCCACCTTTCACCTGTGCATACTTTCCCCCACTGAAAGAAGAATGGATTCCCCCTACACACATCATTTCTATGTGATAGGGCAATTTTAGGTTTAAGCTGGAGAAGTTTGAAAACGTCAGCTTGAATTTCTGTAGCTATATGCAGGAGCAGCTCAAGAAATTTTGCTACCTGAGACAAAGGACAAGATTGTGTCCTCATCATTTCATGTACAGAAGCCAGTCAGTCTGACATCTTATTTCAGTAATGGGATATTGTCCTCCACCACATCTCTGGTTAGCAGTCCAGTTCGAGGTGTGGGGCATGTGAAAGAGGTCCCATGGAAAAGAAGAAACAGCCAGGTACTGTATAGAGCTTCTACATTTTTCAAGCAGAGGTAGAGAATCTCCGCCAGTTTTAATGTGTTTTAATCTAGTTTATCATTGGTTTTAATTATTTTTTGAATGCTTCGAATAGTGGCTTTAATTGATAAATTTTTAAAGCAATGATAATAATTGCTTTATTTGATAATTTATTTATTTTTTCCCATCCTTGTTGTAATTCCACATTAAGGTTTGCAGTCAAGGGGTATATCATTTTTATGAAATAAATTAAATAGACGGGGGGAGAAATCTGAAGAAATGTTGTTTCAGCTTTTGTTTACCTGCGCTGCTATCCTCCCATCTTAACTGGCCCTAATGAGCGATGCTGATTCAGTTCTGTGGGTGTCCCTCCTGTTCCTCCTTTTGACGTTCCCTTTCCCATAATAAGAGATGCTCCAAAAGGAAGAAAGGCAGGCATGTCAGAAGTGGCGAAAAGGATCGTAATGCACAGCCTCTCCCTGTTCTTTCTGGGTTTCTCCATTTGGAAAACAGATGGTTCTCAGGCGCTGACATTTCTTTACAGTTTTGCAAATGAGCTTGCAGTAGCAATGTGCCCAGATGTATAATCCAGAGCAATGCAATTTCGAGCCAGGATTATAATTAACAGCAGCTCAGTGAAGTTTAATAGGGCAGGTTACAAACGTCTAATTTCCCTCCACCCCTCTCCACGAGCCATGAATCTGCGCTGAGGCTTAGTGAGCGTGTTCCTGAACACAGCTCCTGCTTATCCCTGGCTCGTGACTCTTGGGGCTGTTTCATGTTTACCTTACATGATAATTAAAGGAGGGAAATAAAGTCTGAAAGAAAGACTGACTGACATTTAATATCCTCTAAAGTTCTCTTGTTTCCTTAAGTGATCACTCGTACCAAGGGAGGGTTAGGGGGTCTCTTATTGCCCGCCAGGTCCTGACCCGCAGATCAACGAACTGGGCTGTTACCTGACCCTCTATGCCAGGTGTATGCCTACAGGTCATAAGGCTAAGAAAGCAGACTGAGACAAGGCTCACCAGTCCAAATATATCATTGCCGTTAACCATTTCAAGCCCGTTTCATTGTACCTTGAAGGCTCCGGGCTCTGGAAGGAAAAAGAAGTGGGAGGCTTTTCAAGGTGGGAATGGCAGCTTTTGGCATTCTCTAGGAAAATGAGGACAAAGTTAGGGGCAGGGGGAGGAAGACATGGTCCAGCTAGGCCAGCATTCTGCTCTCAGGATGCCATCCAGATGCAGGATTTGGGCACAAGAGCACTCTCCCCTCCTGTGATTTCAAGCAGCTGATATTCAGAAACATTACTTCTCTCAATTGTGGAGGCAGAACATAGCCATCATGGCTAGTAGCCTTCAATAGCCCTCTGCTTCATGAATTTGTTTTACCGTATTTTTCGCTCTATAAGACGGACTTTTTCCCTCCTAAAAAGTAAGGGGAAATGTGTGTGCATCTTATGGAGCGAATGCAGGCTGCACAGCTATCCCAGAAGCCAGAACAGCAAGAGGGATCGTTGCTTTCACTGAGCAGCGATCCTCCTTGCTGTTCTGGCTTCTGGGATAGCTGCACGAAGCCTCCTCAGGGCAGTATGGTGTAGTGGTTAAGAGTGATAGACTCGTAACCTGGGGAACCGGGTTCGCATCTCCGCTCCTCCACATGCAGCTGCTGGGTGACCTTGGGCTTGTCACACTTCTCTGGAGTCTCTCAGCCTCACTCAACTCACAGAGTGTTTGTTGTGGGGGAGGAAGGGAAAGGAGAATGTTAGCCGCTTTGAGACTCCCTTGGGTAGTGATAAAGCAAGATATCAAATACAAACTCTTCTTCCCCCTGCCCTGAAGAGGCTTTGTGCAGCTATCCCAGAAGCCAGAACAGCAAGAGGGAACATTGCACAGTGATCCCTCTTGCTGTTCTGGCTTCTGGGATTCAGAATATTTTTTTTCATGTTTTCCTGCTTCAAAAACTAGGTGCGTCTTATGGTCTGGTGCGTCAGTAGTTCTCTTTCAGATTCACCCAGGTTGGTGGCCATCACTGCCTCCTGTGGAAATGAGTTCCATAGTTTAACTATGTACTGCGATGAAGAAGCGCTTCCTTTTATCTGTCCTGAATCTTCAAATGGTCACTGTCAAGGGATGCCCCCCAAGTTCTAGTTTTATGAAAAAGGGAGAAAAAAAGCTTTTAACTATCCAGTTTCTATGTGCCATGCATAATTCTATCAAGTTCCACCATATCACCTCTTGCTCATCTTCTCAACAACTAAAAAGTCCCAAATGCTGCAACCTCTCTTCATAGGGGAGTTGCTCCACCCCTTTCATCATTTTGGTTGTCTTTTTCTGAACGATTCAGTTCACTTTTTTTGCAGTAACCTGATCTGATAATTCTAACTCAAATCTGCATTTATGTTGGTTGGAGAACTGCATTGCAAGATTTGGAGAAGTGCAGATTTTAAAGGCTAGCTGTGCATATTAGATAAAGGTTTATATTAGTTTCTCATTCAAATGCAAACAAAACTGATTTATTTTATTTAATGGGTTGGACTAGATGACACTCTGGGTGCTTTCCAACTCTACAATTCTATAATTCTATCATTCATTTATTCAAGGCATTTGCTGTATATACCACTGATGTAATGTTGAACGTAGAGTATTTCCTTTGCAGTGGAGAATTTTGGGTTCAAGTCCCTATCTTGGCATTACAAAAAGAGCAGCAGTGATTAAAATAAATCATTTGATTTGGACCATGATGATGGGAGTGACTTGCAAAGCATAAGTACATAAGAAGAGCTGGCTGGATCAAGCCAATGGCCTATGTAATCCAGCATCCTGTTCTCACAGTGGCCAACCAGATGCCCACGGGAAGTCTACATGCCGGACACGAGTGCTCTGCAATTCCA
Source organism: Podarcis erhardii (assembly GCF_964252035.2). Classification (NCBI taxonomy): domain Eukaryota; kingdom Metazoa; phylum Chordata; class Lepidosauria; order Squamata; family Lacertidae; genus Podarcis; species Podarcis erhardii. The sequence continues at coordinate 24,395,353 of NC_138503.1, forward strand.
AGCAATTGGTATTCATAGATTCATCAAATCACCTTAGGGTGAATTGTGGGTAGTAAGTGAATGAATGAATGAATTGTAGAGTTGTAAGAGGGTCATCTAGTCTAACTGTGCAATGCAAGAATCACAGTATACTGCCTCTAACCATGGAGACAGAGCACAGCCATCACAGCTAGTAAAAGAACCATTTTTGTGTGTTTTTTAAAGACACCATACAAATCTACAATGCTTTCTCCCTTAAAAGGGAGACATCTGCATAAGCTACACAAATTTCCCAATTGCACAAGAAGAGAGACTGGAAGTAATATTGTAAACCATATTTTTGTGACCTGTATATTCAGCACCCTTGTGTCATTCCTCCTGTCCAGTCAAGTGGGCTGGCTTCCTCATTGGCCTAGCAAATTTAGTTGTGTGTGTGTGTGTGTGTGTGTGTGTGTTTTCTGTGGCAAGACAGGAGAGAGAGACAAGAGCACACAAAAGCATAAAATATTTTGCTGGTCCACTGGCTATGTTGGGACCACCCTCGTATCCTATAAATACCACCCAGTTCTCACTAACGATGCAGAAACCTTTGCCAAATATTACATGGGAATGTTCCTAAATGGAGAGAAACATTTCCACTTCTGCATGATATTAACCACTGGAGGATTTGCAATTGTGAATTTGGGGTTGCTGTTGGCTTTCAGAAATTAGTCTGTGCAATGCCAAGTGCTTCAGGGTAGAAGAAATATTACATGTGATACTATTATATTGAGTTTATAATATAATAAAGGCTTTGGAGGAAGGAAAAAGACAATTTGCGTTCTTCTAGGGCATGGAATTATTCAGAATCCATTGCTCCGGCAGGACTGATGAACTGAGCAGCCTAATACAGCAACATTTCAGTTTTTCTGGCACTCAATAATAGGTTCATTTTGTGAAGGTTTTTTGTTTTTTTAAGAATTCACAGAATGTTTGCACCTTCCTTCCAGGTGTTGCTGGACCACAACTCCCATCATCCCTGGCCATTGGCCATGCTTGTTGGGACTGATGGGGCCTGTAGTTCAGCAATATCCAGAGGACCAGTCACCACACTTAAGGTCTGATCCATCTATCACAGGGTTTCCCAAACTTGGGTCTCCAGCTGTTTTTGGACTACAATTCCTATTATCCTTAACCACTGGTCCTGCCAGCTAGGGATGGTGGGAGTTGTAGTTCCAAAACAGCTGGAGACCAAAGTTTGGGAAACCATGGTCTATTGTATGAAATAGACCTCTAGATAAGATTGTATCTGTGGGGGGCAATCTCCTGCAGAGCACAGTAATCAATTGGCTATATACTGTATTTTCTGTGTACCCCAATGTATAAGATGTATAAGACACCCCAATGTATAAGATGACCCCTATTTTTTTTGAACCCAAGGTTAAGAAATCTGGCTAGAGCCAGAGTTTGAACCTCTACCCTAGTCGCCTGTGCCAGAGCCCAAACCTGAGCCCATACCTCCCAGACCAGACCAGAGCCTGAACCCCAACCCCTGTGCATTCACCATATAAGAAGACCCCCCAAAACATTGTCTTGTACACAGAGAAATATGGTAACTGAGAGCAGATATATTGATAGCAGTGGCTTCATATATTCTTTCTCTTTCTCTTCACGTGTGTAGAGGGGCACCACCTTCCTGAGTTTCACTCCCCCACCTAGTCTACATATTTCTGAAGGTAACACAATCATACACCAAAAACATAATGTCTGATGTTGCTTCTGCTTGGGTTTTTTTGGGGGGAGGGGGGAGGGGGAAGCATGGGAAAAGCAATGAAAGCAACACAGCAAAGAACTGCATCTAGCGCTGCATGTATACATTGCCTTATCAGGAGCTATCAAAGTCCATTTTCGGCTAATGCAAGTGAAAGCAAATGTACAAGACGGAGCGTGGTCAGTGGACAGAAAACTCCCTTTGCATGTTGCACTGCTCTTAGCTCACCATGTCAGCATGGGGTTGTCTGCCAAGATTGTCAGGGCTGGCGTGTGATTTGTCCTGAAACATGCAGTCGATGAAGCTGTAACAGCTTCTAGCTGGGCTCCCATCAGGACCAGTCACAAGGCAGGGTCAGGGAGGGTCAGGATGCGGATAGAACAATGGAAGCCCAAGAAGCAGAACGTAAGAGTGAAGAGGGGGAAGCAGGGGGAATTCTCCCTGTGAAGTCAGAAGCGAAACAAAGTTTTCAGAAGCTTCTCAGTTATGAGCACTGACTGGATTCACTCTTGGCGGGAAGGCAATCTTTCAAATGTACTGCAAATGTTTGCAGACGAATCAGATGCTCATTGCAATTAGGTGGCATCCCAGCCATCAGAGGTGATCACATGCACAAGAAGAATGAGTTCTCCCTAGAGATGGGAGAGAAATTCGATTCTGTATTTTAAAGGTGAACCTACCAAAATAATCACTTTCCGAAACATTGCAGGAACCGAAACACAGCCATCTCTTGAAATTTTCACTTCTTAGAATTTTGTAAGGGAGTTCCCCAGTCAGGTCATGTGCACAAAAAGTGTATATGCTAGGGCAGAGTATGGGTGCAAATGAATATATTAGTGAAAACAACATGCAAAAAAAAAAAAAAATGCTGTGGAAAATACGTATGCTAGGGGAAATTGTATACAAAAATGGATACAATGGGATAAATTTGTATTTAAATCCCATGATTTATTTATTTTTAAGCAAACTGATGTGGAAATATGGAGTTAACTGTGTTAGAAGAACTGTAACCTGTGCTTGAGGGACGTGGGTGGCACTGTGGGTTAAATCACAGAGCCTGGGACTTGCCGTTCAAATCCCCGCGACGGGGTGAGCTCCCGTTGCTCGGTCCCTGCTCCTGCCAACCTAGCAGTTCGAAAGCATGTCAAAGTGCAAGTAGATAAATAGGTACTGCTCTGGCGGGAAGATAAACAGCATTTCTGTGCGCTGCTATGGTTTGCCAGAAGCAGCTTAGTCATGCTGGCCACATGACCCGGAAGCTGTATGCTGGCTCCCTCAGCCAATAAAGCGAGATGAGCGCCGCAACCCCAGAGTCGGTCACGACTGGACCTAATGGTCAGGGGTCCCTTTACCTTTACCTAACCTGTGCTTGAGCTTGGCTTTGTCCTCCTTCCTTCCATTCCCTTTTTCCTTTGTGCCATGTCTTTTCAGATTGCAAACCTAAGGGTAGGGGCAAGACTGCTTCTCTGAAAGGTGCTCTTGAACCTTTGTGGCTAAAGAGCAGGGCATAGAACATACAGATATATTGACCATGGAAGAACCTGCCTGCAGGTTAATTGTAAGGATTGGTGAGGGCCCTCGGATATAGCCTGTCAGTGGAAGCACCACTCCAAGGGGGCTGGGAGCTGCCATTACAATTTCCCATGATACACTGGAGTGCCTGACATGGTGTCATGCCAGGGAATTCAGGGAATTAATAGGGACGCACACAGACCCAGTTTCCTGGTCTGGAGGACCTGGAGCAAATGTTGGGGCTGGTGGATCCCGCTGGGGCACTGGTGGGCCCCAGCAGCTGCCTGAGGCTGCCAGGTGCTGGTGCCAGAATTGCTCACAGCCATCCCATGGTGCCTTGCTCCCCCCTCCACAAGACAGCTGTACTTCATCAGGAGAAAAGTGGCTTTTGAGAGGTGCTTTGCACTGGCAGCAAAGCACATTGAAGCAGTTTGGCGTCCATCTGGCTAAACAATGTTTGATATAAACGGAAGATCGTTATCATCAAAAGCTCATTCAACATGGTGTTTCACTCATGTTGTTTGCTAATTCCAGTGAACCACTTTCCATATAGAAGTTTAAATTTCCTCCCCTGTAGCTTCCGCTGCAAGCTGACAGTTTACAATGGAGGACCTCTTAATTTTTATTTTTATTAAACCCCCCCCCCCCACACACATTATACTGCTTGACTTCCAGTTGCCTCCATAGAGGCAAATGAGTTGGGGTTCAGTAGCAACCAGAGAGGGGAGAGGGTCCAGGTTGCATTTTAATACCAAACTCCTTAGTTGGGGCTTCCTGAAACAATTAGCAACCCAAACACAATTACCTGTTGCAATTCACATGTCTCTGAATTTTGCGGTGCACATCTCCATCCAAATTTTTGTTGACATTTGTTTGTCTCGAGAGACAATGGAGTGTGCCTCTGGGGGTGAAGTCAAATGGCTGCATTAAGAGCGCCATAGTGACCTCTCTGGGGTGCAAGCCTGGGCAGTGTGTGTATGGAGGTCCTGCACTGCTCAGATGACTGCCCGCCTCACTGATGTTGTCCAAAGGAAAGCAGAGATATGTTTGGCAGCAGCTTGCCACGAGGAGTTGTCCCTTCCAACCATCTTAGGGACTCCACTCCAGATTTGTGTAGGTTTTACTCCTTAGCCTTTTCTTCTCCCACAGGGCAGCAGAGGTTTAGGATCAGTTTTCCTTCTCCTAGATGGGCCACCTTCCCAGGTTGACATGTCCCATCTGCTCCTCACTTCCCTCTATATCATGTGCAGAAACCACCTTCTTGACTGTTAGACCCACTATTGTTCATGTCCCCTCTATCCGCCAGAGCCTGTATCTAACCCACTGAAGGGGTTGAGACTCATTGTCTACCCTCACCTGGTTTAGCTGGCTAGTTGAAGCCATTCCTGGGGTGTGATCACTGTCACATGCTGATAGCTTCTAGGAGCCACAGGTGAGATCTGAGTGCAGAGTGGAGACCAAAGGTGGATAAATAACCCCAGAAGGAACATGATGTTTCCCCACCAAACATACTACCACTCCCCTAACACACCATACAGCCATCCAAGTAAGGTGTTGAAAAATGTCTATTTCATGAGAAAGCGTGCATAAAAATGCATGCACTAGTGAAAATCACATACAAAAATGTGGGAATTGCTCGCATAAATGTACGCAGGAGGAATGACTCACACAATAATGCTGATGAATTTTAATGGGAGCTTTTTAATTGCAATAATAGTCAAAGCAGCAAACTGATGTAGATATGTGGAGAAATGAATTTTAAGTTCAAAAAAATTGAGAAATTTACAGATAATCTAGTAGCAATAGAACTTGCTGGTACCCCACCATAAACCATTGAAAACCCTTCAATACATGTCACCAGTGTTGAAATCCTATGATGATGAACGATAAAGTAGTCGGAAAGAATAAGCAGTCCATGGGGAAAGATGTCATAAGGATCATCCTGGAACTTGTATTCTTTCTATTGATAACAGCCAAAGTTTGCCCAACTTGTCAGAAAGCCAGACAAGATGGTATACCCTGGCAGAGCATGCTTTTAGTTTAATTCATTGCTTCACCCACATTTGTCTCTGGCCCCACCCACTTCTGGTGCCTGGAAGCTTGCACAAAAGGGAATGTGGCCTTTGAGTTGAAAAAATTCCCCACCCCTGAAGGAAAACTATTTAAATCAATGAACTTACGTTAATCAAGTCCATTGGTTTCACTAGGTCTACTCTGAGTATAAGCAAGTTATACTCAGAGTAGCCCCAATGAAATTAATGGACCTAAGTTTGTCATTTCTGTAAATTATACATATAATGTAAGATTTCTGAAGCTCCCCTCCTCCATTTTGGAAATTAATGTTACAGGTAAGCATCTTTAATCTTCATTTCTTTCCAACACTAGTCCTACCTATAAGAAATTATTCTTCCCTCCAAAGAAGGAGCTCTCTTTTTCTCTCTCTGTTTCTGCCCCCGCAAGAAATTTCCAGAACAGTCTGAAATCACACACACAAGACATAGCTGTGAAGAGACATCGGTCCTCAGGGCATCAGCCCCTGACCATCATTACTTTCCCAGATAGCTGTAGTTCTCACAGATGTAGACAGCAAAGTTATTGGACTCTGGCAAAAGAAGAAGGGGAAAAAAATGAAGAAGCCTTTCTTTTTGTATGCCATTGTAAAGCCAGAGTGGACCCTTGGTAGAATCTGGGGCTGCGTTCTTGCTTCAAGAGCTCCAGCATATCTGAAACAGCCAATGTCATAAAAAAAACACAAACATGAATTACGGCCTTGCAACTGGTTTAGTGTTTTCATCCACACACACTTTTATGACGTTGTTCAGTGCAGATATGAAATATTGCAGTGATCGCCCTCCTGCACAATGCACTCCATCTCCTCCGAAGATGCTAGCTGCTCCTGCTCTGAACGTTTAGCCAAACTCTGCTTCCTTGCAATTTCCACCTATAGGTTATAGTCCATCTTCTGCATGACAGCCCTTCAGATATTTGAAGGCAGGTGCCATCTCCCTCCTTTAATCTTCTCCAAGCTAAACATGCCCAATACTTTCAACCATTTCTCACAGAGCTTGGTTTCCAAAACCTCATTATCCCTGTTATTCTCCTCTGGTCATGCTCTAGATTTTTGAAATGTCCTTAAAATGTGGCACCCTGATCTGAGCCTGGCACTCCAGGCTTGGCCTAACCAGTTCATAATAGAATTTGAACTATTATTTCTTGTGATCTGGACATGGCACTTCCACTGCTGCTGTAGAATGGCACTCTCTCCTGCCTTAGACAATACGATTCTGACTAGGGGTGTGGAAAACATTGTTTTCAATTCTGCCCTGTATTTGTCACATGCAGTATTGTTTCTGTTCTGCTGCAGTCCATTCTCTCCAACAGCTACATTACTCATCTCACTGTCTGCTGTGGTGAAATTACATCTATGCAATTATTTACATAGATTATGTTGTCAGTACATTATCCCACCCCATTCATTTCAATGTAAAGGAAATACAATGCACATAGGAAGAGAACTGAACTCAATTAGGTTTCATTTCTGGACTGAAAGCAGCAACAACAGTGAATACTGGTCATATTCAGGACATTGATTTTCATTCTGGACATGGGACAAATAAGTGAACTTTGGTAATTTCTGCTCCCAATTCCGTTTATGTCAGAATTCCCTGACCCCGTCAAATTGGCAGCTAATCTCTTTTGCATTCCAGCCTACTTGCGAAAGCATCACAAACCTTCTGTGACGTCAGAGCAGCTGCTGCTTCTACTCACCAGTAAGGAATCCCAACGTCTGTTCCTCATCTCACTATGATTACAACCTGAGCAGGTGAAAGTAATCAATGAAGGAACCAGCCTAAATGCAAATTCTGTCCTTAAAGCAAGGTACAGGAGCAACAACACTGAGTCTCTAAGCAAGGCATGTATATTCTTCAGAAGTATTAACACCATGGTGGTTGTTTTCATAAAATAAATTTAGACTAGGGAGGCTGAATACAGTTTTGTGCAACATAAATTAATTGAATGTTATCAGGCAATCAATATTACTGTCACTGAGGTTTCTAAATGTTAGCCATTTTCATAACATGCATCACAATTGTATGCATACCTCCTCAGATGTAAGCCCTGTTGGATCCAGTAGGGTTTCATCCCATATGTATTGAAGGATCACAGCTTTACTCTCTACCAATCTATAAATTAGCAACAAGATCAGAGGTTGTTGTAAGGAATCCCACTCTTTCATACACAAAACACTCATTTCAAAGCAGCTTTGAGGTCAACAGAAAAGTTGAACCTCCCACACTGTGTTTTTGAGAGGTTTCTAAAACTCCAGACAGAAACGTCTTTCTTTTCCTCCTATAATGTCTTATTCCAAGTTCATGAGGGTAGCTTAATGGGAAGCTACAAAAATCTCTCTGTTTCAAGCACGGGATGCAATACTTAGACTTTAAATGCGGTGGGTTTTTGTTCTGTTCTGTTTTAATATTGACGTAATCATTGACATGCTTATCCAGTTTTGACTCATACACACATTTCACCTGAAATGAAGTAATTTAAACCATAAACTTATTTTAGAAACGAGGAATGAGTGAGGGGAGATTCAGTAGTATCTCATGTGATGGGGTACCACTATGGATATGTCTTCCTGACACCCATATCACTGCAGCTTACTGAGACAGAGCTGGGGTGCAGCAGGCCAGTGGTGAGATTGGGGCTGCATGGGTGCACCAGCAGAACCCACTGATGCAGCCATGGGGCACTACCCTGCCCCACCAAATATCTTTAATAAAATGTGGTGTTGTTGTTGTTTAAAGATCAATGCTAGTTCTTCTACTATCACCAAAGTCGGAGGCAATAAGCTTCTGAATACTAGCATCTGAGAATTGCAGGAGGGGAGAGTGTTCTTGCTCTCAGGTCCTGTTTGCTGCCTTCCCAGAGGCATCTGATTGGCCACTGAGAGAATGGGATGCCAGACTACATGGGCCATTGGCCTGAACTAGCAGGGCCCTTCTCATTTTGCAATGTATTAATAATCAATCAATCAAATGTGTGTGTGTATTCTCTCACACGCTCATAATTAAAACAAAGCTAATAGCACAGAATGAGAAAAACTTTCAATAGCATCCCTCTATACTCACTCCTCAAACTAACATTTTAATTCCACAATTTTACTCTGCACTGATTCGCTTCCAAGCGTGAAAGAGAAATCTTATGCAAACGTATGTGGTAAATGCATCATATAATTGGGGGGAAAGGCAATTTCTCTTGGTCAAAACCTCCTTTTATGTTTATGTCTGTGTGCGTTTAAATTTAAATTTTATGAAATTTCTTGGGCAAATACATTAAGCACACCAATATGTTCTCTTTGATGGGATGTTTTGCACTCAGTGGATATTTTTCAACAGATATACACACAGGCTGCTTATAAGCTCTCCCAATAACCTCTCAACTTCTGCCCATGTCTGTATTGTTTCTCTCTCTCTCTCTGTCTCTCTTGCTCTGTTTTTATTTATTCCCCTGAAAATACAGTGGAGAATAAAAAAAAAATGTTGCTGGACCTGCCAGGGGCACCTCTGGCCTCTGAATCCGAGCTGACAAAAATGTCATGAAGCTGACAGTAAAATATGCATAGAAAATCCCCGAGAAAGAGAACAAAACCCAGTCTATTTGTTGCTCTTACAGCTTTCGAGAATGCCGGTGTTGTTGTGCTGAGATTCTTTCTTTGTTGAGCCTCTTGCTGTCACCGTCTTCTTATGGGATGCAAATTGCGTTGAGACAACTGCACGAGTGAGACGCATCCATGAATAAACACTGGGATTTGCCAGACAGCCACAAGGCAAAAAATAATTTAAAAAGACCTCTCCAATCTACCCAGCGACTACTCACCAAGTATGGGGAATGGCGATAGCACCCTGGCACAGCAGACGTCTTGTATGTGAATGCCTCAGGTTCAATTCCTACCATCTCAGGTTCATTCATTTTTGAAGCTCAATCCTTGCTTGAGACTAGTGATGGACAAATCAGTCAATTTCAGTCCCCCCCCCCAAGTTTTTCTCTTTTCCTCAGTCTTAAACTCCATCACAGTTCTTCATCAGTGCAATTAAAAAAAAAAAATCCTCAAGTACATATGTCAGCATTTAAGTTACAATTTCTCATAACATACACATTTTTGTATGTGACTTCTCATAGTATAATGTACATTTGCCTGTTATTTTCATTAATATATGCAATTTTATGGACACTTTTACTAATTTACACATTTTGGTACAGTTTTGTTGTTGGAGAACTGAATCACAAAATCAGGAGAAATGCACATTTTGAAGGGCAGCCGTGTTCACTTTACATATTGTTCCAGGAAATGCAAATGAGGTAGGTGGGCAAATTAACATGCAAAATTGAACTGAATTTCTCCCCTATCCCTTCTTGAGACTGCAGTGAGTTACCATGGGTGGGGTGCGTGCTTTTTGATGTAGTGACCTTACTTTTGTGGTGGCCAAGGGTTGCTTGTGTCCTTTCTTTCCAGCTGCAAATCACCTCTCTGGTGGTCCACACTCTGCAGCCTTCCCAGTTCTCTTCAGTCAATGCTCAGGGGAAGAAGGAACTCCTCCTACAAAGCTTTTTCAGATCAGGAAGTGAAGGCAGCTGGGAGGCTGCCAAGTGCTGGGGGGAAAAGAGCACATGCACTACCCTTGGCCACTTCATAAGAAATACAGTGGTACCTCGGGTTACATACGCTTCAGGTTACAGACTCTGCTAACCCAGAAATAGTTCCTCAGGTTAAGAATTTGCTTCAGGATGAGAACAGAAATTGTGCGGTGGCAGCACGGCAACAGCAGGAGGCCCCATTAGCTAAAGTGGTGCTTCAGGTTAAGAACAGTTTCAGGTTAAGAATGGACCTCTGGAACGAATTAAGTACGTAACCCGAGGTACCACTGTAGTTTGAAACCTGGTACCTACAGAAATTATAAAGGATTTCTAGAGAAATTCTGAAGTGCCTTGAGCAAGAAGGCAGAAAAATGAGAGCATGAGAAGACCCTGCGGGATCTGGCCAATGGCTCATCAAGTTCAGCATCTTCTTTTCACAAAGGTCAACCTCTGGGAATCTCACAAGCAGGACCCAAGAATAATAGCACTTGCCCCACCTATGGCTTCCAGCAAACGTTATTCAGAAGTATTTTCCATCTCTGGCTGTGGATGCAGCCACCATGGCTTGTAGGCATGGAAGATTTCCTTTCTTTTAGGAGAAGAAAATGTTTGTGAAATGTAAATGGTGAAGCAGTGTACAAAAGCAGAAAGCCAAGCTAAGGAACATCTTAATGCACTGAAGAAATGGAATATTCATTCCCTTTTCCTTGTTTTGCTGTTGACTCCTGAGGTCCAGCAATAACAACAGGAGATCAATTCTCCTGTTCTTTAGATCTCAGAGATGATAATCAAGGTGGTGAAGGTAGATGTGTTTTATCATTTAGCTATCACAGCAGAGTTTGCTTGGGATTCCTCACTTTTGCCTGGCCTTTCAACTACGGTTTCTCATGAATGGGTGACTCCCCATGTAATGGACAATGATCTTCCATTCTTCACAGTGTCTACTTGATGTCAGATATAACTGCTGTAGTGCCTGCCCTTTTCAAAACATTCGAGAAACTTGTGTCACCCTTGTACACTATCACTAAAAGGAAAGATCTCATTTATCTACTGAGCCTTCCAAATGATACAGTAGAACGAGCGTGCAATCACTATGTCCCCCAGACCTTAGATCTCTTTAAAAAGGCAATGAAAGCAAGTTGCAAAGGTTCTAAATCACTGGGCGTCCCCATAATACAAATGTAACTTTCTCTCTCTAGATCCAGCATTATTATTAAGGAGCTCACCTCCAGTGACAGATTTTGTAGGGTTGCCATATTTTGAAGAGCAAAAAAGAGGACACATTTGCAGACTTCTACTTTTAACTATGGATTGCTATGACGACTCTCTTAAAAAAAGAAAAGAAAAAGAGGATATGTCCTGGAAATAGAGGACATATGGCAACCCTAAGAGAGTAGAAAATTGTTAGTAATGGTCCTACCAAACTTAGACACTTTTAGCATAAGTAGAGACTTGCCGGATCAGACTGAAAGGCCTTAGTCCAGCATTCTGTTTATGGAGGGCCAACCAGATGACAATGGGAGTCTGCAAGTGGGAACAGAGTGCAACAATGTTCTTCTTGCTTTTCTTTCCCAGGAACTGGAGCTCTTTCTGACAGTGGAGATAGAACACAGCCCTATCCTCCATGAATTTGTCCAATTCTCTCTCAAAGCCATCCAAGTGGTCAGTCATCGCTGATTCTTGTGGGAGCGAATTCCAAAATTAGCTGTGAGATGTACCTCCTTTTGTCTCTCCTGGTTCTTCCAACATTTAGCTTCATTGAGTGTCTCCAAATTCTAGTGTTATGAGAGAGGAACTAAAAACCTCTTCCTATACACTTACAAGTACTTTGTGTACTTGATAAATCTTCCAGTGTGAGGCATTTTAGCACACGAATCCATGGGTTTTAAAAGTACTTCTCAAAGTACTTGAGGAGAAGGATTGACTGCTAAATGACTCTAGAAATTGTAGCTCTGTGGGGAGAATATGGGCCTCCTAACAACTCTCAGCACCCTTCACAAATTACAGTTCGCAGGATTCTTTGGGAGAAGACATGACTCTTAAAGTGGTATAAGAGTGCTTTAGATGTGTGGTGCAGATGTGGCCATAGCACCAAAAAAACCCCTCTTCCCAGTTCTGCATCAAGGAATAGTGCCTATTAACTATTCTGATGGGAATATATATATAAAAAGAAGCTATGTGGCTCATAAACTCAATGAACCATTACATAGGTGACAATAATCTTCACAGAAATTCAGAATATTTAATTAGCACCAAAATTGTGCTCAGCCAGAGAAGCTCAGTTTCCATTGTGAACACTCCTCAAAATAATAGCGAGGTTTTATGTGCCCACGAGCCATCACAGAAGTCATTTCAGAAAAGAAACAGACAATATTTCAGGTATTAATTGACAGTCAGGACCGTCGTAATAAAAGTTTTTAAGGAAAGTTAACCTGGGTGTCCCCGATTCTGAAAGGTGACTTCTCTAAACATCAGGTCAAAGAACGATTTTGCCGTTTATTGCCTGATGGTTGAATCATTAAGTACATAATTGCTCAGGGCAAAGTGGCCACTTTAAGAGCACCCTCCCCCGGCGATTCGGCGCTAATGTGCAAGACGACCGGGAGCACTTCAGCAGGTGAAGTTGTGCATGTGTGTGTGTGCTCCTGAAATAGTCTGATACAACTTCAACAACTCACTGATGTGAGGCTGGAAAAAATTGCTGAAGGTTAAGAAAATGGTTGACAGAAGGTCATCCTCTAATTCACCTCCTTAAATCTGGCCAGGGCCATGAGGGCTTTGCAAATAAGTTAATCACCCACATCACGGGGGTGGGGACATAAAGGGCTGGATCCAACCAAGTTATCCTCACAGCAGACCCATTGAAGCTAATGGACATAACAGTTTCTTGTTTCCCGGACATTTCCCTGTTATTTTCCACATTTATATTTGAGCTTTTGCATCACTAGCGGAATATAGTGGAAATTTAGGAATTGCTGGACTAATTTACATACTTACTAAGTTGTTTAGAAATCATCTCTCAGAGCCCTTAATGAACTACAGCTCCCATAATTCTTTCGGGGAAAGCTATGACTGTTGTGGTATCATAGTACTTTAAAGGTATGAAGTATGGTGTGAATCTTTCCAGTGTTTTGTGAGAGCTATGGGAGGTGGGGTGGAATGTCAGGGACGAGGAAGATATTCTGCTCCAGCTCAGATCAAAATCTGATTCTGAGAAGAATCTGGAGGTTTGTCAAAGCTAGCCTTTCTTTGATCCTGGCTTTAGTCAGCTCCCACAACTCACCCCTAAGCTTCAGCTCAAGTGAAATTTGCCAACATCCCCCCCCCCCCATTTGAGGGGTGGGGTGGGGATGGTGAGCATCACTCAAGTAGAAAGTGTTACATTAAACAGGAAAAGATTCTATGGGGGGGTTTCTTATACATGATTGATTCCCTGCTCGTTTTCCCATTTAAAGACAATAAACCTGGGCAGTCAAATACACATTTTATGGCCCGCTGTCTGTAAATATTAGTCACTCTTGCTTTTATTCTGAAAGGGGCCCTTGAAATAATGCTGCTGTAGTGGAGAGTGTTATGTTAAACGGAAAAGATGGAGGGGGAGAGAGATGCACACACACACCCATCTCATGGATGATTGATCAGCAGCCTGTTCCCTGGTCCAAGAACAACACAGCCTATACATTTTATGGGCTTTTGTCTGTTTTGCAATAACCCCAGAAAGCATTCTTTAATTAAAATTTAAAACCGTAACTGATTAATTTTCTGTGTAAACAATTTCTGTAAACATGGAATGTCAGCAATTTAAGGGCATGTGAGTATAAATTTTGCTTCTCCCCCCTATGGCTCCAGGATAGATGGTGGGGCGGTGGGGGCGGTGGGGGGAAGAACGGAAGTTCAGGGGCATGCCAAGTTGAGGTGAAAAGTTCAAGGTCTTCTTGTGATTTAGAGAGTGTGCCTGCCATCTGCAGAGGAGTAGGAAGTTGTCCATAGTTTGTACCCACTGCTATAGAGCAGAATCCTGGCAACAACACCAGCCTCCTCGAGACCCAGTTAGCAGCTTTTTTTTCTGAAGTTGAGCTGAAGTGGATTTGATCAAGCAGCAGAGTTGGTCAATGTCAGCAAACTAGAATGCTGGAAATGAAGGTTCTCTGGGTTCAAGTCCAGTTTGTCTGTCACAAAGACAGGCATGCTTAGTTAAACTATAGAACTTGCTTGTCCGGGAGGCAGTCACCACTGTGCATGGATTTAAAAGAGGATTGGACAAATTCATGGATGATAATGTGATCAATGGTTACTAGCCATGATGGCTATGCTCCTAGAGGCAGTGATGCTTCTGAATACCAGTTGCAGTGAGAACAGGATGCTGGGCTAAAGGAGACATGGGTCAGATCCAGCAAGTTCTTCTTGTGCTTTTTCTTATGCTTCTTCAGTTCGTAGGAAGCAAAGCAGATCTGTAATTGGTTCATAAAAAGATATGCCAGGACTTTGATGCACCCATTTAATGTCCCATTGCACGGTTTTGTCAAAGAGGGTAGGGATATGCTACCAAGGAACCCTGTGAGATTTTGCCTTCATAGGAAGAGTTTTGGCTTCCTTCAAGATCACAGCTGTTGCCTCTGGTTGATGAAAGTTGTAGTCCAAAACAACTGAGCACTGGATTAGGGAGAGCTTCCTTGTTTTTTTTCCTAGGGAGGAGCCTCTAGGTTCACTTCCATAACTTCCGGCAACAACCTTGGAATGTATGATGATATGCATAGTTGAACAATGGAACTCTGTCCCACATGAAGTGGTGATGGCCACCAACTTGGGTGGATTTAAAACAGGATTGAACAAATTCATGGAGGAGAAGGCTGTTGATGGCTACTAGCTATGATGCTATGCTCTGCCTCCAGAATTTAAGGGAGCAAAGTTTCCGAATACTCATTGCTGGAGACGACAGGAGGGGAGAGTGTTCTTGTGCTCACATCCTGCTTGAGGGTTTCTCATAGGCATTGAGGAGACCACTGTGAGAACAGGATTCTGAACTAGATGTGCCATTGGTCTGATTCAACAGGGCTCTTAGGTTCTCAAAGAGCATCAGTCCAACTCTCCTGGCTAGTAGTCACCAATAAACCTCTCCTCCATGCATTTGTCTGGTCCTTCTTCAGATCCATCTAAGCCAGAACCTCTTGTGATACCGTGCAGCAGTGAATGCTGCTTGTTTATTGCATGTTCAACAGGATAAGACCTTCCTTTTGTCTGCCCTGGACCTTCCACTAGGCAGCAACAGATGATTGCCAGTCCCAACCACAATCAGAAGCTTTCCATGAGTTAACCCCAAATATGTAAATGTCAGAAGGTTTTAAGTCTTGGTTGCAGGTCAGGTTTTCTACCACACAGCCCTCAAATCTCTCTCACACACACACTCGTTTTCCTTTGGACTTTCTTTCTCATTCACAGCCATTGCCTTTTCTGCTTTCAACACCCTCACAAAATGATTGTCTTTTCATTCTTTCTTTTCCAGAGTGGGTGTCCAGCCAATATTTCCTTTCAGCAGTCTTTAAAAAGAGCACTTATTCCATACTGTCTATGGGATGGGAAAAGCTCCTGCTGCTTTTGTCTTGAGCTGGACTCACACTGCAAAACCCCGTTGGAGCTTTCGGAGGCTGAGAGGCAGCCAAGGAATCCTTCCAGAAACTCAGTGGCCACCAGCTCTGAATAAGGGCCCTTGTTTCATTTTCTTCCTCTAAAACAAATCGCCTTTACAACAGCTACAGTAAATCTCTTTTCATCGCAGGAAAGCCAGGCTGCGGGGGTCTGGGCCCTCTCATGGCTAAGCCTTGCCAAACCTCTCTACCATTGGCAGATCTCTGGGGTCTTCTGAGTGAAAGCAACATCTTCATTTTGTTCTTTCCTGTGTGTATGAGAGACCTTCCCCTATATTCATTAAAAAAAAAAACAGAAACCCAGGCCCTGGAAGGTTGAGCAAAACTGTACAAAGGTGAGGTTTGTCAATAGTGGCTTATTTTGATGGCAATGCTTTTATCTCACTCTTTCTCTTTTTCTCTATTTCTGATGCCTGAAAAGAGCAGGAGATATTTCAAAAAGTGTGAGAACTGGGCCCCAAATGGCATTTCATTCAGCTGTCAGACTATTGTTGTTTTGTTGCATGCACCCCAATTTCCAAGTGGCTAGAAATTCCAGGTGTTCCAGTGCTTACCCAGGGCTTAGTTTCCTTGGAATGAAGGTCAGTGGAGTTTGCAGTGTCTTTAGGATCTATGGTTTTATTCTCACACATATATACAGCCTAAGCATAGGATGGAGGTGCTCACAGCAGTAACACTCTACAGATCTTGGCTGCCCTATGAGAGCCCTAGGTAGATCTCCAGACCACAGCCTGCAGTCCAGCAAGACAAGCCACTGTTTCTCCAACTTCCAGCATCAACTAAAACCTCTCACACAACTCCCCTTATTTTTTTTCCAAGTGAATTTTTATTGTTTTCCTTATATATTCTTTTCCAACAAATTGTAATAGCACCATACATTCCCTTTGACTCTGCCGAGTCACGACCCCCCTCCCTCCCCACAACTGGTATATTTATCCTCTTTCCATCACACACATCATTCTCATATTAGTACTATTATACATTGGAGGTATTATGTCAATCCTGCTAGTGTCTTGACCTCTTTACAATTCTTCTTTAAATATTCAATAAATTTACTCCAATTATTTTGGTATCTTTGATCTCCCTGGTCCCGGATCCTCCCTGACAGTTTGGCAAGTTCTGCATATTCTATCAACTTCGCCTGCCACTCCTGAATAGTTGGTATATCTTGTACTTTCCATCTTTGGGCCCTCACACAGCTCCCCTTAGCCTATTGTTCTCCCTCCTGGGATGACATCACATCCAGCCAGGTGAGGTGAGGTGGGAGATGGCCCAGCCATTTGTCTCCATGGCAACTGGGCAACTTATTTGGACATGTAAATGGCAAAGGCCATTATCTCCCAAAGCAACTTGTCTGACTGGTTATGCAGCTTCTTCTAGATTCCAAGCCTCCTTGATACAGAACCACAGGCCTGAAAGGGACCCACAGTGATCATTCAGATTGACCCCTCAAACCAATGACAATATTTATATACTATTTAATGCCAAAGTAGCCTTCTTGGGGGTTTAGTTTAGTGCCCAGGGCAGATATTGCCCCCCTCTGGAATGAAGACATAACCAGAGTGGCTTAACAATCAGTACCTCTTCTCAGGGAACTCTGGGAATTGTAGCTCAGAGAGGTGAATATTGGTCTCCTAACAGCTCCCAGCACACTTAATCAACCACAGCTCCTGGGATCCTTTGGAGAAATGCCATGGCTGTTTAAAGTGGTAGCACAGTGTTTTAAACATATGGTGTGAAACGGCCTCTCACGCCTCTGCGTGGGAAGTTAGTGAAGAGACGGGAACAGGAGAAAACCTTTAGAATGAATTCAGCTTTCAGCTCAAGAGCCAAACCAATGCACAGATAATAAAGCCCATATTCTCCTGAATACAGACATTCCAGCGATTCCTGCTTTAGCAATGCCTGAGTCATCCCAGAGTTGTGCACTCCTGTCTCCCTCTCTCAAGGCAAATGAGATCAGAAATGTCAGCTGTCATCTTGCTGCTTTCAAGATTTCACGGCTATGAATAAAAATGGCGTGGAAACAGATCCGTTAATTGACTGGAGGTATGATTGGCAAACATTAGGCAGCTCCATTAGCAAAGCCTGAGAAGCAAAACGGAGTATTATTACCTCTTTCTCCATCTCCTCCCATTCCGACCCCACCACCACCACAATCGTTGAATTAAACTTTTAACAATCAAGGGACTGAGGGTTAAGCCTAGAAGGCTTGGATGATATTTTCCCTGCTTTTGATGGCATGTTAAGATGAAGAATGTCTTGGGTTTGGTTTTTTGTTTTGTTTTGTTTTGCAGGAGAACACTGAGCCTGCAAACGCATCGTACATGTGGTTACTATTTGAAGAATCTGGCATTTTCTATGAATAGCATAAAGCCGGCAGCAGATCACTCGTCGCTTTTTGACAGGGTTGTCCTTCCCCCCCCCAACGAATGCCATTCTCTTTACATCCCCCCCCCCCGTTTTCCTTCTCCCACCTTCCTTGTAGTTGCAAACTCCCTCCCTCCTCCCTTTCTTCCCCTCCTATTTAGCAACTGAAAGTCTGCCAAACGTTAAATTAAAAGGCTGGTTTGAGATCTTCGGTTCATGGACTAAAGGGCAAGAGGATCCAACATTTGGGGAATGCCAGCTTAAAAGAGGACTAATATCAATTATCTTTTAGGAAAATGACAACATAGGAATCTGCCTTACACTGAGTCTCTCTGGCTCAATCTTGTCCACACTGACTGGCAGCAGCTCTCCAGGGTTTCAAACAGGGAGTTTTTGTTCACCCTTGCCACAGATTGAACCTGCCGCCTTCTGCATGCAAAACAGATGTTCTACCACTCAGCAATGGTCATTCCCCAATTTCTTATCCACCATGACAGGTTAGAACAATTTAAAAATTCTATATTAAAATAAGTTGCCTATCATGCTCCTAGGGAGATCCCCATCAAGGGGGTCAGGGGTAGAGAAGGCAACAGTTTTCCCTCTCACAGTACCATGTCCCAAAATGTAGCACTTTCCTTATCACAGAGCAGTGGTTCCCTGAACTGACTCAATCCTCAGTTCAGAGGCTCCATAGTCTCCCCTCTGCACATATTTTTCTGCACCCTGCCCAAAATCCCACCAGTTTTGGTGATGCCAAATAACCACCCTGACGGTAGGATTCCAGAAGGAGAGGTCGAAGTTAGAAACAGAATTGTTAGAACCCAATACTAAGAATTTGTCTAGAATGTATAACTTGTTGCTGAAATGGAATACTCAGGATGAAACGGTGAAATCAGCTATGATTAAATGGGCACAAGATATTGGTCATGATATTATGTTTGCTGACTGGGAACAGTTATGGACCACCGGTATTAAATTTACGGCATGTAGTGCCTTGAAAGAAAACATAATGAAAATGATCTATAGGTGGTATATGACCCCAGTCAAGCTTGCAAAGATCTACCATTTGCCCAATAACAATTGTTGGAAATGTAATGAGTCTGAAGGAACCTTCTATCACCTTTGGTGGACCTGCCCAAAGATCAAGGCCTACTGGGAAATGATCTATAATGAAATTAAGAAAGTCCTTAAGTGGACATTTGTAAAGAAACCGGAGGCTTTCCTCTTGGGCATGGTCGGCCAATTGGTACCAAAGAAGGATAGAATATTCTTTATGTATGCAACTACAGCAGCAAGAATTCTTTTGGCAAAGTATTGGAAGATGCAAGAACTACCCACTCTGGAAGAATGGCAGATGAAGGTGACCGAATTTATGGGACTGGCAGAGATGACCGGCAGAATCCGAGACCAGAGGAAGGAGGCAGTGGAGGAGGATTGGAAAAAATTTAAAGTATATCTTAAGAACTGTTGTAAAATTTTGAACTGTCAAGATGTCAAGGGGTAAGAAACAGAGAATTACAGCTGTAATCGTTTAAGTTGAGAAAATCCAAAAAAGTTAAATGAAAAATTGACTGAAGGGTTGCTAAAAAATTGCAAAACAAGGATGCAGTGAAGGGGAGGTATGGGGAAGTCACATTTTATTTATTTCTCTGTGTTTTTCTTTTCTTTTCTTGTTTTCTGTCTTATGTTTCGGAAACTAATAACAATTATCTTAAAAAAAACAAATAACCACCCTGAGACCTCTGAGTATAGGATGCAATATAAATTCAATGAAGAAGAAGGAGGAGGAGGAGGAGGAGGAGGAGGAGGAGGAGGAGGAGAAATAGAAATAAATGTTAAAGAAGGCACAGTTCTGGGGTTGGCAGAGTGCTGAGTGGTCACACGCAATTTTGGCCATGACCCCTCTCAAGGGTTGGACAAGGGTGAATGTGAACTTCAGGCTGTTCTTGCTTCAGAGAATTCCCCAGAGGAGTTTTTAGGTTCAGTTTTGTTTTTTCAATAGCCACAATGGTTTGTATCCAAACTAGTGCTGAGTAACACATCTTGAGTCAGTTGAAGTATTTGTGCAATGAGACTTCTCTCTCCTCCCCGACGTGCTCCCTAAATCTGTTCTATGGGTTCCTCCAACCCTCCGGGAAACATTTGGTGAAGGTGTGAGGCATGCATGGAGAAAGAAGAAAGGGAAATGCCTGTTGCACAAGTGGAAACCCTTGCGCTGCTGGGGCACATGAGTTGACTAGCACCCAAAGTCCATTTTGTGTGGTTGATGGTGAACCCTCTGATCCAGAAAAGGAGATCTAATGTCCACAACCAGAAGTACATAATCAAATAAGTTCCCCTCTGAAGTGGACTTGTGTTCACCTCATGTTGCTGCCAGAACTCAGTAGGGTTGCTCACATGTTCAACTGAACACAAGTAGAAGCTGTCTCTACACGTGTGCAACTGTTTGTGTAAAACAGTGTACACAGCTCAATTATTGTGTTCTCGGGTATGTAGACTGTACACTTGTTGAACATCATGTGGGAATGATTGTACTGGCCAACTATTCTTGTACACAGGTTGTTGTTGTTTAGTTGTGTCCGACTCTTCATGACCCCATGGACCAGAGCACAGATTGCACTCCCAAAAAATTATGACCAGTGAGCTCAAACTCAGTAAAAGGCAGCTTCGTACATTTGTGTTAAAGTAAAATTTGACATGGGTTTGGAAGTTCCTTCAGAGACAAAATGTCTGAAGATTTTCAAGGGCAATCCAAAGAATTTTGATGGAACAAACTTCTAGAGTTGGTCACAACCTCATTTATGTATCTTCATTCTCAGCCCACGACTGATTAATTTGTTGCCCTAGATTTGTTCACACGTTACTCTGAACACAGGTACAAATCATCTCTGGGCAAGAAGTACTGTGTGCCCTTGTTGATTCGTACAGCTCAGTTATTGTATACACAGGTTCACACTTATTGGAGGTTACATATGGATGACAGTATGAGTGTACAGATCAACTATTTGTATACTCAGATACAGAAATTGTACACATGTTGGATGTACCATATAAATATCCCTCCTGACTCTGGATTTTGCCTAAGGCATGCCATCTAATGTATCATTTTTTTCCTCTAACTCTTTTTTTTTTTTTTTTTTTTTTTACCTCTCAAGGTATGGGCACATTTTATTTGCTTTCCTTTTTGTTATTTTTTTTCCTCCTTTCAAAATTTGTGTGGCAGCTCACGTTGATAAAAGCACATTTTGTTCAAGAGTTAAGAGGTCAACTTCAGGTTGATCACGGAAGCTTTTAAACTGTTTTACTGGCCTGGAATTATTAGATTCATGCAACTTTCCAGCATAGCCAGTACACCATAAAATAAGTGCTTTACGCTACATTGATATTGCTGGCGATGCACAAAACAAGACTGTAGGTTTGCAAAAATACATGCCTTGAATTGAATATTATATCCTAATATACACCCCCCCACACACACATCAAAGAGTGGGTTTCTTATATTGGGGTATGGGGCATTGAATCTGCAGCCAGTCACTTGTAACCTGAAATGCTATAGCCCACCCCAATGCTGTGTTTTCACTCACAAAACTTATTTTGTGTTTAATGCAAGAGATGTATTATTGTCATATTCCAACTTTTATTCCCACTAAGAAAGTCACCAGGGTTTTGCAGTGTTTCCCCCCAGATTTTGGACTCGTTAGTGGTCTGACAATGTTTCCAGAATAACACAAAACATGTTAGAAAACCTCCATTTCTATATTGCTATCATTAAGATTATTTCTGGACATGTGGGCATTTTCCAAACATTGCCCCCACAAAGCAATTTTTATGTGGTTACATCAGGCTGTAGTAAGATAGGCAGGGCAATTGCAATGGTGCACTGAGAGTCCAGCAACATTTGCTGCCTCCCTTCCTTGAAATTTTTCATCCTAGCTGATCATTACAACAACTTGTAATTAAGCATGTGAACCTAAGCCTACTTATTTCCTCCTCCCTCCCAGGAATTTTCCTTTTATGTTGTGTTTTTGATTATTGCAATCCTGAGATCAAAGACTAGGTTTTAGTTTAATGATTTGTAATCTGCTCTGGGGGACTTTTTATAGCTGAAGAACTTCAGAGTACATCTTCAAATTGGAAAGCTGTCAAAAAAAATCCTCTTAGTTAATTTTTATTTTGGAATATCCTCAAAACTACAAAAAAAAGAAGGATCAGCCTTCGCTGGGAAGTTTCTTGAAACAATCCACCTCCCTCTTGCCCCCCCCCCGCCAGGTTTCAGTGTCTAGTCTAGTACATTATGGATTTATGATTTCTGGAATCAACTTCCCACTGTATTACAAGTGTAATATTAACTGCCATATTGGGCTTCCATATGGCCACTAACCTCTCAGGTTGGAAACAACTATCACTGTAGAAATTAAGCCCGAGGAATAAGCCTGAGGATGCAACCACTTATCACTCAAGCGTGCGATATAATTGGCTGCAACAACAACAAAAATTAAAAAAAGAAAGTGTCTCGGAAACCAGATGGATTTGAAATGTTCCATTATTCATAAATGCTTCTGTCTCACTCCCAATCTCTCTTGTTTTAAATGCTGATTCTTTACCCAAATATATTTTTTGTCAAAAAAATAAAATAAAAATAAATTGTGCCAAATAATGATGTTTCAAAAGGACAAAAGTTGTCTTTTTTTTAAAAAAAGTGGCTCACAAGATCTTCCTGTACCAGTAATGACTGGGCTATAGGAAGTGTTTATTTGCCAAAAAAAATTTCCAGGGGGCTTTCCCCCCTGAGCTATTCAGGATATTAGCTGTTGTTCCTTTTCATAGTTTTACACAGCTGTGAAACTTCAGTTTGCAAAAAAATAGTAATAAATAAATGCCCCCTTCTTTTTGATAATTCATGACCAGTGTAATTTCCCTGACAGCATCTCATCTATGTCCTTAGGAATGTGACACCCCCCTTTCCCCATAACTCTTGTTTTACCCTCCCAGTGCCATCCCTACACGCCAATCTCCTCTTCCTGTCCTCTTCCATCCAGATTACCACTGCAAAATGGACAGGAAAAACAGGGAAGCTTATCTTGGCTTTAAGTGCAGGTCGACACTTTTCTCATATGGATATCAAAGGGCACAGCAAAGGAGGAATTAAGAGTTTGTACAGGAGTCATGGCCCATAGTTAATGCTATGCTGAATATTTTTCATTCTGTAAACATGCTTCTTCGGCTGATGAAGGGTGGTGGGGTAATTGCTTTCAAAAACAGTAGTGGCTGCCGAGACCACATAACACCTGTTCTGAAAGACCTACATTGGCTCCCAGTATGTTTCTGAGTAGGTTTCAAAGTGTTGGTGCTGACCTTTAAAACCCTAAAAGGCTTTGGCCCAGTATACCTGAAAGGGCGTCTCCACCCCCATCATTCAGTGCGCACACTGAGGTCCAACTCTGAGGGCCTTCTGGCGATTCCCTCCCTGCAAGAAGTGAGGTTACAGGGAACCAGGCAGAGGGCCTTCTCGGTAGTGGACACCCTCCCATCAAGGAAATAAACAACTACCTGACTTTTAGAAGACATCTGAAGGCAACCCTGTTTAGGGAGGTTTTTAATTTTTGATGTTTTATTGTGTTTTTAATGTTCTGTTGGGTGACCATCTCTTCTTGTGAGAGCGAGTTCATGTGCTGCATGAAGAAGCCCTTTATTTTACCTGTCCCAAATCTTCCACTTTCTCCACCCATTGCATAAGACATCATGAATTTAATTCCTCCCATGGGGCTTTTAAAGAATAACAAGTGTGGGCAGCCAGGGAGGCTGCAGGTTGCTAAAGAAGGGTTGGTGGAAAGAAAGGGGAGAGGACCACATTTACACACACTCAGCCATTTCATAATGATAAGCTAAGCTCAAAACCCCACACACATTGAAATTCTAAAGTGCCCAGAGAATGAAGCAGAGAAAGGGAAGCCTTTTTTTTTGCAGAGGACAAAAACAACAACAAAACACTGAGAAATCAGAAGACAGCTTTTGGCACAGAATTGTGGCAGAGTGACAGTTACGGGTGAGCACCATTCATGTAGCTTCCCAGAGATCAGTGCACACTATCCAGACGACCATGAGCCAGAGAGAGAAAGAGACGGCAGCACTAAAATAAAATAAAAGAAAGTGTGCCAAGCAAGTTAGACATACTGCATACTGCAGGGAAAGGAGAGCAATCAGACAGGTAAGAAAGGCTGTAGCTCAGTGGTAGAGCATCTGCTTTGTATGCAGAAGGTCACAGGTTCAATCCCCACAATCTCCTAGCAGAGACCCCTGATTGAAACTCCAGAGAGCTGCTTCTCGTACAAAACACTGAGCTAAATGGTCAACACTGGGCTGGCCACAGTGTTTTGTTTTCTGAGATGAATCAGAAATAGGTGCCTCCCCAATTGTAGTGCTTTTTAATGTACACTTGAGGTTCCTCATGCCTCCACCATCCCAGCGATGATCATCATGCCTCCCTTCTTCCCAATACTGATCTTCATTTGAGGAATATTGGAGGTCATGGTGGGAGTGAGGACCAGCATCGGAAAAACACACCATCTATGAACCAACCTCTTCAGTGAGGGTTGCTTGGTTCACAGAAGCTGAGTCTCCATCTCTCAGGGAATAGGGAGATGCAGCTGACGGGTTGAAACCTTTTCCCTTCAGTCACCTCTCCCGCCACTGCATCTCCCTCTTTCTGTAGGGGTGTGGACAGCAGCGATACATAATGGATGAGCCTGCTGCCCCTCTCAACTTGCCTCAGGAAGCTGCCTCACCTTGTCTCATGGCCGGTTCAGTCCTAGTCCAACTCAATCTATGGGAGCTTCAGGGGAAGGCCAACTCTCAGCATTAGAACATCTGCTTAGCACTCAGAAGGTTAGATCCCAGCCCCCTTCTGGTGGGACTGGGAAAGACTGTCTGAAACCCCTGGAGATGCAATGCTGACCAATGTGCATTGAGGCAAGTATGGCAGAAGTCAAGGAAGCCAACAGTAGGGGGCTCCAGAGCCAATGAGAGACAGAGATAACTAACTCTAGTCCTGCCCCCTTCCTCCTCCCTGCTGAATCCTACAAGGGTAACACTGAGACTGAGCAGGAGAAAGCTGACAGGCAGGGCCACTTTCTGGACTGGTTGTTAGGTAAGAAAGCAGCCAGGCGGGGGATGGTTGAAGGCCGGCTGGGATAGTGCTCAATTTGCCTTATTGGTCTAGTCTCCAGCAAAGAGAAGCTGCTGCAAGTCAGTTAGTTAAACTGGGTAGATGGTAGAAGGTAGACGGAGCAATGCTCTGAATAAAAGGAAGTTTCCTGCATTCCTTCCCGACCCTAAAATCAATCAAATCTGGATTCCAAGCCCTGAGCAATCTCCGAAGCTGTCTTGCCCCCAAAGAGCTTGAATCTAGCACATCTCCGTGATGCAGAGCACACTCCTATTCCCAGGGCTGTCTTGCAACCGTGTTGCAAAGCTTCCTCCAGTTTCCCAGAGCCCGGTGGGGCTGGAGGAGATGGGCAGCAGCTGCAGGGTGGTACCTCCAGAGGGGAAGAGGCGGACGCTGGCTGTGGCGCCTCCAGGCTCAGCTGACCGCTTTATGCCATGGTGGCCACAGCAGATGGAGGCTCCGGGCGCGGCGCTGCTTCTGCGGGGCATGGCAGGGGAGGGGGAGGGCAGCAAGCTGATGATGGGAGGCTCCACATCCAGCCTCCGCCTCTTCCCTGGCGCTCTCCAGAACTTGGCACCCTGGTGCCCCACGCCACTAGCCTCTATGGGTAAGACACCCCTACCTATCGCCGCCAAATGTTCGGTGCCTGAGAAGTCTTGGGATGAGGAAAAGAATGAAGCGGGGGGGGGGGGAGACCCATCTTGCCAGAAGCCTCTTAGCTTCCATCCAGAAAGCAAATGCTAAAAAGGACCACGCACTGTCAAAAGGAAGACATTTAAACACCGAGGAAGTTATTAATAGATGGCTGTTTTCAGCGCATTGCCGAGCTCCTTCTCTCCGCTTCTGCCCACAGCCTTGGACGAGGTTCAGCTGGGACCCGCCTCCTATGCAAAATTCTTGACAGATGGGGGGCATAGCTCACCTTTCCCTGCCATCTAGTTTGTATTTTGACAATCTGGCATCTAAACCCGAGCAAATGCAACGCCGCACCAGGCGATTCCCTGGTTCCCTCCCTCCTCCTCCTCCTCCCGAGGAAGCTAGCGAGGCATCACTGAAATGTGATGCGTGAACAGTGCCGAGTCTAAGGAGAAAATGAGTATGTTTTAAACAAGTCCACTGGAAAAGAATTAGCAATGAAACTGAAAAGAGCCATATGCCAATAAGGGGGAAAGCGACTCAAAGTGACACGCTGTAATAATAATATAATTGAGTTAGGATGGAAATTGCACCAGGGTGAGAAGCAAAAGCAAGGACGGAACAGAGAATGCCAGCCGCCTTGTTAAGCAGGAGACCAGAGTTGGGCAACCCCAGGAGCAGGGGCCAGAGGCAAGCCTGGCTGTTTCTCTACCTGGTCCCCAGGATTCTACCCAAGCAACACACACACAGCATTACCAACTTGGCATCATAACCTTCTTTGATGTTTTTGCAGGCTTGAACTCTAATAATGCCTCTTGATTGTCTGGATGGAGGTTTGAGAGAGTGTCTAGAAATTAATCTACACTACAAACAGGGGCGGAGGAAGGGGGTGGAGGCAGGCCGTCCCAGGTGTCACTACTGAGGGGGTGACAAAATGGCGGGTGGCACTCACTGTGGGGCCTGCAGCACGCCCAAGACGTCCCTCCCTCTCCTGGGAGGGACACAGTGGCTTGGGTGACCACAGGCACTGCACTGCCCCAAACAGTCTGCCCGCTGCCTCCCCCTCAGCTGTAGGGTGGCTGAGTGGAAGGAGGCAGGCTGTGGAGGCCCTGCGGAGCGTCCTGCCCGGCTCACCCTGCCCCCCTGGGTGGTTGGCCCCGCCCCCAGGCTCAGGGTATGCTTGCCTCCCCAGACACCCAATCGGCTTGCTCCACCACTGAGTACAAAGGGGAAATTAGGATTTGTTAATCCTCACATTTTTTTCCTTTGGCTCTGCCCAGTGCTGGCAGGTAGCAATGCACCTCTTGTTGTGACAGGTGTCCCCCACCAATGCAAGGGGTGTTCCTATGAACGCCCCCATGTATTCAATGAATACATCAAAAAGCGAGAGCAGGATCATGCCTCCTGACTGACCATGCCCGCAGCAAGCATGCTTGGGCTGAATGCAGATAGCACTTTATAGAAATTTGCTATAAATCAGGGACATGGAAACTGTGGCTCTGCAGATGTCGTTGGGCTATGACTCCCATCATCCCTGACTAGGCCCAGCCCACCCATAAGGCAGGGTGCAGCAGCTGCCTCAGGCAGCAGAAACCCCTGAGGTGGCACCCCTTAGGCACCCCATCCGCCCCACTGCCTCCGCCACTTGCTGAAATCTCGTGAAATTTCACAGAGTGTGCAAAATCTTGTTAGATCTCACCAGAACTTAATACTGGTGCCATTGCCGCTTTTCCACCAGTGGTGGTTGTGTCACAGCAGTGACAGGGCAAAGCGAGACACACCGCTCCTGTCTCTGAACGCTGACTGTGCCACATCTGGATAGTCACAGCTGTCCCAACCCTACTATAAATGGTTCTAGGTCCAGCCTGGGATTTAGGAAAGAGTTGGATTCTGATCTTGCTTGTGAGAAATAATATATATAATCATATGCATTTTGAACCCTCTTTGTCACTAACTCCAAATGTGTAGCTGCCAGAAGATGTGGCTGTGAGAGGTGGTCACCAGGAGCCATGTGTTCACACAAATCATTAGGAGATCCATATTAATAATGAATTCAAATTACACCCTGAACTCAAGATGGCATACAGGGATCATTCCCCTCCAATTCTATCCACACAGCGACCCTATGATGTAGACCAGGCTGAGAGATGGTGACTAGTGTAGGAATGTTCAGGATAGCAGGAGAGAATATATTGTTTATTGATATCCTTCCTAACTTGTGCTAGCAAGTTTCTTTACTTAGCAGAGTTTACATTCCCCTTTTACATGCACAGCAGATAGCTGGTTGCAGGTTCGTGTGAGCTTCTCACTATTACACAATTCAGTCTGTCTCAGATTGAATTGTATGGTAAGTTCCCTTGAATCCCTCTTAAAAGAATAAAGACACCACAATCTTATTCAAAATCAATAAAAGAAGTTTACTTACATCAGTTCACAGTTGGATCCTTGAAGGCAGACTTAGTTACAAATATGTACAAATATGTACATGTGGATCATGCAGAGCAGTCCTAACTAAAAAGCTGGTCAAACGAAGAAGGAAGTGAAAAAAGAGGGAGGTGTGCTGCGTGATTTGTCCTTTTCTTACCTGGACAGGTTAGGTCACGCCCACCTTCTATCACATGCAAAAGGAAGGATGCTCCAGCCAGGAGAAACAGGAAGTTTTGACTGGCTGGACCAAACATTCCCTCGCATGTCTTCTCTAGCATTACAAGGAATGTTGTACTTGACTGCCTCTCAGGGATCAGATCCCACAACTAGCCCAAGGTTACCCAGTAAATTTCATGTCAGAGTCGGGATCTGAACCTAGGTCTTCCCACTCTGCATCAGACCCTCTTGCCACTGCATTGCACTGGTGCTCAGTAAGCAACCCTATAGAATGAAGCGTGGAGTTCATTCTTAGTTGTGGGTATACTGTTTCCATACATAGTGGCAATAATGCCATTTGCAGAAATGTCTGGTAGTGCCCAACATGTCTGCCCATTTCAAGTACTGCTTCCTTTAGAAAAGAGCTGGGGGAGGAGGGTTTCTGCCTTTGCATTCCAGCGGATGCCAGTATTAACGCTTGCATCATACGGTAAGCAATCAGGGCCTATTCATATCAGCTATAACTTATGTTGAATTGAAACAATGATGATAAGAAGAAACCACGGAATTGCTTTTGAATTCTGTACTACTCTTTCATGCTTTCCTGATATAGATTCATTTTCATTTCCAGTGCTGATGCTTTAAAAACACACAACCTGAAAGTGATAACGATGGCGTTCATTTTGCCTCTGGAGATAAAAAATGGGAATGTATTTTACAAAGCAAATAATTAATGCTGAGCCCTCCCACTTACAGCAATCTCCGGAGCTCATGATGAAAAGGCTAGTCCCTGATTGGCTAGGAACTCTCATGTGACCAGTAGACAAAGCCTCACCCAAATGCTAATAGGCTTCATTTTCCATAATTGTCTCCAACACTGGATGACATGTAGTACATTATCCCTGATTAGCTGGAATAACTCAGGCCACATTGACGCCATGTACCCATGTAACCACTTATAACAGTCTTGGCTTCACCCAAAGGATCATGGGAGCTGTAGTATGTCAAGGATGCTGAGAGTTGCTAGGAGACCCATATTCCACCCTCAGAGCTACAATTCCCAGTTTCCTGTGAATAGGTATTGAATGGCCAAACCTCTTTGTTTTTAACATTGTTGTAACCTGCCCTGGGACACTTAGAATGAAGGGCAGGTATTTGATGATGGTGGTGGTGGTGGTGATGAACATGCCAGCTGAAAGATCTTCATTAAGTTCAATGGGAGAGGGGGGGGTCTGATTTCCACAGAATTGGGACCACAATATTGATTTATTGTTCAATATAACTGCAGTTTCATGCCATTTCAGGTGTGATTTTAACCTTAGCTGATGACCAGTGGGCTTAACGCTGTGCGTGGGGAGGCAGAAGGTGGAAGGACAGCCAGGTCACTGTGCCAGCTTAATTGCATCCATCAGTCACTTTATACAAAAGAAAAGGCCTCAAAGCAACTTGACAAGCTAAAACACAACAAATAAAAGCAAATTAAAAGCTGAAAAACTGTAAAACAATAAGCAGTTGAGAATACATGAATTGCTCATCTAGTAACATATTCATAAGGACCAGACCTACCCACCACATTTAAAGATGGAGGCACCTAGCAGCCAAAGCACTGAGTAACAAAAAAGTCTTAGCCCGGTGCCTAAAAACTGACAAGGATGGCACCAGGTGTGTCTTACTGCAGACAGGGGCATTCTGCAGACAGGGCCCACCACTGAAAAGGCCTGTTCTTTTGTGTGTACTGTCTTCACCTCACTTGGGTGGGGTGCATGAAGAAGGGCCTCTGATGAAGAATACAGGGCCTGGGGTGGCTCATATGGGGAGAGGTAGCAGTAGAGGCATTGTGGTAATGAACTGTGCATTGTTTTAGAGATCAAAACAGCACTTTGAATTGAGCCCAGAAAACAATCTACAGCTAGTGCATTAGGGCCAGAACTGGTGCAATATCAGACCCTCCAAGTGTCCCTATTTTCCAGGGATGTCCCTGATTTAGAGAAACAGTCCCGGTTTCTGAAGTGATCCTGGAGTGTCCCACTTTTCCTTAGGAGATGATCCTCAGGGTCCCTTCCAACTCTATGATTCTATGAGATTCTAAGAGATTCTATGTCCCTATTTTCATTTAATGTATACACACACACACACACACACACACACACACACACAGTGGTACCTCGGGTTAAGTACTTAATTTGTTCCAGTGGTCCGTTCTTAACCTGAAACTGTTCTTAACCTGAAGCACCACTTTAGCTAATGGGGCCTCCTGCTGCTGCCGCGCCACCAGAGCACAATTTCTGTTCTCAACCTGAAGCAAAGTTCTTAACCCGAGGTACTATTTCTGGGTTAGCGGAGTCTGTAACCTGAAGCGTATGTAATCCGAGGTACCCCTGTATGTTGGAAGCTGCCCAGAGTGGCTGGGGCAACCCTGTAATATGTGTGGGGTATAAATAGTAAAATTATAATTATGGAATGGGATGTCCCTGTTTTCATCGGAGAAATGTTGGAGGGTATGCAAAATGTTCAGACCTGTTCAGGTGGAATGACTGCTATGTTCAGTTGACAACAGCCCCCTTCCCCTCCATACACACTGGGTGCAAAAGGGGTTTTGATTTCACCTAGAATCCATGATTCCATCGAAACTTATATGAAAACAGAAAGCTCCTGGAGGAAAGAAGGCTAGATGCTGCTTCCAGCCAGAAGGAGATATCGCTGAATGAACTGGAGCTTGTCAAAGTTTGTTTAGAATGTGTTGGATAAGCACAGCCACTTTGTGTTATAAATGAGACGGGCAGTAATTTGCATGGATTAGGATTGTTAACATTTATCAATTGCTGGCGTTTAAAGAACTCCCAAATTCTTGATAATAGTATCTCTTTGTAGTGAAGGATTGATGGTAGGAGTGAAAGAGGAAGGGGGGGGGGGCAATGAATTCAAAAGCTGCAGAGGAGAGGAAGCCAAGCGGCCCAGATCTAAACTGTGATACCATTAGTGACTCCCATAAATCAAATCATTTTTATAGCAAGGAGGCTGTTGAATTACCATCTGGACTCTTAAACCCTGATATCTATTTCCGAACCATTCCGTAATATTGAAAGTAGACTTAATCCTTCCTTTCATCTTTGTGACTCTGACGAGATGCCAGTTCTCATTTGGGAGAAATTATCTGAGTTTTGTTTGGGGTGGGGTCGAGGTAAATAAAGGCAGGCGATATCGCATGCAGGACAGGGGTGAGAAGGACACGGGACTTCCTTTAGGAGAGAGAATAATAAAAGAAATAAAATACACTGTTTTTTTTTTGTTTTTTTTGCAGAAGATTAGAAGAAGCAAAGATTAAAGTGAAGACAGTGGGAGGGAAAGGAAGGATTGTTTTTGAGGTATTTGAGGATTAATTCAAATGGGGAAGGGCCATAGCTCAGCGGTAGAGCATCTGCTTTGCGTGCAGAAAGTCCCTAGTTCATTCCCTGGAATCTCCAGGAGAACTGCTGCCAGTCAGTGTAGACAATAGTGAGCTAGATGGACCAATGGTTCTGCCCTGTATTTGTTGCATGCAGTGCTGTTTCTGTTCCACTGCAGTTTGCCTTCTGCCAAAAACTATGTTATTTATCCCACTGTCTGCTGCAGTGAAATTCTATAACTTACATTGTCATTACATTATTCTACTCCATTTCTTTCATTGCAAAGGAAATGCAAAGCAAAGGGTGTGTGTGTCACAATAAATTGCATTTGTGGACTGAAAGCTACAACAACAGTGAATACCGATTGTTTTGCTGGATTGATTTCCGTTCTGGACATGGGACAAGTAAGTGAGCATTGACAATTTCTGCTCCCCTTTCTGTTTTCTACAGGATTCTCCCTGCTTCTGGACAGCTGAAGGTCAAAGATTCTGCCTCTTTCCTGCCTTGTGCAATACTAGGTTCAGGGTTGCTCTTACTCTGCCAAATGGGTCCTATAGGCAAGCTCATCTTTCTGCAGCCTTACCCTTCAACAAAGAGACAAATCCGAAGTTGCCTCCTGAAAGACTGCTGAGTTCTCCTCTGTGAAACTGAAAACCTGAGCCATTTTGCATGCTGTCAAGGAACTTAGCCTAAGGAGTTGCATGATAGAAATGAAGTGTGAGATTTATGCACTAAACCTGATATGCACACAGGAGATTCGTGCAGCCTCTTCCATGAGCTCAGCTGTCTGGATCTCTCTTTCTATCTCTGTTTAAGTACCTCAACTACACCTGTTGCTCAGTAACCAGCTGCAGCCTGATTGGCTGCTTTAGGGAAGAACCATAGCTTAATAGTAGAGCACACACGTATCCCAAAGGTTCTAGGTTCAGTCCCTGATATCTCCAGGTAATGCTAGTGGAGACCCCTGCCTGAAACCCTGGAGATCTGATCAGCGGCAGAGGAAGGCGCTCGGGTGCCTGGGGTGGTGCGTCTATAGGGGTCGGGCGAGGGCAAGGCGAGCCGCCCATAGGGGTGAGGCGCAACATGGGGCCTCCGGAGTCTACCTGCCTCCTCCCACTCAGCCGCCCTACAGCTGGGGGAAGCAGCGGGCAGACCGTTTCCGCAGCGCGGAGCCTGCACGTGCCCAAGCCACCACATCTCTCCCAGGAGAGATGTGTGGCTTGGGCATGGTGCAGGACCCGTGGAGAGTGCCACCTGGCATTTTGTCACCCCTCTCAGTGGTGACACCCAGAGTGGCCTGCATCCACCACACACCCCTTCCTCCGCCCCTGGATCTGATGCTGGTCAGTAGACACAATAGCTGAGATACCCAACCTGACTCCATATAACGCAGCTTCCTATATTTCTCAGCTTAACCCAAATATCTTAGGCCAGCCCAAAGAAAAAAGTTCTTGCAAAGCTTATGAAAGCTGATTGGGCTTGGATGATGAGCATGTAAAAATTGGGGAAGGGTTACAACTGTAGCTCAGGAGTAGAGCACATGGTTTTTGTGCAAATGATCCAAGATTCAATCATGAGAAAGATCCTTGCCAAACTTGGGTCTCCAGCTGTTTTTGGACTACAGTTCCCATCATGCATGACCACTAGTTCTGCTCCCAGCTAGGGATGATGGGAGTTGTAGTCCAACATCGGCTGGAGATCCAAGTTTGGGAAACTGTGCCTTAAATCCTGGGCAGTCACTCCCAGTACACCAGGGTGGGGAAATGTACTCATACTGAGAGCCACATTTGCATTGTGACTAGCTTCCAGGGGCCATGTTCCAGTGGTGGGATGGGCCAAAGGCCCAAGTAAGAAATGCAACAGATGCAATTTATACCTTTGTAAAGTAGACTAGTTGCTACACACACACACACACACACACACACACACACACACCTCGCTGTCCTTCACTTAGACAAGCAAGAGGCATGATCAGAGTTCTAGGGCACAGTCCAGCCAGGCAAAAAAGCTCAAGGAAGCAGGTCTGGTGAGGGGTGTGGCCTGGAGACAGTGTCCTGAAGGCCAGACAGAGAGTCCTGGAGAGCTGCGTTTGGCCCCTGGGCTAGAGCTTCCCTGCCCCTGCTTTATACAGTACTTATCCAGATGGACCAAGGACCAAGGATCCAGATGGACTTGGTATATGAGGCACCTTCCTAGGACTGTTTAGCACACTTCCTGGGTGTTCTAGATAGTCTTTGTGCAGTGGTTTCTGGTTGAAGCTGGCTCCCCAATACTGTCTGGCTTCCCAATACTGCCTGCAAACAGTCTATTTGCTCCCTCTGTTGGAGAGTTGGAATTATCATGATCAGGTTGCTGTCTGGAATTCCAGTCCTGGCTTGGTTGGCTTCTGTTTTTCATTGCAAAGACTGCTGGAGCTGCAAGAAATCTATGACATCATCTTACACTAAGCAGACAATCAGTTCAACCTCAATGTGTGTGTGTGTGTGTGTGTGTGTGTGTGTGTGTGTGCGCGCATGCCACAGGCCATGACCACTGTTGGGGCACGCAGAGTAGTACATGGTCCCCAACTGCCAGCCAACATGAAACGCAGGCAAAAAGGTTGCCCACCTAAGAAGTAAGGTCTGAAGCCAAATCTTTATCCAACCTTATTAGCCAGAAACCTTTCAACAGAAATGCAAGACTTGAACCTGGGACCTTCATGTGCTCAGCCAGTCAGCTATGATCCTTGCTTGGAAACTCCACCATATGTATTGCTGAGGGACTCCAAGGCATCTCAGCTTACTCTGAGATCTCTGTGACCAGAGATCACAATTTGATTCAGTTCACAATTAGAGTTCAGCCTACATAATTCATACTTTCCAAAGCAATATGCAGACCAAAGCCCAGCCAGCCATCTTTTGAAATTTGCCCATCTCTGACATTTGCAATGCAGTTCACCAGACAAGCAATGTATACAATATTCTGTGGCCATAAAAGGCATATATTTGTGGAGATGGCATACAAAAATGTATTATACAGTGGTACCTCAGTTTACGAACTTAATCCGTTCCGGAAGTCTGTTCTTAAACCGAAACTGTTCTTAAACTGAGGCGCATTTTCCCTAATGAGGCCTCTCGCCGCCGGTGCCCTTCCACCGTTCGGATTCCGTTCTTAGACCAAGGTAAAGTTCTCAAACTGGGACACTACATCCAGTTTTGCAGAGTTCATAAACCAAATCGTTTGTAAACAGTACTGTTCTTAAAACAAGGTATTACTGTACTAGGGAATTCTGATTTGCAAAATTGTACATATTAGGCACACTTACATAGAAAAGGTGCATATTACGAGGGGCATATTTGCACTAAAACGCTGATGTCCACATATGAAGAATTGATCTTAAAAGGCAAAACTGAGAGAAATCAAAATTGACAGATCCACCCATGCCATGAGCTCTAACATGCCCCGTTCATGAACTGAGGATCTCTCTGGTTTTGCAGAAGATAAAGGGGGAAATTATGCAAACAATTGAGGGTTTGGCTCATACCCTGTATGCACAATAACAACAAAATGCTTTTTAGTCTTTTAACGGTTGCCTAGATAAGCGCTTTTCTGTCTTATCTTTCAATGTGTGGCAAAGGGGTTATTTTGAGTTGCTTCCCGCACCCCACTCTTCCCAACCATCCCTCTTATTACAGATGACCTAACATTTTCACACCCAGTTGGATGCCAAAATCCTCCCTCTTTAGCCTGTTGGCGACACGACAGCCATTTCCTATGTGTCTCTTTCCGGAATGCGCCCAGGCCAGCACTCTAAGCTTTTGTTGAAATGAAGTCCAGCCTTCCGTCCCTGCCTGCCGTGCCTCAGATTATCTGCAAAAGGAGGTCGCAACCCACTTCCTGCAACTCTGGACACAGGATGAGGAAATGAAGAGGAGCGGAGTTACTGATTTGATTCGGGAGGTCAGGGTAGCAGCCTGCTGGAAGTGCTTGAAAACAAATAAGGCCCACAAACTTTCAAGCTGTGGGGAGAGGGAGGACTTCCACACACACACACACTTCTCTAAAACAAGCAAACAAACGATAGGACTGGGGCGTCACAACAACGACTTATGCTCTAGAATGGGAAACACTTTTCGAAACAGCTGACAAAACAACCAGGACAACTGTAGGTCAGCGCAAAAGGGCTTATTCAAACATATATCATTATTGTCAGAGACTCACTGAAGGTTGAAGGTGTTAGGAAGATTCCGGCCCTGGGCATCCTGCCTGGCCCCAAAGGGCACTGGGACTATTTTGTCCCTTCAGCCTCTCTCTTGAGGCATTCCAACAAGTTCTCTTTCTCCCGTGCAAGAGCAGGGAGGTGTGAAAGGTTAAGCATCTGACATGGTGCCAGGCGTATGTCTTCTAACCTGTGGTAGGGGGTGTCTCCAGCTTTCCTCCTTTGCGGGGTGGAGAATGTGGGAACCTGGCCAGGAGCTGGAGTAGGGTAGCTTTTAGTGTACTTGGCAGAGCATGTTTCAGCTGTAGTCGCTTCACTGTCTTGCCCAGCCGAGAATCTGTATGCTAAGTGCCAAATCTTCTGTGACCTACGCGACAAACACAGGCCTTTAAAAAAAGAAATAGAAAGTACTTCTTCACATACTTCCCCAATAAAAAGTACTTCTTTACATAGCATGTGGTTAAACTACAGAACTCTCTCCTACAAGAGGCAGTGATGGCCACCAACTTGGATGGCATTAAAAGAGGGTTGGACACATTCATGGAGGAGAAGACTATCAAGAGCTGCTAGCCTTGATGGCTATGTTCTGCCTCTGTGGTCAGAAGCAGTCATGGTTCTGAATACCAGTTGCTGGAAAGAGTGTTCTTGTGCTCAAATCCTGCTGGAGGGTTTGTTTGTTTTTGCAGGCATCTGGGTGGCCACTGTGAGAACAGGATGCTGGACTAGGTGGACCATTGGCCTGACACAGCAGGCTCTCCCTATGTTCTTATGCTTTCTGTCTTGATGCAGGTGATGAAATGCTTGGCAGATCTGCATAGTCAGGATATTGAAATGGTACATCTGTGTTGGGACTCAGCCACTTTGGGGTTGGGTTATATACATGGTGGGGAACTTCAGGTCTAGGCAGCTGGATATGGTCCGCCAAGTCTTTCTAATTGGCCCTTGAGAATCTCCCCCAAAACCACAACTCCTCTGCCAAGTTCCACACCTTTCACCATCCCTGCTCTACCTCTTCATTGGCTGCTTTTGCTGAAAAGTGTTGTTGGAACTATGATAAAACCTCTTGCTTCCTGGAATAGAAGCAAGGAGTTTTGACGTAGATATGTAGAAACTTCTTGACTTTAAGTCTGGCCTGTTTGCAACTTCTGCCCTCCCTATAGGGAGCAGTATAGGTTTACAGATTGCTTTGAGGGTGAGTAGGAATTTTCTCCACAACCACCTGATTGGAGGGAGTTGTGGGGGGCAGAGTTTGCCTTCTGTAAGCTGCCTTGGGAAGGTTATCAGGATAGTCAGAGATAGTTTTAAGGTAGTGCAACCAGTTTGGCCACATTGGGCACCAGCAGCAGAGGACACCACAACAATGCCGTAGAATGGAGCACGAGAGGCAGGGGGTGCCAAATTTTAGTGTCACAAAGGGTACTCCTGAAATTTGACACTGGGGATAGTTGGCAAAGGTGGGGTGTTTTGTAGCTCTGTTTAATATTAGGGCAAATAAAGAATTGGTGAGTATCCTGCAGCTTGTCCTAAAGGGGGTTGGTACTTGGAGGGATTTTCCAATAGGCAAATGGTCAGAGAAAAGTCAAGAAAGTGTCAGGATGCTGCCATAAACCATATAATGCTGTTTGGGGACAGTTCTCTAGCCCAAGGACAGTTTTCATGTAGGGATTAGAAAAAACACTGTCAAAAACCACTAACATAATTTTATATTAGTTATTAGTTGTAATAAAGGTTTTTTTTAATAGATGAATATTCAAATAATTGAAAATAAAAGCCACAGCTCATTAAAGGAAGAGAAATTGTGCTGTTTACTCAATATAAAGGGATGAACATGTACTGCACAGACAAATTCTACCTCCTCTGAGTGTTTTCTGGGTATTGTGTTTTTGGAGTATTGTCGCTGTGGTCTAGACCACAGAGCCTAGGGTTTGCTGATCAGAAGGTCAGTGGTTTGGATCCCCGTGACAGGGTGAGCTCCTGTTGTTCGGTCCCAGCTCCTGCCAACCTAGCAGTTCAAAAGCATGTCAAAGTACAAGTAGATAAACAGGTACTGCTCCGGTGGGAAGGTAAACGGTGTTTCCATGTGCTGCTCTGGTTCACCAGAAGCGGCTTAGTCATGCTGGCCACATGATCTGGAAGCTGTCTGCGGACAAATGCCTATAGATCAAGATGAGCGCCACAACCCCAGAGTCATCTGTGACTGGACCTAATAGTCAGGGGTCCTTTACCTTTACCTTTTTACACACACATTTCACCAGACGCCACGGACACAAATATTATCTGCATTCTAACCATCCCCACATACTGGAAACCTCATTGGGGTAGAAAAAACACCCCAAAACAGACAATGACACACCCCCCCACACACACACATTGGATGTAGGCTAAGTTATGTTGTTGATGAATGGCAGATAATGATAACAGCATCCTTCTCTGTAGCGCCAGGGCCCTCTCTTCATTCCCATTTGCCAGCAGAGGTATTTGTGCAGAGCCCTTAAGCAAAATGAAAGAAGAGAGTGACTTTTCTCTGTCTTCTTATTTTCCCTCTTCTTCTGAGGTTTAAATTAGAGGATCTCAATACCTCCGGTAGTGGCCCCTGGACACTAGGATTTCACATAAAATAGAAACGTTCAGTGCTTTCATCCACTTACAAAAGAAAGAGGGTTAATAACGGTGAAATCTCAGAACACGCACTTAAAGAAATGGCATTCTAGAGCAGGATTGTCCATTGACACTCCCTGTATAGAGTATTATAGTGGGATATCATTTAACTTGCCAGCCCTTCAATCTGTCCATCTATGAACCAGAGAAAAGGAAAGGGGGGAGAGAGAGAATCCAGATCCTACGTGCTAATAAAGATTGGCAAAATTACATGGGAAAATAGCTGAATGTCCTTCCAGTTCCTTGCAGGCCATCAACGCAAAGTCACCGCTGATATATGCAAGCAAGGCAAAACAGAGGAAGACAACCACATGTTGATAGGAAATCAGCTTGCAGCCTCAACATCTGATACCTGAGTCCCTCCAAATATGCTCCATTTGGCTCAGGACTGGGGACTCAGTCAAATCCAGTGAACATGTGTGTGTGTGTGTGTGTGTGTGTGTGTGTGTGTGTGTGTGTCTACCCTAAATCCCTAAATATGTCCTAAATATGCCTCTGCTGGGAATCAGGGACTGCACTGTGAACAGGTTTGCACCATGGTGTTATGTGACACATCAGAAGGCAATGTCCCAAATCTCAATAGATGGACACTTTAATGACTTTTCTTCTCAGATCTAATGCACACACATATCAGAAAGAGGAAGACGTTCCTTTTGATATGGCCAAAATTGTTGCCAAAAATGTTACCATAAAACCCCTCCACCTTGTTTCAGCTCCATGTTAAAAATCAACTTAATGGTGGGAAAGGAAAGTTTTGGAGAGAGTCAAGGATCATCTATTTGGATCAGCGATTGTCCCAGTCAGTCCATTATTGAACTGACTGAAGCATGTGTTTTTGTGTGCTACAAAGGAATATAGGGGAAATTAATTAAAACAGTTGCCTTTTGCATGCAAAGCACCTGCTCCATTTGGCCCTTCTCCAAATGACAACTCTGAGGGATAATCTACCCATTACACAGAAGGAGGTGGCATTCAAATTTTGGAAAGTACCACTGAATTCATATTTTAAGTGGGGGAATTATATATATTCTTTAATATTCGCAAGCATTCACCACCCCTCATGTAATAAGCCAATTCATCTGGGATTTCCTGTTCCTGATTTTCAGGTTTATTTCATTCAGGGAGAGATGCAGTCTGTAGTGATAAGAATTCTTATGCCTTGTTTGATGTAATGCGTGCAACAGACTCTTAGGGAAATGGTTTCTCTTCCCTTGTCTTTGACATTCTCCATTTGGTGCATAGGGGATATATATATATATATATATATATACTATTTTAACCCTAGTCCTAATTGCCCTTCAGTATCAAAATTAATTGTGTTTTCTGCTAAAAGGCCAGCATAGCTTAAGGTTACTCCCAGGTCTCGGCAGCCAATGCATCTTCCCTAAATGGCTTGATTGCCGTCTGTGGAGAGGAGCGCTAGGAGAGATTTGCTTGACCGAGACTATACATTACAGTCCAATTAGGGTGAAGATCGCTACATGAGTCTTTAACTTTATCTAGCAACTGTCGGCATTGCTAATGGCAACTCGCAGTACAAGGGGAAAGGGAGCCTGGATCCACCTGATCCAGCATCAGATTTAAAGGCCACTTTCACACCATCCACTTAAAGTGCTGTGATACCACTTTAAACAATCACGGCTTTCCCCAAAAGAATCCAGGGAGATGGAGTTTGTTAAGGGTGCTGAGAGTTGTTGGGAGAGAACTGTTTCCTTTCCAGAGTGGTTCAACAATCAGTCCCACTTCATAGGGACTCTTCTCCCCAGGCCACATTTTATATGCAATTCCCCCCCCAGTATATTGCATTTTTACATGTAATTTTCGCCAGTAATTGAATTTCTGTACACATTACCCCATCGGAGAGCTGCATTGCAAATTATGAAGAAGCATGAGTTTCAAACTAGTGGCTATGCTTTGGTTTGTGCATTGTTCCAGGAGGTGTGAATCTGTGTTTAGCTATGAACTGAATCAAATTTCTTCCCCCATCCCCTAAGTATCACTGATTGCTTTTTCATGGCATTTGCAAAATTGGCCACTTGAGGAAAGTCCCCCTCATGCTGGCTGGCAGTAGGATTGGCCATGACTCAAGACAACCTATTGCTCAAACAAGTGACCAAGTTGGCTCCAGTTCTTCATGAGTTCAAGTAATTGTGCACCTTCCATCAAGGCAGGGAATGGTGCCCAAGTCTGACATGGGCAGGTGCTCACTGTCACCATTCTCCATAATCTCTCACTTACCCCATGTCCCTTACAGCGGCTGCACCAAGTCCCTCGCTCCCTGCGTCCGAGAAGCCATCTGCTCTTAGTCCAGACTTCGTGGCACCCAACCAAATTTAGATTTATGACCGCCACTGCATGCAGCTCACACATAGCTCTGCGGAGAGCAGAATTTTCCCCAATTTTCCTTTCAGACAATTATTAATTGAGGAGAGTGGATGGCAGGAGAAGAAAGAGAAGAAGAAAAGGAATGGAACTCTGTTAAACATTTTTTTGGGGGGGGAAATCACTTACGCTTTTCTTCACAAACATATTTTGATAATTGCAACAGCCTTTTAATATAATGAATTTCAGCTCCTTGGGACACTTCACACTGCAAGGAGTGGATGTGGGTATATGAAAACGAATCTGGTCTCTGAGTGATGCAGCAAGACATTTTAACATGTTGGCCCTAGCAGGGGCGGTGAGAGATGTGGGTTCCACTTCAGGCATCAAAATATCACAGGTCATCAGTGTCCTCAGCTCACAGATCTCCCTTTGCTAAATCTGAGCTACAAGTAGGGATGGAGGCATCCATCATTTTTCGTTCCTCTCAGTTTCTCAAGTTTCCAGTCTAAACTTCCATTTATCGCATTTCCACAACAGTTGTTTTGGAAATAAACAAGCAAAACCTCATTGGGCAGGATTTCTCTCTCTCTCTCTCTCTCTCTCTCTCTCTCTCTCTCTGAGACATTTATATCTTACCTTTTTCTTTTAGGAGGTCAAAGTGGCATACATGGTCCCCCCCCCTTTATTTAATACCCACAACAAGGTTAATAATAATAATAATAATAATAATAATAATAATTTATTTGTAGCCCACCCATCTGGCTGGGTTTCCCCAGCCACTCTGGGCGGCTTCCAACAAAGATGAAAAATACACTAAAATGTCACATATTAAAAACTTCCCTGAACAGGGCTGCCTTCAGATGTCTTCTGAATGTCAGGTAGTTGTTTATCGCTTTGACATCTGATGGGTGGGCATTCCACAGGGCGGGCACCACTACCGAGAAGGCCCTCTGCCTGGTTCCCTGTAACTTGGCCTCTCGCAGTGAGGGAACCGCCAGAAGGCCCTCGGAGCTGGACCTCAGTGTCCAGGCAGAACGATGGGGGAGGAGACGCTCCTTCAGATATACTGGACCGAGGCCATTTAGGGCTTTAAAGGTCAGCACCAACACTTTGAATTGTGCTCGGAAACATACTGGGTGCCAATGTAAGTCTTTCAAGACCGGTGTTATATGGTCTCGGCGGCCGCTCCCAGTCACCAGTCTAGCTGCCGCATTCTGGATTAGTTGTAGTTTCCGGGTCACCTTCAAAGGTAGCCCCATGTAGAGCGCATTGCAGTAGTCCAAGCGGGAGATAACCAGAGCATGCACCACTCTGGTGAGACAGTCTGCAGGCAGATAGGGTCTCAGCCTACGTACCAGATAGAGCTGGTAAACAGCTGCCCTGGATACAGATTTGACCTGTTCCTCCATGGACAGCTGTGAGTCCAAAATGACTCCCAGGCTGCGCACCTGGTCCTTCAGGGGCACAGTTACCCCATTCAGGACCAGGGAATCCTCCACACCTGCCCGCCTCCTGTCCCCCCAAAACAGTACTTCTGTCTTGTCAGGATTCAACCTCAATCTGTTAGCCGCCATCCATCCTCCAACCGCCTCCAGACACTCACACAGGACCTTCACCGCCTTCACTGGTTCTGATTTAAAAGAGAGGTAGAGCTGGGTATCATCTGCATACTGATGAACACCCAGCCCAAACCTCCTGATGATCTCTCCCAGTGGCTGCATGTAAATGTTGAAAAGCATGGGGGAGAGGACAGAACCCTGAGGCACCCCACAAGTGAGAGCCCAGGGGTCTGAACACTCATCCCCCACCACCACTTTCTGAACACGGCCCAGGAGGAAGGAGCGGAAACACTGTATGACAGTGCCCCCAGCTCCCAGCCCCTCAAGACGGTCCAGAAGGATGTTATGGTCGATGGTATCAAACGCCGCTAAGAGATCCAGCAGAACTAGGAAACAGCTCTCACCTTTGTCCCTAGCCCGCCGGAGATCATCAACCAGTGCGACCAAGGCAGTTTCAGTCCCATGATGAGGCCTGAATCCCGACTGGAAGGGATCCAAATGGTCCGCTTCTTCCAGGCGTGCCTGGAATTGTTCGGCAACCACTCGCTCAATCAGCTTGCCCAAGAATGGAAGATTTGAGACTGGGTGATAATTGGCCATCGTGGCCGCATCTAAAGATGGTTTTTTAAGAAGCGGTTTAATAACCGCCTCTTTCAGTGGGTCTGGGAAGGCTCCCTCAAGGAGGGAAGCATTCACCACCCCACGAAGCCCATCACCCAGTCCTTCCCGGCTAGCTTTTATAAGCCAGGATGGGCAAGGATCCAGGAGACAGGTGGTTGGCTTCACTCGTCCAAGCAGCCTGTCCACATCCTCGGAGGTAACAGATTGGAATTGATTCCACACAACTTGACTAGACAGGACTCTAGCCCTCTCCCGCCCTGGCCCTGCTCCCACGGTGGAGTCTACTTCTTCCTGAATCTGAGCGATTTTATCTGCAAAAAACTTTGCAAAATCATTGCAGGAGATCATGTGGCCCGTACTGGGCCCCGATGTTGCAGGTGGTTCCGCTAAATTGTGAATCACCTGAAAAAGTCTCCTGCTGCTGTTTTCTGCAGATGCAATAGAGGCGGCGAAGAAAGTCTTCTTCGCCGTCGCTATCGCTACTTGGTAGGCTTGACGCTGAGCTCTAACCTGTGTCCGGTCAGATTCGGAATGAGTTATCCGCCACCGGCGCTCTAGCCGTCTCAACGATTGTTTCATTGCCCTCAGATCTGTGGAAAACCACAGGGCTATCCGGGCTCCATGCAATCGGAGAGGGCGCTTCAGAGCCAAACAGTCAATAGCCCTGGTTAACTCCACATTCCAGCGGGCCACCAGGGAATCGGCTGAAAGGCCATCAACATGGGATAAAGCATCCCCGACCACTCTCTGGAAACCATTTGGATCCATTAAGTGGTGGGGGCGGACCATCCGAATCGGTCCCACCTCCCTGCAGAGGGGATGGGTCGCAGAGAAATCCAGTTACACCAGGAAGTGATCTGACCATGGCACTTCTTTCGTTTCGCTTTTACTTAGTGTCAGATCACCAACATCCATAGAGGTAAACACCAGGTCCAAGGCATGTCCGCGGCTATGGGTTGGGCCAGACTTATTCAGGGACAGCCCCATGGAGGCCATGCTTTCCATGAAGTCCTGAGCGGCCCCTTGTAAGGTCATGTCGGCATGGATGTTAAAATCCCCTAGGACAACCAAGCTAGGTGTCTCCAGGAGAACATCCGCCACAACCTGAAGCAGCTCGGGCAGGGAATCCTTGGTGCAGCGGGGAGGTCGGTACACCAAAAGGAATCCTGTACTGCCCCTATTGCCCAACTTCCAGAACATGCACTCAGAAAACTGGGTCTTCCCAATAGGTGCAAACTAATGACTTCCTAAAAATCACTGCAACCCCCCCTCCCCACCCACATGACCTGGGTTACTGTGCGTAAGAGAAACCTGGTGGACAAGCGGCGGCAAGGTCATGTGGGTATCCCTTGCTGATTCTAGTATCCATCCAGTCAGGACCAGACCCGGAAGCAGGGATAGTCCTCAGACAACGACTAAACCTGCCTCCTCTGTAATGACATGGTCTGGTCTTAACGTAACTCCTCCTTCTACCCGTGATCACTGAGATCGGTTGTCCCAGTGCATCCCCCCCTGTGGAACATGCCCCAGCCATTTTGTTGGCTGGGACCTACTCCCCGGCAGCCCTAACCCCTCCCCTTAAGAACAAAATAA
Organism: Podarcis erhardii; assembly: GCF_964252035.2. Lineage (NCBI taxonomy): Eukaryota > Metazoa > Chordata > Lepidosauria > Squamata > Lacertidae > Podarcis > Podarcis erhardii. The sequence continues at coordinate 24,439,972 of NC_138503.1, forward strand.
CACATTTTTTTAAAAAAACACCAATAAAACAATCAAACAATACAAACAAAAAACAGTAAAAATTACAAAAACGTAAAATCAAACAAATTCCCAGGCCCAATAAACATCCATCCTACCCCCACCCACCCCACATACAAAAAAATTCAAAAGAAAATTTTTAAAACATTTTAAAAGCACTCTGCACCCCTCCAGCAGTAGCAGCAACTGTCCTAGTGAGGCCCATCAGGCCCTGCCTTGGGCCAGGTGGTAAGTGGCAGGAAGGAGCAGAGCCCCCAGACACTCACACAGGAGAGTCCTCCTGGGTAGCAGAGCGCAGCAGTCCCTGTGAGGCTTCAGGCCCCGCCCTGAGCCAGGTAGATGGTAAGCGGCAAGAGCAGGGCCCTCAGACACTCACACAGGAGAGTCCTCCTGGGCAGCAGAGTGCAGCAGTCCTTATGAGGTTAGGCTGAGGTGCAGCCACTGGCCCAGGGTTACCCAGCTAGATTCATGGCTGAGTAGGGATTTGAACCCTGGTCTCCCAGCCCGAAGTCCAACAGTCTAACTACACCATATTGGCTCACATTATACACACAATACACAAACACACACACATTGTGTGGGCATGTGTGCACCCTCCCCCCATATTTTTTAATGTGGGTAGGTGTGTATACAATGCTGTATATTTTGCAGGCAATTTATCCCTTTAAAATAATACTTGTTATTTTCACTAATATATGCATTTTTGACACACTTTTGCCTAATAGATGTATTTTTGGTAGGCACGTTTTGAATTGCAGAACTGCATCACAAAATTCAATGGAATGCAAATTTCAAAAGCTAGCTGCATTTTGGTTCACATGCTATTTCAGGGAGTGAAAAATTAATGCAAACCAAACTGAATTTCTCTGCCCTCCCTAGCTACAAGTTAGCAGTTTCTTATTTTCTCCCATTAATCCCTTTAATGTGCATCTTTCCTAGCAAGCTAAGAATGTGGTGTCTGTTCTTCATACTTGTAAAGACTGCAATGATTTCACTTGAGGAAAGTTTCCAGTTATCCAAATAACTGGATCCCCACTAGCACCACCAGTGTGACATTGGTGTGGGTGAAGCTACTCTGAGTACTGGATTGTTTCAACCATTTAAATCTGCCCTATATTTCTTAAGTGAGAGAGAAATCTTTTCATAACTAGGAACAGTTACACTCTTCCTGCCTACAGTGTTTTTGTATTTTTATGTTGCAAACTGCCCTGTGATTCTAGAGAAAGGATTGTATAGAAATTTAATAAGTAATATAAAAATAAATTCAGTAACACCGGACACAGTTCACACATGTAGCTCCCATCAAAATGTATGTGGTTAACTCATGGGCACACCAGAGTGGAATCTACACACATATAAAAAACGCTGTGAAAATGCTTTTTAAAAAAAGGTTTTGAAAAATATATTGAATTTGCCATAGCTCACCATTGCCATCTAGTGTCACATTTGTATACTGCACTTTACAACACACTTAAAATGTTTTCTTTTCAGCTGTACAGTCATACCTCGGGTTGAAGTAGCTTCTGGATAAGTATTTTCGGGTTGCAAGCTGCGGCGACAGAGTGTGTTACTTCCAGGTTTCACCGCTGGTGTATGCGCAGACGGTCAAAATGACATCACTCACATGCGCAGAAGTGGCGAATCATGCCCCACACATGCGCAGATGCAGTTTGCGTTCACTTCTGAATGCGCTTGGGGCTCCAGAACAGATCCCGTTCGCATCCAGAGGTACCACTGTATAGCTGAGTCCCAGGATCCCACATATATTTCAATGGGTCTTATGTACAAGAGAACATCCTGGGGAGCTGTGCCCATCATTTCTTTAAAAAGAGCCACGAGGAGTGGATGAATCAGGAATGATTTCCTCACCTGGACCATGAAATGCAGAGTCATCATGAACCTAGGAAGGAATTATTACTCAATAAAAAAAAGGATGGCAAATGCACCCCCAAGAAATCAATAGAAAGCTGTTGCCTTGCAATGCAAGGAGGACATCACTGATGTTTATGTCTTTGCCCTTCAGGTGCTTCGCATTCCTTTCCTCCTAGTCATCCCTGGGCTTCTCTTGCTTTCCGAAGGGAGAGGAGAAAGGAGGCCTCTTCTGCAATGGAAAGGGACCTCTGCTTGGGGGGGGGGGGACCTCTTGCTTTTTTCATCTAGCAGGATGAGTGGGAATGTGCACATGCAAGGACTGTGGAGCATGCAACACATACACACACACATTAAGAACTCTGCTGGATCAGACCCATCTAGTTCAGTGTTCTGTTTCCAAAGCAGCCAGTCAGATGCCTACAGGAAGCCCGCAAACAGGAAGCAAATACAATGGCACTCTTCACATTTGTAATTGCAAGTAACTGGCATTCAGAGGCACAATGCCTCTGATTTGGAAGGTAATATAGTAGTAGACTTTTTTCATTGATCTGCAATTTAAAGAATTTATATGCAGAATAATTACATATTTTATATCATAATAGTACTATATTAATATAAATTTAGCATCATCATCATTTGTTCATTCTTAATTATCATCACAACATCCTTTGTGGAGACTCCCCCTTAAATACAGCACTACTTTTCATAAGTGCACTTCTCACAAGTTCCCCAACCCCTGCACAAAAAAAAGGCTTCCATCATTCTCAGGATATTTGAGGATTTATGTAGAGGTTCTGAGCCGACCAGATCATTGCAAGGTGCCAGCAGGTGGTATGTGTGTAATTTTCTTTCCAGTAAACATTCTTCTAGCACTCTGCAGCCTCCTTGGATACCAACACTTTCTATTTTGAAAAGGCCCCATTGGAGGACTTAGCTATGTAAGTCTTCTCCTGGGCTTTCATAGAAACGTGGGCACCCAGGGAGGCTGCAGAGCACAGGGACATGCTTTGTAGAATGACAGAAATGAACAAAATAAAAAAATTCCTTCCAGTAGCACCTTAAAGACCAACTGAGTTAGTTCTAGGTATGAGCTTTCGTGTGCATGCACACTTCTTCAGATACACTGAAACAGAAGTCACCGGATCTTTCTATATAGTGAGAAGGTGGGGAGGGGTATTACTCAGAAGGGTGGTGGGAATGGGTGATTGGCAGATAGCTGCGATGAGCCTGTTGACGACTCTTAACGACTGCAATAGGTCTAACAGGAAAAAGCAAGGGGTGAGAAGGTGAAAAATGGCTTTGTCATGTATAATGAGATAAGAATCCAATGTCTTTGTTCAAACCAGGTCTCTCCATAGTTTTAAGTTTGGTGATAAGTTGCAATTCAGCAGCTTCTCTTTCCAGTCTATTTCTGAAATTCCTTTGTAATAGAACAGCTACTTTGAGATCTTGTATAGAATGTCCTGGGAGATTGAAGTGTTCTCCTACTGGTTTTTCTGTCTTGTGGTTCCTGATGTCGGATTTATGTCCGTTTATTCTTTGGCGTAAGGTCTGGCCTGTTTGTCCAATATAGAGAGCTGAAGGACACTGTTGGCATTTTATGGCATACACAATGTTAGACGATGAGCAATTAAATAGTCCCGAGATGGTATGTGTGATGTTGTTGGGGCCAGTAATGGTGTTGTCCGGGTGTATGTGGCAGCAAAGTTGGCATCTGGGTTTATTGCAGGCTCTGGTGCCAGTGTCCGTGTTAGGTCTGGTTGTAGTATTATTGTGGGTTAGGAGTTGTTTAAGACTGGGTGGCTGTCTGTAGGCAATGAAAGGTCTTCCTCCCAGAGCTTGAGAAAGAGAACTGTCATTGTCCAGGAGAGGTTGTAGATCTCTGATGATGCGTTGTACTGTTTTAACTTGGGGGCTGTATGTGATGACTAGAGGTGTTCTGTACAGCCCCCAAGTTAAAACAGTACAACGCATCATCAGAGATCTACAACCTCTCCTGGACAATGACAGTTCTCTTTCTCAAGCTCTGGGAGGAAGACCTTTCATTGCCTACAGACAGCCACCCAGTCTTAAACAACTCCTAACCCACAATAATACTACAACCAGACCTAACACGGACACTGGCACCAGAGCCTGCAATAAACCCAGATGCCAACTTTGCTGCCACATACACCCGGACAACACCATTACTGGCCCCAACAACATCACACATACCATCTCGGGACTATTTAATTGCTCATCGTCTAACATTGTGTATGCCATAAAATGCCAACAGTGTCCTTCAGCTCTCTATATTGGACAAACAGGCCAGACCTTACGCCAAAGAATAAACGGACATAAATCCGACATCAGGAACCACAAGACAGAAAAACCAGTAGGAGAACACTTCAATCTCCCAGGACATTCTATACAAGATCTCAAAGTAGCTGTTCTATTACAAAGGAATTTCAGAAATAGACTGGAAAGAGAAGCTGCTGGATTGCAACTTATCACCAAACTTAAAACTATGGAGAGACCTGGTTTGAACAAAGACATTGGATTCTTATCTCATTATACATGACAAAGCCATTTTTCACCTTCTCACCCCTTGCTTTTTCCTGTTAGACCTATTGCAGTCGTTAAGAGTCGTCAACAGGCTCATCGCAGCTATCTGCCAATCACCCATTCCCACCACCCTTCTGAGTAATACCCCTCCCCACCTTCTCACTATATAGAAAGATCCGGTGACTTCTGTTTCAGTGTATCTGAAGAAGTGTGCATGCACACGAAAGCTCATACCTAGAACTAACTCAGTTGGTCTTTAAGGTGCTACTGGAAGGAATTTTTTTATTTTGTTTTGACAGAAATGAAGTACTCCTTGGCCTCCTCAGAAGTAAGGTATGGACAAAAAAAACCCTGCACCCCACCCATGATAATTTCACAGATTCCGCCCCTTGATTATTAAAATATATATATTTATCATTCAAAAAAGGACTGCATAAGATGCTGGTGAATTTTTGGCACTTCTCACACCCACAACAGCAGTTATACCATTGCAGCAGAGCAGCTAGCAATACCTGTCCTCATTGATTTACACATTCACTGGGAGCCTCTATGACTCGCTTTTCAACCTGCTATCCTTCTTTCCCCTCACCTAAGCAATTCACTGGATTATGTGCAATAAGAGCGAATGGAGAAAAGAAAAAAACACCTTCAAGATCTTGTGCTCCCAAAGTTCATTCCGTCTCTCCTCCCCTCCTCATCCTTTCCTCCCCTGCTGGGAGCTATTATGGTCAAGTCTTTATTCACCCAGCCTGGCGGGTAGAAACTGCATTCATAACTAAGGAAATGCAGTTGATTTTTTTAAAAGAAATCCAATAGCTTCCAAGTGAACACTCAATTTAGCCACAAATCTGGAAGTTTACATAGCTGTTAAGGAGAGAGAATCCGCAAAGCCAAACGATTACGCACGGGATGGCACCGTCAGACTGATATCCGTAATATCCCTTGGAAATCCATGGAGGGCACTTACAGGAGTGCAATATCCTTTAAATGTAACCTTGGCAATGAAAGAAAAGGGCTCCGATTCCTAATATAATAATAAAAAAGCTGCAACAGGTTAGGAATGATACCATGGCATTTGGCCAAGCCATCTCCATGAATGCCTGGCAAACCTTGAGCTGAAGGGCTCTCTGTTTCAAAATATGAGGTTGTCGTCTGGCCACCTTTAAAGGTGGGAGAGTTTGAGTGGAGGCAATCAATCATAGCAAATGAAGATGGCCACCTGTTTGTACTTATTATGGACTGTTCATATTTTGGGAGTTCTGCCCGTAACAAATAATAATGATTGCTGCCCACAGAAGTTCCTTCAGATGTTCATTTTTTGAACCTGAACTGATTGAAATCCATTCAGGCAAAGTGTCATGTCAAATTTCAGGGCTGGCATTGACAGCTGACAGCCTTGGGCAGCTGCTAGGGTCCGAGGGCCACCTCAGGGTATCTTGCTGATGCTGAGGAGCTGCCCCTTATTTTTAAAATCTCACAGTGTTGCAGAGTGACCTTGTGCTCCAGGACGTCTGCAATGGTGCCCAGACACCCACCAACGTAGGAGCTTGTTTGCCTTATTGAGTGCCCCTCAGACTTAGAATTGGCCCTGTTAAGTACTTCATAAAGCACACATACTAAGGAGGAAAAGGGTTGTTGTTGCTGAAATACAATATATTGCCTTTTTAAATTGTTTTATATTAAATATTAAATATATTAAATATTTTCTTGGGTTACAAAAGTACACAAATATAGGGCTGCCATATTTCAAAAAGTAAAAACCAGGACACCCCAAAAGTTGTTGAACTTTCTTTTCAGGAAAACCCCAAAGTTGTCTAAGATCTAGGGCAAAACGCCACCTTTCAGAAATTCTTTATGGACCGTAACTGATCTAGCAGAATTGTCCTACTTAAGTACAAGTAATTTTACACAATATCAATACAAGTAATTTTACACAATATCACACCATTAGCCCAAAACTTAAAGATACAGTAACTCCATAAGGGTCTAGACAAGGTATAGGAGCAGGTGCTCTAGTTCTTGTCTAGTTCTTGTCAAAATCTCAAAATATATGTAATTTGTACATAAAATATATGTAATATGTAACTACAATATAGTTGTATTCCAAAGTGTGTGGTACCAAGCATTCAGAGAAATTTTGGGCTGTTTTCCATTGAGTTGTCATAACTATTTGAGTTGCCAGTATCATATATAAGACCTGTTCTTTTGACAACACACACACACACACACATTTATATCATCAAAAATATTCAGCAATATTAATTTTGGACTGTACGATAGTTTCTTTAGAAATATTTATCATTTCTGTCAAAATTAAATTCTAAAAATCTTGTACTGATGTACATTCTCTCCATAAATGATAATGCGTAGCAAGTTTATCACAATCCCTCCAACAATTACGTGGAATAGAACATTTTTTGACATGTTCTCTATTAATTATATTTGATTTTTCTGCTATATTAAAATGGCATTGTGAGTTACCACGAGGCTCTTGACGCCAAAGCACAGCCCTAAATTCTCTTTTAAAAAAGAGGAATTGGACACAAATAAAAAACAAACAAACCATAGTATGCTGAAGCTTGAGATCCAGCACAAAGGCAACCTGCCTCACAAAGCCCTAAAGTAAGGTCTGTTTTTATAGAGAGAACACTACATTGAGTGACAAAATGGTAGCTGTCATAATGTGCCAGTTAACATGTCCAATATGAGGCGATCGTTTAGTGTCCCATGGGATTAGAAGACAGAAACATGACAAAGAACAAAGAACCAGGATCAATAATGCTTGGGGGAAATAAGAGGGAGAAGGTTATTTACTCGGCATTGATCTGTTGCTGCGCCACGTAAACGCGGCCTGTTTTTCTTTTTTGTTAACCTTTAAGCTGGAGTATACTCACAAGCAACTGGGGAGGCAGCTAACAGGTGTAGATTAAGGATCGAAGGAGGTCACTGTACCTCTGTCACCGCCAGGCACCCATGTAGCAAGATCCCCGAAGAAATTTAAACATCAATAGCTATAATAAGGGCAAATTTATCAAGCTTGGCCTACTTTTTGCTAGGAGCCTCGCAGTGTCCAGTCAGTTTGCCCTCGCTAAAGCTCAATTGATTTGGACATTCTTTTACTCAAGTTGATTATCAATTGTGACACAGCAAATTTGTTAGCTTCCAAAGCACCGGGGCTGGTGGCTGCCGTTGCAGTCCCCGAAGTGGAAGCACCTGCACTGGCTTAGCTTTTCCTCAGGCTGATAAAAGAGAGCAAAGGAGGAGTGGGCAAGTGATGTCTGATTGATATCCGAGGGCCCTTTCTTATAGGAAGCTTCCCGATGAGGAGTCAGACCACCTTGTCCATCTAGTTTGGTGTCGTCTGGCAGACGATCTCCAAGGTTTCAGGCAGAGCTGTCTCCCGGCTCTACCTGGAGATGCCAGGAATTGAACCTGAGACCTTCTGCATGCAAGGCAGGTGCTCTGCCACTGAGCCACAGCCAGTGCCGGATTTACGTATAAGCTAAACAAGCTATAGCTTAGGACCAGTGCCGGATTTATGTATAGGCTAAGTAGGCTGAAGCCTAGGGCCTCTAAATCTGGGGGGTCTCGCCAGCATGCCCACTCTCCAGCGGACAGTCTCCTCTCTCCCAAAATTGCAAACCCAAGATTTCATGTGAGGACAGGGCAACTCAGGCCTCTAAATCTAGGGAGCCTCAGCAGCCTGCCCTCTCCCCAGTGCCGCAGTCTCCCCTCTCCCAAAATTGCAAACCCAAGACTTCATGCAAGGGCAGGGAAACTCAGGCCCAGCAACTATGTGACTCAGAGCTAGCTAGTGGGGCCCAATTTGAAGCAGTGGGGCGCAACCTTTTTTTTTCTTTTTTTTTTTTTTTTTGGTAGGGCCCCAATTCACACCCAAAGTCTTCAAAATCTTATAGATATAAATAAAATCCATCGAGATTGCCCTGGTGCAGGGGCCCCCTTAGGAGCAGCACATTGGGCCCAATTTGGCCCAGTTGCTCCAATTGCCTTAAGGTCAGCCCTGATGAGACTGTGCAGGGGTTGGACTGACAAGCCCTGCACCTTCTGGGTCCCTGGTGTCACTATTCAGAGTATAGACTCAAAGACTTGTGGGAATAAAGGGGGGCACTTATTGGAAATCAGTTTTGTCACCTCTCCCCGCCCCCCCCCCAAAAAAAACAAGCCCTGAGACAGTGAGCCCAGCCACCTTTTATTCACAGTCGCATAAGCACTACACTACAGCATGGCCATAAACCTGTTCAACCACTGAATTATGCACCCAATATGTAGCAATGGAAATTTATGTTACTGCTTTATGAATGAACACTGTGTTTTATGAATGGACTCTGTATTTTTTTGAATTACCTCAGAGCCACCAATAGGGAGCTCTAGAATCTGTCAGCTAACCAATTGGGTACTACCAAACAGTGACCTCTATTGCTGAAAGCAGGTAACCAGCAGAGAATGCTTCAGCTCCGCCTTTCAACTGTTGACTGAACACCCCCTGCTGTGCAGGTAATGGAGAAAGCTCATAAATTGTATCCCTTATGGCATCCTGGCCAACTCTGTTATGCTGGTGTAAACCCTGGTACACCAGAATCCCAGAATAGCAGCAAATAAAATCCACTCATACGTCAGCAACTGATAAGACTTGTCAAGCAGTTCTTCAAAGTCTTCCTAAATTATAAAGCTCCAAAATACAGGCCAAAAGAGAGCAGGTCTGGGAAGAGCAAGGCATACAATAGGCACCACCAGTGAAAAGGCCCTGCTCTGTGTAGCTCCTGCCCTGTCATTTGCCCTCCTTCTTGACATGGAATGCTCTCTATTGGAGTCCAGTGCAAAGACTATGAGAAGGGAGAGCAGGGACCTTGAAGTTCCCAACAGCTGTTAATCAAGCAAACAAGCACACAGGTCACCTTTGTCACAGTCAGGATGCCTATGTCCTGGCCAGGCCTGCACCCAATCTTGTTTTTGTACAATCTTGTTTGTTCTCAGAAACCAAAATTATATTATCAACATATACAAGCAGAAAAGTTGTTTTCCTTCATTTGCAAGGAATCGTACAAAACAAAGTGGCACAAATAAAGCAAAGTTCCAGGGTGGCAACAGAAAGCAAACTAAAAATGCTTTTGCAGTTCATCAAAACTATCCAGCAATATCAAGTTATAGAAAACTATTTCCCCAAAGAGTTAAATGATAACTAATCAGAGGCAGCTACAGTTGCAAATTGCAACTAAATATATGTGAAAGGAAGAGGAGCAGGTTTACTCGTGTGTTGCAGGTGGAAATACAGTTTGTAATGAAGTGAGAGCAGTAGTTTACTTGCTCAAATTAACAAATAAGAAAGTTTTGAGAATTTAAATTCTAGATTAAAATTGATTACTTAATTGAGAAGGGGATTATAACAAAAACATTGGGACCTAATTTGAATAGTAGAGTACTTGATATCTGGTGGGCAATCTCATCCTTTATTTCCACACTGTGGCTGCAGACCAAATCACCTGTCGGGAGAGTTATGAGATTCAGGTGAGGGTCAGATACCTTGTCAATTCCAGTAGGTATATAAGAGGCCTTCGCCCTGACCAGGCCTCCACCCGTGCACACCCTGAAAAATCCGTAACCAGAGGCACCGCTTCTGCACATGCACATGGCGCGATAGAGTGCTTCTGCGCATGCGCGAGTGGCGAAACCTGGAAAAATACTTCTGGGTTTGCCTCTTTTGCAACCCAAAGATTACGTATCCAGAGTGGTACATGAGGGTCCACTGTATTTTATGTTAACTGCTTAGTGCTGTTTAATTATTTTGGAATGAAGCATTATGCACATCTTGCTAGATGAAACTAATACAAAATTAGAAATAATTGCTATAATTTATACAGAAGTACAACACATCTCACTGTAGTGAGGAAGACTGTGACCCAATGACTTTTGTGCCTGCTCACTCTGCCATCCAGGTTCTGCTAACTGTTCATGGGCATCTTCATGGACCCTGTAACAGAAGAGCCTGCTGGATCTAGACCAGCCTGATTTTCACAGGCTGGCTATCCAGATGCCTGAGTGAAACCCTCAAGCAGGACCCAGGCACAAAAGTGCTTGCCCCCTCTGCAATATCCAGCAACTGGCATTCAGAAGCATCACTGCCTCTGACTGTGGGGGTGGGGTAGAACATAGCTATCATAGCTAGTGGCCTTTGACAGCCTTACTCTCCATGAATTTGTGCAATCCTCTCTTGAATCCATCTCAGCTGGAGGGCATCACTGCCTCCTTCGACAGTGAGTTCCATAGCTTAACAAAGTGCTGCACAAAGAAGTGCTTTATTTTGTCTGTCCTGAATCCCCTCACATTCAGGTTCATTGGATGTCCATGAGTTCTAGTCTTAGGGGAGAGGAAGAAAAGCTTTTCTATCTCCTTTCTTGGATTTGGAGAGCTTTCCAAACAGAAGTTGCCTTCAAATAGAGGACCGTCTTCTCCAAAGTAGGAGACATAGTCACTTGACTTGGAATCCCCTTTTCAATTAGCAAAACTTCACATCTCTTTCTAAGGTCCTCAATTTTCAACTGAGCAAACAAATCTGTGGAATTCAGCTTCTGTGGCCAGATATGCAAAGTTTTTGATTGTTCTAGTAAGAAAGCATGTTTCCTGGTTGCCTGCTCAGTCTCGTATGTGTCTCTCACCCAGAGGCCTTGTCCATACTGATCCTGTCTACTTGTTTTGGCCAGTTGGCCGCTTGGCCTCTTTCCCAGAAGTCAATACTCTCCAAGCATGACATTGATCATTGCCATCGTCAGGAAGATGGCACTTACCTGATGGGGTAGGCGGAAGCTTACTCTCTTGCCATATGCTGGGAATTATCAGTGGCTGCTTGAAGCCAAGGCTGATGCCTTCTCATGCCAAGAAGCAGACCTTTCTCAGATTCTGTCAATGGAAAGGGAGAGCCAATTTCTCAACAGCATAGCTAACTTTCAAAAAAGAGCATTTGTGGAGCACCAGAGATATTCTGGTCAACCTTTCTACTGTCTACTCCCAAAGGACTTGGGAGATCCATCTAAAGCAGGGATGGGGAGATTTTTCTTCATCCTAATAATAATAATAATAATAATAATAATAATAATAATTTATTATTTGTACCCTGCCCATCTGGCTGGGTTTCCCCAGCCACTCTGGGTGGTTTCCAACAAAGATTAAAAATACATTAAAATGTCACACATTAAAAACTTCCCTAAACAGGGCTGCCTTCAGATGTCTTCTAAATGTCAGGTAGTTGTTTATTTCTTTGACATCTGACTGGAGGGCGTTCCACAGGGCGGGCACCACTACTGAGAAGGCCCTCTGCCTGGCTCCCTGTAGCTTTGTTTCTCGCAGTGAGGGAACCACCAGAAGGCCCTCGGCGCTGGATCTCAGCATCTGGGCAGAACAATGAGAGTGGAAATGCTCCTTCAGGTATCCCAAGAGCTGCATCCCTTTGTGAGAAACCTTCAGGGGACCACATGCCAGTGTTGGTTGTGGCTAAAGACAAAAGGGAGTGGTGCAATGCTGCATACAGAAGTCAGAGGATTCTACTCAGATTCCTGCATTGCAGGAGTTTGGACTAGATGGCTAGATGACTGGGGTACCTTCCAACTCTAAAATCCTATTATTCTGTTCTACTCACACCACCCTAAATCTAGTGCTGCAGTGATTGATGCCACTTCACAGAAGTTGGATGCCCTTACAGTGGCATTGTAAGGTCAGGCTGTCTGTGTGCCTTCCTAAACTCTGAGGTCATATTCCACAAGCACTGGACTTGGTACTGGCCAACAAATTCAATATCTTGAAAAATCTCAGTTTCTAGGTTTTTATATTTTAATTCATCCAAGTTCCTAGTTTCTCAAACATTCTGTCACAGACTAAGGCCACCTTCACATAGCTGCTTGTTCCATTTCTCCAATGTTTCCCTGACTGCTAACTTCCACATTATTTCTGAGCTTTAACGAATGTAAAAGCCACTTCTGGAAATCTAACAGTATGTAGTGGAAGTTAAGCATTCATTCCCATGTTAATTGGGTTAAAAAAACACCACCACCTGTTTGCAACTCCATTAACCCAGAAAGTCGCAGGAGAAAAGTAACAAAATTTGGGGTGGCATGCCAGCATGCCAGCATCCTGCCATTTCCTTTTTCCTTTTTCCAAATACTTTTATTAGTTTTCAAGGTAACAAAATACAGATTCAGCCAATGTAACTTCTATAAACAATGGGGAAGACTTTCCTTCGATTTTCATGGGGGAATCACGGTGGGACAGAAGCCCACATGTGCAAAAAATGTGGGGAAGTAATGATGTTGTCCAATGAGGTTCCTTGTTGTGTCACGCCCACTGGTGTGAATGAAATTTAGCATGCCAAACCAGTATATTGGTCACAAAGCCACTTTTCTATGACACAAAGCGTGTTCTCCTTCATGGAGAGCATGTGTTCTGGTGGGGGCTGCCATGACACTCCAAAGTTGTGGGGCGGGCTAATTGACCATTGGCCACTGATGCAATTGGGCTTCCCTTGTCGTTGGGAAGAAATTAATGTTGCCATTTGTTGATTGACAGCCAGAAATGCTAAAACTCCTTGCACAAGGCTAGGGCTTCCTCTTTTTGCCCGTGCATCAGATTGCCCATCCCCCCCCCCCCGAATTAGGGTTGTTCGCTTGACCTTGCTATGCCTGTCATGGGGTTGTCTGCTCTTGGGGCAGGGGCACAGTAGGAATTTTGTCCATCTGATTGGCTGGGGCCATTTGGCTTTTGCCTACTGCATAGCAAATCGTCACAACTTGTAAGGTTGCGGTTAGGCATTGGTTTATGGTTTCGTTGGTTGAGGGGCATGGATTGGCTGTGCCTCTAATGCTGCTGCTGCAAGGGATTCCGTTAAAGGAATTGGGGGCTAACTATTGCTTTTCCACCCTGTCAAGGGGGCTCGGGCCACTGCAAGAGCTCCTGGCTGCATTTGGGGTGAGCTGAGGGCAGGTTCCCTGCTCTGTCGCTAGCCCCAAGTGTATTCCCCTTTTCTGACTTTCGCAGGCATGCGGAATGTCAGACTGTCCCCCATGGTGGAGGCAGATAGTCGCAACCAATGCCTAAGCAACCACTCACATGTTTGTATTTTAATAAAGTTGTGGCCAAAATTATGCCAAAAACCTTAAACAAAAATTTTGGTGTGATGTGTGAGTTACTGGGGTGGCCCTGGGGACCTCAACACACAACAGGTACTGCAGTGTGTAAGGAATGTTAGAAAACAGGACAAAAGCACTAGCATTCTAATCTAGGACAACTAAAACCATTATTCCTCACATCTGAATGCACCCTAAGCAATAGGAGAAAAAAAATATCCCCAATTTTACAGCAGATAACAGTTGCATCACAAAGAATTTAAGGGATGGGTGTTACTGTTCATTTCCGATCATTTACATGTGGCTTTATCCATAACTCTGTTCCAGTCTGTTCCATTTCTTCATTCATCTGTGAATATCATTTTGGAATGTGTAAAGTGCTGAGGGCTGCATTGCAACTTTTGAAGAAATGCAAAACTAGTAGATAGCTAGGTTCCAACCTGCACATTAAGAGGTGCAGATCAGATATTTTGTGCAGGACTTGTCAAAGATCAAATTCAGCAAGCAACCCTAGAATTTTCTTCCAATGAGAGTGTGTGGAGAAAGTGATAGAAATTCAGACCAAAGGAATACAGTATTACAGATTTCCTTTAAGGCATGAACCCTTTTAAGGACTGATATATATTCTGCATTATTGAACCATTTTCCTTTCTTTTTCTTGAATGTTCTTCTTCTCCCTCGATGCCTGAATGGAAACATGTGTGAATGCCCACACAGAGAGAAACATCTCCTGTTCACATGTTTTGCAAATGCATATGTGCAAACTCGGAGGCAACTTAAAATAAGAAAAATCTAGCTAGCTTGTCTTTCCCTCCCAAAGGATAAGCAAAGTATTTTATTATTATTTTTACTAAAAACTGCTGACTGTCATTTGGGGTCTTCCTTTGGTTTTTTGAAAAAGTATTCAGTCTAAGTGCATTTCATATCTCCACTTTGCTTGCTGAACTTACTAGAAACCTGGGCACATTTTCTGCTGCTGTTGACAGTTTTAAGGCGCAGATTCATAAAGGCTATTTACAAAATGCCAAAAGATGTCAAATCCTCAACAGCCTTCCTTCTACATTCTCAACTGCAAAATAAATGAACAAATAGCTGGCACCTTATCAGCCTAATCCGGCAATATTTAGCATGAACACACTGCAAGCCTATATGCCTGCCTGCACCAAAATAAGTCTGCACAGGCTTGCAACCTCCATGCTCACCTGTGATGGCTGGAAATAAGATTAATTTTAATTTTGCTTTGTGCTGAGTTCAAGAGAAAATTAAGATATACAATTAAGAACAAAGAAGGACAATTCTGTTTTCTTTCAAACGTTTTCACATTCCCAGCAATGATGCTGCTTGGTTTGTTTTTAAATACTCTCATTATATGTATGCAACCACACTCAATGAAAAAAATTCCTTTCTCCCAGTTCTTCCCCATTCCACTGCCCACCTCTCACTATAATGGAACACTTATACCCCATTCACGCAAACACCAGAATGAATTGGTAGAATCCTGAAGTGTCGGACTGTGCAGCACTCAGTTCAGACTACAGGTGGAAGATACCCTGTGCAAAAAGAAAACACTGGAACTGATTGGTCCATCTAGCTCAGTATTTTCTGCACTGAGTAGCAGCAGCTGCCCCAGGATTTCAAACAGGGGTCTCTCCCAGCCCTACCTGGAGATGCTGGGATTGAACCTGGGACCTTCTACATGCAAAGATGATCAGCCATTGAGCTGTGGTCTTTTCCCTGAAGCTGTCATCTACTGAGACAAACCATTGATTCATCTAGCTCAGTATTATCTAGCAGAAGCTCTCCAGGACTCCAGATGAGATAACTGAGTTATGGCCCTTCCTCCAAAACCTTCTTGCAAGCTGAAAAGTAACATATTGGGGAGAAAACTTTTAGCCAAGGCCGTCCCCATAGTTGTGTTGTACTTACCATACAGGGATGTTGTTGTTGTTTTAACATGGGTTTTAATGTTGAAGAATGGCAAAGTGGTGCTTTCAGGAGCTGAATTTGGGGAAAGGTTCTCAGCAACTGGTAAACAGACGCACACTGCATCTCCATCTTGCAGGAGAGGATTCCATAGTTTAACTATGTGCTGTGGGGGAAAGCACTTTCTTCTCTTCATCCTGAATCAACATTCAGCTTCATTGGATGGCCCCCAAGTTCTTGTATTGAGAAAGAGGTAGAAAACCCTTTCTCTGTCCACCTTCTCTACGTGCGTAATTTTCTACAACTGGATCAAAAAGGATTCTGCTCTCCCACACCCTGCAGACTAGGGCTGAATCTAGACACATCAAAAAAGTGATTTTCACAGGGAAATGCTGTTGGTGAAAATGATTCTCACAGGGAAATCCCATTGGTGAAAGTGATTCTCACAGGGAAATCCCGTTGGTGAAAGTCAGGACTCCACAGCGCCATCTGAAGGTGGGGCTTTCTGCATGCAAGACAGATGTTCTTCCACTGAGCTACACCCCTTGCTTCCCCAACACTCTCTTGTGTTGATTTAGAGGAATCCCTGACTTTCAATATACAGTGGTACCTCTGGTTGCGGACGGGATCCATTCCAGAGGTCTGGTCAGATCCCAAGGTTTCCGCAACCTTTTGTGCATATGAGCGTGGCCAAACCCGGTAAAATACTTCCGGGTTTGCCACGCGCGCATCCCAAAGTTTATGTAACCAGAGGGTTACGTAAATGGAGGTATGACTGTAAAGACACACACACCCTCGTTTTTTTCATGGAGTAAATTCCAGGTCCTGAATATATGATGGTGACCGTATTTGGTGTTTCCTCCCTCAGGCAAGCCAAAGGAATTGTAAGTGGTGCTATTTTTCCTATCAGCCCCTGAGAGTACCACGGCAGTCCTATGTGTTATTAATGGATGAAATCTGAGCAGAAACCAACCCCAAGATGAACCCTATGCATTTAAAACATTTCATCAGACAGCTAAGTATTTTCCTCCCTACCTCGCCACCCCACAACTCACTAGATCTCAACTCACAGAACTCAGCTCAACCCAGCCAAAGATGTCAGTAGCTGGTCTTGCTTAAGCAGAGATGTGGGTGCTCTTATCTGAAATCTATGGACATTCATTTAGGGACATAGGGAACTGTCTTACATTGAATCTACCTGGCTACGTGTTGTCCACACTGACTGACAGTGACTCTCCATAGCTTCAGTCAGGGGATATTTCCAGCCTTACCTGGAGATCATAGAATCAGGGACATCTAGTCCAATTCCATGCAATGCAGGAATCTTTTGCCCAACATGCTCAGAAAGCTCAATCAACTTAAATATTAAGAAAGGTCGAAACAGCAGCAGGAGCAAAATATACTTCAGGAGTTTAGTTGGGCCAGAATCGAGTATTCACTTCCAGTCTTAACGCTAAATGCAGTACTTCTGGTAAATGAGCCACCATAGCTGCTAGAGGGGTGCAAAAATTTGTGTCCCAGACTTTTTAGACTTGTCTACCCATGTAATATCTGAAACCAAAGGGGCACATCGGCTGCCAGGTGTAGCTCTCCTACCCAAGTATTGCCACTGCCAGCCCCACAACTCCAACGGCAGTGGAGGCAGCAGAGCATGGGGCAGAGGCAAGGCAGGCACTGCCTCTTGGGCTTCCACTGCTGTCATACACGACAGCCAGGTTCATGTTCTTTAAGGAGTAGCCACTCTTGTGTTCTTCCATAGGTGGTATGGAGAAAGGCAGTAGTGGTGGACTTTGCAATCAGAGCATGCAGATGGAATGGAAGAGCCATAGTTCGGTGATGGAGCATCTGCCTTGTGTGCAGAAGATCCCAGTTCCAAGAACTTGCATCTCTAGATGCAGCTGGGAGGGAAACCCAGGAGAAGATGCTGCCAGACAGTGTAAACAACACTGAGCTAGATGGACCAATGGGTCCAACTCAGTATAAAACAATGTCCCGTGTTCCTTTGATGCTGCCTAGGGCTTTAAAAGAGTGGTGTTTGATAATCATTTTCCTCTTTCTTAAAATAATTTTTTCTTTGAATTTCAGAAATAAAGAAAAGAAAGAAAAAGAGAGAAAAAAGAAGAAAAAACTTACATCAAAAGATCATACAAATTCCACATATTGAGATTGCTCTGAATCTCCTGACTCCCTCCCATCCCATCCATGGGTCTTCTTAATTCTGTTTTCAACTGCATATCAATACTTCTTCAATTTTTCATTTTCCTTAGTTATCTGTACATTCTTTTACATTACAAGTGTATTTAGAATCCTGCTAATGTTTTGACCTGTTTGCATTGATTTTCTATATACAGTGGTACCTCGGGTTAAGTACTTAATTCATTCCGGAGGTCCGTTCTTAACCTGAAACTGTTCTTAACCTGAAGCACCACTTAAGCTAATGGGACCTCCTGCTTCCACCACGCCACAGGAGCATGATTTCTGTTCTCATCCTGAAGCAAAGTTCTTAACCCAAGGTACTATTTCTGGGTTAGTGTATGTAACCTGAGGTACCACTGTACTTTATAAACATTTCCCGTTTTTTTTAAAAATTTATTGTCTTCTTGGTTCCTGGGCGTCCCAGTTAATTTTGCCATTTCGGCATAGTCCATCAACTTGATTTGCCATTCTGTAATCCCTTTCCTCAAGGGATTCCAGACTCTACAAGTGTTTGATAAATAGGTTAGGATACCTCCTGCACCCAGATTACATTGGCTGGGCTCACTTCATTGTGTGTTCTCTCAGAGGGTAGAGGGTAGATCTCTTCTAAGCCTATTCTGGCATGTTGACAGCAGACCACATGGGTTTCCATTTGGTCTGGGGTTATTGGTGCCATCTATATGCATTGGGATTGGCCTCATTTTTCCTTGCTCCATCTCCAAGTAACCTCTCTGGAACATGAGCTCAATTGCCTCTTCATAAATCATTATATGCCAAAAGTCTGCCAAAGTTATCGACATTAATCTACCAGTTCACCATGGAGTGATTACATGTTGTTTCTTTCACAGATTCTAATTCCTTCCAACAATTTGCTCACCACTTCCCTGTTGATGAGATACTACAATGTGTGCTATTAAGTAATTGTAAGAAATGTGTTCAAAAGATGTATTTTAATACATATTAATACAATTTTGCAGGGTTCTAAAAATGACAGAAAAATGCAAAAACAGAACAGAATGGACTTATTTTCTCCACTCTAGAGCAAGAATGATAGACAAGAGAACTAAGGTCACCAGAGGGACATCCTTCAGTACTCATTCAGGGGTAAGACCCCTTGCTCTAATGGGTTCATAGATCTAACAGATCTCGAGACAGACAAATGTCAAATTAAAAGTGGGGGTGTGGGGGTGTGGGGGTGTGTGAGAGAGAGAGAGAGAAAGAGAGCTCATTTTCCATTTTGCATTCTCAGAGTCACTCTTTCTGCTTCCTTATTCTTGTGTCCAGTTCAAAGCTCATCTTGGAATTGAAATTTTCCTTCTGTGCTTCACAAGGTGTGCTGCTCTTACCTGCAATAATGGGCTATGTATAGTTGTTTTCCTGTTGAACCACTAGGGGGAGTGGAGGGTGAATGCTGAACATCCAGTTTAGCTTCTTTTCTTTTCCCACTAACTGTATGAGGAGAACAGCTGAAAGGCTCGTGAAAGACAAGCTTATTTCGGAACACGTTGTTCAGCAGCTGATTTTCACATCATCCCTACAGCTGAGGAGAATGCTAGTCCTGAGGAAGGATCACTTATCCAAAGGTGACAATCTCATCCATGTGGAAAGTCCTTGCGTTTTCTGGTCTTCACCAAGAAGTTGGAGAAAATGCTGATTTTTTGAAAACTTGCTAGCTGCTCACTGGAGACTCATTTAAGTATGCTTCAAGTTCTAAAACACAGGCTGCAAAATCTCTGGAAGCAGCTGGGTTCCTAATTAAAATGAATCGTTAGTAGATTTAGTAGGCCAAATTTATGGTTTTCAATTAAAAACACTCTTGAGCTACTAACTTGAGTGGGTGGCGATGTGCGTTTATGTGCAGAGGCATCTACCAGGAACATCTGATCGCAAAACTTAGGCCAACATCCAAACAGCAACATTAAAAAGGACTGGATTGCTCCTGTACTGCTTATTTACTTCTCGATGGATTGACCCTACCCTGAATTTTGGTTCTTCAGAATCTAGCTAGGAGAATTCCCACAATTAATTCAGAAATTGGGGAGATTTTCAAAAAAATGTCAATGATGAGCTTATCGGAATGGATCCCCACCCCCTAATACCCAACTTGCTCCTTGATCTTAACAACAACAACAACAACAACTTCATATGTAGGGACTTAAAACAAGAACAAAAAAATGGTTCCACCAACAATTCCTGCATATTGCAAGCATTCTTGTACGTTAAACACACATACACTCCAGGTTTTTTAAAGTAACCCAGATATATGCACAGTTCCTGATCTGAAAAAGCCCCATGGGGTTGATTGGCTTCATGAAGGCTTCTCTTGCTTATTCCCTTGCATGAGACTAGAGTTAGGGGGCTAGAATCACACGTGTCCTTTATTTCCTCCGCGAAGTGTTAGAACGTGTGCTTTCTTTCACTGAATTAGGGGAAACTGTGTGGTCTTTAAGTGGTCTTCCCTGGGGTTCAACATTTCAAAGGACATTTGTTGGCACATCCATCTCGATCAAAGATTATTTCCATTCCCCCTTGGCAGAAGTGGAGAGGGTGGGGCTTATGTTGGGTTGTTTTCTAACGAGGATATAGGTGATTGGGGGGGGGTTAGGTTTGGTCTGCATTTAATGCAAATCTGCTTAATTCATACTTCCTGTAACAGCAGGAAAACTGAAAAACAGCTATTCTTTGAAATCCCTGCCTTTATGAATTTTGCAATGCAATTTGCAAAATTGTGTACAAAAATATGTATATTAGGGGAAAGTGTGCACAGAAATGCATATATTTGTGGAAATCACCACACCTAAAATGCCATACTTAAGAGGAAAATGTTTGCAAAATGTACATGTTGGCAAAATTAAATAAAATATGTTTATTAAGAGAAATGGGAATAAAAATGCAGCTGAATTTTCATGAGAATTAAAACAAAATTGCAAAGTGATGCAGAAATTTAGCAAACTGAACTGAAAATGAAAGAGAGAGAGAGAGAGAGAGAGAGAGAGAGAGAGAGACTGAAGGAGTGTTCACACATTGCACTCATCACGTGAGCAATCAGTACTCCATCCCTGGGCCAGCTTCTATCCAGACTTAAGGACTGGAATCCTCTCCTGCTCAGAAGTGGTTGACATCTGGACTCTGAAGAAGAAAAGAGGGCATTTGCTCTCCCCATGCTTTTCCCATGCCCCAACCACTAGAAGTCGAAGTCTCAGAAGCTTCAGCCTATGTCTCTTTCAGTCCTCAGCCTTTGCTCCTATTCTCTCCAAGGGTGTCTGATGTGTTGCCCCATTTGTGTCTGACAAAAAAAGCTGTATAAAGTCAAGCAGGCCTCTGCACAGACATACTGGTTTCCTGTTTACATGTGGGGAACCTTTCTTTCAACCTGAGGGCCACATCCTGGGCCACCTCCTGAGGACCACAAACCAGTGGTAGTTGGAGCAACAAATGCGATATTTACCTTTGTGCTGTGGGCTAGTTTCTGCACACAAACACACACAAACCTCCTCCATTCAAGTAAGCAAGAGGTATTATCAGAGTTCAAGTATAAATTCCAGCCAGGAAAAACCTGTCAAGGAAGATGCAAAGGAGAGATAGCAAGGGATGTGGCCTAAGAGAGTTACGAGGGCCAGGCGGAGAGGGCCACATTTGTCCCCCAGGCTTGAAGTTTCCCTGGTCTGTTTGACAGCCATTTGCTGTTGTCACAGATAGGCTGTGTAGACATCACAAGCCCTACCGCAATGCACAATTCCATGCAGCCTCATGACACTAAAACCCACAGCAAAGTCATTTTGTAAGGACAAAGGGGTGAATGGAAGAAGAAGGCCACTGCAAAATGAGAGCAAGAGAAATGAAATCCTGCAGCTGTCTCTGGATGCTGCCTCCCCCGAGCTCATAACTTTGAACGAGCAGACTATATCTCACTTTCTGTAAATGCTTGTCCCTTGCTCTATGTCTCAAGGACTTGGCCAAATTCCCTTTTGTAAATAGCACTATGTTTTATATTTCTCCAAGACTCTGGAGCATCTCTATCAATAATTCTAGAAAGGCATTCATTCAGGGGGCAATGAGATTATTTTTCTGATTTCAGCTGACAGTTATGGTAATAGTTTGGCAAACAATCTACTCCACCATCAATGACAGAATATTACAGATGTTGTTGGTTTTTTTTAAAAAAAAAATATTGGGCTCTTCTGGGTGCATGGAAGATTTATGGTGTGGGGGAAGGAAAGAAAGAGAGTCCGTCCTTGCATTTTTATGTAATAGCATTGAAAGCTTTTTTTCACCCTAAAATGTAAGAGGATTCAGTCAGCTGGGTTATGTAACAAGTCAGTTAGAAAAAACTAATAACTGTACCTTGCAAACAAGGAAACACTAGTATAATCTGTTTGCTTTCCTCAGATATCCATGGAAATTTCTCCTGAACACAAATCTCTAAATTCAGTGTCATAGGCATTTCTAATAACAGATGTTGCCAACTTAGCCCCACTGTGTAGAACATAAGAATATAAGAAAAGCCCTGCTAGATCAAACTACAGGCCCATGTTGCCCAGCATCCTGCTGTCCCAGGGGACAACCATATGCCTATGGGAAACTTGTCAACAGGTCCTGAGCACAAGGGCCCTCTCCCCTCCTGTAGTTTCCAGAAACTGGTATTCAGAAGCATTACTGCTTCCAACCATGGAGGCAGAGCACAGCCACCATGGCTAGTAGCCATTGACAGACATATCTTCCATATTTTTTTTTTTTTCTACTTCTCTTTTAAAGCCATCCAGGTTGTTGGGCATCACTACCACATGTGGGAGCAAGGGCCATTGATTAACTATGTGCTCTGTGATGGAGTCAGTTGCCCACAAATGCTTCCAATATCAGCTTCCCCTGACCCCTTCACTACAACTAGATGAGGATGGAAATTTATATTTCCCTCAGCACATGTCTGTGATAATGTTGGTATCTCACTGTTGCAATCCCAGCACCAGAATTCTCTGCTTGGAGGTACCATACACTCCTTCGTCCCATGGAGATAACTGTATGGGTAGATGCAAAGGATAGAGGGGGCTTTGCCCTGCCGGACTTAAAACTTTATTATGAAGCAGCGGCTTTTTGCTGGCTGAAACCATGGCTACTTCTTGAGAATACAGACATTCTGGACCTGGAAGGTTATGATAATAGTTTTGGTTGGCATGCATATTTATGGTATGACAAGGTAAAGGTACATAGAAATTTTAAAAACCATATTGTTAGGAAAGCATTGTATAATGTATGGAATCGATATAAAGATTTGCTTGAAAGTAAAACCCCCAGGTGGTTGTCACCAATGGAAGCCAAGGCGGTAAAAAGACTGAACATGGATACAGAGTGGCCAAAATATTGTGAAATTATAGAATATGATGGTGAAAAGTTGAAACTACAGAGTTTTGAGAAATTGAAACCTAAAGTTCGAGATTGGTTACATTATTTCCAGATCAATGAAACTTTTAAGCAGGACAGAAAACTAGGATTTCAGAAGGAGAGGTCAAAGTTAGAAACAGAATTGCTAGAACCCAATACCAAGAATTTGTCTAGAATGTATAATCTGCTGCTAAAATGGAATACACAGGATGAAACGGTTAAATCAGCTATGATTAAGTGGGCACAGGATATTGGTCATGATATCATGTTTGCTGACTGGGAGCAGTTATGGACCACAGGTATTAAATTTACGGCATGCAGTGCCCTGAAAGAGAACATAATGAAAATGATCTATAGGTGGTACATGACTCCAGTCAAGCTTGCAAAGATATATCATTTGCCCAATAACAATTGTTGGAAGTGCAATGAATGTGAAGGAACTTTTTATCACCTTTGGTGGACCTGCCCAAAGATTAAGGCCTACTGGGAAATGATCTATAATGAAATTAAGAAAATCCTTAAGTGGACATTTGTAAAGAAACCGGAGGCTTTTCTCCTGGGCATGGTCGGCCAATTGGTACCAAAGAAAGATAGGACCTTTTTTATGTATGCAACAACAGCAGCAAGAATCCTTTTGGCGAAGTATTGGAAGACTAAAGAATTACCTACTCTGGAAGAATGGCAGACCAAGGTGACTGAATTTATGGGACTGGCAGAGATGACCGGCAGAATTCGTGACCAGAGGAAAGAGACAGTGGAGGAGGACTGGAAAAAATTTAAAATCTATCTTAAAAATTGTTGTAAAATTTCGGAATGTTAAGATGTCAAGGGATTGGATACAAAGAATTACAGCTATAAATTGAAATTTATAAAATAGAATTTTTTTAAAGAGAATTAAATATAAAAATGGGATGAAGAATTGCTAAAAAATTTTAAAATATGGATGCAGGGAAGGGGAGGTTTGGGGAAGTCGTGTTATGTTTATTTGTTTTTTGTTTATGTTGTAAAATCAATAAAAATTATTTAAAAAAAAAAATAACTGTATGGGTAGAATTCACCTCTGTTGTGATGTAAATTCTATTCGGTCACTTCCCTCCACTAGGTACCTATAGAACATTTTTTTCAGATGGTTTGCCTGTATAAGATCCTCCAAAACTGGCCCTAAATATTCACTTTCGGTGCAACTCAATAACTACCTATGGACCGGAAAATACTTACTGAGGTGGTTGACTTTTTTGTATCAAGACTGGTTTTGCCTTCTTGAAATCCCTCAGATGTTTTGTGATCTTCGGATGAAGGACAGTATACAAATTTAATTGATAATGATGGTGGTGATGTTCACCCAAACAAGTGAACCTCCAAATCTGCATGAATTTTTCACTGCAGACGAAAACAGGTGGCCTCTTTGATCTCTCTTGGTTGGCAAAATTTGAGTGGGAAGCTTTGGAAAGAGCTGGCTTCCATTGCACAGTTATTCCGCAATGGGCTGTGTTCAGTTACGTCTGTCCACCAGTGCAATGGCTCTTGTGCTAGCTGATGGATGAGTTTCAACGATGCACCAGGGAGGAATCCGATGCAACAGTCAAGCTAGTGGAAATGTGATACTCAACAGACGGCACATCTGTTGTGCAACCAAGTTGCCAGCAACCTCTTGCGCATCAACATTCCTTGGTGCAAAACATTTCACCGGAGGAACAAATACAACACAAAGGGGCTTTAACTTTGTGCTACACTGGCTACAAACCAATGTTTTGCCATGGCTGATATGTGTTGATACCACTGAAAACAGAAGGATGCAAAGCATTGATGCTACCTCTTGGGAATAATATTCTGCATTTGCCTTGATATCACTCTTTTAGTAGCCTCATTGTGCTAAAAGTAACACGTTGCTCTAGAAGTTTTCATGGCTGACGGCCAGAACAGGCCAGCCATTATGATAATATATGGATTATTATCATTCTTTTTCTCCTCCTTAGTTAAAAAAAGATGAAACTCTGAAGCAGGGATGAATATGGGTTAGAGCTGAAGACTGAGCCAGCTTTTCAAAATTCAGGTGGGCACATTTGTCTTGTGAGCTGTTCACCCAGGCCCCAATTAGTTTTATATTAACCTCCTTAAGCAGAGGATAGCTGTGATCTTAACACTACTCCAAAATGGTCTATTAGCTACCCCATTTCCTGGAGACGCCTATAGTAGGTCACCCAGTGGCAACAGCTGATGAATTCAGTGAGTTATAATGAGTGTCCTATCTACTGGGAGCTGAGAGAGCACAAGAACATAGATATGTATTTCATATATGCATGTTTCTCCATCTCTCACAGTATGAATGTGCATATATGTAGAAGCGCCATGTCAACACCTCTTTTGTGTATGTTTAATTTTAATTTAATCATTTTTTCTACAGTATTTTCTTATTGCTTAAATGTTATTGAATTATACATTTTTGATCAAAGGAAATAAAAAAGAAATATTCAAAGGTACCTTCCCACACACAATAAAATTAGTTCCCCCACAAAGCTGTGTCATTCTATTGTTTCTCTACTTTTCTCTTTTATATGGTTCTATGTTCTCCTATAGCTCAGTGTTTTTTCTAAGCTATTAAAGAAGCTAAGCTGTCTTAAACGTTGTCTGCAGAACACTAAAGAGCTCTGAACTGTTTTTGTTATTTTTGGTAAAACACAGGAGCAGAGGGTTTGTTTAAGAAGGCAAAAGCTACATTTATTTTATTTTATTTTTCAATCCTGTGTTGCTGTTTTAATGGGGAAATCTAAAAATTGCTATAACTCCCCCCACTTTTTGATTAAAAGGTATAATGTTTACAGATACAGGAGCCTCAACAGAGTGGATTGGAGTAAGCCTGTGAAATTGCATATAAATAGTTCTAGAGGCTTTTTGTGGAGAAAGTAAAAGGAATTCACGTTCCTCCATGATCGTTTATCTCTCTCTCTCTCTCTCTCTCTCTCTGTGTGTGTGTGTGTGTGTGATTTGCTCTTTCTTGACCTAAAATAAGAGGTAATCAAGTGGTGTGCTTGTTTGTGGTTTTTTTTTTAAGGTGAATTTACATACCTTACATAAATTTGGTTGTTGTTTTTTTAGAAAAGGTGACTTTATACCAAACTTTCCTTTCTGTATCTACTTATAATCTGAGGCCGTCGAGAACACTGCCTGTAAAGTCCTGGACTGATCTGTCTTTTTATTGTAGTCATCATTATAGTGAGTGATAAATACAGAATTTGGTTTTATACATTGCAGCTCAGCACCTGAAGCACAGATCTAAGTGAAAAGAGCACAGAGCAACTCAGAAAGGGATTAGAATTTTTTTTTGTTTGTTTTTTTAATGAAATCTTGGGGATCTTTCACATCTCTAGTATTTGTCCTTGGTGCACAAAGACAGATGGATGAATCCTGTTGCAATTCACAACTGAAGGCAACTGAATTCAGAGGTATACATTTGCATGCAAACTCTCCCGTACTTTTGAAACATAACCACATTTTTGCACATACACATAGCCTAAGTGCATCTTGAGTACATGGTGCATTCAGTGTGACTTCATTTTCCCTCCTCTGTCATGTGACACAAAACTTCCTGGGGTTTATTGCATATGTTGTTGTTTTGCAAAATGAGCTGATCAACATGAAGACTCAGATTGAGGGAAAGGTTGTGAATGAGCAACGGGCAGAAGCAGCAATAATGCTACCTGTTTGTTAAAGAACTCTGCCTAGCAGAGTTTGTTTCTTAGTTATGCCAACACAGACAGCACAGGTGCAGAAAAGACACATCTCTATTTTAATTATGAACATGTTAGAGGTTTGATGGATCAGAGTTTGTATATATATGCTGAAATTAGAAACAGTCTAATGTTACTCCAACAAAATGTTGGTCTATTCTGCAAAGAAAGAAAATTTTCAAGAAACTGGAGGACAAATTTCAGTACGGCACTGGTTAAAATAGTTCAAGAATGCATTTCAAAGATTAAGCACTGTCACTGAAACTCCTTGCTTACTTTTGAGTCCTTAGTAAATACTAGACACATTTTCAAATCTAAAGGTAAAGGTAAAGAGACCCCTGACCATTAGGTCCAGTTGTGACCAACTCTGGGGTTGCGGCGCTCATCTTGCTTTCGTGACCGAGGGAGCCGGCGTACAGCTTCCGGATCATGTGTCCAGCATGACTAAGCTGCTTCTGGTGAACCAGAGCAGCACACGAAAACGCCGTTTACCTTCCCACCGGAGCGGTACCTGTTTATCTACTTGCACTTGGATGTGCTTTCGACGTGCAGGAGCAGGGACCGTGCTTGGACGTGCAGGAGCAGGGACCAAGCAATGGGAGCTCAGCCCGTCGAGGGGATTTGAACTGCCGACCTTCTGATCAGCAAGTCCTAGGCTCTGTGGTTTAACCCACAGTGCCACCCGCGTCCCATTTTAAAATCTACTTGTATACTAATCAGGATGAAAATTCTCATGATGAGAAATCCTGTTTCAGACACTTGATTTCATGCAGTTGCAATGAAACACTGGCCACCCAGTCCTGAGCGGAAATTATCCAGGAGTGCTTATTGTTGGCATCTGGTATTGTGACACTGACTATATCACATGCTTGCTAAATCAATCTTAAATGTTATTTTCTGTATCATGGCCCTTCCCCAATGACTACCTCATTAAAATGATGTAACCTCTATATTAGCGGAGAACTTGCCGGCTGGTGGGGGTGAGCAGGGAAGAAATCACTTATGAATTGCTACCTTTACCACCACCCCCTCCCCAAAAAGCAATAATATGGAGACTGCCACTATTAAAGAGATTGAAAGCTGAGGGTTTGCTTTTATGCCACCAAGCCAACTTAAATGTTCATAAAGACAATGAAATTTTCAGCATCCCAAGTTGTTGATTCCAAGCATCAGGTCAGAGACAGATGACTCCATGCTGAGATTTATTACAGAGAGGCAAAGCTTTGGAGTTTGTGTCAAGGTGGGCCCATTCATCACGAGGAGAGGTCTGCCATAATATCCCACTGTCACATCCCATCTGCCCTTGATCAATCGATCAGTCTGCCTATTTAGGAAATGGTATGCAGGTCCACTGTAATCGGCTTAGACACCCAGAAACATGGTCAATGGTTAATTATGCAGAAAAACAGGGAAGGGTGGTGGTTGAATTGATATCTGCCCTGCCTGAAATATTTGAGCCAGAATACAGGTAAGAGTTTTCAGAAAGACCTCTCACAACTTCTGCCTCATCTTATGTTGAGGGTCAGAGACTGTGATGTTTAGGCCAGTGGGTACTGGGCGCAGTCATGACTGCTGAGTTAAACTACAGAAGTTGCTCCCACAAAAGGCAGTGATAGCTACCACCTTGGATGACTTTTAAAGAGCACTGGAGAATCATAGAATCATAGAATCATAGAGTTGGAAGAGACCACAAGGGCCATCGAGTCCAACCCCCTGCCAAGCAGGAAACACCATCAGAGCACTCCTGACATATGGTTGTCAAGCCTCTGCTTAAAGACCTCCAAAGAAGGAGACTCCACCACACTCCTTGGCAGCAAATTCCACTGTCGAACAGCTCTTACTGTCAGGAAGTTCTTCCTAATGTTTAGGTGGAATCTTTTTTCTTGTAGTTTGGAACCATTGCTCCGTGTCCGCTTCTCTGGAGCAGCAGAAAACAACCTTTTTCCCTCCTCTATGTGACATCCTTTTATATATTTGAACATGGCTATCATATCACCCCTTAACCTCCTCTTCTCCAGGCTAAACATGCCCAGCTCCCTTAGCCGTTCTTCATAAGGCATCGTTTCCAGGCCTTTGACCATTTTGGTTGCCCTCCTCTGGACACGTTCCAGTTTGTCAGTGTCCTTCTTGAACTGTGGTGCCCAGAACTGGACACAGTACTCCAGGTGAGGTCTGACCAGAGCAGAATACAGTGGCACTATTACTTCCCTTGATCTAGATGCAATACTCCTATTGATGCAGCCCAGAATTGCATTGGCTTTTTTAGCTGCCGCGTCACACTGTTGGCTCATGTCAAGTTTGTGGTCAACCAAGACTCCTAGATCCTTTTCACATGTACTGCTCTCAAGCCAGGTGTCACCCATCTTGTATTTGTGCCTCTCATTTTTTTTGCCCAAGTGCAATACTTTACATTTCTCCCTATTAAAATTCATCTTGTTTGTTTTGGCCCAGTTCTCTAATCTGTCAAGGTCGTTTTGAAGTGTGATCCTGTCCTCTGGGGTGTTAGATGACATGGTGATACTGACTTTAACCAAGCAGGGCTTAAACAACATGCTCAGAGGGCTCATGACATATTGTGATACCAATTCCCTCAAAATCAATTTCGCCAAAACCAAAATTCTTACTTTTGGCACGAAAACTCGGAAGCCATTTTGGAATTTTGAGGGCCACTCTATTGAATATTTTTCAGCATTCAAGTATTTGGGTATCACTTTTCAGCATGGGCTTAGCTGGTCAGCTCACCTAAATATGTCTATCCTGGCTGCCCGTAGAACCATCAAAGCCTTGGAGAAATTCTTCTATGCAAAAGGCGGCCAGTTGGTTCCACCAATCAGAAAAGCTTTTATCAGCAAAGTCCTCCCGATGTTACTGTATGGGGTTGAAATCTGGGGGTGGAATTTAAAAACTCTACAACGGCTCGAGATTCTACAAAACTCTTTTGCACGAAGGTTACTGGGTCTCCCCAAGGGCTCGGTTGCTGCACAGTTAAGAACAGAACTGGGCCTCCCCTCCATTGTTGCGAGAGCCCACATTAGAATTATTAGCTTTTATTGTAAATTAATCAAAGCCCCAGGTTCCCTTTTAGCCAGGCAAGCCTTTTTAACTTGTTCTCATAGCAATAAATGGTCCAAGGCCATGGAGACTATTACTGCACACTACTCCCTCCCAGATCTTGACACGCTGTCAGTTTGGGATCAACATAAAATCCGGGCCTGGATTCTTACAAGAGACGAGGCCATGGACCGGGCACAGTCCACCACAGCTCGCCTCTCCATGTGGCTCCCTAAAGTGAAAGTGGTAAGATCACTTGCCAACTACTTGATAGACCTAACTACTTGATAGACCTGACGGAGCCCAATTTGAGAAGAGCATTTACCATGGCCCGTTTCCATTCTATACCCACGGCCTTCCTGCAGGGGATTTACTCTAAGACCCCTATTACTCAGCGTCTATGTCCATGCACAATGAATGAAGTAGAGGACTTCATACATTTCTTTTTCTACTGCCCTATTTATGAGCTAATAAGAACTAAGCTCCTCCGCTTGATCCCGTCCACCATCACATCTAAGGAAGACTGTTTGAAATCGCTTCTTGTGGACGCAAATCCCCAAGTTTCACGTGGGGTGGCAATCTTTATAGTGCAGGCCTTGAAACTCAGGGCTACTCTGACTGGGTAGTGTGTCCTAGACCTGGACCTGTTTTAATTCTTTTATTACCTTTTTAACCTAATGTGCCGAGCCTATTTTGGGGCCATTATATGCTTTATATACATCCACATTCTAGTTTCCCGGCGCCGGCAACTTAATCTTTCCATTATTGTCTTAGGGTAATTTAAATGTCATAACCCCAGTAATATCGCTTTGAATTTTGTTTGGTTGCTTGTCTCTAGCATTTTTTGTTTTATCCTGCTATGGCTGTATGCTAATGCAATAAAGGTTTGATTGATTGATAATAATCATTTTCTTATTTATACCCCACCCATTTGACTGGGTTGCCCTAGCCATTCTGGGTGGCTTCCAACATGCATAAAAACATAATAAAAATTTAAACATTTTTTAAAACTTCTCTATATCGGGCTGCCTTCAGATGTCTTTTAAAGGTTGTATAGTTACTTATCTCCTTGGCTTAGGGGCCCCATAGCTCCATGCCCTCCAACATTTCTCCAATGAAAATAGGGATGTCCTAAGGAAAAGTGGGACATTCAGGGATCAAATCAGAAACCAGGATGGCCTCTGTAAATCCAGGACTGTCCTTGGAAAATAGGGACACTTGAGGGTCTGCAACTCATTATCAGGACAGTGGCCTCCTGGGAACAGGTCCCTAAAAACTGGATCATAGTAGAGTATAAAGACTGTAATGGTAATAAACAAAAGAAAGTAGAAGCAAGGCTTTCAGCCACA
Source organism: Podarcis erhardii (assembly GCF_964252035.2). Lineage (NCBI taxonomy): Eukaryota > Metazoa > Chordata > Lepidosauria > Squamata > Lacertidae > Podarcis > Podarcis erhardii. The sequence continues at coordinate 24,471,163 of NC_138503.1, forward strand.
TTCCCATGCCCTACCAAATCTAAGCTCTTCTTTGAGTTAGAACGACTTCCCTTCTCGCTCATAAACTCAACGCAATTGATATGAAGTCCCTTGGTGTGCTGGGTTTTGAAGACTGGGGGCAGGGAACCTCCACAATATCGTCTTTTGCAGAGTGACCTCCTGGGGTTATACAACCATACTTCAAATTACTTCGACTTGTGCTTCTGTGTGGGAAGCAACGGAGTGGGCTAGCATACATACTGACAAGTATTAAGAGGATGGCAGCTGCAGGCTGTGGCGGACCGTGTTCCTTCCAGTTCTCTTGGGAGGCCTCCAACAGAGCAGCCCTCCAGCCTAACAACCCCGGCTCCATCCCCACGGCCCCACATTTTCTCCTCTGAGTGACCACAAAGGCATCCTCCAGGCCGTTTGCGCAACTGGGTTACAGCAGCTGAGAGCTTAGTAGCCACCGCTGAGCTTTTGCTGCAACCAAGACATTAAGAAAGATGAATTTTCCAAAATGAGGCGGACCAGTGAACTGTGATGGCAATGTAATTCCATTACTTTCAAAGGAGTTGAGTCTGTTATAGCCAGCCAAGTGTAACAACGCTGCACCTTTTAAGGGATAAGGCGGGTGGCGGTGGCAGTGGAGGAGAGGCAAGGTTTTCGCTTTGTTGTATTTTCTTTTTTTCAAAAATAAATAAATAAATATTTTCTGGGGAAAACAACTTGGCTGCGTAAATGGCAAGCACATCTCAAGATGCAATACAGGTGGCTCCTTTGTAGGCAAGAAAGGAAACAGCAGTTGTCTGACAAAGTCCATCACGAGGCTGCTGGTTCCATTGAATTATTTTCTGTCTCACTACCTTCTGAGTCATTTGTGAGCTGAAGTGTCTTACTGGGAGGGCAATATACACAGGAATAGTGACATCCTTCCCCCCACAAGGGTGGGGAGACCATTTCTAGCATGAGGGGTGCATTCCACTGTGGGCAAAACTCTGGGGTGTCAGATACCAGTAGTGGGTGGGGTTGGGTGCAAAAGCGATCAGAGCAAATGGATGTGACGCTTAACCTTTTCACAGTGGCAAAAGCCAGAGGGGTTCATATACACAAGACATTTTTCCATCCTTTTTCCAGGCAAGCAAGAGGCACTATTGCAGTTCAGGAACACATTCCAGCCAGGCAACAACGCAAGATGGGGGGGGGGAGACAACACAACAAAATATAGGTAATAAATCATGTAAAACAAAATGAAATCAACAACAGTAAACAGCTGAAACACCCCAACCCAAAATTCTGTTAGCAGCCTCAGCTTTTGTACCTGGAATCAGTTAGGGCCCCACCTCCCAGGGCAGGCTGAAAAGGCTTTCATGTCAGGGAGCAGGTTTCCAGGACTCACAGCCAAGATGGTCTCTGGCCTCTTCAGTAACTATGTATGTGATACACATAATTTATATTTATTTCAATGTAAAGGATATATATATATATATATATATATATATATATATATATATATATATTCATAACATTTGTGGACTTAAAATAACAACCATGATGCAAATGAAAACAAATCGTATTTGCTTGACCGATTTTCATTCCTGGCTACAGACGAACATGCAAATTGCAGTAATTTCTGCTTGATTTTCACTGGAGTTCTCCAACATCCCTTAATGTTACTTTAGATTCATGCGTAGACTGAAGTAATAAACCTTTATATGTGCTAAGCTTATTTAGATTACGGATGGGCCCTCACATGACTGAATGATTTCAATAAAATAAAATAAAATAATAGCAAAGCACCTGCCCATAGAAAGCTAGCACTTCTGGGAGATGACTGGCTCAGAACTGTTCTCAATGGTAGTTTTCTTTGTTCAGGAAATTGTTTAATGTGGAGGAGTACTCGATCATGTGGTCTTTACTGACTGTCTGAATTAGAGGCTGAACTGGTACAGCCTCCAAACAGGTTGATCTCTCTCTAGTAAAAATCAGGTAAGGTTGGGCCTATGTAGATAAAGGGTTGGAATTAGGTACATAAAGGCACTGGTTCAGTTCTATTAGTGGCTGCCATTGGACAGAGCAAATGGGCCAATTTTTAAAAAAGGAGGCACCCCCCACCTCACGAGGGTTTCCCATGGGCAACTGGGTGGATAATATGAGAACAGGATGCTAGACTAGATAAGACATTGGCCTAATCCAGCAGGCTCTTCCTAGGTTCTTATGTCCTTAACCCAAGGTGTGGCCCTGGCTTCCAGCTTCCAACTACTCTGCACTTACAGCAAGGAGGAGGATGGGACAAAACTAATTGGTTCCACTTGTCATTGGCTCTGGCTCCCACTTCTCTTGGCCTCCTGACTTTCCACGCCACCAGCCACCACTGCATGAAAAGACTGTTGGCTTCCTAGTGGAATGAGATCCTCTGCTTAGAGACGCTCTCTCTTCCCCTGCCCCAGAACTCATTGGGTCTTCATCTTCCCCCTCATCCCTTGTGCCTTGTAACATTTGCACCTACGGCACCAGTGTCAATATCTGGCGCATTTCTGACGCCTGCAAAAGTGTGAGCCTTGCTTAGAAGTGGAAGGCATCACATCCAGCCTGAAGCATCTCTGTTTCAAAATGGAAAAAAAAAGAGAGGAGTCATTGCAAGGCAAGGACATTCTCCCAGGAGCCCAGATTTGAAATGCCAAGCTTTAATGATTTGGAAAGAAACACATATCCGCACTACAGTGGCAGAAGTATATCAGAGGTGTAGTACAGAGCAACTGCAGGTCTTTCTCCTAAGTACCTAAGGGGAAATTTATAAATGCTCAACCCTACTCGTGTACCTCCCAAGGGCAGAATGCTAACAGGGCAGTCACATTGTCAGGGTCGGGTGATACAGTGTATTACATCACTGAAATTGTACTGAGGCAGCTACGATGGGATTAACGTGAGGTATTTGACAGCTGCTGTTATATTGTTGTAGGGTTTTTTTCCCCTTCTCTTTTTTTCTACCAAGAGCTGAGAAGGAATACCAAGTCAAGCATTATTGTTATATGATACCATTACCTCAGAATGCCATTCCTGCCCCAAGAGCTCTTACTAACTTACAGGCCCAAATGTTTTGAACCTGTTGCAACCAAAATGGCCGAGGGGATGGCCCCACACTCACTTGGGGCTTTTCACAATTTAGTGAAAAGGCAAGTAAGAGGGGACATGATAATGTTGCATAAAGTTAGGCACAGTGTGGAGAAAGTGGACAGGAAGAAGTTTTTTCTCCACCTTTCATAGTCCTATCATTAGTGGACATCCAGCCAAGCTGAATGTTGGGATATTCAGGACAGACAAAAGGAAGCACTTCTTCATGCAGTTTCAAGTGTGGAATTTGCTTCCACAAAGAAGTAACGATGGTCACCAACTTGGATGGCTTTAGAAGAAGAGTAGACAGCTTCACGGAGGAGAAGGCTAGCAATGTCTACTAGCAATGGCCATGTTTCCCCTCTGCTGTTGGAGGTAATCTGCCTCTTCGGGGAATCACAAGTAGGGAGGGTGGTGCTTTTGCACTCAGATCCACTGGGAAACTACACGGTTCATTGGCCTGATCCACCAAGGATCTTCTTCTGTTCCTATGTCCCCTGCCTAAGATCCTGGAGAGCCATTGCCACTCAGAGTGGGCAGTGCTGGATTAGATGGAGCAATATCCTGATTCAGTAGAAAGCAGCTTCCTATGTTTCAAGCAGACTTTACTTTTGTTCATAATTACTGCCCCCGCCGCTGCTGCCGCCAACCCCCCCCCCAAGCCCAGCAGAGTTCGCCCTTCAATACCCTCAAGGTTTTCAAACACATGGGTTGACTGGCCCATGTCAAGAGAAACCCAAATGCCTGACCTCCTGCGATTGCCCAATGCATTTATCAGGAGAATTTGGCATACAGTGTGACATTAGTGTGTAATTTTCCAATTTCCAGTTGCCAGTTTCAGCATCTAGTCAATCATTAAGCAACTGTGACTGTTTAGGAGGGAATTCCATTAATCATTCACATTCTGCAAAGAATGATACACAAAGGAGTTGTCAGAAACAAGCAGCTACTATCCATTTTTTTGGGGGGGGGGAGGAGGTAATTAGGAGATGCTGGACCAGCGATGCAAATTCAGTGCCTACTGTAATATACAGGATTGAAACAATAGCACTTGTAATTTAAGTGGGAGATCTGGAAATCTGCTGGGGCAGTATCGGCACAGATTCCAGTGCTATTTGGGGATTACCAAATCATGGACTTGGTCCAGGATGACCTGGGTTTGAATTTTTGCCCAGTCATCACATAGGCTATGGAAACACAGATTGCAACAGATGGAATTGTGGTTTATTCCACAACATGTTAAAATTATGTTATGTCCCATCAATATTTCCTGCAGTTCTGTGTCAAGGGTCTGAATTTTTTAGTGGTTCTTGGGATTGCAGTGAGGTGCTTGATGTGAAAGGAGTCACAAATGAGTACTGGTACAAGAAGATGTGGAACTGTGTTAGCAGAGAAATTAACATATAAACTGAGATTGGCCAAAGGTGAAACAAAATCCTATAGAGTAGCCTTGGACTGGAATGATTTTATTACATATGTTAATGTTACAGATAATGACAGAGAGTCACTGGTTCAGAATGGGAAATCAGTTCTCCCATTGATCTCTTCTGCTTAGCCTGACTGGAGGTTAAATCCAGTATCTGGGTCTAGAACACAGGAAGTTGACTTATACTGAGTTAGATCATCAGTCCATTTAGGTCAGTGGTGGATCATGGTGGATTAAGTGGATAAGACCAGCAGTGGGTCCAATGGTTAAGAATGTGATTTCTGCACGTGCTGTAGAGGGGAGTGAGTGGCAGATGGGGCTTGTCAACCTGGGCAGCCTTCTAGGAGAAGGAAAACTCTGAACCTAAACCTCTCCCACTTTGAGGGATATCTTTGGGAGAAGAAAAGGCTAAGAAGTAAACCCTACACAAACCCGGAGTGGAGTCCCTAAGATGGTTGGATGGAATACACCTCCTTCCAGCAACTCCCGCAGCCAAGTTTGTGCCAAATGTATTGCTCTGCTTTCCTTTGGATCACATCAGCAAGGCTGAGATGTCAGGGTTTAAACCTGAGACCTTTTGCAAAGCATGTGCTCTACTGCAGAGTTTCATTCCTCACCTTAAAACTTGTTGGAACTCCACCCTAGCTAAATACAGGTTTTAGAGTAGAATTCCCCCATTCTCCTGCCCATGATGCTTTTGCAGGCCAGCTGGGCATCACATGAGGCTCTAATAGATCAGCTTAAGCACTCAGCTCAGCCACATGATCTTCCATCATGTCAGTCCAAATTGAAGAGCAGCCATTCATTTTACACCCATTCCTTTGCCACAATATTCTGGCAGATGCACTGAGACTTCTTCTGTGTGGTTCAGTGCTGTTTGAGACCACAAACAACAATGTGATAATATTTTAGCCATTTTTATGACACTTTACTCCAATACTTCATAGTGCAAAAGCAAGAGTGGGAGAGAGGAGTATGGCAAAAAGCATGAGTTTTAAGTGGGCAAGTAAAATCATTGGATATTTACATGCATACAGTAGTTTCCCATCCAGGAATTATGTGGTCCAAGGAACCTCCTTTATTTTCTTCCTTCCAGTCCATCCTAAATCTCTCTCACACAGCCTGTACACTTTCTAAATGTCAAATATAGAGATCTTAGCCACAGTTAACTGGAGTGAAAGATTTCCACCCAGGTGTAATTGAATGTTAGTAAAAGCCTCGTTCTTTTTATATCCCCAAAGATTTAATAATCCCACTCACTAACATCAGGGTACCAGAAACATGACCTCATTCTGACATTTAAATGTGACCTTTTCTTAAAACCACAATGTAGTTGCATGCTTATATGATACTTAGCTTGATATACTCAGACTAGGGCATTCTGAAAGACTCCAAAGGCTTCCACACACGCCCTCCAAGGAGAATAGATAAGAGGCTTGGGAGTTTCAATTATTTTGGAGGTTACTTTTGACTCCTTCATCACCAGCTGAACTATTAAGTCCTCTTTTGCTTTGTCAACAAGTAGGTCATACGCATGTACTGTATCTCAGAAACACTGACAATTACCAAACACTTGAACTTAAATAGGGAATGGTCAGTTGGCCTCATACTCATGTCCCTTTACCCCTTCAGAATCAACACAACCAGGACTCTGAGAGGTGAGCAGCTTTTGTCAGGGCATTCACTTCTGAGATATCTCTCACATTCTTCTCTGAGGGCATCAGCTCCTTTGGTTTAAGCAGGATTGGGGGAAAGTCTCCTGCCAGAGGCTCACGTTCTCCTGGAAGCAACCTTACGGGGCCACATAACAATGGTAGGTTCACCCAAGTGGGTGAATCAATGAACATTAGCTTTATCTTTGAACAGAAGGCTACTTCCTACAAACACGCACACACCTCTCTGTTCACCATTTCCAGGAGCTCAACATCACATTCTAGCCTGGCAAAATCACTCAAGGTTGGTGAGAGATGGGGCCCGAGGAGAGGCCTGAGGTTCTTCATCGCGGGTTTCTTCAAAACCCTATACTCAGGGGGTCACTATATCTACAGTCCTGTGAGGAGGCTACTAGCCTCCAAGGCCAGTTTCTGATGTTACCCTAGTAGTGTGGAAGCCAGAGCCTCATTCTCCCAGCTGGTCCTAACATGGGTGCCAGACTTGTCTCACTATTTAAATTTGTATTCCATCACTGCTCTAAGGCTTGCAGGGCAGCGTTGGCTGCCAATGAAATGTCCTACAGTTCACTGGATGCAGTGTCAGTCCAAGAGAGACACATCTGCTATAACAACATAGGGAGTTAAACTGGCCACCAGCAGGACGTCTGGGAGTGGTTCTCTGGTGTCCAATTGGCTTCCCTTCACACTGCTTCTTAGAACACTACTGGGATTGCTACTGCCTGCATCCTCACAGTGCCAATATGCTGAAAACTGCACTGTTGCTGTTAGTGACTCCCTACTAACATACTACTACTAGTAGTAGTAGTAGTACCCTGCCCCAGCCACTCTGGGCAGCTTCCAACATACATAAAAACTTAATTAAACATTAAAACACTTCCCTATACTGGGCTGCCTTTGAATGTCCTCTAAAGGTTGTACAGCTTCTTATCTCCTTGACTCAGAGGTCGCATAACTCCATGACCGATGACAACATCCTACCATACCCTCCAACATTTCTCCGATGAAACTAGGGACATCCTAAGGAAGAGAGGGTAAAAGCTGTTTGATAACTAAGCTCCAATCTAGCGTATTGGGCTTCCCAAGCCTTTCCCAACCTGGCAACCTCCAGATGGCATCTTAAAAAGCTGAGACTGATGGGATTAGGGTTGCCAGGTGATGAGCATCCCAGACCCCGAGATTTCAGGGTCTGAGACATAGGGGTGGCCCCTGGTGATATTACAGGGGGAGGTCCTGGAGATGGAGGTTAATTGGGAGAGGGGAGGAGAGAAGAGCAGATTACTCCCAGAATGTCTATGCTATAATCTGCAGCCAGCTGCTGCAAGGATGTAGCTTGTAAACTGCATGCACAGTCTTCTTAATCCTAGTAGTAGTAGTAGTAGTAGTAGTAGTATAAGTATTACTACTCCTGCTACTACTACCACCATCACTACTAAAGACATTCTTGCTCACCTAGTGATTCAAGACTTCAGGTTAGACCTTAAGATTTGACAGCTGTAGATGGGAGTACCTGGTTGGGGTATCAGCTGGTCTGCTCAGTCTGTTTCAGTACCCACATCAAATTCCTGGAGTGATTCTTCAACCAGGTGGGACAGAGTCCTGGTTTGTTGGCTGGAAACTCCAATCAGGAAGTTTTTATTGTTGCTAAGCAACATCCTTTTGTACTCTTACAATAATGGTGCGTCCCTCCCCACCCATTGATGTTTAATAGATCATCCTGATTAGATGCACTTATGTGATATTTTAACCCCCTTGTGTCCTATAATATTGCCTCGGGGTCAGGATCTGGGCCACAAGCCACCACCAGTCCATCATTCCTGTCTCCACATCAAAGCTCTTGTTTAGATGACTGCCAACTATGATACATCTTGATGCTTATATTGGCAGGTTCTTAACAGCAGGTTTTTAATATATTTTTACCCATTTTGTTATTGTTGTTAGTCATTGCAGGAAAACAGGATAATTCTGGCCCTTCCCCTCTCCCCCTCTTTCTTTTTGCAGGGGGGCAAATTAAAGGTCAAGTTAGACATTTGATCTATTTTAATGCAGGCAGCTATGCAGATGAACCAATCTGACATATTTAAATAAAACATTCTAATGGCATGTTCTGGCCTTGAAAGGCCCCAGGCAGCATACATTGTATTTGTTAGACACTATAGCTTAATTACTCTCATAAATGAATTATACCCGTTTCAATTTAAAACCATAAGTGTTGCATTTGAACTAGGGTCAAATTAAACTTTCTGTCAATTATGCAGATTACTTAAGCAATTATGTAAATTGTTAATAAATTCTTAAGCAGAAAGAAAAAATATGTGCTTGCTAAAATATATATATATTATGTGCTACTGAGCTTAGGTGAGAGAGGAAAGGAATCAGAGTTTAAATGGCAAGACATTATTTAGCAAAAGCTGCCATGAGGATTGAATTAATTAGTTTTGGTTTCTCTCACTTTCTCATTTCCCCCCCCCCCCCAATCTTACGTTCAGTTTGTCATATTTCTGCATCAGATTCAGAACTTTTAAAAAAGTTGCAAATTTCTCCTCATATACACCTTTTTTTATAAGCACTTCCCCCTAATAATGCTTTTTTATGTTCTATCCAAAAAAGAGAGAGCACATTTTGATAGCACACTTTCCTCTCATATAGGCTTCTTACGTACACAATATTTGGTTGGAAAACTGCATTGCAAAATTCAGAGAAGCGTGCATTTTGAAGGATAGGTGTGTTTCATTTTGTGAACTGCAAATTATTTTTATTTTTATTTTCATTAACAAGGGAACTGGACAAGTTTCTCCCCAATCCTTAGATTTAACTACAATGTCTTCTGTGCAAAAATGACACACCTGACCTCATTGTGACTTCAAGTGATTGACAGGTGGGCTGCATTGGACATCTGTCAAATTTGACCCATGGGGGATGGGGGAGATAAGGATCCAAGCTGCCAGCTGGATCCAGTTCCCCACTCCTGAAACAGAGTATTCCAGTCTTAGTCCCCCATCTGCACTATAAATTTAAAGCAGTATCAGAGCACTTTAAGCAGTCAAGGCTTCCCCCAAAGAATCATGGGAACTGTAGTTTGTCCTGACCCCTCTTCCCTTCACAGAGTTACAATTCCCAGAGTTCCTTGAGAAGAGGGATTGTTAAATAACTCTGTCAATTGTAGCTCTGTGAAGGGAAGGGGGTCCCTTAACAACTCTTAGCACCCTTAACAAACAGATCCCAGGGTTCTTTTTTTTTTTTAATGGAGGAAGCCATGATTATTTAAAGTGCCATGTTGTTGTTGTTGTTTAGTCGTTTAGTCGTGTCCGACTCTTCGTGACCCCATGGACCAGAGCACGCCAGGCACTCCTATCTTCCACTGCCTCCCGCAGTTTGGTCAGACTCATGTTTGTGGCTTCGAGAACACTGTCCAACCATCTCTTCCTCTGTCGTCCCCTTCTCCTTGTGCCCTCAGTCTTTCCCAACATCAGGGTCTTTTCCAGGGAGTCTTCTCTTCTCATGAGGTGGCCAAAGTATTGGAGCATTGGAGTGCCATGATACTGCTTTAAATGTGTGGAGCAGATGAGGTCCTAATGAGTTGTCTTACTACCTGGAAAATCATGCAGATTGCTCCACCATCAAGTGGGAACGTGGATCTAGAAATTCCTGAGGGGAAAACAGGAAAGGAAACTTTGCTGCTCTCTTTTCCTCTCAGCTGTCATTTGGATCCAAAACCTGGGCACCTCCAGTCTCAAGCACAACTAATTGAAACCCTAATAAAGGCGAGGCCTCCGACCTTAATCCTCAAGGCCGCTTACCTTGTGCAAATTAACATTTTAACATCAGTTACAGAAAAAACGTGCTACATTCGAGGGATGGCAGAAGAAAGTGAGGAATGTGCCGGAATATGCATATCAAAGCGAAAAAGGAAATGGGAGAAAATTCAATGAATGCTAAATTATGGATCTGGAGAGGGCTGTCTTTTGTTTTGTGTTTTTTTATTTTAAAAAAATCTACATGGCAGTATCTTTAAACACCAGAGTATTCAACCAAAGGCATGGGGCCATGCCTACCTGGCAACCTTTTTACTTTTTTATTCTTTTGCAAAATAATAGATGAAAGGCTTCTTTCAGAACTACTTTTGCTTTTTGTAGTGGTGCTCTCTGTCTCTCTCTTCTGCATACTAAATGTCAGGGCCAACCTTGGATGGATTACATCTCTAATTCTATTCCCTCTCTCTCTTTTCTAAAGCACAGACTTTTAAAAGCCAAGGATAGCCAATGGGTATAGATCCATGATTCTCCAAATGCATGGGGAGGGAAACTCCTTTGTAACCCTGACCCAGAACACCTGCCTGCTATAAATCAACAGTCCTCAAAGCTCTCATCTTTGTCCATCAGGGCTGTATGCACACCATACAATTAAAGCACATTTAAACCAATCCTGGGAACTGTTAAAGGTGCTGGGCATTGTAGCTCTGTGAAGTGTGAACAATAGTTCCCAGGATCCTTCTGGGGGGGGGGAGCCACGTAAGGTGTATACACTGCTTAGGTAAGAGCATCAATCACATTTCATAAGAGATTAAGGTGAGCAGCAGTTATTCTACAGCAACGTCCCAAATGAAGTTGTCTACTGAACTTGACTAGTGTCTTATTGCAATTGGATCTGAAATTTCAATAAAAGTTTTTAAAAGAAAAGAAATAATGGCTACTATAAGCTAAATAGAAATGTAATGCAGCTCACCACAATGGGAAAGACTGGGACCAGGTGATTGGTGGACAGCTCTTGATGGGCAACTTCAAAACCCCTCCACAGGGTTTTTTTCTTCATCATCTTTAGGCGGGACAGCCTTCAAATAGAAGACCATCTTCTACAAAGTAGAGCACATAGACACCAAGTTTGATGATACAACCAACTTGGCTACTTGTTGGGAAACACCAGGTGACTTCCATATGTATGGTGAAGCCTAACATGGTCTGGAGGTCACACCAGGGAATGCAGGTTAATATCACTGACCTTCACAATAAAAACAAAATCACTGAGCATTCACAGAAAGCCTTACTACAGTCCCAGAATATTTTGGAATTCTGGGCTTCCTTCAGTCCTTCTCTCTGACACGCTCACTCCGCCTCAAAACAGAGGCAACCAAATAAATAGCAATTGTGCTCAAATTTCTCTGTTGTGGCCAACTTGGAGGGATTTAAAAGAGGATTGGACAAATTCACAGAGAGGACTATCAATGGCTGCTGGCCATGATGGCTATCCTCTGCTCCTATGGTTGCATCCAAAAATTATCTAAGGGGAGAGAAACATTTGATGGAATTCTCATAGGGGGTTGTAATTCCCCACCACACACACACTTGTATTACTTTTCAGGAGTACAAATAATTGTGCCAGTGGTCTATGTTTTGCAACCTTCTTGGGTGTATGGGCTTCAATCAAAGCGCAATGGAAGACATCATGAGGCATTTCTTCCTGTGAAGCTTTTTCAGATGACGAACTGTGGGCAGCTGTAAGGGCTGCAGAAAGTCTGGAGAAACATTTATTGGGATGAAAGATGTGCACAGCACACTTAGATACCTTGTGATGCTACGGTAAGCTCAAAACCCTAAAGTGTCCTGAGAAAGTGTGTTCTCCCTCATGGAAAGCACGTGCTGCAGTGGGGTCTACCAGGCCACCCCTCTATTGCCAGGCAGGATTCCTATGGAAGCCTGTGGCAACGATTGGATGGCTGGGTTGCTGGGGTGAATTCTATGTTGCAATTTGGTGGGAGGGATCAGAGGTTTTAAATCCCATGCTTGCAGCTTGTGCTGTTTCTTTTGCTGCATGCAATGGATTGCCCGTGAACCAGCCCTAATTTTAGGTTGCTCTGACCTAGCTGTCATGGGGTCGTCTGCCATTGGGGCAGGGGCCCAGCAGGAATTTTGTCCATCTGGCTGATTGGTTGGGCCATTTGGTTTTTGCCTACTGTGTAGCAAATCGTCACAACTTGTAAGGTTGCGGTTAGGCATTGGTTATCAGTTGGTTGTGAAGGGGTTAGGATTGGCTGGGCCTGCCCCTCCAAGGTTGCTGCAGAGAGGGAAATTCCGTTAAAGGAATCCAGGGGCTTGCCATCTTTTTGTCCGAATCCCTGGAATGGGGCTAGGGCGGGCAAGCCCTGGGGAGCATGCGGGGAGAGGTGAGGGTCAGCTCCATTTCTCCTCAATATTGTTTTCCCTGACTGACTTTTGGTGGTGTCCGGAAGTCAGTTCTGCCTGGGGACAGATAGTCTTAACCAATGCCTAAACAACCACTCACATTTTATGTATTTCAGTAAAGTTGTGGCCAAAATTATGCCAAAAACCTTAAGCAAAAATTATTTGTGTGTTCTGAGTTATTTGAAGGGTGGCTTGGGGACCTCGACATGCAACAAGGCAAACAAAAATGGAGGCCTCTTTTGCAGAGGGTAGAGGACATTGAGAAATTGGAGGACAGAGTTTGGCACTGCCAAGGAAGTCTACCCACAATGGAAGTTCTGCCTGGCTCTCACTGGATATAAATCTCTGTTTACAACTCAACACTTTGCTTTGGCCTTGTCAAATTGATCTCCCTCTTTTACCACTCCCTTTTCTGTCCCTGTCTTGTCTTTTCAAGTTTGTACGCCTGACGTCAAGGCCTGTCTTTTAATCGATGGCAGGCCATTTTTGCAGACAATATTTGTCTGAACAGAGTGATAGATAGATGATAGATAGGTATTATACAATAGCCAAGTCTCCTTTTCAGAACATCCTCTTTTTATAGGGCCATCAGGTAAAAATGCATTCACTAGCTTCCCCGCACCAAAGATAAAGCAAACACTGTCCCTTGTTAAAGTTGAAAGACACGCATCCTTATTCACAAAGCTATTTAGGGAACTGAAGACTGTTTCATAACTAGAGAGGTGTGAAGCATGTTGTTGTTGCATTACATGGGCCTTAATTGTACATCACCTTCCACATCCAATGTGTTTTCTGTGACTTCAGTGTCAAAAGGGGAAGGGCAGAGCTTTTCATGCTTTGCATGCAGAAGTTCCCAGGTTCAATTCCTGGCATTTCCAGCAGGAGATGGAGAGACCCCTCTCTGAAGCCCTGGAGAAACACTGCCAATTAGTGGAGGCAATACTAAGCTCGGTAGATTGTCCTGGTATATGGCAGATTTCTGTTGTCTCTCCTCTCAAAGTTGCCATCTATCTAGCACATTTAACCTACAATACTACATGTTTACTTTTTGCATCTGCATAAAAAAATGACAATCTTTCTTTCTTTCTTTCTTTCTTTCTTTCTTTCTTTCTTTCTCCTCTCTCTTTCCCCCTCTTTTCCTCCACCATGACATTAGAGAGTCCGAAGTGACATACATTTTTTATAGCTTCATAAAGTCGTCTCCTGACCGGGTCACCCTTCTCATAACTAGGGAGCAGAACGCTTGAAAAAAGCCATTCATCAATGTGAAAGGAGCCGCTGTCTACTGCCTCCAATATGTGCATGGTCTGGCAAGATTCAGCTCAGTGCAAATGCTAAGTTACTTCTTTGCTAATGCTATATGACCTGCCCCCTTCTATTAGCACACCGAAGGGGATGAGGAGGACAGCACTGGCTGTCTGGGTCTGCATAAACAGCTCTCTGGATGCAGCCTGGGAACAAAGCCTTTTTTGCTAAATGTGCAGTCCCAAAACTCAACTCAGATTTACACCAATTAAAGAAAGAGTTTAAAATATATGTATAAAGAACTAAAACTTGTTCCTGCCTAATAGTCTATGTCCTATAACAAGTCTCAGAGAGAAAATCTTGCACAATTGCTATTTCTTGTTTATGTCTCCTGTTTCTCTCTCTTTCTCTCTCTCTCTCTCTCTCTCTCTCTCTCTCTCTCTCTCTCTCTCACACACACACACACACACATTTTGTTCAGAGACATTTACTTGGCTGTGTATGAGGCATAGTCAGGCTGGGCAACAAGGAGGTCCTTTGCTTCATCGGGATGCCATAAATCAAAGCATGGCCTGATTGGTGGGTGGGGAAAATGTGTGTTTGCAGTTGCCATGGTTTCTAATTCAAATCAGACATTATCTTTGCTTTAGGATGGTTGTGGAGCATACCTTTCTAAGTTGATCAGATTGTTAAACCACTTCTGCATGAGCAGATAGATGGAACATAGGAACAGAGAGATAGCTAGAGATAGATAGCAATGGAGATCTGAAACACTGCTTCAGATCACATTAGTATTGTAATAACTGCTGGCATCTGTCTGTCTCGAGAGACAATGGAGGAGTGCACCTTTGGGGGTGAGGTGAAGCTGCTGGATGATTGAAGCACTTGCTATGGCTGTAGAGACCAATGCAGGGGATACTTGTTTTATTGCAGCTGGGGCAGAATAAGGCATTCACTTGCGCTGCAGATGCACCATGGCGTTTCTTTCCACTGCATTCCTCCCAATGGTCATTTCTCCTCTGGTCATTGCTATGGATACGCAACATGACTGCCTGTCTCCAACCACTGCGGTCATCTGCGAGGGATTCCCACACAGCAGGGTTGATGTTGCCAGCCCTCGTGTCACGTTTGCAGACATCTTTATAATGCAGAATTAGTCTGTTTGGGGTGAAAGGAAGTGATTCGGTAACTGAGGATTGGTTCCCAGGATCATTCTACAGCAGGAGTGTGGGAAGAACACTAAGAAGTTGCCGTTCCGGATGCTCCAAAGCTAAGTATTTAGGAGCACTGAAGAAAATAAGTGCAGCAATTTCAAGAGAAAAGTGTGCAAGTTCTGTTATGTACAATGGAAGATTAAGGAAAACACACCTTAAATAACTCTGAAAGAAGATATTTTCCCATGTACGTGCACAGAAAACACTAGGCCCTACTGAAAGGGATCTGCATTGATTGCTGCAATGCTTCCCTAATCATTATGATTGTTCATGATGATCATTATGATAAGATTATTGTATAATCGGCACTTCTGAATTTGCCACTACACTACTGGCATCTACACCAGGAGTGAGGAAACTGTGGCCCTCTGGATGTTCTTAGATGACAACTCTCGTCATCTCTGACCACTGGCCATGCTGGTTGCAGCTGATGGGAGTTGGAGCCCAGCAACATCTGAAATTCCACAGGTTCCCCACCCGTAGTCTACACTGATGAGCAACAGCACCCCAGGGTTTCAGACAGGGGTCTCTTCCAGCCCTACTTTGAGATTCTAGAGGTTGAATCTGAGACCTCCTGTATACAAGGGTGATGCTGTATTATTTTGCAACTGACCTCCCTGGCATCCTTTTCACAAAAATGATGTGCTCTACCACTGAAACAGTGTCCTTCCCTCTGATTGGGGGTGAAAGTGAGAGAGTGTTAATTTTCATTTAAACTTTTGATAGGTGGAGTTATTAAAAGAAAAACAATACTCTCTTGTTGACAAAATAGCCAAGAATAGACTCAGAGCACCCATTTATTTGCCCTCCTCAGGAAGTAGCAAGAAGCCACAATCCAGGTGGTGCCTGCCTCAGAATCTGGATATGATGCTAGACTGTAATTGCCAATTACAAGAAAAAGAAGACTGGGAGGCTGCGGTATTGATTTGAGATATGGGGAGAAGAAAAAGCAGCCAACATGGCACATTTTGCAAAAATAAAATAAGATAAAATCGCAGCTTCAAAGTGCCAAGTGAGACAAAACGGGGCTGGGGGATTTGCGCAGTAGAGGAAAAGTACTTCAAATGCTCCCATTGACAGTTTAAACAACTTTCCAAAAATGTGGTCTCTTGGGGCTTCTTCCTCCTCCTCCTCCTTTTTTAAAATGTCGTAAACTGTAAAGATGCAAACTTACAAAGTGACTCAAAGCATTGTTTGTTGAGTTTGAAATGCTGAGCACCTTTGTCAAATCTCATTCACTTCAAAAAAATTATTCTGAGAACTAGGTAGAATAACTTCATTGACAACTTTTAAACTTTCCAGAACATGGGCCTAAAGGATGAAGCACAGACTCACCTGGAAAGTCTGTTGCTTCAATAGTGATGAAATCTTTCCCGCCCCCCGCCCCCCGCCCCCCGCCCCCCTCAACACTTTCCCAGATTCTCAAATGGTTCCTTCCCACTGCTGGTTATTTTCAGACAACCCTGACCTCATTATTTCAGGCATGGTGTCATCAGCTTATTTGTGTATTTATTTAGAGCATTTGTACCCCGCTCTTCCGCCAAAAATGCTCCCAGAGTGACTGACAGATCATCAATGAAAACAAGACGGTCCCTGCCTGCAGGCTTACAGTCTAAAAATTCACAACACACAAAGGGGGAAAAGACAGGATGGGAGGAGGGGAAAAGGAAACTCAGACACTGATTCTTAAAAAGCATTTATTCTAATGACCCGCTAGTACAGAAACAGTTCAGAGGGAGATAGTGCCTGATGGAGCTGGTCTTACCGCAGAGCTGATGGAATGAGCCGTGATTTGGTATTCAGACATTATTTTAGCAAAGCATTGTTTTGTGATGTCAAACACCCAAGTAATGTGTGTCATGAGAGAAGACCTGAAGAATCAAAGGCTTCCAAAATGCTTGCATCTTTGAATAACCCACTGTTCTAACTGCACATCCTTCCCATCAGTCTATGATGAGGACAGGTAGGGCTGGCCCAGGATGTTTTGCTGCTTCAGGCAAAACAGAAAATGCCCCTCACCTCCTCTATGCTGCCTGCTACTGAGGCTGCTTCCTGCGCACCCATTGGCCACCACACCTGCCTCCTCCACAACCACCACAGCCCCACTATCAGCACCTCTTGCTCTGCAGCCACCCACCTCCTCCATGACATCAGGTGGGTGCAGAGGAGGAGATAGGGGATGGTGATGTGAATAGGTGAGTGTGTCAAGAAGTTACTCTGTCTGCGGTTTATTACTGGAGATCATGGCCTAGGTAAGAAAATTGGCATAGCTCTAATATGACGGGAGACCCTCCATGATGAACTCTGCAGACCATGGTGCAAGTCTGATCTCAAAACACGTCCTTGAGGCATTCAGGAAATATCCTGAGTTTCTCACACCTTGCGTAGAGGGCAGCACAGGCAAATTTAGTTGCCATGTATAGTCTATTCACCCCCTGAATGGAGACCATCAAGATAATGTTAGGATAATTTGAAGGCGGAGGGCAGACAAAAGATAACCAGCTCACTATGATGAAATTATCAGCAACTCACAGCCAGATCTTGTCTTGAGTGTGATTTGTCTACTTGCTTGTTTCCCTTTCCTGCCTGCCTTTGACATTGTACCTGTACCTTTTGAACCCTTATTATACAATAAATAACAAGCAAACAGGTATAAAGACCTTTTTTAGGCAACACCCACACCATACATTTAGGGCAGTATCATACCACTTTTAAACAGTCATGGCTTTCCCCAAAAGAATCCTGGGAACTTTAGTTTGTTAAGGATGCTGAGAATTATTAGGAGACCCCTGTTCCCCTCACAGAGCAGCAACTTCAAGAATACCCTGGGAAGAGGGAATGATTGTTAAACAACTCTGGAAATACAGTGGTACCTCGGGTTAAGAACTTAACTCGTTCTGGAGGCCCATTCTTAACCTGAGGTACCACTTTAGCTAATGGGGCCTCCCGCTGCCACTGCGCCACCGCCACACAATTTCTGTTCTCATCCTGAAGTAAAGTTCTTAACCTGAGGTACTATTTCTGGGTTAGCAGAGTCTGTAACCTGAAGCGTCTGTAACCTGAGGTACCACTGTAGTTGCTCTTTGAGGAAAATAGGATATCCTCCTAACAATTCTTTCAGGGAACCTGTTGTTGTTGCTATTAATTGAAGTGCTTATTATTATGACAGTTGACGTGCTATCATAATTCATTAAATGTATGGTGCAGACGATAGGAGCCAACTCCCAGGGGCTGAGGGGTCTTCAGCTCCCCAAAATAAAATTTGAGGAGGCCGGGGCCCCCAAATTTGATGGGCATTTCCATTCAAATTGTGTGTGTGCACTACATCATGTGATCGATTATGCAGGGTGGGGCTTAACACACACACCTGCCGCATTTTTTATTCAAGTTGGCATCCCTGGTGCAGACATGCCCTTAGTTGCATGCTTCATCAGGTCAGTTTTGACCACAGTTCTCTTCCTTCCTCCGCAATGTGTTTGATTCCTTTCCACTGGATAACTTTACACCACATTACATTTGCATACTGAATGGCATAGAAGACAAGATAACCAATGTCATGGGATGTGACCCGTGTCATCCAGATTAAAATGCACATTTTTGGATCACTCATCCTAATCCCAGTCGAGGTTACATGAAAGCAGTCCAAATTCTTAACAGATGGTTCATGAATCAGATGTTTACAATATTCTCTCTTTCACACACACCGAAAAATAAAAATAAAAAACCATGCAAGGCATTTGTGTATGCTTTGTTAACTCAATGTCTCCCCTGATGGCATAAAATCACCAGGCCTCTTACTCTTCAGCTAAGTACCATCTCGTTTAATGTGGATTTCCTAGGAAAGTCTCACACATCTCACCCCTTTGCTCACTTCCTTCCTAGCCACTAAAATTCTGTCACTCCAGCTTCTGTGTTAGAAGAGTGCAGTTTCTCCTCCAGAGATGAACAAATTTGCCACCTCCTCCTCTCCTGGAAGAAGAGAAGAGCAGGTTCAGCATACCCTCCAACACGCCACATAGGAAAATTGGGATGAACATCTTTCAGGGCTGCACACTCATAGGAGCCAGATGACTCACATGTGAGCATAGCCTCACCCTCAGGTGTCTTTTGGGGCCACACTCTCACGGGAGCCAAAGCAGGACATCCCAGGATCCTGTGGGATTTGTTTGAGGACTGCTGCTTCTGCTTAATTAGTTAGCCCACCTTTCCTTAAGTAGTTAGCCCATCCAAGTGGGAAGAACAAAGTAACAAAGGA
This sequence comes from Podarcis erhardii, assembly GCF_964252035.2. Taxonomy (NCBI): domain Eukaryota; kingdom Metazoa; phylum Chordata; class Lepidosauria; order Squamata; family Lacertidae; genus Podarcis; species Podarcis erhardii. Next base: position 24,490,245 of record NC_138503.1, read on the forward strand.
TAACACATCTGACATAACATCAGTAAAGAAAACCAAGGTGGGTCTACACAACCAATTACCTGTGGTTTCACAATGGAGTCGTAGGGAGCAGATGAAGACATTCACCAGTGACAGTAATTTAAAGCAGCAATTGAGTCATAGCAGCAAGTGAAGGCATGTACAAGCAACGGCAATTAAAAACAATCCTGGGCATTTTCGCAAGGACCGTTGCAAATGATTCAAAACTGGGAAGTGAATTTCAGCACATAATGCTGAACACGTTTGAGGGGTGGGAAAGGAAAGTCAGCAATAGTTTCATTTAGCCGCCTTTTTACTCATTAGCTTTAATATTTGCAGCTCCCTGCATAACACGAAATTTTCTGGGCCGATTACAATAATGATATGATCTTGCACTGAGGTTCGCCATCAGATCTTGGTGCCAATATTGAAACGATGTGCTTCTGACCTCGGAACATGTTTGGAAATGAACCAACCATGACGCACACACCACATCAGTGGCAGGGAGCGGAGCATCAACAAGCTTCTTTGAATTGTCAATATTTCTCACTTCGATGCCAGCTCCTCCATCCCACCCTCTTTTCCAGCCCATTTGAACTTTAAAAGGCCAAGGAAGGGGGGAATCTAGTGGGGGAAGAAATAAGACTTTAAATAATTTATTTGGAGAAACAGTCAGTGAAGAGGAACAAATAATGTTTCACTAAAAGAAGGCAGACCTCTGACCCTCCCCTTTTCGCTCTGGTACCTGAAGTCTGAGCCGGGTTGCATTAGTGAAATTCTCATTTGATGGCATTTTAATATTCTGCCTTGATGACTTTTTAGCAACATTTACTTTCCGAGGTCTTGAGTGTTCCCTCGGAGGAAATGAAACATGTCAAAGCCCATTACAAAAATCAAAATTTAAATACCTCGGCCACGTCAGGGCTCGCATGCAATCCCATCAGCGCTTAGACGGCGGCTCCTAGCTACTCATTCGCTCGCTTACTCAGTAATGAGTACATTTGATGAAGCATTTGGGGGTCATGGAACATACGTTACTGATCTAACTTAACCCATTGATTGCTTATACACAGAGGACCAGGGGGTATTTTATCAAAACGTAACGTTGGAATAATTTCTGCCGGCAGTGAAGGGAACTGATTGTCTGCCACCTTACCTCGAACAATTGCTGTGATGAATTGAAATTTTAATAACAAATATGGGTGGGCTTTATTTAAAGGTGGGGAGGCAAAGGCAATTTCTGTGATGGATTGGAATCTGAATCATGGTAGGTGAGGCCTATTTAAAATGGGGAAGTGGGGGTGGGGGAGAGGGGAAATCACTGTTTTGGAGGAGGAGAAGGCAGACCTTGGAAGAGGTTAAAAAAAGTTATCCCTCAGCAGGGGTAGCCTTGCTTCTTTGTGGCTCTGACTTCAGAGACCACATACCAAGGATGAGTGTTTGGCACACACAGGATTGCACATGACAGAAAGACATGCAGCCCTCAAAAATAGAATCTACACCCCCCCCCCATTGGATAATCATATCTTTTGATATACACCCCCATCTAGGGCCAGTCATGGCTGACAGAGGTACCAACTTGAATAAAATATTGGGGGGCCCACCCCACATAATCAATCACAAGACATGTCATATGCATATCATTTGAATGGCAATGCCCATCAACTGGGGGGGGGACAGGGAGGGCTGGACCCATCAAATATTTTATGGGGGGGGCAAAGGGACCTCAGCTCCCAGGAGTTGATTTGTATGGTGGCTGAGCACCGCCAATTGTCAACCACTGGAGACTGATCAGATCATAACCCCTATAAATGCTAAGTATTATTAATATTGCTGTTATTTTGATCAAAGTCATCAACTCCAGCCAATTTGGGATTGAGTGACAATGGGGAATGACAGATACCCAAGTTGGAGATAAGTTGTTGTTGTTGTTGTTTGGTGGGCAGGGTGGAATTGCTCCTCATTGTACTTTTTTTTTTTTAAGAAAGAAAACAACAACAACAACCACATCAATATCTTGCAACCACAACTTGCAAGAAGAAAACCTGCACAACATTAAGAAAGATTTTAGCCCACCCTGCTAGTTTCCAGCTTCCAGGGACAAATCATCTTTCCCCCTTTTTTCTGCAGGGGAACATTTAAAAATACAACACGCTACCTGCAGTCTGAAGCTGTAGGGTCCGTTTTTGACCAACATGGGACTCCACCAACTTGCTCTGCTCTAGACCAAGGAGACCTGCAATTCTCTGACCTACTTCTTCCTCATTTCGACGTCCATCCTGTGCACCGGGGATGTTATAAATCCATCGTAGGGTGTGTGTTCTGCTCTGCTCTCCTGAAACATGAATTTATGCTAATGGCTGTCTGCATATGCTTATATCAAATACCTATATTAAACTTAATAGTCTGTTACATTGCTTCTTAACCCCGTGTCCACACATGATTAACTTTTCTGATTTCTTCCGAAGGCGCTATTAACACACTGTAGCATTTTGCTCAACATGTCACTAACTTTGCCTCTCTGGCAGGGGGGTAATTATACACCCCTGCGCTTTTTACAAGGAAAAGGCGCGCATAAGGAGTTGGTGAGTCTATTAAGAGAGGGCTTAAAAGTTTACTTATTTATGGCTTCCAATGGGGGGGGGGAATTGCTCAAATACAGAGGAGTGTTAAAAGGCAATCCATCAAAGGGAGACATTTTTAAAGACTCTTTTCTACTGAAATATGACCCCCACAGGTTCATAACTTAAACCCAGGATGGAGGGAATGGTCTAGGTGTGCTAACTATTAAATTCACATCCCTTTCAAATCTTGGGATATTGTTTACCATGGTGAGGAAGGAGAAATCCAGTTTTGTTTTCATTTTAATGAGAAACTACCTAATTCACACTTCCTGAAACAATAAATATGCGAACCAAAAGACAGCTATCGTTTGAAATTCACACATCCCCAGATTTTGCAATGCAGTTCTCCAACCAAACAATAGGTACAATATTCCGCCTATTAGGGGAAAATGTCCATTAAAAACATATATATTACTGAAAATAAGATACCAGAATACATTTGGCATTGTGGGGAAATGCTCCGAAAATAAGATACCAGAATACATTGCATTAGAGGGAAATGCTAGCAAAAGTGAGTATATAAGTTGAAACTGCAAAAAGACTTAGTTCATGAGGACAAATTTGCACTAAAATACTGGTGAAGTTTCATGAGATTTTTTTGGAGGGGTGAAGAAATGTGAAGAAGCGAATTGAAGATTGAAAAAGAAGACACAAAAAAAACCCCTCAAAAGAGAACTGAAATTGACAGATCCATCCATCCCAAACCTACCTTCTGCTGATGGTCATTCTGCACAAGCCGATGGAAAATGAATGGGAACTACCATGCAGTTCTTCTCAGGCAAGTCTCTGTGGTGTCTTTCCTAGGATTCCAGTTAGGGCTACCATACATCCAGAGGGAATCTTAGGTGTTTTAACAACTTTGGGGTTTTCAGTTTTTCCTTAAAAAACTTTCAGTTTTTCCTTTAAAAAGCTCAACAATTTTGGGGGTCTTCCAACAACTTTCGGGGTGTCCTGGTTTTTACTCTTTGAAATATGGCAGCCCTAATCCCAGTGGATTCAGTAGCTGTGAGACCACTTGGCTTTAATTACATAAGTTCATGGAGGGTAAGACTATAAATGGGTACTCAGCATGATGACTATGTTGTACTTCCATTGTTGAAGCTCCTTTGCCCTAAATACCAGTTGCTGGGTACCATAGGAGGGGCGAGTCCTTTTGGTCTTCTGTGCTTCCCGCAGGCATCTGGTTGGCCATTGTAAAAGCAGGATACTGGGCTAGATGGGCCATTGGGCTGTTCCAGCAGACTATTCTTATGTTCTCATGTTCTTAATCTTGGCTTGTGGTCAACTGTAGAGAAGTCTGGGTGGGTTTAGAAAAGGATATGTGTTTGACTAATTTATTGTTAATTTTACATGCACTTTCTATATCAAATTAATGAAGCGTCCTCTTCATGTGAAGCCAAAAACTGCCTGCCTGCCTAGATTTGCTGTGCAATACGTTTATTCCATTCCGGGAAGATATTAAACAAGAGGGAAAACAAAGGCATCTTCCTATTTCAGTCTAAGGTTTGGACAAGCTTTCATTTTTGACACCGGAGAAATTTACTAGTCCCAGTGAAACATAAATCATATTCTTATTTTTTTATTTCACCTCGGAATTGACCTTCAAGATGAGAACAGCCTTTATTGGCTCAAGCGGCACTATCACATTGGGCAGATTTTCAGAAAAACTGAACGTTTGAGCATATTTCCCGCCATTACATTGATATAATTTGGACTATTACTAGACTATCACTCAGGTTCTCCTTTTGGGCTTCCCATGGGCATCTGGTTGGCCACTGTGAGAGCGGGATTCTGGAGCAGATGGACCATGGGCCTAATCCAGCACACTCTACTTATGTTATTCTCCTGGCTCCCACTCCAAAACATGTAAGCAGAGGCTCACATTTGCAATTCAGAAAGATATCACTATTTAAGCAAGTATTGGGACAGGCTCAGCAGCACACACAGGGCTCAAGAGTCACACTTCAGGAGTTCAAGAGCAGCACAAAAAATCTAGAGGAGAACAGAAGTGACAAATATATCCCAATGAGTTTCCACACCCTGTCTGCCAAATTTTAAAGAAACGGGATTGCAAACATGTGCTCTGTCAGTATGGGTGGGTGGGTCTTCCACCTGTGAAGGGGGTACCTGGTTCTAGGGGACAAGACTGCATCCTCCTATTTGGGGCCCTCAGCTGTGTGATAGAGAGAAATAATTGAGAAGCACTGTTGGTCTATCCCCTGCTTATGAACTTCCAGTGATATCTAGCTGGTCACTGCTGGAAACAAATGCTGCAAAAATTTTAACCAGAAAAGTTCTTCTTCTTATCTATTGGAGGAGGAGGAGATGATGGAGCAAGTCTGTAGATACAGATTTCCTTAACCAATATCATGCCTTCCCTATGCCTTCCCAATGGGTATTGATCCCAATGATGATATAATCCATTCTTTCATTTGTGCATGTGCTTAACTTCTCCCTCAAAGATATGAATCATGAGGAAATAAGTGAAAACACTGAGTTACTATATAGCACTTTTTGCATCATGGCCTCTTTCCACCCCGCTTTGAATGTGACTGAGAGTTTGATTACAAAATAATCAAGTTTCTTGGGGGGAAAGAACTTTTATTGTGCTCCAATCATAACAGAAGGGACACTGGCTTGTTTCTGAACAGCAGATTCTGGCATGGCTAGTGGAGCTCCATTTGTTGGCAAGATGCATTGGGTTTTTGGTGAGGATTTTTGTTTTTAAATCATACTTTCTAAGTTTAGCCTCTCCTCAGCTGGCTGCCAATCTGGAAGCCAAAAGACTTCAGCGATAAGCCCTTTCTGTCAGGTTTAATCAGCATGCCTTTAATTTCTCAGGCGGAATATCGGGGCCTTGCAGTGTCAAGCCGCGAAGCTTCGAAACATAAATGGCCAGTGGAGGGAGATGAAAGGGGAGAGAGGAGGGCTCCTCGCTGCAATTTGTCTCTTTGCATAATGCGATGTGGGCAACATGAGAAGGGGAACAGAGGGAAGAGCTGGTGGGGGGCACCCCTGTTGAAAAAGCCCTCGCCGAAACTCATTTGGACTAATACTTCAGCCACTGATTCCTCCTTGATATTGAAATGTCAGCCATTCATGGCTTAATCAGGCCTTAGTTTAACCCATTCCTCCATGAAAAGGAAATAACAGGAAGAGAAATAAAGGAGAATAGGAAAACAGGGTGGGGAAAGATGGAGAGACAGCAGCATGTGGCTAGCTGGCAAAATACATTGGGTGTTCTGCAATGTTTGGCCTCCTATGACCACTCAAGGTGGCTCCTGGGTTGTACCAGGAGGACTTCACATGAGCAGCACTCTTAAGCCATCCCTGCATGACAAATCCACATTGCTCTCATTTGCAGAGAGAGAACCGAGGCAGGGATAGGGCAGGAACATAGGCTGATGCCATCTGCTGGGTCAGACCCTTGGACCATCAAGGTCTGTGCTGTCTCCACTGGGAGGTAGTGGTGGGTTTCAGCCTAAGGGCCACATTCCTTTCTGGACAACATTCTGAGGGCCAAATGCTACTAGCCCTTTATTTGTACAGATGGCTCACCATGATATAAAAAATTAAAGTCATTCATGACTGTTAAAAAACCAAAGAGAAGGCCTCTTGCTCAACTGGTAGGGCATCTGGCTTGCAAGCAGAAGGTCCCATGTTCAGTTCCCAGAAGCATCTGCCGGTAGGGCTGGGAGAGACTCCAATTTGAAACCCTGGAGAGCCGGTGCCAGTTTGCGTAGACAATACTAAGCTACGTAGATGAACTAGTGGTTTGATTTTGCATCAGGCAGCTTCCTGTGTTCCCGTGTCTTAAGGGGAGGGCCATAGCTCAGTGGTACAGCATTTGCCTTGCACGGAGAAGGTCCCAGATTCAGTTTCTGACATCTGCAGGTAGGGATGGGAAAGATGCTGGGACTCTGCATAACGTATGTTGCCCAAGGCTGATGGCAGCTGTAGTTCAAAACATCTGAAGGGCACCAGCTTGGGAAAGGCTCACCTGGTTGCTCCCCCCCCCTTCATCGTGGCTTGTATCCTCCCTTCACCACTGAGGATCGTTTCCAGTGAGCAAGCTCTTATTTAAGCTGTTGCTAACAGTGTAACGTGTACAAAAGCCTTTTTGACTGCAAGAGCAACATTTCAATTATACGAATAATCAAATTCCAAGTGTTATTTGAATCATTCGCCTTCGTAAATTAACTGGGTCCCTTCCCCCCACCTCTCTTTCAGAAGGGGGCCATAAATTACATTTTCCGCTACATTGGCAGTAAATGGGTAATTAATATCTCAACTTTTTAATGTTGATTTGAGAAAAATAAAATATGCCATCTAAGACATGAGCATCGCTAGCTGAACTCAAATAGTCCTGTCTTCCTCGAGAAGCAGGGCTACCATTTTGGAAAGATAGGGAACATCTTCCCTCCGGTGTTTGAAACTATTACTCAGAAACACCCACATTTGGGGTCCACTTTGTTTCTACAAAGTGAGCCGGTTTGAAGCTTTCTCCTTCTACCTTGTTATTTTCTGTAATTATTGGCTCTGCCGTACAGGATAGAACTAGATGTTTCTGTGCCTACAAGAACATTATTTGCTTTTACTCTTCCCAGGCAAATCTTCAAGTTCTGTCCTCCTCCATCCTGGGGTTCAGTATCATATGGGCCTGGTTCTCTCATTATGACGAACACAGGTACCAGCTTCCTCTACACATGTGTGTACATTTGTCGAGTCAGCTGGTGTGTGCACAGGTATGCACAGACTGTACACCTGTTGAATGTTACAGGGGAAGAATAGTACAATTGTGTAACTCAATTATTTCACCGACTATAAAATGTAATCTGTGAATGCTCCTCTGTGTGCGCATTTAAGTTCAACAGAAGCTATCTCTGAAGTGGCCTCTGTGATAAGTGGAAGCGAAACATAGAATCATTAAGGATCATTCCTGTGGACACTTTCCAGGAGCAGGCCCTGTTGAACACAGCAGACTTCACTTCTGGGGGGGGGGGGGACAGGATTGTGACTATATAGCTTCAATGTTCACTTATCTGGGAATTAGCCCACCCATTCATTACATGTACAGAACTGTACTGTTCAGAAGCATTGTGCTGTTTGAGTAGAGCTGGGACTCCAGGTTATTTTAGAACATTTGGACCTAAGAACATAAGAGCCTGCTGAATTAGGCCACTTGGTCATCTAGTCCAGCATCCTGTCCACAAGCAGGACCTGAATACAAGAGCACGTTCCCCCATACGCACGTTCCAGCAACTGGGATTCAGAAGCATGTCTGCCTTCATCCACAGAGGCAGAGCATAGCAATCCTAGCTAGTTGCCATTGACAGCCTTACCTTCTGTGAAATTGCCCACTCACTTTTATGGCCGTCCAAGTTGGTGGCCATCACTGCTTCCTGTGGGAGTGAGTTCCATAGTATATCTATGTGCTGCACAAAGAAGTATTTTCTTTTATCTGTCCTGAATCTTCCGGCCTTACGTTATCGAACCCCATTAGTTTCAATGAAAATGAAACAATGCAAATTGGGGGGGGGGGTTGAGTCAGCAATGATTTATTGTTCACGGTCTGAAAACCATAGCAACAAGTCAACCTTTTGTTGTTGCTTGAGGCTCAGGTGGCCTCAGTGATGTGGAGTGCCTTCCATGAGCTTCAGCTGATGGCCCAGCTGCATCCTCATTTGGACAGGGATAGCCGAACTACTGTTGCCTATGCTCCGGTAATCTCTAGGTTAGATTACTGCAATATGTGGGACTATCTCTGAACATGGTTCAGAAACTTCAGCTGGTGCAGAATTTGGTGGCTAGGTTTCTCACCAGGGCAAGATGGTTTGAGCAGATTACTCCAATTCTGGCCCAACTGCATTGGCTGCTAATTAGTTTCCAGGCCCAATTCAAAGTGCTGCTTTTGACCTATAAAGCCTTAAACAGCTCAGGACCTCAATACCTTAAGGACTGCCTTTCCCCATATGAACATACCCAGACACCGTGATTATCATGTGGGCAACATGAGAGTGGGCCTTTTGTTATAAAGGCTTTATATTTGTGGAATGCTCTTTCCAAGGAAGTTCACCTGGCACCTTCATTATACACCTTTAGATGTCAGGGGAAAATGTTCATCTTCAACTAGGCTTTTGGCTAACATCCTTTGAAACGTGTTTGCGGGAGGGAAAAGGGGGTATTGTTTTGTTTTGTTCTTGTTTTTATTGTGTATTTTGGGATTTTTTTAGCTTGTATTTTAATGCTGTGAACTACCCTGAGATATATGGACGAAGGGTTATATATAAATTTAAATCATCATCATCATCACTGGATTGATTTCTGTTCCATGAACAGTACAAATAAGTGAAAACGATTGATATCTGCTCCCAGAATTCACCAGCAACCTGAGTTACATGTCTGCAATATTCTCCATGCTCTTTGCCAATATTCAATAGCTGAATATCCTTTACAGTTTTGGTCAGCAGTTGAGAGCCTCTGGCAGTCAGTGTCAACAATACGGAGCTAGATGGGCTTATTATACGACCGTTTCCTATGTTCCTACTGTAACATGACCAAAGTTACTCAACCAGTAAATCTTTGTGATATTTCGGGATTGGATGGAACGTAAATGTCTTGCAACAGTGGCATGAGCTTGCATTATCATTTCATAAGGGAAAACAGAAGGTGATATAAGCCCACTGCCATTCCTTAGTTTTTGACGGAACATATTCATCAAAAAAACAAAAAAGGAGAAGAAAGTCCACAAAAAACACATGCAGGTCCCCTGAGCTCACAGCCATATGCTGCGGGAAAATGTCACCAGTTAAAGATGTATTCATTTGCTGTTTTGAAAACTCTGTTTGATATTCATGCATTCCAAGTGTTTTGACCTAGATTTCGGGAGAGGCATTAGATCCAGAACTGAACAGGAAGCTAGACAGCTGTTGCTTGTGCAGTCAAAGGAGGAATCTAAAGTGAAGAAGGAGGGAGGGGGTAGAAAGAATTAAAAAAGAAAACATTTATTAATGCACGCCAATATTGTGCGCAGGCAATATGTTTAATACGAGATTAACTGATGTAAGCATATGGGCCTGCATTTGCTGTAAAGCTTTAAAGAAAAGAACAAAGGACAAAAGTTGGAAGTAGCGAAAGTTCACGTGGAACAGAATTTGCACTTTCTCCTAAGAATGAAAGCCTGGCAAAATGGCAGCATCCTTTAATTATAAGCTCCTTGCTTAATGTCAAAATGTTCAGGGTGGGGCTGTTTCTTGTTGCTATTGGGGGTGGGGGGCTATGTTGATGCTAGACCTTCTGCTTAGACAAAATTAATATGAAAGTTGACAGCAGCACTTAATTTCCATGAAAAGGAGATGTCAGGACTCAAATCTGCCAGAAATGCCGCCCTCTGATCTGCCAGCCCTTCCATCTCATCCCTGATGAATGGGGCTGCTCTGAACTCTGTAGCTAGCAAAATGCATTCTGCACTTGAAACAGGAACTTTTTGCTAGTCTTACATAAGTTTCAAGCCCTAACACTGAAAATGGGACTGATCCCTGGCAAACAAAACCAGAGGGCAATAGTTCTCTCCTCCCAGGCCCTGATCCCCAGCTGATGGGCAGTGCTCAGTTTGGGTCGGCTGCTCATTGTGTAGGCCTGTCATCCGGCTATCTTTGTGTTCCCGTGCACTGACAGTTTCTTTCATCATGATCCACTCTTCCAAGTAGGTCCCATATGGTAAAACTTAAACATTAATAAGAGGACATATGTAGCAGATTCATTGTTTGCATTTGCCCAAAATGTATCGGCAGTGCATTGCAAAACACAAACTGGCAAGCAGATCGACTTTCAAGACAGCCTAGACCTAAATCATTTGCATGAAATGCTGTTAAAGGGAAATCCTGTCATGGCTAGAGGATCATAGGCAGGCATTCAGTTTGTATTGGGAAAATTGTCACTGCCTCTTGAGATCCCTGGTTCACAGGCTTGTAGCATTCAAAGTCCCATTGCTGCCAGAATTGACATCAACATCCAGCATCTGTAGGAAATATCTGGGGCTCCAGTGCCATGGCAGGAGCAGAAGGGGGAGGCTGCATTCGGCTGTCATTTACATTTCCCACAATGACCTCTGTGTAATGATGGGTGCAATGGATGTGCCTGTTGTGTTAAATAGAGTTCTCTGGAGTTCAGCATAATATTCCTTGACTTGAGTCTTAAGCCAGATTCAGAATTCAGCCTGCTGCTGCCCTGTATTGACTCTCCACCTCTTTCAAGGGCTTTGTCAGCCTCTTTTCCTGGCTTGAGAACTTCGCTCATCCTGCCACTAGCTGGAGCTTCTGAGAAAAGCAGAGCCTCCTCTTGCTATCACTTCCAGTTGATCCTGCTCACCTTCTGAGTGGACAACCAGGTTCTATGAATGACAGTGTAGATCATACACTCCCTGTTTGTCTCCCTCTACCACACAAAAATCACTCTGCTACTCTGCATAACTCCTGTTGCAAACTACCTGCATGAAACTCATGGAGCACTGATGATTCACAAGCCACACTTAAGGATACACCAGTCCTAAAGCCACAGTGTAGCAGACCAAACGGATCTCACCTCCATTCACTGATGCCCGCTCTTTAAGTGAGTCTGCTTTAAAGGGTCCCTTGGCTCCATCCAGGTCTGGGATGGGTTGACTGTACCAGATGAACCAGGAGGAAGAGAAGGAAGAAGAAGCAGGTGGGGGTTGGAAGGCTGGCTCCCAGGTTTGAAGGAAGATCTGCCCTCGGGACTCCAGATGTCAGAGAAGGAGAAGCAGAGTGTACAGCCTCATCAGTGAGAGAGGTGGTGGAGGAGGACTTTGACCAGTCAGAGGGAGAGGCTGAACAGGAGGAGGTGGCAGTGGAAATGGAGGCTGAGGGATCTACTCAGCAGACTCACAGGGCAAGATAGTCTTGTGTGTGAGCTCACCCTGCCTTGTCTTAAAGTTTGGCCGGAGGGGTGCATCAACTGTTGGGACAGCTTCATGGCTTCCATTTAGTTACAAACCTCTTGCCTTGTATCTTAGAATTTTGACTTCTGGACCTTCGGCTCACTGCTATTAGCCTGAATAAATATCTCTTCCCTATTTTCAAGTAAGATTCCCTATCATGTTCTGGGATGGAAACACAACATCCTGAGTACATCTCCCAAGACCTGTTTCCACTCTTGCACCCTCCTTTCGGCCCACCCTTATTGCCTGCTGGGCATTCCAGAAGGAAGATCCAAAAGCAGGTACTTCCATTTCCAACACTTCCTTTCTCACAAGCTGGGTTACCACTTGGGCCATGCCATGGTGATTCTTGGATCCGCAGTGATGACAGGGCATTGTTTTCCATTCCAGCCTGTATTCGACTGTTCCCACCCTGCTGCAATTCATCAAATTATTTTGTAATTGCTGGTTTTAGATATTCAGATGTATTTTAATTATTCTTTACAACTAGTTTGCTGCTATTATTCTGTATTTTATAACTGGTGTTTATTTTAAATGTTATAGTCTGCCTTGAATCCTGACTTGGGAGAAAGTCAGGATAAAGACTTATTAAATAAATAAATAAAAACCATGTCTTCCACGGAAAACTACATTATTCTTCTCGTTGTCTGCTCTGGCGAAAGTGCACAACTTGTCTAATTTATGCAATTACTTATGCAAATTATATAAATGCACCACGTTATTCCACGCCATTCATTTCAGTGTAAAGGAAGCACAATAATGTGTGTGAAGGCATGGGGGTGGTTAATCAATCAAGTATCATTTGTGGAGTGAAAGGAACAGGAAGAAGAGATATGGAGGACATTTGTTGGATGGATTTCCATTCCAGATAGGCACGAATAAGTGAACATTGGCAATTTCTGTTTTGGTTGGAATTCTCCAATGTCTGTACCCATCTGAGACACCTCCCCTTGTCACACTCATCCTCAAATGGAAGTCTCACAGAGAGAAATCTTCAAGCATGCCCAGTTCCTAGGAAAAACCATACCTATAAAGCAGGAAATCGCCTTCCTTTTCTTTCAATAGTGGCTACCACTTTTAGCACATCTGTTTACTGGCGCAACAGATATATATATATATATATATAGAGAGAGAGAGAGAGAGAGAGAGATTCAGTAGGATGCCATTGTAAATAGACAGGGGGATGGCTGTCACAGCACGGGTGTCATCAAGTTCCCATCTCATTCCTTTCCCTTCAGCGTTTTCACCTGTTATGCCAGGTGCTCTCATTAGCCATATGTATCAATATTTGTCTAGCTTGAAAGGGGGGAAAACCCTCCCTGTTTTTGTATATATAAAGCAGTGCTGAAACAAGCTGTGCAGGGTAACCAAGTTTCGAATATTTCCTTTCAGCTTTCAGGAGTCAATGCTTCTTTTAACTGTCATTGTTCTTGGATACATGGAAAGAAAGAAGAGAGAGAGGTGAGGATGGGGTGGGAAAAGGAAAGGTGTGATCCATTTCTCCCCTCCCCCTCCCCTTTTAATATTTATTTTCACTCTACAGGTATTTCAGATATGGTATTATCCATTATTTATAGCACGGGCTTGCTTGGCAGGCAGGTAGGCAATTTTATTTTCCGTTGCATAGTAAGTAAAAAAATAAAAACACTCTTAAGATTATTATGAGATATTTGAGGTTGCTCTGTTAGCTCAAAGAGGGGCATAGCATGACCCATCTCAATCTAAAAGGCACAACACAAAATGAAGAGGGACTGGGAGGGAAGAGGAAGACACCAACCCCAGTCTGCCAACCCCCACCTCCCTGCCTTCTTACTTACAGCCAGTCCAGTGGGTGGCACTGCCTCTCAGTTCCCTTCTCCTCCTAAGTCTCAGTGTTGCCCTTCTAGACCTCTGCAAGGAGAAGGCTGGGGCACAATTAGAATTCGTTGACTATGCCTGTCATTTGCTCTGGTGCCACCTACTGGTGGCCTCCCTGCCTGTAAGACCCTGTCTGTATATTACAGCTTTGCTCAGAGATCTGCACTGGTTGCTGATTTCTTATCTGGCCAAGTTCAGGGTGTTATTATTATTATTACATAATATTATTATTATTATTATTACATAAAGCCCTTAACAGCTTGGCCCCAGTTTGCTTGCAGGATCGCCATATCTCATATCACTCAACCGCGTTGAACTGTAACTGCCCTATTTTACATGAGATATTACAGGGGAAAAGAATGGGGCATTTAGGATGGGGGTTCCTCCTCTGCAAATTAGGGGTTGCCTCACCCTGCAGCCTCAGACACTCCAAGCTTCCCTGTTTTCCTAATTATTTGTATTATTCTTCTAATTATTAGTATTAGTATGGAATAGGACACCCCTATTTTTGTTGGAGAAATGTTGGAGCATATGCAGCCTTTAAGGAAGGATGGAGGCAAGATGGACAATAGCTCTGTGGAAAAACTGCTTCACACATAGAAGGCAACAGGTTCAATCGCTGGCATTTCCAGGTAGGTTGGGTAACAATGCCATGCCTCAGTCTCTGGAGAGCTGCTGCCAGTCAATGGTCTGACTCAGAAAAAGGCAGCTTCCTGTCAGTGGCAAAGCTGCATGCTCCACTACCAGGGGTGGAGAGCAGGTGGGGTAGTGACTGGCGCCCTCCAGGGGCATGATGTGCACTCTGGGGGGTGGCACACATCCTGGGGGTGTGACACTCCATGCGCGGAGGCGTGGCACGCATCCCGGGGGGGTGGTACGCCGCCTGTGAGGACATGGCACGCGTTCCGGGGGCATGGTGTACTGCCTGTGGGGGCGTGGTGCCCGGTGCCTGGGGGGGTGCATGGCGCGTGTCTGGGGGGCTGCCTCAATGGCACCCTACCAGAATAGTGGTGCCAGGGGTGGTCCGCTCCACCCGCACCCCCGTTCCTCCGCCACTGCTTCCTGTATACACCTGTGGCCTTCTCTAGCCCAAAGTAACCTTCCCAGCAGGATGTCATTTGAGGGGATTGCCACAGGTCCCAAAGAGGAAGATTGTCTTGTCAAATTCTTCCCTCTTCCCTCTTCCTTGCATTGTTCTTTACTGTCAGAATCTCAAGTTGACATTTGACCCAGCCAGAGCACTGGAGAAAAAGAGAATTTGAATCCTGTAAAATCCCAGCTTTTAAAACCAAGCATTTCCAGATTCTCGGCATGTCCCCTGTCTTAAAACCTGGAAAGCTGCTGCCTGTAAGTGTAGGCAATACTGAGCTAGATGAAATTATGGTCTGGCTCAGTATAACACAGCTTCCTGCAAAGGTCAAGGACTGAAAATGCTTCACGGCGATAGGTCTAGGTTTTCTTTCTTATACGTGAAGCGCAAAATATTTTAGAAGGGGAGTAGAACATTTCCAGTGGCCAGGAATAAACAAACAAACAAACAAACACCAAGAAAAGAAAGACACACATCACTCATCTGCCTCAGACACAGATCGTTCTGCCGGGAGGGTAGCTGGGTGACAAAGAGAGCTGTCTTTAAGCTGAAAACCAGTGTGGGCACAAGAGAATTTCCAGACAATATTTAGAAAGAGCTTTACGTACAAGGGGAGGTCATAAAAATCATGGAAGAATCAAAACAGGAAGGGAAAAACACATATCCCACCCTGGCACTCTCTCTCTCTTCTGGAATCTATTATTCCAATCAGCTCATCTGAAAGATTTGGTAAGTCCAGCAAATATATCAAGAAAAGCCTATTGCCTGAAGATGAATGAACTGTTGTATGTATGTTTATTCCCCCCTCTAGTTGATGGCATGATAAAGAAGGCACAGGATGTGTGTGTGTCCATGTGTGCATTTAATTAAACAATAGGGGAAGACAGAAAAGTCCCTGCCTACTCCCTATAGGTCTCCAGAGTCCCTTGTGCAGCTTCATATCCTGCCTTTATATATATATTTTTCAGACAGACATCCCCCTTTTGTTTTCCCATTGCCTGGCCAGCGCGTGTCAGTGCTGTAGCCAGCAAGCAAATATTTTCTTGTCGGCTCCACCTCTTCCCCTCCCTGGGCTCCCCACCGCACCCCCACTACCCCCAGCCATCCCACCTACCACTCACCACCCCATGCCGACCGCCTGTTTCCTGAAGACAGGAGGTCAACGCCAACCGGCCCGCCGCCCTCTCAGGAAGAGATAGAAGGACAGCACATGTATACGAGGAAGTCCCTGCAGCTGCCAGATTGTTCTATTCGCAGTTTTTTGTGGGTAAGTGTCAAGAGAGCCTGTAATAGCGACTTCCCGTCGGAAGGGCTTGCTGCTTGGAATGAACGACACGCCAGCTCCTCCACGTGCGCCCCGTCGGCTGGGTGGAAGTTCTGGGATCAAAAGATAAGGCCCTCTGAACCTGGTCAGGCGCAGGGCTTTGTCGTTTGAACTCTGGTACCACTGGAGAGAAAGTTCAACCTGGCAAAAAGGGCGTCATTGACCATCGTGGCTGCTTGAATCGATCCCACACCTATCTTACCACCCAGACTTCCCCCTGAAAGAATCACTGGCTTCTGTAGTTTTACCACTCTTGGCCCTCAAGGACAGGAAGGGCAGAAAGCATCCCATCCCTGGAGGTTTCAGCAACAATCGTCATTTACAAGCCCAGTCTTAAGGGTGAACTGAGGTTTGGGGAAAACCGGCATTCCCCTGTTGTTTCATTGTTTTACATTCTGTGTTTTGTAAGGAGGACAGACCCAAAGGATGATATGACCGAACACAACTCATAAGAATAATATATGTAAAGGCATGCGTCCTTCTCAAAACCAACTTTTATTGCAGAAGTTTGGGTGCCGTTTCCTTATCCCCCGTGCCCTTCTGCAGCTAATACTACATGAACACTATACAGCAGCATCATACTATTTTTACAATCATGGCTCTCCCCAAAGAATCCTGGGAGTTGTAGTTTGTTATGGGAGCTGAGAGTTGTTAGGAGGCCCCTCTTTCCCTCACAGACTACAGTGGTACCTCGGGTTACAGACGCTTCAGGTTACAGACTCCGCTAACCCAGAAATAGTACCTCGGGTTAAGAACTTTGCTTCAGGATCAGAACAGAAATCATGCTCCGGCAGCACGGAGGCAGTGGGAGGCCCCATTAGCTAAAGTGGTGCTTCAGGTTAAGAACAGTTTCAGGTTAAGAACGGACCTCTGGAATGAATTAGGTACTTAACCCAAGGTACCACTGTACAAACTCCCAAAGTGATTACTCTCTCTCTCTCTCTCTCTCTCTCTCTCTCTCTCTCTCTCTCTCCCTCCATGGAAGCCATGCCCATTTAAAGTGATGTCACAGTGCTTTAAAAGTGCAGTGTGAATGTGTGTCTGTTCACTTCAATGAGTTCACTCAGAGTGGGTCTAACACTGAATAAAACTTGCTTTTTCTTACAGCCTGGCCTACTTCACATGGTTGTTGCTATAAGCCTGGCAGCTCTGAGAACAGCATCTTTTTGAACCAGTGGCAGGGCCTTATGTCAAACCGCAAGGCTTCCCGTTCCCCTCGCTTTCTGAAAAGCCCATGTCCCTTCCCCGGCTTCCTCCACAAGAAGAAGACCAGAACCTTTCAGGCTCCGAAAGTGTTAAAAGCATGACTAATGTAGGCAAATTTTGAACATGAAAATGGAGACATTTTCTGGAGGTCAGTGCCTCCGCTGTGCTGAAGCTCGGGAAAAAAAGGTGTAGGAGGCTGGTGCTGATTAAGACGCCACATGCTGGGTTGGTATCAGCTTAAACACTTTAGCCTGTTACTGGCTCAGCGGGAGAGAGCTGAAGGAACACTTGATTATGAGGCTATATTTATGCCTCCGCTAAGGAGGCTTCTATAGATTGTGCACCAAGGACCTGAGCATATGATGCCTGCACCATTGTCTTTGAATTAACCTGAGGTTTCACAGATAATTTAGATCCCTGACTATGTGGGTGTCCGGCGCCCATTTACACATGGTTATGTGGCGCCATAATTGACAACCCAAGCCGCCTGCGAAGGCTCCTTGGCTTATTTTAAATGATTCATGAAGCTGGCCAAGTCACTTCTAATTAATACATATTTATGGGCCCTGGCAATTTAAGTAATCATTTGGTCTTTGGATAAGGAGAGATGCCTTGGATTCCTCTCAGTCCAGCATTAGAAGCCTCATCTGTATCTAGCAGATACCATCTCTTTTCTTCTCCCTCGCAAGAAACCTGACCTTTTGAAATTCCAGTTTTGCTTCAGGAGGGACCTCGAAAATCTGCCTTTAATTTTACTTTAGGCAAAAATAGGCCTGGGTGGAACTTTTTTTAAAAGAACTTTTTTCTGGCTTAGAACCAAGGGGCTTCCTGGTGGGAACTAGAGTCATGAAAACGTCCCCTCGACTCATTTCCACTAATGCTGCATGTGTTTTATGGTCCTAGCAACTGCAGTGATAGTGCTCCCCCATGTCCCAGAGAGTGATGAGAGGCATTCTTCACCCATCACTAATATCATGATCCAAGAAACATTGTCCTGACCCTTACCAGAAACTTGAGAATGTCATGTTATCATGCCATCTTGTCAGGCACTGGATTTAGAGCAGAAATGGGGGAACTGCGGCCTCCTAGTCATAGAGCTCCAGCTCCCACCAGTCCCAGACAGCATGGCCAATGGTCAGGGATGATAGGAGGATAGGACCATGGGTCCAACACCTCTGGTTTATATTAGAGGTGAGAAACCTCAGACTAGGAGGCTAAATGCAGTAGCGGCTGGTGGGGCTGCATGCGTGAAGCTGTGCTGTTCTCTCTGTCACTTACCAAAAGGGGAAAGAGAGGGACATAAGGACATAAGAAGAACCTAGCTGCTGGATCAGGCCAATGGCTCATCCTGTCCAGCATCCTGTTCTCACAGTGGCCAACCAGGTGCCTGTGGGAAAACCTCAAGCAGGACTTCAGCACAAGAGCATTCTCTCCTCTTGCAGTTTCCAGCAATTGGTGTTCAGAAGCATTGCCCAATATGCAGGCTTGAGAATTTCAGAGCATGCAGGATTTTTAGTTTATGTTATCAGGGCAAAGTGTTGTGTGTTGTTGCTTTTTATTTCCAGTGAACTTTTCTCCAGTCTTCCTGCAGCCTCCCTGGCTGCCTGCACTTCCTTATCTGAAAAAGCCCCATGGGATGAGTTACCACCTAATGTCTTTTCCTGTGCTTCGACTGAAGCATGGGCACCTGGGGGAGCTGCAGAAGTGCAGACCACTGGGGAGAGAACTTCTGGAATGAAAGAAAGACACTCACAAACATCCCTTGGCCCTCTCTCTCTCTCTCTCTCTCTCTCTCTCTCTCTTTTTGTATTTGCTCAAATACGTTTATTAGAAACAACAGATATGACAAAAGTGTTAACTCTGCAGTTATGAAGAAATCACAGTATACAGCTTATTACAATCAAAAGAAACTGAGCAGCAAATCTCCAATCTTGCCGTGTCTTCAGAGCACCTCATTACAATCGAGACTCTACCGGAAAACCTTTTTCAAAAGTATAGCACAACAGCAAGTGAAGCACATTTCATTTTTCAGTGGATGCAACATTTGCCCATCTTGACCTTCTGCCTGTCACTGAGCCCAATGTCCTTGCAATGATTTGGGTGCCAGCAAGCCTTGTTAGGAGGCGTCGTTCTTCTCTTTCTCTCTTGGTGCTCTTCAGTGATATTATCCGCTCGGCAGATGGCGAGTGCAAATTCAACCATGGCCCTCTCCCGATCACTCAGCTCGGCCATTTGCCAGTTCACAGTGACCTGATCTGCTAGCGCTGGTTTTTTGGAGTATATCCGATGTAGAGCACCATGTGCAATCACGCAGTATGGACACTTGTTAACAATACTCGTGGCCACAATAATGAGCTCTTTGTCAGCCTTGCTTAGGCTTCCTGTCTCCTTGTTCATGATGGCATTGTAATAAGCAAAGAATGCTCTAAATTCTGCCGGTCGGTGAGACATAACCTTAAACACGTTGGGCAAAAAACCAGTCTTTACTTCCACTTCCTCCATGAGCTCCACTATATCATATGGCAAATCCTTCTTGTTGGGTACTGGATAGCGACCGGACGGTTTCCTGGCACTCCCTCCCTCTGTGTTGTACACATGGTTCTGAGGTGCAGAGTGTTGAGGAGTTTTCGGGGAAGACGTCAAACTGCGAGGCAGAAGGCCCAGGGAACCCCGACTGCGGAGCTGCAGGAGCCTGGTACCCAGGAGGAGCCGCCTCGCCATCATGGTGCCGCGATCCGTCTGCTGCGCAATTTGGGAAGGGCCGAAATGCACCCTTGGCCCTCTCAGAAGTAAAGCAAGAACGGCAAAACAACAACAACCCTGCACTTTACCCATGGCCAAGGGTGCATTTCTTCAGTATTCTGCAGCCTCCCTGGCTGCCTACTCTTCCTGATCTGAAAAAGGTCCTCCTGTAGGAGTAGTTAATTCATGATGTACTTGCCTGGGCTTTGATTCAAGTGTGGGTACCCGGAAGGCTGCAGAATGAAAGGTGACTCACCAACACCACTCAGCCACCTCAAAACTCAAAATAAAGCTCCTCCTCCTCCCCCATTTTTCTTCTTCTTCCTCTTCTTCTTCTTCTTCTTCTTCTTCTTGACCCTGCATTTCATTCATAAGAATTTCACTGAATCTCCCCCCCCCCCTGATAATTTCAGAATGTAATTTTTAATCTCATTAATAGAGAAAGGTTGGGGGAGGAACGTGCAAGGGAATTTGTTAGCACCGCACTGATTTTGAACGCCTTCCATTTTCTTCTATTCTGAGTTATATCTTACTCTCCAAGCATCGTCTTCCTTTTCTTTTTCTTTTTTTGATTGCCTTGAAAATACACCATGTAATGGTGCATCATTTGTCCCGTACTTTTGAAAGGACGCTCCAAGTTTGCTGTGACATTAATTTATCACCGGGTGCCCAGCACAATGCTACTATACCTTGCCTCCTCAATGAAAACTGACACACGCTTGTCCCGGGTTTCTTTATGCCACGACCTTGAATGTCAAGGGAAAATATAGCTCTGCAGCTTGGTCTGTTGCTGGACTTTCTCTGTTTTCTCTCCTTTGATGTTATTACCTGGCACATCTCGTCGCTTGCAAGGCCTGACAGAGCTACCAAGCAGCAAAGAGAAGCCTAGCTCATCTTTCAGCCACATGTCAGAGAGAAGTAGGTCTCTCTGCCATTTTGCACAAAAGGTGAATGTGTGAATGACTGGTCCAAATAGCTGAGCTATTTGGCTTAAAACTAGTGGAATCGAGGGACAGCAAAACAATTTGCACACTGAGGAGCTTGGCTTTCTTTAGTGAGCGTGGGATCTATTATTTCACCTCAACTGTGTGACACTTTTAGGATGAAGTGGCTCCAGTTAACAACAACAACAACAACAACAACAACAACAATTTTATCATTTGTACCCCACCCATCTCACTGGGTTGCCTCAGCCACTCTGGGTAGCTGGGCAATTTCTTTCACACACACACACACACACACACACACACACACACACACGGTCTCTGGCCCCTGCTCCCTCTGTTCACCAACCCAAATTCCCCTTCCCTGACCAACGCCACCCCACCCCACCCCCACCCTTTATACCTCTTCCACCATTTTATCTACTCCCTCACAGCTCACTGGAATTTCAAAGGAGCACCGTATTTGGCAATTCCAACCACCACCACCCCAGAACCGCTGTGAAAAGTCTGAGAACCTGTTCCGATCTGAAAGCAGTCCTGGTTGGCTAAGATGGCCCATGTGAGCAGCAGATGGAAGTATTGCCTTCACTCTAACACAATTTGCCTTTAGACACATCAAAAGACAGCAAATAGACAAATATGAATGGCTACCTTGTGTCATGATGACATCATTGTGCCCAGGACGTGATCCCTGATTGACTGGAATCGCTCAAAGAGGGATGAAATATATATAGTTAAACATTTGTTTTCTGGAACAGCAGAAGAGGAGAGGTGACTGTGAATGGTTGTGAATGTCAACTAAGAAAAGAAAATTAAGGTATTTTTCAGGAGGAGGCTCCGATCCTCTGAAACTACAACTTTCCTAAGACAAAAATCAAAGTTGTGTGTATACACGAACATACAACTAGTTTTGCATAATGAAGGGCAGGATTGAGAGCTGAGAGCCACATTCCCTTGAGGGCAAGCAAGGGAAGAACTGAGAGCCACATTCCCTTGTGGGCAAGCATTTGGGAGCCATGTCCCAGCACTGGGCAGGCCCAGAGAGAAAAGTAGGAAGGAACAATGAATGTAAACCATACATTGCTATGATGCTTACCTTTGTGCTACATGCCTAACACACATAAAAACCAGATGTGTATCTTTAGGCTGGTATTTCCAAACACCAGCTCTTCCTGGAGCATTAAAAAATATATTTGAAAATATGGCGGCTTCCAAAAGTAGTTTGTATTATGGTTTGGGGGGGGGGGTGTCTACTCAAAAGCGCACACCAAAGGAGTAAAAAACCCACCTGGGCAAGCCCAATCCGTTGGGGATGCCTGAAGTAGTTATTTACATTGTGGCTCTAGCCTGTTGGAAATAAGCTTTGCAATTTGCAACATACCATGTGAGCATCCATTTTGCCGTTGCATTTCTGAAACACCTTCAAATATTAGACTGTGTGTGTGTGTGTGTGTGTGTGTGTGTGTGTGCTATTTATATCTAATCCCTTCATATATTCAGTCAACTATACTTGAAACTAATGAGGCTCTTTGCTTGCTACCACAACTGTTTTAAGGAGCCTATTCCAGAATGCTACTCCTCTAATGGATAACAGAACCCGTCTTCCGATCCCCAGCCTCGGATGATTAATGGGCATATTAATGGACTCGTATTATGAAAATCCTAATTCAGCAAGCACAGGATTTGTTGCCAAAGGGTTAGGAGCCATGCGGGCACCTCATCCCTTCATTTGCACATCAGAGACATGAAGGGTGCCCCGTGCAACCTGTGCCATTAAGGACGCCGTCCCCAAATCCACTGATGTCATTAAAGCTCAGTTAGATAAGGTCCTTCAACATTACCAGCCTCCTTTTGAAAAGTGCAGGAGCCATTCGCTGGATGGTTCCAGCTCTCTTTATTTCACTCTCTTTTTTGCCAACCGTTTCAGAAATGGGGCCTGCAATAAAAAATTCCTTTCTTCTTCCCCCATCCACTCCAGTCCAGGTAAGCACAAAGTGGTTAATTTTAATGGAAAACTCTCCTCCCCCACCCCATACCCACATTCCCCTTAAATACCGATGGATCCCTGCTGTTGTGTTTGACAAATAGGTTCCAGAAAGAAGCTCCATCTAGATGCTGTGTGTAACTTTATCTTATTCCCTTTTGAGCAGTACTGTTCTTGTAAAGCGATCTCTCAACTGCCTAAAGTCATTACACTTTTTCCCTTTCACATTGTACCTCTGTAAATGTCAGGCATAACTACATTTTTATTTGCGGAGATACTACCAGTATGAATGAGCAGAAAAAATGCCCAACGTCCCTTGCCTCCACTCTCTTTACCCTGTGCGCTTTCTGCTAATATGATTTGTTGAACAAATTGTTCCATTAATCTGGGGATGTTTGACAGAGTGAGAAAATAAGTGCCGAAGTGAGAAGATTCACAAGAATCGGAAATCTCGGTCCTCTCTTTCTCAAGGTAAATAGTTATTATATCAGGGTGTCAGGCTGGCGAAATGGATGTGCTCACATTCCCAGTTTGTAAATGTCACTTTCCTCCAGACCATCAGGGTGACAAATGAGGTGTGGGTTAGAGTAAGAGTTCATTCCTTGACAAAGTTCTTGCTGGTTTCTTTCAGCAGGAAGGCAATCCTATTTCCTATGCCTCTGCCCTGCAATGCCTCTCTGCACAAAAAGAAAGCTCCTAAAGGTTAAAAGGACAAAAAAAATAGAGTAAAAAGATGCCCTGTGGTTCAAATTAAGCCAAGGGAAGGATGAATGAAGAACCTTGCTTTCAGCCCATTGGATTTTGTAAGAAAATCCACCAACCCCTTTCAATTCTGGGCACTTGCCATTTCTCAATTGCTTACTTCAAGCAAAGGTCCCAGATATTTTCAGACAAGTCATGCAATTCACTAGGCCATACTTTGCATCTTGGGTTTTGTAGTCTTTCCAGCTATGGTCTAAGCCAGTGTTTTTCAACCACTGTTCCGCGGCACACTAGTGTGCCGCGAGATGTTGCCTGGTGTGCCGTGGGAAAAATTGAAAAATTTGAAAGATTTAAAAATAAAGTATTTTATAATTTTTCATATTTCTGTTTACTTACTATTTCATAATAAAATAATTATTAAATACTTTCTTTGTGTTTATTTGATTCCTATTCAAGAGAATTACTTTATATATAGTCAATATAGGCACAGAGTTAATTTTTTTAACATTTTCTAATGGTGGTGTGCCTCATGATTTTTTTCATGAAACAAGTGTGCCTTTGCCCAAAAAAGTTTGAAAAACACTGGTCTAAGCCATGTGCAAGAAATCTCCACACAAGACCCACCGTGCTCTAATAATATAATCAGTTTAGAAAAGTTGTGTGCCATTTTAAAGATATCTGGGTTTTTAAAAACTCAATTAAACAAGTCAATGCATGTTTTTAGAATTTCTCATCTTTTAAGGACACATTGAGATTAACAAAGTATGTGCTAAAGAAGCCCTATCCAGGTTTTTAAGCAACACAGGCCATCACAGGAGCAGGGCTGAGACAGGAAGCTATACCTCCTGGTGTCCACATGTTCAGTGCACATGTATATGGGGAAGGGACCTTTGCATGTACAGCAGTATGCATGAAAGTTTTCACATGATCTGCCAACCAAATTGAAGAGTCTTCCAGGTACGCATGAAAGATCCCTTCACACAGATGTTTGTGCTGCGGGGAGCTAGTCAGGACAAACAATGTCAGGGCTAATTAGTGCAGTCCCCGCTCTCTCCTCCCAGGCTGCTGTACATGAGAGCTGTGATATGTGATCAGAACGAAATATAAACTTGGATCGGCATTACAATCCTGCTGGATCAGGTGAATCTGCTCCAGCATCCTGTTCTTATAGTGGCCAACCAGATTCCTGTGGGAAACCCACAGGCAGGATTCAAGCACAGGAGCACTCTCTCCTCTTGTGGTTTCCAGCAACTGGTACTCAGAAGCATTACTGCTTCCTGTTATGGAGGCAGACCATAGCTTGTAGCCATGGATTTCAGTGTGGCAACCATAAGTTCAAAAGTGAGGGAGCCCAATCATCAGCACTGGATCCAATTACTACCAAGTCAAGCCCATTAATGCAGCTGTGTGTCAAGTAGTACCAGCAGCGAACAAAGTCTTGTCAAGAGCTGCTTTGCTCTGCTTTCATCTGGGCAAAAGATTGGGCTGATCAGCCATCTATGGACTCACAAAGCTAGTTAAGATGTATGTTAATGCAGTCATCTCTGCTCATAAAAGGAAAACATGAAAGTATTGGCCCATTGAAGAGCTGCACATGAGTGGGAAAGGATAAGTGCACTGAGACTTCATATTTCTTCATGTTGAAGAGGACATCAAACAGCATTCCTCATTTCTTGGTCTCCCCGGCCACTGCGTTTAATCTGGCACACATCCAATACAATATACTTTCGCTGATGCCTGTGTCAATATTTATTGAACAATTGGTCACCTGAGCTCAGGATTTAATTCTTTGTGGGACTTGTTTGTTAATTGCCACAGTGAGGCTCATTAACGACAAGGCACATAAGCCCATCTTCTGACAGGTAATTGATAGGGGGATCAGAAGGCTTGACAAGGAACAGAATGTTTTTTTGCTTTGATTTTTCCCCGCTGATGACTTTGAGTGAGCGACGTGTGAGTCCAAGGAGTAATGGAAATTCTCCCAACATCAAATGGCATTTTTTAAAAAAAATATCAGAGGTCTCCCCCCCCCCAAAAAAAAATGGGTTAAGGAAAGATTTGACTACATATCCTTATTTGCATTTACTGTATATCCCATCTTTCATCCATGGAGCTCAAGGTGCCTCAATGGATCCCTAAGTTTATTTGTACAAGAACCCTATGGGGTAGGTTAGACTAAAAGAGAGAGGAGAACAGAGGGAGAGAGAGAGGGGGAGAGAGAGAGAGAGAGAGAGAGAGAGAGAGAGAGAGATAGGACACTCAGTGATCCTCACAGCTTAGACATCTGATCATGGAAGTTGTATCTATTGCTGACGTTAATAAACATGATGAAGTTAGGTCGATTAATTTCAATACATCTACTCTAAGTAGGGGTTGGTTGAGTACAAGCATGGGTCTTCCAGTCCTACTATGGACCACCAAGCTATAATGAATGATGATACCTTTCTTGAGCAGATACCAAACATTTAAAAGGGAGAGATATAGTAGGGAGACTTCAATTATTATAAACAGTTTAAAACAACTTGCAATCACAAAAATATGCGGGTCCTAAAAACATATACCTCCCGTGTCAAAATCCAGGGTAAACAGGTGCATCTTCAGCATCCTTCAAAAGCTGTACAATGAAAGTGCTGGACGCACTGCTGTGGAAAAGGGGTTCCACAGTTTAGGGTCTGCCACAAAGAATGCCTTCTCTCAGCAGAGGCAGATATAGGGCAGTGTGAGTTGTGTGGTCGCACCGGATACACTGCTGAGGTGGGATGCCTTCTCAAAGCCCGGTAAGTGCTTGCTAAACTTCAAGAAGGAGACATGAGGACTCTGACAGGGTCCTAGAGTCCTCATGGATGCTTCGCTAACCCAAGCAAGTGCTTACTGGGTGTCGTGGACTGGCTGGATGCAGAGGAATGGTGGGAGGAACCAAGGGAAGAAGGCTCAGAGGAAGAACTGGTCAAAGAGGTGGAAGCTATGGGAACCTTGTGAGGAAATGACCATGTCCTCTCGGGTTTGATTATACAGGGGGAAAGGAAAGCTGACTGTAGTCAGAAACAAACTCTGGACTTTAAGACAGCTAATTTAAAAAATCTTAAGGAATTACTGGATGAGATTCCATGGTCAGAAATACTGGGAGAGAAGGGAGTCCATGATGGATGGGAGTTTCTTAAATGGAAGATATTGAAGATGTTGGCAAACCTTGCAGCTTGGGTGAATTAAATTGACAGTTTCTAGAGTTCAAAGGCTTTATTCATGCAGAAACTACAGGATGAATGGAGTTAGCCTGTAAACCGGAACATGACAGTCCTCTACGTGGAGAAAATGGAGAAATGCTATTTGGTGATAGTGAGAAGGCAGAACTGCTCAAGACCCACTTTCCCTCTATCTTCCCACAAATGGAAAATAGTGCCCCACCTGGAGATAATAGAATAAACGATGCAGATAGGGAGCTGCAGCATAAGATAGGAAAGAGTTGGTTAAGGAACAACCTTGAATGAATTCAAATTTCTAAGGCTTGATGAATGATATCCAATGGTACTAAAGGAGCTGGCAGATGTGATCACAGAGCTCTGTCTATAATATTTGAGAATTATTGGAGAACAGGTGAGGTCCCTGTAGACTGGTGGTGGGCAGATGTTGCCTCTTCTTCAAAAGGTGGGGAGAGAAGACCCAGCCAACTACCAACTGGTCAGCTTCACACTGATATCAGGAATGACCCTAGAACAGTTAATTAAACAGTCAGTCTGTGAGCACTTAAAAAAAAAAGCAGCAGTGATTAGTTAACAGGTGGAAATAATTGGGTGGGGGAATCCTGTTAAGCTGCAAGAGATTGTAATAGATTCTTCTGAAGTCACTTCAGCACCAGATTGGGGGGGGGGGTTGTCCCCCAACCGCACCGCCCTTGTCCTGTATTTTGCCAGAACAAATCCTAAATGGAGGCAGTCTTTCAGATATTTGGCGCAGAGGTGCCTGTTGTTGACATCATCATTCTTGCCAATATGAATGCAATCAAATGGCCAGTCCAGCAGTTTTATTTGCCCATTATGCCTCTATATATCTATGAATCTTTGTAGATACAGATACAATTTTCAGGTAGAAATGATTGAAGATGCATGATCACATCCCCAATTAATTTCATGTAAGCTAAGAAGCCAGCTTTAACAGGTTCCTCTGGCACCAAAGCAGCCACTAAGCTTGTGGGCTTACAGAGGCTGTGGTTTCCTGCAACTCATGATATTGGATAGGCAAGATTGGTCTCTTGGATTAAGGGCTGAGATTCAGGTCTATACCACACAGCAAGGAATTAAAAGGTGTTGATAGATGGAGAAATTTACAAAGCTCTTTTACAGCGTAAAACAAGAAATTGTGAGAAATCTCCTTTCAAGATAAACACAAAAGCACATTTTCCCACTCTAGGGCCGCATTGCCCTTTTACAAGTGAGAATATTTTTCAGTGGAGATATTTAGTGTTGCCTTCTGAAGGGAGAAAATATTGCGTTAAACAACTCTCTCCAATGTTCTCTATTTTGAAAATGGGTAATCTGAAGAATCCTGACTAGACAAACATGAACATAGCATCTATTCTGATAATGCACTGTGTGTGTCTGTAGAGAGACTTAATATACTGCACAAAATGCTGGTGTGTCATGGGATCCTGGAGAAAAAGCAGAAATTGCTGTACTTCCCATGTTCTTCTCTGTTCAGAAAGAGAAATCAGCCAAGCAAATATGATTGGTAGTTGTTCACATCACTGTTGGTTTTTTAAGTCTGCAAACAAGACATAATCAATGGCGTTTTTTACATCGTTTTGATGTTTTCTTTACATTGAAATGGGTATAAGTTATGTAAATAGTTCCATAGCTTGCATTAAATAGTGGACAGTGAGGCAAATCATGTAGTGTTTGGTGGAAACTGAACTGCAGTGGACTAGAAACACCACTGATTGTGAGGAATACCAGTTGGAAAAGAAGTCTCTGCCTTCTTACATCCCTAGGTGTGTCTTTCTGCATGCTACACACTTTGTGAACTATGCACACTTCCCACACCACAAGGTCCTGGCTGGTGAGTGCTGACACAGAAACATCCTAGAAGCAACCCCCAGGTAGTTTTGTGAAGGACGAAATCTGGCAAGGAAGAAGTCTGGTGCCAAGTTATTGTGAGTTAAATTGGGGTATGTGGTTCAAGAATTTTAGAAATGGTGGACATTTCCAAATCAACACCACCCCTTTTTTTGAAAACCATTGGCTTAGCTTAGGGATAGGAACCTTCAGACCCAGTATGCTTCCAAGCAAAATTCAGAATGTTGGTGCTGAACTTTAAAGCCCTAAACAGCTTCGGCCCTGCATACCTGAAGAAGAGTCTCCACCCCCATCATCCACCCGAGACACTGAGATCCAGCTCCGAGGGCCTTCTGGTGGTTCCTTCATTACGAGAGGTGAGGTTACAGAGAACCAGGCAGAGGGCCTTTTTGGTAGTTGCTCCCTACTGTGGAATACCTTCCCAGCTAATGTCAAACAGATAAACAGCTATGAGATTTTAAAAAGACACCTGGAGACAAACCAGTTCAGGGAAGTTTTTAGTGTTTGAAGTTGTATTGTGTTTTTACTATTGTTTTTGTTGGGGCAACTCAGTCAGATGGGCGGTATATAAAATAATAATAATAATAATAATAATAATAATAATTGCCAATTGCAGCCCTCCAGGCCTCTTCACCTGGCCTGTGGGATTATCCCCAAGCTATAACCTCTCTCCCCAAACCACACCCCTTATCTTCATGCTCTCCTTGAGTGTCTTTGCCTTGCCAAAATATGTAATTGAAATCTGTTAGTGTCTCTTGCTTGCCTGGACTGAGGATAGAGAGGGGTGTGTGAGCTTGTGTACATAGTAAATCCATTACTCCACCCACCATTGCCTCTGGTCCACAACTTGCAGGTTCCCCCCAGAAGATTGCCCAGAGGGGAACACAGCCCCTGGACTGAGAAGTCTTCCCCATCCGTGCCCTAGGCAGATGCATCATATCTCTCCTATTATTAAAGAGTGCAAGTGGGGAAGGGGATTTATGTCTGTTTTGTAATTCCTCCATCATTCCCCCCCCATTGCACATTCCCCAAACACTTACCAAAAGCTAGAGAAGTAGGAAGATGACCTTCATGGTATAGGTTCACTGACCTTGACCTCACTAGGCATCAATAGGAGGTTGTGGAAGCAGGAAACCGGATGTCAGCCTTCTGCTTTCCCCTTGTCCTCCAGGCCCCCATAAATTAAAACATTTCATCAGCACAGGTGAGCTTGTTTGTATAAAGGCTTTATTATCCGGTGCATTTATATATTTTTTGACTCGCAATCTGCCTGATTCCTAATGTGACCTAAAGAATGAGCTGGGGATTTATTACAAATTCAAGTCAGTAAGCTTTCTGGCTGAGCAATTAATCACTGACATGAAGGAATTTCTCCTCTCCAGGTGGGGAGCCCATCCAAAAACTAAGAAAAATAATCGGGCTAATTAATTCTTATCTGCAAAGAGCAATTAGATAAACGACCTTTTCTATATAAAAAAAGGACTGTCACCCCTAGCAAAGAGCTTGGCTCTTAAATAGAATAATGTGACTGAACGTCTCTTTGCTGGGTCCTCTCTGCTGTGAAATTGAGATCACAGAAATGAAAATTGGGGAGGAGGGAGAAAGAGAAGGGAATAGGTTAATTAGAGCTGAGACTGGTGGGTGGGTGGGTGGGTGGGAGAGAGAGAGAGAGAGAGAGAGAGATGTCCTATCACCTTTCTGTCATTTCTTGCAACAACTGTGAGCCATATGGAAAATCTTAAGTCCATGTTCCCCTTGCAACACATTTATTCACCATGACAGTGAATCACAGATGAACCACATGGATGGACATCTTGTTTATCCAGTCTATCAATGGAAGACCATAGCTGTTTTTGATGAACGCATGTTTCACTCCTGTTGTCACAACATCATGGGTTTTGTTGTCTTGCTTGAGAAATTTCATAATTTTCCTGCAGGATGAACACATACATACAAGAAGAGTATTGCCACAAAGCGGTTAGGAAACAGTGTTCCACATACCATTTAAAACAGGAATGTCTTGCAGGGTCTTTCCTGTGTAGAAAGGAATCTGATACCTACTGTTACTACTCCCACCTCCTTATTGTAAGGGTTATTCTTCTCTGAGTTGGAAAAAGTAGGGGATGGGACAGGTAATATGCATTAAATCAGATTCCTGGAGTGTTCATATCAAATACTTCAACCCTTTGAGATTTCTCTAGCATTTGAATGGGACATTCAAAAAGCCTAATTGATGCTGGTGGTGGGTCAGAGAGGGGGTCACACATCCCTCAGTTCAACCTGAATTTTACATTCAATCATTCAGTATCCTGCTTTTGTATTTTTAAATTGGTTTTAAATTTCAGAATTGGTTTTAGCCAAGGGAGCACACAAAGGACACAATTTAAAACAGAAATTCCAAAAGGGCTTTTGGAGTGGCAAGCAACCAAGGAAAACAAAAACAAAACAATGCAATGAAACACAGCCAGAGACTTCAGCTTTAAAAGAGATTTCAAAAGAATAGAAAGTTTCTTCTTCTATTTTGGGAGAAGGACATGTTCAGATCAGAAACAGCTCACTAAGGGGGTGGAGCTGTTATGCTAGTTAAGACCATACGAATATCAAAAGAGCCCTGCTAGAGAAGTCCCATCTAGTCCAGCTTCCTGTTCTAACAGTGTCCAGCAAGGTGCCTGTGGGAAACCCAAAAGCAGGACCTGAGCTCAAGAGCACTCTTCCCTCTAGCTATTCCCAGCAGCTGACATTCAGAAGCATCTCTGACTCTGACGATGGAGGCAGAGCATAACCATCTTGGCTAGTAGCCATTGATAGCCCTCCCCTCCATGAATGTGTCTTCTGAAGCCATCCAAGTTGGTGGCCATCACTGCCTCCTATGGGAGTGGGTTCCATCATTTCATTATGCACTGTGCCATTTCTTTTATCTGTTATGAATCTTCCAAACTTCAGCTCACTGGGTGTCCAGAGGTTCTAGTGTCAAGAGGGAGGAAAACATTTATCCACTTTCTCCATGTCTTCTATAATGTTTATATACAATTCTGTCATGACACCTCTTGCTTGCCATTCCCCTAAAGTTTCTTGGCAGGTGGGTCACTGTTACTTACCAGGAGGGACAGGAGTGGTTGGGGAAGTTGGTGGCATGCAAACACACTGGTGGAGCCAATCTGGTGCCCCTGCTGGTGTGTTTGCACCGAACTGACCTCCAAGCCACTTTGGCTCTCCCGCTTTCCCTCCATGTAAGCATCATTTGGGTGTCAGCATTTTCATTCTCCAGTTGCTGGAGATGTGATTGTTACATCACATGTCTGTGTTTATTTTCCAGGCTTGGAAAGTGTGAGAACGGAAGTCAGTCTTATTTCTTCCGCTGTATTGTACTTTTTTACTTATTCTTTCTTTTCTCTCTCTCTCGGAGAAGATGTGAGAGGATGCCATGGTTGGTTTGTCCTGTATATAGGTAATGAGACCCCTGACCATTAGGTCCAGTTGTGACCAACTCTGGGGTTGCAGCACTCATCTCACTTTATTGGCTGAGGCAGCCAGCGTACAGTTTCCGGGTCATGTGGCCAGCATGACTAAGCCGCTTCTGGTGAACCAGAGTAGCGCACGGAAATGCCGTTCACCTTCCTGCCAGAGTGGTACCTATTTATCTGCTTGCACTTTGATGTACTTTCGAACAGCCAGGTTGGCAGGAGCAGGGACCGAGCAATGGGAACTCACCCCGTTGCGGGGATTCAAACCGCCGACCTTCTGATCGGCAAGTCCTAGGCTCTTTGGTTTAACCCACAGCGCCACCCATGTCCCTGTCCTGTATATATTGCTTAATAAGTTACTTAGAATGCCACACCTAAGCTCCACATCGTTTCTGCTATACTCTGCTGATTGAATGTGCACATATCTCCAGATATGTGTCACTGGTGTGCACCGGGATTGAAGATTTATGAATGTCCCAGGCTGCCCTTCACAAGGAAGATGCCCGGTGAGGTTTGTCTCGATCCAGGGGCTGTGTGTGCTCCCCAGGCGTGTTCTGATGTTGGGAAGCTCTGTAGCAGCGCCATCTCACCCAGTGAACTCCTTCTGGTTGGAATCTTCCTCCCAACAGAGCTGGAAAACTGATCCCACATAGCTCAGCCTTTGACTTTTCACTGGCTCCATCTGCCAGCTTTTTGAAACACTTCCTGTGTAATATAGAGTAGCATAGGCGTTACTATGGCCTATTGTCTCCCACTCATTTTTCCAGGCTGTAACACATGGCACCCTTGTTCCTCGTGTGAGAGGTATCTGCCAGCCAGTGGCTGCCAGTTAGCATGCCACCCCTCCCCACTCCTGGAAGTGTGGCATCATGCCATTTGCGAGTGAGGCAACACCAAAGCAGACACTGGAGCAATTGATTCAAGCTTATCTGAGCATTTAAAGATATAAGCCTGGATGGCTGGTCATGAAACACTAGAGCGGGGAGATTAAGGCAATCCACTCTGGTTATAGTTAATCAGATTTTTTGCCTGCAAGGAAATGATCCAAAGCAAACACAAGGATTTCCTACCACTGCCCTCCCTTCTCCCCATTCACCTCTCCACCAGGAACACATCCGTTCCATTTCACTTCACCAGAAAGCTAGAGCTGTTAAGCATGAGAAAGATCATTGGTGAAACCAGAAGCCAGTAGAAAATTTGAAAACATGCTTGGTTGCTGATTTTAAGATCCTTTTCTATTATGTTCATTGTTCTAGCCAAAGGCCATGGCAAACCTGCGGCAACACAGCAATACAGATCATACATACATAAAGTGAGCCAACAAACACCCAGGAACCGCCTTGAGATCTTGGGATGAAGTGGATTATATAAATCAAATAAATAGATGATAGATAGATAGATAGATAGATAGATAGATAGATAGATAGATAGATAGATATGATAGATATAGATAGATAGATGATAGATAGATAGATAGATAGACAAATAGATAGATAGATAGATGATAGATAGATAGATGATAGATAAAATGAAGTAAGACAGACAGATGTTACCAGAGACACCAACAAACTCAAATCCAGATTGATTTCAAATTAAACCTCTGAATCACCACAACAGTTTATAGCAATTTTAACTATCTTCTTTTTCCTATTTTTGTTTTGTTTTTTTAGCCAGTGCACAGACGGTCATTCTCTGTGTTATTATTGTTACTCAGAAACGGGACCATTTCTGTTGGAGTGTACCTGCTTGCTTGTGTGAACAAAGGTTTCTTGGGTCTCTAAATAAGGGGCAGGCAGATGATGATTGTGATTATTTATATGCCGCCTATCTGTCAGGGTTTCCCAGCTACTCTGAGTGGCTTCCAACAAATTATAAAACTACAGTAAAACTTCAAACATTAAAAACTTTTATATACAGGGCTTCCTTCACTTTTATATATAAACTTTTATATACAGGGCTTCCTATAAAAAACTTTTATATACAGGTGGAAGGTAAACAGAGTTTCCGTGCATTGCTCTAGTTTGCCAGAAGCGGCTTAGTCATGCTGGCCACATGACCCAGAAACTGTATGCCGGCTCCCTCGGCCAATAAAGCGAGATGAGCGCCGCAACCCCAGAGTTGGCCACAACTGGACCTAATGGTCAGGGCTCCCTTTCCCTTTCCCTTTACCAGATCTTTAGGGTACTCCCAGTGTTGGGAAGAGAATCTTGGACCCCATTCACACCGTACATTTAAATCAGTGTTGGCCGAACTTGGGTCTCCAGCTGTTTTGGGACTACGATTCCCATTATCCCTGACCACTGGTCCTGTTAGCTAGGGATGATGGGAGTTGCAGTCCAAAACAGCTGGCCAACACTGATTTAAAGCATTATGATGCCACTTCAATCGTGCAAGCAAATGTGTACGGTAATTCACCACAGCTGTTCTTTTAGTCTGCAAACTTTATGTAACCAGTTGTGTTATTGACGGCATCATTTTCAAGGTTTCGCTTCCACTGAAATTGATTATTTTCACCCATAGCAGAAAGTGAAATGAACAATGTCAGTTTTAGCAGAAGCCGAATTGCAGTGGAAAGGAAGCAGCACAGATGGTGACAAGCACAGGATCGGATGAATACTGATATCTCCTTACACCCCTGTGTGCAGGCCTGGAGTTCAGGAGCAAAACTCATCAGTCCTGGGTCTACATTTATATTTGTATCTCTACTGTCTATTGAGGTGCTCCAGAATGGTTCAATATGTGCCTTTTTCTAGCTGGTTACTCATGCAGATACTGATTAGAACCAAAACAACCTAGCTGGGCATGAATCAAAATCAGGAGATTCCATTTTGATGTTCCTAAACAAAGAAGTAGTATTACTTCTTAATACTACTGTATGAACGGATGTATTTTTTTGTTTTGTTTTCTGGTCTTCTTGCGAATGGGGTTTTCAACAAAGGTTTGCAAAGTTGTTCCTTTTTTCATACAAAGCAGGGCACTTATTTTCAATAATTTACATAGATCCTGCCAACCTCAACAGGGTATTCTAATGAATAACTTATTGGACGTTGTCACCTAGTAACGGGTCAGCTTCCCCTTTGCGTTTCATTTTGAAGGGGGCAGAGCCAGGCTTTGATTGGATTAACAGGAACGAAACTGCAGGGATGAAATTATAAAATATCCAGCCGTTATTTCTATAACACCTCCTGCTTACAAATGGAGCTCAGATTTTTTATCACAGCAGCCTCTGTGCCTCTCCGGACTCTGAATCGGAAAAGAAAGTGTGTGTGTTTTTTCTGAATTAAGAACCACCTTTCATCTTTATCTCCCCATTTATGTGCTGATTAGACCTCTGTTTTCAAGGTGGGATCATCCCTACTTGATCCCAGAAAATCTCAGAAGGCTCACTACAAAGGGAAGTGATCTGGCTTCTCCATAGGGTAGCGTTTGGGGGCCAGTTTTCTCCCCTTTGTTTCCAGAGGGCCTATGCTTCAGTAGCTGAAATGATTGGAGATGACTCAAGCTCTCCGAGGCAGGCCTCCGAGCCCCTTGCTCAGCCTAACGTATGGAAGCATCATCTTGCTTGACAGGTTTTCCCTACCCCATCTGCAACTGCAAGGGAATCCATTATATTTTCCTAGTCTCTCGGGATGGAAAAGGTCTCGTGCATCATTACTCCTAGGCAAATGTAACTGACTCTACAGCATACCTTAATTTGCCTGCCATAATTATAGGTCACTCACCCTGTATATGTGCGTGAGAGGGAGCGTGTGTGTATGTTCACATAATTTATTTATTTATGTTCTTTTCAGCCATACATAAGGTGAATCACACAAGATGGTGATATTTGAATTATTATGGAAATACTGATTGCCCTCCATCGCACTCAGCAGCAGCATCTAAACTGGTCCAGCATCCTGTTTTGCATTGAAGGAAGAGCTCAAAGAAGCCGATTGTGTTCATGTCCAAAAGTACTTGTGAAAGATGAAGAGTTTGCAATTAATACACACACACACACACACACACACACACACACAGAGAGAGAGAGAGAGAGAGAGAGAGAGAGAGAGAGAGACTATTTCTTCCCCCACCTGCAACTAACAAGCAGGTCAAATTCCCCCCCCTCTCTCTCTCTCTCTCTCTCTCTCTCTCTCTCTCATAGAATCATAGAATCATAGAATTGTAGAGTTGGAAGCGACCCTGAGGATCATCTAGTCCAACCCCCTGCAATGCAGGAATAGGCAGTTGTCCCATATGGGGATCAAACCTGCAACCTTGGCATTATCAGCACCACACTCTAGCCAACTGAGCTATCCAGGCTACATGGAACTGGGTATAGGGTGGGATTCAACTGAGAAGCAAAAGCTCCCTTCAAGGATCTAGCAAAGCTGTAAGTGAATGTCATGAAACAGAAGCCAGCCCAAGAAAAGAAATTCACACAAACACACCCAAATGCAGACCCAACAGTAGGAGCGCAGGCATCTCCCCATTCATTTCACTGACTGCGTTTGCAAGTTAAAGCTGTTTTATTAATTATGTTTGACATTTCCTTAATTAGTTTCATTTACAGCCCATCAGCCCCTACCAGACAACAGTCCCATACATCATTTCAGTCGAGATCTGAGAAGCCTACCGATTTTATTATTATTATTTTTCAGAGTGAGAGAGAAAGAAAACAATAGCAAAAGGTTACTTTTGTGGGCACACATTCCCTTCTCTGTCCTTTCTGTAAAACCAAACATTAAACAGATTGCCGTCCCTGGGGCTCAAGTCACTTGGAAGTTCTCCTGTGTAAAGCATGCAGACTTTCCAAGATACGCATGAAGCTTTGCCCTCGTTTTCACAGTTACTTTGGATTTATTTTTCACGGGGAGGCTTTGCCCTGGGTGGAAAATGTGCAATGTGATAAGAGGCAGAATTCAGCTTTCGAAGAAGCTTGGCTGCTGCTGCTGCTGCTTTGCAAATTTCTAGTGATCTATTTATTTATCATTCTAAAAGCAAGTTTCTAGCCATCATCTCTTCCCAATTATTCTTAAAACAAGCCCCTGGTCATTATTTATATATTTCTAGACATGTTGTTGTTGTTGTTCTAATGTTAAAAAGTGGGTTTCTAACCATCATTATTATTATTTTTCTAATTTAAAAAAGCAAGTTGCTAGCCATTATTAATTCTTCCTTCATTTTAAAAAGCAAGCTTTTAGCTGTTGTAGTTATCAGCATCATTATCAAAACCTTTAAGTATGGCATGAACTTGAAGTATCCTGCAACATTCCGTGTCCTTTCCAGGTGTGTCTTTAAGAAGGCTTAAACTATCTGGATCATTGCAGGGCTGGGTCTTTGCCATCAGGCTGAAAACTGCCTGGAGTACCTGCTTGCTTTGGTTTTCCTAAGCACCCCTCATGTTTCAAGGCCTTTGCCAAGCATTCTTACTTCCAGGTCCTCCAGAACATCAAGATAAGTTTGGTTGGCCAAAGGAATGGCAGCTGAGTTCCACCAAAGCAAACATCAGGCCCTTCTGTGAAACTGTTCTTCAAGTAGAAAAGGTGGGGTTTTCTTCAGTTTATGCTAAAATGTGGATTAGAGCACAGTTATTTCGCCCCGCTTTCACTTCTCCAAACACAGTTTTTGGCTCAAAGAACATGCAAAAACATAAAAAAAAAACCTGGAAGTAAAGAAGCAAACAAAAAAGTGCATTTCCTGGAAAATATTTTTTTTAATATATATATGGGCTTTTAGTATGTATATGTATGCACATGTGTGTCTGGGTATTTCACAATGACCAACAAAGCAGAAATTTTAAATTTATATATCAAAACCTATCAGCGTCCACAATTGTCAGTTGCTCTGATGAAAACAATGCTCTTTCCAAGGTGTCTGATACAGAGTTTTGAGGATGGAATGCCCATTAGGGGAAGGGCCATATGATTCTCTTATCCTATGATCAGAGTGGACAGTACTGAGGAAGATGGACCAATGATCTGATACACAGATTCGTATGTTCCTATGTTCCTTCATTCATGGAAGCTACGCAAGGCTGATACTATCCTCTAGAATGAAGCAGCACAGGATATGAGGATATAGGATGTAGAATGAGATGGTGCAGAATTATGAATGAACACATACAAAACTGACACAGACCAGAAACAGACTGACTCCTCCATCCCTAGCTCCAACTTCTATTTGTAAGCCAAGAGAGGAATGAATTATAAAAAATGTCACTGTGTTATATTGCTTTCTAAGAAAGCTTTTCTGAAACATTTCATCCCAGTTCTAGATCCCTCCCTCCCTCTCTTTTTAAGTTCAGAGTACACAAAGCCCTTAGTGCACATTTTGTGTCTATATGGAATGTTACTGGGTATTTTTATTGGTGAAGAGTAAAAGCAAGAAGGCAGAAAGTTGACCTAAAGTGTGGCAAAAGTATTTCCAGGCAAAAGCCCTGAGGAGCTTTCATTCCCATAAATCTGCCTCATCAGGTGATGTTTTGGTGATTTTTTAAAACCAGAATTCACTTTGCTCTATGACTATGGCACACTCCATGTTGATAAGGGATATGGAAGAAATTTGGTTCGGTTCACATTTTTTTATACAGAATTCCCTAATTCACACTTCCTGAAACAATACACAAACCAAAACACATCTATCCTCATCTTTCTGAATTTTGTGGTGCCATTCTGCAGCCTCATTATGTGTGCACAAATGGGCATGAATTGAATCCATTGTTAGACATATTCAGAGGAGACCCACTGAAACTGAAGATCATAATTTACTTAGGGCCATTAATTTTAATTGGTCAGCTCTGGGCAGAATTTGTCAGATAAAACCCTATAGTTAGGAAATAACGTAGAAAAATGCATTGTATTGGGGAAATTTGTTTGTCGAAATGTGTATATCTGAAGAAATTCACACTAAAATACTAGATTTTAATGAGAGAGAGAGAAAAATCACAATCTAATGAGGAATTGTGGATATCTGAATTTGAGATAAGGGGAAGAAAGAGAAACTGTGAGCAGCAGAAATTGACAGATTGGTCCTCTGATAGCAGGTGACAGCTACAGACAGTGAAAACATTTGGAGTTTCTACAGCTGTAACTCCAAGGCATCAGGTAAATCTAGTATTTGGTTTCGGAAAGGACATGGGAAGTGTGTAATAGAGCAAAAAAGTTAAATCTGCTGCTTTTTTTTTTTTTTTAAAAAAAGGTTTCTGGTGGATGCCTGTTTGTTCACTGATGAATCCAAAGAGGGAGAGATAAGAAAGAATCTGAGCCCTTTGAGGTTAACATACCGTGAAACAACATCAGTAACCCAAGATGGACATTATTAAGAGTCAGCCAACCTCGCTCAAAAAGAACCAGCGTGAGAACGAAAAGTGCCTGGAACAATGCCCCAGGGTCTTTTCTGGTCCAATCGGTATATGTATTTCACATCCACTCTTGATCTCTCCAAATTTTTGTCTGAATTGTTTTCTCTGCTTGGAAGGAATGAGAGAGAGAGAGAAGAGAAGAAGACCAATAAGATACCCTAGTAGCAAATGAAAGCATCTTATCAACTCTTCCTTTAAAATCTCTTTGTGCCTTTTTCTCTCACACGCTGCTATTGTCAGCAGCATCTTGGGGGAAATAGTCTGAAGCAAGATAAGGGAGAACAAATAAAGGAAGGAACAGGAGAGAAACACACAGACGCACGTGCGGGCAAACAATGGAAACTAAGCAGTTAAGTGCCGCCACTTATTTCCACCAAGAACTTGACTGGTATACAAAGTTCTATGAACAGTAATCTGTGCCTCAACCCGAGGTGGCAACATTCACTTCACCGTTTATCAACTTAGCTTTTCTTGGGGGCCATGATGTCTTCTAACCCAGCCACTTTCTAACTTTCTACCTCCAGAGACCCTTGTCCAAATCAAGTGGCCCAGTGAAGAACCACTTGTCCATTGAACATAGACATCCTGGGCATTGGGAAGGATTCTGGGAAATACTCTGTTGTCTTTCAACTTTGGAGGCCCAAATGTTGTTGAACTACAGCTCCTAGCATTCTTGGCCAGCTCAGCTGATGATCAAAGATGGGAGCTATAGTCCACCAACATATGGGAATCCAAGACTGAAGAGCACTGAGCTAAGGTGCTTTCTCCATACATTTGGGAAACCTAATTGGACCTCATAGATGTCCTGAGTGAGTGTCTCCCATTATACATCTACATCACACCCACAAACATCCCCATAAATAAGTAAATGGGAAAATTTTACAAATCACATTGCTTTTTCTAGATTATTTCTCTAAAAGAAGGGTGACGAACCTGTAGCCCTCCAGATGTAGTTGGACTCCAACTCTCATCAGCCCCAGCCAGCACAAGAAGGGTCAGGGAATTAGATTCCAGCAATATCTGAAGGGCCATAGGTTCCCCCAACATCCCCATCATACATATAAAGCACTATGTTTCCACTTTCAAAAGGCATGGCTTCCCCCAAAGTATTAGGGGAGCTGTAGTTTGCTAAGGGTGATGGGTATAGCTAGGAGACCCCTATTCCTCTCAGAATAAATGCAATTTCCAGAGTGTTTAACAATCAATTCCTCTTTCAAGGGAACTCTGGGAATTGTAGAGTTTTGAGGGGAATAGGGGCCTCCTAACGACTATCGGCACCCTTAAGAAACTACAGCTCCTACCATTCTTTTGGGGAATCCATGGCTGTTTAAAGTGGGATCATAGTGCTTTAAATGTAGGGTATGAATGTGGCTTAATGGAAGCCTGTGCAGTCTTTGCCCCTTCCCCAAGCCTAATGCTGCCCAGTAGCCAAATGTCCTGACCTGCTAGTTGTCTGTAAGTGGTTCTAGGCTGGGAGGGGTGGATAACAGAAGGTGGGAGACATGCATAAACACATTTGGCTTGGTAAGTCTCATGTGCCAAATTTGTGCAAGCCTGTTGTGATGTCATTGTGCCCGCGTTTGATGAAATAGCTTAATTTGTTTTCATATATCCTAATAAACCAGATAACGAGTGGGCGTGTTGTGGGGAAAAACAGATGGGTTTTAGGCAGTAGTTATATTCAAAAGAAAAACACTGGTTTTGCTTGGAGATTATGCACATATGAAAGCTTGTGTGTGTGTGTCTATGCTTGCTCTGGACAAACATTTGTCATTTTCAAATACAAAGAAATTTCTATAAATTTGGCTGTGTTTCAGGAAATTCCACCAAATGCCAATTTCCTACAAACCAACAAAATAGGAAGGGATGAAATCAATCCATAATTTTGTTCAGTCTTCATTCAAGACATTTCTATACCACTTAATTATTCACATTTCTAAGCGGTATATATAAAAACAACCCACAGAAACT
This sequence comes from Podarcis erhardii, assembly GCF_964252035.2. Lineage (NCBI taxonomy): Eukaryota > Metazoa > Chordata > Lepidosauria > Squamata > Lacertidae > Podarcis > Podarcis erhardii. Next base: position 24,531,517 of record NC_138503.1, read on the forward strand.
GGAACAATAAAACTCAGAGTAGATCCTATAAAAACAATGTATGTATGGAAGACGTTTGGTCTGTTTCCTCCCCCACCCCCACCACACACACAGAAGACTAAACAAATCTGACACTCCCAAACTTGATTGCACAGGAGAATACAACTCCCAGAAGGATTGGGGCCTGTCCACATTGTGCAATGCAACAGAAGTACATTAACAAATATATGTATTTTACTTGGGGCTGCATCCTTACTTGCTCCTCTCAACTTCACTGCTGCCATTTCCCCCCACCCCATGTAACTACTACGCTCACTTTCCTCAGCCTTTTGGGTTTTTCTTCATGCAAATCCAGCATTGTGGTGAGGCACTACAAATCCTCCACTTGGAGCTCCTTTTATGTAAGGCAATAAAAGTGCATACAAAATGCATATTGGTGAATCTTAGAATTGTACTGAAAAGTGCATATGCGATTGTAAAAGTGTGCATTTTACATTAAAAAGTGCATATAAAATGTGTAAAATGGATTCACATGGGATGGAACAGCATGCGATGGGTCAGAATATGATTGAGTGCCAGTGAGTGTGGTGGGGGGAGGAAAGTGGGCTTGATTCACATTTGTACTGCTCAAAACGATGCTTTAACTAAATGCAGCTATCCTTTGAAAGTCACTTCTCTTTGAATTTTGCAATGCGGTTCTGCAACCAAAGATGTGTATATTTTGGGGAAATTTTCAGAAAAATGCATATAATAGTGAAAATAATGTTTGAAAATGCATGGTATTAGAGAAAAAATGCTTGCAAAATGTGGCTGTATCGAGAAATGCAGGTTAAAATGCTGATAAACTTTCCTGAGGGATTTTTGTTTCAGGGATGGGTGAGTTCACAAACAGATGTGGAAATATGCTGAGCTGAACATAAGATTGGGAGAAAGAGAAATGGACAGAACCCAAACTGCAATCCATCCCTGCAAGACAGATACCGAATGGAATTAGCTGCTCAGCCCATCCTTAAATCACTGTAGGCAAACACAGAAACATAATGACTTACAGCAGTGGCAGTTAATATTGGGAATATTTCCTTGTCAGTGCAAAGTTTGAGACTTTGAGGTGGGAGCTCATGAAAGAAACAAAGAGAAAACCGAGGAGTTAGGAACTGGTTTCGGAGAGGGGTGGGAGAGCAGAGGGACTTTGCTGAATTTAATCTCAGCAGTGTATCCATCACCAAAAACGATACAAATCAGCCATTACAGAATCATGCAAAAAGAGAAAAGAAAAAGACTCCACTACCTGTGAACCCTTCTTTTGCTTTCTAAACCTCTTTCCAGCCTGGTCTAATGAATTGTCAGAACTGTCAGGCAGCTCCGAGGAATGACAAATGCCTATGATTTGCTGGCTCTGCTGCTACTTTGCAGAGAACACCTGATGTATGCATAGCCCCGCGTGCCTCTGCCTTGTAAAAGGAGCCAGTTCAAACCACGTTTATTTTCCAAAGCTGTATATCTTAAACCTAATGAAAGGATGACATCGGGGAAACCTTGCGCTCAGAGAGGCTTCAGAATTTCACCTCAAGCCAAATGTGAAGCAGGCGTTTTGGATTTTCTCCCCCTGCTAATTAAGTTGCAGAACTCCTGCAAAACTCAGATCATACTCAGTTCTCATTGGACTGCTTGTGGGGGGGGGAGTACCCATTTAGGCTTTTAAAAATTGTACATCTGCAAACCTCAGGGTTCCCTCCTGCTTCTCAGTTGACCCATTTTGTCTATGGTGCTGTTGGCATTCATCTGCTGAGTGAGTTATTAGAATGAGTGATAAGGTGGCATGCATTCTCCCATTGCTTTGAACTGAACAGCCAAATATGAGCATTGCTAGTTGAACGTTCTCTTACCCGCCAGCCAGATTGATGAACGAAGGCATGAAGCTGCTCTTTAATCTTTATGCCCCAGGATCCAGCATTCAGAGTGTTCTTCGGCATCTAAGCAACAACTTCTGGACTGTAAGGTTCCAGTTTACCTTTCCTGTCTTCTAGCCTCAATAGATCTATCCTCCTAGGTAAAGGTAAAGGGACCCCTGACCATTAAGTCCAGTCATGGCCGACTCTGGGGTTGCAGTGCTCATCTTGCTTTATTGGCCGAGGGAGCCGGCATACAGCTTCCGTGTCATGTGTCTGGCATGACTAAGCCACTTCTGGTGAACCAGAGCAGCACACGGAAACACTATTTACCTTCCTGCCAGAGTGGTACCTATTTATCTACTTGCACTTTGACGTGCTTTCGAACTGCTAGGTTGGCAGGAGCAGGGATTGAGCAACGGGAGCTCACCCCATCGCAGGGATTCGAACCGCCGACCTTCTGATCAGCAAGTCCTAGGCTCTTTGGTTTAACCCACAGTGCCACCCACATCCCTATCCTCCGAGATTCCCTCTAAAAAGGCAAAGGTAAAGGACTGCTGACAGTTAAGTCCAGTCATGGACAACTCTGGGGTTGCGGCACTCATCTCACTTTACAGATCAAGGGAGCTGGCGTTTGTCCACAGACAGTTTTTCCAGGTCATGTCGCCAGCCTGACTAAACCGCTTCTGGCGCAACGGAACACCGAAACCAGAGCAGTGCACGGAAACGCCATTTACCTTCCCCGGTACCTATTTATCTACTTGCACTTTTTGGCGTGCTTTTGAACTGCTAGGTTGGCAGGAGGTGGGACTGAGCAATGGGAGCTCACCCCGATGCGGGAATTTGAACCACCAACCTTTTGATTGGCAAGCCCAAGAGGCTCAGTGGTTTAGACCACAGCACCACCCACATCCTCTTTAAAAGCCACCCATGCCAATAGCTATCACCACACGTTCCAGCACTGAATTCTTCAAATTAATTAACTGTTGCATGAAGTATTTGTTTATTTCAGCAATGTATATTGGCACTTAATGCTGTCATTTCAAAGTGACGTACAGTCCGGAGCCCCATTCGCATCCTGAACAGAACATAAGATGCGTCTGTGTGTCAGCGCGTGCGTGGGTTGCGTTTCGCCGCTTCCGCTCATGCGTGTGACGTCATCTTGACCGTCTGCGCATGTGTGAGTGCTCCGTTACTTCCAGGTCGCCGCGGAGAGCAACCCGAAAATACTTATCCTGAAGCGTATTTATCCTGAGGTATAACTGTACCATAGGATTCCAAAAAGGAATACAATTGGCATATCAGTTAAAATCAAGTATAAAATCAGGGAGGGTGGAGGACTTACTTTAAAAAGCTGCTTCTATTGGGCTCACCTGAAAAAAAAGGCAGATCATATGTTGGAAGTGTAAAGTTAAGGAGGGCACATTCCATCATATGTGGTGGACGTGTAAAGTAGCTAAGGCCTTCTAGAAAATGATTTATAATGAACTGAAAAAAATGTTCAAAGTAACTTTTAATAAAAACCAGAGGCTTTTTTATTAGGTTAGTATGGGAAGAATTACCGAAAGATAAGTAAGTATTGTTTTTGTATGTGTCAACAGCGGCAAGAATATTATACGCCCAGGGATGGAAAGAAGAAAGAGCCCCATTGAAAGAAGAATGGATATTAAAGATGATGGATTATGCGGAGATAGCAAGGCTAACCGGGAAGATCAGGCACCAAGAGGATAACAAATTTAGCAGAGAATGGCACAATTTTATTGAAAATATCAAAGAACACTTAAAATCAAAGTTTTAAAATATTAGCAGGATTCACATAATGCTTGTAATTTAAAATAACAAAGGATAAAAATGAAGCATAATAAATCAGGATAAATTAATTAGATTCAGTTAAAAGAGGAAGAACCTTGGAAGCCAAGGGAGGGGGGAGGCAAGTCCTGGGATTCAAGGAACCCCATAAAGGTATGGATTTTATTATGTGTTTTTGTTTTGTTTTTTGAAAATTGTATGTGTGGGGGTAAAAAACCTGTGTTTTATTTTTGAAACTTTAAAAATGGAAAATGGAAGATCAGCCTCATTGGATGACACTCCACCCCCAGGTGAGGCAAAATGTTATGTTATGTTAATTTCTTGCTGTAAGGATGGGTAAGAAATTATTAAAATTTTACCCCCACCTGGGAATGAGGTGTCATCCAATGAGGCTGCTAAGTTCCCAGGGTGGTTTCAATATCATGATATACAGTTACAAAAGCAAATAAAACTGTAAAATTGTTCCAGCCAGAATGGAACTGTGCATCTTCCGCATGTGGAGAAAGTTATAGTCTTTGTGACATCAGCTGCCATTGTGCAGCTCCTATCTCAGACCTATTTGTGTGCCTAGCAACTGACACACATCACCATAAGCCAGGGGTGGTGAACCTCAGTCCAGGAAGCTGAATTTAGGCACACAGGCCACACCCCTCATCAGCCCTGCCATGCACTCTCCTTAAGGGCTTTTGCCCGGCAAGACCGTGTCATTGAACACTGATATTGCTTCTTGCTTGGATGGATGGACAACAGTGGTATGGCTGGGTGTGTACATTCTAGCCTACTATGAAAAGGCAAAATGACCGTTTGTGGCCCCTCCCACTTTTGCTCCTGGCCCTGCCCACCACTGACACTTACCTCTCCCCCTTCCTGAAGGTCTCCTAGAAGGGAATGTGGCTCTAGGGCTGAAAAAGTTTCCCCACTTCTGCAACAAAGATGTGGGAGGCCTCTCTGCAAGGAGGGAGTCCCCCAACTTTGGGGCTGCCATGAGAAAAAACAAACAAAATCATTTGTTCCCCACACTTCTGCAGGGTTCTAATATTCTGAAAAAGGAGGGAAAGTTCCTCCTCTTCATATTTTTTCTAAGTCTGTAGTATTCAGTCAATGGCTGGGTGTTGCCCCGATTTATCTCTTCCCCCCACCTTCTCTAAGCGACCTAAAACTCACTGATATATCATCACTTGTGATTGTCAAATAAATAATCATGGGAAATCAGCAGTGGAGGAAAGTCTCCCGTCGAACGCAGTTCATGCATGACATATGATATATCTGTTCAAAGGGACAGATACATCTTTCTTACAGCCAGCACGCCGCTGCCTCCTTCCCTGCGCCTTCCTCTTTTCGCCGTCCAAATCACCTGAAATGAATGTTGAGTGCTGGGGCACCCGCCGTAATTCCTTCCTTTTTAAACACATAATGGAAATGTATAACTAAGTCCTCATAAAAATTTATATCTCAATTCTTCCCTCTAATTTATAACAGACCCTCCAGGCAGTTATTATTCAAACATTAATAAAAAGGCCACGGATCCAGCAAATGCATCCATTTCCACATTCGACTCTCTCTCTCTCTCCTATTTGTACATATATAAAAACCAGATTAGACTTAATGCCGCTGTTATGTCAAGCAACAATTACGCCTTTAATAAGGTAGGAGCAAGTGATACATTATCTTAATCATGTAAGGAATTTGGACTGGTGAAACTAAGCTGAGATTTTTTTTTATGCTCCCTCTCCTTCAAACAGCCAACTATATATATATATATATATATATATATATATATATATCCCTCCTTCAATATGTTTGGATATATTGCAGTTTATGCAAATATTAATGTTCTATAAATTTTAGATTCCTTTCCATTCAATACCCTGCACATTCTAATACACCGTGATTATTGTGGCCTGGTCATACAGTTATTAAAAGAGGATAAGGTGTGCTAAAAGCAGATCCCAGGCATCTCAGTTGAAGCAAAGGAGAGAAACGATATTTCAGAAGCATGGCCATGCAAACCCATAGCAGCTAGAAAACTTAACTATGAAATTTTGGAGCCAATTATTTGGGGTTTGAACTGAAATGCCTCCCCCCAAAATTTTTGGGCCACCCTGTTCACAGGGTGCAAAACTTGGAGGAATATTTCAGAAATGTTCAGGGGTGTGAGAAACATTGGAAAATATGGTGTTGCCTTAATCCATTGGTCCATTGAGCTCTGGGTTGCCTGCATAGCTCTCCGGGGTTTCAAACAAAGGATATTTCCCTGCACTTTCTGGAGATGCAAAGATTGAACCTGGGACTTCCTGCATTTAAATCAGATGCTCTACTACGGGGCCGTAGCCCTAGCCAAGGGTAAGCTCAACATTAAATTGAGAGTTGGTAGCCCTATTTTCAGGTGTAGCTCGGGAACAACAAGAACAACATCTCTCAACTTTTTTTTTTTTTAAATAGAAAAACCTTGATGTTGGGGAAAAGCTTAGAAAGTCTTCTAGGTTCACTTTCTCTCTGACAAGTCAGTATTCCACTTACAGGGATTTTATATATGGAAGAACATTCTATATTGTAGGCTGATACAGTGGATGATGTCACAACTGTGGCCATAGGAGATGTTGTTTCAAAACCTTGCTGAATTGTGAAACTCACTTGTATCTCACATCAATCTGCATTGGTGGAAAGTTCAGAAGGTGTCTCGTCTCAAGCCAGGCCAATGGCCCACTTAGCTCAGTGTAGGGCAGGAGCTAACTTGTGGCCTTCTAGATGCTGCCAGGTTGCCACTCCTATCGTCCTTGACCATTGGCCATGCTAGCTGGGGTTGATGGGAATTGGAGTCCAACAAGCTCTTGAAGGGCTACAGGATCCCCATCCCTGGGAACGAGGCAGAGGGCCTTCTCAGCACTGGCGCCCGCCCTGTGGAACGGCCTCCCATCAGATGTCAAGGAAATAAACAACTATCCGACTTTTAGAAGACATCTGAAGGCAGCCCTGTTTAGGGAAGTTTTTAATGTCTGATGTTTTATTGTATTTTAAATATTTTGTTGGAAGCCGCCCAGAGTGGCTGGGGAAACCCAGCCAGGTGAGTGGGGTATAAATTATAAATATCATCATCATCATCATCATCATCATCATCTCCAGATAGGGCTGGGAACATCCTCAGCCTGGAGCTCTGGAGAGCTGCTGCCAGTCTGCATAGAAAATAGTGAGTTAGATGGACCAGTGAGACCTGATTTGGTATGAGGAAACTTCCTATGACCATGTGTTATGTACCCCTTAAAGGTAAAGGGACCCCTGACCATTAGGTCCAGTCATGACTGACTCTGGGGTTGCGGCACTCATCTCACTTTATTGGCTGAGGGAGCTGGGGTACAGCTTCCAGGTCATGTCGCCAGCATGACTAAGCCGCTTCTGGTGAACCAGAGCAGCGCATGGAAACGCTGTTTACCTTCCCGCTGAAGCGATACTTATTTATCTACTTGCACTTTGATGTGCTTTCGAACTGCTAGGTTGGCAGGAGCAGGGACCGAGCAACAGGAGCTCACCCAGTCGCGGGGATTCGGACCGCCGACCTTCTGATCGGCAAGTCCTAGGCCCTGTGGCTTAACCCACAGCACCACCCGCATCCCGTTATGTACCCCTTAAAGTCACTCAAATTGTGTGCAACACAATCAGGGGCAGTTCCTTCCACCTCAGTCCTACTCCTCTCCTCTCCCCTTCCATACACACATTCAGTGTGTCCACCAAACTGTGTACCAGGCTCCTGTCACTTTAAAGAAATATACACTCGTGCCTGTACTCTTGCTTTGCTCACTTTACATCTTTGCAGTTCTAATTGGCTCTGTGTAAATGAAACAAGCCGCAAGCCGCTGTGGTGCCAATAAATATTAATAAGTTATTGTTTGTTTTCTTTACTTTGCTTATGAATTCATACAGAGGCAGCGCAAAGACATTAACTCCAGTCTATTAATTGCCACCTGATAATTGCCACCTGATACTTTTCTCCTGCATAATTAGGTACCCATTAGTTCTAATCAAGTAGTTACTTAATTATTGCGGTAATTAGTCTAATGGACTAGCAAATTGAAGCTTTATCACTTTTGGATACTTAATGTTCCTGACAGACTACTTTGCAAGTGTCAAGGTTCTTGATTCCGCCAACCTGCCCTCTCTGAACCTCAGTTGCCATCAGCACCCTGCCCACTTCTTTGCCCCAGATGCTGTCAGAGGTAAATCTGAAGGCCCAACTCTGACACAACATAAACCTAAATCTCTCACCCTGTCTCTTTCTCTGCCCCATTATCAGTGCTCCATTTTTCATTGCCCTTCCATCCAAGCAAAAACTTTACTGAGAAACTGAATCATTCAGCTTCAAAATCTTCTGTGGCTAAGTAACAAAAGACAACTGTCTGACATTGAGTCAGGCCATTGGTCCATGCAGCTCAATGCTTATCTACACACAGACTGGAAATAACTCCGTAGGAGCATCAGACAGGAGGAGCTCCCAGCCCTACCTGGAGATGGTGAGGATTAAACCCGGGACTTTCTGCATGCAAAGCAGGTGCTCAGCCACTGAGCTACTGTGCTTCTCCAAACTTATTTGCTGCTTCACTAGGGGCAGAGGATAAATTTGTTTTGGTTCACATTTTAATGTGAAGCTGCCTGCTTCACCCTTCCCAAAAGAATCCTTGAATTATTGGGTCCTTGAATTATTGGGTCAGCAAACTGCATCACAAAATTCAGAGAAAGGGTAAATTTGAAGACTAGCTGTGTTGACAAACAACACAGCTAGTCTTCAAATTTACCCTTTCTCTGAATTTTGTGATGCAGTTTGTTGACCCAATAATGCACACAGGAAAGCATGTGTTATGGGAAAGTGTGCATCAAAATGCACATATTTGTTAAAATAACTTATGGAAATACATGGTGCACTTCGCCTACCCAAAGTTCTTGTAGAAAGGAGGAAGAATCTGTTCCAATCTTTTGCTGTGGGGCCACAGGAGGAGCCTTTAAATGTGTCCAGGAGGGTGCGGGTGACCCAATTCCTCTCACCTTGGGGAATTTCCCAGATTATTTTTTATTTGCCTAATTCTGTTTATTGTTTGAATACCCTCTGTGTTGTTATATTTGAATAAATATAACTATTTCACCACTATGGAGAGACCTGGTCTGGATAGAGATATTGGATTCTTGTCTCATTACATATGCTAAAGCTATTTTTGGTCATCTGCATACTATCCCGTGCTTTTTCCTGTAGGACTAATTGCAGTCATTTACAGTCGTCAACAGGTTTACCATACCCATTGAGTCAATCACCCATCTCCTACTACCCTTCTTAGAAAACCCCCACCCCACCCTCCCATTATATATAAGGGCCTGGTGACTTCTGTTTCAGTGTATCTGAAGAAGTGTGCATGCACACGAGAGCTTATACCCTGAACAAACTTAGTTGGTCTCTAAGGTGCTACTGGACAATTTTTTCATTTTTTTCATTTATTTCAGCTGCGTCAGACCAACACGGCTACCTACCTGAATCATTACACCACAGTTATGGTTTCTTCTTCAAGGGTGTGTTTCCACTGCATGGTTTTTAATCCAATTCCAAATGGAATTAATCTAAAGTAACACGCAAGACATATTTGGAGGACCAATAGAATGAAATACAGTGGTACCTTGGGTTACAAACACTTCAGGTTACAGACTCTGCTAACCTGGAAGTAGTATCTTGGGTTAAGAACTTTACTTCTTTGCTATGAAACTGGATCTCCAACAGGGAGAATCTCCTACTTTAGCAACAAAGCACTTTCCGTCAAATCAAAACAATATCTGTTGGAAACATTTCGAGCCAGACTCCTTCAGTCTGGAGAGCCAGTGTGTAATGAGCATCATAGAACAGGCCCCGTCATCGACACTCTTCATTTCACTCCAAGCAGAAAAGGTGAACTAATGTGAATCTGAAGCTGTATAACTTTTTCTCCTTGGGTCAGAGTTAAGGGACAGTCTGGATCAGGAAAAAGAATGGCCTGTGTTGACTTCATTCTGGAACATTTTCAGAGGCAGGTGGTACTGTTTCATTTTAACAGATATTTACTGTATATTGCATGTATCCCTGTAAATCGCTTTAAGGCTACTTTTGAGAGAAGTGGTACATACCGTAAATGGAATAAATCTAAACTAGTCTACTGCATTTGCATCATATGGGTCTTTCAAAGTTTTTTTGTGGCCCCTGCTCCTGCGCATTTAACAACAGCTTGATCAGTAAACAGTAGCAGATCAGTAATGCCAGGGCATAGGAAGGGGGGCGGTGTGGATGGTACCCCCCCCCCCGGGTGTCATTCATGAGGGGGTGACAAAAAGGCACACCACGGGTGGCTTGCCCCACTGACTGCAGTCGGACAGCAGATGGCCCCGGCACCACCGCACACAGCAGATTGCTGGCAATCCCTTGACCAGTTTAAGGTTTGGAACTTCTACAAAAGCATATTTATGGGAAAATGTGAAAAAATGCTTGAAAATACCCTCTCTGGGGGCACCACCACCCTGAACTTCTGGGGGAGCTGTAATAACCAAGAGGGCCCTCTCTGCTGATATCGACACCATGAGAATCTGGAGAGGAAGAAAATATCTTTCAGATATTTGGGGCTAAGTCATCTACACTGACTGTTGGCAGTTCACCAGGATGCCAGATAGAGTATTCTCCAGTCCCACCTAGAAAAGCCATGGTTTGAACCTGAAATCATTTTCATGTGATGCCTGTGCTCTGCCCCTAAGCCAAGACCCCTTAAAATTCACGTGAATGTTTGTTCTGAAGATCCACAAATAAGAAGAGTCCAGGATCTGATTGATCACCAACAGGAGAAACATGGTTATTAAATTTCTCCAGCCAAATTCCACCCCACCCTCTTCCCCGGCATCCTGATCAATTTCTGAGAGAGAGATTAAAAAGTCAGCTGTATTTTGTATTAAATCTTGGCTTTCCCTCACACACTGATCTGAGCTGCCCCGCTTCCCTTTTCTCAAGCCTCCTCATGTCAGATTAGTATCTCAATTGATCATCTAGGCTTTTGACAAGTGTCAGCTGTCAAATATATTGTGATTCATAACATTTAGGGGCCTATTGACCTGAAAAGGAGAGCGGGGTAAAATACCTTTATCCTGTAAGTACCCAAGGAGACACTTGGTCCACTTTTGATCAGTTCTTACCATGGAAACGTTGAGGAAGGGTGGGGGAATTGCACAGAGTGTGAAATACATGGACCACATCTTCTTGTTTTTAGTACAAGGTTATATAATATTTTGAATTTTCTGAAGCACAGCTGTATGGGTTATACAACCACCGCACCTCTTCCATCGAGGTGCCCACTTTGTAGATTGCTCTCCCTACCAAAATTAGGTGGCTACCTAAGAAGAACCTGCTGGATCAGGCCAAAGACCCATGTATCCCAGCTCCTTTTCTCATCGTATCCTCTCCATCCAGATGCCTATGGGAAACCCTTAAGCAGAACCCAAGTGCAAGAGCATGCTGCCCACCTGCGCTTTCCGGCAACCGGTGTTCAGAAACATTGCTACCTCTGCCCATGGGATCAGAGTGTAGCCACCTTGGCTTGTTTAGAGTCAGGTGCACTGGCTTGCTCCCGTGATAGAGGGGTCTGGCATGTGCGACGTGTTCACGTCACGTTACGCACACTGCACAACGTGCGAATGTCACTCGCACACACAGCATGACTTGATGGTGTGTTGCACACATGCCTCATGGCTTGTGCACATGATGTGAGCATGTCACACATGCATGCAGGGAGTGTGCACATCACCACGGAATATTGAAGGAGCCTGGCCCCTTCCTTGAAAATTTCGGGAGGGTCCTCGGTCCCTTGCCGCCCCCCCCCCACTGGATGGTGCCACTGTTTGGAGTGCTTTCACTGGCAGTTAAAGACTCATCTAGTTTATCCTGTCTTTTCCTGGACCTCTAGTACCAGCGCTGGATGCCTTGTTATTGTAATGGGGTGCTTTGTTTTGTTTTTTACTGATGATTATAGTTTCATTGAAGTAGCATAGAACTGACAATGGATACAACCTCTTGAGTTTTTAATCTGGTCTTTTCAGACTTGCAACTTGTGTTTTATTGCATATCCATCAGAACAATGTTTTATACAGATTTCATTTTCTTTCTTTCTTTTTTAGTATTCTGTTTTCATATTGTGCTTTACTCCTTTCATCTTTGTGAGCCAGCCAGAGAACAGAGGGTATTGTCTGGCCACACAAATATAGTTAAGAATAAACGAAAACATGTATTTTGAAGAAGTCTGTGGTAGGGTTGCCAATTTTGGTCCTACACCTCTGACTTCATAATGGCAGCCTGAAATGCAGAAATGTTGCAGAGAATCAAGGACGTTACTGCCCCAGTGGCTTCCTTTTTAATCTCCATTTTACCCAAAAGGGTTCTTAATGAATCATCCCTCTAGGGAATAGACAGGGTGAAGCTGAACAATCGAGTGCCTTGTGATCCTCGACAGCCTCACCCTTTTAAATTTATTCTAGTGTTTTGAAATGTTTTAACTTGTAATGCCAATAAACATATTTGTACAGATAATCATATAATCTACCATGGAAATAAAATAATGGGGAACTTTCACCTGCTTAATTTCTATGTGTCAGATTAACAGAGCAAGATGACTCATGCTAGGTCAGATTAGGTAAAGGAAAGGGACTCCTGACCATTAGGTCCAGTCATGACCGACTCTGGGGTTGCGGCGCTCATCTCGCTTTATTGGCCGAGGGAGCTGGCGTACAGCTTCTGGGTCATGTGGCCAGCATGACTAAGCCGCTTCTGGCGAACCAGAGCAGCGCACGGAAATGCCGTTTACCTTCCCACTGGAGCGGTACCTATTTATCTACTTGCACTTGATGTGCTTTCGAACTGCTAGGTTGGCAGGAGCAGGGACCAAGCAACGGGAGCTCACCCCGTTGCAGGGATTCGAACCACCGACCTTCTGAACAGCAAGTCCTAGGCTCTGTGGTTTAACCCACATCGCCAACTGCATCCCAGGTCAGATTACTGGTCCATCAATCCCAGCACTGCCTAGTCCAGGATTGTCAGAGAGCTGCCAGGATAAGTATGAGCACATAGTTGAACTGTAGGATTCACTCCCACACTGAGGCAGTGATGGCCACCCATTTGGATGACTTTAAAAGAGGCTTGGACAAATACACAGAGGAGAAAGTATTGTCAATGCTGACAGGCAGGAACTTGCCGGGGTTTCAGGTATGGGGCATTCCCATCCCACCTGGAGATGCTGGGAACTGAACCTGGGACCATCTGTGTGCAAGGATTACGCTCTGTCACTGAACAATAGTCCTTCCGCTAACAGAACTATTTTGATTAGTACCACCTGATATACCCCATAAACCTCCCTAAAATTATTTTTCCAACTCCATCAAAATTTAAGGACATAAGAAGAGCCTGCTGGATCAGACAAATGTCTAATCTAGTCCAGCATCCTGTTATCACAGTCCCCACCCAGATGCCTCCATGGGAAACCTGCAAGCAGGAGCTCAGCACTGGAGCAATCTCTCCTCTTGCAGGTTCCAGCAACTGGTATTCAGAAGCGTTAATGCCTCCGGCCATGAATCTTCCCATTTTTCCCTTCCTTCTCCCTCCCTCTCTCTCTTCTTCCCCTTTCTCAAAACTCCTTTTCAGCTGCCTATCATTGCGGTCTGCCTTATAAACATCTAACAGAGCCATAAACAAGGGTAGGGGTGGAGGCAACTCTTCAAGGGGAGGGGATAACAGCTGTTTTGCACCATTAGAAAAAAAAATCATCAGCCACTATTAGCTAGATTTAGCCATTTAGAAGAGCTGTAGACAGTGCCAGAATTAGCCAGCGACAAGTGTGCTGTTTTAGAACTAAAACAGCTTCAATCAACCCTCCTAGCTGTTGTTGTTGGGTTTTGTTTTGGTTTTTTTAAAATATAAAAAGCATTTAAAAGCCAGTCATTTAGCAACACAGTGTTTGGGGGAGGAAAAGAGCTTTGAGAATTTAAACAGGTGCTTGAAAGAAACTTCCAGGTTTATTTCATCGTATATCTTCTTTTATGGGATTTTAGGTAAACGTAACGGTAAAAGTGCCAGATCTTAGGACCGCCGCTTCTTACGAAATGTTATGTATTTGGAACAGATTCCTAGGCTCATATGTACTCAGTGGTGGCTGATGCCCCACATTGAGACTGACAGAGCAGAAGTCTAGGATCCCCACAGTATCTGATACCTGAGCCAATGGCAGGCAGAGCCAATGTATTCTGGTATTGTCCCCCTCTCCCTGTTGAGTTCTACAATGGCAATCCTGAGATTGAGAAGCAGAAGGAATCAGACATGCCACCCCACAGGCTGGTTGGAAGAAAGAAGGCAGGTGAGTGGGGGCTGGCTGAGGGTAGACTGGCCTTCATGTAGGGTGGTGCTCTCACTTGTCCTGATGGACTGGCCTCTACTGTATGTACTTAGGACCAACTCTCTTCTGCCCACTCCCGCCAGCCCTCCTTCAAGGGCTAGCACCCCTCAGGCGAAGGGACACCAAGCTAAGGAAGAGCCTCTGGTTAAGAACTTTGTTTCAGGATGAGAAGAGAAATCATGCTCTGGTGGTGCGGCAGCAGCAGGAGGCTCCATTAGCTAAAGTGGTAACCTGAGGTAAAGAACAGTTTCAGGTGAAGAACGGAGGTTAAGTAGTTCTTAACCCGAGGTACCACTGTATAGACAAAACTGAATTAGATGGACCCACATAATGAAATGATACAATGCACACTCTGTGTGTGGTGTTAACTTGCTTCAGGCAGGGGTGGGAAACCTCAGACCCAGGGATCCAACGCGGCCCCCGTGATTTCCTTCCTTGGGACTCTATGGGCTGGAATGTCTTCTGGAACTCTCTTAAGGACTCTGTTTGCCTGGATGGAGGAAAGACAGGGGTGAGAGTGTGTGTAAAAACTAGCCTTCTTCAATCCGATTCTTTCCTTCCCTCTGTTACATACTGTTATTGCCTCTTCTCTCCCTTCCCCTCTTTCCATTTCATTGCTGCCCCTATATATAATTTTATCTAATGCTGTTCTCATTGTTAATTCATCAAAAGATTTCTGCGCTGCTTTTCATTTACAATTCAGTTCAGTTTGTTCAAATTAGATACTGCTTCATACTACATTCCTTGGCAGTAGCTCTTTGAGCTTTCAGATGGGGGATATTCCTGCAGCCCTGCTTGGGGATACCAGGGATCGAACCTGCAAACTTCTACGTCCATGCAGAAGAGATGAAGGGCAATGGAAGAGCAACTGCCTTGCATGCAGAAGGTCCTAGTTTCAATCCCTGGTATTTCCAGAAATATCCCCTTTCTGAAACACTGGAGAGCTGCTGCCAGTTAGTGTGGGCAATACTAAGCTAAATAGACCAATGGCCTAACTCAGTACAAAGCAACTTCATGTGTTCCTGTGCATGCAAAGCAGATGTTCTACCAATGAGCTATGGTGCCGAGAACTCCAGACAGTTATTGTTTTAGTATTAATATTTTATTGAAAAAGTTTCCAATATAAAGAAATAAAGTGATGCAAAGAGAAAAATGGAAGAAAAATACAAAGGCTCAAGAATGACATGAGCTAACAGTGTGACACGGCAGCTAAAAAAGCCAATGCAATTCTGGGCTGCATCAATAGGAGTATAGCATCTAGATCAAGGGAAGTAATAGTGCCACTGTATTCTGCTCTGGTCAGACCTCACCTGGAGTACTGTGTCCAGTTCTGGGCACCACAGTTCAAGAAGGACACTGACAAACTGGAACATGTCCAGAGGAGGGCAACCAAAATGGTCAAAGGCCTGGAAACGATGCCTTATGAGGAACGGCTAAGGGAGCTGGGCATGTTTAGCCTGGAGAAGAGGAGGTTAAGGGGTGATATGATAGCCATGTTCAAATATATAAAAGGATGTCACATAGAGGAGGGAGAAAGGTTGTTTTCTGCTGCTCCAGAGAAGCGGACACGGAGCAATGGTTCCAAACTACAAGAAAAAAGATTCCACCTAAACATTAGGAAGAACTTCCTGACAGTAAGAGCTGTTCGACAGTGGAATTTGCTGCCAAGGAGTGTGGTGGAGTCTCCTTCTTTGGAGGTCTTTAAGCAGAGGCTTGACAACCATATGTCAGGAGTGCTCTGATGGTGTTTCCTGCTTGGCAGGGGGTTGGACTCGATGGCCCTTGTGGTCTCTTCCAACTCTATGATTCTATGATTCTATGTGTAGAAAGAAGCACTATATGAATATATACAATATATGAAAAATACCCTAACCCATATATTCTTATATAAATTTGATATTAGCCTACTACATTTTGTATAAACACATTCAAAATATTGTCATATTTATCCAAACAAAGCCTACGTCTGTAAGCAGTCTGTTCATAAGCTGTGAGTGTTATCATGTAGTCAATCCATTTACAGTCAAACATCGGCTCCTGAACAGCTCTGTTTTCGAACAATTTGGCTCCCGAATGCCAAAAACCTGGAAGTAAATACTCTGGTTTTCGAACATTTTGGGGGAGAGGTGAATGTGTGATGCAGCTTCTTCTGAGTGCATTAAGCTCTTGCAACCAGTCGGAAGCTGCGGTTTGGTTTTCAAACGTTTCGGTAGCCGGATGGGCTTCCGGAACAGATTACGTTCAACAACCGAGGTTTGACTGTATTAAAGGGGATCATATCTTTATTCTTCCAGTTTATCAATATCAGTCTCTTGGCTACCATTAGAACAGAATCCATTTTCATTGTCCTGTTGCTAACTTCCATACAATAGGTATATAGTTCAGAAGAATGTTCTCTGGAAGGTTCTTTGTAGTGGAGGCACACACAAAAATGGCTGACTTTGAAAATACCACAAAAGCAGAGTCTCTGATTTTGAGTGCAACGACACGGCTCCATAGGTTCAGCCGCTGACATGGGCCTGAGAGGGAAAGGGGGGGGATGGCAGAAGAGAGACACCAGAGGAGGCCCTCACAGCCACAAGCCATGACAAGGCGACACTCTCCACGGCAAGAGATTGACTGATCTCGCTATAGATCAGATGGATGGTTCTAAATGACCTGTAAAGACATTCCCGGAGCCCAGGGCTGCAACATTAAGAGCCGCAGCAACTACTCAGACTTCTGAAGCAGTTATTAGTGACTGAAGTAGCACTTGTCAACCGATGCTTCAGTTTCAAGTAATGGTTTAACAGCGTCAACGCGAGGAAAGGTTATATCGCTCTCTGGGCCTGGTGTGCCGCTGACACTTAAAGGAAATAATTGGTAGATTTAGAGCTGAGGTAGGTGACTGTGGTAAAACAGGAGAAAAGGTTGGCGGCTGGGAACAGAGGCGTCATTGTGAAGCAAGGGGCCTTGAGGGAACCAGGCCAGAAGCCCTGGAACAGAATTCCCGAACCTGCTGAAATACTGTAGAACCTGCCGCAACAGCTGGATTCTTTCTGCCCCTTCAGCAGATGTCAAGGAGTTTTCTAAAGTTGCAAAGAGGATAGAAATATAAATCTATAAATTAATGGGGGTGGGGGTTGACTTTGCTTTTGATGGGGCATTTTTGGAGCATTCTCCACTCGGTACTACTGCACCACCCTTCCCTTTGAGAGAGAACCACCAACAAAAGGTGTGAAAAGGTAACTCCAAAGGTGGCCTGTTTCAGATTACCTGCAGTCTGGCTGTGTGATGTTAAAACTGCCAACTGGGTGTATAAATTTGCCAGCCACTCGGCTGTCAGCACTATCCAATTAGCCGTGTTTAATTTGGGTGGGTGCTGATGGATTGTGTCGGCAGGAAAGGTGAGTTTTCTGAAAAGTGTTTTGGCAGCCATGGCGAAGAAAGAAACAGTCGTGACTGACTGGTAGGTTTTTTTCTTTTGCTTTGTTTTTTTCCAGCACGACTACCTGGAAAGATGCTTTTTTTTTGAAGAATTTTTTAAAAAATACTCTTTGTATTAGGTATTTGACTTTTTGGGGCGGGGGATGCTGTATTAAGAGCTGTACTTATTATTGCTGTTATAGCATTGAAGATTTATTTATTAAATTTGTATACCGCCCTTTGTACAAAGATCACAGGGCAGTTCATAATATACAAATACAAAATGAGAAGAACAAAATGCATAAGAAAAACAACAACAAACCAATAACCCCCCCTCCCAGAAGCATATTTTAAAGGCCATAGATTTTTTAATCAAAGGCCTGGTTATAGAGAAATGTAAGAGCCTGCTGGATCAGGCCAATGGCCCAACTAGTCCAGCATCCTGTTCTCACAGTGGCCAACCAGATGCCTCAACAGGAAGCCCACAAGCAGGATCTGAGCACAAGAGCAATCTTCCCACCTGTGACTTCCAGTTGTGGGTTTTATGCCTGTGGGTCAGTAGGAATGTGCAGGGCTACCCAACCTTTGAGGACAACAGCCTTCAAGCCAGGGGTGGCCAACCTGCGGCCCAGCAAAAGTTGTTGGGCTCTCACTCTTGACAGTCAATGGCCCAAAGGGCAGGGATGATGGGAACTGTAGTATTGCAGCATCTGGTGAGCCACAGGTTCCCCACCCTTCCCCCTATGCAACGTGTGATTCGCATCATGCTGAATGGGGTGTTTCTACGCAGCTATTTACATATATAGAGTTTCCCGGTCAATAAGGGCTCCTACCCCAGGAAGAAAATGCTACCCAGAGAGGGGTGCCCCCCCTTCAGAATTATACTGATCATATATAGACCAAGGGATGTAGCATTTCTGTCAACCTGAGCTGGAGGAGCCAGCTCCATGAGTCCCTGCTTAAGTTAGTGAAAATAATATACAAAATTCATTATATTACGGGAAATTACTTTGCAGAAATGTATATGTTAGGCAGAATTGCATTCAGATGTGTATATTGGGGCAGATTTGTACTAAAATGCTGGTCCATTTTCATGAGGACTTAAAAGAAAAAGAAAAAACTTATGTGGAAAGCAAAATTAACACAGCATATATCACAAGAGCGTATTTTTCAAAGTGAGTCCAGCCTTACAGCCTTTCGCCCACCCCAGCTCAGGTGTCTAACCCAAGCTTCCAATTGGTCAGTGCCAAACAGGGAAATGGGGAGGTGGGAGACTGGTGTGAAATCTCTGCTAACAAAAGTATTTCTTTCCAACAAAAGGGGCCGAGGCTTTCAAATCTTAAAAGGACTCCAGTAGCTGAGCCCCCCGGGAAATGCATTCAGTCAGAGTGCGCTCCTCTGGCACGGCTCCCAGACAGCTCTGTGTGAAGTCTAAATATGCTGTCCCCAAAGACAGTCCTCCGGGGTGATGGGGTGGGGGGGATCACAGCATCTCTAGGTTGCCCTGCAGGAAGGAGGAGATCACAGGTTATTTTCCTCCAGAGAGCAACTCTTTTAGTCAGATCATTTATCCGGGGAAAGAGAGAAGAATCTGTCTCTGTTTCAAACTCCAGCCCTTTCATTTTCTTGTAAATACCCTCATGTTGGACTTCATTTGAGCAACCCATGCCCTCAAAACTACCTCAGGCTACTGTGTTCAAGCAGGCCTTCCGTTTACCACATAGAGCAGCTCTTGTCAGACAGAGGCAAATTTCCCTTGAAGGAGGGAGATTAAATTCAGCGGCAGAGGAAAGAGAAGAAAGTATTTCTCAGAAAAGAACAAGCAGGTAGCAGTCTGCTTTTGCCAGACTCAAGTGAGCTCTAATTCCTGCTTCTTCATCAACAATGCAGGCCTCTGTGTGTTTAACTTTAAGGACATAAGAAAAGCCCTGCTGGATGAGGCCAAAGGCTCATCTCATCCAGAATTCTGTACTCACTGTGGGCAACCGCACCTTGTTGGAGTGAATTCTGCAGTTTAGGTATGCACCGTGAGGGACTATATTCTGCACCATGAGATTGATACTGGCATGTTCTTTGCATGTGATATTGATGGCATTGAGTGGGGGTGGAACTGACCTGCATACAGCAGTAGGCTGGTCTGCCTGCAAAACCAAGATAGGGTAGATAAGAGCAGTGGACTTGTAATCTGGTGAACTGGGTTTGATTCCCCACACCTCCACATGCAGCTGCTGGGTGACCTTGGGCCAGTCACACTTCTCTGAAGTCTCTCAGCCTCACTCACCTCACAGAGTGTTTGTTGTGGGAGACGAAGGGAAAGGAGATTGTTAGCCACTTTGAGACTCCTTAGGGTAGTGATAAAGCGGGATATCAAATCCAAACTCCTCCTCCTCCTCCTCTTCTTCTTTACAGAGGTTCTGCCTACTGCTTTGTAGGTTTCTTTGTTGACAGATATTTACGTGCAGAACTCTCAAAGCAGCTTGCACAGAAATAATGATAAAAAATGACAACTTTAAACAACAATAAAACACAAAACTCTCCAATATAACTGTAATAACGCCCACTATTATGCAGCCCAGAAACAGAGCACAATTTTTAACAATTTAGCTCCCCACACTGCAAACCACCCTGGGATCTTCAGATGAAGGGTGGTATACCAATTTAATAAACAAACAAATATTATTGTAGCTCCCCACACTTCAATAATATTTGTTTGTTTATTAAATTGGTATACCACCCTTCATCTGAAGATCCCAGGGTGGTTCGCAACACAAAATCACAATATAAAAACACAAAATACATAGTAAAAATAAGAAAAACAACAAACTAATAACACTCCCCTCCCACAACACATTTAGAAGGGCATCAGATATCAATCAGCTGAAGGCCTGGTTTGAAGAGGAACATTTTTGCTTAGTACCTAAAGATATATAATGAACCTCTCTGGGGAGAGTGTAACACAAATGGAGAGCCACTGCAGAAAATTCCTGTTCTCGTGTTGCCACCCTATGGACCTTTCTTGGAGAAGGCATACAAAGAAGAGCCTCTGAAGATAATATCAGGGTCCAGGTAGGTTCATATGGAGAGAGGCTGCGTTGCTTGCCCTGTCTCACATCTAATTACTGATTATGACGAATAAGCCACAAAGAACAAGTGGGTTTTCAAGGCTTTACTGAAAATGAAAGGGGGAGGGCCATAGTTCAGTGCTAGAGCGCCTGTTCTGCATGCAGAAGCTCCAAGGTTCAACCTCCAGCATCTCCCGGTAGGACTGAGAAAGGTCTCTTGTCTGAAACCCTAGACAACCACTGCTGGTCGGTGGGGACAGTACTGAGCCAGGTAGACTAGTGGTCTGACTTGGTACAAGACAGGTTTCAAAGTGTGAGTTTAATGAGGTCAGTTAGAAACAAGTTCCACATTTTTTGGCAGGGGGGCAGAACATACATAGGGACTCTAAAACATCATTGATGTTGACAGCGGGTAAACTGTCATTGACCTTAACTTACAATTTTTGCTTCTGACAAATAAAAGCCTGCAAAAAAAAGAAAGAAAGAAAAATGAACAGCCCAGTGTTTTGAAGTGGACCAAGCCCCCTTTTTTGGCCATCCTGTAACATGGGGACATTTGCAAGGCATGTCCGCCACTTGCACCCGTTGAACTGGAAGACTGCAAATGAGCTGCATTGCAACATAACAGACGCCTGTGCCGCTGCGAAGCAGCAAGCTGACATTTAGATTAGCTCGCTTTGACATAACCCTGACGGTTCAGATTGCACAAAGAGAAACTGTCTTTAGCCTTCAGCTGCCGCCACCTCTTCCTCGGGGGCCTCCTCATTGTTCTTTCCAAGTGCACTTCACAGACTAGACCTGCACAGGTAATTGTATCCCACACATATACACACACAAAATAAAACATGGATGGCCGTTTTAATGCTTATCTGTTACATTTCTACATAGACTAGGCTTGTCATTAAGGGCATACATGCCATGTGGGAAAGGGCTTCTGTTTGCAGCTGGTGGAAACATTACCAGCTAGATACTGTCAAAAGGACTCATTTTTCTAGCATATAGGAGAAACATTTAGGACAGCAACTTCCCTATGAAGAAAGGTTGCAGTGTTTGGGACTTGACTAGTTTAGAGAAAAGGTGACACAATAGACATTTGTAGAATTATGCATGGCATGGAGAAAGTGTACTGAGAACAGTTTACTCCCTTTCTCGTAGAATTTGTGGACATCCAAGGAAGCTGAATGTTGGAAGATTCAGGACAGGTGTATGTCCTGAATCTTCCAACAATCCAACAGTCTTCCACAGGACTATGAAGTACCACTTCACAATTAAACTGTGAAACTCGTTTCCACAAGAGGCAGTGATGGCCACCAACTTGGATGGCTTTAAAAGAAGACTTGAGAAACCCACAGAGGAGAAGGATATCAATGGCTACTAGCCATAATGGCTCTGCTCTGCCTCCATGGTCAGAGGCAGCAATGCTTCTGAATGCCAGGTTCTGGAAGCCACAGTGGGGGAAAGTGCCCTTATGCTCAGGTCCTGCTTGAGGATTTCCCACAGGCATCTGGTTAGCCACTGGAAGAACAGGATGGTGAACCAGATGGGCACTACCCTAATCCAATAGGCTCTTCTTATGTTATGTTATGTTTGTTAGAATCCCTGATCAATGATTGCAGTCATAGGATTGTTGTCCTTCACATGACAGTGTATGTTTTGACTCCACAGAGTAGGAAGTGATGGAGACAGGATGTTTGTGTTACTGTGTTCCGTGAAGTGGGACTATTGTCCTTTGTTCTTTTTCTCTTTGCTGTCTGATGCTAGAGAGAGAGGGAGCCATGTTGCAGTTCTCCATGTGTGTTTATATGTAAATAGAGTAGATTAGCCAAAATGCTGAGTTGCTGAGGTCTGTCACGCATGATGTGCAAACTCTGCAGATCCCTAAGTGTGCCAGTGTCGGTTGGCATTGGTTGCTGAGATGTTCGGGCTGAAGAAAGCTTTTGAAGCTCCCGAACAAAAGACCAGGAGGGAGAGAACATGCCAGTGTCTCTGCCAGAGTCCTACATGAGTGTAGGCTGAACAGCTGACAATGTTATCATATTAGAGGATGCCCTCCATTGAAATGCCAGGTGCATAGAGAGGGGGTGGATCTAAAGGCACATAGGAAGCTGACCTACACTGAGTCAGGCCATTGGTCCATCTGACTCTGTATTGTGTACACTAATGGCAGTGGTTCTCCAGGGTTTCAGGCAGGGCTCTTTTCCAGTCCTACCTGAAGATACTAGGGATTGAACTTGAAGCCATCTGAATGCATGGCACCTCCCATTTGTGGCTCTGACAGGCACTCATTCTCTGTTCTGTCTCTTCGCATCTATACCAGCAGAAGCACAAAAATTCAGTCACAGAGATGGGGGTGAAACGCAATTCACTTAGCATTTAAAGGAGAACCTACCTCATTTGCACCTTCTGAAACAATATGCAAACTGGGAAGAAAAAAACCACATAAACCACCTTTGTTCCAGACTGAGGATAGCAGTCTAAATATTCGTTTAAATATGAATTTTCATGCAAATTTATTTTAAGAAAAAGGGCAAGTGATTGGTGCAGAAATGGGTCTGGATAGTTTGATGAATGTACACATTTGGAATGTATGGAGACTAGAAGCAGGCTGATCAAATCCCTTTCCATGCCACAGCCATCAGTTACTAGGAAATGCTGCTCAAGGCTGCCTACACACCATAAGTACATTTTCACTCCAAGGAATTCTGGGAACTGTAGTTTGTTAAAAGTTTTAGGAATTGTCGCTCCTTAGGGGTAAATGACAGGGGTAATTCCCAGGATTCTTTGGAGGGTGTGTGCGTTTTAACTGTACTCAGCCATGGAAACACTCCTTGATTTCATTCTGGGAATTGTAACTTTTGTATGCTCCCTGGTCAACAAATAAAATTGACTATGTTCAAATCACCAGCAATAGTTTCTAAATTCAGGAGCATTAGAAACAGCCCCCATCCTGCCACCTGCCCTCCATATGTGTTGGACTACAACTCCCATCAGTCCCAGCCACACCTACTGTAGGTAGATTGGGAAATTTGCTTTAGAGAATATGTCCTGCTTTCCATTAAGCTTACAGGGGTGGGGGAGCTTGTGAGCTGCTGAGCTGACTGGCTGTTTTAAGTCTTTGGTCAGCAAGAAGTCAGCGAAAGAAAGGGAGGGGGGAAATCACACAGAATGTGGACTGCAAAGAGCAGAAAATCTGAAGCTTTAATACCATTGACACTGAAGCACCTGCTGAGGGCATGGAAATGCTGTGTAGCTGGCTGACCCTCTTCTGAAGATCAGAAGTGTCACTTCCCGGAGCCTGAATCGGGGCAGCTGCCCAATAAACTGCTGAATCAAGTGCATGACACCAGGGTCTCCACAGCAGCTCAGCAATTCACCCAGTTGCCCACAGGGCAGAACTTCACTCTGGAGCAATCAGATAAAGAAACTAAATAGCCTATGTATAGGAGCGAGGTCTGTGCAGACTGCCTCCTGATGCACTGCCTTATTCATTTCATGGATGGATTTTCTCCTCTTCCACCCTTCTGCCACATGAGGTGATGGCTTGCTGGATTTTGCAAAAGAGTTACTTCACTGTAGCCAGCCATGAACAATTCATTTGACCCTGGCTGGCCTACCCTTTGAATGCCCCTCCCCCCGTTTTCTTTTTCTCAGAGCCTTCTTCAGATAAATCCCAGCATATGAAAAAGGAGAAAGGAACCATCTTTAAGGAAGGCAGGTATGAATTTAAGGCAGATTGGGGAATCTCCCCCCACCCCGGGGGGCACATTTCCTCATGAGCCACTTTGGAGGGAGGGCCATTCCAATGGTGGGCAGGATCAGAGGAAAATGTAGGTGGAGCGAATATGACATTTTCATTTCTTGAGGAGGCTACATTCCAGCCACACATAAAGTAGAGGGCTTTAGACTGTCGTCCCCATGCACATTCTTTACTCCATCCTCCATGCAGGTAAGCAAGAGACATTCTCATAATTCAGCGAGGAATAGCAGCTTGCTTGAAGAAGATGTGGTAGGGCTGCTGATATTTTGGTGTGGAGAGAATTTCACGACGAGTAGTGTAGTGGCACATGTATTGCCTTTCAGCTAGATCTACTGTTTTCTGTACATGTACAAGGGCAAATGACTTGGAGTGGGCCAACAGCTTTCAGAGTGACTTAAGTTGTGTTTCCCTTGTACGTAACAGAATTTTCACACCATTCTCTTGAAACCTTGTCTTTTGACAGTGTTCCTAAATGCTTAGCTTTGGGACATACAGAACAACTCCTTTCCCATGCAGCTTCTCCATAGTGACCTTAGGAGCCTATCCCAAGTGGCTGACCCACCTCCTTTCATTCTGATTGCCTCCAATCAGCACAAAGGGTGAGGTGATTTCTCAGTGGTTAAAAGGCTCCCTTTTCAAGTTGACTGGGTGCCTCTAGGATGCTGGAGACAGGGACCCCGCTGAGACCCTGCAGTCACAAGTATTCAACCCACCCTCCAACAGCCCCAGACCATTACATCTATGGGTCCCAGTGATCCCCACAGAAGTGGGTGGGTCTTCGCAGGTGCCCAAGACCATCAGAAATACACATGCTGGCTCTAGCAATGCATTCTCCCTTCGTTTCCCAGTGACTGAATCGCCACTTTTTCTTTCCTCTGTTCTGCATGCTAGCAGGGAAAGATCACAGCCTAAAGTGTTATGGCTCCAGGCCAGGAGCCTGTGTCTTTCTACAGCCCTTCCGAGGATAACTTTAGTTAAACATTGTTGCGCGACGGTAGATTGTTGCCAGAGATCCCGGCAGGCAAGCTATGGAGAATATTGGCTGGTCTGTGCACAGCGCAGCAGTGCGCTCATCTAAACTCATTTCCCATGTTCCGATCGAAAGGGGGATAACAGTTATGATAAAGCTATCACATCCTGGGGCTGCTCATGAAACCAAACCGGGAGAGGAGCTTGGGTAGCAATTTGTTATACACAGCTGTACAAATTCTAGCTGGCTGAGAGAGAGGGAGGGAGAGAGAGAGAGAGAGAGAGAGAGAGAGAGAGAGAGAGAGAGAGAGAGAGGAGAGATATTTTTTCAGCACTGTAGGTTATACCATTACAATTCTTTCCAATTCATAGAGAACCCAGCTGTCCGCAGGTCTGCAGAAGCATATGGGAGGGGCTCGTTTCAACAATTATGTCACCTTTAAGAGCAAGAGATGCAATTAACAAAACATACTAAATGGTTTGCCCTGAGAATTAAGTCGCCCCACCTTGTCAAAATGTTTTCAAGCTACCCCAGGGCAAGCTATGCTGATCTACAAAGCATATATGGAGGTAGGGTAGGCGTTCTAAAAGGAGAACATTTATGGTATCTAAGGCATACATCTTCACTCTTTCTTCCCTCCTGCAGTGGGCATTAAGTGGCAGGAGCAGGCAAATCACGTTATCTCATCCGCAATATAATTTCCTCTTATCAAATCTGCTTGGATCATCGGGATTCCCTTTCATGTTTAAGAGGCAGCGAGAAATAAAATCAGGAGAGTTCTGGGGATTTGCTTATGTGTCAAGCCAGGTCTCAATATCTCCTGAAATGTAACATGGCCCTGTACACACTTGTTTCCTCCGCTGCCCCCCCCCAAAAAAAAAACCTGCAGAAAGTCAATTGCTGAAAAGTAATCCAGAAGTTCCATTTATCATCTTGGAAATATTACAATTCCCGCATGCCCATGCCCTCCCCCCCATTAAATGCTCTTATTTGTTGCTAACGATGCTACCAAAATTTAATAGGCTTGATATTAACAAAATAATTGCTTGCAATTATAAAATAAAATTGGAGTATTACAGAGATCATGGACATGGAATTAGTTTATACATTCATGTTTGGCATTTCATGGCAGAAGCTTCAAGCATTTGTGAATGCAGCATTCTGAAGGCCAGCCCTACCATTAGACATGGCAGAATAATTGCAGGAAACTGTATAGTTTAGACATGCCTGCATGCAAAACAGGTGCTCTCCCTCCCCACTTTCCCTCCAGAATATCTTGTGCAGCCTACCTCTTTTCCAGGTGAACTTGCATAAAATGTGCACTTTTCCTTCTCTACCAAGCTAGCAATAGCCACCGACATGGACAGAGCAGAAAAAAGCACATTGGGATGGCCTTGGGATGAACAGTGTATTGAGCAAGATGTTGTAGGTGGGGAGGAGGATGCTTCAAAGGGTCACACAGCTCTGCCTTCTTTGTTACATAGATTTTCTCACATGCTCAATAGTTGCCAGCTAAAAGTAAAACATGCAAAAGAATTTCCTTATTCTTTGAAAAGACTGATTAAGACTATAACTCTGTTGTTGTTGTTGTTTAATCGTGTCTGACTCTTCATGACCCCATGGACCAGAGCACACCAGACACTCCTGTCTTCCACTGCCTCCCGCAGTTTGGTCAAACTCATACTGGTAGCTTCGAGAACACTGTCCAACCATCTCGTCCTCTGTCGTCCCCTTCTCCTTGTACCCTCAATCTTTCCCAACATCAGGGTCTTTTCCAGGGAGTCTTCTCTTCTCATGAGGTGGCCAAAGTATTGGAGCCTCAGCTTCACGATCTGTCCTTCCAGTGAGCACTCAGGGCTGATTTCCTTAAGAATGGAGAGGTTTGATCTTCTTGCAGTCCATGGGACTCTCAAGAGTCTCCTCCAGCACCATAATTCAAAAGCATCAATTCTTCAGCCTTCTTTATGGTCCAGCTCTCACTTCCATGGAAGCTCCTAATTCTGTCCAGGATTGCCTTCAGTGCAATCCATGTTCACTCCAACATTTCCTTGGGATTGGACAGAGCCTCACTGTCTCCTCCCACCCAAAGCCCAATGTCAAAGGCCTTTTTCTAGGTCAACCAGATATAGTTCTGCTCTCTGCTATGCACTCATACCCACCCCACACACACTTCACACACTTCACACACATATAAACCCACAATGCTTTTCTTCAAAAGCAACTGTCCATTTGTTTCCAAAAGGGTATAATACTAGACATGTAAGAAGGGATGCTTGGCATTCCACTCTGTATTCAGCGCATGCAGCACTGCTTCCATTTCACTGCAGTTCGCCTTCCACTGAAAGCTACATTATTCATTTTGCTGTTCACCTGCGGCAAAATTACGTAACTTATGCAAGCAATTATGTAAGTTATGTTGCCATCATGTTATTCCACCCCACTCATTTCAATGCAAAGGAAACACAACACAAATGGGAAAAGAAAAGAAAAATCCATTATGTATCATTTGCAGACAGAAAGCAAAAAACGAAAGTGCTTGTTTGATTTCTGTTCCGCAAATGGGGCAAATAAGTGAGCATCAGCAATTTCCACCACTATTTCTGTTTTTGTTGGAATACTCCAACATCCCTGATAATCATGCATTCTCCCCCCCCCCCAAAAGGTTAATATATTCAGAGGTATCTAAGTAAGTATGAAGGAAAGTTAGCTAGCATTTAACAAATCAGCACATATATTTTTGCCAGTATGTTTAACTCAGGAAAAACAATAGGATGAGACAATAACCTCTCCTTTACCGAAGAATTTAATATGAGGTAATTTGCCAGAAGGAAGAGCAGGTGACTAGGTGTATTATTGTTATTGTTATTGTTATTGTTATTGTTATATTTCTGCAAAACAAACATAGTGTTTTTAAAATAAAAAACAGGTATGAGTAGTTATATTTCTTAAATGCACATTAATTGTAGATTGAATTGTCTTTCTGAAAACAGTTGCATCTGGGTTGGGGGTTGAGGCAGTGGATTTTGGCCAGGAGTGGGGGCGGTCACGTATAAATCATCTCCCAAGGACTCTGGTGAAATTTCCATAGCATTCCCCATATGACACTGATGTGTGAAAATTGACATGAAGATCTGAAAATTGGGACAGGGGGAGCCCAAGCATAAAATAACTTCAATTTTGCGCTCTCTTTACCTCTCAGAGGAATAGCGCAGCGGACTGACCAACACAACACAAACAAGTGAAGGCAAGAGAGAGAGGGCGAGGGGAGAGGGAGAGAGAAAAAAAACCTCACGGAGAAGGATAGGAGTTATTAAACAGAAAACACACTCCTCACTCACAGAGAGAAAGGATGATCAATGGATTTAGTCACCGAGAAATTCAAGCAGAAAATTGCTGCTGTTTTTTATCTGAGAGGCAGAAAGTTTAACCAAAGAAGAATTTTCTTTTCGGCTTTTCTCAAAAGCAAACAAAACAGAAGAGGGAAAAGGCTTGTTTTTTTCTCCCTAGAAGCCTAAGGGAAAGGAAAAAATGAGATGTGTATAGACTAATAACTTAGGCATACCAACGGCTATAGACCTAGAGAATTTTGCACCATGTAATTTTGTGAGTGGGGGAGAGAGAATAAGCACACAACACATGGGTATATCATTTATATAAAGGTGTGTTGTGTATATGAAGTGGAACCATGCCCACCAGTCATTCTCCTTTGCCACCATGGTGCCCACAGGTCACTCCCACCCACACACCCACACCAAATTTCTCCTCTATTTTTCCCAACCATTCTCCATCAATTAATGAGAAAAGAAATAGAACCATAGAGTTGGAACAGACCACGAGGCTCATCTAGTCCAACCCCATGCAATGCAGGAATCTTTTGTCCAATGTGGGGCTCAAACCCACAATCCGGTAGAAACTCAGACCCAGAATCATCTATGGTCATCTATGAATGATTTGGCACTGGGCTCCCCACAAACATGTGATACACCACAGGCAAGAGGCGGCCTCTTTCTGGCTGCCCTCTGCTCCCAAGACAGACAGCTCTCTTGGTCATTGTCCTCTGCATAAACATTCCAGCTTCTCAATATCCTTCTTAAACTGTGGTGCCCAGCACCGCACAAACCACTATAGGTGGAGTCTGACCAGGGCAGAATAGAGTGGTACTATTACCTCCCTTGATCTGGACACCAGGCTTCTGTTGATGCAGCCTACAAGACCATTAGGGTTCTTTGCTGCTGCATCACACTGTTGACTTATGTTAAGTTGGTGGTCTACTAAGACCCCCTAGAACTTTTTTACATGGACTGCTATGAAGCCAGGTGTCCCCCATCCTTTAGTTGTGGATCTGATTTTTCTTTCCTAAGTATACAACCTTACATTTGTCCCTACTGAAATTCATTGTGTTAGTTTTATTCCAGTTCTCCAATCCGTTAAGGTCAACTCGAATCCTGATGCTGTCTTCTGCAGCATTAGTCACCCCTCCCAGCTTGGTGTCATTTGCAAATTTGATGAGCATCCCCTCAATTCCTTCATCCAAGTCATTTATAAAGATATTGAACAACACTGGACCCAGGACAGAACCCTGCGGCACCCCACTTGTCAATTTCCAGGTGAGCACTTTTTGGGTTCAGTCAGTCAATCAGCTACAAATCTGTGGGCAAACGCCAGCTTCCTTGGCCTCAAAAGCAGATGAGCACTGCGCCCTATAGTCACCTTTGACTGGACTTAACCGTCCAGGGGTCCTTTACCTTACCTTTACCTACAAATGACTTGTTTTTGAGAAGTAATCTTAGTAATCACAGGTTCCTTTTCTAAGTGCTCACAGACTGCCTGTCTAATTATCTGTTTTAGGACCTCTCCTGGTATCAAAGTCAAGAGTATTGGTCAGCAGCTAGCTGAGTTCTCCCCCACCCTTTCAAGATGGGGAGAACATTTGCCAGCCTCCAGAACAGGGACTTCACCTGTTCTCAAAAAATTCTCAGTCTCATACAGAGAGGCTTGGAGATTACACCTGCAAGTTCCTTTAGTACCTGTGGGTGCAATTCATCAGGCCCTGGAGATTTAAATTCAGTCAAAGTACCTAGGTTTTTATTTACCACCTCCATTCCTCTCTTGTGCTTCAGCTCCCTCTCTGCATCATTTATTCTATTATCACCAGGCTGGGCACTGTTTTCCTTTGGAGTGAAGACAGAGGGAAAGTAGGTGTAGAGCAATTCTGCCTTCTCTCCATCACTCAATAGCTTTTTGCTGTCTTCTTCATGCAGAGGACCTACTACTTCCTTGTTTCTCATGCCAAGGCCCTGTGCTCTGGGATTGACACAGCCAAGATTGGCACAAGGGTGTATCAATTGCCCCTGAGCTGGATCACAGCCAAGGCCCAGATGCCCGGCCGCAACGCTGCCCAGTGCGGAAGGTGGTCTCATCATTTTAAACCTGTATTGCAAATGTGAGCTCATTCTGAGCTTTAGCCTGCCTGACCTCTCTGCAAGTGTTGGCTATTCGTTTATATTCTTCCTTTGAAAAGCTTTAAAAGTTTGTGATGTGGGGGATGGGAAGCACATGTTGTTAACACACACACACACACACACACACACACACACGTGTGTGTGTGTGTGTGTGTGTGTTTCTGTCAGCCTATATCTCCTTGAATAGATCCAATGCCAGGCTTACCTCGCCCTAGTAAAATCCCTTCTCCCTACCTTCCTCCACTGAGATAGCTCTTCTAGCATCAAGTGCTGGGCAATTGAATGAGGCATACACATGTGTGAATCAGCAGCCACCCCCCAAAAATCCACAATGTGAGGTTTTAGTACAGAATTCCCTCGGTGCTCAGTGCTCTCCATCTGGAAGTTCAAATTAGTTGTCCTTGTACTGCTGTAAGAAATAAACAAAAGCCTGTCTCATTGTAGAAAGAAAGAAAGAAAGAAAGAAAGAAAGAAAGAAAGAAAGAAAGAAAGAAAGAAAGAAAGAAAGATCCCTGCCTTTTTCATTCTCTTAAGAACTGCTCAACACTCTTGTTTCCCCCCTAATCCCCGCACTCATCTCCCTTCTGCTTGAACCAATTCATGCCTGATACCCCCCACCCACTTTTCTTCTGGGTGATTGCCTGGCCCATTTTTGCCCATTCGACGTTGTCACTGGGATGTTGTCGAGATCTCTCCTGTTGCCTTTGTCATTGTGCGCCTTCTCTCTCCCCCACCCCCTTTTAATTTCAGCCCAAGGTGAGATGAACTGAGCGACGGCGATGATGAAGCTTTCAGGATGTTAGAAAGTAAACTGTTGGAAGAGGTCAGCCGGAGCAGAAGCCAATAAAACACAAGGAGGAAGTCGGAGATGGAGGAACAAAGCAATTGGTAATGATGTGAAATGGCCGGGTCAAACGAGGGCTGTGCGCCAATGAAAAGATTCACCTCCAAAACACCTGGAAAGTTTACTGGACCCAGTCAACACTGGGAAGGGCTCGCTTCTTACCACAAACTGCCACTGACAGCTTTACACCCACAATCCATTTGTACACGTTTGAAAAACAGGTTTAGGCATTGACTCCTACGAAATTGAGGGATCTTTCGCTATATATGCTCCATGTCCCTTTGTTTATAGTACTTAGGTCACCTATGATTAGGGAAAGGGGAGAAAATCAATTCACTTCACATCGGCAGGCAGATCTAACAAATTAGCACTTTCTGGAGCAATAAGCGACCCAAAACACAGCCTTTCTACAAAATTCACACTTATTCAAATTTTGTGATCCAGTTCTTCAATCAACCAGTGTGTTCAAAAACATATATATTAGTGAAAACAGCACACAAAAAGGCAGTGTAATGGCGGGGGGTTGTTTGCAGAAATGTGAACACAGGTAAAACTCATACAAAATTGTGTTTATTAGAAGAAATCTGAACTGATAGCTGGTGAAGTTTTGTGAGGATTTACAAATATATACATATAAATTGCTGCAGGAAAAGAAGTGAATTGAAGACTGGAGAAATGAGAAATGGAAAGAACCAAATTGAGAGAGCCTGCCATCCCTACCTGCAGGGGTGAACATAAAGCTGAACAGGATCTACCTGCATATATCTGGATGATGGTTCCTGACTTCCTGTATTTAACAATAACAACACCTAAAGGTCTTTTCTCACTCAAAGTAGGCTGCTGAAATTTTAAAAAGCTAAATGAAAGGACTATGAGCTCGGCTCAATCTTGGTGAAGAAAATAAATTCCTATGCTCAGAATATGCTCAGAGGCACTCTGGTCTTTAGTTCTAATGGTATTGCTTTTGCACCTGGCACACTTTAGTAGAACATGGGATGCTAGAGAAACACAAAACAGATCCAGCATGTTTGATATTTCTCTCCTGTAACAGAGAATAGGCCTTTCTGTGATGCCATTAAAGCTGGGTCAAAATCTCCTGCTGCCCAAAAATATTTCCCCACCCCCTATGAAACGGGGTGATTTCCTTGTGAGGGAGAGAAATTTCTCAAACATTTTCAGGGAAGTGTTGTTGCATACCTTACCTGTGACTCAGCTACATTTGTAAAGAAACAGCATTTTTAACGCTTTATAAACATGCAACATCAGATGGCACCAGAGAGCAAAAAAAAATAATTCTATGTTATTTTCCATAGTGGTTCCCCCCCCCCTTTTGTTATAACAATTTAATTTCTGGGTTATTTATAGCTCTTTCCCCCTCGTGTGTAGATCCATCCCTGGTCTTGCCAGAAAGTGTGGTCAGTGGCAAGCAGTGTAGGGAAAGTTGTGTTGCTTCCTACTGGTCATACTACCCAGAAAGCCTGTTTGGAGAGACATGATGTAGCATGAGTCCCAAAGAACAAAAGGGTGCAAGAAGAGCCCTAAAACTGCATCAGGCTAAAGGCACATCTGTTCCAGTATCCAGCCTACAAGAAGCCCAAAAGCAGGACATAGACACTCTCTGCACTTGCATGATTCCTAGCAACTGGCCTTTGGGGTACTGCCTCCAACAGTGGAAGTAAAACATAGCCACTGTGGCTGGCAGTCATTGATACCCTTACCCTCCACAGAAGCATGCCAGAAAATGTGGCCATCAGCAATCTGTGAAGTCCTGTCCCACTACCAATGGCATCAGATTTCATTTTTCTTTAAAGTTTAAAAATCAAGGGGGTGAAATAGAATACCTTTAGCCATCTCATTAGTTCTAGTAAGGTAAGTGAGAACCATAGATGGAGTTGAATTTATGGAGATTTATGAATTTCATTTGTTCTACAAATTTAAGTGATCTGACCTAAAGCCACACTTCTGAGACTAATTCAAATACAGGAACAAAATTATCCTTCGGATTCTGCACTTCTCTGAATTTTGCAATGCAATTCTTGGCTCAAGAAATGTAACAAAATGCATGTTTTAGGATATGTTTAGAAATGTGCACATTGAAATACATATTTAACTAATATTGTGTCGTGAAATGCATATTTTTAAAAATACAAACTTCCATGAGGTTTTTCATGTGTTTGTTTAAGCAGATTGATGTGGAAAGGTGAAGAAACAGACTGACGAATAAAAATAGGCAAAACTGTCATGGACTGGAAAGAGGTGGCACACCTGGCAAGCAGCAGACAGAAATCAGGCAAGCTGACACCAAGCTGGCAGAGTAGTGGCACAAAGGGTGAAATTCTGGAGTTCCTTTGTGCCACATTCACACCATACATTCAAAGCACTAAATGATGACACCTCAACAGCCGTTGTTCCCCCGCACACTCCAAAGAACCCTGAAAACTATAGTATGTTAAGGGTCCAAAGAACTGTTGGGAGACCTCTATTCCCCTAATGGAACTACAATTCCCAAAATTTACTAGGAATAGAGATTAAGTGTTAAACCACTCTGGGAATCGAGCTCTGTGAGAAGAATAGGGGTCCCTCAGCACTCTTAACAAATTACAGAACTCAGGATTATTTGGGGGAAACTATGGTTGCTTAGGACATGGGTGGTGCTGTGGGTTAAACCACAGAGCCTAGGACTTGCTGATCAGAAGGTTGGCGGTTCGAATCCGCGCGACGGGGTGAGCTCCCGTTGCTCGGTCCCTGCTCCTGCCAACCGAGCAGTTCAAAAGCACGTCAAAGTGCAAGTAGATAAATAGGGACCACTCCAGCAGGAAGGTAAACGGTGTTTCCGTGTGCTGCTCTGGTTCGCCAGAAGCGGCTTAGTCATGCTGGCCACATGACCCGGAAGCTGTCTGCGGACAAACGCTGGCTCCCTCGGCCTATAGAGCGAGATGAGCGCGCAACCCCAGAGTCGGTCAAGACTGCACCTAATGGTCAGGGGTCCCTTTACCTTTACCTTTATGGTTGCTTAAGGCGGCATAACAATGCTTTAAATGTATAGTACAGATGTGCCTGGATCTGGATAGTTTAGTTGTGACAGTGGTACCCGATTGACTCTCTGGTGTTACCTGACTCCTGAAGGCAAGAGAATGCTGAGATGGTTGTGTGAGCATCTCAGCTTGGACCAGCTTCAGGTCCCTCCTATGCCTAGCAGCTCTGGTGGCGCACAGAGCAAGGAATCTGGGCCTCATCCCAAGTCAAGCCATACACACCACAGCACATAGTGCAACATCTGCTCGATGTGGAAAAGCCTGGGAACAGAGGCAAAACCTTTTCCCCTAATGGAAGAACAGGACTAAGAAGGACATGACAATCTTGTTCCAAGAGTGGTTATTTCCTCAGAAGTTCCATTGTGTGTCCCTTAGAGGCTGGCACCCTGCGCCAAGGCAAAGAAACACACGCAGGACAAGAGATGCAGAATGGACTCCTAAGCAAGCCCCGTCCATTTCCTGCATCCTGTTATAAATCGTAATCTGCACTGCGCGTCTACCATATACATGTCATTAATCTTTCCTATAACATCTCAGGCATTTGGGCCTGATTGCATTTAAATGCTTTCGAAAGTAATTACTGGATCCTGCCTAGCAGGGTTTTTTTGTTTTTAAAGAAAGAGTAAAAATAATTAATGTCCCGACTAGGTAGTTGCCTCCCTCACTCGGGATTTGCAAGTGGCAGCATGGCGATCCCTTTCTACTGACATCACATTTTCTTGGCATCTCCAAATGTCCAGCTGAAATTCCATCCTTGCTCCACCACCAAACCCAAGCCTTTGCTAAGGATACGATTTTGAAAACAGTCATTCTTACTTATCCCAACCTGGAACATAATGATTTATTCCCAGATATCTGCCCTATGTCACTCATAAAAATCAAGCCAAAACACAAACACGCGGCATGTCCCATCATCATAATAAATGTGTTCATTTTCTTAAATGTTGCATTCTCTTTAGTTTAACTTTTCATTTTTCATATACAATAATAGCATGTAAGAAAAATAAATCACAATACATAGAAGTCATATCTGGTTTTGTTTGGTATACCATACCACTTTTGAGTCATCATTCTGATCTTCGTAATACATAGGGAGAATGTGAGGAGCGATGCCCTCCTTTATCTCAGGCTATCAAGTCTCTCCAAGAAAGTTCTTATGAAGCTGGTATTGAAGTTACATTTTCACTTGTTCTTGACCAAAGAATGAACTTGCTCCACTGTCTTTCATGTTGGTTTGTCTCCCTGCTTGCACTAGTTTTCTCATTCTTTCCAATAAGGCATATTGCCGTATGAAAATTTTCCATTCCTCCCCCTTCAGTTTCTCAATTTCTTGCTATTACCTGTCTGGAAAAAAAAGCCTACAGATAATACTAAAAAGGCATTTTTGTGTTCTGCCAGATGCTTGTTATATTGATTGGTCCCAGGCAAGCAGCATAAAGCAGGGTTAGTACCCTCTTATGACCTGCAGGTGGGCTTCCCACAGGCATGTGACTTATCACTGGCCTGATCCAGTAGGGAAGCACTTCTTACGTTCTTATCCAGGCTTAAACGGCTGTTGTTTAGATAAACACGTAATGCAAACCACCACCCCTCTCAACCCACACCTACCCATGCATATATTGTATTGTTATTTTGAGAGGTGCAAAAAATGATTTTTAAAAATGTAGGAGCCACCAAGACCTAGAAGCCTGCATGGAAGGAGAAAAAGATGGAGAATGAGCTGGTGAAAACGGGAGCTCCTGTTCCAGCTGTTCTAGAATTTCTCTGATCCCTCTTTCTTCCAGGATGCTGGACTAGATGGGTCTTAGGCCTGATCCAGCAGGGCTCTTCTTATGATCTTATGAACTAAACAGCTCCTATGGGGAGGACCAAAGGAGATCAGGATCCTGGACCATATAGTCCTTTCAACTCAGAGTTTCCCAAACTTGGGTCTCCAGCTGTTTTTGGACTACAACTCCCATCACCCCAAGCTAGCAGGACCAGTGGTCAAGGATGATGGTAACTGTAGTCCAAAAACAGCTGAAGACCCAAGTTTGGGAAACCCTGTTCCATCTGATCCAACAGAGCTCCCCTTATGTTCTCTTGTTAAGCCACCATACACAATATGCATGGGTCATGTTGGTTTAGAGCAGGCATCCCCAAACTCAGTCCTCCAGATGTTTTGGGACTACAATTCCCATCATCCCTGACTACTGGTCCTGTTAGCTAGGGAAGTTGAGAATTGTAGTCTCAAAACATCTGGAGGGCCAAGTTTGGTGATGTCTTGTTTGGAGGATCACAACCTCCAAACGTTTGGGCAGGCTGGCACAACATGAGACTCAAGAGGGCCCCTCCGAGGTCTGTAAGAAATTGCTGGGATGCAATGTGGATTTGAGAATAAAGCAAGCTTGAATCCTTTTTAGCTTAGTGTCTAGTATTAATTTTGTGTACTTTTTTAGAGCAGAATTTTCCAATTTGTATGATTTGGGTCTCTTTGACATGGAACAAGAAAGAAAGAAAGAAAGAAAGAAAGAAAGAAAGAAAGAAAGAAAGAAAGAAAGAAAGAAAACCAACAAACCTTTCTCCTAAAATGGAACAAGCCACAATCACATTAGAACTCTGCCTTGTCAAGAAGTTCCTTGAAATCTCTCCCACTGAAAGGGTGAGAGATCCTAACCAGCCCTTGAAGCCAAAGAAGTGCAGAAGAAGATGTCAACATTTGGAGGGGGGTGTTCAGAGGCAGTCATCAGCATTCTTCTTTCCATAGACAGGAGCTGAGTTGGACACTCAAAAAAAGGGGGGGGGGAACAAGGCAGCTTTAATAATAAGGAGGGGGGTGGATGAAAGAAGGGAAAAAAGAAAAGAAAGGTGTCTCAGTTGTCTCAGCAGCTGATCAACAAAGGAGCAGTCGCGAGCTGTAACCTCTCGAAGCTGCAGTCTGGAACATGACACATGTCAGGCTATGATAAATGGTGCGGTACGTGTGCAATTTCAAGCGCAATGCCCTTGAGATGCGCGGGACCCCAATCGCAAATGTTATTGTTAAATTAAACCTTAAAGGAAGAATTGGAAAGAGGAGGCCTGGCATAGATATATAAAGAAATGCACAAAAGGCTGGGGAGAGGCAGCAGCGGGAGGGAGGCAGGGAGGGAGGAGGGAGACTAAAATGGAAGGTGAAGAGCAAATATTTTGGAGGGTTTCTTCTCACCCAACCGTAATTAAATTGAGACTCCCCAAAGTTCCTGAAGAACTCAGATGAAGGTTTCATCTACTGGCATTTAGAAAGTATAATAATGCTTTGCACCGGAGTTGAGGAACCTTTTCCAGACAGACGGACACATTCCCTTCTGGGCAACTTTCTGAGGGCCACAAGCAAGCAATGGGCAGGGGTAGGGTAACAAACGTGAATGTTACCTTTCTACAATAGGCGAGCTTCTACGGCAGGCATAGGCAAACTCCAGCCCTCCAGATGTTTAGGACTACAATTCCCATCATCCCTGACCACTGGTCCTGTTAGCTAGGGATGATGGGAATTGTAGTCCCAAACATCTGGAGGGCCAGAGTTTTCCTATGCCTATTCTACGGGCACCCCTCTCGATCCTTCATCCAGGCAAGCAAGAGAATAAGGACATATTCCTGCCAGGAAAGAACACAAAAAGAAGGTGTGGATTGGGACTCATGAAAGATGTGGCTCAGGAGACCGTGGACTAGGAAGAGTCTCCAACACCAGAAACAGAGTCTGGAGGGCTGTATTTGTCCCCCCAAGTCTGAGGTTTGGTCAGAGGTAGTCATGCTTCTGAATGCCACCTAGTGAAACATAGCAAGTGCTGTGGCATGAATGGAACATTACAGAATGGGACAGAAGCACCAACGTTATAATTGACACAATATTCCCCATGTCTGAATTCCCCCAAGCAGGCTTTGTTCCACCCTCCACCTAGGCAAGGAAGAGGCATTGTCACAGCTCAAGGGCATCTTCCAGCCAGGAGGAGTGTGTGGCACAGGACCAAGAAAGGCCTGATGATCAGAGGTGTGTGACCATTCGTTATATCCTTGGTGCCCTAAGCAATGGATTAGGCTGGTTTTGCATTGTCCTGTGAAAAACTAAGAAAAGGAGGAGAGGAAGAGAGAGAATGTGAGACAAGTCCATCACCCTCTGTCTTAGTCGTACATTACAGAAGCGGCATATTGATCTAAGGATGCTAAACAATCCCTATTCCCATAATGCATTATTTTCTTTTTTTCCCCAAAGTGAAAAACAAATGAAATTTTGGTTTCTTCCCCAATGCTGCTAGTACATGGAGATAGTAAAGCAAAAACGGACCGTTCTGCATAAAGCCCACCCCAAAAGGAAATTGTTAAAAAATTGGATTAGAAATGCATTTATTCCTACTTAGGCATAGTTTAGAACCAATTTCTGATTCACTTACCTCATCAAAGGGATGGAAAGGGAGGGGGTGGAAATCAAGCGGATATCTGAACAATAATATGAACAAGGGGAGAAAAATAAGAAACCAGGAAGTTGCAGAAAGGAGACTTGGATGGAAACAGCTCTAAGTCCGATTAGCTTCAAATCTTCTTATGGAACGTGGAAAGCTCTCACCACCAAAGGCGAATCATTTCATTAGCTTGATGCTTCATAGTCAAAGCTCAGTCAGACAACTTAATGCAATAATCTTTCAGTTAGGAGGAGAGGCTTGCCTTGATCTATAAGAAAGACGTTAAATGTGAATTAGACATAAAGAGTAAATTTGTGTGTGTGCGCGCAGGCAGGGTACTGCCATGTTGCATAGAAAATGTGTGAAAAGAGTCGGAATTGCCTGAAAATCATCTCTGTACCCAGAGCTGGATTTACTGATTTATAATGCCTTTCATTATTATTAAAATAATAGTTTTTGACTCTCCGATCCAAAAGGTGACAATAGGAAAGGTGGATAGAAACATCGATAGTGGACAAATCTCAAAGAAATGCAGTTGGGTGCCTTCAAGGATGACACTAAATTGGGAGTGGGAGGCCTTTTGATGCCCATGTGCTGCTGAACTACAACTCCCATCATCTCTAGCCATTGGCTGTTCTTGCTTGGATCGGTGAAAGATGTAGTTCAGCAATATCTGGAGGGCCAAAACCCCCCAATCTCCACTAAATGGAGCTCCCATGAACAGAGGGAGTGCACCTGTGAATCTAAGAGGACGGGGGGGGGGTGTTATCCAAGAATCCCTAACCAAAGTTGGGTGCATTAAAGTATCATGGAATTTGTCCTACTCAGTGTCCAAGGCTAGATGACTAGAACGTCATGTTCTGACATGGTTTTTTTGTTTGTTTGTTTTGAAACAGCAACAACCACTATTTGTAATGCCTCCACCATTTGTTATACCTGTCAGATGAAGCAGGCCTCCAGATACCAGTTGCAGGTAGGGCTAGTAATGTGACATTCAGTTCCTTCTTTCCATGGGCACCTGGTTGTCCACCAGGATGCTAGAGAAGATGGGCCTGATCCAACAGGCTCTTCTTATTTAATGCTCTTTAGGCCACCAACCTAAGGGATGCAGGTGGCGCTGTGGGTTAAACAACAGAGCCTAGGAATTGCCGATCAGAAGGTTGGCGGATCGAATCCTCGGAACAGGGTGAGGTCCCATTGCTCGGTCCCTGCTCCTGCCAACCTAGCAGTTTGAAAGCACGTCAAAGTGCAAGTAGATAAATAGGTACTGCTCTGACGGGAAGGTAAACGATGTTTCCGTGTGCTGCTCTGGTTTGCCAGAAGTGGCTTAGTCATGCTGGCCACATGACCCGGAAGCTGTACGCCGGCTCCCTCGGCCAATAAAGCATGATGAGCGCCGCAACCCCAGAGTCGTCCGTGACTGGACCTAATGGTCAGGGGTCCCTTTACCTTTACCTTTACTAGGCCACCAACCTGGATGGCTTTAAAAAAGGATTAGACAAAGCCACTTCCGCCTTCAGAGGAGGTGGGATTGTGGGCTGCACACCCCCACCCCACACGCGGTGGCTGGCTCTCAGCCTCCGTGCGATTGAGGGAATCCCCGGCCGCGTCATCCCCTGGACAGCCAATCGACTGGCTCAGGGTGTGTGGCCTGCTCAATTTAATGCAGGGGCGGCTGCGGATCTCCCTCTTTTAGACAAATTCATGTTGGATCAGGCTATTCATAGCTACTAGGCACAGTGGCTACAGAGTTTGCCTCTGAATACCAGCTGGAAATTGCAGGCAGGGTGAGTGCTGTTGTGCTCATGTTTTGCTTGCTATTTTCCGGCAGGTACCTGGTTGGCGACTGTGAGAACAAAATGCTGGACTAGATGGGTCCTTGATCTGATCTGGCAGGACTCCTCTTATGTTCTTATATACTCTCCTCCCATATGCCAGGAAGATTTTGGGCATCACATGGCAGAGCAGATGTGCTCTCCCAAGTCCACATTCCCAGCATGTTCACACTCCTGTCTCAGTGATGTCTACATTGCTTTGGCCATGTCCACAGAATGGAAGATGGCAGGATCTCCAAGGACATGCTCTGCAGGGAGCTGGCTTCAGGCACCAGGTCCATTGGCAGACTAACTCTGCATTACAGAGACGTCTGCAAATGTGACACGAAGACTGGCAACATTAATAACCCTGCCATGTGGGAATCCACCTGTGGGAATTGCCTGACCACGGCATTTAGAGACAGTGTTCTAGTTCACGTATTGTTTCCGGAAGTGCAAATGAGGTCGGTTTGCCTTTAAATGCAAATGGAACCAAACTTCTCACCCATCCTTAGCCTCAATCATGTATTCTCTGGCTTAAAATAACATTTCAAGCAGTGCTTACCCTCCTTTCATGCCCTAATTTGGTAGAAAATGACACCTCAGCAGAAATCTCTACCTCCAGAATCATCATATCAAAAAGGATTTCAGGGTTTGTAGCATTTCAGAATGTGCTGGTGAGAGGTGTTTCCATGCTCCAGGTTGCTCCTATGTGTCAAATACTCCACCTATGGAAAACTTGTGCCTCAGATAGAAGGCTAAGGAAAGCCCATAGCTCCTGAGATGCTTACCGTATTTTTCGCCCTATAGGACGCACTTTTTCCCCTCCAAAAATGAAGGGGAAATGTGTGTGCGTCCTATGGGGCGAATGCAGGCTTTCGCTGAAGCCTGGAGAGCGAGGGGGGTCGGTGCGCACTGACCCCTCTCGCTCTCCAGGCTTCAGGAAGCTATCCACTAGTGGTGGGAGACCCAGCTCTCCCATGGCTAGCGGAGACCTTGCCGGCAGCCAGAAGCTTGGGGCGCGCTGAGCTCTGCACGCCCCAAGCTTCGGGATTAGTGCAGCGCTCCGCTAGCCTTGGGAGAGCCGTGCGAAGTTGTACGGCTTTCCCAAGGCTAGCGGAGACCTTGCCGGCACCCAGAAGCTTGGGCACACTGAGCTCCGCACGCCCCAAGCTTCGGGATTAGCGCAGCGCTCCGCTAGCCGTGGGAGAGCCGCGCGGCTCTCCCATGGCTAGCTGAGACCTTGCCAGCCACCAGAAGCTTGGAGAGCGCTGAGCTCTGCACGCCCCAAGCTTCAGGATTAGCGCAGCGCTCCGCTAGCAGTGGGAGAGCCGCGCGGCTCTCCCATGGCTAGCGGAGACCTTGCCGGCAGCCAGAAGCTTGGGGCGCGCTGAGCTCCGCACGCCCCAAGCTTCAGGATTTGCGCAGCGCTCCGCTAGCCTTAGGAGTGCCGTGCAAAGCTGTGCGGCTTTCCCATGGCTAGCGGAGACCTTGCCGGCAGCCAGAAGCTTGGGGCGCGCTGAGCTCCGCACGCCCCAAGCTTCGGGATTAGCGCAGCGCTCCGCTAGCCATGGGAGAGCCGCGCGGCTCTCCCATGGCTAGCGGAGACCTTGTCAGCACCCAGAAGCTTGGGGCGTGCTGAACTCTGCATGCCCCAAGCTTCGGGATTAGCGCAGAGCACCTGGGGGGAAAATAATTTTTTCCCTTTATTTTCCCCCCAGAAAACTAGGTGCGTCCTATGGGCCGGTGTGTCCTATGGGGTGAAAAATACGGTACTTCAGGGAGTTTGGGGGCTCTGTGAGAACAGGATATTGGATTAGATGAGAATGCATCCATCTCAAAGGAACCTTGGTTTGTTCTCCTTTTTAAACTGAAACATAGCGATAAAGCAGCCTCCAGTCCTCTTAGTTCGGTTTCTGGGTTCTAGGACCACAGCAGGCCTCTCCATCCTGTTTCACCTCCTCTGGTTTCAGCTCTTTCTAATTTCTCCAGCGTTGCCCCACCTCTAACTAGTTTAGGGTGCAGCATAAACTCCATTTGTGCCTGGCTGGGATGGTGGTGATGGTCTGGGCATCCAGAGTAATGTCTGTGTCACCTTGCCAGTGTGGAGCACCCTGTTCTGCTTACCAAATATGTGAGCAGGTGGAAGTGGGACTCCCATTAGCAGCAGCCAGCAGAAAGTCCTGAAATGGGGGATTCTGGGGGCAGGGAGGGAAAACTGGGATCTCGTAGATTCTGAGCAAGTTCCATTGCTGTCACACAATAGTACTGGGCTGTGCCAGGCAGTGGCTAAAGTTTTGATGACACTCTTCCTCTGTTTGCAACCTTTCTTTACTATACACATTATTTCTGCTCTCCCTTCCAACCTCTTTGCTATTCAGAAGGGTAGTAGATTTCTGCTTCCGTTTCTCTTTATGATCCTTTCTTTTATAGTTCTTCTCCTCTTCCCGCTCCCTCCGCCCAACCCCAACATAAGTTTCAGCTTCCTGGACTTATCTTTTAATCCTTCTCTGACCTTTTGAACCACCTGCTGGTCAGAACAGTTTTCTCAAACAGAAAGTGTCCATTCCCCCTCCTCCTTTTTGCAACCCTAAAACTTAAAGCATAAACTGGGCCAAAACAGTTTCATTCCTTCACAGAGGACAAATAAGGACGAACTAAATATGCAAACTATTTGATTTCTTTTCTTCTTCTTCTTCTTAAAAAAAAAATCATAAGAGAAAGGAGTGGAGTTTTGGTGCTGCTAAATATGGTCATGAAAAAAGAGTGTAGTGTTTTAGCTGAAATCTACTATAAACATCTAAATACGGGTGTGTAAAACCATTCCATTGTACTGTATATATAGGTAGTCCCTCCTGGACCATTTGCCTTTCCCTTTTTATTTGGTTTCTCCATATAATGGCCTCTAGAAAGTAAGAGGGGGCAAGCTTCCCTTCTGCCGCTGCTCTCCTCCTCCTAGTCTGGGAACCTCTATTGTCTTTTCCTCCATAATAAATGATAATAATTAAAGGCAAATACACAATAATTAGTCACACTAGGGTTACCCATCTGGCTTACCTGTATCACATCGCTGTGTCTTTGAAACAGATGACAAGCACCATATTGCAAAACATCCTACTAATGGATGTGGATGGAGAGCAGGAAAAAGCAAAGTGGATATCATTATACCCCACACACGTGCAACAACCCCACAAAACCCCTAAACAATCAAAGAGAGAACAAGAACATCACACACCTTCTTTTTTTAAAAAAAAAAAAAAAGGAAAAGGCAATCAGGTTTTTATATCACTCCACAGCAGATGTGTTTCTAATCAGTCATTATGAGACAATGAGAAAGTACAGGATCCCGCTGACCTTGTGGTTACCTCGTCCATTGTTCTCTCAGCTCATAATACTAATACTTAGCATTCATATAGTGCTCCGGAGTGTTCAGAGCCCCTGAACAAACATTATTGCAGTCATTCTAGCAATGACCCTGCAAGGTGTGCCAATATTATTCGCCCGCATGGCACGATGGCAGCTGAGTGGCACGCTGGGAAAATCAAAATGGTGGGTGGCTTCCCAACTTGCTGCAGCTGTTAAGCCTCATAGTCAAGTAACCAATGGGCTCAAAAAAGAGCACCAAGGGGCCCCCCTATGCCTATGGGTGCTGGCTGCTGCCACCAACACTGGTGTAGATGTGCTCCTAGCCAGTACATCATGCCAGCTGTAATTAACTCTTTGAATGTAACAATTTAACAAGAGCCTTGCTGGATCAGGCCAATGGCCTATCTAGTCCAGCATGCTGTTCTTACAGTGTGGAACATGGTATATTTGAATGCGTCATTCATACATTAATAACTTTCTAAGAATAGCAGGTCACATTCTTCATAGTTCCTCCACCCTCAGAAGCTCAGAAGGTGAGGGGAATGTGGCCCAGGAGAAGGCATTATCTGCAGTGGTCCCTAAATTGTGGAATTCATTCCCCAAACGGATGTG
Source organism: Podarcis erhardii (assembly GCF_964252035.2). Taxonomy (NCBI): domain Eukaryota; kingdom Metazoa; phylum Chordata; class Lepidosauria; order Squamata; family Lacertidae; genus Podarcis; species Podarcis erhardii. Next base: position 24,576,366 of record NC_138503.1, read on the forward strand.
TCTGGCACCTTCACGGTACAGTTTTCGTTGTATGCTGAAGACACACCTCTTTACCTTGGCCTTTGACATGCAATATGTATATTTTTAGGACTCACCCTATCATTGTGGTTACAATTTGTTTTAAATTGTTTATAATGCTGTATTTTCAGTAGTGGTGAGTTGCCCAGTGGCATCACAAGGGGGGGCATGGGGCACTGCACCCCAGGGGCCATGTCTGAGAGGGTTGATAAGAAGGTGCCCTGTGGGGTGCTTGACCCGCCACCCCCAGGCACTGTGGTGTGAGCAGCCATCACATGGCACCATCCCCACATGTGGAGGATCCTCCGTTTGCAGCCACAGCCACAAGAGGACCCTGCCACAGTCCGTACAGCGCTCGAGTGGTGCGGGTGGCAAACTGCTATGTACAATGAATGCACAGTGTCGCATGCATGCACTGTACATAGCGACAGTGCACATGCGCTGTATATAGTGGTTTGCCACTGGCGCCGCTCGAGCGCTGTACAGAAGGTGGTGGGATCCTTGAGCAGAAGATCCTGCCACCATCCATACAGCGATTGAGCGGTGCTGGCAGCAAACTGCTATGTATGTCACATGTGTGGCTTCGCTACGTACAGTGCATGCGTCGTATGTAGTGACGCCACACATGCGCCCTACGTAGCAGCACTGTGCATGCATCATACGTAGCTGTGCCACGATTGTGCAGCTGGTGGTTTGCCCCACCCCAGGTGTCGGTTAGCCTTCGTTCACCCCTGACCTTAGGTTGAAAGGCAAGAAACGAATAAAAATGACAACCACCACCACTTATCCAGTGGCATATTATCTCTGGATTGGTCCATTCTATAAGTTCTAGATCTGAAATCTGGGGGAGGGAAGGTATGGAATCTAGAAGAGTAGGTTTCAGTTTGGAAATGGTACTTTCACTTTGCAAAAGGCACCTATTGTGCTAATAATTGCTTTTGCATTATTGACACTCATTTGCAAAGAGATTTTTTTAAAGGGAAAAACAAACATTTTCCCCACATTGTTGATTTTCCTTGTTTGCTTCCCTCTTCCAGCACAAAGTCTCCAGTGGTGACATTTTCTAGGCCTCCTGAAAGCTGTTCATTGTTCTTCAGAGACCATAACTAAAGGGCACATCCGTGTGCAATTAGAAGTATTTAATCTTCTTGGTAATTATTACACACGGACTGTGATGAACCATATCCTAGCCTGTACACATGCATCCTCTCTCTCTCTCTCTCTCTCTCTCTCTCTCTCACACACACACACACACACACACACACAAACGTTCCTTAAAAGGAAACTTAACCCTCACTCTCTCTTTTAATTTACTCAAGTGATGTGTTTGCCCTCTAACCTGTGGACAATAATATTAGACTTGATATTCCAGTCTATTCCATGAGGAAAGGTAATGCTATGGAAATCTAAAAAATAAAAAAAATAAAAACATTGTCTAGTCACTGGTTAAGGAAAATAAGTGTGGCATGGTGGTTAGAGTGCTGAACCTGGGAAACCAAGTCTCAGGTCCCCACTTAGCAATGAAGCTCATTGGACACGTCATCTTAGCCTAAGCTACCTTACAGGGTTGTTGTGAAGATAGAATGGGAAGGGAGAGAACCATTTACTCCACCTTGAGTTCCTCAAAGGAAAGGGATATTTTTCCTGTATACAGTGGTACCTCGGATTAAGTACTTAATTCGTTCCAGAGGTCGTTCTTAACCTGAAACTGTTCTTAACCTGAAGCACCACTTTAGCTAATGGGGCTTCCTGCTGCCACTGCGCCATCGGAGCACGATTTCTGTTCTCATCCTGAAGCAAAGTTTTTAACCTGAAGCACTATTTCTGGGTTAGCGGAGTCTGTAACCTGAAGCGTATGTAACCTGAAGTGTATGTAACCTGAGGTACCACTGTACATAAAAATGCAGGACTGTTGTCCTGCTCTGCAGTTGGCATGACTGCCACACCAACTGCAATGTGAGGAACTGCAGACAAGCACTCATCAATGGCCTTATGCTCCATTATAATTTACCCGATCCTCTTTTAAAGCTGCCCAGGCTGGCAACAATTGCAACATCTTTGGGGGGCAAATTTCACCATTTCACTATGTCTTGTGTGAACTTCCATTTGTTCTGAATCTTCCAAAATTCAGCTCCCATGAATGGTCTGGGTTCTAGGTTCATGAGAAAGGGAGAATAACTTCTCTTTAACCACTTTTTTTGCACCATGCAAAATTGTATACACCACTGTCATATCTCCTCTTACCTTTTCTCTAAATGAAGAATCCACAAAGTTGTAACTTTTCCTCATAGGAGGGTTTTCTGCACCTTTTCTAGGTTTACAATATTTGCCACTGGGTGATAGATGTTGTTTAACACTCCTGGGCCCAGGGAAGGGGTGCACCACTGCCTCCTTCATGACAAATGGTACCTCCACCTTTCCCCATGGTGTCAGACAATACATTTTTCACCCACATGGATTGAGTTCAAACTTTGCAGGCAAAGACACAGAGCCTGCAAAGACCAAATGATCCACTCATTGCCTTTTGAAGTGCTGACTGTCAAGACTCGTGGAGCACTTTGCAAGGGGCTTTGCAAAAGCCCCTTTGCACAGGGCTTTGCCCGAAAACCCCATTTTGGCTAGAACCTGCTCCATATATGATGTCAGGTGTAAGGTAGGTGGAGTGGCTTGGTTGAAATGGTCTAGTGGGTCAAGTACAGAAGTCTGATCACATCCATGGGCCAGAGGTTCCTGACTGCCAATGCATTGCATCTGGCCCAAATGTACTGTATCCTGAAGAGATGAGATGTGGGGGATTCTCCAGAAATTACAGTGAATATCGAAAGAATTCTAAGTAATGTGAAAAGTTAAAAATAATGCAATCGGGTTGCCAAATATTCTGGCAAGATCAGAAGCACTTGGTGTACAGCATGAGATAGACAATAAGGAAACCAACAGCACAAGCCATGCAAAGGGAAGAAACTTCAGCTCCAGTATCACCCTCCTTCATCTGCTGAAAGACTGTCGCTGCTGAGGTTGCCATGACAACACATGTTTGACCTCTCACTTTTTACTCTTCCAGGAGCAAAAAAAGGTAAGGAGAGAGAAGAAGCGGAGGAGGCCGGTCTTGCTGTGCATGGAAAATTAACTCCCTTCCCTCATAAGATGCTGAATTGGTCCATAGTAAAGAGTAATTGATTATGGTAATGAACATAGGAAGCAGCCTTATTCTGAGCTAGATCACTGGTCCATTTAGCTCAGTATTGTCTCCACTCACTGCAGGTTGCCAGAAGGAGGTCTTTCTGATCCTAGAATAAGATGCCAAGGACTGAACTTAGGACCCCTTCCATATGCAGAGCTGGTGCTCTACTACCAAGCTATGGTTGTCCATATAATATTTAGTAATGTATTAAGAAATCCCTGGTCTTGTTCACAGTAAGTGAATGGATATAACTAACTTAGATTCATTCATAAGGAACCACCTTATATGGAATCAGACCCTTGGTCCATCTGATTTGATATGATAGCCATCTTCAATATCTGATGGGCTGTCACACAGAAGATGAAGCAAGCTTGTTTTCTGCTGCTCCTGAGTGTAGGACCTGAACCAATGGATTCAAATCACAAGAAAGCAGATTCCGGCCACAGATCAGGAAGAATTTCCCGACAGAAAGAGCTGTTTGACAGTGGAACTGACTACTTCAGGAGGGGGTGGACTCTCCTTCAATGGAGGTTTTGAAACATAGGTTGGATGGCCATCTGCCTCTTTCGTTGTGATTTCTGCGTTGTGGGGGTGGACTAAATGACACTTTGGGTCCTTCCAACTCTACAATTCTCCAATTCTATCATCTAGCTCAGTATTGTGTGCAGTGATAGGCAGTTACTCACCATGGAGTCAGGAAAGGGATCTTATCAACCCTTCTTGGATACAGTGGGGATTGAATTTGGGGAATTTTGTGTGCAGTGCAGAACATAGAGATCTTAGTATTGTAGAGTTGGAAGGATCCTGAGGATCATCCAGTCTAACCCCCTGTCCCATACAGGTATCAAACCTGCAACCTTGGTATTATCAGCACCATGCTCTAACCAACTGAGCTATATAGACTGACATCCTTCCCTCAATGCATTGTACCCCTGTAAATTGTCCTGTGACTGTCAAGCAACCTAGGCATAAGAACCTAGGCAGCATCCAAGCTATGTGCAAAATGGTCTGTGGCTCTCTCTCTGCTGTGTTGTGATCTGTTCCCTACCTCCATATAAAAAAGACCAAAAACAAAACCCTGAAGGTGTGTATGTGTTTGAATATGTGCGGGAGAGGCTGTGTGTATGTAGTGTCTCTTGAGTGACACTATATTGCTGTATCCACTGATGGCACACATCTGCATGTTGAGGATGGCTAGGGTGCAGGAGAGTGTCCCGTCATTTCCACTCAGTTCTCCAGTTCACCTCCCTTGTACCTCTGATATTCAAAGGAAGCCCATGGAACAATTCAGATAGCCTCTGCTTTTCTGAGCTCTATCTGTGTATAAAAGCATAAGAACACAAGAAGAGCCTTGCTGGGTGAGGCCAATGGCCCATCTAGTCCAGCATCCTGTTCTCAAAGTGGCCAACCAGATGTCCGTGGGACAAGCAGGACCTGAGCACAAGAGCCTCTCCTATCCTGTGGCTTCTAGCAACTGGTGTTCAGAAGCATTGCTGCCTCCAGAGGCAGAGCAGAGCCATCATGGCTAGTAGCCTCTGATAGCCCAAGCCTTCTTTAATTTGCCTAAGCCTTTCATTCATTCATTCATTCATATATATCTATCTAATCTCATAGTCAAGATTATTATACATCAAGCAAGTTTACTTATCGGGGGGGAGAGAACAATTGAACTAAAAAGGGAGATTTTAAAAGAAATATAAGAATATAAGGGAGGAAAGGAGCAACATAGCAAAAAATACAACTCTAAGGTGCAGTGAAAGTTTGAGGGGAAAATCATTTACATTGTCCTTTCAAAAATGTGAAAACAAAGCCCACCTCTCAATAAATTTGTTTTCTTGGTTATTATGTATTGTGTTTCTTTCATATATTGATTTTTATGTATTGCATGTCTCTCATATGTAAGTTTTATCAATAAGACAATTTGCCAGGTTTTCCTTAACCGATCAGTTAGTCAGGGGGTCTTTATTTTTCTTTTTGTGTGTGCAATAAACTGTTTTGCTGTTGTTAGCAGCGTAGTAATCAGCTGTAAATCAGTATTAATGATTTCAGAATAAAGTATCAAAAGAAGAGTTACTTTAGGGTTTCTTAGAAGATTGTAACCTGTACTTTATATAATATTCAGTGCTTCTATGCAGAAAGGTGTTATTTTTTTACAACTCCAATATTAAAATTATTAGATCAACATTAATTCTGTTACGCCTCCAACAATACATGCTTAGGCCAAAAAAATTACTAATTCCGTGTGGAGTTAAGTACTATTGGAAAATTGTCTTATGATCCTTTTCTTTCAGGTTCACACTAACAAGCATTTTTGGAATACTTTGCATGCCCATGTCCATTCTGCTTTGAAGATTGTTAACCCAATATTTGCTAAGTCATGTTCCCATTTCCTTTTATATGAAGGACGAAGGGATTGTTTTGCATATATTGAGAGTATGAAATAGACCTGTGTTATTACTTCAGTTTTATCATTTTGCTCAAGAAGACTTTCAAATGAGGTTCTTTCACATGGCGACCCATATATGGCTTTGAGTTGTTTTACTATATGTCTCAGTTGGAAAAACCTGGAATAATCGGGACATCTATGATTGAGTATCATTGCTGCCTGTTCATATGAAATAATTTGATCCTGCACAAACCAGCTGCTATAGTTTAAGAAATCTTTCCAAATTCTTAAAGCTACAAATTGTCAAAATTGAGTGTCTGTGAAACTGTTTCTTAAAACAGGTCATTGGAGAAAATGTTGAAAATATTCTTTTTTGAATAATGGCACCAGACTGCTATTCACTACCTTTTGTGGGAGCAAGTACCGTAGCTTAACTGTGTATTGCAGACCGTCCAAGTGTCTCTATTTTCCAGGGACAGCCCCAAATTTACAGAAGTTTCTGATTTGATCCCAGAATGTCCTGTTTTCCTTAGGCTATCCCTATTTTCATTGGAGAAATGTTGGAGGGTATGCTAAGATGTCCTAATTTTCATTGGAGGGTATGGAGTTATGTGACCCCAATAGCCAAGGAGAGAAGTCACCATACAACCTTTAGAAGACATCTGAAGGCAGCCCTGTATAGGGAAGAACAGGACGTCCCTATTTTCATCAGAGAAATGTTGGAGGTATGGTATTGCATGAAGAAGTGCTTTGTTTTATCTGTCCTGAATCAGCTTCATTCAGTGTCTGAGTTTCATGTTAGTTTCTTCTGAAAAATCTATGACACAAACTGATACACATGGTGGTGGTCGGCTCGCGCATGCCTGTTGGTTGCATTCATTGTGCATAGGATTCTGCATCAGAATCAGCATCCCACTGAGAGTTATGCAGTGTTGCCCGATATTCAAGACTTGAGCAACAAAGGAATCCACATCCAGCTTATTTTTCTCCTTTCTTTTAGCTTGTGTCACGGTTTACAGATCTCGCTGCTTCTGCTGCTCACAATGACGATGATTCTGATATAAAATAAATCGCGGCACAAGTTAAGATGTGGAAAGGGCTCTAGTTACCTGAGGGATCCCTGGCCTTCCCAATAGAGACCGGATCAGGCAGCAAAAGATGAGAAAGATCCTTCTCTGCCTGAAACTCTGGAGGGCTGCTTCCAGCTAGAGTTGACAATACTGAGCTAGATGGGAAAATATTCTGACCTGAAATAATGCAATTTGGGAGGAAGTACCATAGCTCAGAGGGGACGCGGGTGATGCTGTGGTCTAAACCACAAAGCCTAGGGCTTGCCAATTGGAAGGTCGGCGGTTCAAATCCGTGCGATGGGATGAGCTCCCATTGTTCGGTTCCAGCTCCTGCTAACCTAGCTAAATCACGTCAAAGTGCAAGTAGGGAGGGAAGGTAAAACGGCATTTCCGTGCACTGCTCTGGTTTGCCAGAAGTGGCTTAGTCATGCTGGCCACATGACCTGGAAGCTGTCTGCAGACAAACGCCAGCTTCCTCGGCCTTTAGAGAGAGATGAGCTCGCAACCCCAGAGTTGTCCGCTAATAGACCTAATGGTCATGGGTACCTTTACCTTTACCTTTTCCATAGCTCAGTGCAGGGCATCTGCTTTGCATGCAAAAATCCTCAGATCCAATCCCCAGCATCTCCAGGCAGGGTTATAAAAGATCCCTGTCTAAGGAGGTGCTGCCAGTCAATATTGGAAATACTGAACTAGACTAGTCAAAGAAAGTGAAGCTTTGAAGGCAGCTATAAGTCAGCTTCCTGTGTCCTCCTCCCTTCCAGTATATTTCATTCTTTCAATCTTCTGATCATTTTGTTTTTATGGTGCTTTCTTTGCAGAAAAACTGTAATGCACACAAACCATTGAAATTGAGAGCGAGGGTTGGGAGATTTTCTCAAAAGGAGTGCAGCTGAACTTTCTCAAGGTAATAAGATAAATCTTGGGAAGTGTGATTTGCATAGAAAACAGAATGTTCTGGAGTTGTTCTGTGCTGCCAAAGTTATACTTTTCCTTTTTAACTTCTCATGAAAACATTTTCTTTTCTTAAAAAAAGAAAGAAAGAAAAACATTACTTTAACGTCAGTAAAAACAAAGCCTCTTAGAAGCTGTGATCATTCTGCTGTTCCTTGAAATCTTCAGGATATTTCAGCAAATACCTTCTCTTTCTCTTTCTCTCCGCACAACTAAAGGAACAGATGATTTGAGTAACTGAATGCCTTAAGGAGACACTCCGTTCAAGGGGAAAAGCCGTGTAACCTAACTGCCCTCTACTGGAAATCAGAGTCAAAGGCAGCTGCCTAGGGTGAATTATTAAAACAAGGATTCGTGGGGATCCTCTGCTTATTATTAAATCTATTGGGACTAGGGAAGGGAGGGACTTTGGAAAGGGGGAGGAATTTGGTTCAGTTTGCATTTAAATATGAATCTACGTAATTTGCACTTTCTGGAAAAATATGGGCACAAAACACAGTCAACCTGTGAAATTTGTACTTCAAATTCCGCAATGCATTTCCTTAGCCAGTAGCCCATCTAATCCAGCATTTGATCTTGTGGTGGCCACCCAAATGCTGCTGAGAAGTCTGAAAGCAGGACTTGGGTTGAAAAGCACTTTCTTTTGACTGTCCTGAAACTTCCAACATTCAGCTTCATAGGTTAGCCCTGAGTTCCAGTATTATGAGAGAGGGAGAAAAGTTTTCTCTATCCACTTTCTCTACACTATACATAATTTTACAAACTTCTATCATGTCTTCTCTTACTTGCCTTTCTCTAAACTAAAAAGCACCCCCCAGCTGTAACCTTTCCTGCCGGATATTGGCTTCCACTTTCTGAATCTTTTCAAACTCTACAGTATCACACTGGGTCTACTTTCCACTACAACCCAGAGGTCCCATCCTTGGTAAGTCACTGCCAGTCCAAATACCCTAAGCATGTTTGTGAAATTAAGGGTTGCTTTACAATGGTTTACACAGAATTGCATTTGTGACTTTGCCACCCATTCACTCAGTTCGGAGAGGACTTCACAATCCCTTTTTGTTTTAACAACCCCGAATAGTTTAGCATCATCAGCAAACTTAGCGACCTCACTCTAACCCCAGACTGCATATGAATGAGTTTATAGCGGGAGAATTTTGCACTAAAATGTTGGTGAATTTCTATCAGGACTTTTTTTAAAAAAGGGTTGAGAACTGAGATTGGAAAAATGAGAAACAGAGAGAAACTAAAATTGAACTATTCACCCATCCCTAAATGGAACTGGTGTGTCTGTCGTAACAGTATCCTTTAGGTATGTTTGAATAGCTAATTGGCACAGTTGTCTTCTCTAACAAAGCAGTCCTAACACTTCCTGGGTCCCTTGAAACATAATGTTTCTCTGGCTAGCCACTAGTCTATATTTAACAGCATTTAGGAGAGCAGGACTATTGCCAGCCAAACGAGAAATATATTACTTTGAGAGTAATCAGTTTTATGGTGGCATTTAGATGCTGAAGGCAGCTGAGCTTTCTTTGCAAACAAATGGCCAATCAACGGCACCCTTTAATGTGCAATTTCTTGGAAATTCAACAACAGAAGGTATTTGCTTCCATGTGTGAGGTTTCTTTTGCTGTTGTTCTTGTTTTAAAAGAAGGGCTGAAATAATCTTAGCTGAAGCAGCAGAGCAGATAAAAGTCTGACACAAGAAGCAGTGTCAGCAACTAGAGTTCCCTGGGGCAAATCTTGCCCCAAGGAGTACCACCTGGTTTCTCCTGTCTCCCACCAAGAGCTGAGAAAGTGGTGTTTATGGCAACAAAAATTGCAAACAGGCCAATTCAGGGGTAGGTGCTGAGGTACTGATCCATCTCCATTCATTCAGCAATCCAAGGAAACTTACTGACCAAGGCAATGTGTTCTGTTACCCAAAATTATGGATCAGTCCTGCACAACATCTTCTTATTCCTTCGTTGGCGATCATTCATGGCCGAGTAAGATTGTATTCCATTAACACAGTCTTAACAGTGAGTCCGTAAGTGACTGTGGAGGCCAATTCTGGATCCACACGTCCTTCCATAGTGGGAACATAGGTTTCTGGGAGGGAGTTGATCACAGTGAGGATTTTCCAAACAAGCCTTCCTCTTAGCTTGTTTCTCCCTTTCGTCCTGAGTTTGTGCTTCTTCAAAGTCCATGACACTTTTGGTAAAGGCTGTTCTCCAATTGGAGCACTCGCAGGCCAGTGTTTCCCAATTTTCAGTGTTTATACTGCAAATTTTTAAAGATTTGTCTTGAGAGTGTCTTTAGATCTCTTTTGTTGTCCACTGGTATTTTGCTTTCCATTCTTAAGTTGGGAATGGAGTAGTTGCTTTGGAAGATGATAATCAGGCATCTAAACCACATGCACAACATATAAACACATCAAGCAAAACAAATCTGTTTTTTGTGACTGGTCAAGAGCTTGGCCACACCCCTGTTTTGTTATGTTTTGTTTTCAGTCAGATGGCAAAACCAGGAAGCTTGCTATATCTCTGGCAAGCTACCATAAGATCACTAGAAGAGACCTGCTGGATTAGGCCAGAGACCTATAGCTGAGGTGCCACTACCCAAAAGGTCTGCTTCTTCATTGCTGCCCACCTCACTTTGCCCAGTTGAGGCACTTCCTCCAAGATTGCCACAGCAACCCACCACGATGCACTGACCTTCACAATATTGTCTTCAGTAGACATGGCACCACCAGATGGGTGCCATATAAGCGACATTCAGCTCAGGTTTGCCAAATTTCCAGACAAAAGAGGCACAACCCCCCCGCCCCTTCTGTAGAGGCAATTAACAAAAGCATAAAAGGGAAACAAAACAAATACGCCCACATTCAATTTCCTGCTTATTTTTGTTAAAAGTACAACAAACATGAACTGAATGTGGGTGCACAGGTTTGGTTTTGTCTTCCATTCATTTTTGGAAAAAATGAATGCATACTCCTACTTCTCAGGATATGAGCCAAAGAAGAACTAGCAACTGTATTTGCTAACAAATTAGCACTACCATTGAAAAAGTTTTAGGAAACATGGGAATTCAAAGATACCAGCTCCCAACATACATGAGTGGGTGTTTTGGGGGGTGGTTATATGGTTTACCTCACCAATTTATAAGGGTGTCTGTGCGTCCATTTTTAATCTATAATTAAAAACCTGGGTTGATTAATAGTTTACAGTCTTCTTCCTTTATTTCCTCCTAAGTAGGCTTGCCGAGTCTGCAAAGAAATAAACAGCAAATAGAGAACAGAAACAAATAAACAAACAAACAAAGGATGCATTCAGACATGGGGTTTATTGTGTTAGTTTTACTGGTTATAATGCTAGAGCTTCTGTCCTGTTTTCTAATGTTCCTCTTACACCGCAGTATGTTGTTGTGTTATGAAACTGTGGATTTCTGATTGATATGATGCCATGTCAAACTAAATTTTAAATGGCAAGAAATAACTATATGCCAGGATACAGCATCAGATTGTGTCAATGCAAATCTCCCTTAATATTTCTTTTCTAGGAGCAGCACAGAAATGAGTGCTAGACTTCCATTAGATTCCACTAGATTTCCACAGTTGTTTTCACATCACACTGAAAATTGCCCAAAATGTGAAAATGAACAGGTAAGGAAACACTGTGAATATGGGGGAAAGAGTGATGTTAATAAAGGCAAAGAGAGTCTTTGGAAGTCTGGCCTGTCATTATAGAATAGCTACTTACACAACAGCAGTGAAAAGGAGGACACAAATTGGTGTAGAATCTATATTCTAACGTATATGTGTAGATGGATATTTAGAAATTCCGAAAAATTAAATACAAATACAATACATCTCACTGCAGTGGGGAAGGAGAGTAGAACTGACCAAGTCATGCCAAGTAACTTGTGTGCCAGTCCTGTTCAGTCTGGTATTGCTAACAGTTAATGGGTGACTTCAATTTCTTTATAATTCCCCCCTTACACTGATTTATCTTTAACCCAGACTTGGATCAGACCACCGCTTCAAATAAAGGACTAATTCAAACACAGGACTATCCTTTGATAAGTTGGAGAGAAAGCCAATAAACCCCTTTTTGAATTCAAACTCAATACAATAAATGCCTGCTTGATATTTTTAAGAATCATTAAGATGCAATAGGACATCACTCTGCTTCTCAGCAAAATCATAAAGAAAGAAAGATACTTTTTGCTGAATGTGGTGTGTTCTGGACACTGGCTCACCCAACCTCTCTTGAATGCCATTGCTAATTCAATTTCTAATGACATTTTTAAAAGTTTTTTTTTTTATTTGGTGGAACCATAAGCAATATCAAAATTACTTTAAAAGAAAAAAATGTATGCAGAAAGCAACAGATGAAACAGTGCAGGCAAATCACTATGAAACATTAATAGTCTGATTTGGAGCCCTCAGTGTGGGCATCAAAATAATTTTGTTGCACTTCTCAGCTGCCAAACAAAAATTGGCTATTTTTCAGTCATCTCGTTTTTTAAAAAAAGTTATTTGTAAGTAAATGCTATTTTTGCCTGTAACTGATACAAAAATGCACACCCAACAGGGATAAGTCATGCCTTTGAGGTCAAGAGGCACATTTAGCCTTGCCTAACTCTCTGGGGGCTGCCTGCCATTGGGTGTACCTACCTCACATTCTTCCATGCACACAGTCATGTACAGATCACACACAACCTCCCTCCTCCGCAGATCCATACAGATCAGCCAAGGTAGGGTTGCCATATTTTGAAGAGCAAAAAAGATGACACTATGACGACTCTCATTTTAAATACCCCAACTACATGTAGTTTAGAAGCTGTGGTATATTGCCGAGGAGGGCAGGAGAAGATAATAGGAAAGCAAGTCTATCTCATCCAGAAAGTTATGTCTATCTCATCCAGAAAGAAAATCAGAGACATTTTGGGCAATTAAAAAAATCCACCCTCTGTCCTGGCAAAAGAGGACACATGGCAACCCTAGTAAGGAGTGGGGGTGTTATCACCCCCTCTAATCAAATGACGACTCTAATTACCAAGGGAGGGGCAATTTGATTTCCTCCCCATACCCCGTGGGTGGAGGGGAGAAAATTGTAGGGGAGATCAGGCCTGTTATGTACTGAAGTTCTCACCCTGGGCCAGCAGGGGGATACTGTAGATAGTTCAGGTCCACATATGCAAATAAGGGATTGAAAGTGACATTCAGTGATTGGATAGTTACAGAAAATGTTTACTGTTGCATTCTAGTGGAGCTCTATATAAGCAGGCTGGCTGAACCCTTCAGTTCAGTTCTGTACTGGCCTGTGAATAAACAAGAGCTGTTTGAAGAAACGCTGTGTCGTCTGATATGTTCACCCACAACTTAACAAGGCCCATGAACTGTTTAACATTGTCAGTAATGCCGGAACTGAATTCTGGTGAGTTCCAGCTGAAAAAAAAGCTCTGGTTCCAGCTTTTCTCTCACTTCAGCCAGCCAGGTGCTTCTGGGAAAGTTCTGGGAAACTCACAAACTCTTTTTCACCAGTTATTCAAGGGTACACTGCTCCTGAAGGGAGACACTCCATTCAAATGTTCAATCTATGTGTTGGTTAGGGTCTCTAAAGCCATAAGCAGTTATTTGAATTAGTGCTTGCACCTGTACCAGCTTGTCTACATTTCAAAAACAGTGGTGGAGACTGAATGGGTGTCCCAACCACCACGTTCTGTCTGACGCTGAACCCTTGAAGATGGCATCCTTCTATCTATTTCAATGATTTCTGTGCTGCTTCATTCTAACTGTCTCTGAACGGTGTACAATGTAACTAAGGATACAGATGGTTAAAACTGTAAAATGCCTCCTGAAAAATAAAAGTATTCCCTAAGTGCTTGAAGTTCAGGAAAGAGGGGGCCTGCCAGACGTCAACTGCAAGGGAGTTCCATACAATGGGGTCCATGAGACGTGGTGGTTACGAGTGTGGCGTTTGCCCTCCTAGGTGTGTGACATCATACTGGGTCATAAGGAAAGGGTTAACTAAGTGTAAAATGCTTAACCAATAGGAACCCAAGGGGAGGAGTTAGAGTTAGAGTTGTTAAGAAGTCAGTCTGGAGTTAGAGAAGGGAGAGGAAGGATAAGTCTGTGGGTTGGGCTAGTTTGATGTGAGAGAGTAAGAGAATCTGTTAAGAGGAGTCAGTTAAACAGTTGGGATAATCAGTTAGAAGGTATTATGAAGGTATAGGCCAGTAAAGAAACTAAGGTTAAGAAACTGACAAGAAAAATTATCTGAAACCATAAACTTGTTAATGCTTATAAAATAAACTTGTTTATTTGGTTTAATGTTAACAACTGTCTGGACTCAGTGTGTACCCGAGAGAAACGGGTTGGTGGCAGTGGGGAAGCGAGCACAGTGGTGGCACAGGGATCAATAGACCATCAAATGTCCGGGGACCCTGTGTGATCGCCACAATGAGCCTTGCCTCTGAGCCATGGGGAAACTCCAGCAGCACCTCCCTCAAAACCCCCTATGATCAGATAGGTGTATACAGAGTCAGGAGGTCCTTAAGGAACCCTGGACCCCACCTCTTTGGAATTCTCTCATCCCCTCCATGACATCGCCACAGGGTTCATGACAGAAATGGAAGTCAAAGCCAAGTGTGATCCACAATGCTATGCTTTCTGTTACTCTTTGCTCCCCACTTCTGCTGTTGAAACTGTCGTGTTGTGGCTCGTGTCGCAAACGTACAAAATGCCATTAGAAAATAAGCTATCCTTCACCTTCCTCACAAGCCACTATGCTATTTTCTAACATGAACTATTCATTTTGCCAACTGCGCGCCACATCCCTAAATAGCTGTGTCATGATTAGTGTGTGCATACACACACACACACACACACACACACACACTATTCAGTGTTGGAAAACAGCCCTGAGTTCTTGGACAAATGCACCAAATATTACCCAGTTCTATGTATTTATCAAATCTAATTTCTCTGACTCTCCCATTTGGCACCTCCTCCCTGTGTTATGCTCCCTGCTATTATAAATCTGCAGTTTTGCATGCCTATTCAGTCAGACATCCTTCTGTTAGATAGCAAGTCTTCTGGAAAAAGTCCAGAGAACCATATGACTTTTCCCACATGCCCAGGCAGGCTAAGTGGGTGGCTAATACCAATGTATATGGGCTCAGAGTAGGTTGCAGAAATGCATATTTTCAATGTGCATTTCCATCTCAAATGGGTTCTGGATCTAAGTAATTCAGGGGCTTGAAGGAAATGGTGATGATGTTCATGAGGATAGTACTAATAATACTAATAAAAATGTTCCTTTCACTCACCACCATCATAGCAAGAAGGTATTGTCAACAGCATTCCACCTTGTTAAATACTCCACTGGCCCAGGGCATTTTTTCAGCCAGAACTCACTGGCACCTCTCAGGTGGGCTCCATTGCCATTATAAGAAGACAAGGGAGGCATTCATGCTGGCACCTCTTTTTCTAGCAAAATAGCCCTGCACTGTCCTATTACTGAAGATGTTAGACAGTTCATGGGCCTGATCTCCCCTCTTTTTCTGGAAAAATGGCTGGAACTGATGAAGCACTGGGCTCTTATGTGAAATTGCAACCAGATACACAGCTATCTAAAATCTGTTCGCACATAATGTTTCAAAGAAATCTCCCTTGTTGGTTTCAGGAACATTCAAGAAGGGCAATAGCTGAGTGGTGGAGCATCTGCAGGTTCAATCCCCAACAGCATCCCAAGGTAGGGCTGGGAATGTCCCCTGCCTGAAACCCTGGAAAGCCGCTGTCAGTATACAGTATACAGCAGCTTTCTATGACTGCAGCCATAGAGTTCCTGTGTTGTGAATATGTAAGTGAGGCAACAGAAAGTGAATGCAATGACATGGCAAGGCTTGTTCTTTGACAATAGGTAAAAAGAACCTCCATCACGTGTGTGTGAGTGTGTGTGCGCGCGCATGCACACACACACACTCGTTCATTCTTCCAAATTATGTATAATGCCCTTGTGCTAATTGCAAAGGACAAAAAATTAGGCAACAAATTATTAATGGGGGCTGAAGGGATGTTAACAAGCCCACTCAGCTCAAAAGCCCCACAAACAATAGCCACATTATTCGATAACATTTATCATTTGGTATGTAATTTATGAAGCATTACATATGGCTGCCCCACAATGCCTGCTGACGTAAGAGGCAATAAATCTGGAATAAGCAAATATCTGTCCTGTATTTGTCTCTTGATGGGAGAATGTGGACCATAAATTGAAGAAATAAATCACAAGAGAAAGAGAGAAAGGAAGAAATAAGAAAGGCAAATTCGTAAAGCTGGTCCAATACATTCTGCTGCCGGGGGGGTGGGGAGGGAAATGTGCTTCCCCCAACCATTCCATGTACAGCAGCCAACATTAATGATAGAGCTTGTAATTTGTTCGCCCTCTCTAAACGTTAAAGACTTGGCAATGTAAGGACTTGCCTTGGAGTCACATGACCTGGGTAGTTTCTTAGGCCTTGAGTTTCGTTTCTAGCAGAGGCTCCTCTGAATAAAGCTTCTTTTATAATATCACTCCTCATCCTTGGTGCCTGTTGTTGGCCCCTGAAACATTGTGCCAGCTCAGTGATGGCCAAACTTGGCCCTCCAGCTGTTTTGGGACTACAACTCCCATCATCCCTAGCTAACAGGACCAGTGGTCAGGGATGATGGCAATCGTAGTCCCAAAACAACTGGAGGGCCAAGTTTGGCCATCACTGCACCAGCTGAACTGGTAGCTGCAACAGCTCTGCTCTCCAGAACCCTAGAGTCAGAAAAGTACACAACTCTGTGCTGCCAGGGTTGGACCTTTAAGCACTGCACTTCTCACAAAGGCAGTGGAGCCTAGGGTCACATTCACACCATGCATTTAAAGCACTATGATACCACCTTAAACAGGGGGGAGATGTACGTGTCAACCCTCTGATTCTTCAGCTGTTTGCTTGCTTTTATGTTAGTAATATTTATTTTGGTGCTTTGCTCAGTTTTATTGGTAGTGCACAGCTTTAGTGTGCTTTATTTAGCTTTTTAAAAGCCTTGTTTGAATGTTGTATTCTTTTACAAAATTATATCCATTGTGTTTCTTGCCAAATATATCATATGTAAATCATTTCTTTTTATATTAAGTAGCAAATAAATGTTGTAGATAACAAAATACAACACAGTTAAAACTGTAAATCCTGCAAATAACAATTGTGTGGGTTGTTTCTTTTTTTAATGGGCAACAAATAAAGCAGTGATTTAATAAGGTCCTAGGACCTTGGTCAGTTTAATCAAATTTCACCAAGACCTGCATGGATATGTGTTAACTTTGTAATAGTAATAACAGGAATAAATTGCTTCCTGTTGTTGCATGCTTGAAACGTGGAAGAATATGTGAACTGAAACACAGTCAACCTTTAGGACTCTCGCTTCTTTGACCTTTGTGATGCACTTCTCCAGCCAAGCAATGCGAAGGGAAATTCCTTGAGGAAATGTGTATATTAGTCAAATCTGCATTTTAAAATGTGAAAATTAGGAGAAATTGCTGGTGAATTTACGTGGGGATTAAAAAAATATTCAGAGAACTGAATTTAAGTTCAGAAAGATGAAAAACAGGGAGGACAAAAATTGACCGATTTGCCCATTCCGGATGTATCCCATCACTCAGCCTATTTTCTCAGTCACTTTTCCATTTATTATTCCACCAGGCTGCAAAAGGTAACAGTCATTTATTTCTTCTGGATTAAATTTCCCCCGTATTGTCGAAGGTACATAAGCAGTATCAGATGCATTTGTCATGTGATCAGTTGTTCTCCTAAATACTCTGTGGGCAATGGGACTTGCAGGCTTGTACAGCCTCTGCCTAATGGCTTCTGATGACTAGGCCTGACTCCAAACTAGGGCAAAGGGCTCCAAGGAGATGGCATGAAATAGAGCTCCAAATGGAATGTCTCAAAACACCAGATCGTTTGATTCATTGAGCAGGCTCAGGTTGCTGCTGCTGCTGCTGCTGCAGAACGGATGCCTGAATCTCCTGGAGAGGCAGCCCTGGCCTGCTCCAACAGCCTTCCACCAGCCGGTCAAAGGGCAAGAGATGTGTAGAGTGAAGGCTTGCCTCTTTCCTGTCTTTGCCAGAACAAAGCTACTGAGTTGTGACAGCTGGAAGCAGAGAAATCAATAAGTTGTAAAAGGTGATTCTTCTTTCTTTTCGTTTCTAACAACTGTAACCATCATTCCTGCTTCTTCCAGGGAATGACGTCAGAGTTCTCTTTGTTTATATGCAGTGCTCCCAACACTTTCTCTTCCTAAATCCCTCCCTAAAAGTCTTGCATGATTTCTCACATCCGTTCTTAACCCCTTGGTGAAAATGAAATCTAAGAATTTATGATTTCATCTGCTCAAGTTTGGGGATGGAGGATAATGAAGCTACCCGATTTGCACTTTCTGGACTAATATGGATACTATGGGTGAGTGAGTCTGCCAATTTCCATTTCTCCCCCCCCCCCCCGCCGCCCAATCTCAGGTTCAATTTTCTACATTTCCACTTCAGTTTGTGGGATCAACCCCCCCCCCCCCGAAAAAGCTCTCATAAACATTCATCTGCTTTTCATGTAGATTTCTCCTAATATACACACATTTGTATGATATTTAGCCAAATATAATGCATTTGTGTGTGCTATTTCCCTAATACATGATTTTCTATGCATACCTTACCCCAGGATGTATATTCTTGTACACGTCACTTGCCTAGAGAATGGCATTGCTAAATTTGGAGTGTGTGAATTTTGTAGGATAGCTTTGCTTCAATTTGTGTATTGTTTCAGAAAGTGTGGATTAGTGTGAATCAAATTTTTCTCTATTCCTAATGGAAACTGAAACACAGGAATCCTACAAAACTCACACTTCCTCAAATTCCATGAGGCAGTTCTCCAACTAAAAGATGCAAACAAACATGTATATGAATGAAAACAATGTTGAAAGATGCATTATTGGATGGGAAAGTGCCTGCAAAAATCAATCAGTTAGAAGATGTGTATAAATTTTCATGCTCCCTGTGATTTCTTAAATTGCTAACTGCTGTAGAAATCAGAATGAACTGATCTCAACAGATTCATCCATCACTGCATTTGTCTTTTGTCATTCTTTGCTTCTTCTTCTGTCCACTCCCTGCTTCCTCCCTCATCCTATTCTGCATACGGATGGTGCTATATTGATTAATAAACTTTTTTTAAAATCCCAATGAAATGACTGTAATACCCCATTACCTTCCTGTTGGAACCAAATAAGAGCCAGAAGAGGCAGACTTTACATGCCAGACTTTATACACCTTGAACTGGGTCCAGTCGTCAGATCAGCTCAGCACTTTCAAGACTGGTGAGACATGATCCCATAGAGCTGTCCCGCCTATTAGCCTAGCAATTGCATTCTGCACTAGCTGCAGCCTCCAGATCATCTCCAAGAGCAGCCCACACATAGTGCATTACAGTAGTTCAGGTGGATATACATGGGTATTCCCATCCCACCAGTAATAATGGTTGGCAGGGCCAACCCATGAGACAAGGTGAAGCAACTGCCTCAGGCAGCAGGATTGCCATGGGCAGCAGATCCCAATGTCACAGAGTCATAGAATTGTAGAATTGGGAGGGACCACAAGTGTCACCTAGTCCAACCCTCTGCAATGCAGGAATCTTTGGCCCAACATGGGACTTGAACCTATGACCTTGAGATTAAGTGCCTCATGCTTTACTGACTGAGCTATCCCAAGTGAATGTTACCCCCTTGTTCCTGATGCACATCTTCACTCCAGCCTTCTTCCCTTGCAGGGAGGGTGCCATTTGGGGGTTTGCCTCAAGTACCAAAACGTCTTGGGCCGGCCCTGATGTATGTATGTAGCTCATTTCAAATATTAAGTCCTCAGGTTCCACAGCTTGATATTAGCGTCTGGAAACAGACACTGGTGCTGCTGAAATGCCAGGCAGCAGTGAAGCACCGAAGCTGGTTAGATTAAGCTGCCCCTGTTGACAATGAAATCCTGTTCTATATTCCTTCAACAGGAGGTGTAGCAGAGTGCGAGAGAAGGCATGGGTACAAAATGTAAGATTCACGTAAAGCAAGAAATACATCAGCATCCCATTTGAAATGTTTCAGAGCTCAGTGCCAGCTTTGCATCCAGATTCCAAGGCTGAGTCAAGGCCAGTAGCACTTCAAATTAAGGTCCACAATGGATTACATTCCCTGTAAGGTTTGAGTCCATCAGCCTTTTTGTACTGAGCCGAAGACATAAACTATCAACAAAATCCCCAGGATATAACAAAAGTGGTGCAAGGCAGCTTCCTTGCGAAAGTGGGCCGTACTGGTAGAATAGTCTATGAAACAAATGAGAAATTGGGGAGTTATAAGACACTGATGTAGAGGAAAAATAAAATGGAAGGCATAACTCAGTCTGTGAATACCTTCTTGGGACCATGCCTTGTGAAATCCTTGTGATTCTCAAGAGTACAAGAGCCCTCGTCCATGTCCAATCTGTCTTATACAAGAAAATAAGCAATAACAGTCAGGTAAGCTACTCATCGCAAGAGCTCTTTGCCCTGTTCAAGAAGATGACTTGATTGGAAAAGATCAGACTGTCCTCACACACAACGTAGGTGGGGAGAATTAAAATGCCGTGGCCGCCTTTTAGGCCAGACCTGCAAACAAGATCACCAACACCAATAATCATCGGTACAGGAACAGAGGAAACTGCATTATACAGAGTCAGATCCTTGGTCCATCTTGTTCAGTAGGGTCCAAATCCTCCAATGGTCCAATGGGGGCTACTTTAATATTTATAGTAAATATTAAAGCCCTGAGATCTCCAGATGAAGGGAAGTGTGTGTGTGTGTGTGTCTGTGTGTGTGTACATATATATAGGTTTGTGTGTGTATAGACATTTTTGTGTATAGACGTGTGTGTGTGTGTGTGTGTGTGTGTGTGTGTGTGTATCATGATCACATGGTTGAAAACAGACAAGATGGCTTTTGTGTGCCAGGTACTTTCATTTCTAAGAGTCATCATTTTTTAGTTATTCAGGCAATATTTTAAATATCCTTAAACAACTCATTGCCCCCCATAAAATATTTGAAGGGGCCAGGGGGGAAGTTGATGAGCATTGCCATTCAAATGGTTGGGTGCACCATGTCTTGTGATTGATTATGGAGGGCGGGGCTTAATCTACCCTTCCCCGGTATTTTATTCAAGTTGGCACCCTCACCCTCAATATCCTTATTTATGCTCCCTACCCCCAGCTTCTCTACATTGAGAGGGAAGCTCTGAAGCAGATTTTGAAAGTGCATTCAACTGATGCACCCTTCAGATCCCCTCTCTCAACATATGGGGAAGGCCCACAGGCGGGTGTTTGGGGGCAGGGCTAAAGCCGACATCATTATGAGCCTTTCTCTCCCACAAATTGTTTAAACACAGAACAACATCTGCCTCCAGCTTTTGTGAGCATTTATCAAGGAAATGCACCAATGCTGGGGCACAGACTCCCTCAAAAGGTACCTCTCCAACGCTGTTTAAAAACGCTTTGTATAACATCATGGAAAGAGTTTCCTTCACAAAGCATCCAACTGTTGCTCTCCAGATTAAAAGATACTTTACTGCTTTGTAGAAGATGATTTTGCTTTGCCATTCTGGGGAAAGGCTGTCACTCGGTAGTGAAGCATCTGAGAAGGTCACGGGTTCAGACCGTGTGAGCAGTCCTGAGCAAGATGGACCAATGATCTGACTCAGCTTCCTATCCTAGGAGTTTGCAGCATGCTGAAGAAAACAGAATAAAATTAAGCTGGCACCTTTAAAATCTGACAGAAGGAGAAAATCTCAGCCTCCTTTTGCTTTAAAACGAACGACCCTCCGGCTCTGAGCAATTGGTTAGAAGATCAAAAATTGCATGCCAGATGAGCTTCAGATAATAGATGTTCCCTCTTCCAGAGCTATTCACTGTTTCCCCTATTGTTACATCACCTGAACATGCTGGCTTTGTCCCATTATACAATCAATAAGTGTATCTGTCAACACGAGGCGTCCAACCATGGAAATCGGCTGGCTTTAGTGCTATATTATTTAACACTGCATAAGTAGAAGTGCTTTGACTGACTTGTAATCTCTAACCATTGAGGATAAAATAGAGGCTATGAGATGCAAAATGAGGTGATCATGAGATGCAGTTATTTCACCTCCTTCCCTATGCTAGATGTCTTCGCATATTTAACTGCACACTCACAGTCTCAGTCAAACTATTGAGACTAGCACCAACAAATCAAGTCAGGTAGAAGGGAAGGGGGCAACCTGGCTAGGCCCCCTGATTCCTCAGTCCTTCCTGTGTAAACAGGTGAATATTGCTATCCACAATAATCAGATCAGGACACCCAGCAATCTGTTGGAGTCAGGAAGGTAGTCACATTTGTGGACAGTCCCTAGTCCAGCCAGGGATGCATGTGCAGAATCCCCTCTATTTTATGCTCATGTCTGAGCACAACTGATCATAAATGAATCTTTCATAAGGAATCTTTTAGCCCAAGGGCCAATTTCCTCCACCAGCCCCCAGAGGCCACATGTCAGTGGTGGGTGGAACCAGGAGCAAAAGTGGGTGGAGCAATGCATGTAAAGTATACCTTTGTACAGTAGCCTAGTTTCTACACACTTGGTATGCTCTTTTATTCCAAAGAAAATACAATGAAATTCTTACACACAGATTATCACCATATCAGGGAGGATAAGTGAGAACACAAGCAGGCAACCAGTAGGCCCTGACCTCATTTCATGTGGCCCTTGTTGCCTGAAGCTCCCCACTTACCTGTCACCATCAGAGTTCCTTCCTCTCTGTTCCCACTTTATTTTTCCTGGCTGTTAATGAAGTTTTCCCTGCCATCCTTCTTTGTAGTTTCAGAACAATTTGAAAGGGCTGTATTTGTTTTTCCGGAACTGTTTTCCTAAACAGTAGCCATACTCTTCTGCTATTTACTTATTTGAAGGTAAACCCATCAAATCCACTGGAGCTTATAACTGAGCAGACCTGGCTGGACTGGGAATTCCAGTTAAAGGTAGCAATGGTGAAAATTGAAGCTTTATTCTGGATTAGTTGATCCAGCACACTGGATGTCTTTGGCTCCATCCATCATTAGCTCTGGCTCTGCCCATCATCATCATCATCATCATCATCATTTTATTTGTATGTCGCCTTTCCATAGTTGAAACTATGCTCAAGGCGGCTTACAACATGACAAGATTTACATAATTACAAACATAACCAAAGTCATAAAGAATAAATAAAACACATCAAAAAGTACACAATAAAATGGAAACAATTTCCATGTAAATCATAAGATCTAAAACTAAAAATACAACAATAATATCAATAACAGCAACAGCTCTCTCAACCCCCTGTAAACAATACTCCAGCCCAAGAATCTGTTCAACAAGCTTCAGCTTTTGTAGCTGGAGTCAGTCCTCACTCCACTCTCCTAGGCCAGATGGGAAAGGGCCAGCGAGGCAGGGTGCAGGTCTTCCAGGGCTCACAGCCAAGATTAATAATAATAATAATAATAATGCTATAATAATAATACTATATTAAAATACAGTAGTCTGTCAAACTTTAAAAGCTTCCCTAAAGAGGGCTGCCTTCTAAAAGTTTGGTAGTTGTTGTTCTCTTTGACAACTGGTGGTCTCATTTAAAACAACACAGGTAAAAATTCTAAACAATTTAAAAGCAGCTACAGTCCTTGTGAAGCCTGCCAAGCTGCACCCCAAGCCAGGTGGAAAGAGGCAAGGGCAGGGTCCTTCAGGCCCACAGCAGGCAGTCCTCCTCCTGCCCTCCAGCAGCATGTTCCATCCTCCCAGAAGATCACCCCAAGGACATGTGACACACATACACCCCAAACAGGAAAAGGTTTCCTGCTCCAGGCCAGAACTTCCCCCGCAGCTTGAAGCCATACGGTGCAGAAACAGACTGTCCATCTCATCTGTTGATTGTGAAAAGTAGGCCATAGATTCTCTTAACACAGGGAGAGAAGCAGAGAGCTTTGTAGTCTTTCGTGACACTTGTCATCTGCCCACGCACAACATTTTAATAACATTCCTGCTAATGTGAAAGAGATATTCGAGGCTTTTCTCACACGGACGTCGGCGCCACCAAGGGCTTAATTATATAATACAACATATTCCCACATTAGATCACTGATGCTTAGTGTGCGAGAGGAGGGGGGGAGACAGGGGCTGGAAAGCATTACCTAGCAACCATCTCTAACAAATTGCAAGCAAAAAAAAAATAAAGAGATTATATGCTACATCACTCTACAGAGTCAAAATTGATAGCAAATTGTGTTTGCCCTTTCATCTCATGTGGAAAATCTATTGTGCACAGGCATAGGGCAGAGAGATGCCGTTCTGAAAGAAATGGCCTTGTGATCTCTTCCTCATTCCCCCCCACCACCACCCTCATTCTTTTTCTTATTTTAAGCCTACAGAAGAATAAGCCAATTTTTGGGGGGTGGGGGGATATAATGGAAAACACACAGATTTCTGGAGAATACCAAGGAGAAAAGAAGAAAGGTACAGTTATGGTCAGCAAAAATGGCACCCTCTCTGGAAAAAACCCAAACAGCTCCAAGGGTGATATCATAGACATTTACTTTAATAGTCTTTCGGATTGGTTTGGGACAGGAAAGGGAGAATTAGGGTCATGCTAAGGCCTCTTTCTGTTCTGGTTTGTCGCTTGAGGTTACAGCTCTAGTGAGCCCATAGCTCAGTGGGAAAGCCCTTGTTTTGCACAAAGAAGACCCCATTTTCAGTCCCAAAGAATAGACTGAGGAGAATCCCCGTCTGAGACCCTAGGACGGTGGTGGGGAAACTTTGTCAGCTGGAGGTCCACATTCCCTTCTGGGGGCCACATGCCAGTGGTGAGTGGGGCCAGAGGCAAAAGTGGGTGGAGCAATGAATGCAAATCTTAATGCTCAAGCAATGCTCAGCTTTTGAGAAGGAAGGGCTCTGGCTTGGTGGCAGAGCATCAGCTTTTGTTGTCAAAGGAGCTAGGTTCAATGTCTGACATCTCCATTTTCTGCACATGCCCACTACCAGCACCAGCCTACAACTCATGCAGGATCGTCCAAGGTTAAATGCAATCCATGAACTAAAACTAAAAGGCTACCCATTCCTGCTTTAAATCAAAGGATGCATGGGAAAGGTAGATGTTGAGGATGGAGCTGGAAGAAGAGTGACTGGGAGAATGACAGAAGTATCATGAGTGCCTAGGGTCCAGTAATGTGTGGAATTGTTGTCATATAACTATACATAACTATAGTTTCTCCTAAGTTCTTGCTGCAAATATTAAATCAGCCCTTCCCCAACCTGGTGACCTCCAGACATTGTTGGACTTGAATACTCATCAGTTCCACCTAGCATGGCCAACAATCAGTGATGATGGGAATCGGAGTTTTAGCAACATTCAGAGCAGATCAGGATGGAGAAGACTGTGTTAGATAGTGAGAAGGTGGAGGAAGAACGTAAGAAAAGCCTTACCTCCCCTTGTTAAGAACATGGGAAGATCCTTGGTGGATCGGACCAAAGGTCCATCTAGTTCAGCATCTTGTTCTTACAGTGGCCAAACACATGCCCTAATGAGAAGCCTGCAAGCAGGACCTGAGTGTAACAGCAAACATCCTACTTGTGACTCCTAGCAACTGGTATTCAGAGGCAATTCTGAGTTAGGCAGTCTTGCTTATCATTTCCTAAGTCAACCTTCCCCATGGGAGTTGTTATAGTCCTTTTATGTAAGAAGAGTCCTGCTGGATCAGGCCAGTGGTGCATGTAGTCCATATTTGTGTTCTTTCAGGGGTCAACTGGCATTCAGAGGCATACTGCCTCCAACAGTGAAGGAAGGACATGGCCATCATGGTTTGCAGTCAGTGGTGGCTTTATCCTCCATAAATTTCTCTAAGCCATCCAAGTTGGTGGTCACCACTATTCCATCCTTTACCTACCGTAAACACAAGGGGTGTGTGTTGTTATTCCTATGACCATCTTTTTTTCTTTCTCACTCTTTCTGTCAGGAACTCACTCTCCATCCTTTGAGATAGGAGGCAACAAGCCGCCCTCCACAGCAGCTATCATTTTCTGATGACGCTACTGGGCCTGCCGCTGGTGAGTTTTGTAGGAAACCTCATACAATAGGATTATTATAATTGCGGCGGAAAGTTTTCCGCAGATACAGTATATATATTGTGTCCGCTGCAAATGTGTCTGGGTTGGTGAACAAAAGGGAACAAGAGAATGTCCTTTATCAGAGGGGTTAGAGGAATGTGCCCATTCAGAGATAGGAAGGGGGACAGAGGGACGTTTTTGTTCGCGTTTATTGGTAGGGCTTTTAGAGAAGAATTAGCAGTTTGAAAGTCTAAGATATTGAAGGGGAATGTAGATGAATTCTATGAAGGGTATCTTCACTGCACTTGAAAGTCAGGCATGGACTGGACCAGGAGAGCAGGGCTAGAAATTACAGCTATTTTCTAGGCTCTTTTGCAGAGGGCTGCGGTACAGTACCAGCTTGCTAAGACAGCGGTGAGAAAGTGAAACTCATGAGTGGCAGTTAACAGGTAGGTAAGTAGGTAGATGGGGAGTTTTATGCTGTAGCCCAACAGCTATAGTCCCTGGTAGGCAACCCTCTAGGGACTTTGTGCAATACGATAGCTTTCAGCCAGACAAAAGTTAGATCTCCAAGTCAAAAGGCAAGAGGTGTTATCACAGTTCAGGGCACTCAAGGAGGGCACAGAGTGGGGCTAATGAAGGGTTGGCCAAAAGGAGGGTGTGTGGCCTGTGGACAGGGGTTCCAACTTTAATAAAATATTGGTGGGCAGGTAAGTCCTGCCCCACATAATCAATTACATGATGCGGCAAACACACACCATTTGAATGCAAATGGCCGTTAACTTTGGGGGGCAGGGCCCATCAAATATTTTATTGGGGGGCGAAGGGACCTCGGCCCCTAGGAGTTGGTTCCTATGCTTGGGGAGGAGGTGTGGGTTGGGGGGACCCTGAAAATCCAGTAAACAGAGGCCTAGTGGGCTGAATTTGGAGCCCTATCCTTGATTGACAGCAATATGAGATGATGGTCACATCCACACCATACATTTAAAGCATCCCTGGAACTGTTAAGGGTGATGGGAATTGTAGCTCTGTGAGGGGTTAGCTATGGTTTTCAGAAGTCTTTGAGGAAAGTTGTATGCTTTAAATATTAAATATTTGGGGTTGTAGTCCACAAAAACCTGCACGGTGTAAACTCATTGAAAGTAAATAGCCTAAGTTAGTCTTGTCCATACTTGTTATACTGTTTAGGCCAGGCATTCCCAACCTTCGGCCCTCCAGATGTTTTGGACTACAATTCCCACCATCCCTGACCACTGGTCCTGTTAGCTAGGGATCATGGGAGTTGTAGGCCAAAACATCTGGAGGGCCGCAAGTTGGGGATGCCTGGTTTAGGCCAAGGATAGATAATTTGTGGTTCTCTCCATTAGTTGTTGGACGGATGGGATCTAGAGCACAACAGGTTCCCCATACTTGACATAGGCTATTCTTCCTGGTCTACCTTTCAGTGCGTGTTACAAGACTTGCTGCAATAATCCATGTGAAGAATCATGAACCCAGAAAAAGTGCTGTATAAAATGTAAGCAACAAGCCATAATCAGCCATACCCCTCTGCTGTCCTTATTTTAATGGAATTATGGAAGCCATCTTGGCTTCTGAATTCATCCTAGTATGTCCCAGGAATGAGAAGGCAGTGGTGCAATTCTCTCATGTCCCGAATTTCCTCAGGGGAGCATTGGAGGGTATGTGGCATAGTTTTCATTGAGACGGTAAACCAGAGCAGGGGCCTATGAGACCAGTTTCAGTTTATAGTCTTTTTCTGACCAATGCCTAGAACCATGGGTCAATGACTTCTCAAGCTCCCAGCCAACCCTTGTTCTCATTCCCACAGGGCCATCCTAAGACTTGGCTCAACCTTGCCTGTCTATCTTAGATAAGAAAATGCCAATACCCTGGGAAACATGGTGTCAGGATACCACCAGTTCGTGTGTTAAATCTTGAAACAGATTGCATTCTGAAAAGGCAAATATTTGCCACGTAAGCACTGCACTCGAACGCCAGGAAATATATATATATATATATATATATATATATTTATATATATATACACACATATATATGCTGTTCTCTGTACTTGTCAAAATTTATCTCCCCTCCTCCTTCCCCCACACCTCAAACACATGTTAATAATAATAAGGAAGCAGTTCTGATGTGGCTTGCTCACCTTGCAAAGCATATGTTTATCACAAGTTACAGCCGCCCCAAATAGTTTTGACCTGAGGTTACAATGTGGGCCTTGAAAGATGTGAAGCAGGTTAAGTGGATGATAAGCAAACATATCATTATGGCCCCCTCAGCTTGTTGGGAAGACACTCAAATCCCCTGGAAAGAATTTTCAGCATATCTTTTTGCTGAATGGCTTCGGGTTGGAGCCTCAAAGGTTCATTCAATCAGAGCCCAGCCGTCACTTGAGCTAAAATCTTAGCCTTACATCATCATTCTGTTGAGGCTTTGGGCAACCAGCTGTCTGGCTTGGATATTTATTGTATTTACATGTTTAACTCCATCCATCCTGAACCGCCAGAATCCAATGTATAGATCAGCCTTGGTTCATCTAGTCCAGTTGTGGGGAACCTTTTTCAAGGGCCAAGGGCCACAATCCCTTCTGGGGAATAACTTTTCAGGGGCCACATACCAGTTGTAGTTGGTGCCGGAGGCAAAAGTGAAAATAAATTTCAACTTAGTACAGAAGGTTAGTTTCTATACACATGTACATACATATCCCCTCTCTGACCAGCAACAGAGGTGTTTTTAGGGTAGCGTGACTGGTAAAGTCACACTGGGTGCTGGCACCACAGGGGGTAGAAGAAGAAGAAGAGTTTGGATTTGATATCCCACTTTATCACTACCCGAAGGAGTCTCAAAGTGGCTAACATTCTCCTTTCCCTTCCTCCCCCACAGCAAACACTCTGTGAGGTGAGTGAGGCTGAGAGACTTCAGAGAAGTGTGACTAGCCCAAGGTCACCCAGCAGCTGCATGTGGAGGAGCGGGGAAGCGAACCTGGTTCACCAGATTACGAGTCCACTGCTCCTAACCACTACACCACACTGGCTTTTACACTGGTAGCAGAACAATGATGTCAAATGGGGAATGAGAGGCAGGGGGTGTCAAATTCTAGCATCACGCAGGGTGCCACTGAGATTTGAGAGCCCCAAGTCCACCACTGCAAGCAAAAGCTATTTACAGAGTTTTCAAGGACACATTTCAGCCAAGCAAAAACAGTCACGGCAGGGCTGGGTGAGTGGTGTAGCCTGAGGAGAGGGGATGCGGCTGGGGGAGGGATGTGGCTGAAAACAGACTGGCGAAGGCCATGCTGTAAGATCCGGAGGTGTAAATATGAGAATAAATCATATTTCTTAAAGCTAAGAAAGCTTCTGCTGTGTCTCAAATCCACAAAGGGAACACAGGCCCTCATTGACGATTGCTGGAATCCTGTGCACAGCTTGGCAAGGATTGGGGTTGCTTGTAACTTTCTTTCTTTTTCTTTTTAAACACCCTGCAAGGCTTATACTACAGGATAGACCAAGATACATGCTTTGGGCATGACATTGCAATGGCTTGTGGTAAATGGGAATGGGGGTGGGGAGTACTCTCTGCTTTCAGAGCTCCCCCTGCCCCAAAATTTGAAGAGATTCACAGAAGCTTAAGGCTGGCAGATCAATCTGTGTTGCTTGGCTTGTCGATGAAAATAAATATAATACTTTAAAAGAAAAATCCATAAGGCAAGCTCATGGCGAACAAATGGAGTGGGCTCTCGGGGGAGCCAGTAGAAGGCTCATCGCTGGAGTTAGTCTAAAGTCGACTGGACAACGCATTCATGGATGTGAATATTCAGCAAAGGAACAAACCTATATTGGCAAGAGACATTCTGGATGACCTGAGAGGCCTCTCCACCCCCTCCCTTTTCTATGATTCCAAAGAGCAGAAGTAGAATTACTTTCTGCCTGCAGGAAATCTGATTTTAAATGGTTCTGAAGTTGGTTTGCTCGGTGCTATATTCTCTCTCCCCGCCCCACTTAAAAATAGAACTATCAACTTCTAATGGCTTTTTTAGAAGTAGAAGAAAATCACTATTGCTTCACATTCTTTTTCAGATGGTTGGAAATGACAATGAAATGTTCTTTGCCTTCCATTGGAGCAAACATTTTTCACTCTTCTTCTCATTTACCCATGATTTCCAGAAAACTTTTTTTTTTAATGGGATGAGAGATTGTAAGGATTGGGAAAGCATCCAAAACATTGTCGTCAAGTCCAGGCACTTTCACCAGGCTTCCAAAGTAGGTGCTGAGGATGGTACAATGGACAAAATAGAAGAGGGTGGGATTTTGCTATCAAAAGCAATATTTAACCAATGCTTGTGGTTTAAAACAGGTTAAAATAAATTAAAATTCAGTTTAGATCTGTGGAGCTCCAGAGCTGTCTGTCTGACCTGTCGCCATCTTAACTGGAAGAGCCAACTAATACTTGTGATGATCTGGGCAGTTTTGTTGGTCAACTGCATATCAGACACAGGTGGGGAATTGTGAAATTGCACATATTGCAAAATTGGACTTTAGGATATGCTGGGATAAGAGGGCTGTTCCCACTTTACACTGAATAAAGGTCCAAGCTATATCTGCACATATGCAACTGTTTGTGAGAAAGACTATATGCTTGTATATACAGCTCAGCTGTTGTTTACACAGGTGCACAGACTGTACACTTGTTGAATGTTACATGTGAAGAACTGTATGAGTGTAAAGCTTATTTATTTGTGTGCACAGGGACACAGATTGTACACCCGTGGAATGTAATCTGTGAGGACCCCTTATGATATTGCAGAATGGGAGTCTTGCGGTATCTATCACAATTGCATTTAAATAATAAAAGATCCAAGGTCCCACTTCTCCAAGGCTTCCTAGGAAAACTTTTTCAGCATTTTCTCCTGGGAAGACTTCTTGGAGCTGCATGCTGTCTTGGCTCTCACCCAAAATCCACAGACAGAGGCTCTTGTAAGGAGGAAAGGGTTATTTATTCGGGGAAGTAATGGCATAGGCTCAGTGCTCAGAAGACACAGTACAGTGGTACCTCGGGTTACAGACGCTTCAGGTTACAGACGCTTCAGGTTACAGACTCCACTAACCCAGAAATAGTACCTCGGGTTAAGAACTTTGCTTCAGGATGAGAACAGAAATCGTGCTCTGGCAGCGTGGCAGCAGCGGGAGACCCCATTAGCTAAAGTGGTACCTCAGGTTAAGAACAGTTTCAGGTTAAGAACGGACCTCCGGAATGAATTAAGTTTGTAACCAGAGGTACCACTGTACTCAGGAGTTCAGGAGCAGGAGAAAATGTTCAGAACTGGAGAGAAGCACCAAAGATGTCCCAAGAAGTTCCCCTGCATCTTCCTCCATGCTTTTAAAGAGGTGCGACACACACCTTGCAAATACACACTCCACTGGGGTGGGGGGTCTGCTACTACCTGCAAAGGGGGCACTTGGTTCTAAGTGACAAGGCTGCATTCTGTCCTGTTTAGGCTTCAGTTCAGTATCTGTCACCTCCTGCTCAGCTTCTCTGCTCAGCTGATCCAGAGTCCTCCCCAGCCTTCACTGAGGCTCTCCACTTTGCAGGAAGGTCAGAGGGGTGGGACAGCATCCCCGTGTCCCCTTCCAAAGTTGCTGGAATTCAGGTGGAAAGGGAAGTTTCCCCTCTTCCATCCCAGGGTCCCACTATTCAGCTTCCCCCCATTTCTTCTTCTTTTCAATCAGATCCTGCCAATCCAAACCCAATCCTGACAGTGTGTGGGTCCCAGTTTTACAGAAGCAGTTCCAGTTTCTGTTTTGATCTTGGAATGTCCCACTTCTTCTTAGGACATCTCTATTTCCATCGGAGAATGTTGGGGGGTATGGTAAAATGGTAAAGGTACCCCTGGCCGTTAGGTCCAGTCACAGATGACTCTGGGGTTGTGAGCTCATCTAGCTCTATAGGCCAAGGGAGCTGGTGTTTGTCTGCAGACAGCTTCCGGGTCATGTGGCCAGCATGACTAAGCCGCTTCTGGCAAACCAGAGCAGCGCACGGAAACGCCATTTACCTTCCCGCCAGAGCGGTACCTATTTATCTACTTGCCCTTGATGTGCTTTTGAACTGCTAGGTGGGCAGAAGCAGGGACCAAACAACGGGAGCTCACCACGACACAGGGATTCAAACTGCCGACCTTCTGATCGGCAAGTCCTAGGCTCTGTGGTTTAGACCACAGCGCCACCCATGTCCCTTGCGGGTATGGTAGGATGTCCCTATTTTCAGCGGAGAAATGTTGGAGAGTATGAAATAAGGGCAGCACATCAAAAACCCTGCTGTACACAAACACCAGTGATAATTTCACCTGAATTTTCTCCTCTTTGATCATTCATAATGTACTTTCTTTTCTCATCAAACTGGTGGAGAATTCTTGGTGGGGGGGGGAGTGGATGAAACATTTTCAGCACAGGACTTTAGTTGTACCTTCTTAGAGTGGAGGGTTTCTCACAGCTTCTAATAAGCCTGGGGTATTTGCAAATCAGACAGAGGAGCTGGTAGGCTGAGGAGCTTCGATTACTACAAATTATAAAACATCTGCTTCCATTTGCCTGTACTTTAAATGCAAACTTAAGAGAACTGCACAGCTGCAGTGTCTGCAGGAAATATATCCAAGGTTTACACAAAAGATGCTCGGGAGGTCTTGCCACAAAGCAAATGAACATATCAAAGAAAGAAGAGCCAAGTGTATTATGTAGGTCATTATTTGTCATAAAAATGAATTAAGTTGTGGCAGTTTAGACATGCAACATGAAATGGGAAAAGAAAACTACAAGCCCCAAAGGTAACAGATCAAATAACTTTCCTTTCCCCCTTTTCCTTTTTGCTTTAAGCATCATGTAATCTATCATGTCAGCAGAGTTTTGCAAAGTTGTCTCCTCCTCCTCCGTATCCTAAAATTAATCTCCAGTTTTGCCAATATAAAGACTCTCATGTTTTCATCAGTTCTCCTCTCTGCCTTAAGAGGGGCCTGTGATTTCCTTCTGGTGCCAGAGGCAGATGCTGCCAGACCACTGTTTTTATACTTCCAGGAGGAGATACTGGGTTCGCATTTCCCGTCCCATTTTGCCTCTGTGTAACCAGAGACCTTTGGTGGAAGGTATCCTTAAAATTTTAAATTAATCAATCATCAAGGAGGATTCCATGTTTTATTGTGGTTTTTTATATGTTGGAAGCTGCCCAGAGTTCCTGGGGCAACCTAGCCAGATGGGTGGAGTATAAATAATAAAATAGTAATAATAATAATAATAACAACAACCAAAACTGGAGATGGAGCTTAACACAATGTCTGCTGGGGGGGGGGATCTCCCTCTCCATCCATCCCCAGTCCATATTTTGATTTTATTGTATTGTGTTTTATTTTATTTGCATCTAGCTTAAGGAAGAGCTCTGTGCAACTCAGAAGCTCCCACCTTGCCTTCTGAATACCTGTCTTCCCTAAAACATGTGTGTAAGACAACTCTTGTGCTCCTGCCAACCTAGACATATCAGAATAGCTAAAACCAGCTTCAAAAATGAAAAACCAGCCAGCACAAAACAGGAGAGGCAGTTACTTAAAATGACAGAAGATATTAAAAAGTTGCCAAAAAAAAAAAAAAAAGCTACTTGAAGACCTGAGAGAATTACAGAAAGAAAGGAAAAAAATAATCCTTGACTGGCAATTAAAGGACATTAATGTGGGCATCATACAACCCTATCTAGGGAGAGCATTCCTTTTTTGTTTTGTTTTTGTTTGTATAGCACCCTTTATTCCCAGAAGCTCAAGATGGTCTCCCACCCCCCATTTTATCTTCACAACAGCCCTGCAACGTAGGTTAGGGTGAGAGACAGTGACTAGCCCTCAGTCACTCAGTGAGTTTCAGTGGCTGAGCAGGGGATTCAAATCCTGGACTCAGACCCGAGGCCAGCACACCCCAATGGGTCTCATAATTGCAAAGCTGCTTGATTTGCACTTCCTGAAATGATTCATGAGCTGAAATGCAGCTATTCTTCAAGATTCTGAATTTTGTGATGCCATTCCTCAACTAAACAATATATCCAAATTTGCATCTTACGGGAAACTGCATAAAAATACATTTTTGTTGTTGTTTAGTCATTTAGTTGTGTCTGACTCTTCGTGACCCCATGGACCAGAGCACGCCAGGCACTCCTGCCTCCCGCAGTTTGGTCAAACTCATGCTGGTAGCTTGACCAAACTGTGGGAGGCAGTGGAAGACAGAAGAAGAAGAAGAAGAAGAAGAAGAAGAGGAGGAGGAGTAGTAGTTTGGATTTGATATCCCGCCTTTCACTCCCCTTCAGGAGTCTCAAAGCGGCTAACAATCTCCTTTCCCTTCCTCCCCCACAACAAACACTCTG
Organism: Podarcis erhardii; assembly: GCF_964252035.2. Lineage (NCBI taxonomy): Eukaryota > Metazoa > Chordata > Lepidosauria > Squamata > Lacertidae > Podarcis > Podarcis erhardii. The sequence continues at coordinate 24,610,559 of NC_138503.1, forward strand.
TGAGGTGAGTGGGGCTGAGAGACTTCAAAGAAGTGTGACTGGCCCAAGGTCACCCAGCAGCTGCATGTGGAGGAGTGGAGATTCGAACCCGGTTCCCCAGATTACAAGACTACCACTCTTAACCACTACACCACACTGGCTCTCACAGTGCCTGGCATGGTCCATGGGGTCACGAAGAGTCGGACATTACATTAGTGTAAATATCATGCAACTTTATAGAACGCCCTTCCAGCTGAGGTCTGGCAGCCCCCTCCCTGCTGAACTTCCAGTGCCTAGTGGAAATTTCTTTCTTTTTATTTGTCATCGTTTTAACTGATGTTTGATTTTCTGGTTTTAACGAATTTTCATTCTTATTTTCCTATTGAATCTTTCTAAACTGCTCTGAGACTATGGTAGCTGAGCAGCATATAGATTGTTTAAACAAATAAATATTCATGACTTATGGGGAAATCACTTGCAAAAAAAAATGTATATATTAAGCAAAATTGCAGGTGTAAATTAAAAACATGCACTAAAATAGTGGCAGGCTTTCACAAAGACTTTTTTAAAAAAAAAATCACACTGATGCAGGGATGGGCAAAGTGAGCTTAATGGGTAAAAGATGAGAAACGGAGAAAGACCAAAAATGACATATTCATTCATTCCATCCAGTACTGTGCCTGCTCTACCTGCGGGTGTCAGGAATTGAACCTAGGAAGAAGAAGAAGAGTTTGGATTTGATATCCTGCTTTATCGCTACCCGAAGGAGTCTCAAAGCGGCTAACTTTCCCTTCCTCCCCCACAACAAACACTCTGTGAGGTGAGCGGGGCTGAGAGACTTCAGAGAAGTGTGACTGGCCCAAGGTCACCCGGCAGCTGCATGTGGAGGAGCGGGGACGCGAACCCGGTTCCCCAGATTACGAGTCCACTGCTCTTAACCACTACACCACACTGGGACCTTCTGCAAGCCCAGATCATTGGTCCTGCTGCCTTTGCATTGACTGTAGCAGTGTTCTTTGACCTTTGGTCCCCAGATGTTATTGGACTCCCAACTGCCATGATCCACACACAGGGAAGGTGGGAGTTGTAGTCCAGCAACATCTGGGGACCCAAAGCTGAAGAACGCTGACCTCCACTGCCTGGCAGTGACTCCCCAGGGTTGCAGATGGGAGACATATTAAGCCTTAGCTGGTTGGAGAACTGGATTCATTTGGGAGGGGGGAGTGTCTTTGTTTTGAAAAACCTGATGAGGCATGAGATTTCCAGGGAAGAAAAGCTATTCCTTTTCCTAACGAGGCACAGTACTAACAACTACGGTAATTGCAGAAACTCAGTACCGTCAACCATATAGTTGCAGCTGCAGCTAGGAATTAAATAGGAAACATCTGTCTGGCTGTTAGAGAAACAGAGGAAAACTTTCAGGAAGGAAGGAGGTTACAAGGATGTCCAGGCAGGGGAGTATTCCATCCCTGTCTCATTCTTTCCTTCCACCTTGTTCTATATATTAAAAGTATTGTATATTCTTGGCCTATGCCTTAGCTTAATCTTCCCATAACTAGTGTCCTCCAGTTATTATGTGGACTGCAAGTCCCAGCATTCCTAGCCAGTTCAGCTTTATTTTGCCAGGTGAACCTCTAAGGAGGACATTTATAGAAAACAAATGTTAGTGTGTGTGTGTTTAATATATTGAATCTATACTGTAAATCAGAAACTGAACCAATTAGAAACATGATTCCCCCCCTTTTTTTTTTGGCAATCAGGCCAGATTTTTCTCACCCACCTCCACCCCTAAAGGGCTACCTGTCAATCATCTGACATCATGATGACATCAGGTGCTAGATGGGTGAGACTGCTTCTCAAAGTAGAGACATGGGGTGGTGGATGGCCTCTATTTTGCCAGCACATTCCAAACAGGGAACATCTTGGTGAAGCAGCACCCAGCAGGATTGAACCCCATGCTGTTGGACAGGTGGCCATGGTTTGGGGAAAATGACATTGAGGGGCAACTTGCACCCACTAGTGTAGGCATAGGCAAACTCGGCCCTCCAGATGTTTTGGGACTACAACTCCCATCATCCCTACCTAACAGGACCAGTGGTCAGGGATGATGGGAGTTGTAGTCACAAAACATCTGGAGGGCCGAGTTTGCCTATGCTTGCCCATGGGCAGGAGGTTCCACACCCCTGATTTATAGGATGAGACTGCAATCCTTTTATTATTTACCAAAGAGTAAGTCTCATCAAACTCAATTGGGCTACGATAGATAGATATAGATAGATAGATAGATAGATAGATAGATAGATAGATAGATGATAGATAGATGATGATAGATAGATAGATGATAGATATAGATAGATAGATAGATAGATAGATAGATAGATAGATAGATAGATGATAGATAGATAGATGATAGATGATAGATAGATAGATGATAGATAGATAGATAGATAGATAGATAGATAGATAGATAGATGATAGATAGATAGATAGATAGATAGATAGATAGATAGATAGATGATAGATAGATAGATGATAGATGATAGATAGATAGATAGATGATAGATAGATAGATAGATAGATAGATAGATAGATAGATAGATAGATAGATAGATAGAGTTGGCTAGGTCCAGTGCTTTTTTCTAGAAAAAAGGTGCCAGTACCCACCAGGAAGTTGCTACGGTAAGTGCCACACTTGAAACTCGTGCTTTTCTTCTAGGAAAAACAAATGTGCTGGTACTACGTACCCTTGAGTACCCCCAGAAAAAGAAAGACTGGTTAGGTCCTTTCCCAATCAACTTTACAACTGATAGCACAATTTCAGACAGGTTACGGTACATAGTTCTCATTGAACACAATGAGTGATCAACCTATCTAAATTACTGGACAGACAACAGTCAGGGGACCCATTGTGCACAATGCACCTACCCTCTATAATTCCCTCCCTTTGAATAATAAACAAGTACCATCTCTGTTGTCATTTCAGCACCTACTGAAGACCTTCCTCTTCCAACAAGCCTTCTCAGCTGAGATCTTCCCCAGTCTGCATCTGTACTCGAATTTCTCATAGATTTTAAAATAGAATTGTAGGGTTGGAAGGGGCCCTGAGGATCAATCAGGTACTCCAACCACCCCCAATGCAAGAATATGCAGCTGTCCCTTATGGGGATCAAACCTGAACCCTTGGCATTGTCAGCACCATGCTCAAATCTGATGGTTTTAAAGATGTTTTCCTGCTATTTGTTTGCTACCCTGGGATCGTTTGGGATTTTATTTTATTTTATTTTATTTTATTTTATTTTATTTTATTTTATTTTATTTTATTTTATTTTATTTTATTTTATTTTATTTTATTTTATTTTATTTTATTTTATTTTATTTTACAAAATAAGTCCACATCCCCGCCCCCCAAAATTTTGGGGCTATAACTCTTGCCTAAAAAGCAATTGAAAACTCTTCCCAGTTTTACAGGGGTGGGACCAGGAGTGGCAAGGAGGGGAACAATCCATGAAAATGGAGAGTTAATTCCAGCCCACTATTATAATATATGCTGAGATTTTATATATATTTACACACACACACACACACACACACACACACAAATGCAGACAAAATACATCGCTTAGAAATAAGTCTAACTTCAGTGGAACAGAGACTTCTGTTTAAGTTTCTTGTCTTAAAAAGCAGCTCACCTAAATCCCCTCCCCCATGTAGTTGTTTGTATGAAGACCACCCTCCCCTCCCCTCCCCTCCCGCCACCTTGCCTTCCAGCTTTCATGCACTCCTGCTCCTTTGGCAGAACATCAGCCACAATACAAGCCAGGTCAGAAAGAGATTAGAGAGCTGGCTGCATTAGCAATCCTTCCATATCTCCTCCACTTCCAACCCCCAAGTCTCTTTGAACTCTCCAGTGCAGTAAGTAAAAGTGAGGACGAAAGGAGTGGGAAGGGGATGTGTGTGTGATGTGATGAAAAAGGGGGGGAGAGTGAAAGCAAAGAAGGGGGGAGCTGTGGGCAGGAAAGAAGGAGAGCCGAGAAGGGAATATGAATCAATCAATAGGGGTGGGGCAGGAGAGAAATGGTCCAGCAACCCACATAGACACACACACTCCATCTTTACTAATCGGACTGTGATGTGTTTGACTGTAATGCACACAGCCAGTGCCTCTGCCCTGCCTGGCATAGATGTCACGTCCTTTTAACATCAGCAGCCGCTGGCCTGATTCCTAGCCTCTGAAAACAGGCTCCCAAGTAGTATCGCCCATTAAAAAAAAACAAAAACTGGGGAGGAGAGAGTGTGTAAACGTGTGGGAGGAGGAGAGAAAACCTAGCTGCTGAAATTGCAAAAGGAAAAGGGGGGAGTGTGTTGATGAAGAATCCACCAAGACAGTTCCTGATCGTCCCTTGGCCCCTCAATTTGTTTTTATTCTGGGTTGACTTTTTTCCAGAAAAACAAATGATTGTTGGGTATATTCACAGATGATCTGCAGGAAGCGTGAAACAAAAGGACAGATTCAGACCGGAATTTGCCCTTAATCTCCCTCATTGCTCCCTTTTCATCCTTTTAGTAGATTTTCAAGCTCATTTGTTTCCTCCCAAACACTCTCCCCCCCTCAACAATCTGTCAGATTTGGTTGCTGTGAAAACTTTGCTTGTGTTTCCAAATTAAGAATGAATGGAATTCTTTTTTTTGGGAGGGGGGTTCAAAAGAGAATAAGTCAGAAGAAATCAAAAGTAACAGGAAACAGCAATGTCAAGAAATGAAAATGAGATCATGACTATTTAATCCTGATTTTTAAAAGATTTACACAGCATTTTAAAGTTTGCACTTATCTTGTTCTCCATCAAAGCTACATCAGTGAGTGGGTGGGTTTTGTTGCTATAAGTCTCATTTTACAGAGGGAGGGTGAGTGTGTGTGTGTGTGCATTGCCAAAAGCTCCTCAATGATCTCAGCATCCAAGCGATAATTATACATATTCCTGAGAAAGCAACCACATATCAAATAATATACTGGATAGGGGCAATACTGGATAGGCACACTAGCAGTTCCACCCATGTGGCACCATTACTTCCATCTATGCCAGCAGCCACCAATATGGTGCCCTCTGGGTGCTACTGCACTACAATTCCCATCATCCCTGGCCATTGGCCTTACTGACAGATTGATGGGAGTTGGACGTCAGCAATATCTGGAGGGCAGCATGTCAGCTACATTGGACAGTGCCTGTGTCCCCCCCACTTTACCTTGACTCAGGTAGGAGCTCAAAAAGTTCTGCTCACCTGTAGACTTTGACCAAAGCAACCCCTTGTAGTTTTGCCACAGCATTACGAAGTTACAGTTTTCAACAGCATCCGTTTCCCTCTAATGAGGTACCTCACAGGAGACATAATCTTCCTTCAGGCATTCTACTCATCTGTGAAAGCAACATACAGTACAAGGAGGAATGAGTGTGCTGAGCTCTTCCTTCCAGTGCTGTGGCACTCCACAAATTAAAGCTGAAACATTCTGTTGCCACAGTCGCCAACCATATGCCTGTTATGGGAATCCTGCAAGCAGAAGCTGCGGGGAACAGAACTCTCCCCACTCGTAATCCCCACCAACTGGTATTCAGAGAACACAGCCATTGTGGCTAGCCTTATCCCCCCAAAATTTGTCCAATACTTATTTAAAGGCAACCAATTTAGTGGTCAGCATCACATCTTGTAGGGGTGAATTCCATAATATAATGATTCACTGGGTGAAGACTGTCCAGAATTTTTTTGCAGAGATTCCCATCACAGTTCAGAAACAAGATTATATAGGGTTCTAAATCACACAGGGTTGGAACGCGGGTGGCGCTGTGGGTTAAACCACAGAGCATAGGACTTGCGGATCAAAAGGTCAGCGGTTTTAATCCCTGCGGCGGGGTGAGCTCCCATTGCTCGGTCCCTGCTCCTGCCAACCTAGCTGTTTGAAAGCACGTCAAAGTGCAAGTAGATAAATAGGTACCACTCTGGCGGGAAGGTAAACGGCGTTTCCGTTCGCTGCTCTGGTTCACCAGAAGCAGCTTAGTCATGCTGGTCACATGACCCGGAAGCTGTACGCCAGCTCCCTCGGCCAATAAAGCGAGATGAGCGCCGCAACCCCAGAGTCGGCCACAACTGGACCTAATGGTCCCTTTACCTTTAAATCACACTGGGGATCCCCCACAAGTACAGCAGGCTCCCCGCTTCACACATTCACCCTCTAACTCATGGGGGGGGGCAAAGGGGAGAATGAAGATTAACTTGGTCATCTCAACTCACATGTTGGTTTTTCCAGACAAACATGTGTTCCTCTCTAGATTGTCCTCTGCTCCATATAACATGTGAACAAGGAGTCTGACTTTACTGTAGGTCATACCTGTGTTCAAGTCAATGTCATGTCACTCCCTTTTAAACCATATAACATGTGAACAAGATGAGGACTTTATGACTTTGATGTAAATTAGTCCTGTGTGAACATGTATCCCATATGAACATGTTTATGAGTTTCAGTCACTTGAATGGCCTTGTAGAGCAAAAAGAGAAAGAGAGAGAGAAAAATTTTACCTTCCTGAACCTATGGGGGCAACCATGTCCCTCAGGTCTCCTGTACAGAAAACAGGAGCAAATGTGATAAATTTCCATTCATAAAAATCAAGGCAGTCAAACTGCAAACAGTAGCTTTGAGCAGTAACTGTAACACACGAGCCTGTAAGGTTTTTGTGAACTAGCATATAACTTGTGAAATACATGTGCTTAGCAATTGGCAAAGTTCTTGCATGCTGCAGGGTAGTATATAAATAGTACAGACTATAATTGCTGAATATTATTGAGGTGTGAAGGCCACCATCAGTTTCATGAGGACTTTTTATTGTCTGTTTCTCTGTATGATTTATTTTTGTGTAGACCTCTTAGAAATGCTGGTGATCAAGCAGCATATAAATGTCTTCAGTAAACAAATCATTAGGAAATGTTTCTGAAAATTCATTTCTGAGCTCCAATCTCCCCCCACATCATGAAAGAACTGATATGGATGTTAAAAAGAACTGTGCAAGGTGTGTTTTCACCAACATGCCACCTGAGCCCAAATGAAAGCATAGAAATTCTGGATTAGAATCCTCATCTACTGAGGGCGTAATAATGATTAACATGAGTGATTGATTGATTGATCGATCGAGTGACAGACTAAGTCTCAGAACCAAAGCACTGGATACAAGTACATCATGTGGAACATGGTGATGTTCTGTATGCCTAGGTTTTTGGTGTTGGTATTCTTCCTTGTATTTGGTTTAATCTAATTATGCTATTTAATTCATTTTGTTCTGTGCAATGATGTTTATTTTAAGCTATTAAGTTGGGTTATCTTAATTGTATTGTTATACAGTGTTGTATGGACTGATTTTTTTTGTAATTAATTAATATTATGATTGTTTCTAATATATTTTTGAAATGTTAATAATAAGAATCCCAGTTGGTAACTATATTAGATATGAAATTATTTTTATACATGCAATTGTTTTAACTGTTTTCATACATGTACAGTTGCTTTGTATATAGTATACATCATGGGTAGGCAAACTAAAGCCCGGGGGCCAGATCCGACCCAATTGCCTTCTAAATCTGGCCTGCGGATGGCCCGGGAATCTGTGTGTTTTTACATGAGTAGAATGTGTCCTTTTATTTAAAATGCATCTCTGGGGTTTTTGTGGGGCCTGCCTGGTGTTTTTACATGAGTAGAATGTGTGCTTTTATTTAAAATGCATCTCTAGATTATTTGTGGAGCATAGGAATTTGTGCATTATTTTTTTCAAAATATAATCCAGCCCCTCACAAGGTCTGAGGGACAGTGGACCGGCCCCCTTCTGAAAAAGATTGCTGACCTCTGATATACATGGTTCTACTCTCTACTGGATGCAGAGCAAACTGGAGCGCATGCTCACTACCTGAGCCTTTGCTGAAACAACATCTTCCCAGATTCAACTTGGAGGGCCCAGTGGGAGCTGGCCAGGGTCCTGATTTGCCTTGCCTTGCCTGAAGGAGACCCAGACCGGATGCCACTCAGTTACTAATCATTCCTGTGAACCACAAGCCACAGCTGAACAGGACATGGGCTACCTTGGGAGATAAAGAAAGAAATGACATCACAGGACAGATTACAGAAGACATTACCAGGAAGAAGCGGAGAGGAGTTGATGGCTTGGCATAAGCCGCTCATCTTTTCTATCATCTTGTTAGGCCTCTATTGTCAATTTAGGCCTTAGGTTGTCACCAGCGCAAAGCCTCTCTGCGGGGACTTGTTTGTAGCGCCAAATTCAGCACTTGTCAGCTAGCCTTGTGTTCTCCAAGTACACCTCAGGTGGTATTATTAGCTTCTGCAGGTTCACCTCATCTTGAATCTGCTTATTTTAAAGGCCTTCATTTCCCAAGACAACTGCAGGGTATGCCTTCAAGGAGTCTGCTTTTTTTATTTATATTTTTATGCATGTAGCTTTCTGATGAAATATCTCTGCTTCATTCTTTTCTCTCTTTATTTTTCTTTTCTTTACGTTCCCCTATCAAACTGGAATGACCACCATCTCTTGGGACCAGGCTGGTTTCCAATCCAATCCAGAAGTGCAAGAGCAGAGAATCAAAGTTTTACACAGCAGATCCTTTCTAAATAGACACTTTATGTAACGCCTTGGCTAGGAGTGGCCAATCAGTAGAGCTTCTTTTTCTCAGCACAGCTTGCTTGTATGAAACAGCCAGCCCACACAGCTACTACCACCGACATGGAGGCATCCTTCTGAAAGACGTTCTGCACATTTTTATGCCAAATGTCAGCTTGGCTGCAGGGAGTTCCCAGAAGTAGGCACACAAAATGCTATCCAGCCATCTTCAGAAGTCCACTCTGCAGCGGGTGCAGATTTTTCCTCAGGGTTTACTCCCAAAGCCTTTCTCACAAATGAGCATAGCCAAAAGACCTCATCTACGTGTAGGGCTTATGACATCACCAGCCCACATCAGCATATGAGGTCTAGCATTAATCCTCATTGAAACTAAAGGGCATATTTCCATTAAAGAGAGAGGAAACACAATGACAGGGAAAGTCGTTTCAGACAATGGCAAGGAAAGTTTGGTTCCAATTGATCGTGGCTCTTTGAGACAGGTCTGGACATTAAGGAATGCAAATGGTGGAGGGTGCCAAGGGAAAATGGAAAATTGGGAACTTTCCCCCCAATTTACAAGTGATACCGCAATAATTTCCCTTTCTGAAAAAGCCTGTGCAGCTTTGAAAGCCATTTCTGATCATAAAATAGTTGCAAAGCAGGGAAAAATGAGTAGAATTGTGAGCTATTACCCAAATTCCCTTCTTTTGAAGATTTTCTCATCCAAACATCACTACATTCTCTCTCTCTTTTTTTTAATCATTTCCCCTTCTACGTTCCACCATTCATCCTAAAGACAGTCAGGGATCTAAATATATATTAATTAGAACTCTGGAGGCTGGCAACACGGAGATACAATTATCCTAAACTGATGCTATTACAGGCTCTGATAGCTTCATTTAAATTCCTGAATAAAACATGAAATATCTTTAATGAGAAATGACTATAGTTGTCAGGAGGGAGTAGTTGCAATAGTGTTACTAGCTGGAGATTGGAGTGATGAAGATGTAATATGAATACCTTCAATTTGATATAAAAATGACGGCTGTTAAGCAAGGATGTATCCCCCTTTTGAGACTTGGTTTTGGGCTCCTGCTCAAACAGCAGGTGAAAGAGAAGTGGAAATCTAAGTCAAAGAAATTTGTGGGCATTTGGAAGTTAACTCTGGGCAGACACTTGGCTGGAGGCACAGGGGTACTTCCTGACATCCCCTTTTCAAGTTCCCTCCTTCCTTACTCACCCCCTTTAACAGAGCAGTAGCTCACCTTTTTCAGCCAAGGGCCAGATTCTCTGCACCAACTTGGGCCCTAGATTGTGAGCGCCCAGCTGCATGCACATGCTTGTGTGACATGATGTCATGGTATCACTCGCGCCATCACATTGGCACCTGCTTCAGCCCTGGTGTGTGCTTCTGGAAGTGGGGCCCTGTAGGGTGGGGGGAGACCATGGTCACCTACATTAAAAAGGTGAGAGCATTCAGAGAAAATTATGCAGAGTAGCCATATTTTGCTAATGGGGTGATTTTGTGAGGGGGAAGAGAAGCTGGGAAATTTCAGCTCCGCATTCATCAGAGTCTATTACTCTGATTCTAACCCCACCCCTAAGTGGGCAGTGCTTGGAAGCTGAGGCCAGAATGCAACTCCATTCAATACAGCACAGTGATAGGCCTCCTGGAAGAAATGGGATTTATTCTGCTCTTGCTTGAAAGCAAAATTTAGGCCGTCTGTTCCTCTTTCTTTCTTTTTAAAAAAGGCATCTGTTTACAGCATGATGGTATAAATGCTTTTAATGGATTGCACACATATTCTTTCTGCGGGGTGCCTACCTAACTATTATTTTAATTACAGATAGGTAGCCGTGTTGGTCTGCCATGGTCAAAACAAAATAAAAAAATTCCTTCCAGTAGCACCTTAAAGACCAACTGAGTTAGTTCTAGGTATGAGCTTTCGTGTGCATGCACACTTCTTCAGATACACTGAAACAGAAGTCACCAGACCCTTCTATATAGTGAGAAGGTGGGGAGGGGTATTACTCAGAAGGGTGGTGGGAATGGGTGATTGGCAGATAGCTGCGATGAGCCTGTTGACGACTCTTAACGACTGCAATAGGTCTAACAGGAAAAAGCAAGGGGTGAGAAGGTGAAAAATGGCTTTGTCATGTATAATGAGATAAGAATCCAATGTATTATTTTAATGACAGCATTGCTTGGTTTTTCACCTGCTATGCATTATCATTACTCCTATTGAAAGTGCTTTGCAAACATTAACAATCTGAGCTTTCCCCACATGACCTCAGGAATTGGGTAAGCAAGAATTTGCACCAGCCAACAGACGGCTGCAGGTACACAAGCCTCCCCTGCATCCTGCATCCTGCACCCTTTTCGTAAAGAGGAACCAGGGACATCCTGGCCATTGGGCAGAGTGAGGCCATTGCTTCAGGCGGCAGACATTGGAGGAGGTGGGGAGTGAGGGTGAGGTGCTGTGAGACAGAGTTCTCAGACCCTCCAAGTGTCCCTATTTCCCAAGGACAGTCCCAGATTTACAGAAGCCGCCCCGGTTTCTGATTTGATCCCAGATTGTACCCACTTTTCCTTAGGACGTCCCTATTTTCATTGGAGAAATGTTGGGAAAGCACCCACATCAAGAAAATACATAGGAAGCCACCTTATGTGGAGTTTGACCATAGGTTCATCCAGCTCAGTGCTGTCTACATTGAATGCCAGTGGTTCTCCAGGCCTTCAGACAGAGAGTCTTCTCCAGCCCTGCTCAGGAATGCCTGTAGTGGAGGCGGGTCCTGCTGTGATGTCAAAAAACAAACAAACAAACATGGCAGCTGAGTGGGCCAAGGGGAATGCCAAGGGAAAAGCCTTTTTCCTCCCCAAAGAGAACACAGTGGAAACAGCTGTGGCATTCAGCAGTAGGTAGTCTTCTTCTGCATGGGGGTCAACTGGTAAACTGAAGGAGGTTGCTGTGGAGTGTGGAGAAAGCACGTTTGCTTGCTGAGTGGGATTGCAAGGCAGCTGATATGCATAGCTGGCAGCTGGCTGAAGCTTGCCAAAGGACCTGGCAGGTGTTGGTGGGCAGGAGCCAGTGGAGTTTGTATTTGGAAGCTAGTTGATGCTGCGAGACTGAATTAGACTGTTATAAGCTAGTTGAAATTCCACATTTGGAAGCCTGTTGGCAGAAGCTGTGTGGATATGTGAATGAATGGGGAGTAGCTGATGAGTGAATGGGTCTGTGTTTGTGAATGGGGAGTTTCAAATGTGGTCGATATGAAGGTTGTGTGTCAGGGGTGATGTAGGTCATCCTCCAGATGCAACATGCATGGGAATTACTCATTCTGGGGTGGCAGAAGTTGCCCTCCAGGTAGAGCATGAGTGGATGAACTAATGACTATTCATGGGTGGAAGCGAGTGGAGATTGGCAGGCTGGAGTCAGGGATGAAGTTGCCACACCTGTGGATGTGCCTGGATGATGCTGTCAGATGGGAGCCAGTCCCCTCACTGTATTTGTGTTTGTGTTTCAGGGATGTTGGAAGCCGGCAAGGTTTTCCCCAAGACCACCCTGTGAAAGTAGAGAAGAGAACCACAGGTCTTAAGCAAACCACCTTCCTTTTCTAAATAAGTAACTTTCTAAATACATCTAAGTAGTGTTCCTTACATCTCCCAACCATCCAAGATGGATAACGGGAGGCTGTGCCGACTTCTAACTTCTAACTGCTACCTACTGACTGCAGACTCCCTGTGTCACAAATGGACAGGGTGGCTGAGGGGAATAGAGACTGTCGGTTGTGGGAGCTGGTGGAGGAAGAGAACAGCCCCATCAAAAGGAGAAGGCAACTCTGGAGAAGTTGGGGCACATAAAGGGAACCCGGGTCGACTCCCTTCTATTTGAGTTGCCAACATTTTGCTCTTTCTCATAGCTGCTCCCTCTCCAAAAGAAAAAGCAAGGGGTTCTGCCTCCAGTGGGCAGAAAAGAGTCTTACACTTACACACACACACACACACACACACAGAGAGAGAGAGAGAGAGAGAGAGAGAGAGAGAGAGAGAGAGAGAGCACACTGTTCTAATAAGGAAGAACTTCTAGATGTGCAGTCCTTTGGATTGTAGTCACTTGGAGGCTTATTGTAATTTCTTCATATTTGTGCTTCCCTAAAAAACATGAGAAGGGAGTTGTTGTTGTTATCCTGCCCTTATGCAGAGTGCAAATTGGCTAACAAAATACAATGGTACCTCGGGTTAAGAACTTAATTCGTTCCGGAGATCCGTTCTTAACCTGAAACTGTTCTTAACCTGAAGCACCACTTTAGCTAATGGGGCCTCCTGCTGCCGCCGCACAATTTCTGTTCTCATCCTGAAGCAAAATTCTTAACCCGAGGTACTATTTCTGGGTTAGCAGAGTCTGTAACCTGAAGTGTCTGTAAGCTGAAGTGTATGTAACCTGAGGTACCACTGTATAAAAGCACAACACTGAGACATGTCACCTGAATCTTACGGACTATAAGCACTATTTGGTCAAGGTTGATCTTCATTCAGGTCAACATACCCCGAAAGCCCTACTCACAGGAATTTGACAGGGAACCCAGAGTAGTAAGCCATGGAAGCTGGTCCATTTGGGTGAATGGACCTACTAACCTCAGGCTGCCATCAGCCTGGCCCCACCAGCCTGACTTCTTGTATCCAGTCCAGGGGCAGCCTGTCTATTTAATTCTTAGTCTCAGTGCTGCCCATGTAGAACTGAGCAGGAGGCAAAAACAGAATGACTTGGCTGCGCCTGCCATTGGTTCTGGCTCTTTGTGCTATCAGTCCCAATGGGCAATCCTGAGCAAAGGAGTCAATTCCTAAGGGCTGAGGTCCCTTTGCCCCCCTCCCATTAAAATATTTGAGTGGGCCAGGTCCCCTTAAAGTTGATGGGCATTGCCATTCAAATGGTGTGTGTGTGCCGTGTCATCTGATCAATTATGTTGGGTGGGGCTAACCTGCTCCCCCATATTTTATTCAGATTGGCAGCCCTGCCTGAGACACCTTCCCACCATACCAAAAAGAGCCCCGCCTGAGCACCACTTCTCTGCAACAGCGTTTGCAGTCACGGCCCAGACGACGAAACCTTGCACGAGGCTACGCTGCTTGCATCTGCGTCTATCCAAATGACAGCTTCCGTCTGCCAGGCCCACCGTGGAGACCAGGAGAGAGAGAGGCATTAAAAATTAAAGGAGAGCGCTCGAGGTTGGCTCCCATTCTTAGGTTTATAGGCAGCAAAACTCTTGACAGGTGGCTGCTACGCGGCCTCTGAGACACATTCCTCTGGATTTTATTTTTTAATTAACTTTTTTACTCCCAGCATTTCATCCGTTCCTCTACCTTTAACTTTTTTCAAAATACGACTTTTGGGGGGCAGAGGAAATATATTTGGGTCCTTCCCACATCATCATCATAAAAAAAAAGAGAGAGAGATCACATCTGTCTGGCCAGAGAGGAATCTGGGCATGTAAATAAATAACCATTATTATTACAGTACTACTACTATTATTATTTTGCATTTCGATAGACAGCCGTTTTCCAAAGCGGTCAAACCACTTCACAGACATCACTGCAGAAATGTTTACAGCAAACCTAGGAACTTATAGAAAGCTGCCTTATACTGAGTCAGCCCTCTGGTCCATCCAGCTCAGTAGTGTCCACACTGACTGGCAGAGGCTTTCCAGGGTTTCATGCCGCATACACAGAATACAGAATGCGCTCTACGTGGGGCTACCTTTGAAGGTGACCCGGAAACTGAAATTAATCCAGAATGTGGCAGCTAGACTGGTTACTGGGAGTGGCCACCAGGACCACATAACACCAGTCCTGAGAGATCTGAATTGGCTCCCAGTATGTTTCCGAGCACAATTCAAAGTGTTGGTGCTGACCTTTAAAGCCCTAAACGGCCTCAGTCCTGTATACCTGAAGGAGCGTCTCCACCCTCATCGTTCAGCCTGGACACTGAGATCCAGCACCGAGGGCCTTCTGGCAGTTCCCTCATTGCGAGAAGTGAGTTTACAGGGAACCAGACAGAGGGCCTTCTCGGTAGTGGTGCCCACCCTGTGGAAAGCCCTCCCTTCAGATGTGAAGGAAATAAGCAGCTATCCTATCTTTAAAAGACATCTGAAGGCAGCCCTGTTTAGGGAAGTTTTTAATATTTGATGCTGTATTGTTTTTAACACTCGATTGGGAGCCACCCAGAGTGGCTGGGGAAACTCAGCCAGATGGGCGGGGTATAAATAATAAATTATTATTAATTATTATTATTATTATTATTATTATTATTATTATTATTATTATTATTATTTAAATCACAGCCCTCACCCCACCCCCAAAAAGAATCTTGGGAACTGTAGTTCGTTAACAGTCCTGGGAATTCCAACTCTGTGAGGGCTAAACTATAGTTCCCAGGATATTTAGGGGGTGCTTTAAATGAATGGCATGTCTGCAGTTTCAGGAGGAGATCCCCCCTCCCAGCACTGCTTGGAAATACCGTAAATTGAACCTGGGACCCGCTGCATGCAATTGTCTACCACTGAGCTATGACCCCCCCCCCCAAGATAGAATAGAGTCCAGTGGTTCTCAACCTGTGGGTCCCCAGATGTTGTTGGACTACAACTCCCATTATCCCTGAGCTCTTGCTAGCTAGGGGTGGAATAGACAAACAGAGCAGGACATGGGAACATGCCTGGATGTGGAAACCCCGCCTCTTATAAGGCAGCTGCATCCCATCATTCAGTGTGGTGTTTTATTTTTATTTTTATTGTTTTTGACAATTATTATTATTTATATCCTGTCTTTTTTCCATACCAGGATTCAATGAGGCTTACAGATACAAATACAATGATTTGGGAAATGATTTATAATGAGATGAAAAAAATATTAAGATATACTTTTGTGAAAAAACCAGAAGCTTTTCTTTTAGGTATTGTAGGAAAGGACATAAGAAGAAAGGACTATAAGCTTTTCCAATACGCAGCAACGGCAGCCAGAATCCTGTTGGCCCAAAAGTGGAAACAAGAGGAGATACAGACGATAGAAGAATGGAGATTAAAATTGATAGACTATGCTGAATTGGACAAATTAACTGGGAAAATTAGATATACTAAAGACCAAAAGTTCATCGAGGACTGGGGAAAATTGGTGGATTATCTGAAAAACATTTGTGGTATAAACACAACATTAGTGGGATTTCAAGAGGCACTGTAAAAATACAAATAAGTATTGTTTATTAAAAAAAAAGGGAATAAGGAGGAATAATGGCAATATGGAAAAAGGGAATGTGTACTAAAGGTATAAGTACGAATGATCTCAGAGGCGCTGAAGGAAGTTCAAAACAGGTATAATATGTTGTATTCGATATAAAATGTATAACTGGATGAAAACTAATAAATTTATTTACAAAAAAACAACAACAACAAATACAATGATCTCAACTTTTTAGAGATACCGTAAGCTTTTAGAGAACAGCTTTGATTCTGCATGTGAGTTTATCAAAGAAGCTGCAAGTAACCTCAAAGGTCATGTGGTCCAGCCCCCATCTGACGCAAGGCATCCCCTGCTGCAGCATCCCTGATAGATGACCAACCAGCCCAGACTCAAAACTTCTAATGAAAGAGAGTCCAAATGCTTCCAAGGCAATCTGTCCCACCATCAAAGAGCTTGTATCATCAGAAACATCTTCCTAGCCTTTAGTCAAAATCTCATTTCTCTTCATTTAGACTACAGGCCCATCACCTGTGTGTCAGCCCTTCAGATACCGGAACATGGAAATACTAACTACAGCCTCAGAATGGTCTCTGCTCCAGGGTAAACCTACCCAGCTGCTTCAAGCTTTCCTCACAGGCTAAGGGGCTTTATCTAAGTTAAAAGTTGCTTGGTGACATATTTGTTCTTCTAGTGATATGTTTTGCACCAGCAGAACATGCTTGTGCAAGAGAAAGTGTAAGCAGGTGGCTGATAACTATGTCGCACAATAGATCACACAATCTGTTGCACAATGACTTTCTGCTAGCACAACTGCTAGCCTGGATTGTGCAGCATTTTGAGGGCTTTGAAAAAGCTGAAAAGACCCTGGAAACATAACAAAGCAAATGTGCCACTTTCCTCCTTTCCATTTGTATTTTTCTAGTACCATTTAAACACCTTTTGTCACACACAGAACAAATATACAAAAGGCAGGCGAGACCAGGCCTTCACAATTACTGATAGCAGAGAAGATTTCATTGTTTGCTAGAATAATACTCCCTTATCTACTAGGGATGAGGGAGAAAACTGATTTTGTTCCTTATTTTAATGAGAAACTACTTAATTCACACTTCTCAAAAGAACATGCAGACTGAAATGTAACTTTCTTTCACAATTCAGATGGATCCAAATTTCGAGATGCGTTTCTCCAGCCAAATGGTGTTTCCAAAAATGCACATATTAGAGGAAAGCGTGCATAAGAGCCATGGTTGGCATTGGTTGGCATCTGTCTGTCTCAGGAGATGATGGAAGTGTGCAGCTTCAGGGGTGAAGTCAAGCCATTGGAGAGTTACAGCACCTGCTGTGACTGCAGAGGCTGATGTGGGAGAGACATGTTTTGTTGCAGCCAGGGAAGATGATGGCATTCAGTTGTGCTGAGGCAGATTACCATGTGCTCCTCCAAGTGGTCATTCCTCCTGTGGTCACTGCTGTGGATAAACAACATGGATGATTGTCTGCAGCTGCTATATGGTTGTCTGAAATGGATTCTCATATGGTGGGGCTAATGTTGCCAGCCTTCAAGTCACATTTGCAGACATCGTTGTAACACAGGGGTAGTTTGCCAAGAGGTCTGGTAACCGAAGTCAGCTCCCCATAAAGCACATCCCTGGGGATCCTGCCATCTTCCTTTCTGTCAACATGACCAAGTGAGCATATGTCACTGAGGCAGGAATGTGGGCTTGGGGAAGCACACCTGAGTTTTAGACTCTCCTGCTGTGTGGTGCCCAAAATCTTCCTAACACAGCACATGTGGCATCGCTCCTGGTAGGTGTAAGTTGCTCATAAAGTAGTCTGCTCAGTACACAAGACTGGTAGACATTTATCTCAGTGTTGTCATTAGCATCACATTCTCCCATGACCTATTGGAGAAGGCAGCCATAGCTGCCTTGCCAATACACTTGTCCAGAGCAAGATTGAGGTTGCTGGTTATGGTGGAGTCCAAGTAGACAAAATTGTCCACCACCAGCATGTGTGTTGTCACAAATGTGGATGCCTGGAGTGCTGGCGATGTCCTGACCCAGGATGTTGGTCTTTGTCAGGCTTATGGTAAGGCAAAAGACCATGCAGACTTGGGCAAAATAGTCAATAAGACTCTGTAGAGCTTCCTCATAGTGTGCTGTCAAGGCTGCACCATCTGTAAACAACAATCCATTTGCAAATAAGTATAATACATTAGTGAAAAATAACATACCCCCCCCCCAAAAAAGCATTAGTGGAAATTGCTTGCAAAGAAATTGTATACCTTGCGAAAAATTCACACTAAAATTCTGGTGAATTTTCAGGAAGATTGAAAACAAATCACTTGCTGTAGAGATGTGGACAAGTTTAATTTAAGATTGGAGAAATGGTGAGAACCAAAATTGGTACCTCAGACTATCCCACGTGTCAACATTCTTTTTATGGTAAAACAGTATATATATATATATATATATATATATATATATATATAAAATACACACACACACACACACACACACACACACACACACACATATATATATATATATATATATTAGAAAATCTTCACTGCCATCATCCATCATCCATTCCTCCCAAACTCTTAGCTTCCTGGCCTCCTCCATATCCAACACATTCCAAACAGAACACTTAGGCTTCCATGGGATGTTTTCATCCCCTGCTTTTCATTCCATTAAGAGGAGATGAAAGCAAGCAAAGGATGTGCTTTTGCGTGGGCACCATCACTGTCAGCAGCCCCCCCCCCCGCTCTTCCTCTCCCCTTCCTGCAAAAAGATAAACATACAGACTTCAGAGATAATTAAATAAAAGTAGAAAGCTGCTGGGATGAGACAGCCTTTCTTTAGGCAGGGATTAACCAGTATGCTTGAAACACAGTGAGGTGATAAGGCATTTTGCTGCCTGAGACAAAGGACAAGACAATGTCCCTCCTCCCCTCCCAAAAAATCCATATGCAGAATCGGATACTTGACTGTGTGCTGGGCCGGGGCTAACCTGTAAAACATGGTCCAGGTCTGGTCCAGAATCCGAAAGTTCCGCTGAGAGTCAGTCCAACAGAACCAAGGCAGGACATGAGGCAGGAAACCAGGCAAGGACAGGCACAGGATCTCAGGCAGGATCTAGCATACAGCAATGTTGCTCCCACAACCTGGGGCGGGGTCCGACAGCCTTTTATCTTTGTCGGGGTAGCGGCCGGTCCTGATCCCCCAGCAACTCACCTCCCTGTTTCACCTAAAGGCAAGCACTCCTCCTACAAGTACTCAGCTCTCTCCTTCTCTCAGACCTTAGTCTCCGCAGCTCGGGAGACATTAGTGGGTTACTAGACCCAGGGGCCACCTCAGTGTCCCCTGACCAAACTGGTAGTGGAGCAGCTTTAAGTGATGGCCCAGCTGATGGCAATGAGGTAATCCCCACATCTGGAGCCAGGGCAGGCTCAGGCCCCTGACTGGGCCCAGCTGGTGTTTGTTGCAGGGGAACCTGTGCAGACTGGGACTCTTCAGGATCAGACCCCAGACTTGGTTCAGATGATACCTGAGGCAAAGGATCCAGTGCAGACTGAGACTCCTCTGTTTCCGAGTCTGAGCCCGAGTCCCAGGCCATCACAGACTGCCTCAATTGCACTTGAACATAGCAGGCTAGTGTAGTGGGTACAGCGAAGGCTGTGTGGTTTCCCCTGCCTCCAAATAGCTGCCTTCTGAGGCAGTTGCCTGACTTGGCCCAAGAGCAGAGCTGGCCCTGAACGCAGGACCGAGGGGGCCAATTGCAGCTTAATTGTTTGCCCACTGGGACTGGTGGGATGGAAACCAGAGTGGCCAACAGTTGGTGGAACCAGAGCCAATGATAAACAGAGCCAACTAAGGTCTAAACCACTGAGCCTCATGGGCTTGCCGATCAGAAGGTCAGCAGTTTGAGTCCGTGCGACAGTTGCTCTATCCCAGCTCCTGCCAACCTAGCAGTTCAAGAGCATACCAACATGAGTAGATAAATGGGAACCATTCCGGCAGGATGGTAAACAGCATTTCTGTGTGCTCTGGCTTCTGTCACGGTGTCCCGTTGCACCACAAGCTGTTTAGTCATGCTGGCCACATGACCCGAAAGCTGTCTGCGGACAAATGCCAGCTCCCTCAGCCTGAAGTGAGACGTGAGCCACAACCCCATAGTGAAGTGAGACGTGAGCCACGCCCTTGACTGAACTTAACCATCCAGGGGTCCTTTACCTTTACCTTTTTACCTTCCCTTTTTGCATGCAGCTTTGATTAATATAGACATTGGTAAGTATGCTATTTTCAATAATGTGTGCATGTATATGCGAGATGAGCGCAGCGCCCCAGAATCAAGTTTGACATGACTTAGCCCAGGGTCCTTTACCTTTACCTCCCACCAACAGTCTTCTAAAAGGGGATAACTGAGGCTAAGCAGAAGGAATCTGACAACCAGTCCAACCCCTAGGCTGGTTTTCAATAAAGTCAGGCAGGCGTGGGCTGGTCAGGGCTGTGGGCAACCTGAGATAGGGGGAAATGGGGCATTGCCTCACCAAATCGTCCGTTCTCCCCTCCAGCCCAGGTCTGAAGAGGTCAGGCAGAACTTCTGATTTTATTTATTTTTTGATAGGCTAAATTCACATGATTTTAGCTAACCAAAAGGATTCAAAGCATTTATGGTATCTCCTTGAACAGTTCCCAAGAGATAATAGAGAAACACGGCCAATTCTGGGATGTATTTCTGGCATTTTGTTATCAGCTATGTCAGAAGGCCTGTGTGGCCGAATGTCAGGGATGACAGAAGTTGTAGCCCATAACATCAGCCAGGGTAAATCTGGTTAGAACACTGTGGGAGGATTAGGGAGACCTGGGTGCGATTCCTCATTAAGGCATGAAGCTCACTGGGTGATGGTGGGGCAAACATTATCCCTCAGTCTAAAGTATCTCTCAGGATTGTTGGGGGGGGGGGACCATTTATGTTGCCTTGAGAAAGTGGGATATAAAATAAACAAAAATATTATTTTGGATTTTAAATCAGTGGAAGGCAATCTATTATCCCCTTTCTATTCCTACACAAGAGGAGGAGGAGGAAGGATGATAAACCCTTTGAGAGCGTGCAATTGTGAGGATTATGGTCCCCGATCTAAAAATGGGGGTGTTACAGGTGTGTCTCCCTTTCCGTTGTGAAATGTTAGACTGGTTGTGTGTGTGTGTGATTCCCTACTGGTGTTTCCCCGGCGGAAGTCTCTTCCAAACTTGGCCAGGAATTAAATCTTGCAACGCCGCTATTGCCTTGCTAATGAGGAAAGAGGGCCGACACCCTATCCAAAGCTTTTGGAACGATTTTTCCTTAACTGCTTTCTGCAAGAATTCAGCAGCCCTTTAAATTTTAAACAGCCCATTCTCCCAGCTGCGCTAAGTGGCACACCCGGGAAGAAAAGTGGTTTTAAATTTGCTGGTACGCGCGGCCCTGTGGCGTTAATGTCATTTATCAGCAGAATAGGGGCTCCCAGCAAAAGGCTCACAGATGGGGGGTTTAATTACAAAAAATTAATTTTCAGCTGTGCATTTCGGCGCATACCTGACAATAACAGCTTCTTTTCTCTCCGCTTTGAGTGCCTTCTAAATGCTGCACTGAGGAGAAGGTGGCAAACTTCCGCTTGCAGCAACCGCTCAGTGATATCCTAAACTAAATTCAGTATAATGACACACATACTAGACTGGAATGAATCTGCTTCTCCTGGCATGCTTTGGTGTGCGAAAATCTCACCAAAGATGGTCTTTTCCTCAGTGGATTTGCCTGTCAGAAAACTTAGTCACACTTAAATGGAACCTCCAAGTTCAGTAGCTGTATATCTCTGAATTCCAGATGCTGGGAGAGTTGGATGCTAGCATCATGTCCTGCTTGTGGGTTTTTCACATGTAGGAATAATCATCCCAATTTTGCATGTATTCACTCATCAGTCTGTACCATCCCATTTCTACACTATTTCTGGGTTTGTTTGTTTTAAAGAATAGTATCAAAAGTCATATTTAAATAGACATTTTATCTCTATGTGCTGGTTTCTAAATTTATTCTACCTAAATTATGTATTGGGACGCGGGTGGCGCTGTGGGTTAAACCACAGAGCCTAGGACTTGCCGATCAGAAGGTCAATGGTTCGAATCCCCGAGATGGGGTGAGCTCCCGTTGTTTGGTCCCTGATCCTGCCAACCTAGCAGTTCAAAAGCACGTCAAAGTGCAAGTAGATAAATAGGTACCACTCCGGCGGGAAGGTAAACGGCGTTTCTGTGCACTGCTCTGGTTCGCCAGAAGCGGCTTAGTCATGCTGGCCACATGACCCGGAAGCTATATGCCGGCTCCCTTGGCCAATAAAGCGAGATGAGCGCCGCAACCCCAGAGTCGGTCATGACTGAACCTAATGGTCAGGGGTCCCTTTACCTTTACCTTTAAATTATGTATTTGTTTACCTTGCATCTCCTTCCCCACCTCTCAACCAAGATGGGGGGGTACCTCCCCTCCACCCAGGATTGCACCCTCTGCTCAACACCTAATTTGGTCTTGGCCAAATCCTGTGCACAGCCCTAGTAAATGCTCACTCTAATGGAATGAGTTACTTAGTGCTACGCAATGGATACAACCCATCCTGTATAACCATTGTGGCAGGTACCATTTTAAAAACTCCATTTCTTTAAACAGCCTTAATTGTTGCTAACACACTATTCTGGAGATATATATATATATGCAGTAAAAACTGGGCTTTCTGTGGATCGTGAAAAAGACAGAAGAATCACAGGGCAAATGGTGAATGACACTGATTGGGTGGATGCCCCATAAAAAATGAGTAAACAAAGCATGGCAATTCCACAATAAACTCCCATTGTGGAAACATCCTGGAACAGTTTTCAGGATTATGTAGATTTGTTTCTGTGAATATTGCTTTGAATATTTGAAGCTCACTATAAAGTCTAAATATTTAGTACAAGTGGACACTTCAACAAAATGTTGCAGTGCATCCTCCTAGCAGGAGTGTGGGGAACTGTTGGTCCTCCCAGGCATGTTGGTACTGATGGGATTTGTAGTGCAGCAAAATCGGGAAGGCCAAAGGTTCTTCCCACCTGCTCTTCTCCAGGGTTCCAACTATGGAACCAGACAGCCAGTCATGTCCAGCTACGCAATACTCCTTCCCATCCTTTTCCCCTGCCCCATTTTTCTTTTCCAGCTGGCTTTTCATGGTTACTGAGCATACTCATTAAGCACATTTAAAGCACTTGGCTTCCCCAAAAGCGTCTTGAGAACTGTAGTTGACCTCTCAAAGAAGTACAATTCCCAACACACTTAACAAACTATAGTTACCAAGATTCTTTGAGGGGAGCCATGTGCTTTAAAAGTATGATATGGATGTGACCTTTGTTTTTAACAGTTCACACCATACTCCTTGGGACAGAGTGCCCTGTAAATCAAATAGATATTGTTTTGTGGCATCGAGGGACACCAGAAAGCTGCTTAGAGGTCCCTTCTAAAGGCAGATGGGTTTATTTTTAGTGGGTGCTGGTAGTGGAAATATTAATATGATAATCATCTTCCAGATGAGGTCGTTCCAAACAAGGATACACTTATTCCTATTGTCAAACAGGGGAGGGGGGGAAATTAACCTTTGTATTAACCTTCCAAAAAAGAAATCAAATAAAAAATAAGAACAATTCCTCCTTTCAACCAGCCAGCAGCTTTAGAGCTGTGGCATGTTTTCCATAGGAAAAAAAAAGAGAGAGATTTCTCCAAAAGATCTGTATGAAAGAAAACTGACTTTTGGAAAGTACGAATGTGAATGTGGTTTATCTTCCTTTCTCCCTCTCCCTCTCCATCTATTCCTCCTTTCTCTCCCCATCCCGCATCACACCAGGGAAACAGGGACCCCTCTGATAAATTGTTATGGATCACTATGGTTACGGTTCAAAGAGGAGTCAAAAAGCAATTTTGATGGGATGCATAAGAGAAGGTTGGGAAGAAATGCCCCTCTTTGTCAGGATTTCAGGACAGCTGTAACAACATTTCAGAATCCATGCAAGTGTGAAATAACAGTGATATTGTAGAGCACTAAATGCTAGCATGCACAGCACACACTTGCAAACACCCTCCCCTGATATTAATGTCACATTATATAAGAGAGCAGGAAGTGTTTGCTACCTGTTGTGTTTCCTGTCTTTTAATTAAAGAGCATTAGGGTGAATCAGGAGACAAAGTGGGAAAGGAAAAAGAATAAGGGTAGCCAACAAACCCAATAAATCCATTCATGGTCACTTAGGTCATCTGAGGAAATTTTACTCACTGGTAACTAGGGATGGGCAAATCTAACAATTGTGGATCCCTTCTTATCCTTATCTTTCCACTTTTAAGTTCAGTTCCACACACACACAGACACAAACACACAGAGACACACCCTCCTGAAAATTCATCTGCATTTTAGTGTGTATTTTTCCTAATCTACACATTTAGAATGCAATTTTGCCTAATCCACACACTTTTGCAAACTACCAGCTGTTTTGTGTTACCTTCACTAATTCACACTTTTCCTGTCGTACCTTGGTTCTCGAATGTAATCTGTTCCGGAAGTCTGTTTGACTTCTGAAACATTCGAAAACCAAGACACAGCTTCTAATTGGCTGCAGGAGCTTCCTGCAATCAAGTGGAAGCTGCATCGGACGTCAGGCTTCTGAAAAACATTCAAAAACCGGAACACTTACTTTTGGGTTTTTGGCGTTCGGGAGCCAAAACGTACAAGTACCAAGGCATTCGGGAACCAAGGTACGGCTGTATGTACACATTAGTTGGCTGGAGAACTGCAGTGGAAAATTCGGAGGAATGCACATTTTGAAGAAATGCTTTCGTTTCATTTCACATACTGTTTCATAATGTACAAGTTAGATAAATTCACCTTTAAGCTGAATTTCTCCTCCACTCCTGTTGGCAATGGACCATGCAAACTTCCATAGGGCGGTGACCTGGAAATGGCAGGTATGATGTATATTCAAAATCTGGAAAATGTATAAATTTAAAAAATACAACACAACACATATTGTTTCATAAAGTACACGTTAGATAATTTCACCTTAAATTGAATGTCTCTTCCACTCCTGCTGGCAATGGACCCTACAGACTTCCACAGGGAAATGGCAGGGATCAAACCTGGGACCTTCTGCATGCAAAGCATGTGTTCTGCCATTGAGCTACAGGCCTTCTTCAGTGAGAACTAGATGATTATTTGTATTAGATAACATTTAAACACTTTAATACCTTTTCCCCCATTTTCATATATATAATCCAGAGATTTGTTTGCTATAATTACATTTCAAATCTGTTAGACAAATCCAAATCCATTGTGGGGGACTCTGGAAGGGAAAAGATTGCAATCCAAGAAGTCAGTCTCCAGTTCATATTGCAGAGCCTCTCTCCTGGAAGATGCTGGGAAAATGCCCACCTAATTTGGCAAGATTCTTGAATCCCAGCTGGACAGCAGCTCACTCATGACCCTTGATGCTTGAACTACAGTATTGAATAGACCAATCCGCAAAGAAGCTTCTTGTCATTTTCTGAGAAGAGGAAAAAAGAAAGCTGGGCACTCAAAGCAACAAATCAAGCTTTGGCCAAGAAGGTGAGAGCGCATGAGAGGGGTTAGATCTCATATAACCCCTGTTCTAAAACAGCTTATTGGCTGCCATTTTGTTTCCAGGCCCAATTCAGTATTTAAAGCCCTAAATAACTTAGGCCCCCCCAAAACAGAGAGACTTCCATTTCCCCTACAGACCATCTCCAGTGCTAAGACAAGCCCAGGGAACCCTATTGGTACTTCCACCATTCTCAGAAGCTCTGGGGTGGCATGGGAGAAGGTAGGGCCGGATTTAGGTTTGACGAGTCCCTAAGCTACTGAAGGTAATAGGGCCCTTTATATGTCCAGCTGTCCTTTGTCAGCAACAAATTGCTGCTGTTTTTTGTGTTGAATATATACTATATGGTAATTTATGGACCTAATAGATATCTAAAGCCATTTGCACATTATGCCATGCAACCAGGCCATTTCGAAAGTAAAGGTGTACCCCCAGTCTTGTGATTGTAATTGGCTTTCAGTGTTGTATTTTAAATGGCTGTGACCTATCCTAGGACCTCGGGGTGAGTGGCAACTTAACAACAACATTGGGAGCAAGCAACATGAACCCCCACCTGTGGGAGATGCTGTAGCTTTAGATCCCTAGGTGCTGTGCTGAAATCTGCCTTCTGATTTCTCTGTTCTCCCTTTGGAGGGGGGGGACCCCATATTTCTGCTTTATTCTCAGAGCCCTTGTGAATTTCTTTAGAATTTCATTGGATGTTGCATTTTGAGCTTACCTTATCCTTGCAAAGTGACCAAGGTTGGTATGTGTGTGCTTTTGCTTTCCAGTAAATAGTGTCCTCCATCATGGTGGGCATGTGTTGCAGTGAGATCACCTAAACTGCCTCCTTGTTTTGGGGGCAGGACCATTTGGATAGCCACAACACCCCATTGGTTGCCCCCCAGTTGCTGGGGTAGAAATTTTGCCTGTTGGGTCATCTATTGGCTACCAAGCTGTTGCACATTGCTGGAAGCTTTCTCTTTCTTGCAACGCGCATTGGATCACCCGCCCTCCCGCCCTATATTTAGGGCTGTTCTTTGGCCTTGCTATGCCTGTCTAGGGGTCGTCTGTTTTTGGAGCAGGGGCCCGGTAGGAATTTTGCCATTCGGCTGTTGCCATTTGGTTTTTGCCTACAGTGTAGCAAATTGTCACAACTTTGTAAGGTTGGTGGTTAGGCATTGGTTCAATGTTTTGCGGAGGGGAAGTGGTTGGCTGTACCTGCCCCTCCATCGCTGCTGCTAGAGAATTCTGTTAAAGGAATCCAGGGGTTCGCCTTGCTTTTGTCCAAACCCTGTCACGGGGCTAGGGCCACGCCAGAGCCCCTGGGAGCATCTGGGGTGAGCTGTGAGATCGAAGCCAGCTTCTTGCTTCCTCAGGATGCTTTCCCTCACTGATTTCTGGTGGTGCCCAGTGTCAGTCCTGTTTCTGCCACTGTGCAGGTTCAGGTAGTCTGGAACCAATGCCTAAGCAACCACTCACATGCTGTAATCAATAAAGTTGTGGCCAAAATTAATGCCAAAAACCTTAAACTAAATTCTGTGTCTATTGTGTCTTTATTTTGGGGGTGGTTTTTTTTGGGGGGGGGTCTTCACATGCAAACATTTCCTAGCACTCTTCAGCTCCCCTCAACTGCCCATGCTTCCTGATCTGAAAGCCTGGGTATCCATGTTAGGGAATCATTTTGCAAAGAAGCAAGTAGAAGTCTGAAAGGTTCCAGAGTTTTCCTTTATGTATGGGAGTGGCAATCTGGGCTTAATTGGCATCAGCTGGAAGGGCCAATAAGAAGAAGACCACTTGGCTTCGTTTTTGCAGACGCCTGATGTCTGACCGAAGAGTGCTGCCTGTGAATTCTGTTGAAGGCCTGTTGCTGTGATTTACAACATGCTGTTAATAAGACTTTTGTTTGAAAGTATACTGTTAATTGCTGTTTATGTCAACAGTCGAGACCATTTCTTTTACAACCATAATGCTTGTACCCGGTCTGGGAATAAAATCTCTTGATTGAGACTTTAGTTCAGTGAGTCATCTTTAAAACAACTTTATTATTGTTCACTACTTGCACACGAGAAAGAAGCTAAACCCTGCTAAAGCAGTTTAAAAGAGGTTTTACCTACACACAGTATCAGCACAGCAAAAGTGTGTGTGGACGGTAACCTCTAATAATCCATCAAGGCTGAGTACTGCAAACCAGTAGGGAGGTGATTTGTTGAATGAATGAAAGGGCAATCATGAACAGCCCCCAGCTGCTTCAACACTAATGTGAGGCAAAAATCCTACACCTCACCCGGGATAATTTCACTGAATTTTTCTCTCCTCTTACAGAATTTCTTTTCTCTGTATATATATTTATGGTTTTCAGTGCAGTATTGTAGAAAGCAAATCTGTGGCTGTATCTCGGTTTAGCACACACCACTGAACACAGTATGCCTACATCATGCTAGTCCAGATCTTTTGGAGTCTGCTGGGGGGGGGGGGGACTTTTGATTCTGATTTGCCTTAGTATCTTCAGCTGCTATAAAAATCCATTAGATTCCGGCCCAACACCATTGCCTCACAGCCTCTGCTACCCTAGAGGCCTTTGACAAAGTTAATTTGAAATTACTGTAAAGGTAGAGCCTATTTTATGCCTTTGAAAGTTAAAATAGCCCGAGTCTGGTGTATCTCTAGAGAGGAAAAAAAGGGAAGGTGTCAGAACTCAGCTGGTAAATAAGATGTTACCGTGTGAAGCATGGGAGAAACAGAGTTCTTTTCCTTCTTTGTAAAGGCTCTACCTGTGTAACATGAAGGGGAGAATCGGTGACAGACACATTAAAACACCATTAAACTGTGAAATGGAACACAGTGTGAAAATAGATTTAACCTTCACAGCGTATCGATCTCTACCCTGTGCCGTGCCTAAGTTCTTGGACAACTGTTTTATAATAGGTTTTACTCATTTTCCTGTTGCTATTCTGACTTCCTCAGAGGAGTGTGTTATTTCTAAAAGATCCTGACAGCTAAGGCTGGGGAGGGAGGGAAAAAGAGGGAGAAAGCGAAGTTATTTTTTCAGCTACCCCTTTGCTTGGGAAGGTTGCAACCAAAAGTCATCCTTGCAAAAAGAAAGTACTCTGCCAAGACAGAATCTGTAAGGTTTTGTAACTGAGCAGCTCCAGCCCATATTGTTTCTTCCATCTTGACCCACTATGAAGAAAAAAAAAATCAAGGATTGCAGTTCTGCACCAAGATGACTTTGTGTTGTGTAACACAATTCAATCAATGTAAAGTGTGAGAAAAGTGGGCAATCATTGGCCAGTCACTAACACTCCTTTTCTGGGCAAGGTGATGGAGAGACTAGTGTGGTGCAACTAGAGATGTTCTTGGAAAATACCAATATTCTTGACCCATTTGAGTTTGGCTTCAGGTCCTAATTGGCATTGGTTACCTTTATGAGTCACCTTTATTATGTTAGGGATGGGGAACTGCAACCATGTTGCTGTAACTTGATTTCTCAGTGGCTTTTTATACCATCAACCATGGACTGGTGCTGCATGATGGGAATTGATGGCGCTGTGCTCCTGGGCTTCCACTCCTACCAGCAGGGGCACTATCTAGAGCGGGGGCCGAGGGGCCAGAGCCCCCCCCCATATTTTCATGAAGAGGGCTGGGTCCCTCCCCCAAAATTCTGTGGCAATCCTCAAAAGGATTTGCCAGGACGAAGCATCTTTGCCTTGCTGCATCACTCTGACAGTCCCCAGAGCGATTCCCCGAAAGGCACGCTGGTGATCTCTGCTGGGGATGTGCAGGGTGAAGCATCTTCGCCCCGCATGTCCCTTTCACAAGATAAGGTGGATCGCAGTGGGTGGGTGGGGGATGGTGGGCCGAGTAGGCCTGGCTGGACCTGGGGGTGCATCGCGTGTGTGACATCATGCATGTGCAACGCGTGCCCCCCCCCCAAAAAAATGTTGGGTGCAACTCAGTGTGCCTAGCAGCAAGACCATTCACAGGGAGTGGCATTGGGTGCCTGCCTGCTAGAGTCCCTCTGGTACCATCTTTGCCCCCAAGCCCACATTCCCTGCCTGTTTGTGCTCCTGTCTCAGTGATGCCTATGCTGGCATGACCATGTCCACAGAATGGAAGATGGCAGGATCCCCAAGGTCATGCTCTACAGGGAGATGGCTTCAGGAACCAGACCTACTGACAGACCAGCTCTGCATGATAAAAGATGTCTGCAATCGTGACAGGAGGGCTGGCAACATCAGCCACACTATGTGGGAATCCCTTGCAGAGAACCACAGTGCCTGAATAATAATAATAAAAAGGTAAAGGACCCCTGGGTGCTTAGGTCCAGTCAAAGGTGACTATGGGGTTGCAGCGCTCATCTCACTTTCAGGCTGAGGGAGCCAGCGTTCGTCCACATACAGCTTTCCGGGTCATATGGCCAACTTCTGGTGCAATGGGACACCATGATGGAAATCAGAGCGCACAGAAATGCCATTTACCTTCCCGCCACAGCGGTACCTATTTATGTACTTGCACTGGTGTGCTTTCAAACTGCTAAGTTGGCAGGAGCTGAGATAGAGCAACAGAACTCACCCCATCGTGCGGATTCAAACCGACATTCAGGTCAGGTAAGTGACCAGAGGAGGAATGACCACTGGGAGAAGCGCAGAGAGACTGGGAACTGTGGTGCAACTGTAGCCATAGAGCCAGACGCCTTCATCTGCAACGAAACATGTCTCTCCAGGGGTGCAAACTTGAATATAATATTGGGGGGGGCAGGTAAGGCCTGCCCCATATAATCATTCACAAGGCATGACGCGCGCGCACAAACACACCATTTGAATGGCAATGACCATGAACTTGGGGAGGGGGGGGGGTCCCTTCAACTATTTTATTGGGCAAGGGTGTCTCTCCCATATTGGTCTGTACAGCCACAGCAGGTGGTGTAACCTTCCAATAGTTTGACCTCAGCAGGCAGACAGATGCCAAGAAGAAGAAGAAGAAGAAGTTGTTGTTGAAGTAATTGGGAGTGCACATTAGATTTGGAGCAAAGTGTTGCCAGTATGCTGATGACACTCAACCCGACTTCTCTGTAGCAAGCATTTGATGATGATGAATTAAATTTCTCTAGTGCCCTCCATCCACAGATGATTTTTGCAATAATTAATAGGATTGCACGGCTAATTTCCCCTTTATTTTCTGGTTTTTGTGGCTTTATGATGTTGTTATGTATTTTGGTACTGCCATGGAATGAGTTGATAGGTAACATATAAATTAATAAATATGAATAAATTAATATAAATAGACCACAACTACCTATTGGGTGTATAAGGGATAAGGTGGTCTCTCAGGTAACCTGGCCTTATATGTTAGTACCAACACCTTGAACTTGTTCCAGTAGCAGATTGGCAGCCTTTGCAAATCCTACAAGCTGGATGCCATGTGGGGGTATTATTATTATTATTATTAAAATTTGTATACCGCTGTATACCCGCAGGTCTCAGGGCGGTTACAACATAAAATCACAATATAAAAACACAACGTACATAATCAAAATAAAAACAAAAACAACCCCCAATAACCTCCCCCTTCTCCAACACATTTTAAATGGACATTAGATGTCAATCAGCTAAAGGCCTGGTTAAAGAGGAAAAATTTTGCCTGGTGCCTAAAGATGCAGAATGAAGGCGCCCGGCGAACCTCCCTGCGGAGAACATTCCACAAACTGGGAGCCACTGCAGAAAAGGTGTGTTCTGCAGATATGGTAGATGTAAACAAGGCTGATTAGAGGAGCTTCTGAGGGGAGGCTGGGACAAAGGAAGGAGGTGGAGCTTTGAATGACTGGGGCTGTGGTAGGCATGGTTTGGCAGAGTGGGAATTATGGCATCTTCAATTTTAGGAGACAGCAGCCACCACTGTTGACTTTATAATCTACTCACATCTTTTTTCACTGGACTGCACTTCGCCCCACCCTGGGCAAGAAAATGCCCAGGGCCTAGGATATCATAGGCAAAAAATCGCTACCAAGAACTAAAGGAGAGGATTTCCCCCCCCTAAAGGACCATTGAAAATGGATAAACAATTAAAAATGTATTGAAAGTAGAAAGTGTGGGGGGGGGAGAGAAAAAGAGAAATAATTTCTAATTAATTCTAGTGCCCTGCACAACCCCAGTCTATTTGTAATCCTACAGGGAACATCTTTATTGATCTGGGGGACGTTGCTGCAGACTTCTGATGCTTATCTCAGCATAAAAATAGGCTCTCGTGATGAGCAGTGATTTAATTACATGACAATCACCGTTAACAGTGCATGGCGAAGACCCCCCCTCCCCCCCCAAAAAAAATATGCAGAGGAAGACTGGCAGTGATAAATGTGAGCCGATGGCTTTGACTTTCAGTAAAGTCATCCACTGCCAGGAATGGTAGGAAACCAACCCCCCTCCCTTCTTCCTTTTCCACCTCACTCACCCCGCCCCCCAGTCTTTTCTGTTTCTTAGAAAGCAGCTTGCTCTGTTTGAGATGTGCCCAAGGGATCTTAAGACATATTGGTGGGTGGGATAAGAGAGAGAAAGTGGAAGAAGGGGCGAGGATTATGATCAAAGCAAGGCTTAAACCATATGACAGTTGAACTTGCCACCGTGTGATGCCTCTGAGGACATTGCTATTTCGTTGCACAGGTGCTCTGTCGGAAAATTTGCTGAAAAAAAATGTTTCCTGCAGTTCAGCACATTTTAAAAGTGTGCCTGGAGAGCTGACCAAATTTAGGCTTCTCAAAATTTGTCAACTGGGATGTCACCATCATACTTTTCACAGCATAGCCTTCCAAACCATGATAAGCAAATTTAGCAGTAGCCATTCAAATTTCAGCTGAACTCCATAGATATTTCTTTCTGCTTTTTCAAATTTTCACTGCTTCTGTTTCATTACCATTCCTTCAATGTTGTCAGCTGCATGTTATGTGAGAGCGCAATGCATCATGGGATTTGTAGTCCTGGTTGTTGCCATTCTTATCACTGGCTGCATAGTTGTACAAATATATCCATAGTATGGCATGGTGCTCTCAGTATTTATCTCTGCACAACATTATGGGATTTGAAGAGATGCCAAAATACCAACATTTTCACATCAAAGCTTTGCAAGGACACAGATATCGCAAGAATGTATGATCGTCATGAAAAGAAGAAGAAAAAACCATTGTGTTGCAGGTGGAACACTCCACTGATTTGTCAAAAAAAAATTGGCAGACTTTTAATATGGATGCCACAGTTTTTGAGCAGGATTCAGAAGTACTGAACTGCAGTAGAAATCCACACAAATTGCCAATGGCAATTCTTTCAAATACGTGAAGAATTATCACCATGGCTAGGTCTTCCTTTGTTGGAAGTTTCCATGCAACTCATCTTTTATAAGATGGGTATGCATGATTTAAGACTGATAAGAGTTAGGGACCTCCACATTCTTGGACTATCCCTGTCTATTTAACCCACCAGTTTACTTCTCTGTCTCCTTGATGTTTAGACTGGCATGTCTTAGGTTACATCCTGTTTGCAACTCCCTCGTCCTCATGCTGCTTTGGGATTTTTCAAAATGAATTTTCTTTTCTTAAAAAACAAATAAACACTGCCCTTCAATTTATGCCCCCAGTCTGACAAAGCCCATATTTCCCCATGCATATTCTCTCTATGAGGATTATTACATTTGTTTTACCATCACATTACATTCCAGTAGCCTTCTCCGTTCGCTTCAGTGGAATACAAATGGAGAACGGTCCTCTACTGAAGTCAATGGGTAAACCATACATATTCTGCTTCTCCCCCATAAGGCACTACTGGATCAGATTGCAAATGAACACAGCTATAGAGGCAAACACACAAATACACACATCTTGGCTGGATTTGGATGAAATAAAACCCTTAACTCATGCAAAAAGAAGATGATGACCCTTTACTTTGAAATAAAATATATTCCACGTTGATATTTATTGTGCCATCAAAATGTTTTCTGTATATAAAAAAAGGAATCTCCCATAAACCAAACCCACAGAAAGCTGCTCAAAGTAACTGGATACATCTGATGGAAAGCAAGTGGATCCAACATCAAGTGATCTGGTATGAATTTTCATGGCATGCATTATGCATGTGGGTCTAGGAATAACAAATGGATATCAAGACCCAGGATATTTCTATCCAAGGCAAAAATGTTCTCAGATATGGAGACCTGCTGTCTTTGTAACACGCCCCACAGCTTTCAGTGAACCAGTCTTGGATCAGCTGAAGGAATTCAATCATCCTCTGCTAAAGACTCTCCTCCCTGGAAGAGAGGGGAGTGGTTGTGGGCGGGAGCCTGAGCTCCACCTCCTGGCCAGGGACCATAGCCCCCGCCCCTCCTCACCTGGCTGGTGCCGACGCCCACCGGAGGCAGCCAACCAGGTGTCTCCGGGGGGCATGTTTAGCAGCTTAATGCTGCGGGGCCAGCTCCGCCTCCTCCTCAGTCGTCGTCGTCCCGCAGCGAGTCACCCACCCTCCACTCCCATTTAGCTCAGGGTTTAGGTTTTTGGCCTTGCTATGGACCTTAGGTTGGTCGCCCCGGTTGTCTGGGGGGCCTGGTAGAAATTTTTCCATTTGGCATTAGGCTTTTTGGTTTTTTCGCCTACCTCGTAGCAATCGTCACAACTTTTGTGGTATTGGTGGGTAGGTTAGGCATTGGATTCATGTGTGTCAAGGGCTAGGTGTGGCCAACGCCTATGCTATCTACCGTGGGTTATCCCGTTAAAGGAATCTGGCGGTCGTGTATTCCGTCCGATGCCTGCTTGGCGGGAGGCCATGGCACGACCCTCAGTGACATCAGGGGGTGAGCCTATAGTTGTATTAGCATCAACAGGCTCCACCTACTGTTGAATAAACCCACCTCCTATAGTCATCCAATGCCTAAGCCAATACCTTTTCACTGCTGTAATCAATAAAGTTGTGGCCTTTTCTTGCCCATTAACCTTATATCGCGTGTCCTTGTGTGTTTATTTCACATATCGGGGGTCGGGCCCTCGATCCACAAGAAACTTTCCAGAGTTGTCCTCATCCCAATGTGATGTTTCTTCACCTGCTTCACTCTGCTGCTTCACAGGAACTTAAGGATGTAAGATTTGGCTTGCAGGATCATAGAAAGACCCATTTAGACCAGTATTCCAAAGCTAGTCAAGAAGAAACCCACTTTGGAATCTCACATATTGGGCATAAAGGAGATTCCATTCCACACTGGCCGTCTCATGTAAAGGTAAAGGGACCCCTGACCGTTAGGCCCGGTCGAAAATGACTCTGGGGTTGTGGCGCTCATTTCACTTTACTGGCTGAGGGAGCCGGAGTACAGCTTCTGGGTCATGTGGCCAGCATGACTAAGCCGCTTCTGGTGAACCAGAGCAGCACACGGAAACACAGTTTACCTTCCCGCTGGAGCGGTACCTATTTATCTACTTGCACTTCGTGCTTTTGAACTGCTAGGTTGGCAGGAGCTGGGACCGAGCAATGGGAGCTCACCCTATCATGGGGATTCGAACCGCCGACCTTCTGATCAGCAAGCCCTAGGCTCAAAGGTTTAACCCACAGCGCCACCCGCATCCCGCCATCTCATGTAGGAATGTATAAATCTGTCAATCCTGGTTTTCTTGCTTTAACCATCTTATATTCTGCTTTCCACATTTCAGCAGCAATTTGCAATTTTAAAAAACCCTTATTCACCAGTGTTTCTCCTAATATATACACATACACATTTTTCTATGCAGCTTTGACAAATATACACATGTTCCCAAACAATTTTCCCCAGTATAAGGCATTTTTGTATATTATTTTCATTAATATATGCACTCGTATGCCCGCCTTCCCCTAATATATGCATTTTTGTATTCAGAGAAATGCAAATTCTGAAAGCTGCCTGTGTTTCAGTATGTATATTGTTTTAGAAAGTGCACATTAGGTAGGTTCACCTTTAATTGCAAACGGAATCCATTCCCCCCCATCCCCACCAGAGTTCTTTGTTTTTAAAGAATAACTTTTTAAAAAGTTATGTTCCCTCTTGCCTTTCCTCTTGAAGGATAAGGCTTGCCTAGGAACTGAATCATTATAGCCTTTTCATATACAAAGCAAGAATTATGCCTCTAGATTTGCCTTCCTCAACTACACTCCTCAATTGTTGTTGTTGTTTAGTCGTTTAGTCGTGTCCGACTCTTCGCGACCCCATGGACCAGGCACTCCTGTCTTCCACTGCCTCCTGCAATTTGCTTCGAGAACACTGTCCAACCATTTCGTCCTCCGTTGTCCCCTTCTCCTTGTGCCCTCCATCTTTCCCAACATCAGGGTCTTTTCCAGGGAGTCTTCTCTTCTCATGAGGTGGCCAAAGTATTGGAGCCTCCGCTTCACAATCTGTCCTTCCAGAGAGCACTCAGGGCTGATTTCCTTAAGAATGGAGAGGTCTGATCTTCTTGCAGTCCATGGGGCTCTCAAGAGTCTCCTCCAGCACACACTCCTCATTTACTGGACTACAACTCCTATTGTCCCTGGGCAATTCTAGCAGGGGTTGTAGTCTAACAACATCTGGGACCCAGCCTAGAGTAGAAAAGGCTGCTCTTGGGAACCAGCAATTGGGAACCTCCAGCCTATGAGCCGAATTAAACCCAGCAGGGGGTCCTAATTCACCCACAAAGCTTTTTTCTCCAACCATGGTCCCCTGTCTTACACCTAATGTCTTATGATCAGGTTTTGGTCAGGTAAAGATTTTGCTCCCTACCAAAAACAGGGCTTGGAAGCACTGCTGATCCACTGACTGCCAGTGGTTGCAAAGCCCCGTGCCTTTACCCACATGATTTGAAGACAAACTGCGTAGGCAAAGTAAGTAGGGTTTGCAGTCTAATCAGTGGTCCTTACAGAGCTCTGCCAATCAGCTGGTCATCAGTGCCTTTGCCCATGCAGCTTGACAATGGAAGCACTTCACCCAACATCATGGTGATTGGCAGGTTCTGCAGCTCTGCCCACCTGTCAAAATGATCTGTGGGTGTCGAGTGACCTGAGAATCCAGCCCACTAGCTGGAAAAGTTTCACCGTCTCCACTCTTGACCAATGCGTGGCATCAAAGGAATAACTAAAATACATTCAGGGGATTTGATGAACACACATAACTCTGGATTCCACAACCATGTTTTCTTCTCTTCTGCTTTTCAGGCATAATTTCCCCTGTTTGCAAGACAGACTAGAACTCAAAAGTCACTTCAGTCCTCTAAATGCAACTAGCAATGTATAATGCAACACAACCACCATCCAGATTGCACATTTTTAAAATAGCTCATTAAAAAAAAAAATCACAGGCATTTTTGTTATAGCATTTCCTTTGGCGTGATGCAAATCAATGCATATAAGGTTATAAAAAATACTTTGCATATGTAGTGTTGGCAAGTCTTTAGATTAAGGTGTGGCAGGAAGGGACAAAGAGTTTGATAAGATGGAATTTTAGAAGGTAAAATCGGAAATCCATAGGGTCCAGAGAAGATTTGCTTCTGGTATTCCTGTTGAGTGGCTGATTGAAGGAAGTCTGTTGCCAGCAAAAGACTCCTCCCAAGAACAGCAGCAGGTACAAACAGTTTAAAATGAATAAACATCAGCAGCAACTGCTGGGTGAGAAAAAATTGAGACTGCTACAGCACTAAGCAATTTCTCGTAATTATGATAGAACAATTTATCAAACTGTACATTGCTTAAAGCCGAAGTTGGGCACCAAAGACTCACTAATTGAAAGTTGAATACCATCTACACACTGTCATTTGGCCTAACAATGACTCTTTTCTTCTGTCTCGATGCCAATCTGCTGGATATGTTTTAAAAAGTAAAGTAACCCAGAAGATTTCATATCAGCTTTGTTGATCTGCTGTGCGAAGCAAAAAGAGAAAGATTGTTTTTCTATGATACAAAAATCAGAGGAAGTCCCTTGTATGGTTTCGACTCCAAAATCCACACTGAAAGCCATTCCAGGTTCTCCAGTTCTCATTTGGTTCTTACAGGGGCATATCAATGTGCTTGGGAAAAGAGTCAGATACACAGGATATATCTATATATGTTGATGCATGTCTTGCAGATGAAACCTCTTGGACACAAGGCAGGGACCACAGCACTGGACTGATCAGGAGAGGGCAGGAGAGGGTACCCTGCGTGTACATTTGCAACGGAGTGTGTCTGTCTATGTGTGTGTGCATGCACATGACGCATTCCAAGCTTCATATCCTACAGAGCGCTCCGTTTCTTCCTAATGGGACTAGAGCCACTGTATGGTTTCAATTCAGCACGTTGCACCTGTAAAAACAAACAGACGTCACGTTTGCAACAAGGTAACCCAAGCTCACTACGCTGTGCATTAATGGCTCCCCAAGGAAAAGCCGAGGGAAAAACTAAGGAAGGTTCAAAAGTAATGAATCATTTTCTAAACACAGTAACATGGGGGATTAATTGCAGGAAGGATTTGAAAAGTCATGCATCATTTCTTGAAAACCAAAATATTAAAACCAGATTTTTTTTTTCTAATGAGATGCAACTGAGCAGGAGGCGGGGAGAGGGGTCTTCCACCTGACTTTGGCATTTGGCAGAAAAGGCCTCATTCCATTTTATTTTTAGTTCTCTTTCATGGAGTTTGATAAAGTAATGGGACCCCCTCCCACCATGTCATGTGGCAAGTGTGTAGTTCTTTCAGAATTTGGAGAACATAGTGTCTACATTTGTTTACAATACTCAACATAGTGTCTACAATTATCATTTCTTATTTGCTTCCACCCATTACAGCTGTATTCAGAGCAGTGCTAAGGGAAGTGTTCCATCAGCACAAGGACTTATTGCTGTGCAATGGAACTTTCTTCTCTTCTCCTTCCCCTGTATGCCCCCTAAATCTGTTTTGGGGTTCCCGCAACCCCCAGAGCAGATTTGGGGATGGCGCAGGGCACACATGCGGGGGTGCAAAAGTGGGATACATTAGTGCTAGTGATATCTTGCACCCGCACAATGATTTGGTTGAATATCACTCTCAGGCATATTCAACAATAACATACTCAACAATAACAATAAAGGAAACCCAAAGCAAGATGTCTGAACAAAACCTTATTTCATTAAATGCAAGCCACAAGGTCACTAACACAAGTTAGTTTTGGTTTGACACAGTAAAGCCAAACTTTATCTAAACTTGGATGTTCCCAGTCCTGTTG
The DNA here is from genome assembly GCF_964252035.2 of Podarcis erhardii. Classification (NCBI taxonomy): domain Eukaryota; kingdom Metazoa; phylum Chordata; class Lepidosauria; order Squamata; family Lacertidae; genus Podarcis; species Podarcis erhardii. The sequence continues at coordinate 24,649,268 of NC_138503.1, forward strand.
ACCCTTTGTGACTGGACCTTATTCACTCTGACAGATTGACTTGTGTACAGAATCTCTCTTTCAAAGCATACAACCATTCTCTTTAAATTTCGCATTTAATTAAGCAAATTAATTAATATACCGCCCTATACCTGGAGGTCTCGCCTTGCAAAATGGTTGTTCCCAAACCCAGTTGGACCTGAGTCTATGCATATTTAGCTTCATGAATTTCATGAAGTGGTCCTCTGTGTACAAAACCTCCAAAAATAAGTGTATTGGCATTTAAATTAAAGTGTCATGAGACTCTCTGTCTTATGCTTCAGCGACAGACTTACACAGCTACTCATCTAGAATTTATCCAGGTCAAAACACAATAATGACATCTTCCTCTCTCCAGCTCCACACTTAAAAAAAATAAAATAAATCGAAAACAGAACCACCACCGAATGTTGTGTTTGTGGAAGGATTAGGAAATGTATGCAACAAAGAACCACCCCAAAATGTTGTCTTGGTGGAAGGAATAGGAAATGTATGCAACAATTCTAGGTAACAACAACAACAACAACAATAATATGTCGCCCATCTGGCTGGGTTTCTCCAGCCACTTTGGGTGGCTCCCAACAGAGTATTAAAAACACGATTAAGCATCAAACATTAAAAACTTCCCTAAACAGGGCTGTCTTCAGATGTCTTCTAAAAGGTAGGCAATGGTAAACTGTCTGCCTTTATTAGGGTGCTTCCAGATGACCTGTTTATTGAATATTCATTTTGATGTGTTGGTAGGGAGTTTAGATGTTGCTGCATCAGGGCAAATGTTATCACACACTTGCCAGTGCATTTCCCCATCCTAATTGCAAGAAGTCCAAGCTTTGGGGGATATGGGTAGATAAAGGGGCCTGGAGGGCCACATTCGTCCCCTGGGTCTGAGGTTCACTGCCCCTGCTCAAAGGCCACCAAGGATAAGAGAAACCACTCAAGCAAAATTCATAAATGCAAAACCTGAAATGCAACCTAAACAGAAAAACAGGAAAGCAACTTATTTCTGTATATAAATATTAATGCATGCCGCCAGTACAAATCCTGCATCTACTACAAGAAAGAATTGGTGCAGACAGTGAGAGCAGAAAATACACTTAAGCTTAATGACTTTGTAGACTGGGCAGAAGCAAACAGAGATAAACTGGGATTCTGTCTGCCCAGAGGGTTTCCTCTAATGACTAGCCTGTTGGACCTTGATGCTTCTGGTCAAGAGCTGTTCGTCAAATGGCATAAAAGGATGTCAAGTTCACATGCCTTTTAAAACAAACCGGGAGCCAGAGATGTTTTGCTGCTTAAAGCAGAACTTAAACAGCGTCTAAGGGTCAATACTGTTGTAAAGTCTTGCTGAACCATTCAGACACCAGTTCAGGGCTGCCCTGCCCATGACACAGAGTGAGGCAGGAGCTTCGAGTGTGGGAAGCCCAAACGAAATAATGTTAAAATCAGAGCAAAGGTGGCTGGGAGAAGTGGGTCTGTGACCGTTTTAGAAAAAGAGCACTTTGGGGGATACAATTCCTTTCCATTCGGGTTTTTATCCCTCCCTTTTCCTGTGTCCGCCTCCTCCTTTCCCTTCCCACCCTGGTTTATGGTTTCTTCAGATGCCTTATCTCCTCTAGCCCAAATGCCCCTTCCGTGTGTTCCACCAGCGCTGCACCTGGTGGCTCTTTGGGCTGGTGTCTCTGTTGGACGCAGCCATTCATTACTTACCCTTTGAACATCAGATGGCACCCTGGAGAGGAAGTCGAGCAACTCATTATTGTCAATGGCATAAGGGTTTCTAAGCTTCTTAGTAAATTTATTTATGCCTGCGAATGGAAACACCAACATAAAACATGGTTTTGTTTTGTTTTTGTTTGTTTTTTAAAAGGCGGTGATAAAACAGACACATCACACTATATAAAAGGCCTTACTTGCTCATGCAGGAAAGGGAGGAGGAGTTTAACAAGAAAAAAATAGTGCGAAAATACAGACAAGCCAGACACGTGTTGCTGTCATGTGGAATAATTCACAAACATCTTTCCTTAAAGGAAGTGGTGGGAGGTTTATTACAAAGCAAGCCGGCTTGTCTCGGCAATGAAAAGTCCCATTGTTCAAAAAAAAGGGGGGGAGCAGAGAAGCAAGAACGGCCATCACTCAGAACTTAAGGGTGGCATTTCTGGCTACATTTTGGCCTTGGGGAGGGGATGACCCATTGCAAAATATACCAAGTTGTGAGTGTCCCCTTCCATTCTGTGCATTCTCATTAGGGAGAGTGACAATTTAAATTCATGGGCCATTCCTAATTGACAAGGCTAGGGATGGGAGACAGGAATTCAGTTTGATTCACATTTTTAATGCAGACCTACCTAATTTGCAATGTCCAAAGCCATATATGAATTGAAATACAGTTATCCTCCAATATTCACACATCTCTGAATTTGTGATGGGGTTTTCTAGCCCAAATAAAGTATACAAAACCACATATATACAAGGGGAAACTGCACAAAACTGCCTATTTCAGTGACAACATACAGAGCTACAGTTTCCAGAGTGGTTTAACAAGCAGTTCCTCTTTCCACAGAACTATGGGAAGAGTAGGTCTGTGATGGGAATAAGGGCCTACCAACTCACAGCTCCCAGAGCTGAAGGGGGGGCAATGACTCTTCAGAGTGGTACCATAGTGCTTTATTTATTTATTTATTATCATAATTTTTATTGAGTTTTCCATATTTCATTTCAGTTCAATACACATATTCACAACTTATATTATTTGCTCAAAATGAGCTATGACTTCCTTCCATACCATAGTGCTTTAAACGTATGATGACCAACTTACCCCAGATTAAAACGATGTATCTTAGTGGTATGTAATACAGGGTGATCATGACTACTGCAAGGACTAAACAGGCCAGGCTAGAGAGGAAAGGAACTGTCCAGTTGAATGTGCTGTGGAAAAACAGGAAAAATCAAGAAGAGAGAAGTTTGTTGTTTCGTGTTCACAGATATTTCACATTTTGCAAATGCAGCCATGACTCGAATGGTATTCCATTCAACAAGAGAATGCCACTGGAATGCAAAAGTGAAGGCTACATGTTCTGACTTTCATTTCCTTTGAAACCAATGAGATATACAGCTGAACCGCACATGTTAGAGCTTTGCTCAATGACGTGCAGATGTGAACAGGCCACCACAGATAACAGCACCACATGCAGATTCAAACACAAGGCCAGTTCACACATTTGGGCTAAATCTAGTTGTTATAGCTGCCGCTAAGGCAAGTCCCTGCCATCTCCAGGTATGGCCTAGTAAACAAGCATGAAGTAACACCTTCACTTTCCTAGGAAAAGTGGCATCTTCATGTGCACCTCCAATGTTATCTCTCCCCCACCCCAAGCAGTCTAATTGTGTACTCATCAAAGCATGAGCACTTTTGTATTCACACAACTCTGATGGAGATGACTTCTCCATTGTCTTCTGCAGGGACCAATCTATTACCGGTAGTGAAAACTGCTGCTAGGAGGGCAAACCCATCCCTTACAATGAATTTTCTTAGAGGAAGTGACCCTTTGTTTCCACCCCACGATAGCAGCTAAGTCAAAAAGCCCTGCTGGAAATTGAAGGAGACCCTGCTTCTAACAGTTTCCATGAGAGTTGCTTTGTTGTGTGGCACTTGGTCTGGGGGTAAAAGCACAATCAAGGGGAAACAGATAAATTTATGGAGCCATGATAGGAATATGCTAGCTTTAGTGTCATGGGACGGGGCTGCCTCTGAATACCAGTGGGTGGGTATTGCAAGAGGGGAGCTCTTGTGCTCAGGTTCTGTTTGTGAGCTTCCCATTGGGGCATCTGGTAGGCCACTGTGAGAACAGGATGATGGACTATATGGGTTATTGGCCTGACCTAGTAGCCCTCCAGATACAGTTGGGGGTCTAGCTCCCCTTAGCCCCAGCCAGTATGGCCAACAATCATCGATGATGGTTCAGCAACAGCCTGGAGAGAGGTGTATCTTGGGGAGGGTGAATCTCCCAGGGAGAGTCCCAAGAGCCAGACAGGGATGCAATGTAAGCATCTTCAAAGCCTGATGCTGGTGCAATCAGATGTGCTGAAATGGAGGAGCACCAATTGAGTCATGAAGAACACTTTGTCTTTATTGATTTCTTTTTTTTGTTTAAGGAAGTATGGTGGGGGCCTGAGAGGAAATAATGCCTCTCTCAGCTTCAATGAAGGCCTTACAATTTGAATTAAAGCAGGGGGTAAAGCGTACTTGCCCACAAACACATGGAAAATATTTTTAAGTCTGCCAACCCCAACAGAACAGAGCTATTTAAAGATCCCTTTGATAGGAAGGGTTATGCAGATGGAAGCGCTTATCCAAACCGTCATGACACTCGCTAAAACCACACTGGTGGACTTCTCCCCCTTCCCTCTCACTCCCTAGCAACTTTAATATTGAGTTACAATGGGATTCCTGGAGGATTAGAGATGGCAGCCATATTAATGCCCCAGTGAGTTCTTAGGGATCATTGTAATCAAAATGAATATGGGTCACCCGGCGTCCCAAGCCTTCCTGCCATCCAGCTGCAAGGAGAACACAGCCCTCTGTTCACAGGCAAGGCCATCCCTTGGCCATTTCCCGCACAGCTGGGACAGATGTTGCAGAATAACAACACACATGGATCTGTTGCATTTTTAGACCCCACACGGCTGTTCTTTTAAAGAGCGGAACTGTTGACAAGCCTCAATTTGTGTGTTTCAAAGAGGAAGGTCACACAGTTGTGCCAGTGCATGAGAGAGAGAGAGAAGATGTAATCACTCTTTGCTTCTTGGGGGATAAGCCATGCCAGAGAGTGGCCCAGTGTATATTACACAGTTTTGCCACTGAGACTAAGCAGGACTGGAAGCTGTAAGTTGGAAGGATGACAGACTGAGTGGGAACCATACATAAGATGTTCTGAGATCCTTGGAAAATATGTGGGATGGTACATATGTAAAGAATTAAAACAGGGGTGGACAACCTGTAGCCCTCCAAATATGGTTGGAGTCTAACTCCCAACAGCCCCATCCAGTAATGCCAATGGTCAGGGATGATGGGAGTTGTAGTCCAGCAACATCTGAAGACCCCAGGTTCCTCATCCCTGGATTAAAGCAAATTAGTAGGTGTAACTAAAAGGCAACCAAGGTCGCTTGCTTTTCACTCTTCCTCCCAACTTGATGGTCACCAACTTAGAAGGCTTTAAAAGAAGATAAGACAAATTCATGAAGGATAAGGCTATGCATAGCTACTTCCCCCTCTGCTGTTGGGGGAAGCATGCCTCTGGATGGAAATCACAAGTGGAGAGAGCATGGATGGACTCTTGCTGGATGGAAATCACAAGTGGAGAGAGCATGCTGTTGCACTTAAGTCCTGCTTGTGGGTTTCCCAGAGGCATATGGTTTGTCACTATGCAAACAGAATGCTGGATTTGATAGGCTGGGCGTTTGGCTCGAGTCAGCAGGACTCTTCTTCTGTTTCCCATTTCCAGTAGGGCTCAGTAGTTTAATAGTAACACAGAAACACAAGGGTAGGTCAGAGGGATGTCACTGTTAGGAACCAGGCCTGGAGGCTTCTTGCAGGCGTGAGATAGCATTTCAGAAGCACAAGACAATAATTTGGTCTCAGTTCATCTGAACTATCCTGAAATCAGTCTAAGGGACTCTGCCCCATCTTAGTTTCCCAAATAAAGCCTTTAGCTGCTTCTGGGTCAGGATATTTTTACAGAGGATGAGATGGATGAGATTGGCAGAGCTAAGGTAGTGCCAGTGAACACACACAACATACTTACTCAGATCAGCTGCCCCTATTGATAGTGATGGGGCAAAGAAGGCAATGTTGGAGCTTACTGCTGTTATCATTTTGTGCTCCTCTGCTGGGGGCAAGGGAGAGAGAGGTAGTTTTGGAAAATCCACGAGCACAGGTCTCAAAACAGTTTCCAGAGAGACTGGAAACAATGTCCAGAGATAAACCGAAGCATGCTTTTTCAGAAGCTTCCATGCATAATTTGCATGAAAGAGACCAAAAGAGAAATGAATGAATTGTTACAACGATGGGTGTCGTCACCAGTGAACTGAAAACACAGTGTAATAAATGAGCATTCTGCCATTTGATATTTGCTTCCAGCACTTCTCAGTTCAATCTTTTGTTTTCAGTCATGGCATTCAGAAACATTTCAGAGCATGGGAGCCACACTTGCACTTACTTCTTTATCCTCTCTGCAAAAGATGCGATTTCCTCCAAAAGTGTTTGGACTGTTATAACAATGTCTTGAACCATGTGGATTCTTTCTATCAAGCCTTTTTTATCAGATTCCTGGGAGGATTAAGGAAAAGAAAGGCAAGGGGTGGGGGAGAAAAGAAAAACACAAATGCATAAGGTTTGTATGTCTTAAAATTGTCCCAGACAATGTGGGTTGTAGGAAGATTATTGTAAGATGTTTGGTAATATCTTTCAGCACAGCAAAGTTTGAAATTCAGGCACTCAAACCGTCTGGAGAGGTAACCTGGAAACCTATGGTATTCATTATGAATATTCTATTTCAAGACTTAAAACAACTGAAACCTACACTTCTGCTTTTAGCACTTTGGTGGAAGGTTCCTTCAGGTCACTTGAAAGTTCTTGGAACTGCAAAGCTGCTTATAAGAGAGGCAAAATATAGCACAGAAAGAGACATTTTCAGAAATTCATATCCTTTGAAACAGGCTCCCCCAACCTGGGGCCCCTCTAGATGTTTTGAACTACAACATCAGCAACAGTCCACACAGCAATATCACTGAGGATGGAAATAAACCAAGGATTGGCAATATGGTGTCCTCTACATGTGGCAGGCCACAATTCCCATCAGCTCCAGCTAGTCAGGGACGATGGGAATTGTCACCCAGGACACCCAGGACACAACACTGGCTACCTCAAAACTATACACTACAAGGCAAACACAGGCTGCTCATCCATGTGTTTTTCCCATAAGACCATCCTAGCAGATGGATGGGGATGCTTAACCCTCCCAATCATTGTTTGTTCCCTACAAATGCTTCCCTCCCCAGATGTTATCTCTGTACACACAGGTTTGAGCACATGTGTTTGCCAGCATGTAGCTCCATGTAGCCTTCTCCTGCCTTGGCACAGGTCACAGCACACTGCTTCCAAGGAGGAAAAGTGAGGCCTATGCTTAGAGATCTAGTAGGGTCACCCAGTGCTTTGCCTGGCTCTCTCTAACTTCTGGCCAATTCTTCATGGCAACAGAATTTAAAACACACACACACACACACACACACACCCCCAAGATATTCCAGGGCAAGCCTGTTCTTGCAACCTGGAACTGTGAAGAATATCATCTGGCAGCTGGATATGCATCCTGCTGACTTTGTTTACACATCTTAGATTGTGCTACAAAAAATGTGGTGATGACACACTTTAGCAAACACAACATTAAATCTTCTTGTTACAGACTATCTGGACTGCCTGCGACTCAGAGATCAAGTTAAAATGAAGTCACCGATTTATGCTGAAGGACATCCTAAGAGTCATATGGGGGTCCGTATCTATAGCCATATGAATCTACATCTGTCTCTATCAATCTGTATATAACATAACAAGGGCTAAGAAATCCAGTGAACATATGAGTGGACTGCTGGTTAATCTGGGTTAGCTTCTGGCCTAAACTATAATTTATCACAGTGATGGGAAACTACTGTATTCTTACATGACCACTGTGCTCTCCTAGGAGAGGCCTAGGGCGGAGATTTCCAAACTGTGTGTTGCAACACATTAGTGTGTCGGCTGCAGTGTGTAGGTGTGTCGCCTGAATGCTCTCCGTGCTTCTCCTGGGGCTGGAAAGGGGTTAGTTTAACCTCTGGTTTGCTAATAAAACAGAATTATTGTGTCAAGAATATGTCTAAAAAGTGTGTCACCAACATGAAAAGTTTGGAAAGCTCTGGTCTAGGGGCTAGAAATAAGCTGCAAGACTGAAGATCTGTCTCCCATACACTTTTAAAATTGGACACAAGCCTCATATTTGTACATGATTAGGCAGGGGAAAGTTTAAGCCTATGGACTTGCCTGTCTTTTCTTGGATCACACTGCATTTTATTTATTTACCTAAGCATTTATAATTTGCATTTTCATGCAAGTATAACAAGGCGGTATACAACATAGATTATACCGTTCTTAAAAAGAAAAATAATATTGCAAAGGCATGTCAAAATTGTAGTTTTCAGAGAAGTTCTAAAAGAAGACATGGATGAATCCTGCCCAGTGTCTATGGGTAGGGACTTCTACAGGGCAGGGCCTGCCACACTTGGTTCCTAACAAAGGTTGACTGAACCTTAGGGATGTAGGAAACCACAAGAAGTGCCTCATCAGAGGATCTCAGTGATTGAAGTGGAGCATAAGGAATTATACGTTCCTTAAGATACTTTGGGTCCAACTTGTTTAGAGCTTTGTGAATGAACACAAGAACCTTGAACCAGGCCCAACAGCAAATCGGCAAACAGTGCAGCTGTGTCAACAGTGGAGTAGCCCATTGTCAGTAACCTGCCCCTTTGAGCAGTCTGTCTACTGCGTTCTGCACTAGTTGAAGCTTCTGGACTAGATACCAGGGCAGCTTCACACAACGTGCATTTTGGTAAGAGTCTCGAGGCTGCATTGTATTGAACAATCCATTTCACTCCAGTTGTTCTGCATTCCACTTTTGGTGAATATTATTATTTTGATTGTGACTTCTTTGGCAACGTGGTCCTCTTAAGCCAATTTTTAACTGGCTCACTGAAGAAACACACACAGATGGGCATCAGTGACTTGATACCCTGAGCTCAGAAGCCTTTGTTTAAAATTAAGGCGAAAATTCCCTGCCTGTATGACAAATCTGTCCTCTCAACCTTTCCTTCTCATCCTGAACTAAGCAGAGGGAGACCCCTTTTTCTTCACAGCCCCTTTCTTACTTCAACTGTTTCTCACCCGGCTGTGCTACTCGGTGTAGAATAAAAGCAGCCCTCTTCCTCTGGGAAAGCATTAAAACCATCAAAACGAATTTACAACTGAGAATTAATTACATGATCAGTGTGTTGCTTAAAATCTTCCCTGCATATTCTGAGCTAAGAAAAGACCTTGCTTCTCCATTAATTGCTTAAGCAAAACTACAAAAGAGGGTCTTGGCAAAGATTAAGCATGTCAGAGAAAAAGAACTAAGAGAGGGGTGGAGGAAAGTTGAACAGAGTCGGAATTTAAAGGCTTTTGTGTCTGAGTAATTCACCTCAGCTTGAACTTGGAAAATGAATAAGATGTGTAGCTCTTGCCCAAGGAAGGCCAAAATGTTCAACATCTAACGTTTGTCAAGCACCCATCACCCAATGGCTTACAATGAACACGCTGGGTGTTCACTCCAAGAGGCCAAGGTTTTGTGACATTGTGCAACAGTGTGTCCCACTTTCAGCACCTCTGACCCTAGAGACAGGGTTATGCACATTGCCTGCAAAGCTGTCTAAAAATATATTTCATAAATAAAATGAGCCTCTGCAGAGCTAGCCCCCTGGAGAACAGGAAGCAGAGAAAATTGGGGTTATCTGTGCAGGCTCCACCAGGAAAACAGGATGGATCAAAGACTTTGGTGAGAGGGTTAATTGGGCCTATGGCTGGACAGCCATACTGAGAGTAGCTTCCAAACAACTCAAGTTGGAGCGTAGGGCACAATGGTAGTTTTAATAGATTTCAATATTTGGTAGTTGTTATTTTGGTAAAGAAAAAGTTATGCTACAGCCAGGGATCATTCAATACAGGGTGTATCTCGGTGACATCATAAACACAGTTTCTCAAGTCTCAATTAAAGAAAATTCCACTTGATATAGATGAAAGATCAAGACAACCATCAGCAATGCAAGGCTAAATTGGCCACACCCACCAAGAAAAGTATAGGTTGTATCCAGCTAAATTTTACTCAGAATAGACCCAATGAAATTAGTGGGCTAAGGGAGTTATGTCCTTCAATACCAGTGGGTCTACAACCCAATGCCTTTTGAATTTAGATTCAAAAGCTTCTGGAGCTGATTTTACAGTATCAGGTGGTTTTGTGCTCGAGTCTCCTGAAGAAAGGCAAATTTAAGATCGGGAAAATCAGAAATGACACTAAAATGCAATTTGCTGTTTTATATAGGATGGACGAAAACTCAGCACTGTCCTCCAGCTGAGGGGCACTCCTATCCCCTTTTGGGAAGTCAAAGCTAAGAAGTTATTCTGGTTTCGTAAGCGGAGCTGGACTGTGGGTTGGCATTCCCTTGCCCATATCCCCAGGAAGTTTGGATGAAGCTCAAGCAAATTAGATGACAGGTTGAAAACTGATCAATGCAATCAGGTTTTTAATGTGCGGGTGGCACTGTGGGTTAAACCACAGAGCCTAGGACTTGCCGATCAGAAGGTTGGAGGTTCGAATCCCCGCAACAGGGTGAGCTCCCGTTGCTCGGTCCCTACTCCTGCCAACCTAGCAGTTTGAAAGCACCTCAAAGTGCAAGTAGATAAATAGGTATCGCTCCAGTGGGAAGGTAAACGGCGTATCCGTGCGCTGCTCTGGTTCGCCAGAAGCGGCTTAGTCATGCTGGCCACATGACCCAGAAGCTGTATGCCGGCTCCCTCGGCCAATAAAGCGAGATGAGCGCCACAACCCCAGAGTCAGTCACGACTGGACCTAATGGTCAGGGGTCCCTTTACCTTACAAATAAACTTCCCCAGCCAACATGAAAATGTTTAGATTGTTTAATTGGTATGCGGTATGTAATATGTTTCTTTATAGTTTCATTAATTATAATATATTTGCTTTATAGTTTTCTAACATTTTCACTGTAAGCTGCCCTAGGATTCCTATTGTTCAGCTTTAGTACAGGATTCTAAATATCCCCCACACATAGGGATAGATGAAATAAGTTCATCAATGGAAATGTCTAAAACAAGCCATAGGTCGGACTGCCATTGCTTGGCAACCTTTGGTGGGCAACCTTTGGTGGGGGAGCACACACTAGTGGTGGGTGCAGGCAAAAATGGGCATACCAATGGGTATAAATTTCACCTTACAAGAGGGGATGGTGTGCTATAGCACTCTCAAAATTCCAAATACGCCCACAGACCTCAAAGCATTGGTGGCACCCTGATACAGATGGTCTAGTGCAGGGGTTGGAAACCAAGGGTTACCTCCTCCCCCCCCCCCCGAATGTTTTCCAAGAGCCTCACACCAATGGTAGGTAGAAACAGAGGCTCAAGTGGGTTGGGGTTGTGCCTTTCCCCTTCTAGAGTGAGAATTCCCAGAGTGGTTTAACAATCAGTTCCCCTTTCCAGGGATCTAGGCAAACTGTCAATCTAAGAGGGGAATTTGGGTCTCCTAACAACTTTCAACACCCTCAAGAAACTACACTTCCCAGGATTCTTTGGGGAGAAGCCCGTGATTCTTTACAGCAGTAGCATAGTGCTTTAAATGTATGATGTGGATGTGGTCAAATACTCTGGGCCAAATGGGGAAGGTTACCCAAAATATATTCTGCCTCATCTTCAGTTTACAGAGATTATATGTTGCTGCAGGAGCTAGTGCTTAGTCAGTCGAACTCAGAGATGCTCTTCCAGACCCAAGGATCAGGGCCTTCTTTGAGCTATGCTATGTGAGTCGATACTTCAGGACCAGCTCAGTTCCCTTGAGCCTTATTCTAAGCTTCCTTGGCAGGCTTTTCCACAGCTGTGTCTGACTCAAGACCGGAGTCTAGGACTCACATGAGAAAGCTGAAAAATCAACCATTCTCTCTCACTGAACAAACACAGAGCAAACACAAAGCAATAGAGCTCATGAACACTTGGCTCCTACACGGATATTGAATGATGCAGGGACATGTTAAGACTGCATGGTCACTCAACAAGCTATGGCTCATACCTGGAAGGCCTTACAAGGACTACCCTTGGAGTTACAGTGTAAAAATATTTGGTGTTCAGCCATGGCTGAGAAAATAATTCACAACTCAAAAGTGAAAAAGGAACAGAAAAACCAGATAAATTTTATGCAATATGGTAGCCGTTTGTTACGAAACTGGTCTTAAGGATACATTCTCCAAATTATCTTTGCAGATACGTCTATCCTGAATGTGGGTGGCACTGTGGGTTAAACCACAGAGCCTAGGACTTGCCAATCAGAAGGTCAGCAGTTTGAATCCCCACAACGGGGTGAGCTCCTGTTGCTCGGTCCCTGCTCCTGCCAACCTAGCAGTTCGAAAGCACGTCGAAGTGCAAGTAGATAAATAGGTACCGCTCCGGTGGGAAGGTAAACAGCATTTCCGTGCACTGCTCTGGTTTGCCAGAAGTGGCTTAGTCATGCTGGCCACATGACCCGGAAGCTGTACGTCGGCTCCCTTGGCCAATGAAGCGAGATGAGCACTGCAACCCCAGAGTCGGCCACGATTGGACCTAATGGTTAGGGGCCCCTTTACCTTTACCTTTACTATCCTGAACAGTACAGCTCAAACAACATTCTTCCTGGGCAACAACTGTCTGTGTCAGATAGAAAACATTTTTTGTACTGTCCCTAGGACATTAAAGCTGGAAATTTGGATAATGTGTATGGATTCATAAGAAGTATCCATGTTATATATAATTTTTTTTTTAAAGACCCTCTGTGTTTATGCAGTCCTTGTTGTAGAAGTAGAGCCCTTGTTGTAGAATCAGAGTTTCAGAGCTCTTACAATTTTACGTAAGAAGTTGAAATATACATTTAAAATGGCAATGCTATGGAGCGAGCATTCAAGAAAGGAAAAGTGCCCTGGGAATGAACCACTGTTATCTTCTGCTGCTGTCTCCTCTGTTGGAAAAGGGGGAGCTGGAAGCTCAGCCCTTCCATTTTTAAAGATTGATCATTCAGATGGAAGGGAGTTAATCTGCTCTTCTGTTTTTGAACTAAGTGTCTATGTGTTTCTAAGTCGTAAACAGTTAGTCTCTGAGGGTGTGTTACAATTCCCAGAAGCGAGGTCTGTTATGTCTGACATGCAACAGAATCCCAGAAAGCTCCCTCTCCCCCTCTTTTCTCTGTATACTTTTGATAAAACACGCACACGTTTGATAGAAACCATGACCTTCTGTGTCAGATCCCAGCCAACAGCTTTTCCAAGTTTTAGGAGTTATTTCATTGGGGGGTGGGATGTATTTTAGAAAGTTTACTTTTGTGTGTTTCGGTGACACAATACTAAAATGTAATAATTATCCCAATGTTTCTGTGCAACAAGCAGTATGCTTGGACCTCACCAGTACTCTTCTAAAGCACCATCCTTGGAAATCTAAATGGCCAGCAAAGATTCTAGGGCTGAAATGATGCCATTCATACATGTAGCAATGGTGTGAATGCTACTTTAAGAAGATAGGGTAGGGCCAGCCCCCCTGTCAAGGTGGTTTGTGAAGGTTAGGGGATGTTGGGATCTGGCTGGCTAGTCTGATCCAGTTCCCCAGCCCGGGAATCAAAATATTGTTTCACCATCTCTTTACAGATTCACCACTGTCCCAATAGACCAACATGGCTGCCTCTCTGTGTATGTGTGTTTTATGTCAGTGGAAAGATTAGACAACATGGGCTGTTTAGTGAGCATTCATTGTGGTTTGCATGTGGGGAAATCAAACGATGTTGCATCAAGCATCACCCCACACTTTTTCATGCATTTCCCTGCTGCTTTCCTTTGCCATGTTGTGAACGAATCTCAACTGAAAATAATGACAACTTGGAAGTGCCCTGAATGGACTCAGCAATGAACACATGGGACACTTGCTTTTATCCAATCTGCTCTATATTGCATCTTACCTTGTCGTCGTCATCTTCATCCTCCTCTACATCAATGCAGTCCTTAAAAAAACAAAACAGAAAATTAATCCAAATTCCAAATTGCTTAGCATATTAATATCATTCTATTTATTTAAACATTTAAGGGGAACCCTGCTGGATCAGCCCAAAGGTGAATCAAGTCTATCATTCCACTGTGGTCAAACTGGATGTCTATGGGATCCCATAAACAATATATAAAGGCAACTAGCCCTTTCCTGATGTTTGTTCCTGGGCAACTGAGAACATGAGAAGAGGCCGCTGGATCAGGCCAATAGCTCATCTAATCCAGCATCCTGTTCTCACAGTGGCCACCCAGAGGCCTGTGGGAAACCCTCAAGCAGGGCCAGAGCACCATGTGGTTTCCAGCAAATGGCATTCAGAAGCATTACTGTTGCCAACCATAGAAGCAGAGCAGAGCCATCATGGCTAGTAGCCATGATCATCACCAGTTGCATTTTGCCTCTAGTGCTATAGGTCCAGACTAGGTAACAAGTAGCCCTCTAGATGTTGCTTAGTTACAATTCCCATCCTCCGTGATTACTAGCCAGCCTGGCTGAGTCTGATGGAAGTTGGAGAGTCCAACACATTTGGAGGATCACAGGCTCCTTAACACTGCTGTCGGCATTCGCTCAACTAGGCTTGCTATTAGTGTGAAGTGTTGTATCCAATGTCAGACCTGCTCCGAGTTGACCCTTGAAATCAATTAACTTGGGTTTATTACTTTCAGTAGCTCTGCTCTGAGTAAACCCCATTTAGATAAAGCTCAATGTCTTTATAATGGTCCATCAATAATGGCTAATCAAAAATGGCTGGTAATCATCAATTCATTTGATTTCCTTCTCCACACAACATAGGGTAATTCCAGAGTCACAACTTCCTTTTAAAAAAATTAATAATTAAGACCTTGGATTATGACATTTTAAAACAATTGCTTTTTAATCCTCAAGGACTCTTCCCATCCTTTGGTCCATGTTCAGAAAACGGTAACAGAAATAACTCTCAACCATGACACAATTTTATGTTGGAACAAAGCTATCAGCAGCAGATGCAAGCCGAACCGTTCTAAAGGCAAGAAGGCTCAATTCTTGTTTTTTTTTTTAATGCTATTTTAATCCATTGCCAAGTTCTACTCTCGGTAAGCAGCTTTGTTCTTCCTCTGACAAATGAACCAGTTGGAATGTCAAGGCTGAGAATTCTTCTACACTCAGTTTATTCTATTCTCATTGCTTGTTTCAATGGCTGTTCGCTCCCTTTAGGGCCATTACCGAAACATTAGGGGGCAGAAAATACATTAGCACACACATAATCAATCTTAAGAATCAGATACAAAATTCTATACAGCATTATCACTCCACTTGCTAAGAAAAATGGGAGGAGGCGGTGGGGGAAAGGTTATGATTGAAGTGTAGGGGTAACAGGCATTTCAACACAGGTTCTTTGCTAGCAACACATAAAAAAAAGATTCTCCAGGTCAGCAGGAACATTTCTTTTGAATAGGCAGATTTATTTATTTATTTTTAAATACAATAAGTGGAATGGAGGAAATGTTGAAGTGCAGAATTAAAAGTTGAGTTGGTAAATAAAATAAAATAAAATCCATTTTCGGGGCACAGGACTAAGCTCTTGAAAAGATTCAACTTGCGTTCCATTTTCCAGAAGGTGGAAGATGCAACAATGAGATTGATGATCTTGGACCTGATCCTCACCAACAGGGAAGAACTGGTCAATAAGGTGGAAGTAGTGGGGACCTTGAGAGGAAGCGACCACATCCCTTTGGTATTCATTATACAGAGGAAAAGGAAAGCCAAGTGTAGTCAGACATCCACTTTGGACTTCTAGAAAGCGGACATCAAAAAGCTAGGTTAGATTCCACAGTCAGAAATACTCAAAGAGAAGGGAGTCCATGGTAGATGGGGGTTTCTTAAAGGTGAGATACAGAAGGCACAATCTCAAACAATTCCAACAAGACAGAAAAGTGGGGTGCATCTAAAGAAACTGGTGTGGTTGCACAATGAGCTTACGGATTAGCTTAGAGTTAAGAAGGGCATGTATAAGAAATGGAAGAAGAGGTATCTCATGAAGGAAGAGTATAAACGAGCAGCCGACACTTGCAGGGAGAAGGTCTGGTAGGCTAAAGCTCAGAATGAGCTCAGACTTACAAGAGAGGTTAAAAATAATAATAAATGTTGTTTGTTTCTTGGCTATGTTCAAAGCAAGAGAAAGAACAAAAATATTGTGTTCTTTGTGTGGAGAAGATGGAGAATATTGGGTGATGGAAAGCAAGTAAAAATGCTCAATACCTACTTTCTCTCTGCCTTCCTCCAAAAGAAAAAATAGTGCCCAACCGGGTGATAATAAAATAAATGATGCAGAGAGGGAGTTCCAGCCCAAAAGAGAGAAAAAAGAGGTGGTAAAGGAACAGCTGGCTACTTTGAATGGATTCAAATATCCAGTGCCTGATGAACTGCAACCAAGGGTACTAAAGGAACTTGCAGATGCAATTGTAGAGCTTCTGTCTATAATCTTAAGAGAATTATTAGGGAATTCTATGGACTGGAGGTGGGCAAATGTTGTCCCCATCTTCAAAAAGTGGGAGAAAGAGGACACAGGCAACTTCCAGCTGGTCAGCTTGATGCTAATAGCAGGAAAGGTCCAGAAACAGAAAATTAAAGAGTTGTGTGTGATCAGTTAAAAAGGGATGTCATGATTACTAAGAGCCTGCATGGGTTTCTGAAAAGCAAGTCATGCCAGACCCTTATTTTGATAAGGGTTCAAAGCTTGGTGGATCAGGGGAATGCTGTGTATGCAATGTATCTTACTTTGAGCAAGGCTTTGAACAAAGCCCCTCAAGATATTCTTGTGGAGAAGCTGGTGAGGGGTTGGAAATGGTGACATCTGGAATCAAAAGGAAGTCATGGGGTCATGTTATGGATGTATCAGTGCACTGACAATGCACACAGCTGCCTGCAGGTTTGGAGGGAGTATGAAATGCCCCTAGGTGCATACAAGTGTACACAGGAATAGCCCTCCTGGAACAGGCCAATGGACCATCAAGTCCAGCATCCTCTTCTCACAGTGGCCAACCAGATGCCCATGGGAAGCCTTGAAAGCAGAATCTGAGTACAACAGGACTCTCCACAGTTGTGCTCCCCAGCAAGTGGCACTCATGATCATACTGAAAGTGGAGGTAGAACATAGCCATCTTGGCTAGTAGCTATTGATAGCCTTATCTCTTATAAATCTGTCTAATTTCCCATTAAATCCATTTAGGCTGGTGGCCAAGGCTGCCAATTGTGGGAGCAAATTCCACAGTTTAACAATGCACTTTCTTTTGTCTGTCCTGAATCTTCCAAAATGCTGCTCATTGGATGGCCTTAAGTTCAAGTATCACAAGGGGAAAATACCTTTCCCTATCCATGAATCCCATCTTCCATGAATTTGTCAAATCCTCTTTTAAAGCCATCCAGGTCACTGGCTGTTGTGGAAGCAAATTCCATAATTTAACTATGCACAGTGCAAATAAATACTTTTTTGGTGTATCTGCCTTGAATTCCCCCAAAGTTCAGTTTCATTGGATGTCCATGAATTCTATTGTTATAAGAGAGGGAGAAAAGCTTTTCTCTATCCACTCTTACCACGCCGTACATAATTTTGCACACTTCTATCGTGTCACTTCTTACTTGCCATTTCTCTAAACTAGAAAGCCCCAAATCTCATAGCATTTCTTCACAGGGAAGTTGCTCCTTTCCCTGGATCATCTGCCCTTTTCCAAGCCTGTTCCAGCTCTACAATATCCTTTTTGAAGTAAGGTGACCAGAACGGTACACAGTGTAAATGTAAATCTTACATGCGCAAGGCCTCCCGTATGTGAGAGGGAATCAGCCTAGGCTAATTGGGATTTCGCCTCATGTAGGTCCCTTTCACACAGTCCCTGAAAGTGGGCATGGCTAGTCAGTGTGAACCCCTGTTCCAGCCCCTCACACATGCTTTCAATGGCATAAGAAGGTTCCTATGAACCCTCCTAAAATGAACTTTTGAAAATAGTATGTGATGGGGAACAGAGGCTGTAAAGAAAAATAGTGTGCTCAACAAGACAAATGGCAAATCGCAACATCCATCACCCGCTTAGCATCTGTGGACAGAATCCTTGGGATTTCAGTGGGACAGCAACGTGTCATCAGAGAATGAGTGATGGAGAGGGGTTGTTTTTAACTCTGTGTCCTCAGCCATCATCAGGTTTGCTGGATTTCACTATACCATTTTATCCCCCATAAAATCCCAATACAAACCTATCCCCTTTGCATTCGATAATGACTTGTTTGTCCCAAATTCCACCTAGAGAGTAAAACTTCAATTTTCCAGATGTAATAAAAGCCATGTTAAATGTTTTTACAGCTCCATCTGTAGGGATTAGGACTTCACTCTGATTACTTGGCCTCTAACCATTCGTCTTCGTATTTGATATGCCTGAAATGGCCAGCTAACTGAAAATGCCATTTGCCCCAATCTGCAACTCTTTTCTCTCAAGTGGCAGTGGGGGGTGGGGTGGAGAGCAGACTCTGAACAGAACCAGAAAAGTTAAAAAAAAAAAAATGGCAGGAAGATGCTTGAATACAACTTAATTAATAACCACAGTGCTTTTATAATTGTTGCTATTGTTGTTCTCAACATGGCATACATGATCTACCTCCTCCTCATTTAACCCACACAGCAACCCTGTGAGGTAGGTTAGGCTGAGTGACAATCAATAGCCCAAAGATCAGCATGGATTTATAAATGAGTGAGGATTTGGGACCTGGGTCTCACAATCCAACTAACCAATACACGAAACTGAATATTGCTTCCCCCAAGGTCCTATCCATATTGAAAGTAACATAAAGTTGCTCATAAGATTTGCTCTCTTTGAAGTTTCACAAGGCGAATCACAGAGAGTTGCATTTTGACAGGTTTAAAAACAGCCCTGCACGTTATGAAGAAGCATCCTGTTCCTTTCTAACTCCACAGACTTTCTGAACTTTGTTTTTTAATGTGCAGGAAAGAATTCCTCTTCAGAGCCCCCTCGCCTCATTTCGCCACCTTAAGGCTCTCGTGTAAAAGGATTTGGCCCGCTTCAAAAGGGCAAGAGTACCAAGCAAAGTTACTTCAACTGAAGGTGAAAGAAGAGAAGGCAAAACCCTCAAGCAAAGTTTAAAAGCTGACCCGAATTAATCTTAGTTTGATTCAAACTGATGACAAAAGCAGCTCGTTTTAAGAATATCTGTTGTGGTTTTGTATATAATGACTATAGCAATGTTAACACAGCTGGGCACAAGCAATTGTGTTCAAGATGGATGAAGTTACTATGATAGATTTTCTGTGGTGTACCATATCCATCTCTCTTATCTCACAGTCATATTGGATCAAATGGGACTGGCAGGCTTTTGAGGCATTATGCCACCTTTTCCAACATTCCTGGCGCCCTCCAGATCTATTTTGGACTGTAACTCTTTATCAGCCCCAGTTGAGTCCTTCCCAGTCTCATCTAACCCATGGAAGTTGTAAGTCCAAAACATCCGACAGGTTCCAGGTGGGATACAGCTGCATTGCAAAAAAATCTGCAAATCCCCCATATCTCTTGTTTTGACTTATTTTGTTGTTGTTTTATGGTTTCAGGTTGCATTTTGGTTTTAATGGATATTGTTTTGCTATTTTATATAGTGTCCACGACTTAGAGATTTCAAAAATAAATAAATAAGTGGTTTAGAAACACTTTTAAATGAAATAAAGGCAGTGAACAGATGCATTATGGGGCAGAGTGTGCTCAACATAGGCCTGTCTCGTAACACCTCCAACAACTATCCTAAATTGATAGATTGAATTTGTACTGAAGACTTGTCCGAACAAGCTATGTGCTGCCTGTGGGGTTTGCTTTTAAGGAAACGCATATAGGGCCGTATTCAACAATAGCCCTACTCAAAGGAGATGTACTGAAATTAGAGGACATGGCTAAGTTAGGTCCACACATTTCTAAGGGTACAAACATAGTTGGACCTAGCTGAAAATAACCCATAGGGCTGTTATAAAGAAACTTGGCACAACAAGAAATGATAGGGCTGCCATACGTCCAGTGTTTTGTCCTGGATCAATAGAAAAAGCACTTGTTTGGCGTTTGTGTAAAAAACACTCAACAACTTTAAAGTCACTCTTTTTGCTTTGGCGGCCAAAAAGCTAAGAAAGAACACCTTAGACAATACAGCAGTGAACTGTAAGGGAGACACAGGGATCTAAACAGAGACCATTATTTGTGGTGTGACACCCCTTTTACTTCTTAACACCCCTATGTATATTTGATTCAGATTTTTCATGGCCAACGGCTAGTACAAGAAAGTTATTTGAATTGGAAATGAAAAAAGCTCAACAACTTTCAGGGTGTCCTGGTTTTTACTTTTTGAAGTATGGCACCCTAAGCAATGAATGCAGGGAAACAATTCAGAGAAACTTTGGTTTTGATTCAAGCTATGTGTGTGAATGCTAGGGGTGGAAGGCCCTATGAATTCCAGTTTTCCTGGGTTTCTGATTTTTCTAATCCTAAATTCTGCTCTTCACATTTTACAGCAATTTGTTTTTTCTGCAATATAATACAGTGGTACCTCTGGATGTGAATGGGATCCATTCCGGAGCCCCGTTCGCATCATGAGCAGAACACAACCCACGTCTGCATGTGCACGGGTCGCGGGTCACTGCATCTGCGCATGCGTGTGACATCATTGTGAGTGTCTGTGCATGTGCAAGCGGCAAAACCCGGAAGTAACCCATTCCGTTACTTCCGGGACGCAACCTGAAAAGATTCAACCTGAAGCAAATGTAACAAGAGGTATGACTGTATAATGCATTTCTTAGTGCTATCTACACTGCTATCTTCATTTTCACGCACCCTTTCCTCTAACCTGTGTGTTTTTGTAGACATTGTTGGCTGGAAAACTGCACTGCAAAATTCAACTAAGTGTGAATTTTGAAGGATAGTTGTGTTTGGGTGTGCGTATTGCACATTTGAAAGATTTGGCTTTAAATGTGTACTAATTCAAATTCCTCCTCCAACCCTAGTAAAGACCAAGGGGTTAAGCCTTAATCAAGGTAAACTAGAAGTGAGGACTCTTTGGTCTTCCAGGTGCTGTTGGAATCCCAACACACATCAGCCCCAGCAAGCTGATGGTGTCAGGGATGATAGGAACTGTAGTCCATCGACACCAGGGGACCCAAGGAAGTACAACTCAAATCAGCCCCAGCTATCATGACCAGTAGTCAAAGATCATGGGAGTTGTAGTCTATTAACATCTGGAGGGTCACAAGCTCCCCATCCCTGGATTCACCTATATGACAATGCATAAATGCAACACACACCACTGTTCCATACTAAATTACAACCAGAACCTGAAATATTAAGCACAACTTAACTTACCTGGGGGTCTTGTGCACTGGACACTTTCTCTGGAGAGATGAGGGAGAAGTTGTAAGCAAAAAGGAGCAGTAAAGCCAAGGGCACCATGTACAAATCAAAATGCCAAACCGTGACAACGAATACCTAAATGAAACAAAGGAAGACAGAAGGGGCTATTTACATCATTTGATGAAAAGAAAAGAGGGGAAGGAAGAAAAGGGAGGTGTGAAGAACAAAGCTTCAGACTCTTCATTCCTATGTGCATCCTTGAAGCTCCGCTAACCTCTGATCTCTCCCACTTTTGCATTCATGGGAAGATAATCACCTTGGATGTTTCCATGTTCCAAGTGCACCATGTCATCCGTTAGAATTGTTAGCGTTACCTTCTACTTTTGATTTTATTTTCATTGTAGGGATGTACAATTATGTAAACAAACAAGAAAAGAGAGACCTTGATGAAAGCTGGAAAAAACAAGAGAGAGAGAAAAAAGAAGGGGGGGATGGAACATTCATTGAAACTGGATAGAAGAAATGCCTGTCACCTGCAGAACCACAGTACAAAAAGGATGTCAGGAGCCAGGCCGCCATCTTGATAACACAGCACTCAAGTTGTAATTAGCTTAAAGATTTATTGCAATACAAACACTCAGCCTCGGACACCTATCTGTATGTCCATGACTTATGAATTGGTTGACCCTTCTGGGGAGTGATTCCGGTTATGGCAGAATATCCGGACCCTATGCCCTTTCTGTTTCCAGCTTTGTTTTCTAAGACCTTTCCCATATGTCTGCTCCTTGGATGAATTAACTCCCCTTACGGTGTGGAAGTGCTTTCCCTCTCGCCTTCTGACACTGCCTGTCTTGAGAGAGTTGGTTGTTCTCTAGCACACTCTCTGCATTCCTGTCATTCTCAAAGCAAGGGGAGTTGATAAACTTCCGTTCATAGCTGTCTGGGAAGAATGAGAGCCTCTCTCTTGTTGCCTGCTTCCTGACTCCTCTTGAGCTCTTATACCTTGGGGAGAAGTGTTCATGACAAAGGATGTCTCCTATCTGGTTGTTTTTGTTAGACATGAGTCATGCTGTTATAATAATAATAATAATTTATTTATACCCCACCCATCTGGCTGAGTTTCCCCAGCCACTCTAGGCAGCTCCTAATCGAGTGTTAAAAATAATGCAGCATTAAATACTAAAAACTTCCCTAAACAGGGCTGTCTTTTAAAAATAGGAGAGCTGCTTATTTCCTTGACATCTGATGGGAGGGCGGTCCACAGGGCGGGTGCCACTACCGAGAAGGCCCTCTGTCTGGTTCCCTGTAACCTCACTTCTCGCAATGAGGGAACTGTCAGAAGGCCCTCGGCGCTGGATCTCAGTGTCCAGGCTGAACAATGGGGGTGGAGATGCTCCTTCAGGTATACAGGACCGAGGCTTTAAAGGTCAGCACCAACACTTTGAATTGTGCTCAGAAACGTACTGGGAGCCAATGCAGATCTCTCTGCATTACTCGTTCAGGGCCAAGAGCATAAGAAGAACCTGCTTGGATCAGGCCCATGCCACATCTACTCTAGCATCCTATTCTTGCAGTGATGCCCATGGGAAGCCCACAAGCAGGACCCAAGAGCCCTCTCCCTCCTCTGTGGTTTCTAGCAACTGCTTTGCAGAAGCATTACTAGCCTCCGCCATGGCTAGGACCAATTGATAGCCATGAGTTTGCCCCTGTTCTCTTACAAAGCCATCCAAGCTGGTGAGAGTGAGTTCCATAGTCATGTTTGTTCGGCTTCCCAAAGTAGCCAGTATTGGAGATCCATCTCCAGTTCCCAAAGTAGCCAGTATTGGAGAGCCAGTATGGGGAACCTCAGGTCTGGGGGCCACGTGGAGCTGATCATACCTATCTGGCCTTTGGGACTCCCCCACAAGACGTACTCCTTCCTGAGACACACCCCTCACCAGGCCACCCTCCTCCGGTGCTTTCGCCTGTGTGCAATTTGTCGTTGAACTCCAAGAGTAATTCTTTTTGGGAGGGTAGGGAGGGGAGTATGAGTTTCTGTAGAAATTGTACAAAAGATAGCAATCACGTTCGGTGTTCTTTCCACTTCTGCCTCTGGACCCAAGCACCCCATGGCATATGGCCTCCAAATGGTTGCCCTGGAAGAATGGGGCTCTCTGGCTGAAAATTGTTCTCTCCCTAACCCCCACATTACCTGATTGCCCATCTCTTTTAATATTTTTTTGCATAAAGCAGCTACGACAGGTCCCAATTCAAATCAGGACCTGCAACACTGGTGAAAAGCATGCCCTCCAAACTTCTCTAATGAAGCTAAGGATAGTTGTTTGGTTGTGGGTTTTATTGTGGGGGTTTTTTGCAAGGGAGGGGAAGCGCAAGTTTTTCTCTGGCAAAAGGAATGAAAGGAAAATAAGATACACAAGGGAAGAGTTCAGGATCTAGAGAAGGGATTGCCAACACGGTGTCCTTCAGCTGTTACTGGACTCCAGTTCCCATCAGAGGTGGTTATAGGGTAGCGCAACCAGTTTTGCCACAACAATGCTGTAAAACGGACCATGAGAGGCAGGGACACTGAATTTTAGCACCACACAAAGGGTGCCACTGAAGTTTGAAAGCCCCAAGTCCACCACAGCAGTGATCAGGGATGGCAGGAGGTGTAGTCCGACAATGTCTTGAGGGTACCACACATTGACTAGAGTAATAAGGTTTTGTGTTGGCACAAGGGCTGGTGTAAACGTCTCCCTGTTTGGGGATTCACCCAATTTGAAGGGGTACTTTGGGCAAATTTTGAAATCCTTACAATGGCAGCAAGCGGGTTGAATTATTGCCATGCCTTTTTTCCAAAAAAAGGGGGGGGGGAATGACGTAGGATTTGCTTTAGAAAGCTTTAGAAAGACAAATGCATAAAAAGTTTTTTTTAAATCCTCCTTCCCACTGAAAGATGCCTCCCCTAAATGCAGTTGAAATGGCACCATAGTGGCAACTTCAAATTGTCTACCTGTGTACAGAGGTGCATGCTGTAGGCAGCTGTTTTCATCTTCCAGGTCTTAACACAAGAAACGAATAGCATCTATGCATAGCAGAGGGTGGGAGATAGAGCATAATAAGAAAAGGGGGAAGAAATCTGTTGACATCAGCTGCCTTTGCCACCACTTGGCCCCTCCTCCCAGTTAGCAGCATCAATGCAGGCAATGGGAAGTCAACTGAAGCACCTAGAGGTGGCTGTAGACAAAGCAGAAGACTGGGGGAGGGAAAAGTGTTTCTACACATGAATCATAGAGTTGGAAAGGACCACAAAGGTCATCTAGTCATCATGCAGGAATCTTTTGCCAAATGTGTGCAGCTTGAACCCACAACCCTGAGATTAAGAGTTATCCCTACTCACAAAGGCACTCGCCTTAACCCAGGCATAGGCAAACTCAGCCCTCCAGATGTTTTGGGACTACAACTCCCATCATTCCTAGCTAACAGGACAAGTGGTGTGATGGGAGTTGTAGTCCCAAAACATCTGGAGGGCCAAGTTTGCCTATGCCTGCCTTAACCTGTTCCTCTCCATACATTTCAGTCCACTGCTGCTTTTCAAGATAAAAAAAAAAGGCTGGTATAGTTGTTATCTTCCAGGGATTAAACCAGATTGGCAGGTACAGTTCTGAGCAGTCAAATAGCCGGGGAGAACACATTAGACAGTTGCTCCCTCTGCTCTGCCTGAAACCAGCTGCTTTGCCTGGTAAGAGAGTTGTATGCAATGCCAGCTATAATGCACAGAACTGACTTAAGTTCATTAATTTCAGTGGATGTCTCTGACTAGAACTAGAACAGGATAAACCTAGAGTGTCTGATGGCAGGAGGACGAATTCTCGGAACTATATTTTACATGTAGTTTTGCATTTAGGAAGGAAACTTCTGATTTGGGTGCATGTATAGATTTGCTGAGTTCTCTTTCATATGCACCACTTTTAATCCTGTTGATTCTCTCATGCAGCTTTTATCATTTTTTGCTTTTGCAGTTTTATTTTAATTGCTTAATTCGTTTTGGGAATGTGATTTAAGGGCAATATAGCACTGCTTTGAAACAAAGAAATAAATAAAACTAACATGCATGTTTCCCATTTGAATATTCAGCAAAAAGAAAAAAGAAAGAGAGAGAAAGAAACGTCGCACCTACAATTTTACGAGAAACGAAGCTGAAATCCCCACGCGGCTGTTCCAAAATTTCTGAGCTGGAGAACAGATCCAACTTGCAAGTTGAAAGGAAGGGCAGGCCAGAGAGTCATCCCGGGTGTTTTAGTAATTAAAGAAAAGTGCATAATGAACCATATGCCCAAAAGGGGCCTGTTTTTCATGCAGGACAGATTTTTGTTTGAATTTTTAATTTTTATATACAGATGAAACACTGGGTTGGATGAAGTAACTGTGTGAGGTAACGCACCATGCAGTAGAGGAAGAAGAGGAGACAGTCGATGTGAGAATGAGCCGAGCATCCTTCGATGATTATGTGTCTATATTTCACTATTTTGAGACAAAGTTTTTTTTTTTTTTTTAATGCATCCTTCTCTCCTTTGAGCAACTGTTTTAGGCATCTGTTCAAAGTCTCCATGAAAGAGATATTGACAGCTTTTTAGGCTGAACAGTCCAAGAAGAAAAGAACAGAATGCTGCCTGCCAATTTTTTTATTTTTTTTTTTAAATCAGGCTGACCCCACGGGACAAACAACAAGGATTCTTCTGCTATTTGTTGGACCCACCGCGTTGCCTCAACCACTCTGGTTTGGTGGAAAACCTGCCTTTGAAGCTCTAGCCAACACATTGAACAACAGCAAGCCCAGCGCTTAAGCTCTGGAGTCTCTAAACTTCATTTGTTGTCATTTTCATTCCGTGGCTTCCCTATTCCAAGGAAAGCAAGGAGTGTTTAACAAAGCTAAAAATAAAAGCCACAAACCTATCAATACCAATTAAGTAAAATACACAATAAAACACCAAGTTACCCCGCTTATTTTTATCGTTACGATGTTTAATACAGCTAAATTCCCAGTGAAGGCTGTCCAGCTTTGACCATATGCACACTGCATATTTGAACCACTATGATAACACTTTAAACATTCATGGCTCCCCGCAAATAATTTTGGGCTCTGTAGTTAGTTAAGGGTGCTGAGAGTTTTGGGGAGAGCCCCTCCCAAAGCTGTAGTTCCCAGAGTTCCCTGTGAAGAGCGATTTATAGCTCTGTGGTGGGAATAGGGGTCTCCTAACAACTCTCAGAACCCTTAACAAACTACAACTCCCAAAATTCTTTGGGGGAAGCCATGTCTGCTTAAAGTGATACCACAGTTTTCTGAAATTATGGTGCAATCATGGCTCTAGATAAGGTCATGTGGCCTCCTTTGAGATTTAAGATTTTGGGGATATTGTATGTTTTGTTTACTGTATAGGTCAAGTTTTTATTTGTATGTATAATTCTTATGTATATGTTTTGAGTTGCCCACAACCTGACCTTGGTTGCCATATGATTACTGATTTATCAGCTTCTCTATATGTCCTGAGGTGACACAAAAATATTAAAAAAGCATGATGGAGGTATATAAAATTAGGTATGATGTAGAGAAGGTGGATAAAGAACAGCTTTTCTCTCTCTAATAACACTAGAACTCGGGGACATCCAATGAAGATTCAGGATACTGGAAGATTCGGGACATTCAAAAGGAAGTCCTGCACACAGAACATTGTTAAACTATAAAATTTGCCCCCCCCCCATTGGAATGGCCTTCACAAAAAAAAAGGATTAGAAAAAGTTATGGGTGTGGGATTCAAAGAAAGAGAGGAGTTTTTTCTCCTTCCTAATACCAGAACATTGGCCCTTGTGACTCTCCATAGGAAACTCCCCTCTACAGCCACATAAATTTTCCCCAAGCCGTATCTGTATCCATCAACAGCCAGTGTGTAGAAACTATCCTGTTCTGCAAAGGGGAAAGGCATATTTGTTGCTCTGCCTCTGGACTCACCCACCCCTGGCATGTGGACCCTGGAAGGTTGCCCAGAAGGATATGGCTTTTTCCACCTGCTTTGCCCCACCCCAGCCCTAGGAGCCTTCAGAATGGAGCTGTTGCCATGGGCATTATGTGTATGTGTCTTTTGATGAACTGAGTGGAATATTATGAATCATGGAGGTGGGGTGTGTGTGTGTGTGTGTGTGTGTGTGTGTGTGAATTTCCACAGTGCTTAGTTTGTTAGTCTGTTAATTGTTAATGCTGTTAATATTATTTTGTGGATTATGAGTGCTGCAGTGCTTTGTGAATCTCATAATATGACTTTTGTTGTGGTTGTGCTGTTTAACTTAATTTTTTAGTTGTTTTGTTAATGGTGTTTTATAGAAGGTGGTTGTTTTACAGATAATTTGTTCATTGTTATACATGGTTTATGTTGTAATTGTGATGTTCTATTATGTTTTTGTTATTTATTGTTTGTGACTCGGGGAGTGAAAAGCGGCCAAGAAATATAATAAATGAAATGAAATTAATTTACCTCCCTGCTGTTTGCCTGCTCAAAGTCGTCATCAACAGCAGCTTTTCTCATAGACACAAGGACCCTGTACCATTTCCCTCTCCAGGTAGGAAAGCAGCTTATGAAAAGCAATTTTGAGCAGGAAAAAGCTGGAAGGGAAAGGGTTTAGCAGCCCTGCTCCTGCTGCTATTACACTCCCCACTGCTGTATCTGATGCTCCTTTTCATTTAAAAGAAGCCATGGAGAAAGGCAGCTCACATTCATCCTTGCTTATTGTCTAGTCTGAACCAAAGTTAACCAAGACTGAAACACTACTTAGTATTCTGATTGTATGCACTTCCACAATCCTTTGCTTTGCTTGTCACATTATTATTTTTTCTCAACGGCATCTCTCCCCTTTTTTAAATTATGCAGGTGACCAATGTGATAATGAAACACTTTGGCACTGTTTTGATCCTTCAGATATAATGACAATTAGCACCATGCAGCATCTATCTTAATGCTTGCTCCATTTAATGAAATGCTTATCGTAGTAGAAGGAGTCTCACAGTTTTGGAGGGATCTATATATGAATGATTAAAAAGAAACTGGCCCATTTTTTTGTACACACACAGAGACACCACTGCTCTGTTTCCAAGACTCAAGGACACTTGACAACAGTTCTACGTTGTACAGGTGGGTCTGTGCACATTAAAGGGATAACACTGGAAAGAAGACATCATTGACTGGCATCAGAACATATGAAGCTACCTCATACTGAGAAAGACCACTGGCTACTGGCCCACAAATAATGAACTAAAACCAAGGAATTTCACAATTCACTAGAAGTAGCTTGAATCCAATCGCCAATGTTGGGCAACCCAACAGTTATGGTTGGACTACAGCTCCTACCATCTCTGACCATTGACCCTACTGGGTGGGTCTGATGGAAGTTTGACTCCAACCATCTCTGGAGGGCTACAGATTGCCCACACCTCCTTTAATTAATTGTGTTTATACCATTTGACACATCTTCCAAGGAACTCAGGGCATCCAACTCACCACTTCCAGGCCTGCCTGGGCAAACTTGTTATCATATAGTTTATTCCAGGGATAGAGAACTTGTGACCCTTCATATATTGCTAGATGACAACTCCCAGACCATTGGCCATGACGGCTGGGGCTGATGAGTACTGGAGTTCAACAGCACCCAGAGAGTACCGTCTTATCCACCATGGCATTTTAGAGGGTTGGGTCTAAATGTACAAAGCTACCCCAGCTACGGAATCATCTCCTCAATAATACTTGTCTGGAACCAACTTTGTTAACTTTTAGGCTCCATTAGGGGTACCTTTACCTTTAAGGTTTTTTTAAATTTTTTGCCTATAATTTTATTTATTGATATTGAGGATTTTACTGCTGTTTCTATGAGTTTGATGGGGTTTTTTCTCTTTTATGTTGCACATTGCTATTTTATCATTTGTTGCTTAATTTTACTATTCAAATCATATTTATATTGGGTTTTGTTTTCTCCATTCAATTTTAAACTGTCTTGGCAGGTTCTCAAAGGTCTGTCAGCATTTTAGTGCAGATTATTTCATTCATACACACACACACACAGAGGCATGCAATTTTGCCCAATGTACATATTTTTAAATTATTATTATAAGCATTCCTGTGTACATTTATCTGTATTAGATACATTTTGGAGCATATTGCCTGGTTGGAGAATTGCATTGCAAAATTCAGGGAAGTGAGAATTTTAAAGGATGGCTGCATGGCAGTTCACGTATTGTTTCAGGAAGTGCGAATTAGGTAGAGTCACAATATAAATGTGAGCTGAACCAAAATTCCCCACCCCACAATCCCACTTACAGGCTGAGCTCTCTGCATAATATCAGTATGAAGAACAATGCACAGTCCTTCTGGATCAGGTCCTGCTTAACCAGAGGTGCAGCGGCCAAGGGTTAAAGACTTGTTACTATTTCTGCAACAGGGTTCATGTCTCCAGCATCCTAGGGTTGGCCAATCAGCATGAAAGGTGGAGCCCTTTAGCCACTGAGAAGAAGCCGTCTCACCTTTTGTGCTGGTTGGAACCAAACACAGTGAAAAGAGGTGAGTCAGCCAGTGAGGATTGGCTCCTTGGGTCAATCTGGAGAAGGCAACCAGGAAAGAAGTTATCCCATACACTCCAGAGCTAAGCATTTAGGAACACAGGCAAAAACAAAGTCCTTCAGTTTCCAGAGAATAGTGTGGCAAGTTATGTCAAATACAATGAAACTTCAAAGCTTCAAAAGAAGATATCTGAGCATTCCAAATCATTTGCCCAGAAAATAGTAGATCTAGCTGAAAGTCAACCTGTGGAGAGCTGCAGTGGTTGTTGCAACGCACCCATAAATACAATTATTGTGTAATTATAAGATTGTTGTATAATCTTAAAAGGTTGCATAATGGTATGGCTATGAGAGCACTCAGCTGTGACAATTTCTGAATTTACCACTACTTGTCTTGACTGATGAGCCTGGATAGCTCAGTTGGTTAGATCATGGTGCTGATAATGCCAAGGTTGCAGGTTCGATCCCTGTATGGACCAGCTGCATATTCCTGCATTGCAGGGGGTTGGACTAGATGATCCTCAGGGTCCCTTCCAACTCTACAGTGCTATGTGCTATGCTATGACTTAAAAGGGCCCAACTTCCTCGCCTATTGCGAAAGAGCAGAGTGGCTTCTTATCTTTCTGGGTCTTTTGCAGTTGAGTCCTCCAGGGAAGTTAGGGCCACATCCTGACTCCCCGGGCTCATCTGATAGTAGGGTTTCTGTGTACCCTTCTCCTTCGGGTTATATGTATTATTTATTCTCTACATTCTCCTCCTCTACCTGATGAAGAGAACTCCTGGTCCCTGACAAAAGCCCTGTCAAGCCTGCTCACTTTTTGTTTGTTTTGGTGCTTTGCTGATCGGTTGGCAAACCCACGCAGCCCCCCGTCTATCAGAATTTCAGTAGTTGTGTGTTAACACAGCTCAAATAGCCTCACAGCTGAAGACGAAACGTGCATCCAGTTATCAAGATTTTGTACAAGTTGTACTGCAGATCAAGGCTGAAGCAACAGATAAGCAAACGGGGCTAGAAAATAACTTGGGGGTGGGGGAGAGACGAGAGAGCAATTCTGCCAGAATGAACCAGAAGCAATAACAACAAAGGGTGTAAGGGATATAATATTTTGGACTTTCCCCCCATTTGTGATTGTATATCGCCACCTACAGGAATTCCCCTCCTCTCCCCTCCTTGAAAACTGTATAAAGATTATGGCTGATGCTTCTAGACTATTTCACAAAGTTATTTAACAGGGAACTCAATTGGAAGTGTGTGTGTGTGTGTGTGTGTGTGTGTGTGTGTGTGTGCAGTGTGTAAGGGCCAGGATTTCCCACCAGACATAGAATGAAGCATTTTGACTAGGCCAGTTGTAATAAATGAACACTTCTTAGCATTGACTCAAGATTCATTTCAAGTGTTCAGAGCCTTTCATGTGAATTCCCTCAACAATGTGCTCACAACTAGCCCCAAATTGGGGTAGCAAATTGTGTGGGGGTGGGGTGGAAGATGTTTATTTAACTTCATTAAATAAAAAAAATTAAAACTTTTTTTTTAAAAAAAGGAATTAAATTAATTAGTCTCTTGTCACCCAAAAGGTTTCCAAACGACTTGCCCTGGGAAAAAATACATTTTTTTCTGTCATCAACATAGCAATATGTACCGTATTTTTCGCCCTATAGGACGCACCGGCCCATAGGACGCACCTAGTTTTTTGGGGGGGAAATCAACGAAAAAATTTTTATTTCCCCCCCCCCAGGTTTGCGCAGCCATCCCCAAGCTAGAAGAGGGAGACGGAGCGCTCCGTCTCCCTCTTCTGCCTTCAGGGACAGCCTCTCTAGCCTCCGTGGGGCAGCGGCTTGCCCCACTATCCCCCGAGCTTGTGGGGCTGGCGGGGGGGAGAGAAGCAAGCTTGCTTCTCCCCCCCCTCCCCCGCCAGCCTCCAGATCAGGTCGGGGAATAGCGGGGTGGCGGCGCTCTGCCTCCCCGCTATCCCCCGAGCTTGTGGGGCTGGCGGGGGGGGGAGAGAAGCAAGCTTGCTTCTCCCCCCCCCCCAGCCTCCAGATCAGGTTGGGGAATAGTGGGGTGGCGGCGCTGTGCCTCCCCGCTGTCCCCCGAGCTTGTGGGCTGCAGGCTGCTGCCTGCAAGCCTTGCGAGCCCGCGGGACCTCCCACCGGCTTGCAAGGCTTGCGGGTAGCTTCCTGAAGCCTGCATTCGCCCCATAGGATGCACACACATTTCCACTTCATTTTTGGGAGGGAAAAAGTGCGTCCTATAGGGCGAAAAATACGGTAGTTAACTGAGCTACATGGAACTTTTCCATCAGTTCTGTAGAGTTAAGAAAAATAGGCCATAGTCCTGTTAAAGTGTACAGAAATTATTATGGAAATTCCTTTCTTGCAGAAGCCAGAATGGATAATTCTCAGCATTCTTGACTTTGCCAAGTTGGTGTCCCTCACCTGTTTGGAACTGCAGACTCCCATCAGCCCTGTCAGAGGTGTCAAGTTGCCCCCAAGACTGAGGGGGCACACACATGACATCACGTTGTCTGGAGGAGGATGAGAGATCTGGAGGAGCAGGCCACTGAAGCCGTGCCTCGCTCAGCTCTGTGCCCGGCCTCCTCTGGAGGACACTATGTTAACAAAGAAACAGAATCTGGCCTGTGTGAGCAGGTGGTGGGCTAACCCTTACTCGTAGGGTATCCATAGTGGGCTACACTCCTCCAAGTCTCCCTCTTACTCTCTGTAAGTTTCCATGTGCATGCACACATACCACTTATAAGAACATAACAACAGCCTCCTGGATCAGACCAGTGGCCCATCTAGTCCAACATTCTGTTCTCACCATGGTCTGTGGGAAACCCATAAGCAGGATCCAAGCACAACAGCACCCTCACCCCCTGCAAGCTAGACTTGAGCACAACAGCAGTGCTCTGCTCACCTGCGACTCCTAGCCACTGGCATTCAAAGGCACAATGCCTCTGTTGCAGCTAGTAGCCCCTGATCGGGTTCTCCTCCATGAATCTGCCTAATCCTCTTTTAAAGCCATCCAAGATGATGACCAACACTACCTCCTGTGGGAATGAATCCTATGGTTTAAGTACACACTGCATAAAGAAGTCCTATGTTTTATTTGTCCTGAATCTTCCAACATTCAGCATCATTGGATGTCCATGAGGAAAAGTGTTACGAGGGAGAAAACCCTTTTTCTATCCATTTTCTCGATGCCATGCATACTTATATAAACTTCTATCAAGTCACCTCTAACTCAGCTTCTCTCTAAACTTGTTGTTTAGTCGTGTCCGGCTCTTTGTGACCCCATGGACCAGAGCACACCAGGCACGCCTGTCTTCCACTGCCTCCCGCAATTTGGTCAAACTCATTCTGGTAGCTTCGAGAACACTGTCCAACCATCTTGTCCTCTGTTGTCCCCTTCTCCTTGTGCCCTCAATCTTTCCCAACATCAGGGTCTTTTCCAGGGAGTACTCAGAGCTGATTTTCTTAAGAATGGATACGTTTGATCTTCTTGCAGTCCATGGGACTCTCAAGAGTCTCCTCCAGCACCATAATTCAGAAGCATCAATTCTTTGGCAATCAGCCTTCTTTATGGTCCAGCTCTCACTTCCATACATCACTACTGGGAAAACCATGGCTTTAACTATACGGACCTTTGTTGGCAAGGTGATGTCTCTGCTTTTTAAGATGCTGTCTAGGTTTGTCATTGCTCTCTCTAAACTAGAAGGTCCCAAATGCTGCAACCTTTCCTCATAGGGTGGACCCTCCACCCCCTTTATCATTTTGGTTGCCCTTTTCTGAACCCTTTCCAACTCTACTGTATACTTTTGAGTTGTGGCAACCAGAACTGTACACAGCATAATGAGGGACATGCTGATAGTTTATACAGAGAAGCCAACAAAATATTTGGTACTGGTAACAAAATATTGGAATATCAGTATCAGAAACATTCCTCCTCCTATGATGGCAGCAATTCTCATTGGCTAGGCTTGTAAGGGCTGATGGAAGTTGTAGTTCAACAATACCTGGAGGGACAATGATTGTGCACACCTGTCATAGACCACTCTATTCCCCCCCCCTCCCATAGGGCATTCTGACCCTTATTTTCAAAGCTCTCGACAGTTTGCCTGCCTAATGCAGCCACACCACCACTTGGAAGTTCTGCCTTTGCTTTAAGGTTTTAATAAAGAGAGAGGGAAAGAAAGAGGGAGACCCTGGCTACCTCGTCATATATTAAGAACCCTCACCTAAAAGTGCTGGGACTTTCATGCACCCATAAAGATTTCCTCACAACCACTCCCACACTGCAGCCCCAAATATGATGAAAATGGGTGAGCCCAATGTTTTATCAAGTGATTATCTGATTATCGAGAAACAAGTGGAATGATTTCCCAGGATGGAAAATGAACCACCACATAATGTTCTGTTGGAGGAAAATGTGTTGTCAGCCCTAACATCTGGTTGCCCAATGACAAGGAGGGAACCAAAATGCATCTCCTGACACAAAGCACAGGAAGAATGTAAGAAGAGCCCTGGCAGATCATAAGAACATATCCACAGCCTCCTGGATCAGGCCAGTGACCCATCTAGTCCAGCATCCTTGTTCTCACAGGGGCCAACCAGATGCCTGTGGAGAGCCTGCAAGCAACAGCTACTCTCTCCACTCATGATTCCTGGCAAGTGGGATTCAGAGGCAATCCTGAGATACATGGTCTGACTTGGCACACAGCTGTTTCCCATGTCCTAAATCAGCCTCTCCCATGGGAGATGCAATAGCCCATAAGAACACAGGAAGAGTGATGCTGGACCAGGCCAAAGGCCCAATTAGTGCAACATCCTGTTCTCAGAGTGGCCAACCAGATGCCTCTGGGATGCCTGCAAGCAAGACCTGAGTCCTCTCCACACCTGTTATTCTCAGAAAGTGATACTCAGGGGCCTACAGCTGCCAATGGTGGAGGTAAAACATAGCCATCATGGCTAGTATTCCCCATCCATTCTTGTAATATAGAAGCTCTCCTCACTGCCACCACAAACATCAATAGGCATTTTAAGGGTATTAAAATAAAGAGATGCAGTACATAAAAATAAATTCTGGCAACTATGGTGAGTAAAAAAACACAAAACAATTCAAGGCGAGTGAAAAACAGCTCACAGACAGCACTGAGCCACAGAGGTGGGTGAAGGGACCACGATGGGGGGTTTCTCTCTCCAGAAAACATCGGATCAGGCAGCTAAAATTATTGCCGCCGTTCTCTTGTAACTGTCACCTGTGGTGGGTATAATTACAGGTTACTGCCGCCAGCACGCCCACCTCATATGGCAGTAAAAAGGACCCACTGCTTGCCAAGCCCAGGCACACAATGGAGAAGACGCACCATCTAACTGAGTCCAAAAAAGAGAACAGCCAGGGAGACTAATAAAAATGACAGCTTAGAAACAAAAGTGATAAAGCTCTGAAGCTTCGGAAACCAACACACACACACACACACACACACACACACACGCAAGCTAGCTAGTTAGCAATGTAAGTACTGAGCTCAGTTCTCTGACAGTTCAGGGCAATGCAAGCAGTTTGAATTGTCTCCATGTTTCCTTTCTGCTGGGTTTGGGTTTTTTAGTTCTTCCTTCCTGCCATAAAATGCTTGCACAAGTTATTAAGAGCCAGGAGGGTGGACCAAATCAGCAAAACAAAATGAAAGGCAGGACTAGCAAGCCACGAAGAGTATTCAAAATGGAACAAAGGTTAGCTTTGGAAAGGCTGTATCTCAGTGGTAGATCATCTGCTTTGCATGAAGAAGGTTCAGTCTCTGACATCTCCATGTTCTCTGCATGAAACTTTGGAAAGCCACTGCCGGTCAGTGTAGACCATGGGTAGGCAAACTGAGGGACAGTGGAGCGGCCCACTGCTGAAAACTTTTGCTGACCCCTGCTGTAGACAATACTGAGGTAGTTGGATCAAAAGCATCACTCCATGTTTCTAAAGGCACCTTATTGCTCTCTCTTCCCAAGCACCACTGCATCAATGCACAAAAATAAAGGTATCCACCATTTGTGGCTCAGCACACTTGAGAGATCATGGGTGGCCAGTGTGGAACACTAGATAAATATGAAAAGCCTGATCCAGCAGGCTCTCCTTGTGTTCTTATGGGTAAGTTGCAATGTTCAGAGCAGCAAAATATGACATATATAGGATCTGTACCACTTGTGTGGCCCACCCAAGCTACAACTCTGCATGCACAGAAATATAAATATGCTCATTGGAGGCACCACTTTGTCATGGGAGACAGAACTAGACCTGCCTCCCCCTCCAAATCCTGTCCAGCCAGAACCTGGAGATCATCTACCTCCCCAAACTTTGGTGATGCTCACCAGAGGGGGAGGAGGAGCCAGCACTTCAGCCCCCACCAGAGGAGAAGGGGACCACCGCCTTCCCACTCTGCTGCTGTGTTGTAGCCTCCCTCTCCCATTCCTCCTCACCTTCCACCAGAGTCTGCCCTCCTCGGTTTTACCCAAAGGGGCTGAGACACTCGTGACAGCATGGAAAATAATGGGGGATGACCATATGTTTGTCATGGGGAGAAGGGCTATAATTTATCGAATAGGAAGAGATGTACATCAGAGGCCATGTACACAGACTATGACAGACATATAAAGCTTTTTCATATGATACCTATGAAGAGCCCTGCTAAGGGTCCAGCATCCCACAATGCTATGGTTTCCCACAATGGCCAACTAAATGCCTATGGGAATCCCACAAACAGATGCCTATGGGAAGCCCACAAGGTGATAGCAGTTGTATGGTGGGGTACTAGTTAGTGTCAGAGACTGGCTAAATAAGGAAGATTGATTGGTGGGAGTTGGGTGGGCTCCGAAGACTTAGATACCAGATTCTGGTGGTGGGAGACTGAAGAGAAATCTGCAGAAGAGACAAGCTGGGAGGTGGGTTGAGTGATCAAAGAGAGGTCATGAGAAGGAGGCCTTTCCAGGACACAGTTAGAGGCCGAAAGTCACAGCGTGAGCACAGACTGTCCCAGTCCTGCTGACTCTCCTCCCCCTCTGACACCCCGTTCGAGGAGAGACTTGCACATTTGCTGAGCAACAGATCAGGCAAGCCCAGAGGAGGAGCTCACCCCATCAATGCAGGTTTCCTCTGCTTGGGAAGGATCCAGACTGAAAGGCTAGAAGGAGAGGGTGCAGCTAGTGGTCAGTTTCAGTAACATCTCTTTTTTTTTTTAAAATAATTTTTATTGGGTTTTTACATTTTATAACAACAGACACACACACAAAGACAAAGACAAACAAACACACAAATACAATTACATACCCTAAATTTCTTTACCCACTTTCATTGACTTCCCCCCACCCCCTCCTCTTACATCCCAATTCCAAAATTAATTCAGCAAGTTCTTACCTAACCTCTTAAAGATATTCACATTGCTTTTGAAAATTAAAATCTTTTGTTTATCTGTATTCAACTATCCAATTCTCTTATAATCATTAATTTCTTTTTTTTTTAAGGTCGATCTAACTTCCCCTTCACAAATTTTCCCTTTATTATATTAATTATAGGTCACATTGACCAAGTAAAACAAAACATAACATTTTATAATTCTATTCTCTCCCCCCCCTGCCCCGGTTTCTGTCCCTTCCTAGACAAATGTCCAGAAAACAAACAAAAAATATTTCTAGCCCGGATTCCTCACGTCCGAGGCGTCTGATTCTCTGTCAGTCCCTCTCTGCCAGCTATATTGGTAGTCCTCTTTGATGGTCCTAAGACCCCGAAGGAGTTCAGTCAGAGTCAGATCATATTTTCTTTCATTCAGAATGTTGAAGAGTGTTTGCTGCGAAAGACCATCTAGTTTTCCATACTCAAGAGAAAAGTCCCAATCATATTGCTTTGTTCTTTCTAGTTTTAATATTCCAAGTACTCCAGGGGCTTCTCTCTTCTTCTTTCTCATCTTTCGCAGGTCTGTAATCCAGAGGTCTTCTTGCTCATACTCTGACGCTGCAGATTTCTGGTTGATATTTTCCACTTGTAGTGTCTGAACTCCTTCTTTTTTCTCTGTCAATTCCAAAGGCATCTCTTCCTGCTCAGCTGCAGAATTTTTATCATACATCTCCTTTGTGCATTCAGCAGAGTTGTTTGTTTCAAGATTCAAGGTCATAAAAACTTTACTCAGAGCCATACTCTGCTCCTGCAGGATTCCCACGAGAAAAAACATTTTTTCTATCTCCGCCAGTAATTTTCCCTCTGCAGCCATTGTAATGTCACTAATTCCCCCTAGGGGGCTTTCAGTTATTTAGTAGTCCTTTTCCAATAATCTGTTACTTTGTTATTATCAATACTTTGTTTCCAATCGCCTCAGTCCAAATGTATCAACTTTAATTCCAAGAGTTATTAAATAGCAAAATTCTTTACTTTGTCCGCCCGTTTGACAGCTTCTTTGACAGCTGTCAAACTCCTTTCACTTCTTCCTCCGGGACCCAAATAGGACACTCCCGGGTTTTTTGGGGGGGATACACACAAAGTTCCAAATTCCCTTTCTCTCCAGCACAAAAATCTTGTTCTATCAAATTTGTGAGAAACTTTTAAATCCTCAAAACAGTATTCATTCCGCCTTAATTCTCCGTTCCTTGCTTTGAAACGTCTATGAGTAGAGGGGGTGCGGACTTCCCTTTAACACATCCCCCGATCGTGCCGAATTCACAGGATAAAGTTTTTAAAGTCCAAATTCCACTACTCACGGGTCCTTTGTTATCCAGTCCAAATTTGGGAAGAAAGTCAGCGCTCTCCGGCCATGGCTTGCGGCTTCAACTCTACTGAGGTAGCGGTCTACTCTCAGCACCACGCCACTCTCCGTACCCTCTCCGCAGCCTTTAAAAAGGCTCTTCGTGGGTCGGGGAGGGCGCTTAAGGTGCCCACCGAGTCACCAAGTCCGCAGGCTTCCGCGCCTGCGGTTTCTGAGGGTCCCCGTGTCGCCAGCACGGCAAGACCCGTCCTCAGCAGAGCCGATTCCCTCCGGAGCTCGGAGGGAATCCGCCATTAGCCGTTCGCGCTAACCCGGAAGTCCCAGTTTCAGTAACATCTCAGCTGGAGGACTCTGCTGCATTGTTGTGTTCTGTTAATAAAGAGCTAATTGCATTCTGTGCCTCCCATGTGTGTGCCTGCCCTGTGGTTGACTTGGCTCGCTGACGGCTCCTTGACAGTTAGAGTGCTGGACTAGGACCTGAGAGACCAGGGTTCAAATCCTCACTCTGCCATGAAGCTCACTGGGCAACATCAGGCCAGTCACTGCCTCTCAATCGAGCTCACAGGGTTATTGTGGGTTAAATGAGGGAAAGAACCATGTGTGCCATATCTTGAGCCCCTTGGATAAAAACGTGGGACATAAATGCCATAAATAAATAGTGTTCTGCCATAGGTGACCCCACTGCAGCTGGTAGTCAGTAGCATGTTGCCTCTCAACTGAGAGGTTTTATATGACGTCAAGGTTAGGTAAAGGGACCCCTGACCATTAGGTCCAGTCGTGGCCGACTCTGGGGTTGCGGCGCTCATTTCGCTTTATTGGCCAAGGGAGCCGGCGTACAGCTTCCGGGTCATGTGGCCAGCATGACTAAGCTGCTTCTGGTGAACCAGAAGAGTGCACAGAAACACTGTTTACCTTCCCGTCAGAGCGGTACCTATTTATCTACATGCACTTTGACGTGCTTTCAAACTGATAGGTTGGCAGGAGCAGGGACCGAGCAACAGGAGCTCACCCCGTTGCAGGGATTCGAACGTCCGACCTTCTGATCGGCAAGTCCTAGGCTCTGTGGTTTAACCCACAGCGCCACCCGCATCCCTCTTTCCCTAAACTAAAAAGTCCCAAATGCCGCAACTTTTCCACATAGCAGAGTTACTCCATCCCCTTGAACATTGCCCTTTTCTAAACTTTTCCAATTCTACAGGGGGGCGGGGGGTTCGAGGTGAGGTGACCAAGTCTATTTTAGCTGATGAACATGATTTTTATTTTGTTTTGTGAGAGTAGGAAATAAAGAAGTCTGCTACCAGATGGTGCCCTCTGATTTCACGTTTAGAATTCAGTTGGACTGGTAAAAAAAAAAAAAAAAAACCTTTGACATAGTTCAAAACTGGTGATGGGAATATGTCCTCCATCTGAGGGCCCCACCCTCAATATCTGCTGTCTGAGGTGGCTGCCTAATGGTAGAGCTATCACTGTAGAAAACTCACATTGGTTCTCTCTATTTACCCTCCTGTATCATCAAGGCTGGTGAGGCCGCTTAAGCCTTCATTCAAGAAAGGCATATTTCATAAGAAAAAGCCCCAGCTTGCATACAAACTTGTCTGTACAGACTTTTAAAGGGCTGGAGTAAGGGTGGAGGAGAGACAGTCGAATACAACATCCTTTTAATTTCCCTCATATTACAGTAATTGCATTAAGAAAACTGTAATTTCATTAAATGGCATAATTACCATTAATACTTGGCAAACTGTCAATAGAAGGGGTAATTATTCCGGAGAAAAAATTATAAGCAGAATGTGCAACGATGCATAATTCCTCACAACAGCAATTCAATGCTTAAAATTTACCTTTAAAATGTTTTTAAAATATGTATTACCCAGTGGTAGCAATTAGCTCCATGTGGCAGGCGTAACTTTCAGGACCAAAAATCTGCAGAGGGAGCTTTTCAGCAGAGATTTAGAAGGCAATTCAAAGCAACTTCCCAAACACTATTAAAAGGAGGAATCTTGGAATATGTTTCACTTTTGCAATCATTAGGAGAAGCGCACACAAAAATGTGTATAAATTTTCATGCACTTTTGGGGTTTTTTAAAGAAAAGTTTGCAAACTCAAACAGGAATGCAACAGACTGAACTTTTTGCATTGGATCAGATTGTTATTACATGTGTGATCTTTGCTGTCTATTTACCGTATTGTTCACCCTATAGGACGCACTTTTCCCCCTCCAAAAATGAAGGGGAAATCTGTGTGCGTCCTATGGGGCGAATGCAAGCTTTCGCTGAAGCTTGGAGAGCGAGAGGGGTCGGTGAGCACCCACCCCTCTCGCTCTCCAGGCTTCAGGAAGCCATCAGCAAGCCTGGGGAGCCCGCGGGAGTTCCTGCAGGGCTCCCTAGGCTGTGGATAGTAGCCCGAAGCACCTACTACTACTAGCACCTACTACGGTAGGTGCATTTTTAAAAGCTCGGGCTTCCCCCTCCCAGCCCCGCAGCTGGGGGGGGGGATAAAATTTTTTTTCTTTATTTCCCCCCCAAAAAAACTAGGTGCGTCCTATGGGCCGGTGCGTCCTATAGGGCAAAAAATACGGTAGTTGTTTCTTCAGCTTGTAAACTGCCTTGGGTATAGTATCACAGAAAGGCGGCATACAAATTGAAAGTGAAATGAAAATGAGCTCATGATTGGGGAAAATGAGAAATCGAGAGAAACTGAAAATTTACAGGTTCGGCCATCCCTAGATCCTAGTCATGTACCTGCCCACCACCATACTAGCCAGCTGTTTCCATCAGAAGACAGAAAACATCCTTATAAAAACAACTAAACATTAATATGTGATCTATTAAAACAAAGAGATCATGAAAACATATATGGAATTGTTTTTAATTGTTTTGTCATTGAGGCTCTTAACTGCGAGGTAGCTTCAAGATATTTTGTGGGGTGAGACTCCTAAATGAAATCATATAAATTAAATATATGAATTTGTGTGCTTGTGTGTGTGTGTGTGTGTGTGTGTGTGTGTGGATGAGAGCGGAGGGTGTGGATTTGAAGTCACAACTGAAAAAAACAACAGTGGGATTTTGGCTGCTGGCACTTGCTGATGAGACTCTTTCCTATTTTTATTTTCAACCAATATAGGCTAAAGAGAGAACCACCAAAGATGATGAGAATCAGGGCAGAATTATTTCCTGCATAGTTCTGTCAAGTGGCACACCCAAGAGCTGCTAGGGTGTAACTAAACCGTTAATTTAAAGAAAACGAGGCTTTGCAGAAACTCAGAGATGGAACGGAAAAGGTCTATCAACATATCCTGACAAATCAGCCCAGAATCATATCCACCCACTAAGGGCAGGTCACAATTTAGAACCAGAACACAAACTTCTGCAAAATGAGCAAGTGACTCTGAATCAAGACTGAGAATTTATTTCAATAACACACCAAGATAATTTTATCAGTGGTCAACCATATACAGTTAAGTAATATGAATAATAATTATAAACAAAAAGGACAGTGCTGAATTCTCTCTTGTTCTAATGCAGGGGTGAGGAACCCCATTCAGCACAGAGGGTGAGAAGTCTTCTTCTCCATGGCTAAAAAGTGCCCCTTTCAGGCTGACTGGGGGGCTCCAGGGCACTGCAGAAAAGGGTCTTGCTGCAGAAATAGTAATGGGTCTGTGACTGTCAGGGACTGGACTGAGGAGGAATGGTGAGGACCGCCGACCCCTTCCTGAACCTTCCCAAGAACAGGAGGACAGTGTTGATTTAGAATAGTGGTTTGCAAAAGGTCATAGTTCAGAGGCTGCAGAGGGGAAGAGCTAGGAAATATTGGGAGAGTAGCAGGAAGAAAAAGCACCAGGGGAGAGACAGCTGACAGACTCAGTGTCTTTGGAAAGCATTTCTGAACCCCCCTCCAGGATCCGACGTGCATTGAGAGTAGTAGAACAGAAAGCTCAGAGGCAAAAAGCACACGTCAGCTAGCGCAGGGATGAAGTAGAACAGGAGAGACAGAGGCGTGGAACTTTACTTGGAGCTACGCCATTATCTGAGAGTCTGTCTCTCTCTGTGAATTTTGAATAAAATAGCATGGTAAGAACTTTTTGTTTTCCCATTGCTGGCTGCCAGCCGTGAGGGAGGGGGAGCCTGACAGTGACCCCGCTCCCCCCGTGCAACCGCAGACTGCTAAACCCCTGACTGGGACACTTCCCAAGCCGTGCTCCCCAGACTCACAAACCCTCTCTGACCCAGCTCTTAGACTTCCTTCTGTCATTTTACCTGGCTAGAATGTGTCCAAGTGTGTTAACACCTCTTGTTTGCCTGGGTGAGGGATGGATAGAGATGATTGTGCCTGGTCATACTCTCTTTTCCCACACTGAGCCCCGGTATGTGGTCCTCATGAGGAAATGCATCCCTTGGAATGGAAAGGGCTCCCCACTGCTGCCTTAGTACTTTATACTATACAAAGGTATATATATATCAAATCTGTTGCTCGTATTAGGCAATGTCCATCACTGAAACATACCCTCTGCCTCAGAAGGTTACCCACAAGGGAATGTGACCTTCAGGCTGAAAAGGGTCCCATCACCGCTTCCATAACATGGTACTGGTGTCACATCACAGCACAGTGCAGCTAATCAGATTTGGTGACATGACGACCTTGTTAAGAGCAAACAGAAGACTGCCTCTCACTGACTTGGTCAATGGCTGCTGCAGGTAGGGGCTCATAGGCAAAGCTATCACATTAGGGCCAAGTGTAGGTGTCAGGGGTTCAGGGAGAGAGGCGCAGAGGAGGGAGGAGACCGAGAGTGAGGGAGAAGGATTCCAGGCTGACGAGGAAGAGGACGACAATGACCCGAGATGGTCCATGAGTCCGTCCAGTGAATCGGAGGATTCCCAAAAGGGAGCCCCCCTGGTCAAGCCAAGGGGAGCCCAAGGGGGAAGCAGTCAGGAGCAGGGGAACGTAGGGGGAACCGCCAGTGGGAGTTGGAGATCGGGACCGGCTTCTCCACCGGAACGGAGTGAAGAGGGTGGAGTTACCAGTGTGTCGGGAGGAACAGAACAAGGAGCAGAGGGGGGAAGGAGATCGGGGCAAGACGTCCTGCCGGAAGGGGCGGAAAGCAGTACCGGGAGCAGTGTGGCTGTTGAAAGGAAGGTCAGGAGCAACGTACGCGCGCCAAGTTCAAATGTGGAGGCGCGCGGAAGTGGGGAGAGCTCTGGGGAGGAGCCTGGTGCCAAAGCACGAAGGAGGGGGGAGCAGGCAGGAGAAGACTCAGCCTCTGGGGAGTCCCGGAAGGAGGGAACACAGGGGGGCAGGAAGACCCTGCGGAAAAGGAAAGAGAGGAAAAGGTGGAGCAGCACAAGCCTCTTAAATTGGTGCAGGGGAGGGACGGACTCAGAGGGGACTTCTAACATCTAAGGGTAACAGATGCGGAGCCACGGAGTTTGGATGTAATGACGACAATGATCTTCAATAAAACCTTTTGTATATAGCTTGGACTGGACTTTGGTCTCTTGTGAGCTGGGACCCAGGGTGGCTCTGACAGAAAGTCCCCTCCAAAGAACGCAAAATTTTTTTTTTTGCAAAGCTCACGAACGGTGACAGCCATGAGTGCGGAGGAGCAGTTGACAGCGCTGCGAACTACAGTTTCCGAACTCACTGCTGCAGTCCTTGCGTCTCAGAAGAAGCATGACGAAATGGAGAAGCGCTGCCAGGACCTGCAAACAAGGTGGGAACGTGCAAGCAGGGAAGGGTTCCCAGGGTCCAGATCAGAGGGGATTGGACTTGGACGGAGGGGGGGCAGCCTAGTCACCCACTTCAATGGGAACCTGAAGCACTACCCCAGTTTCAGAGCAGACGTTTTGTATGCATTGCACTTGCTTCGTCATGACTTTAAAGATGAGGAGGAGAAAGTGGGGTTTATTGTTTCTCACTTGCATGGGCCGGCCAGAGACTGGTTGCGCAATTTGTGGCGTGAAGATGGCCCTGCCCGCCGCGATGCAGATGAATTCATTAAAGCGATGGATGCCTGCTTCCAGTCAACTGTAGATGTGGAT
The DNA here is from genome assembly GCF_964252035.2 of Podarcis erhardii. Classification (NCBI taxonomy): domain Eukaryota; kingdom Metazoa; phylum Chordata; class Lepidosauria; order Squamata; family Lacertidae; genus Podarcis; species Podarcis erhardii. The sequence goes on from NC_138503.1 coordinate 24,693,910, forward strand.
CTTGCACGCAGGGAAATTTTTGGATTGCGGCAAGGCAAAGCCACTGTGCGTCAGTACCATTCTAGATTTTTTGCTTTACTGACTGCGCTAAGCTGGGAGAAGGATTGTGCACCTGTGAGGGATTTGTTCTGGGAGGGGCTCAGCGGTCCCATTAAGGATGAACTTGCCAGGGGAGACAGACCCCAGACCCTGGAAGAGCTTGTGCAGAGGGCTTTGGCGATTGGGATACGGCACGAGGGACGTCCTTGGCACACTGAGGAAGAACGTCAGGTGCGTCCACCAGCGAGGACGTCTTCTTTCATCCCCAGGGAGTTCAGTCAGTCACATCCTTCGCCACTGGGAAGGCAGGGGGAGGAGCCCATGGAACTTGGTGGTGCTAAGGCTCAAGCAACAGCCAGAGCCCCAGCTTCCGGTGCAGTGAAGGCAAAGCCTCCTAGAGGGACCAGGAAGTGTTACATTTGCGACAGTGCACAGCACATGGCGAAAGAGTGTCCCCAGAGGCTGCAGAAACACACTGCAGCTTTAGCAACTGTTGCAGCAGAAATGATGCAAGCAGAGCAACCTCAGGGAAACGACAGTGCCTGGCTGGAAGCAGAGCTGCTGGGGCTCAGCCAGGCGAATCTGTAGAGCAGTCCCCAGCACTTTTGCAACGCACAGACCCTTTACCACCCAAGCCAGCGGTGCAGCTCACTGCAACACTTCAGTTGCCGAATGGAACCACCCTGGAAGTCCCCATCACGATTGATTCTGGGAGCAACGCAGATTTTGTGGGGACGCACTTTGTCAAGCAGCATCGCATAGCGCTTCTGCCAGCGACAACACCTCTGAACGTAGTCACGGTGGATGGCAGGAAATTGCTAGGAGGACAAGTTGTGCAACAGACGCCTCCCATGGTGATGAGGATTGGAAATCATCGAGAAGTCATCAGCTTCAATGTCACCCGCCTTTCAGACACGCCTATAGTATTAGGCATGAGTTGGCTGGAGAGACACAGTCCTGCTGTAGCGTGGTACCAACGGCAGATCACCTTTTGCTCATCGTACTGTGCTCAACATTGCATCCAGTCCAGCCAGGAGGAGGGAGCTGAGCAGCAGTTGCAACTTGGCATGGTGCAGGCAGTACCCCGCAAGTACGAGGGGTTCCTGGAGGTTTTCTGCGAGAAGGAAGCTGACCAGTTGCCGCCCCACAGGCCTTATGATTGTGCCATCGACCTGGTGCCAGGGGCGCAGTTGCCGACTGCAAAGCTGTATTCCATGTCTGAGGACGAGATGCAAGAACTCAGGGAGTTCATAGAGCACAATTTGAAGCGCGGATTCATCCGAGAATCGAAAGCGGTGGGGGACAGTCCTGTTTTCTTTGTAAAGAAAAAGGACACGCCCCAAAAAAGACTCATTGTGGACTATCGATTCATAAACAGTAAGACCAAACCCAAGGCCTTCCCCATGCCCAAGATAGATGATCTCCTGGCAACCGTAAGGAAGGGGAAGATCTTCACCAAATTGGATCTGCGTGGAGCGTATAACCTCATACGCATCCGGGAGGGCGATGAGTGGAAGACGGCCATGTTCACGCCTCTGGGCACGTACGAATACAGAGTTATGCCATTTGGTCTCCAAAATGGATCTCACGTCTTCCAAGCATTTATGCATCACGTGCTAGCGGGACTTCTCTACAAGAAATGCGTGTGTTTCCTCGACGACATCCTGATCTTTTCGGAAACGGAGGAGGCCCATGAGAAGGACGTAAAGGAAGTCCTGCAGAGACTACGGGAGAACAAGCTCTACGCCAAGTTAGAGAAGTGCCAGTTTGATGTGACGGACGTGGATTTCCTAGGCTACAAGCTGTCCGACAAGGGGCTGGCCATGGACAGCGCCAAGGTCCGCGCGGTGTTGGACTGGAAGAGCCCTCGCAATCGGAAGGAAGTCCAAAGATTCATCGGCTTCGCCAACTTCTACCGCAAATTCATCAGAGGTTTTGCAAAGGAGACGGCAGCGATCACGGACACTCTCAGTTCCAAGAAAAAGAGGTTCGTGTGGACGGAACAGGCGGAGCGCTCTTTTCAGAAGCTTAAAAGCCTTTTCGCCTCCGAGGAGCAGCTGCTGCACGTGAATCCAGGCAAGCCCATACGAGTAGAGACCGACGCGTCAGACAGAGCGGTTGGAGCCGTACTCCTGCAAGAAGATCCACATGGAAACTGGAGACCCGGTGCCTTTTACTCCAGAAAGCTCAGCAAAGCGGAGCAAAACTACACCATATGGGACAGGGAGCTGTTAGCCATTCACGCAGCGTTCAAAGCGTGGCGACATTTCCTCATTGGAGCCAAGCACACAGTGCAGGTCCGCACGGATCACAAGAACTTAGAGTATTGGCGCACGGCGAAACTCCAGAGCCAAAGACACATGCGCTGGGCAGAGTTCTTCGCGGATTTCGACTTCAGGATAGAGTACGTCCCAGGGGACTCCAACGTTATAGCCGATGCGCTCTCCAGGAAACCGCAATATCTTGAGGAAGCGGCGCCAATAGCAGCCAGGCACATTTTTGCACCGCAGGCGTGGGCGTGCGCTGCCATCGCTGTCGACCTGGACGCGGTACGACGCGCGTTGCAGGTAGATCAGTTTGCACAATCCAAAATAGAGGAGCTGCGTAGGGGTTCGCTGAGAGACGATGAGTTCCAGTTACGCGACGGACTGTTAACTCACAAGGGTGCCCTCTACGTGCCGAGCGACGAGCTCCGAGCAAAGGTTCTGCAGCAGTTGCACAACGCTCCCAGTGCGGGCCATTTCGGCAGGGAGAAGACAATGGAACTGGTGGCCAGGGACTTTTGGTGGCCCCAGATGCGAGGAGAAGTAGCGGAGTACGTCGCCAGATGTGACACTTGTCAGAGGTCCAAGCCAGTACACCAGAAGCCGGCGGGCTTACTGGAACCACTGGAAACACCACAGCAACCGTGGGAGAGGGTGGCGCTGGACTTCGTCACTGACCTGCCCAGTTCCAGAGGCAAGACGGCGGTACTGGTGGTGGTGGACTTGTTCACCAAGATGGCGCACTTCATTCCCTGCGCGAAGGTGGCGACGGCGGAACAGACCGCCAAGCTCTTCATCGACCACGTGTTCCGGGCGCATGGGCTGCCGCGGGCCATCCTGTCCGACAGGGGGCGCCAGTTTATTTCCAATTTTTGGCAGAAGCTCCTAGGTATCCTGCACGTCAAGATCAACCTAGCGTCGGCAAGACATCCACAAACCAACGGCCAAGCCGAGAGGGTCAACGCGATCATGCAGCAGTACCTGAGATGTTACGCAAATCAGCGACCCGCAGCTTGGGTGGACTACCTACCGATGGCGGAGTTTGCCTACAACAACACGAAGCATGCGTCGACGGGGGTGACGCCGTTCTTCGCGAACAATGGACGTCATCCCAGGACCTTCCCGGGGTTCGTAGCACCAAGAGAGGGGGAGCCGCAAGAGGCCGACCAGTTTGCTGCAGAACTACAAGAGGTGCACGAGGAGCTGCGGAGACATTTGGAGCTAGCCAAACAAGCATATAAGGTGCAGGCAGACAAAGGCAGAAGAGTGGGAGAGGACATCCAGGTGGGGGACTGGGTGTGGTTAGCGGCCCAGGCGATGCCAGCCAAGTCGTTGGCCAAGAAGAAGCTAGGGCACAGGCAGCTAGGACCATACCAGGTGGAGGCTAAGATCAACCCCGTGGCTTTTCGACTGGCCCTCCCCGAAGGTTCCAGAGTCCACCCGGTTTTTCATAGGTCGGTGCTCACTCCCTACAAGGCCCCGCACAGGTTTCAGGAGTCTGAAACAGTACCGCAGCCACGCACAGAGTCACCTAGGAGGGAGGGATCGCCTAGGGTCGAACCACTCAACGAGGTCACAGAGATCCTGGACTCGAGATGGGGGGAAGAGGGAATAGAATACTTTCTAGTCAGAGAGGGTGCACCAGTCAGTGCCAGTGGGTGGGTGCCGGACTACGCTTTAGACGAACCTCTTTTAAAGGACGAGTTCCATGCCCTTTTCCCACATAGACCCATGCCAGCCGAGTACTTCGATGACTGGCTCTTTACCCCCACATGTTCAGGCAGCACTTTCCACGGCTTTTCTTCAGCCGAGGAAAGAACGCCGGACTCAAACTCGCCCAGGGGATCGTGTTCAGGGGTGGACACAGAGCCCTCTTATTGGTGGGATGAGCAACCAGAGGAAGCCTGGCGCAAGAAATGGCTGAAGGGGCCTTGGCCGGCAGCACCAGACGAAGTAGCAATGGAAGAGGGAACTGCGAACATTTTGGGTGAAGAACCCGAATTCGAACACACGTACACCGAGCTGCCAGCAGAGGACATGGACGTAGCCGAACTGTATCCTGCATCTACCTCCGAGGAGCTGCAGTTCCCACAACCCGCACCCGATGGGGGGGAGGGGGGAAGGGGGGGCTTCGAGGGGGGGATGGATGTCAGGGGTTCAGGGAGAGAGGCGCAGAGGAGGGAGGAGACCGAGAGTGAGGGAGAAGGATTCCAGGCTGACGAGGAAGAGGACGACAATGACCCGAGATGGTCCATGAGTCCGTCCAGTGAATCGGAGGATTCCCAAAAGGGAGCCCCCCTGGTCAAGCCAAGGGGAGCCCAAGGGGGAAGCAGTCAGGAGCAGGGGAACGTAGGGGGAACCGCCAGTGGGAGTTGGAGATCGGGACCGGCTTCTCCACCGGAACGGAGTGAAGAGGGTGGAGTTACCAGTGTGTCGGGAGGAACAGAACAAGGAGCAGAGGGGGGAAGGAGATCGGGGCAAGACGTCCTGCCGGAAGGGGCGGAAAGCAGTACCGGGAGCAGTGTGGCTGTTGAAAGGAAGGTCAGGAGCAACGTACGCGCGCCAAGTTCAAATGTGGAGGCGCGCGGAAGTGGGGAGAGCTCTGGGGAGGAGCCTGGTGCCAAAGCACGAAGGAGGGGGGAGCAGGCAGGAGAAGACTCAGCCTCTGGGGAGTCCCGGAAGGAGGGAACACAGGGGGGCAGGAAGACCCTGCGGAAAAGGAAAGAGAGGAAAAGGTGGAGCAGCACAAGCCTCTTAAATTGGTGCAGGGGAGGGACGGACTCAGAGGGGACTTCTAACATCTAAGGGTAACAGATGCGGAGCCACGGAGTTTGGATGTAATGACGACAATGATCTTCAATAAAACCTTTTGTATATAGCTTGGACTGGACTTTGGTCTCTTGTGAGCTGGGACCCAGGGTGGCTCTGACAGTAGGCAATATATTTGTCTATGATGTGTGACTATGTGCAAAGATTTCAGTGTGTTTGTGTACGTATATTATGTAAGGCCGCACACCAGATTCTGTAACAAAATGCAATTTTGTTGCTTGCATACAAATAAATAAGCAGATTTACATTTTCCTGATTGTTCTGCACAACTTGGGAAAGGCCAGCTGCTATATGGATGTTGGTAGACCCATCCCCAAATATTGACAATCTACCAGACACTGCCCACACAATTTTTAGTTCTTACAGCTGCAAATATCCATTTGGAACTTGTGGTTTTGAATATATGTTATCAGGACATTTGATTCTGCACCTAATACTAGATTTTGTAGCAGGATTTATATGCTTGCCTGGAAATGTAATGTAAACTTTACCCTAGAGTTAATGGTGACTACTCTTCCATTGCCAAGAAAGGGGACAGATTTGCAAATAATTTGCGCATGCTAGTTTATATGTATATATCCCAATGTAGGGAGAATGGTTTTATCCAACTGAGTTCGACTCACAGTAGACCAATTAAAATTAATGAGTATATCTAATTTAGGCCCCTTGATTTCAATAGGTTTACTCTAAGTAAAATGTCATTGGATGCAACCCAATTTCTATAATTTGAACAGAGATTTTGCCACAGTGGGAAAGAATGTGACCAGGAGACCTGTTTGCTCCCTCAGTCTGCTTTCCAAATGCTGTTAACTGAGGGTGGGGGACAAATACTAAGCCCAAGCTCTTCCTCCCTATGGTTCTTTATCTCCAAATTAGACTTAGACCTCCAAATAGAGGTGCAATTCAACTCCACATGGCTCTCTGAAATATAAATAACCCATTCCTCCAGACACATACACAGCCCATCATAACAAGGAGCATTTCACAGTCATCTACTGAGAAAAGTCATTTATGAGAACACATTTAATTCTGTGAGAAGGCTTAGCCACTTACCACAAATGCTATCACACTCCTTACGGGAGATTCCCACAGAAAGCAGCTTTGGAGAAACTGTATCATGTTCCATATTGCCATAGTGATTCTTTTCACACGGTCAACGTTTCTTGACAAGATCTGGTGAGCATGAGGTGGGAGGGAAAAGAAGATTCAAAACAAGGAGGACTTTAAAAACAAAACAAAAAGGAACAGGGGCATGATAAAAAAAAATTAATAAATAAATAAAGCAAGCTCTTGCATATCTATCTAACCTTTCTGCATGTGGAAATGCCCTCTCTAGTTAAGTCTGTGTGCTTGGAATGTGTCAATAAATCTCTTTACTCCTCCCTGACTATTCCACCAACGCTAAAGGACAAAATGATAGGAGACAACTATTGAAGGGAGGCAGGTAGCCACAGCAGGACAATCACTGGCTGGGAGGTAGGTACCAACGTTAGCCTCCCCAGCCCTTTGCCACTGCACCATTAGAACAGCAGCCTGATGTAGAGGCAAGTTTTGGCTACCCAGAGGCAGAGCTACCTGCTCCGGCACCCGGAGTGGCGCGGGGGTGGGGCTAGCCAGCCCATGAGCATCCCTAGCTGCCCGCCACCTCCGTGGCGAGCATTGGGGGGCGCTAGCCTCCCACTGCCCATGGCGAGTGTCCAGGGGGCATGGCAAGCATGGGGGTGTGGCAATGTCACCCCTCCCGGGATGACACCCAGAGCGGGCCGCACCCCCTGTAACCCCCTTCCTCCGCCAGTGTGGCCACCTAGCCTGACTTGTGAAGAGTAAAAACTTTGCCACAGCTGTAGCTGATTTCAGGGGCAGAGGGCATGGTATTTATTTGGAAGTGATTGTGGATGGTGAGTTAACACCAAATGAGCTGTTCGAGAGAGGAGGTCACAGTTTTGGGTCTCGCCTTTGGCATGCGATGAGGCTGAGGGAACTCCCCGTGGCAACTGGCTGTTGACTTGCTCCTAGGTCAGAGACTGGAGCATGTAATGCATGTAAGTGAGTTAACCCAATTTGCAAGTGAGAGGTGGATTTCTGGGGAGCCACATCTGTAGTAAGAGCCTGAATGCAGATTCAGGACAACTGGTGAGTTTTTGATGATTTTGCTATTTTATATTGTTTTGATTGTTTTAGTGCATTTATTGCAGCTCTCTTTCGTATCAATAGGCTGTGCAACTGTCTGGGAGCCCTTAGACCAAAAGCAGTCTATGTACAGTGGTACCTCGGGCTACAGATGCTTCAAATTACAAACACTTCAGGTTACAGACTCCGCTAACCCGGAAGTAGTACCTCGGGTTAAGAACTTTGCTTCAGGATGAGAACAGAAATCGTGCCGTGGCAGCATGGCGGCAGCGGGAGGCCCCATTAGCTAAAGTGGTACCTCAGGTTAAGAACGGTTTCAGGTTAAGAATGGACCTCCAGAACAAATTAAGTTCGTAACCAGAGGTACCACTGTATATCTGAAACAAACTAAAGAGTTCCAATTTGGAACTCTCCTTATGTTTAAAACAAAACCTTCATGTTCTGTGGCCACAAACTATTGTTCCTTATGTACAAAATTTAGTTAAAACCACAACAAAAAAGTCAAAGACAATCCCAGCTGAGAGACAAACATACCTTCTTTGAAAACTTGCGGTTGTCTTCCAGAAACCGCCTTTCGCGTGGAAAAAAGGTTCTGATACTGGCTTTTACCTTTGAAAGAATATAAATAATTGCATGACTTTGGTGTTTATGTTCAGATGCTCCATCTTGGTTTGGTACTTCAGCAACCAACTCTTTTAACCCATCCAGACTTGTGAAGATTAATAGATCTCCTAGCACCAAACTCCCCTAACCATTTTATCCAGACAACAAGCCTGCGAGGTAGGCTGGCTCACTGGCAGAGTATCTGCTCTGTAAGGCAGCTCCCTATGTTCCTAGGAAAAGGGTGATTCTCTGAAGCCATTCGACTTACAGGATTAAAGAGAACATCCAGCTCCAAGTAGATGACACCTTTTGAGGGAAGTTCCAGGTCTTTGTTCTTCAGTGTGTAGCAACTTTGCTCACCATTTCTAATCTGCAAATTGAAAGAAATAAAAAAAAATATAATGAGAAAAAGATAAGAATCTCAACTGAATATCACTGAGTGCGCTTCAGTTTTCACAGCAATGCTATAGGGTCCACGCTGGAGAGACAGTGCTTTTGTTTTATACGCAAGCGGAGCATGAGCAGAGGCAAAGAGATTCCCATAGAGCATCCATCCTGCATGAGCATCCTTCATCCTAAGGTGCTATGCCTGCATCCAGCTCATAAGCCTCTGAGTGCTGCTCATCACCACAATGGGGTGAATGCTGGCTGAGAGAAGAGGGAAAGTCCAATTCCTATTTAATAAACAGATTAAATGCCGGATGTCAGGGAACTGCCATCGGAGCCAGAGGCGGAGGGAAGGCTCCAGAGGGGTGCCGGAGAGGGTCCCAGTAGGGAGAGAGGCAGCCCATCTGGTGGGGAAGGAAATCAGCGTAGCACCAGTGGAGAAGGCGGGCAGATGGGGGAATCAGAGAGAAGGCTCCTGGACTCCTCACCGGAGACCAGCGGGGAGAGCACGGGTCCTCCGCTGCCCACACCCTCCCTGCGCAGAAGACTTCCGCGCAGGGAGAGTAGGAGGCGACTGGGCGTCCAAGAACTTCTTTGCTGGAAGAAGTTCAAGAAACGCCCACTGACGGATTCTGCCAGCGATTGAGACAGCCACGGATGGGTGGCTGTCCAGACAGAAAGGGTTCACCCAGGTGACTCAGCCAGGTGTGGCGACGACTTACGCACGAGCAACCCCCTAGAACCATTACACCAGCTTTGGGGCTTCTGCACTTCATTCTGCTACAGGCATCAGTTCAACGGCTAAAGAGTACTCTGCTTGAATTTCTCTTAAACTGGAGAGATCATGGCCTAAAAGAGCATAATTGGCTAAGAAAAGAAAAGCAGAGATTTAAAATATCAGGGTCCAGCTTCACATTAGGGGTATTATTCTTTACTGAAGCAAGTCTAAAACGTAACACAGAGCCAACAAGTAAAACACCCTCCAGAACCCCATCAGCCAGTAGGGAATCATTCGCTCCAGTTATTTACAATTTTAAATAGTTATTTTCCTTCCAAATAGCAATAGGCTGTTTGGCCGGAGAACTGATGAGCAAAGTTACTACCAAAAAACCAATAAATTCAATGATGAATTTAGGAAAGCCACCATCTCTCAGTCTCCGAACACCCTACCTCCTCCGTCTCTGCAATACTGAAACCATCCTTGCAAGATTCCTGTAGATACGGAATGTGAAGCATATGGAATATTTAAAATGCTGAAGACAACTGTACAATACCTTCGAACTGTTTCTGATACAAAACCAGAAAATGTGTCTTCCAGGACGCACTCCCAGGCTTGTGCACCTTGCTCTGGCCCCCCAAAAGCACTTTTGGGGAGCCAGATATTATGTGGTGTCCAGAAACATGCAGTTCTGGGTGCTATGCATGATCGCAGCCCCTTTTTCGGGATGAAAACAAGGTGCGAGAGAGAGCGTGAGATTGTGATGGACAAAATGGCCGCCGAGATCTCATACGAAGAAACAGGATGTCTTGTTTTCTCCCCACAGAACTTGGAAAGTATACACTGTGTTGAGACTTCCAAGCTCCATCAAATGCCATGGCCTATGGTCCTAGAAGATATCAAATATCAGCCAACTATATGCCAGATTTCCCAAGGGAGGCTCACTTAGTGACTACGTTACATATCTTTAGTTGCCAGGAAAGAAACAGTGAGTCTTGTTAGGAGGCTTCTATTCCCTCACAGAGCTACAATTCCCAAAGTTCCCCATGAAGAGGGATTGATAGTTCAGCTACTCTGGAAATTGTAGCTCTCTGAGGGGTGAAGGTAGGCCTTTTCTCCCCACCGCAACCTCTCAGGTGGGCGCCATTGCCATTCTAAAAGAACGAAGGAGGTATTCAGTGGTGAGAAGGGTATCATAGCCCTTTAAATGTATGGTGTGAATGTGGCCAAAGAAACTAGATGAAATAGTTTGGAATTTTCTCACATCGCAGACACACAGAGAGAGACTTCTCCTCCCCTCCCGCTGCCTCCTCTTGCCTGCCTTGTTATGCAAATCCTGAGGGACACTTGACAAATGTCTATAAAATCAAGGAGGGGGGGTGGAATCAGAATCTAACATCTTCTCACTGTCATCTCACACAGCCGGCTGCCTCTCGCATAGACCATTTGGCAGGCGCCTGCTCTCCAGGAGACCAGCTGCTCACACCGCTCCTGTCCAGTAACATCAGGGATACGAGGACTCAGGGAGAAATTAACAGAGTCATCAAAAATTGAATAAAAGATGTTAAGGAGTTGTTCCTTCCCTGTAAACATCAAACGGCCCGTCACATGATGCAGGCTGTTAAAAAAAAAAAAGCCTGAGCAAGCATTGAGCAGCTATAGCCTGTACAGAAGCGGCTTAATGCAGTCCCAAAGTCAAGGACATTGTGAAAAAGGGGGCGCTGGTGCTGTGTTCAAGGTCGAAAGAGAAATATGAAGCTTGGAAGTGATAAAACTACCGTTCTAATCTAAAAAATTAAGGCTTGCATCCAACCAAGGTACTATACGTATTGTTGAGGAAACCCCAATCTCCATGCAGCAAGAGACTTCAAGGGTACCTGTACTTACCCAGGGTTCAGTTTTCCTGGAATGAAGGTCAACAGAGACTGTATCTATAGGACATATGGTTTTATTTACACATATATGCAATCCAAGCATAGGATGGGGCTGGCCCTCAGCATTTACACCCCGGCAGATTTTGCTTTCCCACTGGGGTGAAGCCTTAAGTCACAACACAGAGCATCAGTCAAAACTCCCTCACACAGACCCCCCTTAGTGTATTGTTCTCCATTCTAGGATGATGTGGCCTCCAGCCAGGTAAGGTAGGGGAAAGTCCATCTGTTTGTCTCTATGGCAACAGGACAACCTCTTCAGATATGCAAGTGATAGTACTTAACTGGCCAGCTAAGGCCATTATCTTTCAAAGCAACCAGTCTGACCAGTTCAGCATGTTTCCACTTATAGATTCTAACCTCATATACAGAAAATCACAGATTTCAAAGGGACTCATGGGTATCATCGAGATGGACCCTCTCAAACCCATAATGTTATAAAGCAGTATCATAACACTTTAAACAATCGTGGTTTCCACCCAAAGAAACTTGGAAACTGTAGTTTGATGAGAGTGCAGAATATTGTTAAGAGACTCCTATTCCCCCTATAGAGCTACAATTCCCAGAGTTCCCTGGGAAGATGGATTTACTGTTAAAGCACTCTGGTAATGCCAAATGCCCACCCCACCCCAAAAATACCCCTTGGCATCCCACCATAAGCACCATCAAAGATAGGCAAGGCTAACTGCTGACCTAGCCTTTGCGTGTTCAGACACAGAAACCTCCCCCCTAAATAAATTCAAACTTGACTCAAATTTTTGGTTTGGTTTTTGGCAGAATTTAGGCCACAACTTTTTTGATTACAGAAAATGACTGGTTGCATAGGCTCTGGTTCGACTAGCTCCCTGCCATGCAGGTAGCGCTGATCCAGGGTTCCACCATAGGTCAGCCAAGGGTGAACACCTGGATAAGCACAAAGCCGGGAATGGGCTAACTCTGCCACCCAAATGTCCCCCTGGACTCAGCATGGGCACAACCCCCTCTCAGGGGTTGACCAAACCATCAAGTCCCTGGTTTCCTTTAACGGAATACCCTTCACATAGGCATGGTAAGAGCATTCTCCCATCCCTATCACCTGAACCACAGCCTATCCACAAACTTACAAGTTGTGACGATTTGCTACACAGCAGGCGAAACCCAAATGGCAACAGCCAATCAGCCAAGCGGGGGAAATTGCTGATGTGCCCCTGTCCCAATGACAGACAACACATGACAGCATAGCAAGGTCAAGCGCAAGCCCTAAAAGTAGGGAGAGGTGGGCGGGTGTTCCAATGCATGAGCCAAAAGAGGAAGCTCTGGGTCATGTGCATGGGCATAAATAGGTCCCTCAAACCGTTTGGACTGCATCCCATTGGCCAGATTGCACCCAGCTACAAGGGACCTACCAATCGGGTGTTGTGGTTGACCAATCATACCCACTCACAACACAGGGTGTCGGTCTCCAGGTCTCACGGCAATACGTGCCCTCTTTAAGGGAGGGCCCGATTTGTGGAACTGAATGCACATCTGTCATGCAAAATGCCACGAAAGGGAAGAAGGTGCCTTCAGAGGCATAGCGTGGGCGGGGTGAGGGAGTGGTCATTGCCCCAGGCACGGTTTCTTCAAGGGCGCATTTTGCTCCTCACACTGCCCCCGCCAACCCCACACTGCTTTGCGAGTCTGATTGCACACCCCAGCTTCGCAAAGCAGCATGGGGCTGGGAGGGCATCAGGAGGACACAACAGGCACGCACCCTTCCAATCAGTCCAATCCAGACTGATTGGAAAATGCCTGCCTGTCCTGCTGTGTCCTCCTCATATTGCCCTCCATACCCTGCTTCCCCCCCCCCAGCACAGCTGTGCACACCTGCCCTGGGCACCATGAGGACATGTTCCACCACACAATGAAAGGGAAGAACACTCATGACTTCTCTTTAAATATTATGTCCATTTTCACTCATAAATTGGCAACAACAGGCACCTAAGAGAGTTCTGAAACCACCTGGAGAAAAATGTGTAGCAACTCATTTGGTACTACTCACCTGGAGTACAAAAAAATAAAGGGAAGAAAGAAGAGATAGCATAATATTATATTCCAAAGGGAAATCAAGCTGATGAGCCAATGTTATCTCCGTTCTCTTTCTCTCAATTAATCACAGTATTTGACTGAAAGGCTACCCCACTTGCAACATAAAGGACCATCATAAATACTGACTGAAGCTTATGAATCACAAAGCATTTTGTTCTTTTCAGCACAGTTCCTACATGCAACAGGCTAGGTAGCCATATCCCACTGAAACCATCAAGGCAGGAGCGATAACGCAGAGCCGAAGAGAAAAACTCACAGACAGTAAAGGGATCGCAACTTTGCCCAGGAAATCGGGAGGCTTATCTCCATCTTCATCAAACACCGTCACTTCTAGAACATCGTGGATATCTTTAACGGGGCTGGTGAGATTCACAGATACAAAGGAATGACAAAAGTCAAGATCTAAATGAACGTAATGTATGTCTATGTAAGAATTTAAAAGTTCACAAAAAATAAGTCTATGGCAAGAGGCCAATAGAACATACAATAATAACCAAAATACCTTATGTGCTTTACAACATTGCAATGCAAACACAGTGTGTTATGTCACATAAATAATTTCTAAAACTTGAGAGGTGTATCTTTTCAGGAACCATTCTATTCCTGTAATGGTAATTTGTCTTAATTTGTTTGATATTCTGAGTTTTAAATTACTGTAGCACACCCCAAGCCCTGCTGGTTAAAGGTGGGGAATAGATGAAGGAGGGTTGCAAAAGATGTATTTTGAAAAAATGCATTTCGACTTAAACATTTTGACATCAGTGGCATCTAAGCTAAATAGCATCATTCTTTGCATGGCCTCAGATAATTAATTCTAATAATATATTGTGCTGCTGTAGATTCTAGAAAAAAAAATTATGCAGAACTCCTCTGCAATACAAAAATAGGCAAGCTTCCATGATTCTTGAATCAATGCTGATCTTAAATTTTCTTGATAAGTTCTGTGAACTGGTTTTAACCCTGCTCTATGGAATCTTTCAATGAAGGCTAGTGAATAACTACCTTAAAACAAAGTTTCAGATGCAAATCCACTTACAATGTGAAGACCTGGTTCCATTCTGGATTAAGGTTTTTGTAAACAGTGTAACTCTGAAGTCTGCCATTCCCCAGCTCCAACACACAAAAGGGATCACTTTTTCCTGGGAAGGAAAGCCAGATATATAATTTGTTAGTGAATTATTTGACCACTGAAGAAAAACTTGCCAGTTATCTTGGTAAACTGCTTGACGACACTTTTCCTCATTTCAGAGCTTCCAATATAGCCTTTTCAGTAATGCATTTTTTTGCTTGAGTTGCAGGAATCGCATATTAGAAAACCTTTCAACTATTGAAAAGTTCTACTCAGCTAACAGAGGGCTATGTGAGGGCAACTGGAAAATGACTCTGCTGCAGGGAAATAAGATATTGCAAAACAAGAAAACAGCGCTGCGCAAATGGTATCCTTTCCTTGCAAAACTCGCTCATTTACCGCCCCAGCACGTTAAAGACGCAGCATTTTCCTTACAACAGTCTGCTCAAGGTTGTGCTGTCACTGTATGAATTATTTCTGTACTTATTGAAATGTTGTCGTTGCTGGAAAATGTTTTGCAACCTTATAATTTTAAAACAGGCTTTATCATGTTTAAATTGTGTGCGTTTGTTTTTATAAATCGAGTGGGGATCTATGTTAGATGAAAGGCAGCTTAGAAGTTGTGCAAACTAGTAGCAGCAGCTAAAATAAGTCTTGGGAACTCATGCCCAGGTCTAACTTTTAGAGCGCTATAGCTGTAGGTCATGAGTGGGGAATCTTTATCAGCCTTCGGGGATGCATACCAGTGGTGGGTGGAGCCAGAGGCAAATGTGGGTGGAGCAACAGGTGCGACTCTACTTTGTATAGTACAGTCGTAGCTTGGAAGTCGAACGGAATCCATTCCAAAAGTTTGTTCAACTTCTAAAACATTAGAAAACCAAATCACAGCTTCTGATTGGCTGCAGGAAGTCCCTGCAGCCAATCAGAAGCCGCAGAAGCCCCATCGGACATTCAGCTTCCAAAAGAACGTTCAAAAACCAGAACACTCACTTCCGGGTTTGTGGCGTTTGGGAGCCAAAACGTCTGAGTTCCAGGGCGTTCAGGATCCAAGGTATGACTGCAGATTGCATTGTACTGTGCCCTGAACATACTATGAAAAAATGAGAATCTCTTCTGCAGAGAAAGTGAAGGATAAATTTCAGCACAATATGTTTGCTAGCTTTCGTTCTGTGTTAATGTGTATATGAATCTTACTACACATACTATTGCCAGGCTTTCCCTGACCCATAACACTGGGCCCTGGTTTACTGTGTGTGTGGGCCCCCTAAATCAGTTGTATTGTTTTTATGTTTTCATACTGTTCTATTGATTGAAACCCATATTTGTTGCTTAGATGACTTGTTAGCATCCACCTGTCTCGGGAGACCATGGAGGAGTGTGCCTTTGCGGGTGAAGTCAACCTGATGGAAGGTTGCAGTGCCTGCTGTGGCTGTAGAGGCCGATACGGGAAAGACATGTTTTGCTGCAGCTGAGGCAGGTGAAGGTGTCCAGTTGTGTTGATGCAAGCACACCATCGCATTTCTTCTCTTGTTTTTACATTGTACACCGTTTGCAATGCTTAATAATAATAATAATAAATTTTTATTTATACCCCGCCCTCCCTGGCCAGAGCCAGGCTCAGGGCAGCTAACGCCAGTAAAATTACAATAAAAACATAATAGGAAAAGAAAAAGAAACTATTTTAAATACGGGTTAAAATACAATTTAAAATACAGTCTCATTTTAATAGTACCACATAGATCAAAACCATAAGGGGAGAGAAACATAAGGGTCAGATTGAGTCCAAACCAAAGGCCAGGAGGAACAGCTCTGTCTTGCAGGCCCTGCGGAAAGATGTCAAGTCCCGCAGGGCCCTAGTCTCTTGTGACACAGTGTTCCACCAAGTTGGGGCCAGTACTGAAAAGGCCCTGGTCCTAGTTGAGACCAATCTAACCACCTTGCGACTTGGGACCTCCAAAGAGTTGTCATTTGTAGACCTCCGCGGGGCATACCAGGAGAGGCAGTCCCATAGGTACGTGGGTCCTAGGCCGCATAGGGCTTTAAAGGTCAAAACCAGCACTTTAAACCTGACCCTGTACTCCACCGGGAGCCAGTGCAGTTGATAAAGCACTGGATGAATGTGATCCCATGGCAAGGACCCTGTAAGGAGCCTCGCTGCAGCATTCTGCACCCGCTGGAGTTTCTGGATCAGCTTCAAGGGCAGCCCCATGTACAGCGAGTTACAATAATCAAATTAGAGATTTGAAAAATGTTAAGCAGTTTAGTAAAGTTTGAAGTACAGCATGATCACATCTTACAAGGAGGTTCAGTTCCAAGAGTTCTGCATATGCATGAAAATCACATGTACCCAAACCTTGGTGCAACCCAATGGCTAGCAGGTGAGGGGAAGAGAGGGAGAATCCTTAGTAGTTCCACAGCCAATGCACCAAGCAAACCTTGAGAGCCAGTGTGGTGTGGTGGTTAAGAGCAGTATACTCGTAATCTGGTGAACCGGGTTCACGTCCCCGCTCCTCCACATGCAGCTGCTGGGTGACTTTGGGCTAGTCACACTTCTCCAAAGTCTCTCAGACTCACTCACCACACAGAGTGTTTGTTGAGGGGGAGGAAGGGAAAGGAGATTGTTAGCCGCGTTGAGACTCCTTAGGGTAATAATAAAGCAGGATATCAAATCCAAACTCTTCTTCTTCTTGCCCAGCAAGCAAGGTGGAGAGCTTAAAATCTATTTCCATGCTAACATAGGTGCCAACTCCCTGGGGCCCTTGGTGCCAGAACTCCTACAAAATTCCCCATGAAGGAGCCAGGCACCCACAAATTTTGGTGCCAGTGCCATGCATAATGCATGGCATCGACAGCCCCAGGTACCCACAGTCGTGGGGCCAAGCTGGCACTCCTGCATGCCAGGTAACCCCCCAAAGGAACCCAGAGCAAAAAGAAATTTTTGGATTTAACTTGCATGATTTCAGCCAGCCTGCCTTCAACCATGTATCTTTGAAATCACACAAGTTAAACACATGTAAGATGTGATCATGCTGTATAAATAAATATGAAAGACTCATACACTTTTAAAAAATGCCACTATCATATATGTATTCTCTTTGGTATTTTCTATTTTTCATAAGATAAAAAAGGGGTCAGCACTGGGAACTTCTACTATAACATGTTGGGGGATATAATCTAAAGTCTAGATCAGCAATATTTCATACCAGAAAAATCAGCAGCCAACAGATCAGCAGCTTTTAATACTTTGACTTGCAAAAATCCAATATCCTTTATGTTATGGAAAGAGTTCCTTATGCACTGCAACGAAAACATTGTCAGAAGAAGTTAAAATATTTTTAAACATTTATTTTATTTACACATTTGTATTATGCCTTTCTTAAAGAACAAATTCTATGCAAGGCCAAATAGTGATTTAGACAACAGCTCTGTAAGTAAACTATAAGAAATCATTTAATTATGATCTGCTCAAGGCTCTTCCTTGCCCTCCCAAATCCCTTGAACAATAAACTCATGACTAATTTATTTTCTGGTGATGACAGCATTGCAGTTGAATATCTATAGCTGTTTTAAAATTGCATTCCTTCTATTTGCATAAAAATAAATGCCTGAAAAGCACAATAGCATGGAACGTTTTTAAAAAGAAAGCTGCCATTTTAAACTCCTCCTTGTATTGGAAAGGAAATTTCTGGATTGTTTTGTACCCTATATTTCACAGAACTCTAAATGTTTCTGGCATTTTCCCCAGCACCACATACAAGTGCACAGAAAAATGCACGGCTGTCCCATGCTTGCTTGAGATGTTGAAGAATGGAATCTAAATGAATCTATAAATATGCTGTGTCCCAGGATGGCATAGGGAGTCAATCCAATTTCAAGAACCAGCTGCGTTCACTCTTACAATCCAGGGTATTTTCCTGGATTGCAGCAATGCAGGGGATGGTTGGGAGTATTTCATATTTGAATGTTTCCCCTAGTTGGATGTTATGTACTGAAGTTCTCACCCTGGGCCAGCAGAGGGATACTGTAGATAGTTATGCAAATAAGGGATCGAAAGTGACATTCACTGATTGGATAGTTTTAGGAAATTGTTACAGTTACGTTGTACTGGAGCTCTATATAAGCAGGCTGACTGAACCCTTCAGTTCAGTTCTGTTCTGGCCTGTGAATAAACAAGAGCTGTTTGAAGAATCGCTGTGTCGTCTGATATGTTCACCCACAACTCAACATTGGAAGAAAAAAAAGGAAAGGAAAACTCCCTGCATATAGAAAGCAAGCATATCAATGAGAAGGCTATGCTTTCTACATTTCTGCCCCTCTTTTCCCCACAAGGAGGATGTATTTAAATCTAGTGACCTACCCTACTTAAGTGGCACAGGCTGCTCCTGTTCAGTGCTCTAGTGTGACAATGAGCGTCATGTGGCGCTTCAGATATTGTCAGACTGCAACTCCCATTATTATCCCATACCATTGGTCCTGCTGGCTTCGGCTGATGGGAACTGGAGTCGAATAACATTTGGATGGGAAAGTTTCCCCATTCTCATTCTGTAATTAACTAAACTTGATCTGATAGCCAATTGTCACATCGGAAGTGCAAAACAGAGCTGAAACAAATTTGGGGAAAATGGAGAAAGATCTGTCTGTCTCTTTCTCCTGCTCTGTAATAGTAAAGGAAATTACTGTTTTGAGAACTATCAAATGCAAACCACCCATATGGCTTGGGGCTAACTGTACAGACAATTGATTAAATCACACCAGCCATAATATTTAGTGTGAGATATATTTCATTCCCCCATTAACAGACATGTGATTAGGATCTGGGCTTTGACGTCATTTTCTGGTACAATTCCCTTCTACACACACTCCTGATTTTCCTTAAGGAGAAGGGGAGGCCTTTGAACTCACATAGCGCTGGAAAAGTTGTTTCCTCTCACTGGGGTCTCTCAGAGGGCAAACGCACAAATCAGAGATAGAAACTCCTGAACAGGGAATGACAGAGATCACCATCAACAGGGACCCAGGCTGTTTCTCCAAGGGCAATTCCAAATGGTTGGCCTGTTTTCCAGGGAGCGCACTAACATCAACTTTACACCTAAAAACAATAGAATCAAAAGGGGTTGGAATTAATGTGCAGTAGCCGTTTCAGAAAACATGCAAACTGTCTTACTAGTGCTGTGCTGAAATCTGTCCTCCAATTTCACACACACAAGTTTCCTTCATCTGCAGAAGAGTTTACGTACCAGTAAACATTCCTCCAGCCTCCCCAGTGGCCCATGCTTCCTGATCTGGGAAGCACTATGGGAGGAGATATCTCACAATAGCACTACCCTAAGCTGTACATCTGAAGCACAAGCACCCAGGGAGACTGCAGGATGAAGATCATTGGTGAGACGATTTGCAGAATGAAAGAACAGACACTCTCAAACACCCCCTGGACACTGCATTCAATGTTAGGGTGATTGGTCTAAACATAATATTGGGAGGGCTGAATGGATACTCTGCTGGAAAGTTAATTTCAATTCTGAACGCACCCCATCAAAGGAGGATTGTTGAGAGCAATAAGACCTTGACAAGTCAGTAGGTAAGATTCATTCATTTGGCTATTCTTCAATCCTTGTTGGCAGATTTATTCAAGCTCCTTCATCAGCCTTCTGCTGGCTGCCATCTTGGATCTGCCCCACAATGCATGGGCCAGGCTCCTTGGCAACCACAAAAGGAAGGCGAATTGGAGAGGGAAACCCTGCACTCCACATGTGAGAATTTCACCAACATTTTCTCTCCCCTTTGATAATTCCTGAATGCAATTTCTTTGTTGTAAATTGATGTTGGGGAAATCACAGGATAAAACATCAGCACAGTACTATAGATTACTACACACGACATCCATTATACACTTCTTGCAATGTGCACAGTTGTCTTTAAAGTGAGTTAGATAAAAAAAAAAAGCTCAGATAGTTGGGGCTTCCAGAGAAAGGTCTCCAACACCTTCTTCATCACACACACAAACAACTTTTAAAGATTTATTTATGTTAGGGTAATATTCCAATCAACATATGCATGTTCCCAAAGACTTGTTGGAATTATGTATATTAAGCAGAAAATATGCCCTGTTCCCTCTTTATGGGCAGATGATGTGCACATTCCTCATGAGGCCGGACAATATCAACCACTCAACTTACATTACCCCTAATGTATATGGGTCTTACACTTTTTTGAAAAAAGAGGAGGGCAACAAAAACATTTAAGTATTTTCTAAGAATTGGGAAGGGTGGGACTTGCATACTTGCAGCTGTGAAAAATCCTGGAGTGAAAGCATTAAAATACATTTTACTCAGAAATACATGGGGCAAACCTTTCAAGAAGCTCTGTAGATGAAAGTTATTATGGAAGACGTTAAGCAAACATTTGCATTTTCCAACTGAAAGGGACTCAAAGAGGAAGAGTTTTGCTGCCATGGGTTGCAGTGGGACTGAGTTTCCAAACACAGGCAGAGATGGGAAAAATTTGGAACAGCCTTTCGGTGCTTAAGGCCTGTCGACAGGTTTTCATTTAAACAAAAACTTGTTTAGGTGTTTTCTTAATGGCCATTTTTAAAAAAATCCTCAGAGGTTCCCCCCCAATTGGGTTCCTTCTAGGTAAATTGGGCACGCATTACTCCAGTTTGATCTCTTTCCAGCTGTAGAACCTCAGTGGTTGCCAGACATCTGTCTAAATTGCAGAGACTTGCTACTTCTAAATAGCCAGTTTTGGAGAGGAAGGGTGGGCACACAAAACCTCTGCCTCCTTCCCCCCAAAACATTCAAGCTAACGTCATTCCAGTGGCGTACAGTGGGGGCTAAGCAATCCACTAGCAAGTCATTCAAAGTATTTGCTTTCGTTAAGTGTTTAAACCAAGGGAATGAAGCAACTCTGGCTTATGTCTTTGCAGAACTGGTTGCCAGTTGCTCAAGAAACTGAAAGTTTGCTCTTAAAAGGCTGCACTTGAGCATACTTGGGGAAGGTGCATAGTTCAGTGGTAGAGCATCTGCTTAGCATGAGTTTGGATTTGATATCCCGCTTTATCACTACCCGAAGGAGTCTCAAAGCGGCTAACATTCTCCTTTCCCTTCCTCCCCCACAACAAACACTCTGTGAGGTGAGTGAGGCTGAGAGACTTCAAAGAAGTGTGACTGGCCCAAGGTCACCCAGCAGCTGCATGTGGAGGAGCGGAGAATCAAACCTGGTTCACCAAATTATGAGTCTACCGCTCTTAACCACTACACCACACTGGCTCTCAGAAGGGCACCTGCTTCAATCCACAACCTTTCCAGGTAGGACTGGGAGCAAACGCTGTCTGAAACCTTGGAGAGCCCTGGCCAGCTGGAGAAGACTTTACTGAGCTAGGTGGTCTGACTTGGGCTGCTCCCTATGTTTTGTTTCATCAGCGGAGACATGAAACCAAGTCTTCCTGTGCAACTAAATACTTCTCTCAATCACAAACAACAGGTGTGGAGAACTTGTAGACCTTCGGATGCTGATAGACCCCAACTTCCACCAGGTTGAACCAGCATACACAATGGCCAGGGATGATGGGCATTAGAATGGATGGTCAGAGATTCCCCAGCCCTGGAGAACCCCTGCGGGCTTATCAGTAATGGCTGGCAAACCTCCCAGGAAGCCAATTATCTCATCAATACACTTCCTCCCCCATGAATGCTTGCCAAGGTGAGAGTGACACGCCTCCCTCTTTGTTAGAACTGAATATTATGCAGATTGCCTCTTAATTCTGTAAGTCATCTTGCCCCTGCAACTGTCAATTTCAGTTCCTCTCCATTTCTCATTTTCCCAATCCTAAATGCAGTTTGTCACATCTTCACATCAGTTTGCAATTTTTTTAAAAAGTCCTCATGAAAAAATCATCTGCATTTTAGTGCAAATTTCTCCTAACATGCAGATTTTTTTCTACGAAATTTTGCTCAATATGCACATTTGCAAAGCCGTTTCCTCTAATGTAATGCATTTTTGTACCTTTTAAAAAACTGATATATCTATTTTTATACACACTTTACCCCGGTATCTGCATTTTTGTACACAGGAGTTTGCTGGAGAACAACATTTTAAAATTCAGATAAATGCAAATAAAACGAAAGATCTTGGTTTCAAAAAGTACAAATTGGGGAGCCTTTTCTTTAAATGCAAACTACTTCGGATTTCTCTGACATCCCAACCCTGATCTGCATGGCTGACATGCTACTAGAGGAGGTCTGAGGAGACGTAACACAGGGGACAACAACTCATACAGTAAACAGTTGTAGACATTACAACAGAGTTACGAGTCCCTCGCCTTGGGGGAGACCATTTTGGAACCATCACTGCTGGGTTCTTTGCATTCCATCTGATGCTCACACGGTGGCAGAGGGAGATGCGAACGGATTGTAGCATTGCACTGAGATAAACTGCTGTGTAAACAATTAGACACACAAGCAATTAAACAGCTGGGTTGCCACATTAAAACTCAATATGTGTTCGCATTTCTTAACTCAGTCTTTTCATACCGCTGGATCGCATAAAGTTTAATCACTTATTTTTTAAGCGTGCAAATGTGTTTCACGTGGGATCTGCTGTCCCGGTGCAGGTGGGAACTCTGTTGGCAATTCCTTAGCAAAACTGTACAATCAAGTCTGGGCTGTGGTCTGAGTGATCCCAGATGGTTTGAATAGTTAGTGGCTGTACAAAAATCTTTCGGCCTTGGAGGAAAGCAGCATTTAACCCTGCTTTACCTGATGGTTTCAATCAGCAGGCATATATCAGATGGCACCAAACTTGAGATTTCATCTCTCTCTCTCTTGTTTGTTTAAACTTTCACTTAAACTATTTAGATGTTGTTTATTATTATTATTATTATTACTATTACATTTATACTTATTAATACCCTGCCTTTTTCCCAGACAGGGACTCAAGGCAGCTTACAGATAAAATAGAAACAGCTAAAAGCATAGAAAAAACAATCATTTCAAAGTAATTAAACACTGATATTTTTTAAAATGAGAGAAAGGGAGGGGAGAGTAAGATATTAAAACATACA
This sequence comes from Podarcis erhardii, assembly GCF_964252035.2. Classification (NCBI taxonomy): domain Eukaryota; kingdom Metazoa; phylum Chordata; class Lepidosauria; order Squamata; family Lacertidae; genus Podarcis; species Podarcis erhardii. Next base: position 24,717,008 of record NC_138503.1, read on the forward strand.
GATAATTAGAGTTTTTATTTTAACCGGACTTTACATAAATTTATTTCATACCATTGTCTTGCTGATGCCTAGAATCTTGTAAATGCTTTTTAAAAAACATTTATGCTCATTTCATTATTGATTTGATTTCACTTATGAGTCCCATAAAATATCTCCAAGTGACTGCACAGCAAACACATGGCCTAAAAACACAACTCCATATGTAAAAACAATTCCATATATGCAAACAATTACAAATATAAAAACAATTTGAAGTACAGATGCAAACTGGGATAATGGACCCCTGACTATTAGGTCCAGTCGTGACTGACTCTGGGGTTGCGGCACTCATTTCGCTTTACTGGCCGAGGGAGCCAGTGTACAGCTTCTGGGTCATGTGGCCAGCATGACTAAGCCACTTCTGGCGAACCAGAGCAGCACACAGAAACACGTTTACCTTCCCGCCAGAGCGATACCTATTTATCTACTTGCACTATGGCGTGCTTTCGAACTGCTAGGTTGGCAGGGACCGAGCAACAGGAGCTCACCCTGTCGTGGGGATTTGAACCGCCGACCTTCTGATCGGCAAGTCCTAGGCTCTGTGGTTTAACCCACAACACCACCTGCGGCACTTGCAAACTGGGATAAACACCTCCAATTAAAAGGTTTGTTGGAAGAGGAAGGTATTCAGCAGTCATCAGTCTAATATTCAAGGAAAGGGAATTCCAAAGAGCAGGTTCTACACTCCTGAAGCTCTGATTCCTATATTGTATGGGATAGACCTCCTGATAAGTTGGTATCTGCAGACGGCCTTGCCATCAAAGTGCAGTGATCAGCTGGGTATATAGGGGGTGAGACTATCTTTCAGGTATCCTGGTCCCAAGCTATATAGCCTTTGTAGACCTGCACCAACAGCTTGAACTCAGATAAGTAGCTCATTAGCAGCCAGTGCAATATTTCCAGTGGCACTTTAACATGACGGCCATAGTTCACCTGTGCATTTCGAGCTAGTAGGTCAGGCTACCCTAGTCCAAAAGCAGCCATAGCTATCTTACCAGCTGACAGGCACTCCTAAACACTGAGGTCACCTTGGCCTCTAGTGATAGAGATGTATCCAGGAGAATCCCCACATACTATAGAGCAGGGACTCAGCTACAATAGCCCAAAGAACCACATTTTGAATGTGTTATAAACATGCAACACCAGATGGTGCTGGAGAGTAAAAAAATATTCTATGCAATTTTCCATAGCGTTTTTTGTTTGTTTGTTTTTTACTTTTGTTATAACAATTTAATTTCTGACTTATTTATAGCATTTTCCCCCTGTGTGTAGATCCACCCCAGCTCTTTTGGTATTTAGGAAATAGCTTATTATACATAGATTGTTGACTGCCACGAGTTGCCCACAGATATGCATGTGCTGGGATATACACTTTTAAAACAGAAGGTGTGGGATGTTCTAAATAGGTTATGCGGCATGGGTCACATTCACACCATACATTTAAAGTACTACGATACCACTTTAAACAGTCAACTCCCAAAGAATCCTGGGAGTTGTAGTTAAGGGTATGGAGAGTTGTTAGGAGGCCGCTGTACAATTCTCAGAGTGGCTTCACCATCAATTCCTCTTCCACAACCTGGCACCTCCAGCTGTTTTTGACCGCACCCAACACAGCAGTCATTGCGTCCCATGCAAATGCAAGTGGTACAGTTCACAGAATCACATTCTAGAGTGACAAAGAAGCAGACAAAGGGAGAATGGGGCTATGCAGAAGCAGACTTTATTCCCCATGGCTGGGCTCACTACATATATACGCCTCTAAATAAGAGTAATCCCTTGCAGACTGCATGTTTGCAGACCAGTAGTAAAGCATCTGTTTCACAAGCAAAAGGTCGCAGGTTCAATCCCTGATATCTTCAGGTAGGGATAGGGTTCAAATCCTTACTCAGCCATGAAGCTCACTGGGTGACCTTGGGCCAGTCACCACCTCTCAGCCTAACCTACCTCACAGGGATGTTGTGAGGGGTTAAATGAGAAAGGGGGGAACCACATATGCCACCTTGAGCTTCTTGGAGGAAAAGGTGGGATAAAAACACAACAAATAAATAAACACACTGAGAACGAGTGAACGAGTGAGCAAGAGAGATTATTCCACATTTTGTTCCCCACATCAACTTCATTCATATTCAAGGCTTTCACAAAACACATATTTAAAGAGAGAGATGAAAAAAACTTACATTCCCAAAACTTCTTCGTGCTTTTTGTTATCCTTTCCCCAGATCTCAATCTCCAACACATCCTTCCTGTCAGAGAAGTAGTGAAAATCAAATTGTTCCCTCCACTGTGGATTTGCACTCTTACAAAGTGTCTAGAAAACATGCAGTTACAAGGTTTATTTTTCTTTTAAAAGGTTGTTGCTTTCGTTAAAACAAACAAATAAATAAAATTCAATCTGCCAAAACAAAAGGGGGAGAGGGGGAAAGAACACAAATACAACCTAAAACAATCAATATTTAGGGCATAAAACACTGGAGCAGGAAAAGGACTTAAATCTTTGACACACAAATTGAACAGGTGTGCAAATGTAAAACACACCGAGAGGTAGCCATATTGAAGCAGGTACGATCAACTGTTGTGTGGCTCCTGAAGGAAAAGGGCCATAACTCAATGGTAGAGCATTGGCTTAGCATGCAGACTTTACCCTACTACACATATTTGTAAAGGTAAAGGTAAAGAACCCCTGGACAGTAAAGTCCAGTCAAAGGCGACTATAGGGCTGTGGTGCTCATCTCGCTTTCAGGCCGAGGGAGCTGGTGTTTGTCCACAGACAGCTTTCCGGGTCATGTGGCCAGCATGACTAAACCGCTTACACATCATGTGACTAGAGAACTCCACTGCAAAAGTGCAAATTTTGAAGGAAGGCTTTGGTGTTTCAGTTCACCTATCGTCTTGCAAAGTGCAAAACAGGTGGATTTGTCATTAAATGCCAACTGAGTCAGACTTCTCCCCCCACCTTCCTAGCCTGAGGACGTGTTATTTTGTGTTAAATCTTGATAATGGGGTGGCAAGGGTTAAATGCCCGGTCCGCTCTAAAGAACCTGGCAGCACCCACAATACGAACACAGACACTGAGCTGCATTTCAGTTTTAAAAAAAAATTACTGTTGAACATCCATGATTAGCTATCCAGAAAATGCTTCATTTGGCCCTTTCATAGTTAGCTTCCTTTGCTGTGTGCTTACATTTCAGAATCAAGGTGTGCTAAATATCTAGTGGAATGAGGTTATTGGAGAAGCCACACACACAACGACTGCCACCAGCACCAGACGCTTAAGAGAAACAAACATCAGTGGTTAGCCCTTTCCATTAGCATGCTTACCTTGCTCTTGTATTTTTGCTCTCCCATTTTCAATAAAACAAATATCTGTGCCATGCCCCCTGCAGGGATGTGCTTCCCTTCTATTAAGGCAATGGTCACCGTCCCATTCCACAGCTGGCTCTTCCGCCAGGAATCTGTCAGCCTGAAGGATCGAATGACACTTGCCTGAAAAAAGGTGAGACGAGCACAATTCCATAAATTCCCCATGTATACATTGGGCATACATTGTTTTCTAAAAAATAAGTATACATATGCAAACATATATCCAGTGCTTTTTTCTGGGGGTACGCATTCCCCTAAACATTTTGTGAATCTAATGGGAGAAGAAACTAAATTTTTAAAAATTTTAGTTTCTTCTCTAGCACAGTGAATCGTCAGTTCCATTGCTACCCCTGATGGCAGCTTCCGTTCCTTTCCCAGCGTTTCCTGAGTCTCAGGCGGAAACAAGAGTACCCCTAAACATTGTTTTAGGGGGGGAGCACTGCATATATCTATATCTACACACACACACACACACACACACACACACACAGGTTCAGTAGAAGGGCTAGATGAATTAAGTAATTTTAGTTTAGACAAGGCTAAAGATCTAAGAGATTTTGCAGTGCCTGTTCTACATTAGAGCACTTCAAGTGTTTTAATTTCTGTGGTGATTAAGCAAGTTTCTTGATCATGCATTATTTCCCCCCTTATTGCCTCACCAATGCAGTGCCCTCTCTGGATGGCCTTCACTGTGTCCCACTGCATGGGAACGCTAGTGTCTAGAAAATCAGTCTCCTTGAAATATTGTTCTAGTGATTTAAATAGGCACTCCTTGGACACTGCATCGGAGAGCAAACTCGGATCAAAGTACAAATGTTCTGTCCTAGGAGAGAAGGCATACAGAGGTAAATGTAAGTCACTTTGAGTTGCCTTTGGCAAGAAAAAGCGACTAATAAATTTGTTGTTGTTTTGTTGATAGACACTGGGGCGTGGCTGAAAAGTGTTATCAAGCCAATATCTGTCAAACTATACCTTTTGGTACCAGTATTAGATTGATATGTTAAAGTGTTTTAGGCCTTTTAGAAAAGCATGAAAAATCCTGAGATGTGGGGTGTAAAGCTTGCCAAGCGTCTCCAAAGTCCCAGTTTTCGAATAAGCTTGTACTGTTTCTGGAGTTCAAAGGCTTTATTCATGCAGGAACTATTTACAGAGTAAGTGCAGATCAGATAGCGAAAGCAGCAGACATCTTGTCTGGAGAGAACAACAAAGTGGCTCAGCTTTTTGAGGTGGATTTAACTGAGACACACAGAGGCTCAAACAGAGTCATCATGTGGTTTAAAGTAACACATGCATTAACTAGAAGCTCAAGAGAAGGAAATGTATTTGCTTTTCTCCAACATAGACTACATAGCAGTGGGTCTGACTTCTCACTTGGCAAAACATTCAGCAAGTTGGTCACCACCAAATAGAATGTCCTAGCCCTAACTGCTGCCAGCCATGGTCCATGGGCATAGACCAGGGTGTCAAGATGATGCTCGGAGCCATTACAGAAAATCTCTTTCTCTCTCTCTCCCACTCTCTCATACACAGTCACCCCTTGATGACTGCAGGTAACATCACATGGTGACCTGCATATCTGTGATGGCTCACTAACAGCTCCCATCAGAGACAGAACTTCTCTAATTGGCTCAAATGCAATGCCTCAGAAAATTTCCACATTAACTTGCCCAGTCATCAAGCATAGAACAAATCAAGCAATGTTTATGCATGTGTGGACCACCTCTAGATAAAAAGATACCTGCAGAAAAGCTCAGAAAAGAGACTGGCCTTTTTAAACAATTGTTGCTTGACAAACCTTTATCAAAATGTCTTAATCAGGAGAATTGTGTGTGCACTCTCTCTCCCAGACACAAGCACATAGCGTGCTGAATTTTTTCTTGTAAACTAAGCATCCATGCCTTCTGCAATCCCACACACAGATCCATTTATTTCTGTACAATCACGACATTCCACTGGAAATACACATCTTGACTTTCCTTGTACCAAGCAAAGAACTCCCACTTTTTTAACAAAAGAGAGAGAGAGATTTCATAAATCCAGCTGCAGAGGGTTTTTTCTTTTTCTTTTTAAGGTTTTGTCTCACAGGACAAAAAAACCAAAAGCCTGCCCGTTCCCATGGACATACTTCAAAGTCCCCACTGATCGTTTTCTCCCTAAAAGCAGCAAACTATTTGAAATCCCATTTTCTTTTGCTCTAGCCTCCCCCCCCACACCCTTCTACTCCCCCTTGTTAAAAGGAAATGGGGGAAATGTCCCCAAAGGATCAAAGGGCAAGCCTACAATCTGCCAATTGCCAAAGAAAAACAGCCCCGCTTCCGTGAAATATGCTCTAAAATAATTTTGCGGCTTGGTATGTCCTAATTCCGCTCTTCCCCGCTCCCCCCTCGCAATTGGATGTTTGTCTTGGAAAGGCTTCTTTCTAACTTGTCCATAAAAACAGGCCCACTTAGGTTCTGTGAGGCCTGCGAAAACGGAATCCGAGGCTGGCCATTAAAAGGGGCTGGGAGATTGCTTCCATATGGCAGAACAGCATGAGAGAGGAGAGGCCAAGGCCCTCCAGCAGGCTGCACTTGGCTGGGACCTCCTGCTCTATCCGTGGACACTCGTTGCGTTACAGCAGAACATCTGGATTATTGCTTGCAATGTCCCTGGGAAATATCCACATCCCATCAAAGCCCTTTATCTCTCTCCACCGTACTTTGAACATTTTAGCGCAAAGCACAGCCCTGTTTGATGTGCGAAGCTCACTGTGTTTAAAATCCAAAGTGAGCCCCCCCCTCCCCTCCAAACCTAGCCTGTTTTCCCCTCACCTTTTTCTCTTCCCCTTTTTCTTTATACTTTTCTTAGGATGGGAGAGGATAGCTGAAACTCACTCCCAGAGAGGCAAAACAACACACACACACACACACACACACACTAATGTTGGGTCATTTCTTGAAGTAATTTCCTTGTCAGTGAAATCCAGACTCAGAGAACAGGGAGGTGTGAGGGAAAAGAGGGAAGAAGGGGTTTCATTTAAAAAATAAAAAAATTGACCTCTGATTTGGAGATCATATTGGAGGAACACTGGAGTTCTTCGAGTGCAATTTCATTTTCAACTTGCTCTCCCTCCTGAACACACTCACACAACATATAAAGTCATATTTGTGCATACTTGCATTTAGGCTGTGTACAGAACATGAATCTAAAGCATATTTAAATGACATTTTGCCTCCTAAGAATATTGGGAACTGTAGCTTACTCTTCACAGAGCTATAATTCCCAAGAAGTCAGCAGCTACCAGTTCTACACAGCTGCTCTCAAGTCTACGGGAGCTCACAACAAAAAGTTGCGAACAGGGCTAGTAAACAAGGGTGTTTGAGAGAGACTGAGCAGGAGAGTTTAAGGTTGAGGCCCAGAGTGCTGTGTTTCCACATATGTAGGATCAAGAGACAGGCACAGCAAGGCAGCAGGAGCAGCGGTGAACAACGCCTATGCCTTGTTCATTTACCTGCTTGATGCATGAAGCTACACCTGCAGCAAGTGTAAGGTGGATGCCCTGCTGAAAGAGAAGGTACAGCAGCCAGACTAATCTTACAAGTCTGGTGGATCAGGGGAATGCTGTGGATGTAACGTATCCAGATTTTAGTATGGCTTTTTGACAAAGTCCCCCATGATTTTCTTGCAGTAAGGCTGGTAAAATGTGGGCTGGTCAATGTTACTGTTAAGTGCATTTGTAGCTGGTTGACTGACCCAACTCAAAGACTGCCCACTAATAGTTCCTTGTCATCCCTCAAAAAAAAAATGACAAGTGGGGTGTCATGGAGTTTTGTTCTAGGCCTGGAGGTGCTGAATATCTTTATAAATGATTTGGATTACGGAATTGAGGGGATGCTAATAGACTTTGCAGATGACACCAAACTGGGAGGGATACCTAACACCTCAGAAGGTTGAATCAGGCTTCAACATAACCTTAACAAAATGAATTTCAGTAGGGACAAATGTAAGGTTCTGCACTTAGGCAGATACACAGTTATGGGATGTGGGGATACCTGACTTCATAGCAGTACATGTGAAAAGGATCTTAGTAAATCACAAGCTTAACGTGTCAATAGTGTGATGCAGCAGCAAAAAACAAAAACTAATGCTATTCTAGGATGCATCAACAGAAGTATAATGTCCAGATCGAGGGATGTCATAATACTGCTCTAGTCTACCTTGGTCAGACCCCACCTGGAATACTGTGTCTAGTTCTGGGAACCACAGTTTAAGGGTACAGTATTGACAAGCTGGAATTATTATGAGTCAGAAACCTAGTCTGATTAGGAACAGTTCAGAGAGTTGGGTGTGTTTAGCTTGGAGAAAAAAATATGGAGGGGTGAGATGATAGCTATCTTCAGATATCTAAAGGGCTGTCACATGGATGATGGAGCAAGCTTGCTTTCTCCTGTTCCAGAGGGGAGCACCCAAACCAGGGGATTCAAATTACAATAAAGGAGATTCCAACTAAACAGTAGGAAGAACCTTCTGACACTAAGAGCTGTACAACAGTGAAACTGACTCCCTCGGAAGGTGGTGGACTCTCCTGAACTGGAGATGTTTCAGCAGAGGTTGGGTGGCCATCTGCTAGGGGTTCTTTAGCTGTGATCCTGCATTGCATGGGCTAGATGACACTTCTGTGATATTGTTTAGAATGAGAACATAGGAAGCTGACTTATAGCAAGTCAAATCCTTGGTCCATCTAGCTCAGCATTGTCTACCATGATTTGCAACAGATCTCTAGGCAAGGACACACTCCCTGTCCTACCTGGAGATGTTGAGAGTTGAAGCTGCAACCTTCTGCACGCAAATGTCCTACCACTAAACTACAGACCTGATGTTTTAACCCCTTTCAGCCGCATCGTGCAAGAGAGCTTCAAAATGAGACAGCATGTCCTTAAAAGGGACATAATAACTTAATTCACAGAATAAACGATTCACGGAATAAAATAAGAATGCAAAAGTCTAATGGATGAGGCCAGCGGCCCCATCTAGTTGAGCAATCTGTTCTCACAAGGGCCAACCACATGCTTACAGGGAACCCTTAAGCAGGACCTGTGTCAAACAACACTCCTGCCTTGCTGTGGTTTCCAGCAACTAGTATTCAGAAGCATTACTGCTTCTGATCTTGGAAACAGAACATAGGCATCCTGGCTACCAGCCACTGATAATCTTATCCCCCATGATTTTGTCTAATCCAGGGGTCAGCAAACCTTTCCAGCAGGGGGCCGGTCCACTGTCCCTCAGACCTTGTGGGGGGTCGGACAATATTTGGGGGGGGGGGAAAGAAAAAAAAAGAATGAATTCCTATGTCCCACAAATAACCCAGAGATGCTTTTTAAATAAAAGCACACATTCTACTCATGTAAAAACATGCTGATTTTCAGACCATCCGCGGGCCAGATTGAGAAGGCGATTGGGTCCGGCCCCTGGGCCTTAGTTTGCCTACCCATGGTCTAATCCTTTTTTTAAAGCCATCAAAGATGCTGGCCAGTTCCATAGTTTCAGTATGCACCGTGTAAACGAGTACTTTCTCTTTCCAGTCCTGAATCTTCCAACTTTCAGCTTCACTGGTCATCGCCAAGTTCTTGTGTTACGATAAAGTGAGGGAGGAAAAAATATATATCTCCTCTGTCTCCATACCATACGTAATTTTAAATACTTCTATCATGTCACCTCGTTCAGAAATGAAGAAAATAATATTGAGTTCTTCCTCTTTCTAATACATTGTCAGATGTCAGAAGTGTTGCAGTGGTGGAGGTGATGTGGGGGGGTGGGGGGAATACACCAGTGTCAAGTATATGGATCCATTAGAGTGCTTGGGTTTGTTTTTTTATTTCCTTCTGGTCTCTTAATCCAGTCCATCCTCATTTCTTCTGCCCCATCAGGCTCCTCCTGACCATACTTCCATAACCTCCCGTGCCTCCCTGAGATACCCAAATTCCCCCAGCACACAATTTTCCTTTTGTAGCCTTTATGTTCCACCATGTGCGTGCACACACACATAAAAAAAAATGAAAAAGAAGAAGAAAAATGGGAGTGGGAGGTGGGAAAGAGCCAGTAATGTTTCCACAAGCTGGCATTTCCTAACTAAAGAAAGTTATTGATGTACAAAGCCAGTTTTTTTTAGTGTGGCAAGAAAATCAATAAACCAGGAAATATGGCTTTGTCAAGTGTTGCCCAGGTAGTCTTTCTGGGAAATCCTTTACTGTCTCTCAGACAGTTGCAGGAGCTGTTGTTTTGTCTTAAGAGCTCACTCCAGATCCCAAACTCTGCCTTCTGTATGAAGTACTGACATTCTTCCACCCTCTAGTGACAGCAACAGAAAAAGGCAAAGGGTTTGGAGTTCCCCTCTGCTGCTTTCTCTCCTCTTGTTTCTTTTTGCAAAATAATAATTTTGCCTCTGCTACACTCACTTGGTTCACCCTCTTTGGAAACTGTTAAATTTCATTTGTGTGCGATGGCAGGAGGGGGAGAAAGATCTCAAGACTTTTCCCAGAACCTTGCAAACTAAGCAATCTATCAAAAGTTTTGTCTCAGTTATTTTTTTTTTTTAAAAAGAAATATAGAAATAACACATGAAAAGTTACCACCAAAAAAACCTGAGAGAGATGGAGGTGTTTTTTTAACTAGATGGACTGTGAAGACCAGAACTTAGAAGTCTGGATTCTTTTTGAGGGATCTCCAAGGCCAATGAAATAAAGCAAAACTGAATGGCGGTTGAAGAGAGCAGCGCACTACCTTATAGGGCTGTTGCAGAGATCAAATATAGGGCTGAGATGCCAACCCTGAACTCCTTTGAGAAAGGTTGGGGAAAATCCTCAGTGATACATTGGGCAATAGACATGGGAATGATTGTAGAATACAGACATAAAATCCACAGCATGCTATGGTTTAAGAGAAAACTATATGAAAATGTTTTATCAATGGTATCTAACACTGAGAAAATAGGCAAAAATGTATAAATCAAAAAGTGTTGGAAATGCAAAGAGAAAGAAGGTACTTTTTATCATATGTGGTGGTCTTGTAGCAGGGTTAAAGCTTACTGGGAAATTATATATAATGAATTGTAAAAGATGTTTAAAATAACATTTGTAAAAAACAAAACAAAAGAAGCTTTTCAGAAATGGTGAAACTTACTGGAAAAATAAGAAATCAAGATAACAAACTTTTTATAAAAGAATGGAAATGGTTTATTGAATATTTACAAACTAACTGTAAACAGATAAGAACATTGGCAGGATTATTGCAATAACCTGCAGTTTTATAAGAGTAAATATTTAAAGTACATGAATAAATTAGTACGTTACTTTAGAATATGCAGGAAATATAAAAAAATAAATTTAAGGAATTGCAGGAAGAAGGGGAAGGAAGTCGAGTTTCGAAATGTTAAAATGATTGGGAAACTATTGAAATGTATATAACTGAAAATCATAAATTTTAAAAAAATGGGAAAGGATGGGGAAACACTTTGGGAAGAATATAATCCGGATTCTGAGGAATAAATGAATGGCCAAATTTTGTTAATAATGGAGAAAAGAGGAACACATGCTTTCCACTCATCCACCTCTCCAGTTATTCCACCAGTGCGCTAGTGTTACCCAAATCAGTAACTTTGGGAAGAAGACAGGAGAACAAGACTGCAAGTTCCAGATGCACATTGAGGGGAGTTGGCAGGCAACTTACCTTGGGGGTAGAACGCTTTCTTCGGTTCATCCATCTCTGTTTGTCACGTCCCCAAACAGAGCATCCATGGGGCAGAGGAGGAGGGAAGCAGAAAGGGACAAAAAGGTGGAGATAGTTAGCAACTAAGCCTAGCCTTTGAGAAGAGCTCATACAGTGGTACCTCTGGTTACGAACGCTTCAGGTTACGAGCTCCGCTAACCCGGAAGTAGCTGCTTCTGGTTGCAAACTTTGCCACAGGATGCAAACGGAAATTGTGCATCAGAGGCACGTGCGCAGCGGCAGACCCCATTAGCGATAGCGCGCCTCAGTATAAGAACGGTTTCAGCTTAAGAACGGACCTCCAGAACGATTTAAGTTTGTAACCAGTGGTACCACTGTATCTCCTGCAGATTCTTAAGTTCTACAAATGCTTTCAGAAAGGCCCAGCATAGATACAACATTTTAAATGTTTGTAAACTCCTTTTCAATCAAATGTCTCAAAGGAGGCCTAGAAAGACGTATTAAAAACAATACAATTTTTTAAGCTACGATGTTGTATTATTACATACAATGAAAATGTAATGATGCCATCATGCTGCAGTCTGCTTGGCCACAGACATGTGGCATTGAAAACTGGACTCTCAGAACCGCTGAGCCATTGCGGGATGGGCAGTTGGGTGGGCAGCTCAGGCAAGCAGCCCAGGTGAGCTGTGGAGGTTTGGCATGGTCTAAGAGAGGGAGGAAGTGAGAGGTGGACCATAAAGAAGGCTGATTGCCGAAGAATTGATGCTTTTGAATTCTGGTGCTAGAGGAGACTCTTGAGAGTCCCATGGACTGCAAGAAGATCAAACCTCTCCATTCTTAAGGAAATCAGCAGTGAGTGCTCACTGGAAGGACAGATCCTGAAGCTGAGACTCCAATACTTTGGCCACCTCATGAGAAGAGAAGACTCCCTGGAAAAGACCCTGGTGTTGGGAAAGATGGAGGGCACAAAGAGAAGGGGCGATAGAGGACGAGATGGTTGGACAGTGTTCTCAAAGCTACCAGCATGAGTTTGACCAAACTGCAGGAGGCAGTGGAAGACAGGAGTGCCTGGCATGCTCTGGTCCATGGGGTCACGAAGAGTCGGACACGACTAAACGACTAAACAACAACAAGAAGAGAGGGAGGGGTGGCTTTGTTGAGCTCTAGGGGGGTGGGGGATGCTATGGCAAGGAGTAAAGGGAGAAGCAGGTAGTTAAGTTGCCGTTTCCAAAGAAGCAGTCAGGGATTGTGTCTGGAACCATCATTTGCATGCAAATCATGTGCTCTGCCACTGCACTCTGGCACTGCACAGAGTGGAGCCCCACTGAATGCAGTGCACCTGTCCTACCTGCCTCCATGCCCTGCCAGGGACACTTGACCATCTTCCCACCTGTCCTGATGCCAGTTATTTTTCCTGGAGAAGGATAAGAGAGCCATCTCTTGAACCACTTACATTTCTTTTAACATCTCCTTGTTTCACAGCAAGCCTCACGTCCAACAATATCACACCCATGTCATCCTCTAAGCTGTTTGGATCTTCCAGTTTTAGGGTCAACTCACTAGTCCTGAAAGTGGAAAAGAAGAGTTTATTTAGCCAAAGACTGCCTTTAAGATCACAGCAGACAGCCACCAACTATTATATGGTGCCACTAAGATGCTATTCCTGTTCTCCATAGCCTGTTACTATTAATGTGCATGATTTACATATTATTTAAATGAGCAGAGGTGGGGCAGTTGTGGCCTTCCAGGTCTTGCTGGACTACATCTCCCATCAATCCTGACCATTAGCTATGCTGCCTGAGGCTGATGGGAATTGGAGTCCAATAACATTTGGAGGACAACAGTTTTGCCAGCCCTGTTCTAGAGCAGTTATTATAAAGAAAAAGGCAGGTGTCTGCATGAGAGACCAAAGGGAATAGAAAGAAGAATGGACAAAGTTTTGAGGCCAACGAGATAATAAAGAATATTAATAATAATAATAATTTATTTATACCCCACCCATCTGGCTGAGTTTCCCCAGCCACTCTGGGCGGCTCCCAACAGAATTAATAATAATAATAATAATAATAATAATAATAATAATAGTAATAATAAAGCGATCAAACATCAGACATTAAAAACTTCCCTAAACAAGGCTGCCTTCAGATGTCTTCTAAAAGTCAGGTAGTTGTTTATTTCCTTGACATCTGGTGGGAGGGCATTCCACAGGGTGGGCGCCACTACCGAGAAGGCCCTCTGTTAGGTTCCTTGCAACCTCACTTCTCGCAGGGAGGGAACCGCCAGAAGGCCCTCAGAGCTGGACCTCAGTGTCCAGGCTGAACGATGGGGGTGGAATCACAGTGACCTAGAGTTGCACCCACACTTTGTGTACCATAGAGCTTATATGAATTTAGAGACAAACATTATTAACAAAATTCTAATTTGAATTTGCTTGCAATATTTCTTTCATAAATTTGAGAAAGGGTATTGGCACAAGTAATAAAAAATTGTACAGACCTATACAGGGTATTGAAATAAGTATATTAAATATACAGTGGAACATTGATTCTTATACTTCCGAATGGTTCGACTTCTGAAACGTTCAAAAACCAAGGCTTCCAATTTGCGCAGGCGCCCTGGAAACAATAGCCTACAACCGCATCGGATGTTTGGCTTCTGAAAAATGTTCAGAAACCAAAACACTTACTTCCAGTTTTTCGGCATTCGGGAGCTGAAACATTTGAATACCAAGGTGTTTGAGAACCAAAGTTCCACTGTACATGAATTTAGGTAACTAAGCACTTATCAATGTCCTAATTTATTTATTTTGTTGTTGTTGTTTTTTGTTTTGTTTGGGGGGTCATTATTATTTTTCCCAATTTCCCAATTCTTCATTTAAGACTCTTAGAGCAAACGTAATATCAAATTTCTAAATAATATCCCCTTAAAATTCAAATGCAAGCTGTAAATTTGAAGAGTTTATGCATTTCTCATTTTAAAAGAAGGAGAGAGAGAAGATTCAGCAAGCTAAATTAGAATTCTGTAAGTTTTAGCATTTCTAGTCTCACAGAATGGATAACCAGCATCCCTAAGTAAATCAAATTAATGTTTAATAAGCTCTAAGCATACCTGTTCAGTTCCAGTTCACCCAGTATGACAACCGCTGAACCCATAAAGTCTGAAGAGGTTAAATCTCGATCATACACCTGATGCATATGGAAACAGGAGAAGTGGGAAAAGAAATATGTATCTGGACACCTGGAAACAATTTTTGCATTTCAGATAAAAGAGCTATTTGTTCTCATTTAGTTCTACGTCAGGCTCTGCAATTCACGTGAAATGCAACTGCTGATCGCATTTTTTATTGTTGTTTATTGGCCTGGTTCAAAACACTAAGCTGTGGTTTGTTTAGCTAGCATGTGGCTTGTTTGAATGCCTCAACCGAGATAAGCAGACTAACCTGGCTTGTTGTCTTGAAATGATGCAAAGCCAAGGTTTGTTGTTGGTTTACAAACCATGGCTTGCTTTAAACTCAACTTTGCCAATGGTTTGAGCCCAACTATTCTGCTCACTCATGCTTTGTTTGGCTATCCCAGTTCATGTTATGTACTGAAGTTCTCACCCTGGGCCAGCAGGGGGATACTGTAGATAGTTTTCACTCAGGTCCACATATGCAAATAAGGGATTGAAAGTGACGCTCAGTGATTGGATAGTTACAGAAAATGGTTACTGTTGCGTTCTAGTGGAGCTCTATATAAGCAGGCTGGCTGAACCCTTCAGTTCAGTTCAGTTCTGCTCTGGCCTGTGAATAAACAAGAGGTGTTTGAAGAATCGCTGTCTTGTCTGATATGTTCACCCACAACTTAACAGTTCAGATATTCAACAGGCTATAGGCAAGATAACTGGAAAACAAACCCAGCTTTGGAGAAGCAAATTGGCCTGTGTTTGCTCATCTGAGAGATGGCTCGATGTTTGTTGAGCAAACCATGGTTTCATGTTACGTGTAAATAAAGCCACTGAGAAGTTTTCAGGTGTATTCATAGCACTTCTCCCCCCCCCAAAAAAAACCCCTCAATATATTCTGTTCACTTTTGTCAACAAAACAACTCAAATTTTCCCTAAAACCAATTTGTAATTATTATTATTTTAAATGCAGTTTTGGAAGTTTCAAACAAAAACTATGAACACATTTTTTCTTTGAAGAAATACTCAAAAGAAATAAGAAAACCTGACAAGCTGTTAACTTTTAAAGTTGCTAGTTTTTTGTTTGTTTTTTAAGGGATAAAGCTTGCCTTTGCCACCCTCAGACAGATGGTTCCTAACATACCGATAGTTAAAACTATTCATTGAGATTATGCCCAGAAATAGGTGTTTTTTCTATAGGCAGTGCTTGCAACTGTTATTATGAAGGCTTGTTCTATGGATAAGAGACAGTTTTCAACAGAAAGTTAGGACTATAAGCTCCTTTGTACCAAAGTCAAGTTCCTTTAGCTGAGATTCCTGCATTGCAGGGGGTTAGGCTACATGACCGTTGGCCCTTCCAACTCTATGATTCTATGATTCTGATCCATCTAGCTCAGCACTATCTTCACAGACTGGCAGGGGCTCTCCAGAGTTTCAGAAACAAATCTTTCCTAACCCAGTGTTGAAATGCCTTTGAAATATACTTGGAGTCAAGTGTGGATTTCATGCTCTTTATTCAGCTCATAGTAGTGAGGAATAGAAGTTCCCCCAAAATGTCTGCTTTATATACATTATTTACACAATGGGCCCCACGTGATTGGCTAATTCTGGGATTCTCCTGTAGGCCAATCAGGTTGTGGATTCACTTCCACCTGGAGTTAGATTGGGTGGCTCCTGCGGACCAATCAGACTGCTGCATTCTGGATCCTATTGTTATAGGACCAGTCAGACTGCTGTATTCTGGATCCTATTGTTCTAGGACCAATCAGACTGCTGCATTCTGAATCCTATTGTTCTAGGACCAATCAGACTTTTGCATTTTGGATCCTATTCAACTCATGGAATGAACCCAAAGCCTTCTCTGCATGAAAATCATGAAATTGCTGACAGAAGAATACAAACCTTGCTTATTATGTACAGATTTTTTTGGGGGGGGGGGGTTCCTCCCATCACCACTGGTAGTTAGGCAGGCTTTTGAAATACTATAAAAATTTAGCTCCTTCCTATTAAGAATGGCACTGCTGAGAAAGTGCTGCTCTGGTCTTGCTTTCTTTCCATCAGGAAAAGAACTACGCTGAGAATTAGAACCTATCTAGATATACAGGAAATGGTCTGGGGGTTGCTATGTAGTAAACTCTACTTATGGGTTAAGGGCTACAATAGATTAGTCTATGGCCACTCTGAGTAGAAACTCATTCTGTCTACAAATATGTTAACCTAGAGAAAAAACACAGAGGGGAATTGCAAAGTTCCAAGGCCATTCTCAAATCGAATCAACGTCAGTCAAGAACATCATCTGTTCTGCATTTTCAAGATGCCATCTGCTTGTAGACAGCACATCTCAAAGATAATTCCTCAGGTGTGAGAGGTTTCATTTGTGTATTTATTCTATCTACGAGCCACCCGTAACATGTGTCTGTGGAGCGATGAACAAATGATAAATAAGACCATTTAAAACGAGAATCTCAAATGCACACTAAAATCTAGCATAGCTATAACCAAACTCTTCTCTGAGATGGGGGCTGAGATGTCAAGCCACTTTGAGAACTGTAGCTCTGTAAGGAGATTTGGAGATCACCAAATGACTCTCAGCAGCACCTTTCACAAGCCACAGATCCCAGGATTTGGGGGGGGGGGGCAGGTGCCATGACTGTTCATAGTGGTATAACACTGCTTTAAACACTTGGGGCCCAAGCTCCTAGACTACCTTCCCATACCCTCCAACATTTCTCTGATGATAACAGGGACATTCAAGACAACCTGATATACAATGCGCCGCAGCAATCCAGAGAGGATGGTTGCCAGAGCATGGATCACCAAAGAAAACTTATCAGCATCCAGATAGGGTTGTCATACCTGAGGTTCTAGCTTAATGTGGTCAAAAGCCAGCCTTCCCCTTAAACAAAATTCAGCGGCCTCTTACCTTCACACAGAGTCTCTGGTCAAGGGCCTGTATTGGAATTATGACAGTTTCATTCCAAACAGGGTTCAGGTTCTTATAGATGACTTTGCTTTTGAAAAGCGTTTTCCCATTCAGCTGAAACTTCACATAAGGGTCACTCGTACCTGAACAAGGAAAGAACGAAAATTCAGTTGATCTAAAAAACATTATCCCAGCTATCAGATTAAACCAGTAATTCCCAAACGGTGTATCTTGGCATTCTACAATGAGAAGAGGATTAAGTTAATTAAGGGACCTCTCCAGATGTCCTTTTTATCGTACATTCGTGGTGATTTGTGATTGTGATGGTATCCGTGCTGTTAGAGATGGAACTGGCGTTGTTACTCTTTCCGCATTTGTAAGAAATCAAACTTTTAATGTGGCGCCACCCACACTTCGGAACTCCCTGCCGATTGGCATCAGGCAAACTCCTTTGCTGTTTTCTTTTCAGCACCTGCTAAAAACTTTTTTCCCTGTTCCTGCCAACCTAGCAGCTCAAAAGCACGTCAAAGTACAAGTAGATAAATAGGTACCGCTCCGGCAGGAAGGTAAACGGCATTTCCGTGTGCTGTTCTGGATGGCCAGAAGTGGCTTTGTCATATTGGCCACATGACCCAGAAGCTGTGTGCGGACAAACACTGGCTCCCTTGGCCAGTAAAGCAAGATGAGCGCCGCAACCCCAGAGTCGTCTGTGACTGGACCTAATGGTCAGGGGTCCCTTTACCTTTACCTTACCCAGAAATCTAGAATGCTGACAATGTGTTTTGATCTGGCTTTCAGCTTATTGCTGGTTTTTATTATCTTTTGAGGTTTTGAATTCTTGTTTTTAACTGGGTTGTTTTTTTTTTTTGCTGAAAATTTCATTGTTTTATTCTTTCCACGAAATACGTTGAGGTTTGTTTTGCTTTTACAATCAAGATATATAAATATATTGTAAGGAATAATTAATACATAACACACGACCACTTTCAGTACTGTTTATTTAACAAAATTTATGTGCCACTTGACTGTAAGAAAACCTCTGATTGGTTTCCAAATTTACAAATGGATTGATTTCTTGCAAGCGCGGAATGAGTATTGTGTTCCACCTGTAACACTGCCACCTCCTCAGATCGAAGCAGTTGAGTGGCTGAATATGGGACAAGGCAATTCTGCTCTCAATATTGCTGGTGCCTGCAACAGTTTTGGGGGGACATACTGCTTTGCTTCCAGTCGTCGTATGTTTTCACACATTTCTGCCCTGTCCATTCCCACCTCAGTCAGAGAAAGAGAGAGACAGAGAGATGCCATGTTCTATTCACATCATATATTTAAAGCACTATGATTCCACTTTAAACAGCCATGGCTCCTCCTAGGGAATTCTGGAAGCTGTAGTTAAGGGTGCTAACAGTTGTTAGGAGACCCCTATTCCCCTTACAGAGCTACAATTCCCAGAGTTCCCTCTCAAGCCCTGAGAATTGCAGCTCAGTGAGGGGAATAGGGGCCTCCTAACAACACTAAGCACCCTTAACAAACTACAGCTCCCAGAATTCTTTGGGGGAAAACCAAAGCATCATCATAGTGCTTTAAATATGTGGTGTGAATGCACCCATAGGCTCCTGTGGATCAGCCAACTTAGAACTGGATATCCCTTTATTTAATGCAAGGGAAGAGAAACTACTATCATTGCACATTCACAGAAGGAAGGGCAAAGCTCCACAGATAATACCACTGAGCGTTAAGCATTTCCAATAACCTTCCAGAGGATGTTTCAACGCTTAGAAATGAGATGAACAGAGGTGATTTGCCTTACGTTCTATTGTTAATTTCTCTTAAATATTCCGGTCCCTTCTCTCCTTTCTTAAAAATAAAATAAAGGAAGGGGAGACAAGAAGGCTCAAGAGAAGAGCCGGCCTTTATCTCCCTGATAAGCAGAGGCTGCCAGCATATTAATAATAATTAAAAAAAAGAAGTCCCTCAACTATTAACTACATTAAAAAGGCTATATCTGGAGGAGGCCAGGGAAGCAACTGGTAGAATGAAAACATGAATAAGGAGATTGAAGGCAGTTTGGCCCAAACGCATTCACTTATCTGTTTCTTAAACGGAACAAGAACCGCACAACAAAGCACTTTTTAAAAAGAAGAAAGGAAATGAACAGAGACAATATGTTTTTTCGGCTAATGCAATATTCAATCCCCAAATAACCTCTCCTCTTCAAGAAGGGGAGGAAAACATTCTCTGTGGGGATATACTACGTTTCTCACATCAATGTTGGAAGTTTTACGGTTGCCGGAACATCCCCACGGCTGCTACCTCGCCTTCCCTTACTGTAAAACAATGCCGTTCGTGCAAAACGAAGCGTTTTTGTTGTTTCTGTTAGTTTTCTTTTTTTAAAGCGTGCATCGGGGGGGACGGGTTGGTGGGCGGTTGAGGGGGGTGGGCGGCGGGAGGCGAACTATAATGAAAGAGCCTTTTAATTAAATGAGATTGCCTCCCTGGGATCAGGACTTCATGCTTGTCAGCTTACTCTCAAAATAAACATCTCAGAAGCAGGGCCTCGGCGGTGTCACTTACGGAGGCAAAGCACGCCGGGTAATCCCTAGGTATCTTGACAGCTACATAATGTTCAAACTGTTTCACGGGTGAACGGCAGCACTTGCGTGAAAAAAAATATTAATGTCTGGAATTAATAGGGAGAAAAAGGGGGAACGGCGCTTGACAGCACCAAAACGGGGGGTGGGGGGTAGGAGTGTCAAGTTAGGAGAACGTTAATTGTGAGGGGGGAAATAATTGAGAGGCGCCGGGGGGGGGGGGAGAGAAGAGGAGAGGCGAGAGAAAAGCACCGAACACGGAAAGCAAGGGAGGGCCTCTCTCTTAGCACCCACCCCGAAGAAGAAGAAGAAGAAGAAGAAGAAGAAGAAGAAGAAGAAGAAGTCTCACTGTCAAGAAAGTAACGTCTCTACTAGGCAAGCCAGCCAGGAGGAGGGGTGAGGAAGGAGTCAACGGGCGAAAGGAGGAAGGAGCCTCCGTTGCTTGAGATGGCGACGCCAAGGATGAACAAGTGATGGGCCGTCCGCATCAGCCAAAAGACGGGCTTTAACCCCAATAATCGGCAGCTTTGCAAACAATGGGCCTGAGAGGCATTACCGTAAGCAGAGAGCCGGCTGCCGAGATCCGAACCTGTAGCCAAGCGACTCCCCGTTTCAAAATATGTCCATTTGGCCTTCCCTCCTGAACTCTGCACGGATATTTTCTCTAACCTGTGTGTTGCCGGCACAGCTATGTTTCCAGTCTGTGCCGAGATCCTACACAGTAGTCCAAGGACTTCAATTTTTAAATAAATATATGTTTACCGCCCCTCTATTCTTAGTGGCCAAAGAACATCTGTTTTTAATAATAACAATAACAACAACAATAACTTATTATACCCTGCCCATCTGTCTGGGTTTCCCCAGCCACAAATATACAGTTGTATCTTGGAAGTCAAATGGAATCTGTTCCAAAAGTCCCTTCGACTTCCAAAACGTTCAGAAACCGAAGCACGGCTTCTGATTAGCTGCAGGAGTTTGAAAATTGTTCAAAAACCAGAATACTCACTTCTGGGTTTCTATTGTTCAGGAGCCAATTTGTTCGGGAGCCAAGGCATTTGAGATCCAAGTATATACTATACCAGGTATATACTATACCTGGAACTGTTACATACAGCACATAATACCCATTTCCACATTTGTAAGAAATCAATCTTTTAGTTTGGCAGCAATCAACCGTTGCAACTCCCTGTCAATTGACCACCAGACAGGCTCCTTCGCTGTACCCTTTTTGGCTAAATACATTTTTGTTTAGGCAAGCCTGTCCAGGCACGGATATGCTGATGTGTTTCTTTCTCTTTTTAGTCTACTGTTATTTTAAATATTATTTTGAAAATATTTTAAATAGTTGTTTTTAACTGTTTTTACTGCTATTTCCATTTTTTCCCCCATTTTGCAAACAGCTTTGAGGTGGTTTTTTGTTGTTGTTGTTGTTTTACAATCAAGAGGTATGTGCATTTTAGGAAACAAATAAAATAAATAAATATTTTTCCCTTGTAAACTTTGTGGGGTGTTTTTTCTCTAACCTATATGCTTTCAGCATAGCTATGCTTTCCCTTCAAGCAGGCAAGCACAAGCTGAGAGGAAAACAATATGAACGATACATTATTTGCCCTTCAAACAACCCCCATAAATGCTGGCAAATGTTACTACTACTAAATGCTACTGTTTCATTTAAAAATAAAAATAGGGCACATTGAAAATTTATCCGGGACCCTGCCTTCCTTTTCTACCTTGAGTGTAAATACTTTCTACATTTGTTTGTTTTGTGTTGTGCATTACCTAAAAATATTAGGCAGTATAATTTACTTAACACAGATGAATGGCATCTAATATAAGGGGCGGGACAGAGTATGAATTCTAAAACCTGAATTGTGAATTATGAGAACGATTGGTTGTTAAGCCACTATGGAAATTATAGTCCTGTGAGAGGAATATTAAAATTATGATTATTATTACAATTAATTTATTAATCAGGTCCAAATCCAGTACTCTAATTGGTATGTCACCTTGGCCATCTAAAAATCAA
Source organism: Podarcis erhardii (assembly GCF_964252035.2). Taxonomy (NCBI): domain Eukaryota; kingdom Metazoa; phylum Chordata; class Lepidosauria; order Squamata; family Lacertidae; genus Podarcis; species Podarcis erhardii. The sequence continues at coordinate 24,738,816 of NC_138503.1, forward strand.
AAATTTAAGAAGTAGTAATAGCAGCAATACCCCAGTAGCATGACCTCTGCCTATGTTTCCAGTGAAATTATATGTTATTGGCATGTTTAGGCCCAAGACTAATCTGAAATATCCATGCACAGTTTTGCCATTCTTATAAGAGAAAAAGGTTTTGAGCCCTAGTCTCAAGTCCTCTTCCATTCTCTCTATACGCATTTTGGGCAGATTGTTGGAAAGTTCCTTAAGCAGCAAGAACTTCCTAGCATCACAAATGCACTACCTGTACAATCCAATTGGCATTTAACATTTCTCAAATTAGAGGCAGATATGGCATTTTAAATGGTTACTGCTGCCCTCTAGCAGTTAAAAGGAGAACTGCCTCTGAACTTTCCCAGAGTTTCTCACTGTGTAGGTGTGTCCTGAAATCAGTGGAAACACCACAGGAGGGGAAATGAAAATAAAAAAGGCAAAAGTTAATAAAATCAGGAGACACTAGTTTTCTTCTCTTTTTTTCAGAATACATTTGCGTATTATAAAATGGAATATATATATATATATAAAGAGAGAGAGAGTGCGCCAGTTTGTTTTGTGGTTAGAGTATTGGATTAAGACCTGCCTCTCAGCCTAACCTACCTCACAAGATTGTTGTGGTGATTAAATGCAGGAAGAGGGGGACCATATACACTACCTTGAGCCCCTTGGAGAAAAGGGTGGGATATAAATCCAATTGATCGATCGATTCAAATACCTGGTAAAAGAGGTATTTCACAGTGACCGCCCAGACATCTATGAGAAGTCTGCAAGCTGGACATGAGCAATTTAGAATCCAGCCCATCCAGCAACTGGCACTGAGAGGCATAAGGACTCTGACAGTACAAGTAGAAAATAACCATTGTGGCTAGTAGCATGGATAGCCTAGTCCTCCATGAATTTGGAAATGTGTACATGCTGCTGGGGATATGGGCTGTCTGGATCTCTGCAGAAAGGTACACAGGGAACAAAATACAACCAAACCAAGTCTAACACTGCTGCAGTGGCCGAAGGTTTGTTTGTGCATATACCACTAGTCAATGGGATCAAGAGCCATTTCACATAGCAAAAGCGGCAAGCACAAACTCATTGACAAGTCTTCCTGTCAGTGCATGACTTTGCTTTTTCATTCTTATCTATGTAGAAGAAGAAGAGGAGGAGGAGGAGGAGGAGGAGGAGGAGGAGGAGTTTGGATTTGATATCCCGCTTTATCACTCCCCTTCAGGAGTCTCAAAGCAGCCAACATTCTCCTTTCCCTTCCTTCCCCACAACAAAACAAAATAAAAAAAATTCCTTCCAGTAGCACCTTAAAGACCAACTAAGTTAGTTCTTGGTATGAGCTTTCGTGTGCATGCACACTTCTTCAGATACACTGTGTATCTGAAGAAGTGTGCATGCACATGAAAGCTCATACCAAGAACTAACTTAGTTGGTCTTTAAGGTGCTACTGGAAGGAATTTTTTTTATTTTGTTTTGACTATGGCAGACCAACACGGCTACCTATCTGTAACTTCCCCACAACAAACACTCTGTGAGGTGACTGGCCCAAGGTCATCCAGCAGCTGCATGTGGAGGAGCAGAGACGCGAACCCTGTTCCCCAGATTACAAGACTATCGCTCTTAACCACTACACCACACTGGCTATAAAACTATCATGTGTGAATTAGTCCTCAGGGCACATTCTTGCCTGCTTGCCACCGTGGCAATCACTGAAAGCCTGAGAATAAGGAACTGCCTTTCTGTTTAATTTTCTGGGTGATTGAATTGTAAAGGTCTCTGCAAAACAACTCATCTTGATGTCCAATGAGACATGACTAGCAGCCCATGATCCTGTCACGACTATAGCAGTGGAAGGGAAAGAGTTAATCCTTCCCCCCCCCCCTTTGGATGCCATTTTGCATTAAACCACCAGAAGCACTCATAGCAGATTTGGACATCTGTATGCTCTATTTTCTTGGTTACATCTGAATCAGAAGAGGCCAGTGCCTAGATGAATACCAATAAAATGAGGCCAAATCATGGTAAGATGGGTAAGGGGTTCCCAGATCTGGGAGTGGGTAAGGGGTTCCCAGATCTGGGAGTTCACCTGTCTCTGAAGAAACAGGTGCACAGGTTGTGGGTGCTCCTAGGTCCAACTTTTGTCACTGTAGGCTTCTGAGACTTCTGCAGTGAGGAGGAGCTATTATTAGATTAGGCTGAAACACCAACTACACCTTTCCAGGACAGGAATTAGACTACTGTAATGCACTCTGTGTAGGGCTTCCCTTGAGATTGGTCCAGGAGCTGTAGCTGGTGTAGAACACTGCAACCAAGTTGTTGAGTGGAGCACCAGGTCATGCAGATATTATAGCTGTGCTGGGAGAACAGCACTGCCTGCCAATCAGCTACAAAGCCATGGCTCTAGTGTGGCATAGTGGTTAAGAGTGCTGGACCAGGACCTGGGAGACCAGGGTTCAAATCCCCAAGCAGCTATGAAGTTCACTGAGTGACTTTAGGTGTGTCCCTATGTATTAGCCTAACCTACCTCATAGGGTTGTTCTGAGGATAAAATAGGAGGAGGAAGTGTGTGTGCCACTTTGAGCTCCTAGGGGGGAAAGGTGGGATATAAATACAGTAGTAGCTGCAATAACAACAACAACAACTATAAAGCCCTGAGCAAATTGAGACTAGATTACCTAAAAGACCGCCTGCCCCTCTATAGACTTGCAAGATCACTTAGATCATTGGGGAAAATTCTACTTGTGGTGCCACACTCTACAGCAGGGGTAGGCAACCTAAGGCCCGGGGGCCGGATGAGGCCCAATCGCCTTCTCAATCTGGCTCACGGACGCTCTGGGAATCAGCGTGTTTTGACATGAGTAGAATGTGTCCTTTTATTTAAAATGCATCTCTGGGTTATTTGTGGGGCATAGGAATTCGTTCATTTTATATTTTTTTCAAAATATAGTCTGGCCCACCACATGGTCTGAGGGATGGTGGACTGGCCCACAGCTGAAAAAGGTTGCTGACCCCTGCTCTACAGAATATCACATGGTGGTGATCGGAAAACATACATTTACTGCTGTCGCCCCATCAGTTGCTTCATACGTCTTGCAAAGACTTATCCTTTTTGTCCAGGCTTTCCCTGTTTACCATAAGATTCGACCCAGATTTATATGCATGAATTCCCTAGATCTGTTTCATTTGTTTTTGTGTCTTTATACTGTTTTGTTGATTTTAGGCTACACTGGATACTGGTTTGTATACTGTACATATTTTAAAAACATTAAGGGGTTTAGAAAGGCTTTAAAATAAATTTATCAATACATTTTCCCGACAGAAATTGCCACATACAGAGCACACTTTGCCAGTTTATGAAACAGCTGAAATTCTATCACAAGAATTGTGCAAATATATGCATATGGATGTGCAGGTGAGCAATCTTTCACTGCGGTCTTGCAACGTTTAAAGCATCACAAGTCTTTCTTGCAGCATGGAAAAACATCCACAAGAGGGCACCACCAAAACAGACACAGATTTTGTCCCAGTGTCCTGCAGATACTGTCACATATAAAGTATGGTAGATTTTGCAAAGTAAAAGCTTAGTATTTCCCACAAAAGTAGATCCTGCCTCAACCACAGCTGGAGGACCACAGGTTCCCGCGATAGTTTTCAGCCATTATCCCAGCTCATTCTAAGACAACTTCATGTGACTACTCCATGAATGCACAATTTAGTACTGGGAAGAAGCATCAAGATTTTGAGAACTGTTCCCGTTTTGTTTTGTTTTGTTTTGTTTTGTTTAAGCAGAAATTTTGTAGCTCTTGTGGCAGCAAAGATAGGCTTGAAACTATGAAATCAGAAAGCAGAAGAAGCAGTTCATGGCCAGTGATGGAATAATCGATACAAAGGAAGAGTTTCTGTGCAAAATCCCATCATGTGTACAAGAAATCATAACATGTGGATAGGACCCAACCCTCAGGTGCACAGCAAGTTGCAAAATTGGCTCTTGGAGCTATTACCCTCTAGAGCTCAGCTAAAGCACCACTCCAAATTATCTGTACATCTTTGAAGAAGAAGAGGAAGAAGAAGAATCAGCACTGTACATATAGCAAGAGACTGACTCACCACAGCGATCCCTGATGACCAGGTTTCTGCCTTCCTTCAGATGTATTGTTAACAGATATGCAAATGTGGTGGGCAATTTGCTCAAACCATCGCTTCCTTCCTCAAGCATCTGTGGGGAAAGTTTCAAAAGGAAAGGTATACATCAGTTTCGCTTCTCATAAAGAGTATGTACTAAGCACAGATCCACCCTATCACAATTCTAGGAATCTGAAAGCTAGGACCACATGAAAGACCACTAAAAGTAGAGACAACACATTGTGTCTTGCCTAGGCATTAAGGTCATCATCCAAGGCCCCTCATTGACTGCCATCATTTGTGTGCTCAGGCAATTTTATTTGCCATCACTCTGTCCTTTTCTGGTTCCATTGGGATCATCTTCTTATTCACAACGCTATTTCTCATGATGCTTTCATTCAACTGTATCCTAAAGAGGGGTGGGCAAGTCTGTCAATTTTGGTTTCTCGGTTTCTCTTTTTTTCCAACCTTAAATTCCATTCTCCACATTTCTACATCAGTTTGCAAAAAGAAATTCACAAAAAAAGTCCTCATGTAGAAAAGTAAAGGAATTTTGGGATACAATTTACAATGAACTCAAAAAAATATTGAAGATTACCTTTGCAAAAACAAAAAAACATGAAGCCTTCCTTTTAGGCATCATAAGACACTGATATACCAAATATTTCTTTATGCTACTGTGGCAGCAAGAATTCTAATAGCTAGAAACTGGAAAGGAGATGTGATACCGACAAAATTGGAGTGGCAATCAAAACTGTTAGAATTTGCAGAATTGGCTAAAATGATGGAAAAACTAAGAGACTGGACTGAATAAGCATTTATAAAGGAATGGGACCTGTATAGAAAGTATCTCAGGGAGCACTGCAAGAATTTGAACTCCTTGGCAGGCCTGGAGTAACTTCCATAGGAAATTAGGAAATTATAGAAACTTAATTGAATAAAGATGTATTAGCATTGATAAAGATAAGTGCAACAATTTTAAAAGTAGTAAGGTACCATGATGGGGTGATGGGAAGTTGTCATAGAAGATATGTATTAGGAAATTATTATATTTAGATGTATTGTGTTAAAGTGGTTTTTTTGTTGGTTGTTTGGGGGGGGGGTTGTTGGAACTAATAAAGCAAAATTAAATAAATAAATCTTTCACCAGCATTTTAATGAGAATTTTTCCTAAAATAGACATATTTATATGCAATGTTGTTTGACACACACACACACACACACACACACACACACACACTTGCAAAGCAATTTTCCCTAATCGAAAGCATTTTTACAGGTTTCTTTCACTAACACATGCATCTTTATGTTAGTTAAGTTTACTCTAGGGTATGCATTTTCATTCATATTACTTGGCTGGAGAATTCACTGCAAAATTCAGGGAGGTGCAGATTTTGAAGAATGGCTGTGTTTCGTTTGCGTATTGTTTCAAAAAGTGTGAATTTGGGAGGTTTGCCTTCAAATGCAAACAGAACTTCTGGCAAAACCAGAGCAGCATACGGTAACACCATTTACCTTCCCGCCAGAGTGGTACCTATTTATCTACTTGCACTTTGACATGCTTTCAAACTGCTAGGTTGGCAGGAGCAGGGACCGAGCAACGGGAGCTCACCCCGTCATGGGAATTCAAACCGCCAACCTTCTGATCAGCAAGCCCAAGAGGCTCAATGGTTTAGACCACTGTGCCACCCATGAGCTTGTGGTAAACCATTATTGAATCAGATCTTCTACATGCAAATCAGATGCGCTGGCACTGAGCCATAGCCTTTCCCATTAGGTTGTGGTGAACCCAGCCCACCTCCACCTGCCTTGAGAACTATTAACCGCACCACAATTCTTCCACATTCCTTGCTGTTATGCAATGCCCATTGCTAGATTCCACAAAAGTGATTTCTATTAACACAAGCTTCAGAGACTCTGCACCTGGTATTTGCAGCTTACAGCCTGGCATTCATTTTTTTTAAAAAAATGTATCACTCACCGACTGCTCCTCAAACAGCTGAGAAGAGCTGGAGGAGTCAAGGATGGAGCCTCCGCCATACGAACGCTATGAAAAGAATAGAACAGAGGTTGTATTGACATTGCATTGTATTGCTGTTGCTCAATCCTTCAGCGACAACGTTCCATTCCAGTGTGAAAAAAAGAAAGAAAAGAGAAAGGTGCAAGAAGGGGGAAAGGGCTTATCTTTGAGCAAGTTGAGGAATGTCGCCGGACAGCAGACCAAGTCACATGCTTTCCCCCATCATTCACATACATAATGTTTCAAGCCTGGTGCTCTGAGCCCATACACACTATCGTCCAAACCACACAATCATGCAAGCCAGATTACTTGGTCTAGATATCTCAGTATGGTCTACACTGATTAGCAGCAGCTCTGCAGGTTTTCAGGTAAAGGACATTCCCAACCCCTCCCTGTAAATAATGAGGATTAAGCCTAAGACCCTTCTCTGTGCAAACCAGATACTCTACCATTAAGCACTTTCCCAAGGTTCCAGTCCTCGTGATTCTGAATAAAGAGTTGAAGTAAACGGGAACATTAGAGCCTGCCTTATTAGACTATTGGTTCATCTGTTGTCCACATTCACTAGCAGCGCCTTTGGGGGGTTTCAAACAGGAGATAATCCCAGACCTAGCTGGAGGTGCCAAGGATTGAATCCAAGAACTTCTGCATTTGCTGTTTTACTGTTGTTGCTGCTGTTTGTAGGGTGGATGGATAACCACACAATTGTGTATACAGGCCTGTGAACTAGCTCACACTTCACATTATGCACAAGGTAAAGGGGAAGGGCACTCCATCCCACAAACTGGATCACCAGCCAGCTGGCATCAGATCTGGGCCAGTGCTGTGGTGGCACATTCTTTCCAGCTAAAGGATCCCCAAAATCCTAGATTCAAAGAATGGCGACATTTCCCCTACCAATACGAGGATTTGTAGGGAAAATGTTGGGGATTGGAAGGGGATTGGTTGACTGTGTAATGTGTAAGGATGAGTGACTATGTCAATTTTGCTTTCTAACCTTTCCATTTTTAAGATCAGTTCTCTACATTTCTGTGCTAGTTTGTGATGAGAGAGTCCACATGAAAATTCATCAGCGTGTTAGTGCATATTTAACATACACATTTTTGAACACCATTTCCCCTGAAATAATGTCATTTTATATGTTATTTTCTTCAACACATGCATTTTTGTGGAGACATTATCCCAGTATATGCATTTTTGTACACATTACTTGGTTGGCAAATTGCATTGCAAATTTCGGAAAAGGACGAATTTCAAAGGAGTGCTGTGTTTCAGCTTGTATACTGTTTTAGAAAGTGTGAATTAGATAAATTCATTTTTAAATGCAAACTGAATTGACTTTCTCCCCCACCCTTAGTAATATGCTTGTTGTACAGTACTAACACAGATGTGTATATAGCATATAAATGTTTTGATCCCCTTTGGGCGCTCACCAACTCCACAACCTTGAGGGAATGTGGCACACAGGGCAAAGGTTCCCCCCCTTCCTCTAGCATCAGGTCTAAACCAGCCCACTGACATTGGTCAACCCCCAGGCACATTACCTCAAGAAGATCTTCTGCAAGGTCACTGCTAAAACTGCTTCTTTTCAATAATTCAATGAGATCTTCACTGGATTTCCGCTTCACATCCAACAGTGGGCCGCAAGCAACCGGTTCCTCAACTCCAATTTCCAAGTGCACAGTCTCCTGCTGGTTCCACTGCCACTTCTCCCCACTCTGTTTTGAGGAAGAGCTGCTGGTCTCCTGAAGGAACATCTCCGTTGCAGAAAAACCACTGGGGAAATAAGTGGACAGAGCCTTGGAACGCGAACAATTCATTTCTTCTTCAACAACTGTCTCCACGTCCAACATGTCCGGTACTGAGGAACTAAGACGCCGGTCTAACGGATGCCTTTTCCTGGTCTCCACTAGTTTAGAAGAGCTTTTCTTAGTCCTTCTGATGCTGAAGTTCTGTAACCTTCTTGTTTTTTGTTTGAATGATCCCCAGACAGAAGACTTATCCAGTTCCATGATTAAAATGGATTTTCCACACCAGGTCTTAAGGCCTTTCCATTGACTCCTAAGGGTGATGTGGAGAGGGACAGAACATAAGGAGAAATAAAGTGAGCTGTAGCATTACAGAGACTTGAATCGTAGGTTGGAATGTCTCAGACCTGAACAGATTCTCAGCCAAAACAGGTTGCATTACTAATTCCTCCCAGTGTAGGAACAAAATAATCTCACAGGCAATCAGGAAGGAAATAAAGGAAAGAGAGTTTTTAATCCTACATAAATCTATCATGAGGATAAAAATAACCAAGGGGTGAGCTATTTTGATTGTTTCCAAGATTTGACATGATGGGAATTCTCAAATGCTATAGATATAAAAAGATGCTACCAGGCATTGTGTTGTAGGAAAGGCAACTAGACTCTTTTTGGGTGTTTATTGATGAATCACCAACAAGTATTAACTCCAGGGTTTTAGTGATTATACACAGCGGTACACAGCCAAGACCATAGGCTGAAGATGTTCCACAGGTCTGCATTTGGTCAAAGCCTTGATGCAAGGTCAACCGTGAAAGGTCATGTACACTACCACAAGTTCCATGACTGATTTACTGGTGCAGTCCCCAAACTCAGTATTGGAAGTATTGGATCGCCTTACTTTCATCCAGCTTCTAGAAAACGACTTGGGTCTAAGGAAAGGCATCAACCTCACATGGAGCAATAAAGAGGATTTTGAAAGACTCCTAGCCTTGTATCCAAGCATAACCATTGTTTGGTCCCATCTGCTGGAAAGGTGATATTGGCGTGATAGCTCTGACCTGGCAGGCATCAATAGAGCAAGAAAGAAGGCCAACCGTTCAGTTGCACAAAAGGTGCAACTCCTAAATGGCAACCTTTCACTAGGAGGCCTTCTAATGCAATGATGGGGTACACCTGTCTGAACTGGACAATGAAATTTGGTTAAATAACACTGTGGAGGGTGTCAGGGGTTGGTTGCAGGTGTGAAGGATTTGGTGGTGAGTCGGTTTTGGCTCGACCGGTGGTTAGGCATTGGGTAAGCCTATGTAGAAGAAGAGTTTGGATTTGATATCCCGCCTTTCACTCCCTTTAAGGAGTCTCAAAGCAGCTAACATTCTCCTTTCCCTTCCTCCCCCACAACAAACACTCTGTGAGGTGAGTGGGGCTGAGAGACTTCAGAGAAGTGTGACTAGCCCAAGGTCACCCAGCAGCTGCATGTGGAGGAGCGGAGACACGAACCTGGTTCCCCAGATTACGAGACTACCGCTCTTAGCCACTACACCACACTGGCTGTATTGGCTGAAGGGGAGGTTGTAGCCTCTGCCTGCCCCTCCCTGGTTAATGGTAATCCAGGGGGAGTGGCTTCTGTCTGATGCCTAAGGCCACAGCACTCCTCCAACGGAGACCCCTCAGGGGGTATGCCTATTTGATGTAGGTCATAGGGCTCCCCCTAATGGTGGTTTACACTTAGATGAATTCCCAGGAGACCGGCTGGAGTGATATAATCTGATATAATCTGGCTTCACCCAATGCCGATGCCAAACTGCTCACATCTGTAACCAATAAAAGGTGTGGCCGATTTGAACCCAGAAAACCATATGTTGTTGTCTTGTCTGGTTATTTACCCTTAGGGAACTGTGAGGTCATGGGTAGGGTTGCCATATGTCCAGAAATTCCCAGGCATAGATGGAATACTGTAGTTGGAAGCAGTGCCTGGGCAAAAATTGCTTTAAAAAGTCATCAGCTTTTGAAAAATGGCAACCCTAGTCATGGGGTCTTGGCACACAAGTCTCATAATCCCTGATGACTGCCCATGAAGGCTGAGCTGGTGGGGAGCTGTAGCCCACTTGGAGGGCCACAGTGCCCAAACCCTCATGTTAAAGGGACATCTAGAGCATCAACAGAAATATATGTCATTATAACAACCTGCAAAAACTATAAGGAAGGGAAGGCTAAAATAAAATAAAATACATCTGATGAGGGGGGCACATAGTTGGCTAGACATTCTCAAACCATGCAATGTGATCTGTTAACTCAATAAAAGCTTCCGTGAGCCCAAACCATCTACAGCCAGAGGTGATGTGTCCAGATCAGACAATCATGCAAAAGGAATTTCCAGCCCTACCTGGAGATCCTGGGGGGTTGAACCTGGAACCTTTTGCACCCAAGACAGATGCTCAACCACTGAGCTATGGTCTGTCCCCAGTTCAGCTGGGCAAAATAGCAATATAGGAAACTATCTAATACCAAACCAGGCTATGTCTAACTCAATACTGTATACACTGACCAGTAAGTGGCCCTCTAGGTTTTCAGACGGGGTCTGGAAACACCTGACCACACCTGGAGATGCCAGATTTTGAACATGGGATCTTTTACATGCAAAGTGTGTGCTCTCCCAGAGAGACAGAGCCTTACCATTTGAGAATATTACCTTTTTTTCCCCCAGAAAGAAAGGAGCCCTCAACTATCAGAAGATGTTTCAAAGCTCGTCACAACAGTTCCATTCCGTCTTCCTAATGATCTTCACACCGTGGCCACAAATGATTTGTGAGGCTTTGCTTTCGCTCTCTAAGTAGTAATTCAAACAGGAAAGCCATTTCCTTTCAAGATCCAGTCACTGTGGAAAAACAAGTTACTCTCCTCCTGTTTAGCTAGCCTTCAGTCATGAGCTGGAAGGCAGAGGCATTTACCGCATCCTGCAGGGGGGTGGGATCCTAAGATGCCTCTGTAAGCTTAAGAATTAAAGTATTTTAACACTTTCCTCTCGACAAAAAAGTGTTATTTCATGAAAAGGAAAGGAAAAACTATTTCTTGCCAATTGTGTGCTGTTTTAATATTAGATAAGAAATGACATCTAGTTTAGGGGTAAATGTAAAGGTAAAGGTAATCCCTGATCATTAAGTCCAGTCGTGAATAACTCTGGGGTTGTGGCGCTCATGTTGCTTTACTGGCTGAGGGAGCCGACGTTTGTCCGCAGACAGTTTTTCTGGGTCATGTGGCCAGCATGACTAAGCTGCTTCTGGCGAACCAGAGCAGCGCACAGAAACACCATTTACCTTCCCGCTAGAGCAGTACCTATTTATCTATTTATTGGCAGTTCGAATCACCACAACGGGGTGAGCTCCCGTTACTCAGTCCCAGTGCCAACCTAGCAGTTCAAAAGCACATCAAAGTGCAAGTAGATAAATAGGTACTGCTCCGGCAGAAAGGTAAACGGCGTTTCTGTTTCGCCAGAAGCGGCTTAGTCATGCTAGCCACATGACCCGTAAAAACTGTCTGCAGACAAACGTCGGCTCCCCTGGCCAGTAAAGTGACTGGACTTAACTGTCAGGGGTTCTTTACCTTTTACCTTTATATATCTGAGTTTCTAACACTGTGTGTTTTTCATTCTTTCTTTCTTTCTTTTGGTACAGCACTTTCTCTTGGGAAAACCCATGTCTTACTGCTGAATCAGAGCAAACAGCAATTTGAAGAAAACCATAGCAATTTGCTCTAATTCAACATTAAACATGGGTTTTCCCTGGGAAAGTGCTGGGACCAAAAAGAATAATTGCTCAGACATGGAGCTTTAAAGCTGGGACCTGTACCTAGAAATGCAATACAAAAGAAAATCCGGATGATCCCTAAATCACAGAGTAGATGCTTTGTACACCAAAAGGTCAGATGCTCAATCCCTGGCATCTCTGTGTGGGTATTAACTGCTAGAAAGTCACTGCCAGTCAGCGCAGACAGCGCTGTGTTAGGTGGACCAAAGATCTGATTCCATATCAGAGGGAAAGGGGTCCAAGGTTGCAAGGGGTTAAAGGCTCATTACTACCGTATTTTTTGCTCCATAAGACACACTTTTTTCCTCCTAAAAAGTAAGGGGGAATGTGAGTGCGTCTTATGGAGTGAAAGGCGCTGTGCAAAGAGGGAGAACTGTGCAGTGCCCCTTCAGCGACGCACCTGTCCTGCGAAGCGGGAGGAGGAACAGAAGGGGCTCATTCTGTTCCTCCTCCCGCTTCGCTTAAGGGGCACTGCGCAGAGAGGGAAAGCTACTCAGCGCCCCTTCAGCGAAGCGCCTCTCCTGGCTTCTGCCTTAGCCACGCTCAGCCTCTTCGGGCAGGGGGAGCCTTCATCCCGCTGCCCTGAAGAGGCTTGGCGCGGCTATCCCAGAAGCCAGAACAGTCAGAGGCTATCCCAGAAGCCAGATCCCTCTTGCTGTTCTGGCTTCTGGGATTCAGAATATTTTTTTCTTGTTTTCCTCCTCCAAAATCTAGGTGCGCCTTATGGTCTGGTGCGTCTTATAGAGTGAAAAATATGGTGTTTCTGCAGCAGGGTCACAGCAAGGTCGCTGTCTCCAGCATCCTAGAGCAACTCGATCAGCATGGAAGGGGAGCTTTTTAGCCACAGAAAAGATGTCTTCTCACCCTTTGTGCTGATTGGAGTCAGAATTAAAGGTGAGTCAGCCACTGAGGATTGGCTCCTAGGGTCACTCTGAGGAGTTATTTGTATGCTCCAAAGCTAATCATTTAAATACACTGGGGGGGGGGGGAATGACCCAAGATGTTTCAGTTTCAAGAGAATGGTGTGCAAGTTCTGTTACTTGCAATGGAACTTCAAGGAAAGCACAACTTCAGTCACTCCAAAATAAGACACTGGGGCACTCCAAATCGCATGTATGTGCACAGAAAATAGATCTAGCTGAAAGGCAGCCCATGAAGGCCTGAATCAATTGCCTCAATGCATCCCCAATTATTATGATTGTGGAATTATAATATAATATCATCTCAAAAGTTTGTATTACCTTAGAAGGACTGCGGCTGTGTGGGGGTCTGGCTGTGACTATCAACGAAAGGGCCCTCTTCTTCTGCATTTGCCAGTGAGCTCGGTGTTATTATCAAGGAAGGGACACAGTTCTGTGGTAGAGCATCTGTTCTGAAATGCAGAAGGTGCCAGCTTCAATATGTGGCATCTCCAGGTACGGCTGAGAGAGATTCCCATCTGAAACCCTGGAGGAGCTGCTGGCAGTAAGTGTGCACAACACTGAACTAGACAGGTCAGTGTTCTGATGTTCCTCAGTTCCTATGTCCCTAAGCCAGCAGACTGCTACGCCAAAAACGTCTGAAAGGCAATGGCATGCCCGTCAAGGAAATCCCACTCTTTGCAGCCTGGTTCCTGGTCTGAAAGAATCAGTTGCTCAATTACTTCTGCTTGCAACCCTTGGCTGCACCCATCAACTCTCCCGATTCTGAAAGGGACAACAGCAGGCTGCCACATGCTCAGAGGTGTTTTTAAGCACAATTCAACCTTCTCCTTTTGCCAACGATCAAGGTGGGGTGGGGAAATCCTGCTTCCTCTTGCTGATTCTTAATTGTTGTGGCAATTCAAAGCATTTCCAGAGCCAGTGGGCTTATGCAACCAATCCTGCGTCACGTTGCCTGCCAAGATCTCCAGGACTGGTCTAGCAGAGAAACCCATGGCCCGAAGGCAGAGGGAGTCAGCTTTCTTGGACAAAGGGAGCAGAAATTGAGGCACAGTTAAAGGGCAATGGCCTTACTTGGTCTACTAAACTTCACTTTAACTCATCAGTTAGGGAGTCTAATTCACCAGTTATGAGCAGGAGGAAGGACTGTGGCTCTGTGGTAGAACACATGCTTGGCATGCAGAAGGTCCTAGGTTCAATCCCCAGAATAATAATAATAATAACAATAATAATAATATTTTTTTATTTATACCCCGCCCTTCCCAGCCAAGGCCGGGCTCAGAGCGGCTTACAAGCAATAATAAAAACAAGATGAATGAATGTCCAGCTACAGCTGCAAACAGACCACTGTGTAAAGTAGAAGACACCTAACTGATGTAAATTGTTCACAAACCTAGTTTTTGACTGCAGTATTTACATTGCATATGCATGGAATGTTTCTTGGAGGGTTGGGAGGTATATGGGGATGGCTTGCTATATATATTTTCAGAAACTTAAAAATAAAGTTAAGAAAAAGAACAGGGAGAGAAGACCACAGCTGGCCTATTTCAGATTTTATTTTTTTAAATATACAGTGGTACCTCGGGTTAAGTACTTAATTCGTTCCAGATGTCCGTTCTTAACCTGAAACTGTTCATAACCTGAAGCACCACTTCAGCTAATGGGGCCTCCCGCTGCTGCTGTGGCACCGCCGCGCAATTTCTGTTCTCATCCTGAAGCAAAGTTCTTAACCCGAGGTACTATTTCTGGGTTAGCGGAGTCTGTAACCTGAAGCATATGTAACCTGAAGCATATGTAACCCGAGGTACCACTGTAATTTTATGTATAACTACTGTAAATCACTCTGAAAAGCTTTTATGAATCATAGTACAGTGGTACCTCGGTTCTCAAATGTCTCCATTGACAAACGTTTCAGAACCCAAACGCTGAAAACCCGGAAGTAAATGAGTTCATTATTTAGATCCATTCCAACCTGGGTTCAGGCCTGGCCACAGAACTGAGTCAGCCTTTGAGTCTTTGAGCCCTGATGGATGACCTCTGCAAAGAGCAGGATAGAGGGAATGAGACCTTGGCTCTTGCTTCTTGACCTCTTGTCAGTGGTTCCGATCCTACTTTCAGGATCGAGTCCAGAGAGTAGCATTGGGAGAGTGCCTGGCGGCTACACAATCTGATCTCTGGTGCAATTTAACAAAGCTGTCAGAGGAGCAGCCATTAGAAGTTTCGGGGTGAGGTGCCATCAGTATGCTGATGACACTCAGCTCTATTTCACCATAACATCTGAATCAGGAGAGGCTGCCCAGTCCCTGGGCCATTGCCTAGACACAGTGGTGAAGTGGGTGAGGAAAAACAAGCTGAGTTTGAATCCTGGCAAGATGGAGGCACTGTGGAATAGTAGCTCCCGTGTCCAAGAAAGTGGTCAGTTGCCTACCCTGGATGGGGTTGCACTCCCCCTGAAGCTTCCCAGTTTGGGAGTGCTTCTGGATCCAGTTCTGTCACTGGAGGTTCAACTAACCTCAGTGGCTAGAAATGTCTTTCACCAACTTCAATTGGTTCAACAGCTGCAGCCATTCCTGAACCAGGAAAGCCTTTCCACAGTATACACAACGAATTGAAGAAAATACTGTGGAAAAGCCTTTCCACAGTATACACAACGAATTGAAGATAGCTTTCAACAAAAAAAGAAGCTTTTCTTTTAGGGATAGTAGGTAGTAAGATACCAAAAGACCCCAAAAAAATTATTATTATTTATGTATGCCAGAACTGCACCTAAAATATTCCTGGTTAGGCAAACCTACCCAGCTGCTTAGAAAGTTGAAGTAATTATAATTTGCTTTAGTATTTTAAAGTATGGTTGTGATTTTTTCCCTCTCCGTTTTATTGTTTTATCTTTTTGTCAACAGCTTCGAGATTTTTAACAATCAAGCAGCATATAAATTTTGTGAAATAAATAAACAACTTGCGTTAAAAGTGGGCAGCAGCAAGTGGGCCGCATTCATTAGGATGCTGACACAAACCTGTCCCCTCCTACTTTTCATGCAAATGTTCACCCTTCACTTTTGTTTCTGCAACTAATTCATGGTGTGTCATTGCACCTGCACGTTTTTGCCAGTCTCGGTTCGCCCCAAGCCACAATAGTTAAATGTGTCATTTGCAAAGTGTTGTTTGAAACAAGCCATGGCTGACAGATACACCCGTGCATCGGCAGCGCTGCGTTGAAAACAAACCAAAACAAGCACAGAGTAGGGAAATCTACATGTGCAGGTTGAACTGTGAAGTAGGGCACTGTCGATCCTCTCAATGTGGCTAGGGGATCAGGGAGCATTATAACCAAGCCGGGCAATCAAAGCAAAGCAAAACACACCCACAGACTGATTATTACCTCCAGGTGATCAAGAGAAGGCTTAAATCAGGTAGGCTATGAAATCAACTTCCCTGGCCAAAACAAACAACCATTTGTTTAAGGTGGAACTTCCCAGCTTGTCCTTGAAATGCAAACAACACCCCACTTAACATTTAGAGACGTCAATATTGAGTTGCTTTAACTATTTGGCAGCATCCGGAGCGCAGATCTTCATTGGGCGAGTCACTTCCAAGCTAAAGTGTTTCTCCTGCGGCCACCACCACCCACCCGTTTCTATCGGAGTTTTGTTTAAGGTTTGTATTTTCAAAGATGGTGAAAGAAGCAGATCACAAGCACAGAGCTCCTTTACTTCCATCTTGAGCATAGCTCAGTCAGTAGGGAATGAGACTCTGAATCTCAGGGTTGTGAGTTTGAGCCCCACGTGGGGTGAAATATTCCTGCATTGTAGAGGGTTGGACTACATGATCTATGATTCTATTCCATATAGGGAATATCAGAAGGTGCAGCTTCTCTCCTCTTTGGAGTAAGCTGAACCTTCCAATATTCTCTCACATCTCCACTGAAGATACAGGAGGCCAGTCATTCTTTGCTACTGGTCATCCTGAAAAGAGAAATAAAAAGATAGAGGGGGGGTTGGGAGGGGGTTATAGGTTGGGTCTGGAACATTTCTGATCTCTCGCATTTTTCCAATCTTAAATTCAGTTCTTCACATTTCTGCAGCAACTTGTGGTTTTTTTAAAAAAATCCTTGAGAAAACTTTATAGCATTTTTGAGCTATATTGGGATGGGGCGGGGATTTCACTCGATGTACATTGCCTTCTAGGTTACCTTGCTGCTGCCCACACATACCCTTGAATAAATTGTAGGATTTGCCATCAAACAATGTAGAAATGTGTTGTTTTTTTAATGGGTCTACCTGGAGGCAGTGCTCTTTGTAAGAGAAGGAAAGAGAAGGAAATCAAAATCATCAAGAAACCATGTTTGCTGATGATGGACTTCCAAACAGACACCACCACTGATATTTGGACCAGAAGACTATGCATTGATTTTAAGAGCCAGATGTCCAAGCAAAGAGTCATGCAATCATGATCTTCAACTTTGGACCCCCAAATGTTGTCGGACTGCAACTTCCATCAGTTCCCTGCTGGTTTAGTCAATGATAAGGGATTACAGTAGTTGTAGCCCCAAAATATCTGGGAACCCATGGCAGAAGGACACTGATTTATACATGTGAACAGAGACCCACTTTCTGCTATACAGGACAATTAATTAGTCCAAATACCGTATTTTTATGTGTATAAGACGAGGGGGTTTTTTACTCTAAAATAATGTTAAAAAACATGCCTCGTCTTATACATGGATAGTGAATGGGGTGGACAGGTGATTGTCTGCAGCCGTGAGCAGGAGCATGTCAGCGACAATTGTTGGCTGCTAGAAGGGCTTCTTTGGATTGGCTGCTGCTGCTCTAATTGGGTTGGTGATTGGTTTAAGCAGCAAACACTGCTGTTGATTGGCTACCGCTGCCGTGACTGGTGGTTGCTGTTTTGGGACACATGCAATTGTGATTGTCAGCTGACAGCTTTTCTCAGGTGGGTTAGAGATTTTCTGCTGCGGAAGGGTCTGTTGGCAATTTGCTGTCGCTGTGTCAAGTGGGCGTTCATCGTCGGTGCTGCAGGTGAGCAATTTTTGGCAATTCCCCCCCCCCCAAGCTGTAAAACTCTGGTCAATCCCGGGCAATCCTCCGCAAAAGAAGCTCAACAACTCTGAGCCATTTCCCCCCTATTTTCTTAAATCTGAGTCCCCCAAAATAGGGGGCGTCTTATACATGGGGCGTCTTATAGACAGAAAAGTACGATAGCTTGGAGATATAACGAGGGCTAACCGCACTTACTAGGAGTAAGCCCCACTGAATTCAGTTGGTCTCACTTCTAAGTACATCATCTAAGTACAATCATCAACTTGTGGATAAAAACAGGTTTAATACTAAGAACTTATTCATTGCAAAGTTTTGTGTTGTCCATGTGACATTCCCTTTCTTTCTCTCAATCATTCATTCCCACACTTGGGACTAAACATTTCAAATTCCTGTATGCCAAAGATAGATCACAAGTGGATCACCTATGTGTGTTTTTCCTAAACCTACTAGTCACCATGTTTATGTTTTTCTCTTACTTTTTTAAAAAAGTTCATGCTTCTTAGAAAAGTACTCAACTTACAGGGTAGGAAGGCATCAGATCTATCAGAGTGGGTTTGCATAACTGGCTACTGCACAGTGAAACCTGATCTCCCAAATTAGTTTTCTGAAGCAAAGCAAATTTCCTCACCGACAAACAACCGCCTACTGTGCCCTGAGGACAGAAGTGGTGCTGCTCTATACTTGTTAAGGAGAATTTCCTCGGAAGAAGATGATTGCACCATAATGGCATAACCTTGCTCAAGCAGGCTGACTTCAAGCAAAGCATGAGTTCTGCCAGCAGTTGAAAGGGAAGAGAGATAGCTCAGTGGCAGAGCACATGGCTCACAGACAGAAAGTCCCAGGTTCAATCCCTGGCATCTCCGGGTAGAGAACCTTACCAGAAACCATGGAGAGCTACTGCCAGTCAAGATTAGACAATACTCTGCTAGATGGGCCAAAGGTCTGATTCAGTAGAAGACAACTTCATACGCTCCTGATAATACACTTGTAGGATGAGCTGGAAGGGGACACATGCACAAATGGTGTACACAATGGTGGCTTAAAACACAGAGAGGTCATTTCAAGTTGCATCTGCTGTACATATCGAGGCGGGGTGGGGATTCACTTGATGTATATTGCCTACTTGGTTACCCTGCTGCTGCACACACATACCCCAGATTCCTGTTTATGAATCATAGAAGCTGTATTCTAAGCATGTGCTACCATTTGAGCATGGGCAACAGCTGTCGCCGAAGAATTGATGCTTTTGAATTATGGTGCTGGAGGAGACTCTTGAGAGTCCCATGGACTGCAAGAAGATCAAACCTCTCCATTCTTAAGGAAATCAGCCCTGAGTGCTCACTGGAAGGACAGATTGTGAAGCTGAGGCTCCAGTACTTTGGCCACCTCATGAGAAGAGAAGACTCCCTGGAAAAGACCCTGATGTTGGGAAAGATGGAGGGCACAAGGAGAAGGGGGCGACAGAGGACGAGATGGTTGGATAGTGTTTTCGAGGTTACCAGCATGAGTCTGACCAAACTGTGGGAGGCAGTGGAGGACAGGAGTGCCTGGCGTTCTCTGGTCCATGGGGTCACGAAGAGTCGGACACGACTAAACGGCTAAACAACAACAACAGCTGTCTCAAATGTGCGCATTTCAGCTTAACTGCAAAGTCAATGTGGCTGAAGTTTTCTATGTGGATCGAAGCTGGTTTGAGGTATCAAACAGCAAGATTTCTCAAGAAACTACAGGATAGATCTGGATTGTGGTGTGAGTCATGTGTACACATCTTTGAACACCAGCAATGGGACAGCACTAAAGTCAGAGTTAAGGGTAATGTGCACATAGACTGAGCTAGTTTAGAAAAACAGGGGAACCCTCAGTTCTAACACTGCACAATTCCACACCAGCCTGCTATGATTTTGAATGGTTTGACTAAGCTCCCTCACCACCACATCTATGACATTTAGTATGTCAAACAGGCTAATGAGATGTTCTCTCCATACAGCCCTGCTCCTCAAACAAAAAAATCCTGTAGGTTCGATAAAAAACAACTGAAGTTATATACTGTAGACCCCCAAGTTCCAAACTGAAGTTTTGAATGATGCCATCCTAGAGAGATTACCAAAAAGGAGAGCTATTGTAGACATGTGAAACTGCACCTACCCAGATATCTGCTGGAACTCAAACTCTGCTAACCATGTTAAGCTCCAACAAATTCCTCAATTGCCTCATTGACACTTTCATTTCCCAGAAGGTGGAAGAAGCAACAAGAGGATCATCTATATTGGACCTGGTCCTCACCATCAAGGAGGAACTGACCAATGAAGTGAAAATACTGAAAACCTTGGGAGGAAGTGATCATATCCTCTTCAGATTCATTATACAAAGGCAAGGGAAAGCTGAGTGTAGTCAGACATGCACTCAGGACTTTATGGCCAATTTCAAAAAGCTTAAGGAACTACTGGGTCAGAAATACCCAAGGAGAAGGGAGTCCAAGATGGATGGGAGTTTTATAAAGGTGAAATATCAAAGGCACAAATGCAGACAATTCCAACAGGAGAGAAAAGTAGGAGGCATCTAAAGAAATGAGTATGGTTGCATAAGGAACTTACAGATGAGCTGCCATTTAAGAAGGGCATGCATAAGAAACAGAAGAAAGGGGAAATCACAAAGGAAAAGTATAAATGAATAGACAATACTTGCAAGGAGACGGTCAGGTGGACTAAAGGTCAGGAGTTCAGGCTTGCAAGAGAGGTTAAAAACAATAAGATTTATTCAGCTATGTTTGAAGCAAGAGAAAGAACAAGCAAGTTCTGCATGGAGAAGACAGAGAAATGCTATTGGGTGATGGAGAGAAGGCAGAACTGCTCAACACCTATTTTGCCTCTGTCTTCACCCCAAAGCAAAGCAGTGCCCAACCTGGTGATAACAGAATAAATGATGCAAGGAGAGAGCTGTAGCCCAAGATGGGAAAAGAGGCAGTAAGGAAACACCTAGCTACTTTAAATGAATTCAAATCTCCAGGGCCTGATAAACTGTACCCAAAGGTACTAAAGTAACTTGCAGATGTAATCTCAGAGCCTCTGTCTCTAATCTTGGAGAACAGGTAAGGTTCCTGCAGGCTGGAGATGGGCGAATGTTGTCCCCAACTTCAAAAGGGGGAAAAAGAAGACCCAGGAAAGTACCGACCGATGATACCAGGAAATACCAGGAAAGGTCCTATAACAGATAATTTAAAAGTTGGTCTGTAAGCACTTAGAAAAGAATGCTATGATTACTAAAAGCCAGCAGAAATTTCTCAAAAACCAGTCATGCCAGATGAATCTTGTTTCTTTTTTCTTTTCTTATTCTTTCTTTTTTCTTTTTTGATAAAGCTAATAACGCAGGAATAACGCACTATACAAATATAAGATGGGGGACACCTGGCTTGCCAGTAGCACATATGAAAAGGATTTGGGGTCTTAGTAGACCACAAGCTTATCATGAGTCAACAGTGTGATGCAGCAGCAAAAAAAAAAAAAAAAACTAGTGTTCTGCTAGGTTGCATCAACAGAAGTATAGTGTCCAGATCAAGGGAAGTACCGGTAATAGTACCACTCTATTCTGCCTTGGTCAGACCATACCTTGAATGCTATGTCCAGTTCTGGGCACCACAATCTAAGAAGGATGCTGACAAGCTGGAATGTGTCCAGAGGAAGGCGACCAAGATGTTCAAGGATCTGAAAACCAAGCCTTATGAGGAACAGTTGAGGGAGTGGGTATGTTTAGCCTAGATAAGAGGAGACTGAGAGGAGGAGTCTAGATAAAAGGAGACTCCCAGAGGATGATAGCCAGCTTATACTCAATACTCAAGCAAACAGGCCAATACTGAGTATCTATGAGGTGCTGCCAGGATGCAGGGGGTGCAGTGGTCTAAACCACAGAGCCTAGGGCTTGCCAATCAGAAGGTTGGTGGTTCAAATACCCATGATGCTCCTATTGCTCGGTCTCAGCTCCTGCCAACCTAGCAGTTCGAAAGCACTTCAAAGTACAAGTAAATAAATAGGTACCGCTCCAATGGGAAGGTAAACGGTATTTCCGTGCGCTGCTCTGGTTCACTAGAAGCAGCTTAGTCATGCTGGCCACATCTGCGGACGCATGCTGGCTCCCTCGGCCAGTAAAGTGAGATGAGCGCTGCAACCCCAGAGTCATCCACGAGTGGACTTAACGGTCAGGGGTCCCTTTACCTTTATGAGGTACTGAGTGTCAGTTGAATAAGAAAAGCACAAAACTGTACGGCAAGGTGATGGTGGAATGAAATACTGGGGGAAAGGGTTGGCTGAAACCCTGAACAGTAGCGCTCTTGGCGGAAGTCAAAGATGCATGGGGATTTTCCATTCCACATCTCACTTTTTCTGCCTTATTTTCCAGCAAGTAGATTAACTTTCACTGTTTTGTACCCAATGAGGGCAAAGACACTGGATGACTGAAGGAAGCATTTGGCACATCCTAAAAACTTTCCTTTCCTGAATGTACTACAGTAGTTCACTTTTCTTCCAAAGTTCAGCATCACCTTGCAATGGCTGTGCAATGGCAGTGGGGGCTCTGTAGCCTTCCATATGCTGTTGGACTTCAACTCCCATCATTCTTGACCATTGACCATGCTGGCTGGGGCTGATGGGAGCTGGAGTGCAGCAACAGCTGAAGGACCAGAGGTTCCCCATTCCTGCCTCAGCCCCCTGACCCTTCCACAAAAAGCTTTATGGGTACAGGTAGGCTTGGGAGGAAAACACCCCCAATACACACATTCAGGCACACACTCCAGGCACGCCTGGAGGATGCAGACCATTTGGATCCCTTCCAATCGGGATTCAGGCCTCATCATGGGACTGAAACTGCCTTGGTCGTGCTGGTTGATGATCTCCGGCGAGCTAGGGACAAAGGTGAGAGTTGTTTCCTACTTCTGCTGGATCTCTCAGCAGCCTTTGATACAATCGACCATAACATCCTTCTGGACCGTCTAGAGGGGCTGGGAGCTGGGGGCACTGTTATACAGTGGTTTCGCTCCTTCCTACTGGGCCGTGTTCAGAAAGTGGTGTGGGGGATGAGTGTTCAGACCCCTGGGCCCTCACTTGTGGGGTGCCTCAGGGTTCCGTCCTCTCCCCCATGCTTTTTAACATCTATATGAAGCCGCTGGGAGAGATCATCAGGGGGTTTGGACTGGGTATCCATCAATAAGCAGATGATACCCAACTCTACCTCTCTTTCAAATCAGAACCAGTGAAGGTGGTGAAGGTCCTGTGTGAGTGCCTGGAGGCGGTTGGAGGATGGATGGCGGCTAACAGATTGAGGTTGAATCCTGACAAGACAGAAGTACTGTTTTGGGGGGACAGAAGGCGGGCAGGTGTGGAGGATTCCCTGGTCCTGAATGGGGTAACTGTGCCCCTGAAGGACCAGGTGCGCAGCCTGGGAGTCATTTTGGACTCACAGCTGTCCATGGAGGCGCAGGTCAATTCTGTATCTAGGGCAGCTGTCTACCAACTCCACCTGGTACGCAGGCTGAGACCCTACCTGCCCGCGGACTGTCTCTCCAGAGAGGTGCATGCTCTAGTTATCTCCCACTTGGACTACTGCAATGCGCTCTACATGGGGCTACCTTTGAAGGTGACTCGGAAACTACAACTAATCCAGAATGCGGCAGCTAGACTGGTGACTGGGGGCGGCCGCCAAGAACACATAACACCGGTCTTGAAAGACCTACATTGGCTCCCAGTACGTTTCCGAGCAGAATTCAAAGTGCTGGTGTTGAACTTTAAAGCCCTAAACGGCCTTGGCCCAGTATACCTGAAGGAGCGTCTCCACCCCCATCGTTCTGCCCGGACGCTGAGGTCCAGCGCCGAGGGTCTTCTGGCAGTTCCCTCATTGCGAGAAGCAAAGCTACAGGGAACCAGGCAGAGGGCCTTTTTGGTAGTGGCGCCCGCCCTGTGGAACGCCCTCCAGTCAGATGTCAAAGAGATAAATAACTGCCTGACATTCAGAAGACATCTTAAGGCAGCCCTGTTCAGGGAAGTTTTTAATCTGTGGTATTTTAGTGTATTTTTGGGTTCTATGGAAGCCGCCCAGAGTGGCTGGGGAAACCCAGCCAGATGGGCGGGGTACAAATAATAAATAATAATTATAATTATAATTATAATTATAATTATAATTATAATTATAATTATAATTATAATTATAATTATAATTATTATATTCATACAGATTCTCAAACAATTCCATGGTCACACTAGAGGCACAGCCTGACCACATAACTGAAATCACATAATTAATATGTCATTTAAATTCTGTGTATGTGGGGAGGAGGCTTAATTTATCCAGAAGAATAAGTTGTTCACAAAAACCTCTGGCTCCAGTGAGACACCTCTGGCCACTGCGCTGCAAATTACTTCGAGAATTAAACAACTGAAACAGAGTGATTGAAAACACTACTTTTGTCCTTCAGCACAAGTCATCTTCCATGATCATTGAAAGAACCACAGAAACCTCACCATATCTATCCCCACCTTAAGTCACATGTTAAACTCAATATGAGTCAATGCTCCTCTGAATGAGATTTCAGCCTGAACGGGGTGTTAGCACCAACACTTCAGAAAGTTTGATATTAGCAGGCAAGGGGCGTGGGGCGAGCAGAAACCAAATGTCACAGTTACCCAGCGGGGTTGCCAAATGTTCAACAGCCTTCAGACAGTAATTAAACTTGCAGCAAAGGTGGTAAGGTTTTCATGCCCTTGCATCATTTCATCTAATGGTTTCTGCAGATCATACTGTTTTTTTTTAAAAAAAAAACTTGAGAACATGCTAGGAGGGTGGATTTTGTTGATTGGCAACCCTACAAAAGATAATAAAAAGACCTGTTGCCTAACAAGAAAACATTCAGAAAGTGAAGCATTTTCTGGCATGGAGATAAACTGATGGAGAAAGTTCCACCTGCTGAATTTCTTGGGTTACTATTATAAGCACAGGAGTCAAGCTGGTAAATGATGGCAACCCTATTTGTCTACCGGCTTGGGACCAAGATATTGGAAGAGCTGTCTTCAACTTCATCAACCAGCCCAGCCACCATCTTCACTGTAAAGAGCCCTTGCTTTTGATCTCACTCCCATCAGAGGTGTGGATGTCTGGGAAGTGGTACAGGGCCTTTTCAGCTGCAGCACCCAAGCTGTGAAACTACTTCCCCAGAGAGCTGGGAAACTACTTCCCCAGCTCCCTTCCTGATAGGGATAGGGAAACATTTTTGACCAGAGGGCCACATTCTCTTCTGGGCAACCTTCCAGGGCCACATGCCAGGGATGTGCATAATCAGAGATAAAAGTGGGCAGAACAACCAATGTAAATTTTGCTTTTGAACAAGAGGCTAGGAAGAAATTCTCAGGGTGAGAAGCAAGGCCAATGAGGTGTATGGCCTGGAGAAAGTTCCAGGGCCAGATAGAAAGAATGGAGGGCCACATCTGGTCATCAGGCCTGAGTTTCTCCATCTCAGCATTAGTGACTTTTAATTAAAGGCTTTTTTAGTCTATTTTGCCAAATCTTTGATTAAATTAGATATGATCTTTGTTTTATCTGACTGAGTTTGTTTTAAAGATCTGTTCTTTCATTGTTAACTTATTTTTGAGCTATCCTTGTGAGTCTCCACTTGTGAGTCTTTTTTAATTAAATTAAATTAAAAACTGTTCTAAGCCTATCTGCAACGCTGGACCATCTAATAGATGTGTGCTCTCAGAAAGCGGCAGAGGCTGTGATCCCAGAAATTAGCCTTCAGCTTTCTGCTTACGTGTTCCTGCATCAATAAATCCATCAGCCCAGCTAGCCGGTTGTTTAAAGAGGGAGAAGCTGGAGGCAGCTTCTCCATGTCACACCTATCTCTGGTGCACCAACTAAAGGTGAAGGGAGAAGTCCTTGAGATGTACAGTTCTCTCCAGCAGAAGAAACACGCCACAGGTTGTGGAGAAGTTGCTCCCCACCCACCACCAAACCAGTGCTCAAATGATAGAGGGGGACGGATAGGCTTCCACCTTCATCTCTTAACTATTGTGGCAATGCATGTGTGTTTCCATAAGGATCCACAATTTTGACTAAGGTTCTGGGGAGTCAGGGTGGGGTTTGGGGGTCTCATTTTCTCATTCCCTTCCCTGCATTGATTAGACCATGGCAGTCAGCAGTTATGCAGATCGTTAGAGTTACCATCAGACCAGAACAGCCTGGCACAATCTTTGACAGACATGATTAAAACAGATCTACAGAAATCAGCACACAGTCAAAACATAATGGAGATAAGCATTTATCTGCTTATTGAGCTGTGCTTTAAAAAAAATGGTGGCGGGGAGGGGAGCGAGGAGTCTGGTTCAAAAGTTTAGTCAGTTCTGGGACTGCCAACTCTGCCACTGGGCAGCTGATTTGGGGCATCACAAAATGACAGCAATTTGGGAGTTGTTTAATTTATTTGTTACTTGTACTGGAGGGAGGCACTTGTGGTATTTGACAGGCCTTAAGTATTTTGTACCTTGATGTGGGGGGCATTTCCTGTACCCCCGACCCTGGATGTAAATCCCAAAGAACTCTCTATGTTTAAGTAGACTGCGTGTTCATTCTCTCTCTCTCTCAATGTATCTCATTTCCTTAGAAAAGCCTCCCCCTCCAGGTGTCTTTGGACTTAACCACCATCACCCCTGAAAATAGGCCATGTTAGTTGGGGCTGGAGTTGTGGTCTAGCAACATCTGGAGGGCACCAGGCTTAGAGGAGGCGAGACCATTTCCCCAGCAATCCTAATAGTCCAATCCAAAATCATGCCTACTAAGAAGTACAGTGGTACCTCAGGTTAAGTACTTAATTCGTTCTGGAGGTCCGTACTTAACCTGAAACTGTTCTTAACCTGAAGCACCACTTTAGCTAATGGGGCCTCCTGCTGCCGCCATGCCGCCGGATTTCTGTTCTCATCCTGAAGCAAAGTTCTTAACCTGAGGTAATATTCCTGGGTTAGCGGAGTCTGTAACCTGAAGCATATGTAACCTGAAGCGTATGTAACCCGAGGTACCACTGTAAAGCCCAACCAATTTCAGAGTGGGGCTGACTCTCAGATGAGTGGGGTAAGGAGGATGGCAGCCCAACTAAATCCCGCTGTAGGGATGCAACAGTAGACTGACTGACTTAGAATTATACAATTGTACGGCTGGAAAGGACCACGAGGGTCATTTAGTCCAACCCCTGCAATGCAGGAATCTTTGCCCGACCTGGGGCTCGAACCCACAACCCTGAGATAAAGAATCTACCTCCCAGGAAGTTGAGATTTTGGCAGCGTGGTGAGCGACTAGCCTATAAGGAGTGTTCTTCTTTCTCCTCACGGTCAACCTCCTCAGCAAGTTGAAAAGAGGCAGGAAAGGTGAGCGCATCCGCCTGTGTCCCACAACATCTCGACGGCCACATGCGCCTCTTCGCTGCTCCAGGGGCGCCCATCCTCTACTTTCCCAAGCGCCCAAATTGCGGACGGCGACCTCCAACTCCAAGCTCCCTTCCACGCACCCCGCTTTTAAAAATCCCCCCAAAATCTCCTCTCCAAAAGTCTTTGTCCCCAGCTGGTTCTTCCCTTCCAGCGAGGAGAATTACACCATCTACCAACCCCTCCGGTACCTGCCTCTCCGTCCCCGAAAACGCACAGAGACCCCTGACACCCGACGCGCCTCTCCAACCTTACCTGCCGTCCAGCGCGCGGCTCCTCCGAGGGGAAAATCGCCTCCGCCTTCGCCGACGCAGCTGCTTCCTCCTCCGGCTGCTGCACCCTCCCTCCAGCGGTTCGCCGCCGCCTCTGACACTCCAGGGGAGGAGCCGGGCCGAGACGGCTCTACCAGCGCCGGAGCGCAGCCCCAAGCAGGGGAACGGGAAGAAGAGGACGCAATCGGGAGCCCCCTCCAGTCTCGGAATCTCTCTCTCTCTCTCGCCTTCCTTCCCTCCCTGGACTGGGAGAGGTGGGCGTCCGTCCTGGAAAAGTTGCGCCTTGCCGGGAAATTAGTTGGCAATGTATGAGTTAAATGTCAAGGCTTTTTTAAAAAAAGAGGGGGAAAGAAACTCTTATGCAACTGGAATTGGGCTTGGAATCCCGACCCACCCACCGCAAGCAACTACCCCTGTTTAACCACGCCCCTTCTCCTTGGCCACTCCCTTTCTTTAAGTAAATAGAAACCATAAATCAAGGGTACGCGAGCGTGTGCAGAGTGCTGATCTCTCTTCTTTTTCCCCACCCCACGCTGCAACTGCATCCTGGCCCTAGGCCAGCGGCAGCCAACACTGTGCCCTTCCATTTGTTTTCTGGGTCCCCTTTGTTTTCTGGATCCCATAAAACATCACTGAGTTTCACATTAAAAGCATGAGCAATAGAAACAGTCTAAAACAATTCCATTTGTAAAGGGGGGAAAATACAATTCCATATACCGTATTTTTCGCTCTATAAGACGCACCAGACCACAAGACGCACCTAGTTTTTGGAGGAGGAAAAACAAGAAAAAAAATATTCTGAATCTCAGAAGACAGAACAGCAAGAGGGATCGCTGCGCAGTGAAAGCAGCAATCCCTCTTGCTGTTCTGGCTTCTGGGATAGCTGCGCAACCTGCATTCGCTCCATAAGACGCACACACATTTCCCCTTACTTTTTAGGAGGCAAAAAGTGAGTCTTATAGAGCAAAAAATGCGGTAAGCAAGTTTCCAGGTTTTGTGGTGCTGTTAGCAATATTATGATGACACCCAGCTCTGTTTCTGCTTTCCAACTAAATCCAAGGAAGCTGTCTGGGTTCTAAACTGGTGTCTGTCATCAGTAATGAACTGGATGCGGGTGAACAAATTGAAACTTAATCCAGACAAGACAGGGGTATTCTTGGTCAGTCAGAAGGCAGAACAGGGAATAGGGATACAGCCTGTGCTGGATGCGGGTAACACTCCCCTTGAAGACACAGGTAGACAGTTTGGGTGTGTTTCTCGACTCAGCCCTGTGCCTGGATGCCCAGGTCTCTGCAGTGGCCAGGAGTGCAATTGCACAGTTAGTGCACCAACAGCACCTGTATCTTGAGATGACTGATTTGGCTATGCGATACACACCTTAGTTACATCCCATTTGGTTTACTGTAATGTGCTCTATGTGGGGCTGCCTTTGAAAAATGCTGAGAAACTTCACTGGCTTAAAGAGCTGCAGTTAAATCGCTGGTTGTGCCAGTTCTGCAGATCAAAGCACTTGAGTGGACATGTATGGGCAAGGCGATATCTAATCATTACACCTCGCTGCCTTACGTTCCTGTCTGGAAGCCCTCTTGCTGAATGGGAATTTCATCTCCACATGCAGGTACAGGGTTAGGTTTCATGTCCACCTGAGTCCCTCTGCACTGCTAGCTCCAGGAACTCTATACCCAGGAGACACACTTTTCGACTTCTTTAACTATGAACCCCAAAATCTGGGATCCTCTCGAAACCGGTGCCAAAGTTTTTCAGCGTTTTGCAGCAAAAAACCCTGTGTTTTGCAGTGCCCCCACAAATGAAGTAATTAGTACAGTAAACCCAGGTTCGTAGTTGGTACCCCCCAACTCAATGTGGTCTGATTCACTCCAAACTTTGGCAAAGGTTTTGCCGCATTTTGCATCAATAACCCCCACATTTTTCAGCACCCAACAAATGGAGGAACAGCCACTCAAACCCAGGGGTCAAAGGGGAACCAAAAACCCAATATTATCCGATTCACTCCACACTAGTGCCAAACTTTGGCAAAAGTTTTGCAGCGAAAATCCCGAGTTTTG
This sequence comes from Podarcis erhardii, assembly GCF_964252035.2. Classification (NCBI taxonomy): domain Eukaryota; kingdom Metazoa; phylum Chordata; class Lepidosauria; order Squamata; family Lacertidae; genus Podarcis; species Podarcis erhardii. Next base: position 24,768,285 of record NC_138503.1, read on the forward strand.
CAACACCCCACAAACGGAGCAATAGCCACTCAAAACATGGGGTCATGGGGTAATCAAAAACCCAATGTTTTCCAATTCACTCCAAGCCGGTGCCAAACTTTGGGAAAAGTTTTGCGGGGTTTTGCACCAGCCTCCGCCGCATCTCCCAACACTCCCAAGGAGGAGGAAGACTGCTCAAAGGTAGGTGGGGGGAAGGGGGCGAGCAGGCGGACGAGGATGGTGTGGTGCCCCTAATTGCCCTCCCAAAATTAGAGGTTGGCATTTAACTTAGTTTTACTCAGAGTAAAGCCATTGAAATTAATGACTTAACAGTCCATCATTGGCCATGGCACAATCCACCAGGAAATTGAAGTCTGTGTTAATGAATGAGCATGCAGATGGCACAAAACAAGCTGCTGATGGATGTACCCTTGTGCCTCTTGGGGCTTATCAAAGTGATCAGTCTTTGTGAGCGCTGACTGTGCTATAAACCCAGATGCCCTACCTCCAGCAAGCACTGCTGTTGTGGGGAAATATAATTCAGCCCTCTACTCAAAACACTAATCTGTGTCACTGAGGAAATGAAATCTGCCTTTCAGCTCATTTCCTGCAACTTTTCATGAGGTGGTGAGTTACATGTGGACAAATAGTGGCTGTACAAATAGAACGAGCACCTATTGCACAGTACCGATGGCATCACCAGAACTGAGCAACACAAGCCCCCTCTCTTCCATGGCCACTGCATTACAGAAAGTGTTTCTAGCTAATATTTTGTTTTATTTATTGCAAGGCCATATTGGCCACTGCTCTGAAAAACAGCAGCAAACGGGAATAGAACTCAAGAAGCTTTTCAAAGGAAAGGAAAGATGGTGACAGTCAGAGTTCTGGGATTGTTGCTGCATCATCACAAGAAACTGTGGGAAAGCCAATGACATCAACAATGGTTTTGAAGAAAAGAGAAGGAAAATACTTCTAACCTTATTTTTTCCTTTAATACTCTAGTAATCTATTTATACTTAATTCCTTATAACATTTCTACTAAAGCCATATAACTTCATTCCAACATTTTTCTAGCATTCATTCATTTTACAGTATTTCTGTAAATAATCTTTAAACATTTTCCAGTCTTCTTCCACCGACTCTTCTCCCTGGTCTCGGATTCTGCCAGTCATTTCCACCAGTTCCATATAGTCCATCAACTTCATCTGCCATTCTTCCCGGGTGGGTAAATCTTGTGTCTTCCAATACTTCGTGATAAGTATTCTTGCTGCTGTTGTTGCATACATAAAAAATGTTCTATCCTTCTTTGGCACCAATTGGCTGACCATGCCCAGGAGAAAGGCCTCTGGTGTGCTAAGATAAATATAGGATAGAAAACAGAGGAAGATGGAAAGGAATTGCTGAAACAATTAACAGAAGTGGAATACAAAAAGGGAGGTGTGAGGAGGTCGCGGAAATAAGTGAATGAAATATAAGATATTGAAATTATTTGATGTGTTTTAAACTGTTTTTGTTTTGTTTTGTTAGTTTAATGTGTTAGTGTTATGTAGTGTTTTTGTATTGTATTGTATTGTATTGTTTTTCTTTTTTGTAGTGTTTAAATTGTTGGAAAAGTAATAAATATTATTTTTTTAAAAAAAGAGAGAGAAGGAAAATACTTCTTTTGGGGGGATAAAGAAGAACAGAATGAGGCGGGGAGGGAAGGAGGAAGAGCACGCTGAATTTAGGATTGGAAAAATGGCAAATGTGTCCTCTTTTTTGTGCTCTTCAAAATATGGCAAACTTAGCTCGTGGCATGAACACAACATGTGGCTGGCAGCTAGCACAGGAGATATAAAAATAAAAAGGTAAAGGACCCCTGACAGTTAAGTCCAGTCACGGATGACTCGGGGGTTGCAGCGCTCATCTCGCTTTACAGGCTGAGGGAGCTGGCGTTTGTCCGCAGACAGTTTCCGGGTCATGTGGCCAGCATGACTAAGCCTCTTCTGGAGCAATGGAACACCGAAACCAGAGCAGCACACAGAAATGCCATTTACCGGAGCACTACCTATTTATCTACTTGCACTTTGACATGCTTTCGAACTGCTAGGTTGGCAGGAGCAGGGACCGAGCAACGGGAACTCACCCCATCACGGGGATTTGAACCGCTGACCTTCTGATCAGCAAGCCCAAGAGGCTCAGTGGTTTAGATAGGAGAGTTGAAATCCCCCCCCCATCAATTCACTTCACAGTATGGACCTCACTGGGTTTGGTTATTTTGGTTGAATTATTCTGATTGCGGGGTTGCGGGAGGTGCTCTCTAGAAGGCTAAGACAGGCAAGGACCCACAGCCCAGGTGGGGCTCGCTAGCTCGGGGAGGAGGTGTGTGATTCCTCAGCTGGAGTAGTTCAGGATGGGTCACATGCCTCAGCAAGCCCAGATGTTGCAGTGAATATGCAAGACAGAAAAGGAAAGCCGGGCTGGCATCCCGGCCAATCCAGATGTATGGCAGCCCTAAGTTAATGAAGCCCCACTTTTCCTTTCAGCTATGAGTACATCACAAAGACTTCACTTCCTTTTCCTCCTCCTGCCAACAGCACACAATAAATTCCTGCTACCTTTGCTTGCTTTTCTATAATACATCCTATTTTCTGGGTAGCCAAATAAACCTCCTATCTAATGCAAACATCACTGAAGTTATAAAACTTTGTGTCCACCGGACTTTGGGCTCACGTTTTGTCTTGGTAATATAACCCTCAGCTCAGTATTCTATGGATTGGAAGAATGAGATTAAATATTTGCCTAGAAGGCAGATTTAATTACATATACCAGGGGTGGGGAACTCTGGGCCTAGGGCTTCAAAGGAGGCTTCCTAGGGCTCTGTAGCTGACCTCCTATGCATACTTATCTGGGAGAAAGCCCCACTGACCAGATTACATTACATGATCCAACTAAGTTCTATGCAGAGTTGATCCATTTAAGTTAATGAACCTAAGTAATTCAAGGGCATTATGTACTGAAGTTCTCACCCTGGGCCAGCAGGGGATACTGTAGATAGTTTTCACTCAGGTCCACATATGCAAATAAGGGATTGAAAGTGAGGTTCAGTGATTGGATAGTTACAGAAAGTGGTTACAGTTGCGTTGCAATGGAGCTCTATATAAGCAGGCTGGCTGAACCCTTCAGTTCAGTTCTGTTCTGGCCTGTGAATAAACAAGAGCTGTTTGAAAAATCACTGTGTTGTCTGATATGTTCACCTACAACTTAACAAACGGCAGTTCGAATCCTCGCAATGGGGTGAACTCCCGTTGCTCGGTCCCTGCTCCTGCCAACCTAGCAGTTCAAAAGCACCTCAAAGTGCAAGTAGATAAATAGGTACCGCTCCGGTGGGAAGGTAAACGGCATTTCCGTGTGCTGTTCTGGTTCGCCAGAAGCGGCTTAGTCATGCTGGCCACATGACCCGGAAGCTGTACGCCAGCTCCCTCGGCCAATAAAGCAAGATGAGCACCGCAACCCCAGAGTCAGTCATGACTGGACCTAATGGTCAGGGGTCCCTTTAACTTAACAAAGGGCATGACCGGGGGGGCAGGAAGGAGCACCTGTCCCCCAAAATAAATAAAAATGCATAGCAGACTGAGGTTCTGCCCCCCTAACAAAAGGCCTACACCCCCTAAGAAAAATCCTGGCTACACCCATGAAGTTAGTCCATTTCAAAGAGTCCACCCTTGATTTTGATCTCTGTCTAAACATGCAAGATTGCAGTGTTAGCTGATTTACCAGGTATGAGCAGGGAGGGTTGCTTTGAAACATGGAGATTTTGTTTAATTACTACAAAAGAAGAACACATAAAAGTTATGCAGGAAATGTGTGCCATTGCATGACCCTCCTCTGCAAATTGCTCTGCAGGCTGTTTCTTGTCGGGGTCAGGAAACGAGCAAGAGAAACAGTGTGGCTCCCTCATGCCTCTTCCCATTCCCCTGGGTTTGTTCTGGGCATTGTCACATTCATGGGCAACAAATGCCAACTGTGAGGCAACATTATTCCTAACACAGTTGACTCATAATTCCTTGTATCCCATTTTAACCTCCTGTTGGAAGCCGCCCAGAGTGGCTGGGGAAACCAGCCAGATGGGCGGGGTAAGAGTAATAAGTTGTTGTTTTTGTTATTATTGTTATTTATTATTATTATTATTATTATTATTATTATTATTATTATTATTATTCCACCTGCTGTTTCTAGGGCTCCCTGTTTTGTAGCTTTTTAAAACGATAAAGCTCCAATGCTGCACCAGGAAAAAATGGAATCCTGCAATCTCGTAAAGTTACGTAAATGAAGGAGACTGGCAGGATTCCTCCTATTCTTTTTCATAGTTCAAGTTTTGCTAATCATCGGCAATGACAAGCAGCAAAATAGGAATGGCCTTTTATACAACTGGGAATTTTGATACAGCAATTTCTGGCTTGGGAGATTTCAAGGGGCATTATACCCACTCCCACGCACTTACAAATAGAGATGGATGGCTCGTAGTTGCTTTGAGTCATTTTTATGAGTAAGCAACTAATAAATATTATCATTAATAAAAATAACAACAGTGAAAATAAGTCTGTCCATGTACAATTCTCTTAGTTTCTCATTTTACCAATCTTCATTTCTTGTGAAATATTTTCTGTATTTTAGTGCACATTTTATTTTCTCCTAATACACATTTTGTATGCATTTTTGCCCGATGCACACATTTTTGCAAAGCATATTTCCCTGATGGAATGCATTTTTATGTATCACTTTCAGGAATATGTGCATACTTTAGCTCTCTTATTTTGCTTTTTTGCTTCTTTATTTTTTTAACTTACACATGCCGCACACAGAAATTTAAAACAACAATCAGGGACGGGAGTGCTTAACACTGTAAGGATCAAATTAAGTGACACAGGTGCACACACAGGCACAGCAGAGAGCTGACTCTCAATGGGTCCAGGGCAGCTGTCTACCAGCTCCATCTGATATGCTAACTGAGAATCTTCCTGCCCGCGGACTGTCTCGCCAGAGTGGTATATGCTCTGGTTATCTCCTGCTTGGACTACTGCAATGCACTCTATATTGGGGTACCTTTGAAGGTGGCTTGGAAACCACAACTAATCCAGAATGCGGCAGCTAGACGGGTGACTGGGAGTGGCCGCTGAGACCATATAACACTGGTCCTGAAAGACCTACATTGGCTCCCAGTGCATTTCCGAGCACAATTCAAAGTGTTGGTATTGACCTTTAAAGCCTTGAATGGCCTAGGCCTGAAGGAACATCTCCACCCGCATCGCTTAGCCCAGACACTGAGGTCCACCCTCTGAGGGTCTTTTGCTGTTCGCTCACTGAAAGAAGTGAAATTACAGGGAACCAGGCAGAGGGTCTTCTTAGTGGTAGCGCCCTCCCTATAGAACGCCCTCCCTTCAGGTGTCAAGGAGATAAAGAGCTACACCATTTTTAGAAGACGTCTGAAGGCTGCCCTGTATATGTCATGAACACACCAGCTCAAAGTGTAATATTGCAGCCGGCTGCTGAATGGAGTCAGGAACAGGGAGGCTGGGCTTTTGCACCAGCACAGGTGAGCCCACAGCTGCCAGGGTCGATTCTCCCTAACCTTGAACAGCTGGCTGATAAGGGAGGAAGGGAAGCAGGCTGGAACACAGCCAAAGCTCCCCGGAAGCCCAAACAGGTGCGGAAAGCCACAGATACAGAAAGGGGCTGCAGCTGACCAAATAAGTCCGAGGTGTAAGTGTATAGAAAGGCTGCTAGACAGGAAACAAAATAAGAAACGTAAAGGTTAAAGATTCTTTTTTTTAAAATAATATTTATTGAGCATTTTCAAATATAACAGAAAAAAGAAAAGAAATAAAACATCCATTTTGTAACCTTATTTTCATTAGCATCTTTCCAGGACTTCCCCATCCCACCCCCTCTTGTATTCCAATTCCTTCAAATAGATTCAACAAATTCTTACCCCAAATTTTAAACTTATTACCATTAACCCAATGTTAAAAATGTTTTTCCCTCCCCTAAAATCGACCCCGCTCCCTTCCACGAGTTCCCCTCTTTAATATGCAGAACAGATTAAGATAAAAGAAAATAGAAAAAAGAATAAAGTATAATTTAACACCCTTTGGATTCCAAATTTCCCTCCCCCCTTTCCCGGTTGCGTTCCCCAATGTCCATCAATGCCTGTTGTCATCCTGGAGACCCCACATCTAGGCCGAAATCCTTCAAAAGTCCACTTTGCCGTCTTTTTAATAGTCTTTGCCGTCTTTTTGATCATCTTTAGTTTCGAGCGTCCAATCTTGGAAAAACTCTATCTCAAAAAGGTCCATTTTTTCCATCCAGATCTCTGTATTTAAGAGTAAAAACTCCAATTTTGTTTCTTTAGACCTTTCAAATCTGGATGTCCCAAATGTTCCCACTTCCAGCTTTGTCCAATTCTTGTTGTTCATGTTGTTCTTATTATTCTCTCTCCTCACTTTTCTCTAGTTTCTTTTCCTGCTCTTCTGCAAAAATGTTCCAATTCCAAAAGCTTCTAATTCCCCTACAGAGGCTTTGTTATTCAGGAACAAAACTTTACGTCAAGTCCCTTCCATTCTTCAATAGATAAGTCTATTGTCTCCTTTAGTGTAGAGACCTCTGTAGACAAAATAGTGTTCCATTTCTGCAGTTTCCCAGGAGATAAAAAGTCCAATTCAAATTCCATGCCAGCAATACTTGTAGTGTCCCACAGCCCCTCTAGAGGGATTATAGTAACTCAGTTTCCTTCCAGATCGCACCCAACAGTCAAAGTAACTTGTTGTTCCTTGTTTTAAACAATTTATATCTAATTTGTAACAAATGTAACCGGCAAAGTCCTCATAACAAAGTTCTCTTTTTATTTTTCAGCTTTGACAGCTCCTTTGAAAGTTGTCAAAGCCTCTGTTTCTCCTCTCCCGGCGCTCTCGCGGATCGCTCCCGGTTCCCGGGGGGGGGGTTGCATTTTAGCTCACGTTCTACTTTTCTCCTCCAGCCCAGTCTTATAATTTTCCATCGTGAAATTAATAACTTTATCAAACTTAGGTAGCACTCGATCTTAGTTGTTAAATCCTTTGCTTTAAATCCTCTACGACAGGGGGGAGACTGACTTCCTTTTTGCACCTCCCCCGCTCGCTCCGAATTTAAAATTTATTTTTTTTCCCCTTTTTAAGTCCAGTTTCCAATTACCCACGGGTTGTTCTTTTAATCCGAATTTTCAATGGAAGAAGTCAGCGCTCTCCGCCAAATGGCATGTGGCTTCGCTCGGTAGGGGAAGCGGAGGACTCATAGCACCACACACACACCCCCGGCACCCGCTCCATAGCCTTTAAAAAGGCTCCTTCACGGGTCGGGGGGCGCAAACGGTGCCCGCCGAGTCACCATGCCCATGGGTTTCAGGGCCCAAGGTTTTTGAGGGTCCCCGCGACGCCGACGCGGTAGAACCCAGCCCCTGCTGAGCAGGCTCCCTCCGGAGCTCGGAGGGAGTCCGCCATTCGGCGATGGCGCCAACCCGGAAGTCTCCGTAAAGGTTAAAGATTCAGTCTCTTCTGTTGACACAGGAAGGACTCCTCAGAAGGGTCAACTGAGTGATGGGGGCCAGAGGCTTGCTAGAGCCATCCAAGATTATTGCTTGTTTTTCGCAATAAATCCTCCTTTTTAATTACGTACGCTTAGTGTGTTATCAAGCCGGGAACCTGGACTCCTAACAGTATAGGGATGTTTGATATTTTATTATGTTTTTATATTTTGCTGGAAACCATCCTGATGGGGGAGGTATAATAATAATTGTTGTTGTTGTTGTTTCAGGATACAACCAAAATCAACACACATTTGGATTAAGGTGCAGGAACGACCCAAAGCACTGGTTGCAAACCAGCTGCCCTTTAGCTTAGTCTATGCATTTACTTGGGTGCAGAACTGCACTGCAAAATTCAGAGAAAATATTTTCGAAGCATGGCCATGTTTTCAGTTTGCATATCATTTCCAAAAGTGTGATAGGTTCATCTTTAAACACACACTGAATTGAAATTCTCCCCTCACTCCCCACTTCCAAGCATATCTTAATAAGGACTAGAAAGCTATTTTACAATAAATGGGAGCAGAGATGCCCAGGATGCTGATTCTGATTGGGGTTAGTTTTCTGCACTGGCAGTTTTCTGCACACACAGAGTCACATTCCATCCTGGTCCTTGCACATAGCCCTGATGGTGCATGCGCAGGGTTAAGGTTGGCCTGGACACGAGCCAAGCCAATCTAGTCTCTGCCCTGGCAGGCCCATTTTGTTGATCTTGTGTCACCACCAGCTGCAGTTACTTACACACCATTGATTCCCAAAGTGATGGCTTCTGCACACAGCTCGCTGGTTGGTGCTGCCCATCAGTCCGGACAATGTACAGTGTGTGCTTCTGGAACAATCCAAACAGGAAAGAGACACCATTTATGCCTGGCTGGAAGTGCAATCGGACGACAGCAGTGCACAAATAGGGAATATTTCTGCACCTGCTGAAGAAAGGCAGCTGAGACCACAGGCCTTTTCTTTTCTGTGCCCCGTAAAAGTGTTTGTGTTCTCCTGTTTGCCAAAGGCAGCTTCTGCAGAAGGATATTGCAGGATGCACATGACCGCTTCTCATAACTCCTGTTGATCAAGTCTCCAGCTAGATTAGATTACAACATAAAGTTTGGCGGTTCTGACATGAAGCATTAGCCGAGGGAGAGAATCACCTGCCTGATTCAGGAGAACTACCTGCAACAAATCTGCTTCATAAGCAGCAGCCTTGATCCATACAGCTCAATATTGTCTACATTGTCTGCCAGCAGTTCTGCCAGTTGCTTCTGAATCCCAGTCGGTGGAAACCACAGCAGGGGGTGGGAGTGATGTTGGGCTTGTGGGCTTCTCATTGGGGCATCTGCTCGGCCAAGATGAGTACAGTGGTACCTCAGGTTACATACGCTTCAGGTTAGATACGCTTCATGTTACAGACTCCGCTAACCCAGAAATAGTACCTCAGGTTAAGAACTTTGCTTCAGGATGAGAACAGAAGTCATGCTCCAGCGGCACGGCGGCAGCAGGAGGCCCCATTAGGTAAAGTGGTGCTTCAGGTTAAGAACAGTTTCAGGTTAAGAGCGAACCTCCGGAACGAATTAAGTACTTAACCCGAGGTACCACTGTACAGGATGCTGGACTGGATCGGCCACCAGCAGATCAAACAGGGCCAGCCCAAGACATTTAGGCACCTGAAGCCAGCCACCAAATGGCACCACCCTCACCACTGGTGAAGAAGGGGTGAGGGAAGATCTACATCAGATACAAGGGGGCGGGGAGAGAAAGATTGGCATCAGCATCTGCTGCCCCTGTGGATCCTACCACCTGAGGCAGTTGCCTCACCTTGCCTCATGGGAGGGCCGGCCCCAAATAAAGATCTACATTGGGACCTACCGCCCTGTGGATCCTGTCACCTGAGACAGTAGCCTCACCTTGCCTCATGGACATCCCTGCCAGCAGGGTTCTTATGTTCTCCAGGGTTTCTGGCAAGGAAGGTCTACAGCCCTACCTGAAGATGCTGAGGGCTGAACCTTAGACCTTCTGCATGCAAAGCAGATGCTCTAGCACTGAGCCCCAGTCCTGGACAGTTCTGCAGCAGGAATCCCATCCATCTCAACTGTCCTGTTTTGACCACAGGCAGCTGATGTTTTCTGGTCCTTGGCCATGGCCTTCTCAGGAGCAGTTGGGAAGTCCTTGTGCCGTTGAGTCTTTATTTGTTTTTTAAAGCATTTTCGCCCCCATTCTAAGAGTGGCTTAGAAATGTCAGAGCTGAGATGGAAAGTAAAAACCAAGACACCCCAAAAGTTTTTGAGCTTCCCCCCCACACAAACACACACAAAAACGCCATTATTACTGAGCATTTTTTAAACCAAAGAAGCCAAAATTAACTTGCCTAAGATCCAGGACAAAGTGCCACCTTTCTTTGAAATCCAGGGGAAATCTGGATATATGGCAGCCCTGCTGGAAAGGGGGGAGGACAAACCCCAGCACTTCAGTTTCAATAGTGCTGGCTGGTGCCAACGACAGCTATATTCCAAAAAAGGGCACCAAGTTGGCAAAGGCTGTCCTACACCATTGAAATGATGGCAATACAACAGAGCTCTGAAAATCGGCTAAGCAAAATTTACCTCTGTGCTAAATTCTCTTACATATGAATAATGGAAGTTCTGGAGTGAATAATCCTGATGGTTAATAAGGAAGTGTAAATAATCATTACAACCACAAACTACCTCCTTGCTAGGAAGTTCCTCATTGTCTGCTTTCATTTCAAAACTCGGAAGAGATGCCTCTTTGGAATCCCGCAAGCAGTGTCTGAGCATAATAGCACTCTTCCTTCTGCATGCCAAGCAGGCATCCCGCCACTAAACCACTGGCCTATCTAGTACAGTATTTCCCACATTGACTGCCAGAGGCTGTCTAGAGTTTCAGATCTATCTGACGATGCCAGGGATTGAAGCTGGCACCTTCTGCATACAAAGCAGGTGATCTGCCACTGAGCTGCGGCCTTTTGCCAGACACCTCTGGTATATTCCAAGTCAAATCACTGCCCCCTCTAGCTCAGCATTTCCTGCACTGACTGACAGCAGCTCCCCAGTATTTCCCCCAGAGCTGCATGGAGATACTGCAAACTGAACTGGGACCATCTACAGATACCCTACGACTCAGCTACTGCCTTTCCCAGCAACAAATAAGCGCACTGGGAGCCAGTATAGATCCTTTAGGACTGGTGTTATATGGTCCCAGCAGCCGCTCCCAGTCGCCATTCTAGCTGCCACGTTCTGGATTAGTTGCAGTTTCTGCGTCACCTTCAAAGGCAGCCCCACATACAGTGCATTGCAGTAGTCCAAGCGGGAGATAACCAGCTGCTAGCTCCCTACATCCTGTGCACTATATTCTTGCTTGGTGTGTTTTTTTAAATAAATAATAATAATTAAAATTTCTGTTTTACAATTTCAGATACTCATTTTACATCCTTAAGATATCAATGACTTCCCTTCTTCTCTTTCCGTGGTTCATTTGACATATCTTATATCCCTGCATATTTTACAAAAACCATACCAATCAGTTTTCCATTATTGCATCCATCAAAACTTATTTATACTGTTGACTTTATCTCAATGCTGCCAGCGTTTTCAGCTGAACATGATTATTTTCCATATATTCAATAAGTGTTTTCCAATCTTCTTTAAACGTATGTTCTTGTTCTCTTCTTCTATATGTTAAGTCTGCAAGTTGCACATATTCTGTCAGCTTAAGTTGCCGCTCTTTTTTGGTTGGGACCTCGCTCGTTTTCCATCCTGCATACTGTATTCATTTCTTCTGCGAGCTCCTGAACTGTTCCGAAGAAAGATGTTTCGTAAGGGCTTTCTTAAAACAAAACAAACTTAAGAATGTTTGGTAAGTGTGTTACACACATACACCTACAGTGGTACCTTGGGTTAAGTACTTAATTCGTTCCGGAGGTCTGTACTTAACCTGAAACTGTTCTTAACCTGAAGCACCACTTTAGCTAATGGGGCCTCCTGCTGCTGCTGTGCCGCCGGAGCCCAATTTCTGTTCTCATCCTGAAGCAAAGTTCTTAACCTGAAGCACTATTTCTGGGTTAGCGAAGTCTGTAACCTGAAGTGTATGTAACCTGAAGCGTATGTAACCCGAGGTACCACTGTATAGGCATTGTAGGAAACTGTCTTATACTGAGGGCTTTCCTCAGAATTATTTAACAGTCAATTTCTCTTCCCAGGAAATACTGAAAATTGTAGCTCAGGGAGGGTAACAGGAATCTCCCAGTCATTTATAAACAAGCCAGTGTCATTTCCCTGCAGCCTGCCTGTCTGTTCCAGAAGAAAACAAGTGTCACTTAGCAGTTTTCATGCAAACATGTGTACGTCTGAGTGAAGATCAAAGGCTTTCTTTTCGCACTCCATTCTCATTGTTCTCTGATATGCCTTTTGTAGTACAATTTCAAACTAATCTGCCGTCCATGTAAATCTTTTTTTAAAAAAAAAATCTAAACAGTCCAGGAAATTCCAAGTTGACAAGGAAACAGTAACATAAACAGTTATTTTTAAGGCTCTGGGTTTTCTAGACCGGATCAAACCAGTGAGCCACCCAGACCTTACGTCCTGCCTGCAAGGACTTTGCAAGGTGGCTTGTCGGTAGCAAAACACAACAGTTTGTGGTAAATGATTCTTTTTGTGGTCACAGCAGGAAGCCAGTTGATGCATTCAAGCTTCAGATCAGGCCTGCACCTAACAGGACACAATTCCTCAGAAGCCGTACAGTGTCCAGTAGTAATATGTTAGCCTCAAATTAGATTGCATCCTTAGGAGTGAACCAATCTCTTCTTTCCCAAGGAGGATGGTTCCCACTCTGTAGACTTTCCGCAGAATAATGAGAGAGTCTCTTTTCTCAGAAGAAGTTTAAGGGAATTTGTCTTGAGGAGGGATGCAGGAGAACTTCTGATGAAAACAGAAACAAGCGTGGAAATTGCCAATGTTCGCTCATTCATCTCATGTCCAGATTAGAAATTGATCCTGCAAACACTATTGATATTTGCTATGGTTATTGTTTTCTTTTTCTTTATCAATTTTAAATATATACAGTGGTACCTCAGGTTAAGTACTTAATTCGTTCCGGAGGTCTGTTCTTAACCTGAAACTGTTCTTAACTTGAAGCACCACTTTAGCTAATGGGGCCTCCTGCTGCTGCGCTGCCAGAGCCCGATTTCTGTTTTTATCCTGAAGCAAAGTTCTTAACCTGAAGCACTATTTCTGGGTTAGCGGAGTCTGTAACCTGAAGCGTATGTAACCTGAAGCGTATGTAACCTGAAGCGTATGTAACCCGAGGTACACCTGTATATATTTTTAATAAATTTTACATTACAAATTTTTAATTATCACCACCCCCTGCTTACAGAGAAAGGTTGTTCCGGCTGTAGATCAAGGGCTCTCGGACCTTTTATCCCCAGCTTGAGAGGGCTGGAAATCACTAAGGCCCACCTGTCACAGCAGGTTGGGAAAAGGGCAAAACCTGTCGTGAACTAGTAGCAGGCAGAGGTGGGGTCTGGCATAATCAGCTGGCATTTGCTACCTTTGCTGAACCCCTCGGTTGGGTTTCTGTAGCTGTACACTTTAGGATTCAAATGTTGTACGTTATGAAGGACAGTCCCCTTTTCTGGATCCCTTGTAAATCACTGCTCCCATTTTTGCCTTGTTAAAATTTGGTTTTAGCATGTGAGATGTTAGCATGCATTTATTTGATTCCATCTCTGAATCATTCCCCATTGAATACCTCAAAGCAAAACTGGCACTGCATAATACCCATTCCGCATTTGTAAGAACCTGATCGTTTACTGTGGCAGCAGCTACACTTTGGAACTCCCTGCCTTATGATATCAAGCAGGCACCTTCACGGTACTCTTCACACTGGAGAGCCAGTGTAGTGTAGTGGTTAAGAGTGGTGGACTCATAATCTGGTGAACCGGATTCGATTCTCCTCCACATGCAGCTGCTGGGTGACCTTGGGCTAGTCACACTTCTCTGAATTCTCTCAGCCCCACTCACCTAACAGAGTGTTTGTTGTGGGAGAGGAAGGGAAAAGAGAACGTTAGCCTCTTTGAGACTCCTTAGGGGAGTGATAAAGCGGGATATCAAATCCAAACTCTTCTTCTCTTCTTCTTTTCAGCACCTTCTAAAACCATTTTTTTTGTTGTTGTTTAGGCAAAAATTGATGCAAGTTTAAATCTGTTCTTAGCCTATTCTTTTTTTAATTTTTTGAAAGTCTTAAATTATCGTTGTTGGTCATTTTATTGTTTCCTTTCTAAAAACCACTTATAGGTTTGTTTGCTTTTTACAATCATGTGGTGTCTAAAATTGCACAGAATAAATAACCATGAAAACATCAACAATACACACAATTCCATATATGTACAAACAAACAAATTCCATCTATACAGTGGTACCTCAGGTTACATACGCTTCAGGTTACATACGCTTCATGTTACAGACTCCGCTAACCCAGAAATAGTGCTTCAGGTTAAGAACTTTGCTTCAGGATGAGAACAGAAATCATGTGGTAGCAGCGCGGCGGCAGCAGGAGGCCCCATTAGCTAAAGTGGTGCTTCAGCTAATGAACAGTTTCAAGTTAAGAACGGACCTCCGGAACGAATTAAGTACTTAACCCGAGGTACCACTGTAGAAATAATTAAAAACAAGGAATGTCTGCAATAGCCACCCCAAAGGCAATCATTGTGGATTTAAAAACAGAGAAATGCCTCCATCACTTTTAATAATCAACAGCTTTTATTCTTCATTTTACACAGTGATGTTCTATGTAAAAAGGGCACTTCTCAAATACAGTTTGTGATGCTAACTATAGTCAGAGCCACTGACAACTTTTTGCAACCAAGAAGGAATTTTGGACAAAAAAAATATTCATCCATTAAAAGGGGACATCCTGTATACCTACGTCTGCTTCTTACGGGACCAGGGATATCTTTGGAAGTGTCAATGGAGCAAGAAAATAACTCGGCAGAGAACATTGTGTTCAGATGTACGCTGGGGCTGTCATGTTTTGACTAAGATGGATCCCTCCGTGAGTCATTTTTAGCCCCACAGTCCTGTTCTTTATCTGGCGTTCATCACTCCCTTGCGATTCATGCAATATCAAAAGAAGGTGGAGGTGCATCGCATGTCAACCCGGCACATGGCAAAGTTTGATGAAAAGAAGAGATTTACACAGACAAAAACCACAGTCTTTCCACCCCAACAGAAAATACCAATTGATTTTCTTTTTAGGAAAGATAATTCATTTCATTCAGTTCAGTGCCATGGGTGGCATTACTCAGTGTCCTACTTTGTGAACTAATTGACTCTGTGGGTACATATTTATTTATCTAATCTATCTATCTATCTATCTATCTATTGCAAGATGTAGATGAAAAGGCTGGTCTCTTCTCTGCAGGAAAACCATAGAAAATAGTCACTGTGAAAAGGAATGAATTATGGAAACCCAGCCTGATGGGCAGGGTAGAAATAATAAATTGTTGTTGTTGTTAGGTGTGGAGCAGTGTTGGGATGCAAGGAGAATGGTACAGTGTATACACTGCAGAAACATCTCTCCTTTTGGGTGTGTTCTTTAAAAAAAAAAAGCAATCTGTAGACAGCACTGATTGGCAAGTGTCCATGCCATCCTCAATACGGCAAACTGATGTGGAAATGTGGAGAAGTGAATTTAAGATTAGAAAAATGAGAAAATGAGGGCAACCAAAATGGACAGATTTATCCATGAATACAAGTTCCCTGTTATATTTTGGTAAGGACTTTGTCTGTTGGTTCTCTATGTGCTTGGATGCCTCTCAAGATATCATCACCAAACTTAGCACAAGGATTCCTGAGGAGGATGGCAGTTTTTGTTGATGCTCAGATACCATCTCCCATAACTTTGACTTTGCCAGATTTCAAACTCGGCATGAGGGTTCTGAAGGTGGCAGCAGTGGACTTCATTGACTTTTGGATGCCAGGAGCTATTTTGAATCAAGATGGTGGACCGAAACATCACTTTGGTATTACTTCATCCACTTTTTGGCACAGGTTTGGTTGCTGTTCACAGTATTGTTGCCACACTTGGCACAGCAGTTCCCAAGGTGGGAGTGGCAGTCTTCATTAATATTTGGACACCAAGCACCATTTTGAATCAAGATAGCAGACCATAATGTGACTTTACCAACATTTTGCCTATTTTTTAGAATAATGGGCCCAACCTGCACCAATCTGGATTGCTCTGAAGATATTGTTATCCAATTTGGTGGGACCAAATTGACACCAAAGTTGGTACAAGGGTTCTTAAGGTGAAGATCTTTGTCTATGTTTGGATGCCATGTGCCATTTTGAAAAAAGATGGTAGAACAAATTAACTCTAATTAAATATGTCTCCTCTCCCCACCAGGACCAGAGTAGGTGCTCCCCAGTTCATGACAGAGTTCTGGGTTGGTGTGTGTGTGTGTGCACAGACATGTGTGTACATCCATTTAAAAATAATATTTATTTTGATAATGTTTCTTTGAATTCCCAGGCAGATCCAGGCACTCCCTGCTAGTACATAATACTTCTAATATTTCTACTTGGCAAGGGGGGTGAAATTCTTCTGCCAGTGATCCACATATTGCTTCACCAATAACCCAGTCAGATGCCAAGTTCCTCTGAAACTGACCCTGACAAACATCTCCAGTTGATGTAAAGTCCATCTTTCATAGCCTCTCAGCTACATTACTGGAGCAATACTCCTGCTTTGAGCCACAAAGAAGGATGATTGTATAGATTAGGATGCAGGGACTCTTCATTTTGAGTCCAGCCTTGGACGTATACAAGAATTAATCTTGACAAGAAGTAGTCTGCTGCAGCGAGATCCTCATCCTCCTGAGCAGAGTGATTTAACAAAGGAGAAGTTAAAAATCCATCTTAGCTGATGCTATTTTTCTTCTGTGGCAAATGCCTGGGAAGGCGGGGGAAATGAAAAGCTGAAAATTGGTGTCAGGGTCCTTATCCTCCCAGTTGTCAACAATGCAGAGATAAATCTGCTTCAGTCACAATCCATCACCTCTCGCAAACCCACAAGGACCAGAATGAACAAATGTAGGGAAAGGGGTGGGTGAGAAGGAAACAGCTATGCCAGTCTGTGGGTTGGTGTAGAGTTGTGGTATTTCTGAGGGTATATCAGTGCAACAAAGGGGTTTTTAGAGGGGTGCCATCATGCATATACAGTCATACCTTGGGTTACAGATGCTTCGGGCTGCGCACCGCGCCGAACCTGGAAGTACCGGAACAGGTTACTTCCAGGTTTTTTGAGCTTGCGCATATGCAGAAGCGCTAAATCGCGCTTTGCGCATGAGCGCCGAATCGTGTCCCACACGTGTGCAGACGCAGCACTGTGGGTTTTGGACGCTGCAGGTTGCGAATGTGCTTCCCACATGGATCATGTTCGCAACCTGAGCGTCCACTGTAGTTAGATCTATGTTTTGCCTACTGAAGGAGTCATTAGTCTGCTTTGACAGTAGTGGAAGCTGTAACTTATTATGAGGGCTTAAAACTTTCTTGCTTCCCTTTCCCTGTCTTATTTGAACAAGTCTAACTTCCTATTCCTGTATATCCCCCCACCTGTCAGGATGCTGTCAGCGGCCCCCGGCTAGTTGCCCAGGAAAGTATAAAGACAAGGAAAGGTTTCTCACCGTCCTTTTTTATTTCAAACTTTACAGAGAGGAGCTATAGAACTCAGCCTCTTGGATGATGGCATTGTCCCAAGTGAATCTCCACCCCACCCCACCCTTCTCTCCTATTTCCTCATTCTTCACTTCTATGGGTGCTGCTACGTGCCCTCTGCCTTTGAGCTCTAGAGCACCCTTCCCCAACCTTTGGCCCTCCAGATGCTGGCCAGGGCTGGTTGAAGCTGGTGTCCACCAACATCTGGAGAGCAACAGGTTATGGAAGGCAGCTCTGGAAAGTCATAAATAGGGAAGACAACCATGGTGGGATGGCCCTATTGAAGTCTCATGGCTGTTTTAAGTGCCAAATCAACACACCCTCAACATTTATTATCTAATTCTGTTGAAAGAAAGAAAGAAAGAAAGAAAGAAAGAAAGAAAGAAAGAAAGAAAGAAAGAGAGTTTTCACCAACTAAGCTCTGTTCAAGAGCAGACCCACTGGAAGTAATAGACCTACATTAATAATGTCCATTAATTTCAATGGATCTTCTGTGAAGAGGCCTATAATAGTTCCCTTGAATATGTTTCGAGTAGTCATCTGAAGTTTGCCCAGGAGATGGCAGCATTGCTTTGTGAACAGATCATCTCTTGCTTTCTCTTAAGAAATATAATTCTGCAGAGAGACTATGGGTGTGAGCATTATGAAAAGACCATTGTGGAGAAAAGGTGGTTCGAGATCTCCTACAGCACATAGTGCCAAGTCGAACACTCCGCTCAGTTAAATAGCAGATCATAGGTTGCTTTTTTCGGTGGGCATAATGTTAAGAATGTCTATTTACAAGTTCTTCTGGGCCAGAGATCTGGATCACCATGTGGCCCTCCAGGCCTCTCTGTCTGGCCCTTGGGAGTCTTCCAAAGCCACACACGTCTCCAGGTGTTACCAGTTAACCACTTTTGCTTCCCACCCTCCTTGAGTGATTTTGCCTAACTGGAATGAGTCCTTGACAAATGATAAGGCCTCTTGCTTGCTTGGATGGAGGTTAGAAGGATGCATTACGTAACGTAAGAACATAAGACTAGCCTGTTGGATCAGGTTACTTTTATCATCACCATCATTATTTACATTTGTATACCACCCTCTCTCCAAAGATCACTTGGGGGGGGGGGCGGTCACAGCAGGTCAATGGCCAATATAGTCCAAGGTCCTGTTTTCACAGCGGCTACCCAGATATTTGTGGGAGACCCTCGATCAGGACTTGATCCTTTCTGTGGTTTCCAGGAAATTGCATTCAGGGAGACCCTTTCTGTGGTTTCCAGGAAATTGCATTCAGAAGCATTAGTACCTACAGCTGTGAGTAGAAACTAGACAAAGGGTAGACTTCTCATCCATTGCTCCACCTACTTTTGCCTCTGGCCCCTCTCACCACTGGCATGTGGCCCCCAGAATGTGGTCACCCAAAAAGCAATGTGGCTCTCAAATTGAAAATAAATAAATAAATCTTCACCTCTACTCTATGCAGAGAGATTTTAAGAAGTTGGCTTACACTGAACCCATCTAGCTCACTTTTGTCTACCCTGGTAGGCACCCAATTTTGAGAGACACCAAACAAGGGCTCTACTGCTGAGTAGTGGACTGTTGCACCCTAACCCTCAGGGTCACTGTTTCGCCAAAAACCCAACGTCCGATTCACTCCAAAACTGTGCCAAATACCTCCAAAATATCCCCTGTAACAATTGGTGGTGCAAAACCCACGTTTCAACATAGGCCTGGCCAGGATGCAGGTCTTCCTGCTATATAAGGTAAAGGTACCCCTAACTGTTAGGTCCAGTCGCGGACGACTCTGGGGTTGCGCGCTCATCTCACTCTATATAGGCCGAGGAATCCGGGGTTTGTCTGCAGAGAGCTTCCGGGTCATGTGGCCAGCATGAACTAGAGCAGCGCACGGAAACGTCATTTCCTGTTATATACTCTGGGCTTTATGAGGCTTTACGAGGCATCGCACCCTCACCTGAGCCTACTCCAGTTGAGGCATCACACACCTACTCCCCAAGCTAGAGAGCCCCACCTGGCTATTACGCTATTCAGGTCAACTTTACAAGGTTTCATTTCCATTCCTCTCAGAAAACCTTTCTTTGGCAGGTCTGCTATAATCCTGAAGTTTCTGTGTCCAAGCCTCTTATACCACAGATGAACACAGGTTGCACTTGAACCAAAGGACATAAAAAGAGAAACTAAATACAGCAATATGAGGCAAGCCTGAGGCAAGAAACAAAATGAGAGCATTGGTTCCCTCTTAACTAACATTCTTAACTCAGCACACACTGAAGGGAGGGGCCGATTGAGGAGCCAAGCACACAACCCACCAGATACCAAGCACTCTACTATTCAAATTAGGCCCCAGTGTTTTTTTTTTTACAATCCCCTTCTCAATGTGCCTAATTTTAATTCATCAGTTTTAATCCACCTTGTAAATTCTCAAAACTTTATTATTTGGAAAATCAAGGGTTTTTGAACAATCTTGTTTGTTCTCAGTAACCAAAATTATATTGTCAATATATAATTTGTATATATAATTTGTATATATTGTCAATACAAGCAGGAAAGTTATTTTCCCATTTTTTTTATTTTTCTCATGATACATCGGTTCAATAGGACCACATATATCAGTATGAATAAGTTGCAAAGCCTCTTTCCTGGCTTGCTTGGGGATAGAAGGTCTTGTTCTTTTGCTTACCAAACAACTTTCACATATTTCACTATCCAGGCCAACTTGACATGATTTCATTTCCAAACCTCTCACCAAACCTTTCTTTGGCAGGTCTGCTTTAACCCTGAAGCCTCTGTGTCCAAGCCAGGCATAGGCAACCTCGGCCCGCCAGCTGTTTTGGGACTACAACTCCCATGATCCCTAGCTAACAGGACCAGTGGTCAGGGATGATGGGAATTGTAGTCCCAAAACAGCTGGAGGGCCGAGGTTGCCTGTGCCTGGTCCAAGCCTTTGGTGCCACAGATGAACACAGGTTGCAATTGTAGCTCCTTTTCCTTGCACAGATATTTTGTTGCCATTTGCAACTGCAACTGTCTCTTATGAGTTTTCATTTAACTCTCTGGAAATAAATGGCATCATACGTCATGGGCATGGAAGCTGCTGAATCAATTAACCAACTAGAAGGGTTACTGTTAATAGCACCAGTTTTCCTATAACTTGATATTGCTAGATATTTCTGATGAACTGCAAAAGCATTTTTAGTTTGCTCTATGTTGCCACTCTGGAACTTTTCCTTATGAGTACCACTTTGTTTTGTACAATTCCTAGCAAAACCTTGTATTTTTCCACATGGCAAGCATCTAGTTTTGTCATTTTTGTCTGTACCTTGAAAAGCAGTTTTATTTCTAAAGCCCAATCCCCACAAAATGAGCCCTCGGTGCCCTAACCCATGGGGTCAAGATTTCGCCGTGTCAGTTGGCGAGACTGCCCGTGTGGTTCTGGTCTGTGGGGGGTTCACTCTGACAAAGTCTGCAGCAAGGACTGGGCTGGCATGGCAAGCTCTGTTCACCCTTTGCACGCCACCCCTTTGCAAGCCTGCACCCACCCCGAGTACTGGCAAACCACGCTATGCCACTGTCTTTGGGGCTGCTGGGGCAAGAGGCAGAAGGAGCAGCAGTAGGTGGAACCAGAGTTTATGAAAGGCAGATCTGACCCTAAGCTTGTTGTAAGTAAGAAGGCAAGCAGGAGAGGGCCGACTAAAGACAGACTGAAGTTGGTGGGGCACTGCCGCATTTGACCTAGTGGACCAGTCTCAACTGCTACTAACTAAACCTTTGGACTCCCTGTATTGGACGTAGCAATTACAGTGGTACCTTGGGTTACAGACGCTTCAGGTTGCATACACTTCAGGTTACAGACTCCACTAACCCAAAAATAGTGCTTCAGGTTAAGAACTTTGCTTCAGGATGAGAACAGAAATCGTGCTCTGGCAGTGCAGCAGCAGCAGGAGGCCCCATTAGCTAAAGTGGTGCTTCAGGTTAAGAACAGTTTCAGGTTAAGAACAGACCTCCGGAACGAATTAAGTACTCAACCCAAGGTACCACTGTATTTCTGTTTCTGTTCAGCAGTGACTAGATTTTTTTGCCTGCCACTAGGTGGCGAAATCCAACAGAAATTCAACTATTTCTTTCTTTCCACTGTTTTTAGAAACCTTGGCAGGCAGGGTGCATACAAGTAGTTAAAATTAAAACAAAAAAATGAGCAAGGCTACACTTAGGCGGGCCAAGTGTGAAAATGGTTGCAAGTTGCCCATCAAAAAGGCAGACAATTTAGTTTGGGGAAGCTGGGAATTGCGCTCGTAAGCAAACAAACAGCCAGAGTGTTGCACAATGACGATTTTGCTATCCAAGCATTTAATGGGTTTTGAAAACCAGAGCTGGGGTTTTTTGTGGTCAAGACATAATCACTCCAGTGTGCTGGGTGTGTGGAACATCCAGTTATTCCGCACAAATCCCAGGCCAGGGGTGATGAGGAAATCCAAGCAGACTGGATAAAGTTGCTGCTGCGATCAGGTCTCTTTGCCACTTTCTGCCTTGGAAGACTTTGATCTTAAAGCAGTTGATTGGCTGAGATGAATCTGTACCCGCCCCCCACCAGACAAATTTGTGTGTGTGTGAATTTAGTGGCAATTTTTTGCATGCTGTTGTGATCTTTTTACACGGTTTTAACATCTTGTGGTATTTTTATGTATTGAGCTTTTGTTATTATTTTTTTACTGATTATAATTTAAATAATGATTCCCTGTAATTGCTGAGAGTGAATTTTCTGTTTAATTCTTACTTGCTGATATCTTGAGAGTTAATTTTATAATGTACTATTATGTTCTAAGGGGTTACTGAATACTGCTTTGTTTGAAATAAGTTGTTTATTTAAAGTCATATTTTTATTATTTGTATGGGGTCGGATTTTTGTTCATCTTTGTTGTACTTGTTTGTTGTTTGTTTCTTCAGCTTGTAAACAGCTTTGTGAATAGCAATATGGAAAGGCAGTATACAGATTAAAAATGAAATGAAAATGAAAAATGGATGGCATTGCCAAACTGGTGTTCAGAGATATAAATCCTTTCTTAAACTCAAGATGCCGTAAGAGGTTAATAACTACTATATAACCTTTGTTATAAAACTGTCATATACATAGGAGCCAACTCCTAGGGGCCGTGGAGGCTTCAGCCCCCACAATAAAATATTTGAGGGTGCTGGGCCCAAAGTTGATTCCTATTCAAATAGTGTGTTTGCACTGCATCATGTGATCGATTATGTGGGGCGGGGCTTACCTGGGTCCCCACAATATTTTATTCAAGTTGACACCCCTGGTTATATATACTATATAACCAATATAAAACCTCAAAACCAGATGCTGGAGTCACAGACAGAAATCTCTGTTGTCCTGTTTTGATTTTTCCAGGAGTTTCTGACTGGCTACAGCAGAAAACAGAATGCTGTACCTAATAAACTCTTGGCCTGATATTTTATGTGTTTAACCTGAAAATACTGAAGAAAATATATTACAGCAGTTTGGCCCCTAACATCCCTTTGAATAAATGTTCTGTTGTATAAGAGCCAACTCCAAGGGGCTGAGGGGGGTCTTAGCCCCCCCCCCCATAAAATATTTGAGGGGGCCGCCCTCCAAAAAGTTGATGGGCATTACCATTCAGATGGTGTGTGTGTGTGTGTGTGTGTGTGTGTGTGTGTGTGCGCGCACTTCGTCACGTGATCGATTATGTGGCTGGAGCTTACCTGGGCCCCCTCAATATTTCATTCAAATTGGCACCCCTGTTCTCTTGCTTTCCAAGAACAGAAAGAGAAATGATGTAGCTGGAAGAACTGAGTGTGCAATGCAAAGGATTTCCTTTAGAGGGCAGTGCAATGTCTAGTAAAAATTAAGTTTACTGCACCAGCGTAGAAATCTGAACAAATTTTAGGAAGGGAATCCTGAGCGAGTCCCAAATGGCACATACCGCACCTGTCTTAACGAAAATGCCAGAGTCCTAGAGATCAGTCTATGTCAGGAGTGAGTTACACTCACTGTTGGGTGTGTGTAACTCTGGAACCACTGTTGGGATTTGATGATGGTAGACTGTCTCTCTCTATATATTTTTAAACATCTGGACTGTCTTCAACATTAGCCCTAGAGTAGACTCATTGAAACTGATGCATACTTCTAACTTAGGTCTATTAATTTCAATAGGTCTGCTTTGACTAGAATTTAGCTGGATGCACCCATTTTTTATATGTCATCTAGTGAGCTTTTGCTTTCTAAAATCAGTAATTGACATGTGACTTTCCATGAAGGGAAGTTGATTATTTTATTGCATTGCATTCTTTGTCTATTTCCTGTCGATTGTGGACCGCTTTGGGGAGCAACTTTTTGTTTTGAAAAGAGGTGTGTTGCAATATAGGTCTCACTTGCATTATACAGTTAAAGTAGTCATCACTCCCCCCAAAGAAATGGGCATCATAATTTGTTAAGAATGCTGAGAGTTGTTAAAACAGAACCCTATTCCACACACAGACCTACAGTTCTCAGAGTTCCCTTGGAAGAGGCATTGATGGTTAAACCATTCTGGCCATACATACCAGTGTTATAAGAATTTTAAGGTCTCAAATATAGAATAAATATTCATAAATGCACACATATCTAAATATAGGAACCATGTGTCTGAAATAGTATGGGAGAACAATCCTGAAGCCATTTTGACTCTCCCAATGACCTCAGTTATTCCTCTGCAGTAAGGGAGGCAAATGGGGAGGCAAATTGTCTTTTTGCTTGCAAATCCTGTCTTAAGGGTATCTTTGTGTATGAATAGGGTGAGCTTGTGACCTGTATTAACCATCACAAAAGAATGGCCAGGCTGCCCAAGTAATGCAATCAGTGACCATAATCAGGACAGGATTTCTGCTGTAGACCGCCTCCTTCTGGGATGTATGTATGATGTTTTGGGGGGTGGTCTTGGGCTATAGGGCAGGCAATTTCAAAAGTCTATATAAGGGCTTACGCACCATTGTTAAGGGTTCACCTCCCTCTTGCATGTGGTGAGTGGGACCCTGTTGCAACAGTTCCTTGAATAAAGATCAGGCTTACTAGCTGCTTTGCTCCTCAATATACTCTGGTTGACCTCTGTTTTCTGCTACCGATAGGGAACCCACTTAAGGATTCTATATGGGCGCCAGAATACCCCATAAGGGAAAAGGAGCAGTTTTTCTTATAACACCAGAGAAAGAGCAAGGATATCTTTGTATGATGTACATTACCTGATTTGTTTTCCTGCACCCTCGGCCCCCAAAACTCCTATTCATTAATCTGTCATCTGCACATTTGTAACAGCTGTCATACATGTACACACCTCAGCTTAACTGTAGCTTCTGTTTTCTAAATGAATGGTAGATGATTTGAGATGAAACACATCAAACAGCAGTATTTTTTTAAAGAAACTACATGATATCTATGGATTGTGGCTAATGTCATGTGTAAGGTAAAGGTAAAAGGACCCCTGACCATTTAGGTCCAGTCGTGACCGACTCTGGGGTTGCGGTGCTCATCTCGCTTTACTGGCCGAGGGAGCTGGCATACAGCTTCTGGGTCATGTGGCCAGCATGACTAAGCTGCTTCTGGCGAACCAGAGCAGCGCATGGAAACGCCGTTTACCTTCCCACCTGAGTGGTACCTATTTATCTACTTGCACTTTGACGTGCTTTCGAACTGCTAGGTTGGCAAGAGCAGGGACCGAGCAATGGGAGCTCACCCCGTCGCGGGGATTCGAACCGCTGACCTTCTGATCGGCAAATCTGTGGTTTAACCCACAGCATCACCTGCATCCCAATGTCATGTGTACCCAACTTCAAATACCCGTGGTAAAGAGTGCATTGGAGCAATGTGAGCACAGCATATGTCACACTCAAAATAAACCCATTGAAATCAATGGACTTTTGTTTGTGGTGACTTCATTGCTTCCACTCTAAGTTAGGCATTCATCAAATAACAGAAACAGACATACATTGCCATCTAATCATAGTATAGTTGTACCTTGGATCCCAAACGCCTTGGTACCTCGGACGTTTTGGCTCCTGAATGCCACAAAGCCAGAAGTGGGTGTTCTGGTTTGCAAACGTTCTTTGGAACCCAAACATCCGATGGGACTTTGGCAGCTTCCAATTGGCTGCAGGAGCTTCCTGCAGCCAATCAGAAGCCGCGTTTTGGTTTCCGAACATTTTGGAAGTCAAACGGACTTCTAGAACGGATTCCACTTGACTTCCAAGGTACGATTGTAATGTGAGTCTCACCTAATTCCCAAACTATTGTTGTGAATGAAAACACAGCTATCCTTTGAGAGTCACACTTCTCCCAATTTTGGAATGCTGGTCTCTATCCAAAAACAGGCACAGTAATGTGTATATTACAGGAAAACTATGCATAACAATGGCATATATACCACTGAAAATAATGTGCAACAATGCGGGATGTTAGGGAAGGTTGCTTGTGAAAAATGAGTATGACAGGCAAAGTTTCATCCAAATATGTGTAAATTAGCAGAAATTTGCCCTGAAATGCTGGTGAATTTTCCATGATGACAAATTGATGTGCAAATGTAGAGAACAGAAGGGAGTGGGAATGTGAAATGGAGAGAATCCGAAATGTACTGATTTCTTCATCCTCAGCTGACTGGTGGCAGGCAACTCAAAGCCCAGGCCCTTCTCTCTTCTTAGGGTTCTTTGTATTTGGACCTGGCTTGGACCAGTGGGCAGCCCTTCAGAGAGAGGAATATGAGGCAGGGCACTAGATCACCTTGAGGAGAAAAGAGAGCAGGAGTAAAGGGGGGAAGTGGAAGCTCTTCTTCTTCGTCTTCGTCTTCTTCTTGCTGTTTAGTTGTTTAGTTGTGTCCGACTCTTCGTGAACCCATGGACCAGAGCACGCCAGGCACTCCTGTCTTCCACTGCCTCCCGCAGTTTGGTCAAACTCATGTTAGTAGCTTCGAGAACACTGTCCAACCATCTCGTCCTCTGTTGTCCCCTTCTCCTTGTGCCCTCAAACTTTCCCAACATCAGGGTCTTTTCCAGGGAGTCTTCTCATGAGGTGTCCAAAGTATTGGAGCCTCAGCTTGAGGATCTGCCCTTCCAGTGAGCACTCAGGGCTGATTTCCTTAAGGATGGATAGGTTTGATCTTCTTGCAGTCCATTGGACTCTCTTACTTGGCCTCAACTTTTCTTCAAGCTGGCTTTGAATTTGTCTTTCACCTTCTGGATTTACTATGACATTCCTCCCCCAATTCATCTCTTGCTCCTCTTACAGAGTCCTCTCTGCCCTGTTTGAATTCATTTAGCTCCAGCCACTTTTAATTTCCTATCAGCAATGAGAGAGAGAGAGAGAGAGAGAGAGAGAGAGAGAGAGAAGATGCGTTCCTTCACTTGCTTCTCTCCCCTTCAAAGCCTCTTCTGATAAAACCAAAAGCCCACAGGCAACATTTTTCATTCATTTCATTCTCTGAATCTAATTTGAGCAAATGTGCCACGAATGACAAACCTAAGCAGCCAGGAAAAAAAATAGGTTTCCAGACCTCGAGGCTAAAAGTTTTAAACGTTTAAGAAAGAAAAATCCAAACACCATTGAGTTTGTTTGTTTGGGGGTAAATTATTATTTTGGGAGATAAAAGCCAGTTTCAAAAGTCTTGCATCCCCATGTGCCTCAATCTCAAAGAAGACAGAGAATCAACAGCTAATATTTCAAATATTGTTACAACAATATGGGCAGGAATTAATTGTATGGAAAATTTCCATCCACTTCAGCTTCCACCAAGACAGAGACAGTCATTCCCAAAGGCTCCCATTCTTTACAGCAATAGTAGAAGAAGAATGATGATGGTAATGTATTATTTTATTGTTTATATGCTGCCTATCAAACACCAAACATTAAAAACTTCCCTATAAAGGGGTGCCTTCATGTAAATGATTCCTAAGGCATTATTCTAAAGTTATTCCCCTACTTTTAGGCTGCAATCCTAGATGCAGTTACCTAAAAGCAAACCCTACTGAAATCAATGGGACTTCCTTCTGAGTAGACATTAAGGGACTTGCACCATCAATTATCTGGAATATCCCTCGAACTGGTTAAATATCCCCCTGAGGTGTTGTCTGATCTCAAGCTGCTGTCACTCATCTCACATCAGAGGGACAGCTCAACAGATCTCGGCAGCAAGGGAGGCTGGTGGGCTTGAGCACACAAGACTGAAAGAACAGAAATCATAACTAGGTGTTGTTTTTTTAATGGTTTGCCTTCCCAGTTATGAGTCTCCCCTCCTTTAGCCTCCGGCAGTTTGTCTTGCACATCACAAAACACATTCTTAAGAGATGGATGGATGGAAAGAACTATTTTTTTTAAAAAAAAGATGATGCATATTTCCCAGCTAACAAATAAAGGTTAATGATAGATTTATGGCTGCATTTAAATCAGTTTCCCTTCTGGGCAAGTAAGTAACTTGCTAATCATGAAGGAGGACGGTGCTTAGGGATGCTTGCAGGTGAGAACAGCAATCACAGAACAGTTTTTGGAGCACTTTTCTCAAGACCTTTGACTCAGCCTTTCTGCAAGAACTTGAGAAGAGCCCTGCTAGGTCAGATCAAGGAGGCCCACTGAGCCCAGTATCCTGTTTCCAACAGTGGATGGCCAAATTCCACTGTAAAACCCACCGCCAGGCCAGTGGAGGAAGAGCCTTCATTCCCTGTGTGACCCCATTGTGTGTGTATCACTTGGAGATACTACCTTTGTAAATTCTGTTTAGCTGTTATGAACAGGAGTGCTTGATATGCCTATATTGAATGTTACTAGGGTGCCTCTTGATATTAGACCTACACAGCTAAAGGGGATTAAAGCACCTGTTGTTGCTTGTTGTTAATATATACCCCACCTTTTCCCCTGACGGGATTCAAGGCAGTTTACAGATAAAAATAAGAACCACTAAAAACAGGTGGCAGGGGGGAGAGAAACAATAATTAAAACCATTTAAACATTGGCTGAATTTAAATCTATATACATATACAAAAATCTCTTTAAAATATACAAATAAAAACAGCACCATATCAGCTCTTTCATTAAAAGCAGTCAGTTACCAGACACTTGTGGGGAAAATAAAGTCTTCGCCTGCCAGCAGGGCAGCAAGGAGGGAGCCAGTCAAGTTTCTCTAGGGAGGGAGTTCCAGAGTCTGGGAGCAGCCACCAAAAAGGACCTCACCCGTGTCCCTACCAAGCGCACCTGTGAGGGTGGAGGGACGGATAGAAGCACCTCCCCTGGTGATTTCAAGAGGCAAGCAGATTCTTATGAGGAAATATGGTCTTTCTGATGGCTTGGACCTAAGCTGTATAGGGCTTTATACAGGTCAAACCAGAACTTTGAATTGTGTCATTGTCATGCAAAAGATGGAGCACATTTGCAAGCCTAGAACAAATGTTAAGGAAGCAAGTTTAATTGTAATTCTTTTTAAGACATCCTTTCTAACTTCACATCTATGCCTGCAAATTAGCACATGCCAATTTTTTGCAATTCTGCATCCACTTTTCTCTTTTTTCTGTGACCCATGGCAGGGCTTGTGGAGTTGAATTTTTTAAAAAAATACCTAAGCATTTGACGACTTCCCCTGAATAATAATAATAATAATAATACTGTAATAATAATAATAATTTGAGACCCATGTCTGAAATGGCCATATGTGTGTAGTCAGCCATCCCTGCGACTTTTTTACTTGGATCCCCAAAACTTTTCCTCCTCTACCCTCCCCAGCAAAAAAAAAAAAAAAGAAACCCAGCTTGGGAAGTCTACAGGAGGCCAAGCCCAGTACCAGCATTTTGATCCTGTGACACTTTGCAAGTCCATTCTTGAATCAGCGTGGGTTGCGCTCTTGTTCTATCAAAGTTTGGAGCATATATTTACTGAGACATTTTTCACAGCTGCGGAGCAAGATTCTTGCTTGGAAGTTGGTTCCATGCAGCTTGGCTGTTTTTCGTGTTCAAGGAGCTGCCCCCCCTCCTACCCCCCCGGCTCCCCTTCCCATCGCCTCCCTCTATGCAATTGCAAAGAATCTTTTGGCTAGTGCTGCTCCAAGGAAGTCACGCAGGTATGTACTTGTTGGATAGTGCCCTCACAGAAGACAGATGCTAATTTGTCACACCTTAGATCAAGCAGCGGATATACTGCCTTGGGACATTAGCCAGATTTCATCTTACACTCCTTGCTGTTTAAGCTTTCTGGTAAAATAGTGTTGTCAGAGAAGTCATCCTTTCTAGTAAGGGAGGAGTAATCATAGGCCGCATTCATACCATGGTTTTAAAGCACTATGATACCACTTTAAACAATTGTACCTTCCCCAAAGTATTCTGGGAATTGCCATTTGTTAAGGGTGCTGAGAGTAGTTAGGAGAAACATATTTTCCCTCCCACAGCTACAAATTTTCAGAGTGGTTTAACGATCAATCCCTCTTCACAGGGAACTCGGGGTCAGGGAAGTAATGTGCACATTAAAATGCTGTCAAATTTGTGTGAGGAGCTTTCAAGGAAAAGTTTGCAAACTGATGCATAAATCAAGAGTGGAACAGCAAGAAACTGGAAGGGGCAAATTTGCTCCAATGGAGCTACTTAGCATTAAGCATTACTCAGCCACCCTGAGCCCGGTCTTGGCTGGGGAGGGTGGGGTATAAATAAATTATTATTATTATTATTATTATTATTATTATTATTATTATTATTATTGAACAACTCCATAAAGTTCATCCATTGGAGCAAATTCTTGGGACAAATGTCCCAATTGCCCCATGGATTTTGCCTCCTTCACTGCAACTATTGAAATATAGCTTCTGAGATCTCAAACTGCTTAACCGTTCTTCCTGTTAGGAAGGTCTCACTTTGCTTCTTGCCTTTTCATTGTCTAAACCTTCAATTTCAAACAGTTTTCCTGTTAGAAGTTCATTGTATTGATGATGTTGCAATGACAGCCATTTTATTCTTCCACCTCCTGCTCTTAAGAGTTCTGGTCGTAATTATGCTACCGTACTCCAGAGAAGCTTTCTAGATGCTCATCATCCGCTGCGAGGCTGCTTATTATGTCTTCCTAACACAGGTTCATTAGGATTACATTATTATTTACTTATTTTTAAATATGGCTCTGGGGTAGAATATATGTCAGCATTAGTTGTTCTGTTGGACTTGGCATTTAATTGTAGCGCCAGGAACCAAATTGCAAGAAGCGATATTGATCTGATAAGATGGATGTCTTGCAGGAGAGATGGGTTGCTTGTTTGAGCTGTCTTGACAAGGGCTGCAAATTGAACATTCAGTAGAAAAGCTATATGAAAAAGAAAGGTCACGCCATATAAAGATAGTTACTCATTCCTTCGCTTGCTCCACTTGCCGAAACCACCCACCCCTTTGCCCTCCCCCCACACCTGACCTAACCCCTGCCTTTACACTCCCCTGTCCCCTCACCTATTCCTATACCCCCACAATCCCTCCACAGCTCCCTCTTCCCCACCCTTAAACCTTACTGCAGGCATATTTCATGGTGCCTGCCATTCCTCATGCTCCAGCTGATGTGGCCCCCTATTGGTGGCCTCTGCAGAGACTGACAACATCCTACATTTTGATGTATATAGGAAGAAATATACAGTGGTACCTCGGGTTACAGATGCTTCAGGTTACAGACGCTTCAGGTTACAGACTCCGCTAACTCAGAAATAGTACCTCGGGTTAAGAACTTTATTTCAGAATGAGAACAGAAATCGGGCGGCGGCAGCGCAGCAGCAGCGGAAGGCCCCATTAGCTAAAGTGGTACCTCAGGTTAAGAACAGTTTCAGGTTAAGAACAGACCTCCAGAACAAATTAAGTTCTTAACCCGAGGTACCACTGTACATGGGTTTTGTGGGGGGAGATGAAGAAATAAGAACTCATTTGAGTTCTTTGAGTCAACCACTGCAAACGTTTCTTTCCCCCCAGGGCAGGAAGGATCACATTTTATGAGCCAATGGGCACATTTGCAAATTGCAGAAAATGTTGTAGGCATCTTGCATATACTCCAACCAAGCAGCACACATAATCCTATTGCATTGGCTACAACAGAATGCTTCTTTCAAACCTAATTTCAGAGGGGGGAACCAATGAGGCACCAGGCAAGTCTCTATGGGTGCATGGGTTCCACACTGGTAACCCCAGCCCTTGGGAATCATAGGGGCTCTAGTTCCTTCAAGGAAATTGGGAACTCTGGGAGTGAGTTCACTGCACGTTTACCAAATCACAATCTCCAGGATTCCTTGGAGATTGCCATGAGAGATAAAGTGGTTATATAAATCAACCTCCTCCCATTTTACTGCTTTCTAGCAACAGGGCACACCCCTTGTCTAATGAGCTGTAAGATGGGCCAATTTGCAGAATGCAATAATAGCCCAGCGTTGTGCATGGTTGTGTGGTCATGAGTAGGAACTCTGACATTTTGAGGCATTTGAGGACATAAGAGGAACATAAGAACAGCTTTGCTGGATCAGCCCAGTGGCCCACCTAGTCCAGCATCCTGTTCTCCCATTGGCCAACCAGATACCTGTGGGAAACCCACAAGCAGGACTTAAGCACAACGAGATTCTCCCTACTTGCAGTTCCCAACAACTGCCATTCAGAGGGATGCTGCCTCTGACAGTGAAGAGAGAGAACATAACCAGCATGGCTAATAGCCACGGATAGCTTTATCTTCCATTAATTGTTTCTGTGTCCTGATTGCGCACATCCACAACGTGTGAGCAAGACCTTGCACATTGGGCTTTCTGGTTACACAGAAGCATGCATGGGTGAGGATACAGGACAAGACATTAAGGGTGAAGCTAAAACTACAGCCCCATTCCTTGCTCCACAAGCTCCCATCCTGCACACGAGACACACATGACTAGGGCTAATGGAGCTTCAGCTAGTAAAGTAGAGGACGAGTGTTCTTGTGATTGGCTTTGCATGTTTCCCACATGTATCTGGTTGGCTACTGTGGAAACAGGATGCTGGTTTAGGTGGGTTCTTGGCCTAATCCAGAAGCCTCTCATGTTCTTATGAAACAAACCTGAGCCAGTGATTTTTCAGTTTTATGAGAATTGAAGTGCATGTGTTTGTTTGAAAGGGAGGCTTTTTTTAGAGGTGGGGAATGCCCCCCGGTTATATTATGTATTTCAAATGTTTACTGTAAAACTCTCCACATGGTGAGAAGTATGCCATCTATTTACAGCAAGGTCTGTAAATATTGTACCAAGTCAAGATTCCTTTCACTTTCTTCACATGCATTCTGTTTGCAGCCCTCTGATTTGAGAAGAAGCACAGCAGTCATATATAAACACTGGCAGGTCCCTATGAAATAAAAGCAGGTTAATGTAAATTCTTTTCGCCCTGGTCCTATGGGATGTTTATCCAAGGTCTGGGCATTGTTCTCATACATGCAATGCAGAATTTGAGGGTCTCCTTTAACCCTGAGGTTTAGTTTAGTGTAGTTTAGTTTAGTTTAGTTTTTACTTTAGTTTAGATGTGGGAGTTGCAGAATTTCTAATAAATGCAGCATGTGTATCATTCCTACCCCATAGCTCACCAAACACATGGTGTGGGAAGCTGGTTGAGAGTCCCAGCAAAAATGGGCCTGGGGTCCTAGGGAACATTGGGGCAAACACATTAGATGGTTAATAGAAATGAAGCAGCATTTTATGGCCATGTTCTTCCTCCACCATTGGAGGTAGTAATGTCTCTCAGTGCCAGTTGTTGGAAACTGGAGGAGAAGAGATTGCTGTTGGGACTGGATGGGGCAATGGCTTCATTCAGCAGACACTCCTTAAGTTTCTATGTTCTTATCATGTGTAAGACAAGGGCTGCATTTGGAGGTGGGGGTTCTTGTTTTACTGGTTATAATGCCAGTGCTTCTGTCTTAATTTGTAACATTACTTTTACTGTGCAGTACCTGCTGCATTGTGGAACTGTGGCTTTTTAAAAATCTGTACAGCCCCATGTCTTGCTAAATTACTTTCAAACCAGTGGGCATGGTGTGACGCAACAAGTCATTGGACAGGGTGCCACTCCCCAAGCCTTTCCATGCATGTGTGCTTCTGTTTCCCCATGATTCACCATGCAGTGTGCTGAAATACTGCCTAATTTATCATCAAGTGAGGGGTGTGTGATCCATGAAAAGCACTGGAAATGTCAAATGCAACATTCCTGTAATCTTCTGGAACCTAAGGCTATGTCTATGTTAAATATTAGATAGGTGCCATCTCACTTGCCTTTTTGTTGCCTACTGAAGATCTTCTCCCAACAAGCTTTTTAGTAGAAATATTTCCCAGGCTGTCTCTGTATTGGATTTGTTTTTAGATGCTTTAATTGTTTTATTGCTTGTTTGTGTACCCTGAATTTTACACTTCTAGTACTATAATAAGTACTAGTAGTAGCAGTAGTACTAGTACTAGTAGTAACAGTACAAGCTCCCATCCAAGCATAGGCACCGACTCCGAGGGGCCAAGGCAGTTTCCCCACCCTGATGTATTTTTTGAGGAAGCCAGGCCCCTTCAATTTTCAGATGGCATTTGGCTCTGCCCCCTGACTCCATGCGATGTCAGGACATTGTGCAAAGTCAAATTGGGCCCCTCAATCAGCTGGAGAAGCTGGTGCCTCTGCATCTGAGCAGTGACTGAACTTGTTTAGCTTCAGCAGGACAGGGACAGTATGAATGCTCAGTCCATATGCTGGCCTAACTTTGTGAAATGAGCTTCACAAAGTGATAGGGATCTGAAACATGTCTCACAAGTCCAAGTACAGCACCGGAAGCACACTTGTGCCAATGAGCTACCCCAGGGATGGAGAACCTGTGGCTCTTCAGATGTTGTTGGACAATAGCTCCCACCATCCCTGAGAGTTGAAGTCCAACTACATCCCGAGTACCAGAGGTTCCCCATTTCTAGTGCTACACAAACATGATTATCTTATCAATTCCTCCTCTTCTTCAGATATCACCATTCCTTTCTTTCTTCCAATAGCCCACAGCTAAACTTACTAGAGAGGACAGCTCATTATCTTTGATCAGAGTCCCCCACCACTGTATGCATAGTCAGCCAACGCTGAAAGTTTTGACTAAAGGGTGGTAAAACCACCCCAGCAGGGGGACTAGCAGGGACCTGCCTCAGATTTCCCATGTTGACATGGCTGCCTGTTCAAATTAAACATATTTCAACATGGCCGCTGGCCAAAAACACTAACCGTGCCAAAGCTAAACACAGAATGCCTGCCTAGTTTCAAACAATCATACCACCAACCCAGTGCTTACCATTCTTCTGTGTTTTGAAATGCAAATTTGTCTTCACTCTGAGGGGAATTCACCAGAAACTATCTAAGACAAGGACAGTCCATGGGGTGCCCCTCAATAATATTGGTGGGCTCCAGTTCCCAGAAGCCCCAGCCAGAATGGCCAATTGTCATGGTTTATGGGAGCTGACAACAACTGGCTGGAATGACCGAGTGCAGAACAAATATTATGTAGCACCTGTAAGTGCCAGTTCTGCAGACTGAAGTGGTCAAGTGGGCACATGTGGGGCAAAGGCTCCTGCAAGTATAAACCAACTTCCTATGTTCCTAATACAATCCAGAGACAGAGACACTGCACAGCTATGTAAGGCTCATCTGTTTCAGCAAAACATAATGTGTGTGGCAGATTGATAAGGCCAGATTTCCCTGAGTCAGTCCTCATTCAAACAGAAGTTGTCAGCCACTGTTTTGTTTTTGTTTACCCTCTGCATCTGTTCTTAATACCAAAAAGCAAAATATGGGATTTATAGTGGGAAGAGGAATGCACTGACAGACCGCTGGTATTTCATTTCAACCACAGGCATTGCTTTCTTGGGGCCATTTTAGGTCCATTCTATCCAGCACAAAGTCATGCAAATTGCTAGTCGTCTCCTGCATGCAGCTGAGACTCTGCTGTCTCCAGCAAATGCTTGTTGGATGGCTGTATACAGATGTTTCAAGCATTGTCCTGCCAAAATCTGTCTTTCGCTTTCTCCAAATTTGCCTTCCTCTGCAAAAGATGATTATGTTTCCTGCTCTTATTTTTCAGGGCATTTTGAGGATTTGGTTAGAATTTCTCCATTTTGTTCTTTTAAAATAAATTTTATTGACATTATCAGGGCTTTTTTTATGGAGGTACTCAAGGGCACACACTACTGGCACCTTTCTTTCCTAGAAGGACTGGACATTATTAACATCTGCTTGATGTTATTGGCATCTATCTGTAGATGCTGGGGATTACACTTATCTATTGCAGATTCAGTTCCCAAAGGTACAGTGGAACCTCGACTTACATACTGCTCTTCTTACGTACAATTCCAATTATGACCTTCATTAGGTGCTTCCACTTATGAACTTTCCTCTAGATATGAACAGAGGCCTTGCCAGCAGCCTGGAGCTCACCCAGCCGGCTGTGGGGCAGTGCTGGCGCCTCCACTGCCAGAGAGAGGGCCCCCATCCCACCCCCGAAGCTGTGGAAGAGGTGCCGCCTGCAAGAGGAACAGCAGGGCGCACTGTAGCCCCAAACCCCGCCGAGAAACTAACCTGAGGAAGTTCAGAGAAGAACCTGGCCTGGCAACAAAAATAGTGACCCTGGCCAAAGTGAATCAGCTCTTTACAGACCTTCACCCCACCCCCAGCTTGTAGCCAGGTAAGCCCACCCACCCTCAGTGCACATAAGAAAAAAAAATGTTATTTTTTTATCTACAATACTGTATTATTTATTTTATAGTACAGTTATTGATTATTGCCTTCATTTTATGGATCTGTTGTCTTGTTAGACAGTAAATCCATGTTAAATTGCTGTTTTAAGGAGTGTTTTTCATCGTCTAGAATGGATCAATTCACTTTTCCATTACTTTCTATGGAAAAATGCACCTCTACTTACGTATGTTTCTAGTTATGACTGGCCCTCCGGAACGGATTATGGTTTTAAGTAGAGGTTCCACTGTATCTAGTTCTCCACTGTGAGAACATGCTGTGGATCTAAATGGGGCTTTGGCCTGATCCAGCAAGGCACTTCATATGGCTTCCAACAGCTGCTCCAAGGAATGCTGACGGAGGACTTAGGAAACTGCCTTTCGCCATTAGACCATCTAGCTCAGGATTGAATACGCATGGGATAATGGGTTGAGAGCACTGTTGCATGCATGCCCTGCTTGTGGGCTCCTGCTTGGCCCACATGGGGTAAAGGTGCTCTTCTAGATGGACCTGGGATCTGTCCCAGCAGCCAGGCTCTTCATATGGGAAGATGCAGTAACAGGGCTCCATAGCGTTGCTCACATCCAAATCCTGGTGAGCAGAAGAGGCAAGGCAAGATGGGACTCAAAGCCAGGTAGCACAGTGCACATGCTACATACCCTTTCAGTTACCTTGCAGCTGAAATATGTGGGGCTTCAGCTGAGCCAGGCTCTGCCCTGAGGATACACGGGGTGGGGTGGGGGGATCCCATTGTGTGCATTTAAGAGGTTTTTACACTAGTTACTATGCCACAATAATTTCGTATGTCATCTACAGGAGATTGCCAAGGAGGCAGCTGGAACATGCTCCCTTTTCAGCCACCCATCCCCCATTTTTTCGGTGTCTCTTCCTGCCCCCCCTGCCCCCCCATGCCTGCCCTGTTCTGTGTTATTAATGGGAGGCAGCTGGTTCCCATTAATGTTGGGGAAAGAGGTCTATTTTAATAATGGTTAAAATTGATGTGTGGGCTGGGAGAATTAGCCATTTGCACCTGGCCAAACTCAAGTATTTTGAAGCTGGGCTAATCATAAACAGGCCATTGTTGTTATTAAGGCTGTGCCGTATAATCTCCGTTTTCCATTTTTGGAGCAGCCCTAGCGATTTCGGTGGGGCGGGAGGGGATTTCTCCCCAACAATGGTTGCACTGTGAGAATATTCACCTCTCCCCTATTCTGTTCAGTCCCATTGCTTCGCCAGCTGTTGCTTCTATAGCAAACCCGGCCACTCTCCAGCCCCTCCAGCTGCATTTCCCTCTCCCTTCTGGGAATTGTCAAGGATCATTTTAGGGAGTTTGCGTGATCTCCTCCAGGTGCGGAAAGAAATGCAGTTATGCATTGCGGACTTACTCCTTGTCTCAGCCATGCACAAGGGAAATGCTTCCCTGATGTTCATGTGATCTGACGTCATGGGAAAGGGGTCACTCCATGCGTGACAATGTGTCCACCCTGCAAGGAGGGAGCCTCATGGGGCCAAAGTCTGGAAGAGCACATTAGACTGTTGCAGCCTTTGAGCATGTGAATGACAAGCTTCTGCTTCATACAGGGTGATACTAGCTCCTTGCAGGCTATATCAATATGTGGGCAGGAGATATCATATGAACACTCCTAAACTTAACAGGACTGCATCAGAAAGCAACAGTGAGGTCTTGTAATAATGTTACTGATGGCAAGTGAAGGCAGTGGCGTAGTGTTGGTTGCTGGTGTCCGGGGCCAGTGCATGCATGCTGGGCAGGGGGAATGCCAGTCCAGCCCTTGCTGCTGACACCAGTGGAGTGACCCCACCAGAGCAAAGTGGCCCACACTGAGTCGCCTGCCCACCTGCGCAAGGGGGAGGCCAACCAGCCACATAACCCTTGGCAGCCGGAGATTAGCACCAGGCTAAGTTGTGCTGGGGGCGCCTGCATAAGGGTGCCAGGTTCATACCCTCTCAAAAATTGTGCACCGAAAGCCATGGCCCCCTTGGCAACCCACACACTACACCCCTGAGTGAAGGCAACTTCAAGAAACAAAGCAAACTTTTCCCCCCAAGGAGTGGCTAAAAGGAAATTGCTGCCAAGGCCATATAACAATTTGCTACATTACTGTATCACCTTTCTTTCATCATGGAACTACTACTACTACTACTACTACTTATTGTTGTTGTTGTTGTTGTTGTTGTTGTTGTTGTTGTTATCTCCAACTATTCACATGTTCTTTCACCTCAGGAGGTGGAATGATGGAAGAATGCAGAACCTTTCCACGGTGTGGGAGGAAATCCTGAACCCAAGAGGCCCAGCAGTTAGTCTTTGACTCTGAAAGGAGCATCTAACAGAGGACAGATGTTTTGCCTTGCACTTGTGGGAACTTGCCTGAATAAATTGGTTGTTGGGAGAAAATAAAATTAAAAGAGGGGAGAAGAATAATGCCACTAAGGCAGGAGAGGGATAAATATACAATGCAGAGTGCAACAATTTTTGCTCACATTTTTCTCTCTCCTGGAAGAATTGCTGCTAGGCTAATGTGAACCCAGAGGAAAACAACTGCCCCAGCTGCAGGAGAAATGAGGCAATTTGTTAGGGAGATGACATTTTTAATGGGAAACACTTGCTGGAGGAGAACAAAAGGGCTTGTTTGGTTGGAAAGGATGCTCTCGAGTCTCCTCTCAAGTACGTGAAAAAGTCATTTCGTTGAGGCCTCAGACCCTGAGCAGCTGACTTTATGAGGCTCCAGATGTTACCCAGGCAGATGTGGAACAAATGGAATGCTCTCCCAAGCAACTGAAAGAGGGGAAGGCAGTGTCTCAGAGTGTCGCTACAGAAAAGGGAGCTTGAAACTGGATCAATCTTTTTGGGACTCAAGTAAATAGACTTAAATTTGTTCCAGTTAATTGGAAGGTGGGAAAATGGCAGTGGACTAGAAACCCACAGCTTTTTAAAATTTGTCACAGAGGAGCTGCTCAAATTTGCACTTCCCTCAAATATATCTGGGGTGCTATTTAAAGGATAGAGCTGGGTATATTTAGATGTCTCATTTTAGAATGGTACCCACCTCATTAATAATAGTGATACAAAGCTGCTGCAATACAGAGTAGGACCAATGGTCCAGCTAACTATGAGCCCGGCTTCGGCTGGGGAGGGTGGGATATGAATAAAATTTTATTTTATTATTATTATTAACTCAGTACTGGCAGTGGTTCTCCAGGATTTCAGACAGGGACCTTCCCAGCCCAACCTAGTACAGTCATACCTTGCCTATTGAACAGCTTAGTTGCCAAACAAATTGGCTCTTGAACGCTGCAAACCTGGAAGTAAGTGTTCTGGTTTGCAAATGTTTCTCGGAAGCCAAACTTCCGACACGGCTTCCGCTTGAATGCAGGAAACTCCTGCAGCCAATCAGAAGCCACGCCTTGGTTTTTGAATGGTTTCAGGAGTCGAACAGACTCTCGGAACGGATTATGTTTGAGAACCAAGGTACCACTGTAATGCCTCTGACTGAAACAGGGACCTTCTGCATGCAAAGCAGGTGCTCTGTTATTAAGTTATTTACTGCTCTTCTCACTGATGGTTTGCTCGTTTTCTGGCGCACACACAAATAATAAGGTGACTTAATAAAAGAGATGCAATTCAAATACAAAGTTTAGCTAAAACTTAAAGAAACAATAAACCACTAAAATAGTACTAAACCAATGGCATTTGTGCTTATCAAAAAATCTGACTCCTACAGTATAAGTATGTTCGTTCTTAAAATTAAACAAAGCAGTGAAAGGTATTAACAGACAAATGCACTGGAGAAGAAAACAGACTTTGCTTGGTGCAAAAAGGCAATTTCTCCTTGGGGAGAGCATCCCAGGGGAATGCTAGGGAGCAAGTTATTGTGTTAACAACATTCAGAAAGCATACATCAGATACTCAGCAGCATTCTTACCATCACGCCTGCAAAGTGATGATTTGCAAGACCTGGTGCAGAATTTCCATGCTTGTTTCAGTTAAAAGCCCAGATGGTGTCACTGTTGTAGATGTCACCTTTGCCTTAACACAAACTCCCAGAGGAAACTGTAGCCGGAGAATATTGGTCCTATGGCTAGAGCCTTGGAGGTAAGTTCACTGTAACCTCGGACAGAACTGCTAACACTGGCTAGGCAGTTGTTGTCTTATCCAATATATAATTGTTGCTTTCCATATCACCTCTGCAACTGTTTGCAAGACCTAAGAAATATTAGTCACATGTGCATTTTCATTCACAGGCACACTGTGTCACAGCAACCCCTAAATTGTGGAATTCCCTCCCCAAAGAGGTGCACTTAACATCTTCATTGTACAACTATTCTTGGTCAAACCTGGATGTTCAGAACAGACAATGTTTTCATGTGAAGGTTTTCATTTATTTTGGATTTTCTGGGTCTTCCTCTCTTATCTATCTATCTCTCTCTCTCTCTCTCTCTCTATCTATCTATCTATCTATCTATCTATCATTATCTGTCTAGTTAGCTAGCTATCATCTATAAAATATCTCTATCTATCTATCTATCTATCTATCTATCTATCTATCTATAAAACAGCCAGTGGGTTTTCTTCAAATTAGTATGGCTGTTTGTTTGTTTTAATAGGTGGGTACTTGCTAACAATGACTCTGACTTCTGAGGTTAACAAACATCTGTATTTAATGTTTAATTGCTTTTTATCCCTGCCATTTTCTGCCTCGTTAAGAAACCCGTTGGTTAGAGAACATCAATAAATGGACAATTGCATCTCAAGCCAAACTCACCATGAAATCCCCTGCTTGTATAATAAACATGAGTCAATGCCTGCTTTTTTGAAGACTCCTATAAATTGTTTATGGCAGCAATGCAAAGTCTCATTGACTTCTTACAGCCCATAAACACTTGTGTTACAATTACTTTTGCTAAATGCACACAAGGAAAAAATAACCCGTTATCCTTGCTTATGAGCATTATCCATCTGTTTGCAAACCAACAAGGCAAATCTGATTTATTGCTAGTTTTTTATTATTATTATTTAAAGTCAAGCACACGTTCGCACTATGCCCACCACAAACACCCATGAGTATTTCTGATGTGGTTAGAGTCCACCATGGAGGCTATAATCAAATCACCACTAAAAATGGTGCCTTTGGCTAGAAGGCTGGAACTCTACCCATAAGGGAGTCACACACATTGCAACCCAGCACATTAGAGGGCAGAAAACATTCAAATTTTAAAAGGGAGGGGCTCCTGACAGATGCGACATCATCACTTAGGAAGCATATCAGTGTTAACCTTGAAATGTGGACCATTGTGGGGAGGACAGGAATTATTATGCAACAATGTATTGGGGATCAGGGTTTACAGATGGCACCTAGTAGCACCTT
Source organism: Podarcis erhardii (assembly GCF_964252035.2). NCBI lineage: Eukaryota > Metazoa > Chordata > Lepidosauria > Squamata > Lacertidae > Podarcis > Podarcis erhardii. The sequence goes on from NC_138503.1 coordinate 24,809,702, forward strand.
CCAGGAAGAAGGCCCCATTGCACCAACTTCTCAGTTGACATGTGTTGGATTAGGAAGAGAGGCACTTTAAAACCTTACAAGTATCCCTTGATGTTTCAGGCAGTTATCCAGTGATGAACATGAATGAATGAATGAACATTATGATTTTTTTATCCCAATATGTCATCATATCCAGTAAGCTGAACCTTTGAATTGTCCCACTGATTGAATGCAAAGATTCAGGATGCTAGTTTTTGACTAACCATCCCATCTCTTGATCAGTCTATCTGCCTGATCTCATAGTACAGCCACAGTGGCTGGAAGGAACTACCAGCCTCTGTTCTCAGTTGGAATTTCCCACACATGGATGGAATTGCCTTTGCAGTTTGGAAATGAGTGACAGGTAGCTAAGAGGAAACTGCCAACACGCCATCTCATCACATGCACTTGTAGAAAAATAAACACAGTTATTGTTAGTAAAGCTTGCAGCTTAGGAAAATTAGATTGGAATGAACACTTACAGTTTGTTGAGTTCAAAGGCTTTATTCACACAGGAACTATTTACAGGATGAGTAGAGATGAGAGAGAAAATAGCAGACATCTTGAGAACAAAATGGTTCAGCTTTTAGAGGTGGCGTTAGCTTAGACAGACAGGCTGCAAAACAAGTGTTGGCAAGATTGCTAGACAAATAGTGCCTTTGTGTGGTTTAAAGTAATACATACATTAAGTACAAACTCAATAGAAGGAAGTGCATTTGCAGTTATGAATACATAAGTTCTAGTGCTTGGGGGGGACCCACTTTTGGAGCACATTTTAAAATTAATCTGCGGATCAGGCTAGATGCTGCATGATTCATGGAATTATCTTACCTTTTGCGTACACACAAACTGTGCACTTATTGAACATTTTAAGCAAATAATTGTACAGGTGTACAGCTTTACCATTTACCACAAGTATGCTGACTGCAAACTCTTTGAATATAATCTGTGAACAATCCTCTAGTTTAGTCCTAAATGTAGCTGTTTCTGAACCCACTTTATACTAGATTAGCAAATAATCTGCTAAAAAGATATGGCAGGAATGATTTGCAGGCCTGATGCATGGTTCCTCTGATCCATTCAAGGCAGAATCTGCCACTACCCAGGCCATAAGGAATGCATTACAGAGCAATACATCAACCTCTGAAAGTCATTGAAAAAGGTTCAGCAGCTGTGAACTCCTAGATTGCAAGAGTCCATTTTAGACCAGCGTCTTGTCTCCAAAAATAAATGATGAGAAAGTGTTACATCTTTTAAAATCAATCAGTCTAATAGTGATTGTTTCAGTTGTCTGAGTTTGCAATCCTAAATGCAGTGAGGTGGCGGGAGTTAGGGACTGAAAGTGATTGATCTGCTTCAATTTCTCACTTTGCCTTGCAAAAGATACAGCAGCTCAAGAATGCAATTCCCATCGACCTCTGGGCTCTCCTTTCCCCCAAAGGTGTCTTTGAGATGGTTTTCTTCATGGTGGCCCTGGGTATTGCAGAGGACTTTGTGTGGTGATCCATATGGGCCACTGGCCAAGATAGGCCCATTTGTGGAGTCGGAGGGTCCTTATTTAGAAGGGTTGTTAGCTTTTCTCTACCTAATGTCTCAGGAGTCTCTTCTTCCCTCTCCCTCCCTCCCTTATTCCCTCTCTCCGTTATTGGCCTACCAGTGGAGTTAGCAGCCCTAGACTGCTTTTTGCTCTTTCTCTCTTCTACATTATTCCTTTTGAGGAAGCCCTGTTCCCCTTAGGGTTTGTCTTCACCGCCTCCTACCTCCCCCTTTGTCTCTCCTCCTGTTTCTTTCTTTGCTTCCATTTTCTCCTTGTCTTCTCTGAGTTCCTTCTCAAATCCTTTCCCTTTCCTCTTTCTACTTCCCGCTGGGACCAAGAACAAATAGTCTGGGATTATCAATGTGCCCAACCACACGTAAACAGAAAATGCCGAAGGGCACATGGCTGTAACAACCATATATTGATAAGAAGAATTTACAATAGAGTGGGCAAAATATTATTACAACTGCAAGGCTTACAAAGAACCATATTACACAAAAATATTATTGTTGTAAGCAGCTGATGACAGGCTTCTGCATGAAGGTTCTGTTTTGAGAAATCTTCAGAGGACAACTGCAGAAAACTTTCCCCCTAAGAAATGGTCAAGCATCCATGCTCCTTAATTAGTTGTTCAGGGAGGTATCCATATGCCACCCAAACACACACAACCTCAAATGTGTTTCAAGGCTCTGATTGGCATTGCCAGAACTGGGAGGACTTCAGGAATGTCTCTCTCTCCAAAGCCATGAGACAAACAAAACTATTTCTGCATGTCCCCTCAGCATCCTATTCCCCCAGCCTTTCATCAAGGAACTTCCAATATACTTGTAAGACATACTCAGGCTTTCAAAAAACGTATTTCAAAAACCACTGCTCTATGTGGATAACCTGAGGCACACCACAATCTGTGGATAGCCTGGCTCTCTGAAGAACCATTTACTTTGGGATGCACTCAACTTGTGTAGTTTCCAGTTGACGAATAGTTCTACCAGTCATTTTAAGCAGCTGAGCTAACTGATGAAATCTCTTTAAGTGTCCAATTGCTTCATGCTAAGGAAGACATTTACATCTCCCTTAGCAAACTTTGAATTCTGCTTTCATAGAATCATATAATTGTACAGCTGGAAGCAACCCGAGGATCATCTAGTGCATCACCCTTGCAATGCAGGAATCTCAACTAAAGCATCCATTACCAGGGCTTTTTTTCAGCAGGAACCTGCAGAAACTCAGTTCTACCCCCCTCTTGCTATACCTCCAAACCACCACCAACTTCAGTTTCTTTGCTGGTAGGTCCTGTCCGCAGGGCTACTGCCAGAATTCCTATCTGCACTAACCCACTAGTGTTCCAGTTATGGCATTCAAACCAGAAGCTTCCTTTTCCAATGTGTCAGTTCTGCCAAGGATTCCCTCTACTGTTTGTTTTGTCAAGAGACACTGGTCGCCTACAAATTCCCACAGCGACTGAATTCCAGTCTTTGTTGTGTCCGAGTCTGTTATGCCCAAACTGATATTATGCATTGTTGAGGTTTCATTATATGGAGGAAGCTGAGGTTGCCTGGCAGCTCCTAACAAGCCTAGATCAATTGACGAGTTAGCTAAGCTTTCATTGGAGGCGCGTGTAGCAAAACCTTTCACTTAGGAGAAATTGAAGGAAAAATCAGTGGGATAGTTGGAGAGATGCCCAGGTCTGATGCACCGCATGCCTTTGTAGACTCTCACAGATGCCCCATCCACATCTGTTGCATAAATTGCCATCAAATAATATTGGGGACAAAATGCTAGCGGAAATAAACCTATCCAAAAAGAAAGACGTGCAAATACCATATGTGTCATGCCCCATTTCTAAATGGTAGACATCAACACATCTGGTTGCATTCTGGTAGGTGGGATTATCTGCCTTCCTATCATTCTTGGCATATTTTCATGGTTAGACTAGAAACATATCTGCGGGAGATTTAAGTTACATCCCCAGCACAAAAATAGGATGCGTCAGACTTGCATTTCTCATTGCTTATTGCTTCTACAGTACCATGCAAAGCTTTTCTGAAACATCTCTTTTCTCTACAGCATTTAAATACCCCGTGGTTGCTGAGAGCCAATGAAGCACTAATCTGCATCTTTTCAAGAAATGGCTGCACACACCCCATTAATACATTCTTTATATTCAGTGAAACAGCTCTCAAAATTCGATAGTAATTTGGGAGCCTGAACATAAATGGCTGCCTGCTGTTATTTCAGTGTCACTTGAAGTTGAGTAACCATCAAGACTAAATAGCAAAGTGTGAATTAAATTCATAGAAGACTTAAGAAATGCATCTCTTCTCAGCTGGATGTGGGTCTGCCAGTAATGACAATAACTTTAATCAATATCATTAAAGAGAGAGAAGGAGAAGGAAGAGGAAAATTACTTTATTAAAGGAGCAGCAAGTGCTTTGGGAACATTTTCTCACATATAAGAAACTGCATGAGCTCATGTTGTGGTAAGGAAGCTACAAACATCTTTGGATAGTGGAGATTGCATTTGCTGCAATCTGAGTTCAGGCCTGGTCATGGGACTGAGTTGGCCACTCCGATGAACAACCTTTATGGAGAATTCCTGTTCCAACGAAAGAAGAGTGGCATACAAAGATGATGGACTTTGTGGAGCTGGCGAAGCTGACGGGAAAAATCCGAAACCAGCGTGATCAAGCATTCTAAAAATGCTGGACTAAATTCACACAATATTTGAAGGACCACTGTAAGCATTTAACAACACTAGCAGGGATGTAAGAAGACTGGCAATGATTATTGTTTCTCCCTTTTTTATATTTATTTAAAGAATGAGACATTTTGAATGAGTGAAGCATAAATTGGAATAGGTATAAATGCTATGAGATAAAGGTCAGCTTGGGAAACCATGAGACGAGAGGGAGGGGAGCCGAAAGGCTCTTAAGGGCTAAAGAAGTAAAATGGATAATGACGATGTGTTTAAATATTATAAAATGGAAAATTAATAAAAATGAAGTTTTTTTAAAAAAATGGAGAACTCCTGTTTCTTGATCTCTCTGTGGCTTTTGATTCCATTCTCTTGGACCAGCTCCATGGAATGGGAATTGGGAGTACAGTGGTTCTGGCCTTACCTATGGGCCTGAGGTCAGAAAGCAGGAATAGGTGAGAGATTTCACTCCTGGCAGTTACATTATGGGATGCTGCAGGGTACTGTTTTATCCCCAGTGCTATTTAATTATCTACCTGAAGTAGCGGCCACGAAATGATCCATGCTAGGGATCATTAGGAAAGGAACTGAAAATGAAACTTGCAGTATTAGAACTTCATTATACAAATCTATGGTGTGGTGACATTTGGAATACAGTTCTGGTTGCCTCACCACAAAACAGATATTATAGCAGTGGGAAAGGCTCAGAAAAGGGGAATCAAAATAATCAAGGGGATGGAAAGACTCCTTTATGAAGAAAGGTTTCAACTTTGGGGACTTTTTCTTTTGGATTAAAAAAAAGACAAGTGGTAACACGATAGCCCTCAGCACCTTGGGACCAGCTTACTTGCAAGATCACTTCACCTCGTTGTGCCCATTTGACTACTTCAGTCTGTGGAACCAGCATTGTTAGCAGGCACCACAGAAATGTGTATAAATTGCTCTATGGATGGAACAATCTGTCAGATAGCATAAGACCCTGGGAGTATCACAGCTTCTGATCTTTGCTGGCACAGTGTTCAAACAGGAGCACCATCTGAATCACAGATGGTGCGGATTAATATTGCAAACAGTTGCAAAGCCAGCAGGAATGACACACCCTGCCTTGGTAGCCACTTTCTCTGTTGGGCTTCCTAAAAGACAGTGGTGGCAGATGTCCATTTGGATTGGTAGGGCAGAAGTCAGGGAGCTTAATAGTAGGGGGAGCCAGAGCCAATGGCAGGCAGAACAGACAAATTCAAGTTTCCACCTGCTCTCCTCGCTGCTTTCTACAAAGACAACCAAGAAACTAAGCAGGAGGAAGGAGGCAGACAATGTCACCCCTTGGGCCAGTTGAATTAAGGCAGGCAGGTCAAAAAGTTGGCTAGGGGCAGATGATGGTGGAGCAATGCCCCATTCACCTTAAAGAACCAGTGTCTACTGCTAAAAGATAAAGTGAGAGCAAGGCATGTGGACCAAGGCAATGGCAATAGGTGGAATAAGGATAGTTAAAAAGAAAATACTGTATCAAAATAGTGTTGGCAGAAGAATGGCTGCAGAACATATCGCAAGGGACCAACTGGACCAGGTCAATGGCCCATCTAGTCCAGGATCCTGTTCTCACAGCAAGCGCCCATCCAGTTGCCCCAATGGGGAATCCTCAAGCAAGATGTGAGCATGAGAGCATTCTCCCCTCTTGCTGTTTCCAGCAAAAGGAATTCAGGACCATTGATGCCTCTGACGGTGAAGAAAGAGCACAGCCATCATGAGTAATAGCCACTGATAACAGTGGGGACTATATTCAGTGCCGGATTTATGTATAGCCTAAGTAGGCTGAAGCCTAGGTCCTCTAAATCTAGGGGGCCTCACCAGCCAGCCTGCTCCCCAGTGGGCAGTCTCCCCTCTGATTCGCTTTCTCCACTGCTGCAGGAGTTTCCATGACCCTGCCCATTCAGGGTGGCTGGGGGAAATTCAGGGGTGGCACGTTGGAACAGTTGGAGGGAACATGCTTGAAAAGGGTCAGGAAAGAGTGTGAATCGATAGGATGCAGTGCCTTCCCAGTGCTCCAACATCCCTCCCTGCTTACCTTGCACAAACTCAGGAGAAAGGTATACCAGCTGAGAAGCAGCAAAATTTCCCCCCATAGATTTCCCTTCCATTGTTCCCAAGAGAGCTCCTCCTTAATATCTTGCTGTGGTGGAAAGAGACCAAAGTGACATCACCTTGCTGCTATTTCTCCACTAGGGAAAAATTTGCTGATTTTGGTTTTTCTTTTCTCTTTCTCTTTTTCCTTTTTGGTCTTATGTTCAGTTCCACAAATTTCTGCATCTGCGTGCATTCCCCTCCCCCCTTAAATTCAACAACATTTTAGTGTATGGTTCTCCTATTAGGCACATTTTGTGTGCAGCTTTTGCCTTATGCACACATCTTTACAAGAACATTTAATTAAATTGTGCATGTTATCTTCCCTAATATATCAGAAAGTGTGAATTAGGTAGTGTATCTTTAAAATCCAAAGTCAACCAATCTTTTCATTTAATTCAGTGGGCTCATTCCCACATAGGAATGCATTTATTGATTTGCGCTATCTGATGTAAGGCCTGCCAATTTCTTTTAAGCATACACTGTGCGCTTTTCAAATTTCCAGTGTATGCTGAATGGAAAAATGACAAAAATGGAATAGATTGTATTATCAGGGAGAATATATATATATATATATGAAAGAACACTTCACTCACTGTCTATGTCCCCCACCCCCTCCAAGAAAGCGTTTTAAAGATGTCTTTGGCTAGTACAAATGGAAGGCAGGGGTGTGAAAGCAAAAACTGTCACCCTGCTTTGCCGTCACTCACGCCCCCACGCTGAGACACAAATGGAAGCAAAATTTACGAGGGTGTGAAACTCTTTGCTCTTCAAATGTCGTTGCAGAAGCTGCTCCCGCCAACGTGTCAGAGATGGAGCAGAGTCAAGAGTATGGAATATTTGGCAACCGGAGGGCAAAATCTGGGCAGAAGCTAGAAGTCACTGTGCAGTATACTCTGAAAAGACGAAATAAATGTGCTGTCAAAAGGTTGGCGAAATCCAGATTGGTGCTGGGGAGCACAGCAGGGAGCATCAGAGTGGCACAAATCCACGTACCTCTTTTTCTTTAGGGAGCCAGTGTGGTGTAGTCGTTAAGAGCGGTGGACTCGTAATCTGGTGAACCAAGTTCGATTCCCCGCTCCTCCACATGCAGCTGCTGGGTGACCTTGGGCTAGTCACACTTCTCTGAAGTCTCTCAGCCTCACTCAACTCACAGAGTGTTTGTTGTGGGGGAGGAAGGGAAAGGGAGATTGTTAACTGCTTTGGGACTCCTTCGGGTAGTGATAAAGCAGGATATCAAATACAAACTCCTCCTCCTCCTCCTGCTCTTCTTCTTCTTCTTCTTCTTCTTCTTCTTCTTCTAGCTGATTATTTGCATTTTATGAGGTGTTCCACTAAGGGTTTCATTATTAGATGCATCCCAATTTTACATTTTGCACCATTTATTTTTTATTTTTAAAGGGAAGTGGGTGGCACTGTGGGTTAAACCACAGAGCCTAGGGCTTGCCGATCGGAAGGTTGGCGGTTCGAATCCCCGCGACCGGGTGAGCTCCCATTGCTCGGTCCCTGCTCCTGCCAACCTAGCATTTCGAAAGCACGTCAAAGTGCAAGTAGATAAATAGGTACCACTCCAGCGGGAAGGTAAACAGCATTTCCGTGCACTGCTCTGGTTCACCAGAAGTGGCTTAGTCACGCTGGCCACATGACCCGGAAGCTGTACGCCGGCTCCCTCGGCCAATAAATCGAGATGAGCACCACAACCCCAGAGTCGTCTGCTTTGAAGACACTCGAACTCAGGACACAAGGGAGAAACATGCTGAGAGGAAGGCACGCTTGGCAAATCCACACCACGATCAACTCCCACCCGAAAACCAATGTGCCTACTGTGGAAGGACGTGTGGATCCAGAATTGGCTTCTTACAGTCACTTATGGACTCATTGTTAAAACTGTGTTTATGGAAGACAATTTTACTCGGCTACAAGTGATCGCCAAAGAAGAAGAAGAAGTCAGGTAGAACCTAATTGTCCCTTTCTGTTACCTACTTCCTGCTCAACAGCAATACCGTTTTTGGCCTTTTGCAACAGCAGCGCTGTAGTGCAAGAGAAATCAGATGAACATCTCTGTCCTCTAGCAAGTCAGCAAAGTCAAGCAGAAAGTGAAGTGTTTGGATCCTGCTTCTAGAACACCTCTGGAAAACCCTCACTTTCTGACACTGAGTTTGAAAATAAAATATGAATTGGATGCAGCCCAAAATCTCCTGTGACACTGCTGTATATTTAACAGTTGTGCAGACATATTTCATTTGGAAAGGACTTAAAAACTGCCACATTAGCCCACTTTTTCATCCTCCCCTATCCATTATCTCTAATTGCCGACATAAAATCCAAGTAATAAGTGAGTTTACATATTCAGCTAAAATGATGTGCCTAATTATACACACATGTGTAACCAAGATACCAAAGAATCCTGAGTTACCATAAAGATGATTATTGTCAACCTTTATACAATAACCAAATTAAAATGGAAGCCTGGGTCATTTTCCAAATGAGGAAACTCGTAAGCCAGCTTTGATTGGCTCTGTCAAACCAACAAACAAAACAGATTTACATGGCTGGATAATTATCAGCTTTATTAACATCATTAGCCTCTTCTTCCTTCCCACCAAAAAATCCACTGTGGCAAGAAATATGAAAATTAATTGGCCATGCATTATCACAATTTAGTGTGACTGTGCTTACCTGGGCCATTTCGGTTCAGCAGTTCATTGTGGAATCGGTATTGTTCCTGCATGCACATTTTTGTCAGTATCCATGCTACATTTTCCTCATCAAAATACTTCTGATAATTTTCCCACATTTAATCCAGATTTCTTCAGTTTTTTAAAACATATACTTTTCAGATTTTCTGTGAAGATGGTAAATGTGCATCAAATGGGATTCTCAAGGATCCCTGCAGACTGGAGATGGGCAAATGTCATTCAAAAAGCAGGGAATGAAGACTTAAAGGTAAAGGTAAAGGGACCCCTGGCCATTAGGTCCAGTCGTGGCCGACTCTGGAGTTGCGGCGCTCATCTCGCTTTATTGGCCAAGGGAGCCGGCGTACAGCTTCCGGGTCATGTGGCCAGCATGACTAAGCCACTTCTGGCGAACCAGCAGCACACAGAAACACTGTTTACCTTCCCGGCGGGGTGGTACCTATTTCTCTACTTGCACTTTGACATGCTTTCAAACTGCTAGGTTGGCAGGAAGAAGAAGACTTAGGTAACTACCAATTGGTCAATTTGATGCTGATACCAGGAAAGATCCTAAACAGATAATTAAACAGTTTGTGAACACTTAAAAAAGGATGCTATCGTCACTAAATCCTGGCATGGGTTTCTCAAAACCAGATGAATCTCCAGATGAATCTCTTTTTTTATAGACTTACAAGCTTGGTGGATCATGGGAATGCTGTGGACATAGTGTATCTTGATTTCAGTAGGCTTTTGACAAAGTCCCCCATTTTATTCTTATGGAGAAGCTGGTAAAATATGGGCTGGTCAAAGTAACTGTTAGATGGATTTGTAGACAGTTGACTGACCAAACCCAAAGAGTGCTCACAAATGATTCCTCATCATCCTGGGAAAAAATGACAAGTGGGATGCTGCAGGGTTCTGTCCTGGGCCTGTTGTTGCTCACTATCTTTGTAAATAACTTGGATTAAAGAATTGAGGGGGTGCTCACCAAATTTGCAGATGACACCAAACTAGGAGGGACAGCTTATGCCACAGAAGACAGAAGTAGGATTCAAGACAACCTTAACAGACTGGAGAACTGGGCCCAAATTAGCAAAATGAATTCCAGCAAGGACAAATGCGAGGCTCTACACATAGGCAGGAATAACCACTCCACAAATATAAGATGGTGGACATCTGGCTTGCCAGTAGCCAATGCTATGTGAGAAGGCTCTAGGGGTCTTAGTAGACCACAAGCTAAATATGAATCAACAGTGTGATGCAGCAGCAAAAAAGCTAGCGCTGTTCTAGGCTGCATCAACAGAAATACAGTGTGAAGGGAGTAATAGTACTGTTCTATTTTGTGTTGATCAGACCTCCAGCTGGAGTCCTGTGTCCTGTTCTGGGTGACACAATTCAGAAGGATATTGACAAGCTGGAACGTGTGCAAAGGAGGACAACCAAGATTATCAAAGTACTAGAAACCATGTTGTTCTCTTCCACATGTACACAAGGGTGAAGCCCCGTTTTAAGCAACAGGGTCTTTCTGCTTTTCTACGTGGCGTAACTAAGGGAGGCAGGGGGCAGTTGCCGCACCCCCATTCAATAAAAAACCAATACAAACAATACAAATTTGAGGTTCTGTTCCCCTCCCCCCACCCAAAAAAAAATATTGGCTACGCCCATGTTTCTCTAGAAGGCAGATATTATTATAAGCCGTGAAAATGCAAGTTGTAATATTAAAGAAGGAGGGATAAATTAATCTGAAATGTTAATGCTTTCTGGCTCAGCCTCTGTTTGAAGCACAAAAGATCTTGCATTCTTGTTGTGACCAAGGGAATTTGAAGCATTACATCAAGGGCGGCAGGAGGGAATGTTGCTTTGCATGGTTCATAATGAAACTTTCCTGACACTTTAATATGCAACCTGATGCCTGCTTGGTGCTATTTGCATACCAAGTGAGGTATTCTTCACTCTAATTGCCTGTACTTTCTGTCTTTTAAAAATTTTAAGCACACCCTTTCTCCTTCCACTCCTTCTCCGTCTTTTGGACAAGTCTGAAGTGATGCACTGAATGACAATCCAGCATTTTTTCTTAGCACTGTTGCTGCAGCAACAACATTCTTTTCATGTGGCAGCCCCTGTACTTTGGACCTCCCTGCCTGTTGATATTGGATGGAATACCAGTTTGCATGCAGTTGCGTGTCGAGGTCCCCAGGTCCACCCCAATAATTCACACATCACACAGAAATTTTTGTTTAAGATTTTTGGCATAATTTTGGCCACAACTTTATTAAAATACAAATTTGTGAGTGGTTGTGTAGGCATTGGTTGCGACTATCTGCCCCCACCATGGGGGACAGACTGACATTCCGCACGATGCGAAAGTCAGAATGGGGGAATACACTTGGGGGTTACGCGGAGCAGGGAACCTGCCCTCACCCCAAATGCAACCAGGAGCTCATTGCTATGGCCCGAGCTCCCTTGACAGAGTGGACAAGCAATAGTTAGCTCCCAATCCCTTTAACAGAATCCCTTGCAGCAGCAGCATTAGAGGGGCAGGCACAGCCAATCCATGCCCCTCAACCAACCAAACCATAAACCAATGCCTAACCGCAAACCTTACAAGTTGTGATGAATTGCTACGCAGTAGGCAAAAACCAAATGGCCCCAGCCAATCAGCCAGATGGACAAAATTCCTACCAGGCCCCCGCTCCAAAGCAGACGACCCCATGACAGGCATAGCAAGGTCAAAGCGAACAACCCTATTCTAGGGAGGGGGGACGGGCAATCCGATGCACGGGCAAAAAGAGGAAGCCCTAGCCTCGTGCAAGGAGTTTTACTATTTCTGGCTGTCAATCAATAAATGGCAACATTAACTTCTTCCCAACAACAAGGGAAGCCCCAATCGCATCAGTGGCCAATGATCAATTAGCCCGCCCCCCAACTTTGGAGTGTCCTGGCGGCCCCCACCGCAACACATGCTCTCCATGAAGGAGAACACGCTTTCTCTGAGCAGTGAAGTTTCAGGTGTGCCCTAGATTAGTTTCCTTCATATGAGGAGACTTACTGGAACTTTGCAATATTTGTATTTCCTTACAAATATGCAGGTTTGAGCACTAGTGGAGGTTCATGGTGTTAAATGCTCCAACAGATGTTTCACAAATCAGAGCTTCCCATCAGATTTCTAGTGGAACTGCCAGCACTATCAGAGACCAACTCATCCTCCAAGTGTCTCTATTTTCCAGGGACAATCCTGGACTTACAGAAGCCATCCTGGTCCCACTTTTCCTTAGGTCATCCCTATTTACATCAGAGGAATATTGGAGGGTATTCAGTATTGGACTCCTGAGCCAAGAAGATAAGTAACTATACAACCTTTAAAAGACATCTGAATATAGTTTTATTATTTTTTTATACATGTTGGAAGCTGCCCAGAGTGGCTGGCGCAACCCAGTCAGATGGACAGGGTATAAATAATAAAATGATGATGATGATGATGATGATGATGATGATGATGATGATGATAGAGGAATAAAACATCCCTATTTTCATCAGAGAAATGTTGGAAGGTAAGCCTTCTGTGCCTTTTTCCCAGTTCCATCTCAGTCTGCCTTTCTCTAAATCTACTGTTTCTCCACAAAATAGCCTGATGCCATAATATCCTGCAGGGAGGAAGATCCCAAATGGTTCCTTTATCTGGGAAGAGTCACCACCAGCCATGGGTTCCTATGGCAACAAGTCACCCATACTTGGCCAGCTACTTTATCTAACTAAAACAGACTTGCTGGGCAAGTTTGACCATATAAGCAGACCTTCTGTATTGTTTAGAGCCCCAACCAATCATTGAGTTGGAAAAAATATTGAGGTCATCCAGTCCCATAACAATAATTTGATTCATGCTTTTTGGCCCTGCTGCCATGAAATCTTTTGATGAAGTGCAAATAAAAATATTCTGCATAAGTGAATAATACATACTCAGTATTTGTGTGTGTGTGTGTGTGTGTGTGTGTGTGTGTACACATATACAGATTTCTGCTTAGATGCAAAGACTGCTGAGCATATATATGACTAGAGATTCACTAGACAACACCTTATTAGATGTTACTACAGCATTTTTTGCTTCAAAAAAGTGGTTAAAGTTGTTAGTCACTGGGAAGGATGACACAACCCAAGAGTTTACTGGAGTGAGTTTCATCCTCCCCACAGTCACTGTCTGATTTTGGACTGCATGACTGAGGATAGGATTAACCACAAACATGCAATGGTGTAGTGATCTATGGTTAAAGACCTGTTACTGTTTCTGCAGCAGGGTCCCAGTCTCTAGTGTCCTAGGGCTAACCAATCAGCATGAAAGGAAGCTTCTTAGCCAATAAGAAGCCTTCTCACCCTTTGTGCTGAATGGAACCAATCAGAGTGAAGGGAGGTGAGTCAGCCACTGGGGATTGGCTCCTAGAGTCACTCTGGAGAAGGTACACAGGAAAAACAAAGCTAAGCTAAGCATTTAGGGACACTGAATAATTTTAGGATGAGCATGTTTGCAGAAGTGTAATGGCAAATTCAGAAGTTTGCTTTTACTTAAGTGCCTAAGTTGTAGTTAATACAGTGGATGTCGTTTATCCCATAACCTGTGTCTAGCCTCTTTTTTTTTTCCAATCTCCTAAACCGAAGGTTAAGTGGTTGTAACACATTCCACAGTGACAAGCATGCTACCCAAATTGGAAAAAACAACAACAACAGATCTGGCCCACTATCAAAATAAGACTTTGTCAGGACCCCATTGAAGCAATGCAATTTTTTGAATGCCAAATTTTCAGTGAGCTTCAGTGAGCTGTGTCCTGGAAAGAAAAACAGCAACAACCAAAGAGGAATTTCCTTTGCAGAAATTCTGCCTGGAACAAGAAAGACATATCTTGAAAACGTGTTTTTTTCTTGGCAGAATCTGAAAATCAATGGCATCTTTTAAAAGAGAAAGATGTGGAGATAGAGAGAATGTATAATTGGCTGAGGATAACTTTCCTGAGCTTCTCAGTACTGCTCCTCTGGCTACCATGTGCAGCAAAAGGAAAGCATATAGATTAGGCACAGAAAAGGTCAGAGATCTCCCAAGGCAGCCTCCATAAAGCGGAAATTGAATAATGCAGACAAGAATTCCCATCATGCTCCCTTACTTGGTGAAGGATGTGGGGAAGGCCAGTCTCCTCCCTCACAACTAGGATGGTCTTGTGAGAGAAACACGGCTCTTCTGCATGCTGATTTTGAGGACAGCAGAACATCAGAGACATTCAGGAAGATGGCTCCCTGCAGAATCACCATGGCTATGTGGGTGCCCTGGGAGTTGTCTTCACTAGCTTGTGTTCACAAGATATCAGGGATGGGGAGCCTGTAGCCCTCCTGTCTGTTTATTTATCAAAAAATATTTACACACATATAATATTTACATATGGAAGTGAGAGCTGGACCATAGTTGATCGCTGAAGAATTGATGCTTTTGAATTATGGTGCTGGAGGAGACTCTTGGGAGTCTCATGGACTGCAAGAAGATCAAACCTCTCCATTCTGAAGGAAATCAGCCCTGAGTGCTCACTGGAAGGACAGATCCTGAAGCTGAGACTCCAGTACTTTGGCCACCTCATGAGAAGAGAAGACTCCCTGGAAAAGACCCTGATGTTGGGAAAGATGGAGGGCACAAGAAGGGGACAACAGAGGACGAGATGGTTGGACAGTGTTCTCGAAGCTACAAACATGAGCCTGACCAAACTGCGGGAGGCAGTGGAAGACAGGAGTGCCTGGCGTGCTCTGGTCCATGGGGTCACGAAGAGTCGGACATGACTAAACGACTAAACAACAACAACAATATTTACCTATTGTTTATATTCCCCTGGTGACAAAAGGTTGCAGCATTTGGGACTTTTTCTGATTTGAGAAAAGGCAAGTAAGCAGCGACATGATAGACGTGTATACAATTATGCATGTCATGGAGAAAGTGGAGAGAGAGAAGTTTTTCTTCCACCTTCATAACACCAGAACTTGCAGTCATTTAGTGATGCTAAATGTTGCATGACTCAAAACAGATAAAATAAAGGACTTCTTCACACAGCACATTGTTAAACTTGTCCCCTCAGGAGGCAGCTATGGCCACCAGCTTGGATGGCTTAAAAAGAGAAAATCATGGAGGAGATAGGCTATCAATGGTTACTAGCAATGATGGCTACATTATACCTCCACAGATGGAGGTAGCAATACTTCTGGTAAGGTAAAGGACCCCTGGACGGTTAAGTCCAGTCAAAGGCGACCATGAGGTGTTGCGCTCATCTAGCATTCCAGGTCATGTGGCCAGCATGACTAAACCACTTCTGGTGCAATGGGACACTGTGACAGAAGCCAGAGTACATGGAAACGCCGTTTACCTTCCCGCTGCAGTGGTACCTATTTATCTACTTGCACTGGTGTGCTTTTGAACTGCTAGGTTAGCAGGAGCTGGGATAAAGCTGACCATCCGATCGGCAAGCCCAAGAAGCTCAGTAGTTTAGGCTACAGCGCCACCCGTGTCCACTTCCGAATACCCATAGCTAAGAACTGCAGGAGGAGTGAGTGCTCTTGTGGGTGCTTGAGGGTGTGATGGCCTGGGAATCCGATTCAGAGGCTGAACCAGAGGAACCCCAGCCTGCACAAGAGTCCCCGCCTCCAGGGCTGGCTGAGCTGGGGCAGGGCCTTGGTTCTGAATTGCCTGCACCTGTGCCGGATCCTCAGGAGCAGGCACCAGGTGATTCCACTCTAGCTCCAGAGGTGATTAAGGACACAGTGCCTACAGGTGCACCTCTCCCGGCCCTGCCAGAGGAAGGTAAGTCTCCCCCTGGGTCCAGTAACTCCCCAGCCTCTCCTGAACTGCAAAGGCTTAGGGCAGAGAGGCGGAGGGAACTGGTTTCTCCCAGGAGGAGTGCTCGCCTTAAGGCCAGGAGAGGCGCGTCTCCTGGGGGCCGGGGACGCCCCTGGCCTCAGAGAAGATAAAGGCCAGTCAGCCCGGTCCCAGGTTGTGGGAGCAACGTCGTTGAGTACCTGCTCTTGCCCGGACCCAGACCTGACCTTCCACTGATCCTGCCCCCGCCCAGCTTCCTGCTTCAGACCTCGCCTCGCTCCTTGTGAACTGTTTCCAGACCAGTGACCCAGGACCGGACTTTGACTACGCCAACGGTAACCTTCCCCCCGGGACCAGCACAGTGGGTTTCTTGAGTGGTCACTGTGAGTGACCACTGGATACTGGACTTGATGAGACCTGACTCAGGAGGCTTTCCCTATGTATGTTCTAATTGATTAAAGAAAATCAAAGCAATTTACAACAATCATACCTAAGACCATACTATAAAAAAACTTCCCAAAAATGTTAAAATTCAGCTATTGTGGAATTACCTGCATAAACAGGATGGAATAGAAAGGTTTTCAGCAAGTGTTTAAAGTTGAAGCAGAAGGTGCCTACTATTTCTATCAGTAGAGTGTTCTGTTACACAGGGCTGGTAACACTATAGAGTCAGATTCTTGTTGTTGTCAGATGAGCTTCACCAACTTGGGATTATCAACAGTGTTCCTGCAGATTATCTCATTGACAAACGGTCAAGCAGTCCCTGAGACCTAAGTTATTCAGGGCTTTGCAAATTAATACAAGGACCTCGCTGGGCTTTGAAGCACCAGTCAGCATCATCATGATGGGGGTCAGAGGCCAGCAACATGTGGAAAACCAAATATAGTGCTGGGAGGAGAAATCTGATTTGATTCTCAGTTAAAGGTGAATCTATCAAATTTGCAATTTCTGAAACAAGATGCAAACCAAAACACAGCTATCCTTCAATATCTTACATTTTGTCATGCAGTTCTCCCAGCAAGCAGTGTCTGGAAAAATGCATAATTGGGAGGGAAAGGTAAAGGAACCCCTGACCGTTAAGTCAGGGGAAAAGTGTGCATTAAAAAGAATGTATTAGTGAAAGCAACATACAAAAAAAATGTATCACATCGGGGGATATTGCTTGAAAAAAATGTGCACATTAGTCAAAAGGGCATACAAATTTAGGCTTATTTGGAAGAATTCACTTAAATGCTGGTGAATTGCTGCCAAAATGTGGAGAACTGAATTTAAGATTAGAAATGAGGTAAATGAAATGGACAGGTCCTTCCATCCCCAGCTACAGATTCCACACCCCCTGCTTTGCATTCTCTCTCTCTCTCTCCTGCCTCCTGTCAAAGGGAGCCTTGGCAGTCACTTTTTGCTTTCCGCAGTTGCTAAATGTGTCTCACCATGCCTGTAAGCACCCATCATCTTTAGAAAGGAATTAATTAACGTACAACTGCTTTTTCCGAAGATGGAGTGGGGGGCAGAATAATAAAGGAAGCGCATTAATCAGTTCAACAAGATGGCAGTGGGGAGGGAAAGAGACCCTTGTAAAGAAAGATGCAAAAGTGGGGCCAACCTGGATGACTCTTTTCCTCCATGGGCAATCTTGCTAGGTTCTGTAATGAGTAGGATTGGCAACTTCTTTATTTTTGCAGCCACTCCAAAATATTGATAGTGTGGAGCATAGACTCTGGTATAGGCATCCTAATAACGTTGTTGTTGTTACAGTTACAGTTACAGTTACCGCCATTGTCATTATAACAATAATTTCATGTGTTTCATTTATAAATCATTTCCCATGAGGCACCCTGGAATGATTTGGAAAATAATAGCAGGTATAAAACAGTTGTAAAACTTTTTATTTGGATAAGCCTCTGTATATATGTAAGATTGTTGTCATGTGCTTTAATCTGTTTTTTAGTTTATCATTGACTCATTAATTTCTGACTGTTTTAAATAGTCGTAACAATTTTTACTGATACTTTTATCACTTTGTTCTTTTTTTTTTTTTTTTTGTAAACTGCTTTGGGTTGCTTATTTTTTACAGTTAAATCATATATACATTTTGAGTAGCCAAACTTAATTCTTACATGCAAACACAAATGGCAAAACTTGGCAGCTGTTTCATCAGAGGAAAAGCAGCTTCTGAAAGGGATTATCTGAAGCAGGGAAGCAACAGCAGGGAGGGATGCTTAGTTTAGCCACAGCTATTTTTCTTTTCCAACCCCTTCGCTCCCTCCACTGAACTTATTCTTGGGAGATCTTAAGTTGAGCCAGAGATTCTAGAATACAATTCCTCATGGTTCCCTGTAAAAAGAGCCAATTCCTTCAAAAACTATTATTATTATTATTATTATTATTATTATTATTATTATTATTATCATTACTCTTTGCCAGAAGGTCCCAGGGTAGGTTACAGCAACATAAAATACAGTATTAACAACCGTTTAAAATGAATTGCAATTGCAACTAGATTGCATTAAAATATGGCCAAAAATGGACATTTCTTTTTCTTTACACTTCGCTGCTCAATACAAGGTGAAGGAAAGAAAAAGGGGAAGAAAGATACGTGAAATGCGAGGCCTATCTGATGAGCACAAGTTGACAAACTAGCACCTAGCAAGCTACAATTGCTGGCACTTGGACACCCACTATTTGTATTCCTCAACAAGTCTTGATTCATTGTGCCAAGCAGCACAACCTGAATATTTACGTCTGGAGTCAGAAGTCCCCAAAGCCAGTGTCAGATTTATGTATAGGCTAAGGAGGCTGAAGCCTAGGGCCTCTAAATCTAGGGGGCCTCACCAGCCTGCCTGCTCCCCAGTGCCGCAGCCTCTCCTCTCCCAGAATTGTAAACCCAAGACTTCATGCAAGGACAGAGCAACTCAGGCCCACCAATTATTAGACTCAGGTCTAGCCAGTGGGGTCCAATTTGAAGCAGTGGGGCGCAACTTGATTTATTTATTTTTTTTGTAGGGCCCAAGTTCGCAGCCAAAGTCTGCAAAATCTTATAGATATAAATAAAATCCATCTAGATTGCCCTGGTGCAGGGGCCCCATTAGGACCCCTATTGCTGAAAGCAGGTAACCAGCAGGGAATGCTTCAGCTCAGCCTTTGCACTGTTGACTGAACACTCCCTGCTGTGCAGATAATGGAGAAAGCTCATAAATTGTATCCCTTCTGGAATCCTGGCCAACTCTATTACGCTGGTGTAAAGCCTGGTGCACCAGAAGCACAGAATAGCAGCAAAAAATCCGCTCATACGTCAGCAACTGGTAAGACTTGTCAACCAGTTCTTCCAAAGTCTTCCTAAACTATAATGCTCCAAAATACAGGCCAAAAGAGAGCAGGTCTGGGAAGAGTGAGGCATACAATGGGCACCACCAGTAAAAAGACCCTGCTCTGTGTAACTCCTGCCCTGTCATTTGATAGAGTGCCCACTTGCCCTCCTTCTTGACATGGAATGCTCTCTATTGGAGTCTCCAGGTCCAGCACAAAGACCATAAGAAGGGAGAACAGGCACCTTGAAGTTCTCAACAGCTGTTAATCAAGCAAGCAAGCACACAGGTCACCTTTGTCACCGTCAGGACACCTATGTCCTGGCCAGTAACCAAAATTATATTATCAACATATACAAGCAGAAAAGTTATTTTCCTTCATTTGCAAGGAATTGTATGAAACCAAGTGGCACTAATAAAGAAAAGTTCCAGGGTGGCAACAGAAAGCAAACTAAAAATGCTTTTGCAGTTCATCAAAACTATCCAACAGTATCAAGTTATAGGAAAACTGGTGCTATTAACAGTAATCCTTCTAGTTGGTTAATTGGTTCGGCAACTTCCATGCACATGACGTGTGATGCTAATTATTCCCCCCAAGAGTTAAATGATAACTAATCAGAGGCAACTACAGGAGAGCTATGAGATTCAGGTGAGGCCCAGATGCCTTGTCAATCCCAGCAGGTATATAAGAGGACGACCCGGCCTGCCCAGGCCTGCGGCCTGCAGCCTGCCCAGGCTCTCCAAACCAATATTTTTTATAGCTACACCTACTTTTGTTGTTGTTTTTTGTTTTTAGTGGTGTAACTTGAAAAGGGGGAGTATTAGTCACCCAGTCTTGATGAGTGAAAGCAAAATATCTCTCTCTCTCTCTCTCTCTCTCTCTCTCTCTCTCTCTCTCTCTCCAGACTAGAATCTAATCTGGCCAGACTTTCTGGAGTATGCAGTAAACTTGCACGGTGCAATTTATGATGATGGGTCTGGCAAAATTTTGTGCTGACAATACATAATTGTAACTTCCATGCTCTGAACAGCTGCTTAGAAGGGTGGGATGCATGTGTGCGTGAGAGGGGAGAGGGAGGAACCTTCAGGACTCTTGCTTTCATTTCCTTTTTACTTTATTTGTTGAGGACACTGCCTGTTATTTTTTTTAAAAAAGCCACATATTTGCATTTCATGTGTTTCTGTTTTTCATATAGTGATGGTTTCTGGATTTTTAGATCAGATTAGTAGTAATGATAATATGTTTGGGATGATCTGCATCCAACTCACTCAACCATGCCCATTAATTTCAATGGGTATTTATGCATTTTCTCTATTCATTTTCTATCCTCTATTTACTTCCAAAGAAGCCCAGGGCAGCAAACATGGTCAGCTGGGATGGACCAGCTGAGATGGAAACAACTAATGGAGAGAAAGAGCCAAATGGAGTGAGTCTCTCAGCAGAGCTGGCTGGGTGTTCCTGTCTCCCTTTTCTTCCTCTGCTGCAGACTGATGAAATTGATGCTGGGCAGCTGAGGAAGGAGGATCCCAATTGT
This sequence comes from Podarcis erhardii, assembly GCF_964252035.2. NCBI lineage: Eukaryota > Metazoa > Chordata > Lepidosauria > Squamata > Lacertidae > Podarcis > Podarcis erhardii. The sequence continues at coordinate 24,830,426 of NC_138503.1, forward strand.
GATGATCTCTCAGAAGAGCTGATGGAGTGGCCCTGCTTCCCAACTCTCCCTCGGCTGTATCCTGATACATATTGTGGTTGAGGTGCTCCAAAATATTCAGCTTGTTTTTCTAAAGCACTAATTCACAAATTGTGTGCTGGAGGCATACAGGCATGCCATGAGACAACTATAGGTGACAAATGATTAAAGATGCCTATGAGCATCTTTACCCACTTGTACTAACCATGGTGGCTGTCAGAGACAGCACACCCCAGAATATCAGTTCCTGGGAATTAGAAGAGAGGGAGAGTCTGCAGTCTCCATACCTGATCAGACCTGATTTGCCTGATCCAGCAGATAATTTTTTTACTTTTGTAGGATCAGCAAGTGGTTAATGCTTAGGAAGTAGATATTTTCCATTACTGTCCCTCCAGGACCTTTATCAAGCCTTCCACCACCACCAAGAGTCAGGAGCTGCAAATTGTCAACTGACTGGCTTGAGGAGAGACCCCACCAGCAAAGATGCTGTCTAGCCCTAGTTGTTAGGTAGCACATGTCAGGCTGCTGCATTTTCCCCCTAAATCACTATGGCTTTTGTATAGAGCAGTAGCTGGCAGCAACGTCTGCTACAGCAGAGATGGGGAAGCATTTTTCATTCTGAGGGCCACATTTTTTCATGTCAAACCTTCCAAGAGCCACATGTCAGTGGTGGGAATAGCCAGAGGCAAAAGTCTATGGACCAAGGATGTGCCTCTTAACTTTGCAGAGTGTGCTGCATTCCAGGTATGCAAAACGGTTTCAGCATACATCTCTGCCCAAGCAAGCAAGAGTCATCATTACAGTCCAAGGACACATTTCCGACTGACCAAAGCATTCAGGAATGGCCTAGGAAGAGACCCAAGGGAAGGATAATGCATTCTGGGGTGCCACATTCCCATTCCTGGAACTGAGGTTCCCCCACTCCTGTTCTCAGGCCAGGGGAGTGAATACCACCATCCCCTACCTTCAGAAAGGATGGAGAAACAATGGCCTCCAGTGGAACTCTAGTTCCCATCATCCCCAGCCAGGGAGGCCAACGGTCAAGGGTGATAGGAGATGTTTGGCAGATGCACTAACAAACCACTGGGTCTTCCTACTTTTAGCAGGGTGCAAGGAAGCCAGCATTTGCTACCAGCAACAAGGACGCTCTGAAATGGAAGCTGTTTTGAAGAGGGCTTCTTTAGCGTCATCCTTTTGAATTCTGGCCAGAAGGAAGCATAACTCAAAAGAGGCTTCCTGCCTCTTTCCACAATCAATTTGATTGAAGAGGCATAATAGCTTCTGCTCTGCCATGTCTCTGCAAATGAGCAGGAACAGCCTCCCGGAATACAAATGGGAATCAGGCAATTGTCTGCTGGAAACATGCATGGCTTGGGTGCATTACGATGAGTTTGGGTTCTCGGTGCTGTTCCGAGCAGGCTGAGGGATTGGAGGCAGTCACACCGGAGAATCAGTATTTGTACTTGAATCCATGATAGTGGGTGTGTTTGGAATGCAAAACAGCAAACTCTTTAAAAGGCTCAAGCTTCCAAAGTCGTATGGGGCTGGTCCTTCAAAGCAGTGTAAGAAGTACTGTTATGTCCAGAGTTGATTGCTCCTCTGAGTCCTCGCTCCCTGGAAGTGACTGAGCAGAGCTACGTGGTTGACAGAGCCTTCAGTCTCACTGGTAGGCTGTGTCTATGTAGCAATTCTCTCTGTGTGTGCAAAAAACAAACAAACCACTTAATGCAGTAGCAGATGCAGAAATTTCTTAGGTTCCTGATAATCGTCATGTTTTGTTTTGTTCTTTAAAGGAAGCTTCCAGTCCTCATGACTCTGGGAGGAAACTTGAAACATGGAAAGCACCTGCCAAAACCACAAAAGCCTGAAGTTGGCAAACAAACAAACTGTCCCTGCCCTGAGGACTTTACAAACTTTCTTTTTTATTGTGACGCATCTTGCAAGTACTCAGCAATGAAAGCAGGGAAATGATTTTTCAAAGAAATTAATAAAATCATAAATAAATGACCACTAGTAAAGGTAAAGGGGACCCCTGACCATTAGGTCCAGTCGTGGCCGACTCTGGGGTTGCGGCACTCATCTCACTTTATTGGCTGAGGGAGCCGGCATACAGCTTCCGGGTCATGTGGCATGCATAACTAAGCCACTTCTGGCAAACCAGAGCAGTGCACGGAAACGCCATTTACCTTCCCACCCCATCGGAGTGGTTCTCCTGCTAGGTGGGCAGGAGCAGGGACCGAGCAACGGGAGCTCACCCCGTCGCAGGGATTCAAACCGCCAAGCTTCTGATCAGCAAGTCCTAGGCTCTGTGGTTTAACCCACAGCGCCACCCGTGTCCCTAAATGACCACTACTACCACTAATAATAATAATTTCATTCTTTGTACCCCACCCATCTGACTGGGTTGCCCCAACCACTCTGGGTGGCTTCCAACATATATAAAAAGAATATAAAACATTAAACATTTTAAAACTTCCCTATACAGGGCTGCTGTCAGATGTCTTCTAAAGGTTGTATAGTTATTTATCTCCTTAGCATCTGATGGGAGGGCATTCCACAAGGTGGGCACCTCTACCGAAAGGTCCTCTGTCTGGTTCCCTGTAACTTCACTTTTCTCAGTGAAGGAACCATCAGAAAGCCCTGGGAGCTGGACCTCAGTGTCTGGAGCCATTTGTGAAATTTGACACAGGATGAATGACAGAGGAAAGGGGAAGAAAGAGGAAGAATAAAGTAGGAAGAATATTTTTGTTTGCTTATTACATTTGTTACATTTATATTCCCTTTTCCTCCAATGAGTTTGAGGTGGTGTTAATGGTACTCATGCCCTCTCCATTTTATGTTCACCACAATTCTTTGAGGTAAGTTAATAATAATAATAATAATTTATTTATACCCCGCCCATCTGGCTGGGTTCCCCCAGCCACTCTGGGTGGCTTCCAAACAAAAGATTAAAAATACATTAAAACATCAGTCATTAAAAACTTCCCTAAACAGAGCTGCCCTCAGATGTCTTCTAAAAATCAGATAGTTGTTTATTTCTTTGACATCTGATGGGAGGGCCTTCCACAGGGTGGGCGCCACTACTGAGAAGGCCCTCTGCCTGGTTCCCTGTAACTTCACTTCTAAATAACTAACTAGGCTCAGATATAGTAACTGAGGGGATTTGAACGCCTCTCTTCTCAGTCCTAGTCTAGTACTCTAACCATGATACTGCACTGACACAATGGCATCAATTCACTTGTGCAAATGTGTATACAGTAGCACCTTGGCTTACATTACCCTCAGGTAACATAAACTTTGGGTTGCGAAAGCAGCAAACCCGGAAGTCTGCCACCACATACACATGCGCAGAAGCAGTCCCTCTGGTTGCAGAAACCTCAGGATCCAACCAGAGCTCCAGAACTGATCCTGTCCACAACCGGAGGTGGTACTATAGTTGGCATATTTAGGCAGGTTGTAGGATCCCCACTTTTCAGCTGTAGAACTTGAATGAATACCCTGGGTGCAAAATTCTATTTATTTATTAGCGTGGAGTGCACTCAGACTCAGCCGCCTGCTGCAATGCAATGCAGTTCACTTCCTCCCTATTGTAACACAGCAATCTCCGCTAAATTAAATGTCGGGGGAAAGCACCACTTTGCCTTTTCCAGGCTTTTCATCTGAATAAACCAAAAAAGAAAACCCCCACATGGGAGCCTGCTAATCCTTGAATAATTCATCTTGTCGGTGTTGATTTCCAGATGTATCGCACTGTGAGTTGTTCCCTCCTCCTCTGCTCCTCTTGTGGCGCTCTGGGGAGGGGTTGAAATGCAGTAATTCACCTACCTTGCTGAATCCAGCTAATTTGGAAATGGGCTCAAAATGAGGGGGTCTGCTTCTTTGGGGTAGCGGGTCATCTTCCAGATTGTCACCTAGCGGCAGTGCAGAGCATGGAGAGCTATAGATGTAGGGAGAGGGGAGGGATTTGGTTCCATTGGCATTTAAAGGCGAATGTATCAAAGTTACAATTTCTGAAACAATAGGAGAACTGAAATAAAGACACCTTTGAAATTCATGCGTATCTGAATTTTGCAATGCATATTTACCACCAACCAGTATTCACAAAAAGCACATATATTTGAGGAAAGTGTGTGTGTAAAAGAAGCACATACATTAGTGAGAATAACGCACCAAACTGCATTATATTATAAAACTGCATTATATAACTGCATTATATGGCTTTTGTCTTGTCCCTGGGCCAATATATGCTGGGCATTTGCATAAATTGTATGGATTAATGAGAATCATTTATGTTAATGCATTACCCAATGCCTCTTATGTGAATGGGGGTATGTTGTTGTTGTTGTTAATTCAATTTATAGGCTGGCCTCTACCCATGGGTCACAGGGTAGTTCACAACACAAAGTTACAATATAAAAGCACGAAATCTATAATAAAAATATTTAAAACAGTTAAAAATACTAATTAAAACACAATGTGCTATGCATTTGTTATTGTATATAAAATCCAATAAAACAACAACAACTGCAGACCAAAATGTGTTTATTAGAAGTAATTCACACCAAACTGCTAATATTAATTGTTTAAAAATAATATTAATAGAAAGTGAATTGTGGCAAAAACGAGAAACCAAGAGGACGGAAACTGTCAGATCCTTCCATCCCTAGGGGAAAGGGAAACAGAACTGGCAGGATCGCACCCAAATCTCATGAGGACTTTTGCTCTCCTTGACATTCTGAAAGACTTGGATCAGATCTCACAAGACCTTGCAGGAAATCAGCAGTAAATCAGCACCTATACTGGTACTGCTTCTCTGACAGAGGTGGGGGCATAGCAGAAGGCACCCATGAGGAAGCTATTTCATGCCACTTCATGGGTGGGCTGGCCTTGCACACTGTTAAATGATTAGTTGTAAGCACACACCTTTACTTCTTTTTTTAATACAACTTTCTCAATCTATCAGATTTGCACAAAACAGCAGCTGTGTGTGTGAGAGAGTGAGAGTGAGAGTGAGAGTGAGAGTGAGAGTGAGAGAGAGAGAGAGAGAGAGAGAGTTGCTCCAAGCCAGGAAAGCTGAGATACTCGGGTATTTGTTTGCATGTGCACATCCACCTTTTGTGATCTACCATGCGTGCACAAAAGAGCAGTCCCAAAATAAAAATAAGCGATCCCTCATTCCAAACTAGGTAAGGATTTGGAGTTGTTCACATGAAAGGCTGCCTGTCACTTCATTTCCTCCCTCTTTCCTCCCCAGCTCAACAACAACTTCGATTTCCTAAAAGAAGCTCAACAACTTTGGCTGCCCCCCCCAAAAAAAAAATCCTGGCTACACCCATGCCTATACATGCATTTCTCCAAAGTCCCAAACAAACCTCTTTACCACTGCTCTGCTGCTCTGCTCAAAATTGTTTTCGGCTCCCAAACATGGACGCCTTGTTGTTTGCTGCTTGTCTTGGTGTCTTAAATACCATCCCTGTCTTTTGTACATTTATGAAGTCATAAACTGTTACCCAAACAGAATTTTTGGGCAGGTTATGTGGAAATCAATATAAACACTTTTGGCTTTGTCTATTTATGTTAAATGGGAAGGGGAAGTCACTGATCTCTGAAAGCTGGCTTATAACCAGTCGTTGAACTGGTTATGCTGATGCTTGTAAAGAAAAAGGCAGAGAGTAATCAAACTCCAAAGGAAATTTGATCATCAAGTGGGCATCTGAAGAGAGGAAAGCAGGCTATCAAAACAGACACCCTTCATATCTTCATCAGGTCTTCATTGCTCCAAAGAACCTATATCTGAGTCCCTACAGCAGGCATAGCCAATGTGGTGCCTTCCTATATGTTGTTGGACTCCAATTCCCATCAGCCACAGTCAGCATGACCAATAGTGAGGGATGATGGTCTATCACCATCTGGAGTAGTGACTGATGGGTAACCTATGGGTAACCTATGGACCAGGTGGTCCCTGAAAGGATTTTGACTGAGGCATAATAAAAACACCTGCCCAATTGTATTCACTGGGGAAATGAATGTAAGACAAAAAGGCCACACTTAGGCCACATTCACACCATACACTCAAGGCACTTTGATACCACTTTCAACAGACATGGCTTCTCCCAAAGAATTCTGGGAGCTGTAGTTTGTTAAGGGTACTGAGAGTTGTTAGGAGACCTCTATGCCCCTCACATAGCTACAATTCACAGAGTGAGTAAACTATCAATCCCTCGTCACAGGGAACTCTGTGAGATCAACCAGAGGACTGGGTAAGGAGGTTGTCTTGACCAACTGCCAAAAGAATGATAGAGCAAAATGGACCTTGGAGGGAAGGTCGATCCACAACCGGGGGGGCACCAAAGACAAGGCTCTCTATAGTCCTGCAGACAGGAGCAGCCAGAAACATGGGGCAGTACCATGGAGCCACTCCTCTGACATTGCTGCCAAGTCGGCTTGTATGCTTGCACCAGAAGATCCAGTCCAATCACGTTTATCTCCCACCCTTCCTCCCAAAGGAGCCCAGGGTGGCAAACACACCAGTGATGAAACATGCAACCAAAAATAAAACTGAAATGTTTTTTAAGCATCTAAAACATTTGAAAACCAACTGACCATCAATACACTGTTGCCTAGGTAAAGCTGTCTGCAGCCAATGGAAACATAAGAGCATAAGGAGAGCTTACTGGATCAGGCCATAGCTGTCAAGTGTCCCTTATTTGAAGGGTCAGTCCCTTATTCCAGCGCCATGTCCCGCTGCTGTCCCTTATTAATGGATGTCCCTTAAATTTCAAAGGAAGCAGCTCCTCTCCCTCCCTCCCTCCCTGCCGGCCAGGGAGGAGGGAGGCTCCAACTGTGTTGCTTGGCTGTGTTGCTCACCTAATAAGTCTAAGAACAACTGGGGGGTGGAGCTTGCATACCTTGTGTGTGGCTAGTTAATGCAAGCTGAGGGGTTTTTTGAATGCTGGACGCCATTTTGTTGCACGTGCTCCTGCAAACTTTGCAGTGCAAAGCCAGGCCGGGGAGCCATCTTAAGTTGAGGCTGCATAGGCCTTGTGGTGCATGTGATTCAGATTCTATTCAGTTGAACCTCTGGTTACTAAGTTGGTTGGACAGTGTTCTCAAAGCTACCAGCATGAGTTTGACCAGACTGCAGGAGGACAGGAAGACTGGAGTGGCTGGAACAGGTGAGGCTGCAGGTCCCTTATTTTGGCTGCTGGTCCCTTATTTTCAAGGCTGCTGGTCCCTTATTTTCAAATCTGTAAGTTGACAGCTATGGATCAGGCCAACAGCCCATCTAGTCCAGAACCCTGAACTCACAGTCAATGGGAAATCTGCAAGCAGGAAGTGAGCAGAAGAGCACTTTCCCCTCCAGGGGTTTCCAGCAACCAGTATTCAGATGCATGACTGCCTCTAACCATGGAGACAGAACATAGTCCTCATGGCTAATAGCCATTGATAGCCTTGTCCTCCAAGAATTTGTCCGATCCGCTTTTAAGGCGATCTGAGTTGTTGGCCAACAGTGCCTCCTGTGAGAGAGAGTTCCATAGTTTAACCATGTGCTGCATGAGTTGTAGTCCCAAACATATGGAGATCACTGGGTTACCAAAGCCTGGAATAGACCCTATATTTACACTTGGGAGTGTTGGAAAGTTAAACACACCGTTCTTTTGTTTGTGCTTCTGACTCTGTCATGCGATCACACTCCATTTCTGTCCTGAGGATGTCTGGGAATGTTTGTAGTGTAAAATAAACATGCATTTAAAAAAGAAAATGAAAACCCACCCCAGACACCAAAGGTCCAAATATGCAGCCCCGTTCATCAAAAGGACAGCCTGTGTTCACCCTGATGGCAATTGTGTTAAACCAATTGGCTTGGCTCTTGCCCAGGGGTGAGCTAATGCTCTGAAATGCCGGCTTGTTTTCAGTGGCAGCTTAACAAATAAAGAAAGGGTGGAGACGTAACTGGATCTTTGTATGTAGTTCGTGCTGGAAAATGATGAGCAGCAGGAGCCTTTAAGGGCACTTAATGATCAGTTGCATAATGTACTTTAATAATGGCGACTGGGATGTCTATGTTCAACTCCACAGAAGTGAATGGGCATGGCTAACTTAGATCCATTGCTGTCAAGGGATCTGCACAGGACTAAAGATCCTATGCATACCTGTGCTGAAACAAGGTTAATCATTCAATGCAGCTTTATTCCATAGAATTGCACTATAAAGTAGCAAAAGAGGTTGCCCCCCCCCCAACACACACTAGTCAAAATAGATGATGCTACTAGCCTGGAGGACTATGCTGCCTCTCCAGAGTCAGAGCCAGTGTGGTGTAGTGGTTAAGAGTGATAGACTCGCAATCTGGGGAACCGGGTTCGCGTCCCCGCTCCTCCACATGCAGCTGCTGGGTGACCTTGGGCCATTCACACTTCTCTGAAGTCTCTCAGCCCCACTCACCTCACAGAGGGTTTGTTGTGGGGGAGGAAGGGAAAGGAGAATGTTAGCCGCTTTGAGACTCCTTCGGGTAGTGATAAAGTGGGATATCAAACCCAAACTCTTCTTCTTCTTCTGAATGCTGGTTGCTGGAAACCACAAGTCAGGAGAGCATTAGTGCGCTTGGGTCCTCTTGCAGGATTCCCAAGGCATCTATCTGGCCACTGTGAGAAAAGGATGCTGGTCTAGATGGGCCATTGGCTTGATCCAGCAAGCTCTTCTTGTGTTCTTATGATGTGACAAGGTCTCCCTCCCCACCCCCGATGGTACTAAGAGGCAGGGAGGAAACAAGAAAGTTCTTACCTATGATTTATTCAGTCATCACAGTCAATGATAAAGAATTCCAGTCATTCCCCATAATGGAGTTGCTCACACTGAGCTCCTCCCCCTTCCCCCTCTAGCAACACCACCTGCTTCTCTGGGGTCTGTCCATGGACAATTGTCTCTGGGCTCTTTGTTCTTGCGCCCTCAATGAACACCAGGTTTTGGGAGAAGGGGGGTCAGTTATGCTGTCCAGTGATGTGTCAGCTAACTGCTCTGCCTCCCCTCCTCCTTTTCTTAACACAGCATAACTCTGCTGTTTGCCTGTCTCTGAACTGTTATCTTCCTCAAAGTCCTGCTGTAACTCGAGACTGCCTCCCTCCTCTCTGGAAGCTACAGGAGAAGGGTGGGGCACCTCCACCATTCCTCCTCCTCTTCAGTCCAGTCCCGGACACAAGGTGGAATGAGTTATTGCAGAATAATTGATCCAGTAGTTGTGTGGATGTATCCTAAGATTCAAAGGCCTTCAGGTGCAGCAAACTACCCTATCTTCTCCAAATTGGGATTCCAGAGGAGGGTGGATTTGAAGCAAAGACACTCACTTTTCAGAAAGAGATGGTATTCATCCATTCACTGGTTAAATTTGTATAGTGCCCTTTGTCCAAAGATCACAGAGTGGCTCACAACATAAAAATGGTCTTCAAACAAAAACATCTTGGAGGTCCCAGGCCAGAGAGAGGTTAGGCTGGCCTCAACTAGAGCCAGGGCTTTTTCAGCTGTGGCTCCAATCTGGTGGAACGCTCTGTCACAAGAGACTAGGGCCCTGCGGGACTTGACATCTTTCGGCAGGGCCTGCAAGACAGAGCTGTTCCACCAGGCCTTTGGCCAGAGCACAGCCTGACCCCCTCCTTTGGCAATCCTCACAGAACTCTAGCCCAATGGTTGCCATTAATCTGATTTGAACTGATTTTATAATGAAATGATTTTAGAATGTTGTATCATTTTACTGTTGTTAGCCGCTCTGAGCCCGGCTTCAGCTGGGGAGGGCAGGATATAAATAAAATTTTATTATTTATTATTATTATTATAAAAATACAAAACGAGGACACTGAATACATGATAAAACAGAAACAAATCGATACCCCTTCCCTCCCACAAACACATTTTAAAGGACATAGAATGTTAATCAGCCCAAGGCCTGCTTGAAGAGAACATTTTCACTAGTTGCCTAAAGATATGGAATGAAGTTGCCAGATTAGCCTCCCTGGGGAGCTCATTCCACAAATGGGGAGCCACTGCAGAAAAGGCCTGTTTTTGTGCTGCCCCCCCCCCCCGACCTCTCATGGAGGAGCTACATAAAGAGGGGCCTCAGGTGATGATCTCAGGATCTGGGTCAGTTCACATAGGGGGAGGCAGTCTTGGGTCTTTGTGGTTCTGGGCCACTAAAGGCTTTTCGGTCACATGTCAAAGAGCAGGGTCAGGACAAAGCATGTCAAACAGTCTGATCAAATCTTTCTTGATCTGTGGTACACATTCTGCATAGCTGATCTTCCAATCCTGCACTTTCCATGAATATCTCAAAGTCATAACATTAATCATCTTTCTGAGGATGCCGGTTTCCAGATTCACAGACCCCAAGGAGCCAAGATAATGCACGTAATCCTCTGCTCTAACAGTGAACAACCTCAGAGTGCTGATCTTTAGAAATTGGAAGCAGCACTATCTATGTCCTCTTGGGAAGGTATCAGTAGTCCCGGTGGGAACCCCATTATTTATGGAAATACAAAGCTCTTAAGACAACAAAAAAACAAAAATAAGCAAGGGCACACAATCTCCTGCCCAACAGCCCAACAATCAAGCTCTGACTCCCTGGGGGAGGAACAGAAAATCAGGATGTGGGATGAAAAAGGGTGTCCCGGGGAAAGGGGAAGGCTGCCTTTGACACTTGACACTGCAACATTTTGTTGCAGGTCACACTTCTCTCTCTCTCTCTCTCTCTCTCTCTCTCTCTCTCTCTCTCTCTCTTAGTGTCTGCCCGGGCAATTTGATAAAACATAGTTTGATAACATGGCCACCCAATTATGAATGCCTAGGGGTGGAGAGGGAAACATATCCTTTGTAATGATCTTATTACTGGCTGGTAGCTACAGAAAAGATATGAATGCACATCTGTCCTTCTTTGAGAGGAGCAATTTATTTTTATGGTTAGTGAAAGGGAATAAATTCCTCCGCAATGTCTCCCCGGTGAATTGGAGGGGTGATCTGTGCAGCTTATTCTACATTTATAGATAAGCAAAAGGTCAATTGAATGTTACGTCTTTCACAATGCCTCTGCATTATTTTGCCTCTGCTCAACGGAGAGAAATAACCCAAGGTTCTCCTGCTCACCTTTAGGATTTTGGTTGAAGGGCAACCTTGCGCTTATCGAGCTGAACAAAGCAGGCGCAGATCAATCACCTGTCACAGGAGCATTTGTAATGCTTGCTTATGAGGTTTAATGGAGCATGAGAGAGTTCCGTACCATCAATGTTAACTGCTAAAGACAATGCACAAAAATAACTTGTGGCTGCAGTACACACACACACACACATTGAGTTTCATATTTTTGTATCGGCATTTCACAACACGTCACCTTCCGCGAGGATTTATGGGGAAGAGCGCCAGGAATTTACATGAAGTGTCTCTCGCTGCAGTGATGGCTAGGAAAATTACATGCATGTGCCCAGCCACAGACACCCTTAAAAACCTGTGCTGAAAAAGTACACATGAATGGGAATTGAAAACAGTTGGGCCCTAGGTTGATGAGCAACAACCAAGAGAGGAGTTTAAATGTAGCAAAACACCCCAGCAAGCAAGGCTTCCATCTGAATGCCTGGTGCCCAGGCATGGTCCCATACCCTTCCCCACATAGCTTCATAATGGAACCAAAATAAAACCCCTTGATACATTATAGATGATTTAGATCTGGCAGGACAACGTGTTAAATTAGCACGTGCCGATCAAAGGGCTTTAGAATTTTCTTTTCATGGAGACATGGCTTTAATTAAAGCACTGCTGTTGCGGAGGCTGACTGGCTGGGTAGCAATCTTCCCCCGTTCTCCACACCCTCTTGAAATGCAAACCCTTGATCTTTGCATCCTCTTGAATCAGGAATCAGAAGAGCTTTGGGATGGCGGCCTGTGAAGAAAAGGGGCGTGGGGGGGGAGAGAATGCGCTTATTTGAAGCTTAGAAACTGTATTCCTTGCTGTTACAAGGAAATAGGTTTTTCATTGCTGTACAATAATAGGCATGAAGTCAGCTCAGAAATTCATAGGAGAATAGAATGGAACCCCTACCGGCTTCTATTAAGAGAAGATTTTTGTCTTGATTACAAGTGCCAAGAAGCCCTTGGGGGTTGGGAGGAACTGGTTTGCCTGTGGTTGATAGCAGGGGTGAGATCTCCCTCTTTGAACAGGTGCAGAACCTAGCATTCTTCCAGACCTGGCACTATTGTTTGATAAGCTTGTGACTGCAATGGCCCCAAAGGGCAATTTTTACTAACTGCAATAAATATGGATGCTCTCTGGGCTGGAGGGGAGTTTGCGTTTGACATTTCTGGGCTTGACTATCGCCATGTGTTCTGTGTGGAGCTGGAACAGAATAGACTTAGAAGAACCTGCTGAAACAGGCCAATGGTCCATCTACCCTGGTATCCTGTTCTCATAGTGGCAAGCAGGACCTGGGCAGAAGAACTTTCTCCCTGCCTGCGGCAAGTGGCATTCAGAAGCATTGCTGCCTCCAGCTGTGGAGACAGAGTGTAGCCATCATGGCTAGTAGTCCATGATCGCCCTCTGTCCTGGGAGTTTGTTCAATCCTCTTTTAAAGCCATCCAAGTAGGTGGCCGGGATGCAGGTGGCACTATGGGTTAAACCACAGAGCCTAGGACTTGCCGATCAGAAGGTCGGCGGTTCGAATCCCTGCCACAGGGTGAGCTCCTGTTGCTCGGTCCCTGCTCCTGCCAACCTAGCAGTTCAAAAGCACGTCAAAGTGCAAGTAGATAAATAGGTACCACTCCGGCAGGAAGGTAAACGGCATTTCCGTGTGCTGCTCTGGTTTGCCAGAAGCAGCTTAGTCCTGCTGGCCACATGACCCGGAAGCTGTACACCAGCTCCCTCGGCCAATAAAGCGAGATGAGTCCGCAACCCCAGAGTAGGCCATGACTGGACCTAATGGTCAGGGGTCCCTTTACCTTTACCTTTAAGTAGGTGGCCATCACTGCCTCCTGTAGCAGTGAGTTCCATAGATAAACCAGGGTTTCCCAAACTTGAGTCGCCAGCTGTTTTTGGACTACACTTCCCATAATCCCTGACCACTGGTCCTGCTAGCTAGGGATGATGGAAGTTGTAGTCCAAAAAGACCCAAGTTTGGGAAACCCTGCAATTGCTGCAACCTTTTCCTCATAGGGGAGTCTCTCCATCCATTTGGTTATTTTGGTTGCCCCTTTCTGACCTTTTCACACAGCCGAAAAGGGGCCTCAAAGCTCGTCTAGTGACCATGATTTCATTCCTACCTCCCAGCCAACACAGAAAGCCCATTGCTGAAGTGAATGCAGAAGTGCATCCAGCTTCTGCAAAAAACCATTCTCCACTTCTTGTGATCTTCATTCCTATGGGCAATGAAAGAAGCAGGAGGTGAAGGGCTTTTATTTTAACTACTGCCATCCAGGATGAGCACTTGAGCCAACTTCAGGGTGCCATGGGTGCTTCAGCACCCACAATAATAAATTTGTGAGGGCTGGGCTTTCTCAAAGTCAATGGGCAAAGTTGAACCCCTTTGTTGCGGGCACCTACTGTTTTGCATTCAGTGGTCTCTGTTTGCCTGAGCTTGAGTCTGGACTAAGGATTCTGAGCTTCTGTGTTCTGATTCGATACATGTTGTCCAATCACAGAATATTTCAGGATTTGGGCCTCTGCCATTGGTCCATGAACTCTGAGTCGTGCTTTGCAGTTCGGAAGTTTAGACAGCCAATCACGTTGGGAGTGGTAGTGGCCCAGGCTTTCAGAAATGTATATAAGCAGTTGCTTTGCCTCTGTAGTTCAATAAAGGTTCTTGCTGTTATCGCTGTGTCTTGCCTTGTGGGAACCCACCTACACTTCACCTACAATCTTTGGTGCAAGATGGCACCTATGATGACTAGTCTGGTAATTCAACCCAGCTCCATCATGGGCAAGGGCTACAACCCAGTAGCAAAGCACAGGGCCATCTTTAGCAGATGTGCTGCTGGGGTGCAAAGATCCACTCAGCGCCCCCAAATTTAGTTTAGCCCCCCAGTTAACTTTTATTATGCTTATGTCACTATTATCATTTGATAAATAGCGCTCACGCCTGCGTGGCTCCAAAAGGAGTTTTATTTGTGTGTTTTGTTTAAAACCAGCTTTTTTAAAGAAGACAAAGAACACATTGGGAGTCGGTGTAAAGACTCCACACATGCACTTACAGTCGTAGGGAGGTGTCTGAAAGATGAGACGGGTGGGCATTGTGTGCATGAGTGGGAGAGCCATCTTGGGCAGCCTTTCATTGTGGGAGAAACCTTATTTCTAGAGGAGCTGGGAGGGCCCTTGCAAGAGCGCATATACGAGTTATTCTTGGAAAGGTTCCAGAGCCTGCGCATGATCCCATCGCTAGCAGGCAGGCAGTGTGAGATCAGTTGTGTCAAAGGTGCCACTGACCCCACTGCTGCAATCCTTTCTCTTTCAACCTATCAATATAATGATTAGTATTATTATTTATAGTAATAGTACAATTGTAATTTGCTCACTTCCCAAAATTATACAAGAGCTTTCTCCACTTGGAGCCATGTTAATACTCTTCATTTCCTTTTTATCTGGAAATAGTTGAGCAAGAACACATGAAATGAAGAGATCATTTCAAAACTTCTAAGTACTCTGCTGAATAGCGCCTGTCATTCTTAGACTAAATACATGAGTAGATGCTTTTTGGTGTAATCACAGAAAATTGGAATAGTAACAACTGGAGATAACATAAAGGGACTATTAATATTCATAACACTTGACATTTGCAAAGAAATTCAGTGCTGAGATAATACAGTACAATCAGAGTTTACCCTAGGGTGCTGTGCTCTGTCTCACCAAGTGAATGAGTTTATTGCTTTTTAAACACTTATCAAGTCCTGCTCTGACTTTGTATCTCAGATATAATCTCCATCAAATAAAGTGGGCCTTGTCCTTCAAGTGACCCATCCAGCAACATACAGAGAGTTAATTCTGAAGATGATTGTCAAAGGCATCAGAAGGAGTTCTTGTTATTCTCCTTGGTCTCTGGAGGAAATGCTGCACCAGGCTCCTCATTTTATAAAACAACATCTATCTTTGTTCTGGTGAGAAATGTAGATTTTTGAGCGACGTGTGGAATCCTGCCTGAGGGATTTTGCTGGTCTTATTGATAGGCTGGTTGCCTTCTTCAAAGTTCCGCAAGCTGTCTCTTAAGCAAGGGTCTCCTATTTTGCTTTTAAATTTTGGTTTACATGAAATTTGGTGGTAACTCTAGTAGGCATCGTTGCCTACTACGTAGAGACTCCCTTCGCAGATTCAAAACTCACCTCTGTCGCAAACTCAGTAGGTGGCATAAAGTTAATAACTCTGTGCTATAGCCCTTCATCTGCAACATGAGGATAATGACACTGGCCTATTCTGCATAATCTTTTTAAGAAAAATAAATTTATTAGGAGAGCATAATAAAGTATAGTTTGTTTCCCATCTTACCAATACCCAAAATCTTCCTATATACAGTGGTACCTCGAGTTACATACGCTTCAGGTTACATACGCTTCAGGTTACACACTCCGCTAACCCAGAAATAGTGCTTCAGGTTAAGAACTTTGCTTCAGGATAAGAACAGAAATTGGGCTCCAGTGGCGCGGCAGCAGCAGGAGGCCCCTTTAGCTAAAGTGGTGCTTCAGGTTAAGAACAGTTTCAGGTTAAGAACGGACCTCCGGAACGAATTAAGTACTTAACTCGAGGTACCACTATAAATAAAAACTTAAGGCTGCTACCACACTGCAGATCACAACCAGCTCCATCATTACAAACATGGAAACCCTGCCCCCAATGTTGCCATTCTCATGGTCGTTCAATGCTCAGTCTTCACTCTTTCCCCATGTTCAGTGGGGAAAGTCTGCTTTTAGGCCCCTTCTGTACTATACATTTAAGGCAGTAACATATTGCTTTAAACAGTTGTGACTTCCCCCTAAGAATCCTGGGAAATGTGGCTTGTTCAGTGTATTGAGTGTTGTTAGAAGGCCCCTATTTTCCTGACAGAGATACCATTCCCAGAGTGTTTTGATAATCAATTCCTCTGCCCAGGGAACTCTAGGAATTGTAGCTCTGTGGAGGGAATAGCATTCTCAGCACCCTTAACAAGCCAGGGTTCCCAAGACTCTTTGGTAGAAACAATGACTGCTAAAGGACTGTACTAGTGCTTTTAGATGTAAAAGGTAAAAGGTAAAGGACCCCTGGGTGGTTAAGTCCAGTCAAAGGTGACTATGGGGTGAGGCGCTCATCTCGCTTCAGGCCAAGGGAGCCAGTGTTTGTCCACAGACAGCTTTCCGGGTCATGTGGCCAGCATGACTAAACCTCTTCTGGCACAACGGGACACTGTGACTGAAGCCAGAGCACACAGAAACGCCATTTACCTTCCCGTCCCAGCGGTACCTATTTATCTACTTGCACTGGTGTGCTTTTGAAGTGCTAGGTTGGCAGAAGCTGGGACTGAGAAGCAGAAGCTCACCCCATTGCAGGGATTCAAACCTCTGACCTTCTGATCGGCAAGTCCAAAAGGCTCAGTGGTTTAGACCACAGTGCCACCTGCTCCCTGATTTAGGTGTATAGTATAGATGTGTAATAGAACCTCACAATATAAAGCAGCCCATGCACTGGTTCCACATTTGTGTGTTCAGGCAAATGAAGTTTGGTGATGACTGCAGTTCCAGGGCTTGATATTTTTGCCTACTCTACTTTTTTTGCTTACAGATCTTGCCTACATTTTCTGCGTTCACATCTTGGCATTTTTGCTTACCATGTGGCTGAATACACCTTCTATCTTAGGGTTGCCATTTTTCAAACAGTGAGCTATTTTAAGGTAAAACAGGGAAGATTGGCACTGCCGGTACGGTATGGGCTGCCATATGTGCGGATTTTCCAGACACTGCTAATGAATGCACTATTCTGGACATGTCCAAGAAATTCCAGACATATGGCAACCATTTATCTCATCAGGAAATGTGTTCACTTTGCTACCCCTTTCCCCACGCTTCTATATATTCTATATTGGGTTTCCTATTCAATTTTCAAAATTCATACCAACCTTCCGCTGAGCCTTTTCCACCAGGCTTGCTGTACATTCACTTTTGCTTTGCAGAACAGCTGCAAGGATTCCTGAAATGATGCATGACAAGGGTTTTGCATGCTCTAAAAGTGCTATAATAAAGAAAAATGTGTTCCATTAAGAACTGCAAGTCAAATGGAAATTCAGCAAGTGCAAATAATAATTAATAATAATTAATAATAATAATTAATAATAAACAACAATAATAATTAATAATAATTAATAATACATAATAATAAATAAATAAATAAATAAATAAATAAATAAATAATAATAATAATAATAATTTGTACCCCGCCCTCCCCAGCCGAAGCCAGGCTCAGAGCGGCTGACATCATACAAATAACACAGTATACATAAAAACAGGCATCAATTAATTAAAATACATTTTAAAATTAATTCAGACAAATAAAAATCTGGACAAATGGCAGTTATCAGGTTAAGATTGAGAGTGGTTAATATTTGCCAAGACCAACTGCTTTCACTGATCATATAAGAATCTGTGAACAGGCCTCCTTCATGCTTGTTCTTATACAAAAGAAAATAGGTCAGACTGCCCCCTGGCCATAGGCCTGGCAGAACAGCTCTGTCTTGCAGGCCCTGCGGAAAGATGTCAAATCCTGCTACCTCTTCCCCGCATTGTGGTGGTTGGAAGAAGCAGTGTGCTTCCCTCGCTGAATGTCTGCATTTGGAGCCCTGTCAGCAAAAAAGAAAAGAAAAGTGTTGGACCTTGGAGAGTTCAAGAAACCCTTTGCAAATACTTTCCATTGCAACTCCATTTCTCAAGGACAGTTTCCCCCTTGCAGGATCTCACAACGGGTGTCGACATCAGCAAAGGAATATTTTTCGTCCAGTGGTAGCGTGATGTTGACACATGACTCTTTTCGGGAAGTGTGAAATTGAAGCAAGTGTTTGCTCCCAAAGGAAGTAGCAGGTATCATGGAAAGGCGGACAGCCAAGGGAATAAAATGGCAGATGAAATGTCACCAAGCATTGAATTCCTTCCCCCCAAGTGGTGTTGTATACAGACACACTGCACAGTTGATCAGGCAGAGGAAGAATTAGGTAGTGAGAGAATCTCAAATGATGGCAGAAACTCAGTTTGGAATGCGGGTCAATGTCATCTTCAACAGAACCACTGGGGAAGCGTGTGTGTTTTAATTAGTCATTCCGTTGGCATTTAAAGAAGAGTCTACCCATTCACTCCTTCTATAACAATATGCAAACCAAAACACAGCCTTCATTTGAATTTCTCTGCTCTCCAAAATCTTCAGTGCAGTTCTCCACTCAAGTGTACCAAAAATGCATATTCTGGGGTAAAGTTGACATTTTTTAAAAAAAGATTATATTAGGTTTTTTTAAAAGCACAAAAAGTGCATTGTGTATAGGCAAATCGTTTTGCAAAAATGAGCATGCTGGACCAAATGGCAAATAGAAATTTGTATACTGTATTAGGTAGGATTGCCATATTTCAAAAAGTGGAAGTCCAGACTCAAAAGTTGCTGTTGAGGGATTTTTTTGTTTTTGTTTTTGCAGAGTTGTTGAGCTTGTTTTGCAAAAAATTGTAAAAATGAATTTTTTGAGCTATTTTTAAGGAAATTTGCCAAAATCTACATCTCCAATATGAGTTGCCATGCACCTGAATGTAACGGGGCCCTTTATATGTCCAGTTGTCCTTTGTCAACAACAAATTGTCACTGTTTTTTGTGTTGAATATATGCTGTATGGTATTTTATGGACCTAATAGGTCTCCAAAGCCATTTGTACATAACAAGTAACTGTTGATCTGAAACCAGTGTTTTAGAGAGCAGGCTAGCAGGTGGGGCCCATTAATTACATCATAGGAGCCTACACAACACAAACCACAGTTGCTGTGTGTAGGTTTTATTTTATTTGTTTTTTATCTTGTATTTTGGAAATGTACATCCAGTTGTTTTTTCTTTAAAAAATTTGGGGGGGCCCCAAGAGAGTGGGGCCCTAAGCTATAGCTTGTTTAGCTTATACATAAATCCGGCACCGACTGGAGCCCATGAAGTGCATGTGGTCAGCTGCATTTCTTCCTGTGATTCACACCAGAAGAGCATTGATGGATGGGTAGCACCTGAAGCAGTCAGTCTGAAAGCCCTCTGCATAAGAAGACAAAGCTCAAGAATCACCACACTGGGGTCCCTTTGCATACAGATTGCAGCAATCTCTAGCTATGGGTCTGTTGCCTTCAAAAGACTATGCAGCTTTGTTTCCAGTTGGGGCAGGCATAATTAGGGGCGGGGGTGGATGCAGCAGAGGGATTGGTGCAATAAAATACAATCCAGTAGCACAAGCTTTGGGCTCTGCGGAATCCAAGACTATTTTGATTAGCAATGAAATTCTCACTTTGTTCTAATGAAAAGAAAAAGCCCTGAGTGTTCTTGGAGGTTGACCAGCGTTCACTGTTTGTGCATTCCAAGAAGCCAGAGCCATCAATCAGAAAAGCATGGCTCTTTTAGCTTCTGCTTGAAGTCTGTCCACTTTTCCTTTTTGATCCTGTGCCTTACTAGCCAAAAGACGCTGGAGTGTTGATCGCCAGAGATGCAGCATGTGGCTGCCACATGCGAAGTCAGACTATCCATTTGCCAAGTCAAGGAACAGCAGCCAAGAATTTTTAGGCGGCTTCGTCTGATGGTGCAAAGCATTGTGGGTAAAGGATCTTTCGGTGCCTTCTTCATGCAACCCCTGCCCCCCAAGCAACCAGAAGATTTGGAGCAGCCATTGACAGGATCAGTTTCTGAAATGCGCCTTTGTGCACACAATGTACTGCATGGTGCAGTGGTTAGAGTGTCGGACTAGGACCTGGGAGGTAAAGGGACCCCTGACCATTAGGTCCAGTTGTGGCCGACTCTGGGGTTGTGGCGCTCATCTCACTTTACTGGCTGAGGGAGCCGGTGTACAGCTTCCGGGTCATGTGGCCAGCATGACTAAGCCACTTCTGGTGAACTAGAGCAGCTCACGGAAATGCTGTTTACCTTCCTGCCGGAGTGGTACCTATTTATCTACTTGTACTTTGACGTGCTGAGCAATAGATTTTCTAACGGTAAAACCTCTGTTTTATGCTCATGTGACAACAAATCAATAGAATCCCTTTATCATATCTTGTTTAATTGCCCCTTATACATTGTTCCCCGATCAAGGATTCTGAGTTCAATCATTCTGGAAATTGTTGCTAAACCACCTGAATTACATCTAGCTTATCTACTCCAGGACATTGACTCTTATAGAACATTACAGGTTGCCAGATTCCTGATTTCAGTTCTTTCATATAAAAGACTTCATGGAATGCTGCATGACTACTAAAAATCTAGTAACTCTATGCACCATCTTTATCTTCAAGGCCATAATACGGTACATCTGAATAGTGTGGTGGAGATTATGCGTTGAAATATTTTAGTTGATATTTTAGATTGTAAAATGCTATTTTTTATCTATTGATTTGTTTTACCTTGTGGGCTTATAGCCGAATAAAGTATTATCTATCTATCTATCTTTGACGTGCTTTCGAACTGCTAGGTTGGCAGGAGCAGGGACTGAGCAATGGGAGCTCACCCCGTCGCGGGGATTCGAACCGCCAACCTTCTGATCAGCAAGTCCTAGGCTCTGTGGTTTAACCCACAGCGCCACCCATGTCCCTGGGAGACCAGGGTTCAAATCCCCAGTTGGCCATGAAGCTCGCTGGACAGCCTTGGGCCTCACAGCCTAACCTTCCTCACAAGATTGTTGTGAGGATTAAATGAGGAGGGGGGGGCTATGCTCACCACCTTGAGCTCCTTGTACAAAATAGATAAATAAATATATTTTTACAAATGTGCAGAGAGAGTGGTAACTATGTCACAAGGAACCAGGCCTGTTATGCAATTTATATCCTTGACAGTATTGGCATAACCACAGTACTGCAGGCGCTGGCAATTTCATGAATGGATTATTGTAATGCAGTCTATGTGGGGCTTCCCTTGAAAGATTCGGTCTGGAAACCACAGCTAAGGCAGAATGCTGCAGCAGTGTTGCAGACAGGTGTGAGGTCCTGTTAGCATATAACAGCATATCTATTATTATAACACCCCAGCTCAAAGAGCTGTACTGGCTGCCGATTTGTTACTGTGCCAAATTCAAGGTGTCACTATTAGGATATAAAGCCCTTAACAGCTTGGGACCAGTTACTTAACCAATGTGTTCATTATTCTAAAACGTGTACATTTGTATTGTGTGTTAAGATGCAGTTAGACCAGGGACCAATGGAGCTGATGAAGGGCAGGATATAAATTTTAGTAACTTGACAACAACAAGTAACTTGACAGCAACAACTTGAGATCCTATGAACTTCTGGCATCAACCTGTTTTTAGCATCTAATCTCATCAGGGTTTAAAATGTATATTTTATATCCTATGGAAGGCTCTTGGAGGCTTTTTAAGGGTTAGCAGGGTACCAATCCTGTTAAATAAAATAAAATAAATAAATAGTAACAACAACAAATTGTGGAGGAAATCTGCTCCCCCTCATGTCATCCCCATTATCACCTCATGTTGGCACTTCTGCTGAAAGAGTTACAGCAGCAGTAAAGATATGCTTGTGAAGTGCTACACTGTTATCAAGCAGGGAGACATCATTTTGGGATAAGCTGGTGTTGGGGGTGGTCTTCTTCCAAATTTTAAAACTCCCCACCTAGCATATCTCAGGGTCAGAGTTTGATGGGGGGCTGCAGGAAGTGAGTGAGGTACATTTATGTGGGTTTCATTCAGAACGCCTCTTGCCAACACCCAGCTGTTCTGATCTGGCACATAAGTAAGAGAGTCAGAATGAAATACCTTCTTTCTTTTCTTTTCTTTTCTTTTCTTTTCTTTTCTTTTCAAAGTGAAGTTTGAGTTGGAAGGATTGTATCCTAGAACCTCACTGGACCTGGACTAAGTTTGAGTTCAGCCATTACAACTCCCACCTCTGAGTACATGCAAGGGCTCAGAAATATGATATATTTGCTGAAATGCAATATATTTCTTTGCAACAAGACACAAGCTATTTTTGAGACCATTAACAAGCCTATTTTACTCACCAGAGTGCCCTTTCAGGAAACAGTAGGAGTTAAATAAACTCCTATCTATCACTGCAAAGCAGGAATAATTCTCAGTGTTTTTACATGAAAAGACATATTTTCTTTTCTCACAGATTTGTCACTACCAACCAAATCAATGTCCCTGAATCTAATGAGATTTGGCTTTCACCTTCCAGAAAGCTTGGAATGTTCTGCTGACTCCATATGTTTTCAAAAGATAGGTAGGATTAACTGCTGGACATCATACCCAGTGGGAATGTGTAATTCATATCATCTTTGACAAGGAACATGCTCTTTAAATCCTGCAATTAAGCAGTTACAGATAGGTAGCCGTGTTGGTCTGCCATAGTCAAAACAAAACAAATTCCTTCCAGTAGCACCTTAAAGACCAACTAAGTCAGTTCTTGGTATGAGCTTTCGTGTGCATGCACACTTCTTCAGATACAGTGTCCTTCAGCTCTCTATATTGGACAAACAGGCCAGACCTTACGCCAAAGAATAAACGGACATAAATCGGACATCAGGAATCACAAGACAGAGAAACCAGTAGGAGAACATTTCAATCTCCCAGGACATTCTATACAAGATCTCAAAGTAGCTGTTTTACTACAAAGGAATTTCAGAAATAGACTGGAAAGAGAAGCTGCTGAATTACAACTTATCACCAAACTCAAAACCATGGAAAAACCTGGTCTGAACAAAGACCTTGGATTCTTATCTCATTATACATGACAAAGCCATTTTTCACCTTTTCACCCCTTGCTTTTTCCTGTAAGACCTATTGCAGTCGTTAAGAGTCGTCAACAGGCTCATCACAGCTATCTGCCAATCACCCATTCCCACCACCCTTCTGAGTAATACCCCTCCCCACCTTCTCACTATATAGAAGGGTCTGGAAACTTCTGTTTCAGTGTATCTGAAGAAGTGTGCATGCACACGAAAGCTCATACCAAGAACTGACTTAGTTGGTCTTTAAGGTGCTACTGGAAGGAATTTGTTTTGTTTTGCAATTAAGCAGTTAGGATTAAATGCAATGTTTATACCTAAATAAACATAGTAAATTGGTTGATTGATTGATTGATTGATTGATTGTATTTCTATGCAGCTTCTCATTCAGTCAGATGCCAAAGCTGCTAATAAAAAATAACAATAACGCAAATTTTCCTGGATAGCTCAGTGCGTTAGAGCACGGTGCTGATGATGCCAAGATTGCAGGTTCAATCCCTGTTTGGGACAGCTGCATTTTTCTGCATTGCAGGAGTTTGGACTACATGATCACCAGGGTCCCTTCCAACTCTACAATGCTGTGATTCCGTAACAGTAACATATGGTTCCAATATTAATTTTTCTTAAGAGCCATGTAGCAAGTGGCTGAGACCAACAGAGGATGCCATCTTTCAATGGAACAAGACAGCTGTCTGCATGGGGCAACTTTTCCAACCTGAGCGCCATGTTCCTTTCTGAGCAAACTTCCAGGGTCCACATGGCAGTGGTGGGTGGGGCCAGAGGCAAAAGTGGGCATGGCAACCAACACAGGTTTTGCCTTTGGAGAGCCAGTGTGGTGTAGTGGTTAAGAGCAGTGGACTCGTAATCTGGGGAACCAGATTCGCATCTCTGCTGCTCCACATGCAGCTGCTGGGTGACCTTGGGCTAGTCACACTTCTTTGAAGTCTCTCAGCCTCACTTACCTCACAGAGTGTTTGTTGTGGGGGAGGAAGGGAAAGGAGAATGTTAGCCACTTTGAGACTCCTTCGGGTAGTGATAAAGCGGGATATCAAATCCAAACTCTTATTTATACAGTAGGCTAGTTTCTACACACACTCCTTCCTCCATTCAGGGAAGAAACAGGCTCAGAATTCAAGGTCACACCCACCCCATCCCTTTAAAGCACTCTTACACCTAACAGTATAGGGATGTGGGTGGCGCTGTGGGTTAAACCACAGAGCCTAGGACTTGCCGATCAGAAGGTCGGCGGTTCGAATCCCCGCAATGGGGTGAGCTCCCGTTGCTCGGTCCCTGCTCCTGCCAACCTAGCAGTTTGAAAACACACAGTGCCAGTAGATAAATAGGTACCACTCCAGTGGGAAGGTAAACAGTGTTTCCATGTGCTGCTTTGGTTCGCCAGAAGCGGCTTAGTCATGCTGGCCACATGACCCGGAAGCTGTACGCCGGCTCCCTCGACCAATAAAGCGAGATGAGCGTCGCAACCCCAGAGTCGGCCACGACTGGACCTAATGGTCAGGGGTCCCTTTACCTTTACCTTTACCTATACCTAATAGTAATGGTTTGCCCCCAAAACGCCCTAGGAATTGTACTTTTCAAAAGGGCGCTGAGTATTCACAACCTCTTAGCAGACTACAGTTCCCAGAATTCTTTGGGGGAAGCCATAGCTGTTCAAGTGGCGCTAGAGTGCTTTAAATGGATGGCGTGGATGTGGCCCAAGATACATTTCAGCCAAGCAAAAACACTCAAAGAGGGTGCAAATCTGAGCCAGTAGGGTGTGTGGCCTGGGGAGAGTTCCAAGGGCCTGATAGCGAGTTATATTTGGCCCCTGGTGCCACTTCTGCCATCAAGATTCTCCCTGCTGTTCAACCCAATGCTCCGTTGCAACCACAGTCTATGGTTGCATGAATGAAGATGTCGTAAGAGATAACCTGTGCAACCAAGACCAAAGAGGCATTGGATTAAGTTAAGGGCCTGTGACGCCCTTCCTTTTACAGCCTCTTTAACTTCCTGGCAAATTGATTTTATTTCCGAATTTGTGATGGGAAGCTAAGAAACATTACTGGCTTTATGGCTGTCTCCTGTTGAAACTATTACAATTCAGAGTTAATACGGATAGACAATGGACAACTTACAGGAAACTGCTGTCCTGCTTGTGGTCTTCCCATAGGCATCTGGTTGGCAATGGAAGGTTAGCAAAAGATTCAGCTGCACATGGAATGGTCAGGGTGCCATCTTTTCCTTTTCCTTGGGTAGCAAAATGTCCTGGTTTGGGTCTAGTGCCCTGAGTTGGCTTCTGATTTCCTCTTCCCTGCCCCGTCTACCAGAGAGAGAGGGGGGGGGCTAAACCACAACAGTGAGCCATAAATTATTCCGTGACTGCCACTTCCTCTCCCTTGCATGCCCATTCATGGTTTGCAGAGGTCATAGCAGATACATTTATTCAATAATGCAGCCTCAACAGCACTGACTTAATAAAACTCTCGTGTCGTTCCCTGTGTTGGAATTGATTTTCCTGACTTGAGGGCCACTTTAGTTTGCAAATCAAAACTGCCTTGTGCCGGCCGGCCTGACAGATTCTACTCTAGCCCAGATTTCTTTCAGAAATGGAGATTGATGGGAGGAGGTTGGTGTTGGGTCAGTGTCTAATGGCGTGTGCTTGGGGGCTTGAATTATTCATGAGAACCGGAGCCTCTCATGTTTTTTTATTAACGTGAACCACAGAAAGGAGTGCGCAGCACTGATACACAGCAACTCTTGCAGAGAGGTTTTGCCTAGGCAATGACGTCTCTCACCTCTTGAAGCACCTTTACCCAGTTACCTGCAGATTGTAAGCTGCTTTGCTGCTTCTTGCATCCAAGACTGTGTTCGCATGGCAGTTTATTCCATTTCCTCAACAATTCCCTAACTGTTAATTTCTGCATTATATTGCAAACAGCTTTCAAATGGCTTCAAAGCCACTTCTGGAAAACGAGTGGAATATAGTGCAGTTTAATGTTCATTTTTGTCTTGTTTGGTCGCAGAAAAATCCATTTGCAGCACCCTTAACCTGGAAAATTGACAAAGTGGCAAAATTGGGGGCAGTATACTGGCATTCAGTTTTTTCCCCTGCCATTTTCATGGAGATATCATGGGGGGACAGAAACCGGCATGTGCCGAAAAGATGGGGAAATAGTGATGTTGTGTCACACTGGTGCGACTGAAATTTAGCATGACATGTCTATATATTGGTCAAATAGCCAGCCACAGTCTCATAATTCTTTTTTTTGCACAAATTTTCCAACATAACAACTCTGAAAGCACATAACAAATCTTTGGCTATCACAGCCTAAGACTTCCTTCAACCCCTTCTAATGGTTTTTCTTAATTTCTTTCTAATTTTGCATTTTATTACTATGCTTATTGCTATAAATCCAATCTTACATCGGCTAATCTTTTTTTTAAAAAAAAAATTATTAAGAGTTTTTTTTATTACAATAGAGAGAAAAAACAGCATAGCAAAAAACAAACGAAAAAGAAAAACAAACATAAAATTTAGCATCATATAATAACCAACTTTTCTTCATTTTTGGACTTCCTCACGTCTTTCGCTCCTACTTTCCAAATTTATAAAACTTTAACCAGCAATTTATCACCTTATTTCCATTCTTATTGTACACTTTTCCAATATTTTGTCCCTAACTTTGAATATTTTTATCTAGGTCTTAAATATCTAATTTTACCATAATATTTATTCAAAATTTATTTTTCTCATAAAATTCACTCATTCTCATAATCTTTTCACCAAACTTTATGGTGCCCTGTTATTTTCAAATCCCTTACCCTTCTTAGCACTCGTATAATTTACAGTGTTTTTGTAGGTAGTCCTTAAATTTCTTCCAGTCCTCTTCCACTGCTTCCTCTCCCAGGTCTCGGATTCTGCCAGTCATTTCTGCTAGCTCCATGTAGTCCATCAGTTGCATCTGCCATTCTTCCAGCGTGGGCAAATCTTGAGTTTTCCAATATTTAGCGACAAGTATCCTTGCTGCTGTTGTTGCATACATAAAAAATGTTCGATCATTCTTTAACACCCTCTGGCCAACAATGCCCAAAAGGAAGGCCTCTGGTTTCTTAGGGAAGGTATACTTAAATACCTTTTTCAGCTCGTTATATATCATTTCCCAGAAGGCCTTAACCCTGGGGCAAGTCCACCAGAGGTGAAACAACGTTCCTTCAGTTTCCTTACATTTCCAACACTTATTATAGATAGATAGATAGATAGATTCTTTATTGTCATTACACAAGTGCAACATTGCACAAGTGCAACGAAATTGGATGCCATCCCTTAAAAACAACAAAAGCAAAACAACAACAACAACCAAACAAACCACATTCCAGCCACACCCACACCCACACTCATCAAACTCCCAGGTCACACTATCGAGTTACAGCATTTAAGAAGGCCACAGCTCTTGGGTAGAAACTATTTTTCAGTCTGTTTGTCCTTGACTTGATGTTTCTGTATCTCCTGCCAGAAGGCAGTAGTACAAACAGACTGTATCCCGGGTGAGATACATCCTGCAGGATATTGTTTGCTTTCCTAAGACAACGGGAACCGTACAGTTCTTCCAAAGATGGGAGGGGATGACCAATAATCCTTTGGGCTGTGGTTATGACCTTCTGGAGCACCTTCCTCTTCCTAGCTGTACAACTGGAGAACCAGGCACAAATACAGTATGTAAGAACGCTCTCTATGAAACCTCGGTAGAAGGACACCAGCAGTCTCTCACTCAGATTGTTCTTCTTTAAAAGTCTGAGGAAATAAATTCTCTGCTGGGCCTTCTTCACCAGAGCAGTGGTATTTGCGCTCCAAGTCATGCCCTGATCGATAGTCACTCCCCAAAACCTGAATTCCGCCACCCTCTCCACCCGTTCCCCGTTGATATACAAGGGCTGAATGTCCGCCTTTTTTTTCCTGTAATCCACCACCAATTCCTTGGTCTTAGCCGTATTAAGAGCCAGATTGTTCTCTCCACACCAAGCACAAAGCCGCTCCACCTCGTCCCGATAGGCGGACTCATCCCCTCCTGAAATGAGCCCCACCACCGTAGTGTCATCAGCAAACTTGATGATTTTGTTGCTGGAATAAATGGCTGTACAATCATACGTATAGAGAGTATAGAGCAGGGGACTCAACACACAACCCTGTGGTGAGCCGGTGTTAAGGCTAAGGGCTGTGGACATATGTGACCCTACTCTAACCCTCTGAGAACGTTCTGACAAAAAGTCCAAAACCCAGAGACAGGTGGAGTTGGAGAATCCAATCGCCTCTAGCTTGGACACCAGTCTATGGGGAAGGATAGTGTTAAAAGCAGAGCTAAAATCCACAAACAGCAGCCTCACATAACATAACATATCTGACAGGTGATATATTTTTGCTAGCTTGACTGGGGTCATGTACCACCTATATATCATTTTCATAATGTTTTCTTTCAAGGCATTACATGCCGTAAACTTCATACCGGTGGTCCATAACTTTTCCCAGTCAGCAAACATGATATTATACCCAATGTCCTGTGCCCACTTTATCATAGCTGATTTAACCGGCTAATCTTAATCCCTTTCACCATAATTTATAAAATCCTCCTTACAAAACTTCTTGTGACCCTACAAGCGATGTTAAGTAATTACAAATTTTCCATTTTAACAATCCAATCAAATCACATTAAGTATTCCAAATTATACAAATACATATCATATGGTCCAAATATTCTGCCAAATTATAAATTTTTGTTGGGGCTTCCCATGCTTCAAGTTCACTGAGGTTCTAATCATCTTATGTTTCTACTGCCTTGAGTTTCCAATAGTTCCTTCTCCTTTTTTTGCAGCTAATAAGTCTGTTGTTTGCAGAATGTCCTCACACGCTCGTGTTTATGCTGAATCAATCCAAAAGTCCTTCTCTGGTGGCAGACGCCATCTTCACTCAGTTCCAATGAAATAAAATCTAGGCGTTTGCTCATTAATTTTCACAGACAGGTTGCATCAAACGTTTGTCTTTCTAGGGGAGATTTGCCAAATCAGACTTGAAGTACAGATATAATAACAAATTAAGAGCTCACCTCCCCCAAGATTATTTATCTCTGCAACTCGTTCTTATCCCATAATGGCGGGTCCCAATTAAAGAATGTGTCACATCACTCTTCTCAGAATCCGTCCACAGTTTTTGGGTGTCTCTCCAGCAGCTAACAAAATCCTGCTTCATTCTAATATCAATATTTGGAGAGTCTTTTATCTTCTTCCAAACGTTTCAATAAACAAAAGCTTTAGTTATATAGTATTATTATTTCCACACAGTTTATATTTTCCCATCTCACTTACTGTAAATAATGTAAACGGTTCTTCGGGGGGGGGGGGTTGTTAGGTATTATCATAGTAGAAAAAGAAAAAGTTTTATCCCCCTCCTTTCCATTCCGTTCCAACATTTCCATTTCCATTCCATTCCAACTTAGATGTTATTCTTAGATGTTATCTTTCTTCCTCTCCGTCACTCTTGGCACCTCAATGGCTGGCTTAATTGGCAGATTAATTACCCCTTCTTCGCTTGATGTCCAAGAACTTAAATCCCATTTTTTATCTTAAGAAATGGAACTAGGTGTGCTGGCGGAGACAGCGTCCAGGAGATCCGAACTCCCTTGGGGGCTTTCCATCCGGTGCCCCCACCCCCTCCTTCTTTACAAACTCAGGGGTGGTTTGTTGGGCACCGCGGATGAGACTGCATCTTCCCTTCCACAGGGAAGAATTTGGGAGGCTGATTACTCCAATCTCAGCCTCTAAATTACCTCGTGGGAGCTGGAGAGATGGTATTGTCGGCCATTTTCCGTGGCGCCCATAGCGGAACCCACAGTCTCATAATTCAATGGGGACTGCAGTGTGAAAGCAGAATAGAAGTAATCAGGAAAGCTAATGCAATACAGGCAACTTCTGTTTCACGCATGTTCAAAGAACATGCGACTTTGCAAGCATGAGCCATTTTGGGACCTGGGAGATGACATGATGGGGGTGCAACAGGATGTGACGGGGCAGGGTGAAGTGGGGGAGAAATTGTGCATAACAGGACAGGTTGAATTTCTGATGCACATGGTGACCGCTCATCAAAGGTTGCCTGTATTCCCCACACCTGAACAGGGGGTGCTGTTTGTCATGATGGAGCCTAGATGGAATTGGAAAATGGAGAGTTTACAGGAAGTCTGGGGGAGAAATTGGATTCAGCTGGCACTTAAAGGTGAAGCTACCTAATTCACACATTCTGAAACAATATGCGAATCCAAACACAGCCATCCTTTGAAATTCACACTTCTCGGGAGCCACTAGGGGCACATTGGAAGTTGGCCAACAATAACATCTCTCCGACTCACACGAGGTAATTAAGAGGCTGATATGGGAGTATGCAGCCTCCCTTGTTGCCCAAGGGAATGGGGAACACTGCCTTGCCTGCTGTGGCCATAAATCACCCCCGGATTCGAAAGAAGGGGGTGAGGGCACTAGGCACAAAGCCCTTGTGTGGGTCCGGCTCTCCCGGACGTTGTCTCTGATCGCGCGCTGGCTCCATCAGCTTGAAATAAACAATTAGAAAAGAAGCAAATGCACATACTTTGAGTGAAGATTGGGAGTAAAGACTGCTAATTAAAGGGATCTCTGGAATGTGGAGCGACGGGCTGGATTTAACAATAAATCAAGAAGAAGAATCATCAAAGGATTGGTATGTCGGAGCGAGACTGAAAAGGGGGGGCTTTTTTTTTTTTTTGTCTTATGTGAGTACCCAATAACCCTTCCCCCTAAGAAAGAATCGTCGCGATTACTGATCACAAGCAGGAGGAGTAAGAACTGTGTGGAAATTAATTACTAATCAAAGATATGGCGTGAGGGAACATCGAGAAAGGAAAGAAAGTTCTCTGTGACGCAGTCATAAAAAGAGATTGTTATGGCAGGCCTGCCCACAGGAGGACTGAGGGGGAGGAGGATTATGGCTCGTTACTATATCGGAATGTGAGATCGGCCTGGCAGGGCCCCCTGAGAAAATTTATGAGAGCGGCAGGCCTGTGGAAATCAGGACAGACTGTGGGAAACGTTTTGTATGGAGGTGTTGAAATGATGTCTGTCTATTTTGATATGGCTCTTGGATGAGTGTAAAATCCACACAGGATATAACAACGTTTGTTTTCAACCCGCTTGTGGAGGCTATCAGAGATCATAAAGAAAACAAGAAGATGAGGAAAACAACAAAGAGAAGATGGAATAGAACTGTAAGACTATTTGGACAGAACTGTGTATATTAAAGCAGCAGCAAGAGAGATGTTTGCATCCCTTTTGGATCTCCAAGTATGGGTACCCCCAACAAAAAAATTAAAATTTGGCTGTGTAATTTGGAATTAATGTGATTTGATTGGCCTGTTAATAAAAAATATTTTTTAAAAAATGAAATTCACACTTCTCCAAATTTTGCAGTGCAATTTTCTGTCCAAATGAAGTGTAAAAAAATGCATATACTAGAAAAAAGTATATGCATGCAGATGGATATATTAGTGAAAATGGCATTAAAAAAGGTGTTATCTAAAAGAGAATTGCTTTGCAAAAATGTGTAGTAATTATTATTATTATTAATAATAATAATAATAATACGCCGCCCATCTGGCTGAGTTTCCCCAGCCACTCTGGGTGACTTCCAGCAGAATATTAAAATACAATAATTCAACAAATATTAAAAGCTTCCGTAAACTGGGCTGCCTTCAGATGTGTTCTAAAAGTCTGGTAGTTGTTTATTTCTTTGACATCTGGTGGGAGAGCGTTCCACAGGGCAGGCGCCACTACCAAGAAGGCCCTCTGCCTGGTTCCCTGCAACTCTGCTTCTTGCAGGCAAAGTTTTGTACAGTGATGTGTATATGGCAATAAATCGGCACTAAAATGCTGCCAAATTTGCTTGTTACTTTAAAGAAAGTTAGAGAACTGAACTTAAGATCAGAAAAGTGAGAAACTGAGAAACTGAAATGCACCAATTTGCCACTCCTGTTTTACCGCAAAACCATCTCTGCTTTGAAATTCAACCCAATCACCTCCTTCATGGATAATTCCTTCCTCTCTTGTCTACTTCTAGTGTAAAGGTGGGGAACCTTTTCATCTTGGCAGGACAGATTTTCAGGCCTCCCAGCGGGCCACTTTGATGGGTGGGCAGGGCTGCCCACCTCCCTTATCACAACAAAGCATCAAGTCACCCCTTTTTCCTTTGCAGCGTGGCTTGAGCTCAAGGTCCCAGGTTCAGTTCCCAGGCAGTGCAAACAAGAATGATCTAGATCAGTGGCTCCCACGTGGTGGTCTGTGGACCCCAGGGGGTGCACATAACCCACCCAGGATATCCGCAGCACCATTCACGTAACAAAAACTACCATAGAGATATCAAAATTTTCAAAAGTAGGAGGTCCATGGCTTGGCTTTTGAAAAACAGGGGGTCTGTGGTACTTAGCTAATTGGGAACTGAAATATACTCAGTCGAGAGTGGATTTCATGCTCTTCATTCAGCTCATAATGGTGAGGAGGAATGGAAGTTGCCCCAGAATGTCTGCTTTATATACATTATTTACACAATGGGCCCCACGTGATTGGCTAATTCTGGGATTCACCTGTAGGCCAATCAGGTTGCGGATTCACTTCCACCTGGAGCTGGATTGGGTGGCTCCTGTGGAGCAATCAGACTGCTGCATTCTGGACCCTATTCTTCTAGGACCAATCAGACTGCTGCATTCTGAATCCTATTGTTCTAGGACCAATCAGACTGCTGCCTTTTGGATCCTATTCAACTCAGTACATAACAGGAACCAACGAACTAGATCATTCGCATTTACCTCCCAGAGCTACAATTCCCAGAGAAGAGGGATTGATTGTAAAACCACTCCAGGAATTGTAGCTTTGTGAAGGGAACAGGGGTCTTCTAACCACTCTCAGCATCCTTAACAAACTGCAGCTCTTGGGATTCTTTGGGGAAAGCCATGACCAAAGGGGTATCATAGTGTGTTGAATATGGACTCAGTATAAGGCAGCTTCTTGTATTCCAGTCTTCCTAAAGGATACATCCCAAGACATCAGCCAAAGTTTCTCATCTTGCCAGCGTTCAGAGATTTGCTACCAGAGCCTTGTCCGGCACTCTTTTAATAATCATTCAATCAAGGGATTGGAATGCTTGCTGACATGAGTTTCCTTATCAGCACTTCCATTTCCTACATGAAAATTGTGTTGACTACCAGAGCTTGCGATTTTCCCCTCGACAAGACATTTGAAGGTGATATCAAAGAGCGGCGGCTGGTTTTACACATAATACAGTAAGCTCTAGATAGCGGATGCTAATGGGTTTTGTGATTGGGAATGTTGTGTCGAGATAAAAACAGGCAGCCTCCTGGAATGAGCAAAACAAATTAATAAATAAACCCTTTGAATTAATTTCACACATGCACAACTGCTGACATGTGCGTAGTGAGATTAGCTAGTCTCCTTGTCAGGAAACTTAGGAAAACTTTCCCAGAATCTTACACTCTAAATCAGGGCTGGCTTAATGTGCGACTCTCTAGGTGTTTCCAGACTACAAGTCCTATCATCCCTGAACCATTGGCCATGCTTGGTATGGCTGATGGGAGTTGGAGTCCGTCAGCATCTGGAGAGCCACTGGCTCCCCCATGCCTGCTCTGGAATGCACTATTATCTATTCCAGTCTTCCCCAACCTGGTGCCCTCCTGATGTGTCCAGACTACAACTCCCATCAACCCTGATAATTAGGCATGCTGACTGTCAGGAAAGATAGGAGTTGGGGTCCAACAACATCTGGTGAGCCACAAGCAACTTGCTGTTCCAATTCTCTCTCTTTTTGGTATTTATTATTATTAATTATTAGTGTTAATTGTTTTATATCTTATTCACTGTCATAACCCAAAGTGACTTACATTTAAAAAGGGGGAGGGGACCTAAAATACAGCCATGAAATTAAAAGGCAAGACAAAAAAGACCCCACCCAATAAAAGAGGTGTTAAAGAGGCTGCCAGTGTTGCTTCCTTCTTGTGCTTTATTGTGGTTTGGGGATTGCTTTTGACTTGTTGCACTTTTGGCAGAAAGGAAGCATCTCCAAGTGTTGCTAAATTTCAGGAGGATATCCATCCGCAGAGGAACAATTCTTACTGCGTCGTTCTTGGGTGCTGAAGTATCTGTGCAAAAATGCACATATTCTCATGGCCAAACCAGATGTTTTATGAACTGTGTGGCTGTTTAGGATGATTAATAAGCTGAGAGGGGTGTCAATGAGATCTTGTCTCCTAAAGCTAATTACCCTGCTGGGTATGGGCCATTTTTGTCCTAACTGCACCTGGAGTGGGGGAGGGCCTTGATGAAAATCGCACACCCCAGCTTAGATATGTGGGTGGGTGATAGATAAATGATAGATAAATGATAGATATAGATAGATAGATAGATAGATAGATAGATAGATAGATAGATAGATAGATAGATAGATGATAGATAGATGATAGATGATAGATAGATAGATAGATAGATAGATAGATAGATAGATAGATAGAGATAGATAGATAGATAGATAGATAGATAGATAGATAGATAGATAGATAGATAGATCTGGGTGCCGAGACCACATAACATCAGGCTCCCAGTACATTTCTGAGCACAATTCAAAGTGTTGGTGCTGACCTTTAAAGCCCTAAACAGCCTCGGCCCAGTATACCTGAAGGAGCATCTCCCCCCCCCATTGTTCTGCCCAGACACTAAGGTTCAGCACCGAGGGCCTTCACTGAGAGAAGTGAAGTTACAGGGAACCAGACAGAGGGCCTTCTCGGTAGTGGCGCCCACCCTCTGGGACGCCCTTCCATCAGATGTCAAAGAAATAAGCAACTATCTGATGTTTAGAAGACATCTGAAGGCAGCCCTGTTTAGGGAAGCTTTTAACGACTGGTGTTTTAATGTATTTAAAATCTTTTGTTGGAAGCTGCCCAGAGTGGCTGGGGAAACCCAGCCAGATGGGCAGGGTATAAATAATAAATAATTTATTATTATATTGCAAAACAGGGTCAAACTAGACATGACACCATTCCCACAATTAGTAGTTGCATCAATGTTTTTAATGTAAACTAAGGGATTTCGATGAAGACCCTGGATGTGAGTGTAAGGGGGCTTTAACTCTTTACCCTCTGCTGTGATCTAGTTCCAGATCTGAGGCCTCGGACAGCGGTAATTTGCACTGGGGAAATACCTCCCATTGGAACAAGTGAGAGATCTCTCCTTCTTCTCCTCCCACCCCTCCGATTCTAATGCAAATGGATGCACAGGGGGGCTGGTTCAGATAGGGGGTACAGTGGGTGCAAAAAGTTAAAGTTCCGGATCCCACCCGAAAACACGAGGGGAAGAACTTCAGACCCAGAACAAAGCCTGTCAGAACAAAAATGTCATCAGCTGTTTCTGGAAAGCTGAGAAAATGGGGGTCTGTGACATATCAGCATGCCTCTGAGCAGTATAGCTAGAGAAATTTTTGGCAAATTTAAAAAATCCACGCCGACAGAAATTTTACTCCTGAAAAGTAGGACTTGTCCTGGAAAAAAAGGAGACATGGCAACCCTAGTTCCACCTTGATCTTGGGCTGGTAGCAGATTGGCAATCCTGCAAGTAGTGGGTTCTATGCAGGCAATATTTGAAGCCACAGGCAGAGGTGTACTTAGGGGTTGGCTAGATTGGCTCCCAGGGACGCGGGTGGCGCTGTGGGTAAAAGCCTCAGCGCCTAGGGCTTGTCGATCGAAAGGTCAGCGGTTCGAGTCCCTGCGGCGGGGTGCACTCCCATTGCTCGGTCCCAGCGCCTGACCACCTAGCAGTTCGAAAGCACCCCCGGGTGCAAGTAGATAAATAGGGACCGCTTACTGGCGGGAAGGTAAACGGCATTTCCATGTGTTGCGCTGGCTCGCCAGATGCAGCTTGTCACGCTGGCCACGTGACCCAGAAGTGTCTGCAGACAGCGCTGGCCCCTGGCCTCTTGAGTGAGATGGGCGCACAACCCTAGAGTCTGTCAAGACTGGCCCGTACGGGCAGGGGTACCTTTACCTTTACCTTAGGTTGGCTCCCACCAAGGGAGCAGGACCAGGGGAGTGCAAAAAACTGCCTCTCCAGTCTGGCGCACAGTGGCTAGGAGCCCACATGCTCCCTGGGCAATGGAGCCTGCACACACTCAATGGGCAATGACTGCTCGGGGAGGGACAGGAAGTGCAGATACAGCTCCTTGCCAAAGGCACAAGGGAGTCCAGGTATGCCTCTGCCTACAGGCAACCGGCACACAGCAGAAAGGGTGAAACCTTTTCCCCACCAAATGGTCTCTTTGAAAGCCATGAAGTCCTTGCAACAGACAAATCTTCTCCCCTAGCACACCTAGCCCATCAAAATGATTTTTCTCCACATATAATAATTGCTTGCAGCATGAGTGCTGGATTAACAGGAGCTCTATTTCAAGAAGCAGAGGACAGATTCCTTTGCACGATAAAGGCGTGCTCAGTCTCCGCGGAGGTGATGAGATTTCGAGAGAAGAAACTGCTCAGTCTATTACAAATGTCACGCTGGGAGGGAAGAATGACAAACTACATGCGAAAAATGACTCCGCTAAATTAATCCCACCTCCCATGCCATGGTGCATGACAACTCTGAAATCTGGGTGATGTGAAAAAGGGCCATTGTTTTTCTCCAAGATCAAATGCTCCCTGGGCGGATGACAGCTCTGACGAAAGAGAGAGAAATTGAAGTCCTTGGAAGCATCACAGTCTCAACTGCAATTATGGGAAGGAGAAGAAGTCTTAGGCAAGGAAGGCAATGAAACAAATTGCATGATCCTCCCCCCCAATATATATATATATATATATATATATATATATATATATATATATATATGCAGGTTTTGGTGTCCTCGGGTGTCTTCCCGTGTAAAAGTTGGGGTGTCTAGGCGACGTTTCGACGAGGTCTCACTCGTCATCTTCAGGCTGGTGCTTTCGGCTTCTTGTTACTGGAACAGAGCAGGATCTCAGTGTTTGAGTTCCTATAAATACTGTAGCCTGGGAACTTCCTCTCTGCCCAGAACATTGGAGGCTATACACCACACCCCCTCTACAGTATTTATAGGAACTCAAACACTGAGATCCTGCTCTGTTCCAGTAACAAGAAGCCGAAAGCACCAGCCTGAAGATGACGAGTGAGACCTCGTCGAAACGTCGCCTAGACACCCCAACTTTTACACGGGAAGACACCCGAGGACACCAAAACCTGCATTCCTGTACCCGTGAAAATCTACGAAAGCATATATATATATATATATATATTGTAATGATAATGATCATGGTATTATTTCTGCAGCTTTCCTGGCTTCTCATGCTCCCAGGATAATAGATCACAAGGCAGCTCCTCCCATTGGGCCTTTTTCAGGTCAGGAAGTGTAGGCACCCAGGGAGGCTGCAAGAGAAACTTCTTTTGCCAGGGACAAGAACTTTCAAGCAGGTTTTTGGAGGGCAGATTTTGATACAGCACTAAAATAAACTAACCAGGCTGCTAATAAAGTAAAGGCCACCTGACACCTTTTTCTTTCCAAATAAAGGCTATGCTGCTTCTCTGAACTAAGAGTTTCTGACAACACCTTAGGAGATCCAGACTGATCTTTTCATTTGGCACTCATCCTGATTTGCTTGGACAAAGATTATGCAAAGGTTATGCCCGGCTTTCATAGAGCATTTATTCCTATTTGTTTACAGCAGTTATATGACAATAAGCAATCATCCCGTGTTCATTGTGATTTGCTTGTGGACTGTTTACATGTCTTCCTGTGAACCTCAAGACTCAATTGCTGCCATAGGTGCCATCTAGGAGGACCCAAGAGTCCCCTCAAATTTTCGAAGCAGGGGGTCAGTCCCCCCCCCAAAAAAAAACCCTGCAGTGGCCCTACACACACGCTGTGAGACCTTCTTACCTTACTTGCACAGTTCTCATGCACACACACCCCAGCATGCACGGCGCTGGCCCCATCAATTGAGGGGCAAGGTGGTGCGCTTGATTGCTGCAGTGCGCTCTATTTGGTGCTGCCCTTGGGCCTGGCCCAAAGGCTCCAAATGGAGGAAAATGGTATGGCTAGGCTGTTGATGCAGCCAGAGTTGGACCAGCATTCCAGTGCTCTAAAGTTTGCATTGGCTGCCTATATGCTGCCAGGCCAAGCTCAAAGTTCTTGAGTTAATTTACAAGGCTTAATAACTTGAGTCCAGGGGACCTCATTAACCGCCCGATCCCTTATATCCCTGGCTGATCAGGGAGGTCTTGGGGGAGTCACTGTTAGTGGCTTGGATGCATAACTCATATTCACCAGGAAATGTGTGTTCACTATTGTAGGCTCAATTTTATGGAACTCCCTTCTACAGTGGTACCTCGGGTTAAGAACTTAATTCATTCCGGAGGTCTGTTCTTAACCTGAAACTGTTCTTAACCTGAAGCACCACTTTAGCTAATGGGGCCTCCCGCTGCCGCCGTGCCACCACCATGCGATTTCTGTTCTTATCCTGAAGCAAAGTTCTTAACCCAAGGTACTATTTCCGGGTTAGCAGAATCTGTAACCTGAAGTGTATGTAACCCAAGGTACCACCGTACTTGAGGTCAGACAGTACCTACTACTCACCTCCTGAAGACTTTTGTTTCATTCCAGCAGGCATTTTAACTGAATTGTCAGTTTATATTTTCACCGTGTTTTAGAGACAATTGCAATCAAATGGTATATAAATTGTCCAAATAAATAAATAAACAATGCACTTGACCCCCACATTTCAACATACAGTTGTACCTTGGAAGTCAAACAGCTTAGTTCCCAAACATTTTGGCTCCCGAATGTCGCAAACCCAGAAGTGACTATTCCGATTTGTGAACTATTTTTGGAAGCCAAACATCCGACGGGGCTTCCGCGGCTTCCGATTGGCTGCAGGAGCTTCCTGCAGCCAATCAGAAGCCACACTTTGGTTCTTGAATGCTTTGGAAGTCGAACGGACTTCCGGAACAGATTCCGTTCAGCTTCCAAGGTACGGCTGTACAGGCAATGACCATTTTAGGCATGTCCAATTGATGCCTGATCATGCGCATGTGCATGGTGCAGACCCCGTAAGTGGACAGAAAAGTGGGTGGAACAGGGTGGAACAGGGTGGAACAGGTTTACACACAACCCCCCTGCAAAACTGTTGTTGCCTGTATTTCCCTGTTCCTTTCCAAACTGCAAACATCTGTTGATTTTTTTAAAAAAAGGTGGATTGGTTGTGCTAGGAGGAGATAGCAGTTAACCAGGTAAACCTAAAATCCCCATTTGTGCTTGGATCCCTCCTGAAAAGCAAGCACAGTATTGCAGGCACTCTGTTTACTCAGCAAACCCATCTCTGGATCTGACAAGGCCACCAATCAGCCTCCAGATCGAGATCCCATCTACTAGACATCTACAAATTATACTTCGGCCCTTTAACACATCTCAAGATTATTAATTAGCTGTCAGTTTCCTAACCGCCCTGCACTGATGGAGCATCAGTCGGCTACTCCTATTCTTATGCATGGTTTAACCATTACAAAGCCTCCAAGGACCCTCTGCTGGCTTCTAGCATTCCTTTCAAAACACATATTTTATATTAATTACAGTCTTGCGCTTGCCACACTTGCAAAATGATCCCAGACCTAATTAGAAACACCAAAAGAAAGACTACCATAAGCCCTTCCAACATTCACCTCTAATTGCATCTTAAGTGCTACAGTAGTGTAATGTTGCAAATCCATATGATGTGGAGATATTATTTGCAAGCAAGGGAGAGGGATTCTGTATGAAGTGAGTTTCTAGCGAACACTAATCTACTTTTTTATTAGGGTGACTTATAATGCTAAGAACTCTGGGAAAAACTATGCAAATAAGCAATATAAAGTGCCATTTAGGAGCCCACAAGAATGAACTAATGAGGGTGATATAAGTACTCCTTTGAAATGTTTTTCCTTTTTTATTGGCTAATTAGAACAAAACATCATTATTCCAGCTAGAGGGAGCCTTGCCCTTTTGGATAACTGTGCATAACTTAAGTCAAGACATTTCCAGATCAGAAGGGTCTAAATCGATGGGAAAAACCAGAATCCCTTAGCCCATGTAGACAGCCATTTCACACATCGCTGCAGCTGTACACAGGAAGCTGCCTTGAACCATAACAGCCCATAGGTCCATCTCGCTTGATACTGTCTACACTGACTGGTAGTGGCCAGTGGCGGAGCTTCATGCTCCGGCACTGGGGGGCAGAGAGCAGGCAGGGGCATGGCTGGTGAGCATCCTGGGGGCATGGCACACCACCCATAGGGGTGTGGTGCATGTACTGGGGGCATGGTGTGCTGCCCATAGGGGCGTGGTATGCCACCCATAGGGGTGTGGCACCCAGCGCAGGTGGGGGGGCAGCCACAATGGCACCCTGCTGGGTTCACGCTGCCAGGGGCTGTGTGCTCCCCCCGCATGCCTCTTCCTCCAGCAGTGGTAGTGGCTCCCCGAGGGCAGGGGTAGGCAACCCAAGGCCTGTGGGCTGGATGCGGCCCAATTGCCTTCTCAATACGGCCCACGGGCGGTCCGGGAATCCAGTGGCGTAGCGTGGGGGGTGCCAGGGGTGCCGGCCGCACCGGGCGCAACTTGGGCAGGGGCGCACTCGCACTAGCAGCTCTCTGCCCCTACTAAAATCCACTGGTTAGGGAGCCCGCGCTCGCTCGGCTTGGCGAGGAGGTCGCAGAAGGGGGAGAGCAAAGCCTTCTGCCGCTGGCAAAAAAAGGAGAGGAAGCCGGGCGGGCGGGCGGGCTGGCTGGCTCGCGGGGGTCTGGCTGCACCTGCTGCTGCCGTTGCCGCTGCTGCCGGGCTTTGACAGCTTGGCGAAGCGGAGGGAGAGGTAATTGCGTCTCTCTTTCCACTGGCCGCCTGGGTAGTGAGCCGAGCGGAGCAGGGAGTCTGGCGAGGGGGCGGGAAGAGACTTTCCCCCCTTTTTCCCACCTCGCCTGGTCAAAAAGGAGAGCGGAGTCTCCTCAGGGTGCCCTCAGGCAGGGCAGGGCAAGGCAAGCAGAGCGAGGAGGAGAGAGAGGGGAAGGGGGGGGGAGCAGCCAGGAAACGACGCGGTGTGGAGGGGGAATCAATTAAGGAGAGAAGCCTCGCTGCTGCTGCTGCTGCTTGGGAGAGTAAATTACTGTACTTGCCTTGCCCCGGGTTAGGGGGCGCAAATTATTTGCCTTGCCCCGGGTTGGGGGGCGCAAATTACTTGCCTTGCCCCGGGTGCTGATAACCCACGCTACGCCGCTGCGGGAATCAGCGTGTTTTTACATGAGTAGAATGTGTGCTTTTATTTAAAATACATCTCTGGGTTATTTGTGGGGCATAGGAATTCTTTCATTATTATTTTTCAAAGTATAGTCCGGCCCACGGTTGAAAAAGGTTGCTGACCCCTGCTCTAGGGTTTCAGGTGGGGTCTCTTCCAGCCATACCAGGAGAGGCCAGGGGTTGAGCTTGAGACCTTTTGCATGCAGAGCAGGTCCTCTACCTGACACTGGTGGCACTGTGGTCTAAACCACTGAGCCTCTTGGGCTTGCTGATCGGAATATTGGCGGTTCGAATCCCCATGACAGGGTGAGCTCCCATTGCTCTGTCCCAACTCCTTCCAACCTAGCAGTGTGAAAGCACACCAGTGCAAGTAGATAAATAGGTACCGCTGCAGCGGGAAGGTAAACAGCATTTCTGTGTGCTCTGGTTTCCGCTGCACCAGAAGCGGTTTAGCCATGCTGGCCACACAACCCGGAAAGCTGTCTGCGGACAAATGCCGGCTCCCTCGGCCTGAAAGTGAGATGAGCGCCACAACCCAAATAGTCACTTTTGACTGAACCTAACCATCCAGGGGTCCTTTACCTTTTACCTTTTTGTACCTGAGATGTAGTAAGGTTTTGTTTACTGCTGGCAGAACAGTGGAGATGAGCTCAAGATGAGAGATGTTATCCTGGGGCAGCTTGTTAGCATGGGTCCTCTGTTCTGGAGTGTTGGCCCCAGAAAAACCACCAACAGTGAAAAGAGATGCCCCCATTTATGAAGACAAAGCAACTTAGGTTCTGAGGCTTCTTAAGAAATGATGGCTTGGTTCAGGTATGCATTTTCAGAGACCAGAGACCATCAAATGCCTCTTTTTCCTCAGCTGTAAGAGAGAGAAATAAGGTGAATCCACATTTATAGCACATGACCCTCCTCCTGCACTCTCACACAGCCTGGGAACTGAGGTTACCCCCTTACAGAACTTCAGTTCCCAGCACCCTTAGACTACAGTTTCACCTTTTCTCTAAACTAAGAATTCTCCAACACTGCAGTCTTTCCTAATAGAGGAATCACTCCACCCCCATGACTATTCTGGTTTGGCCTTTTCTGAGCATTTCCTAACTGAGGCCTCATCCAGACATTCTTTTGCACTTTCCAGAAACAGGTCTGGGCTTTAAAGCTCCATGTCTGAGTGGGGATTTTTTGCTGTTGTTGCTCCGGCACTTCCCCTGTGAAAACCTGTGTTTTACCGCTGAATCGGATTAAACATGAATGTGTGGAAGACCCCATCGCCCTTTGCTCTGAGTCAGTGGTAACATGCAGGTTTTCACAGAAAAAGCACCGGGTCAAAACTAAACCCTTCCAGACACAGAGTTTTAAGTTCCGAACCTGAGCCTAGAAATGTGGCACAAACTGAAGTCTGGATGAGTCCCCAGTGCTGTGATCCTGATGAAAATCTCTCTGTGCCACTATTCACTTCTCTTAAAAAGCTATGCTGCGCTTCCAAGTGATGTGCTTAGTGTGATGTGTTTTTTGGCCCTCAGCGCCAGAGATTACGAGCTTTTAACAGCTTCACTTTTCCTCCTTCCTTGAACAGTTTCCCCTGTTTTAACAGCAAACATTTTAGAACAGACACCTAAGCAATATATATATATCTATCTTTCATTGCCTTCCATTTCCTCTCTCTCTTCTTGTCTGGTGGAGGGAACATAAAATAGTGTGGCGTTAAATCATTGCCTTGGTCGTGGAGCGGTGGCTTCCATGTTAATTAATCTTTAATGCCATTAATTGGTTGTCTGCCTCAGGACAAGAAAAACGGTAAACACTCTTCACAAATCAATTTAATTCTCCTTGCAGCCAGCTTGTTATTTTTAGGAGGACAGAAACACTTCGGATACTTCAATTGAGCAGGGCGCTCGGTGCCAGGCTGATAAAGATGGTGGGCGAGTGGGGAATTTTTCATGTGCAAATATGGCTGAGTTTACTTCTTTTGAACTTGAGTAATTATATCATTTCAAAATTGGGAAAGATTTAGTGCCCAACAGTTGTTGTTGTTGTTGCTGTTGTTGTTGTTGTTGTTGTTTTCCCAACTTCAATGGCCAGCATCACCAGCCAACATGGCCTTGTAGTCCAAAACATCTGGAAGGCAGTGGCATAGTATGGGGAGTTCACAGAAGTGGCTGCCCCGGCTGCAAAATCATTAGGAGATACAAAATTTCAACACCTGGTGATGCCTCAATAAGCTGCGCACTTCCGGCGCTGGGCTCCATTGAAACCAGCTTCTCTGTGTGAGCCAGGAAGTGACAAAACAATTCTTCTTTTCTTTTCTCTGTGGCTGCGATCTCCTGCATGATGCAGGCGCCATTAGGCAGTTGAATGCGCATGCGTACTCCATCTATTTCTCTCCTTCCCACCCGCCCCCTCCACACAGCCCCAGGTGAGAGACAAACCCCACAGTCTTCGGTGGGCTCGATAAATTCTTTTAAAATGTTAGGAGTTCAACAATGCACCACATGTAAATCATAGAATCATAGAATCATAGAATCATAGAGTTGGAAGAGACCACAAGGGCCATCGAGTCCAACCCCCTGCCAAGCAGGAAACCCCATCAGAGCACTCCTGACATATGGTTGTCAAGCCTCTGCTTAAAGACCTCCAAAGAAGGAGACTCCACCACACTCCTTGGCAGCAAATTCCACTGTCGAACAGCTCTTACTGTCAGGAAGTTCTTCCTAATGTTTAGGTGGAATCTTCTTTCTTGTAGTTTGGATCCATTGCTCTGTGTCCACTTCTCTGGAGCAGCAGAAAACAACCTTTCTCCCTCCTCTATGTGACATCCTTTTATATATTTGAACATGGCTATCATATCACCCCTTAACCTCCTCTTCTCCAGGCTAAACATGCCCAGCTCCCTTAGCCATTCCTCATAAGGCATCATTTCCAGGCCTTTGACCATTTTGGTTGCCCTCCTCTGGACACGTTCCAGTTTGTCAGTGTCCTTCTTGAACTGTGGTGCCCAGAACTGGACACAGTACCCCAGGTGAGGTCTGACCAGAGCAGAATACAGTGGCACTATTACTTCCCTTGATCTAGATGCTATACTCCTATTGATGCAGCCCAGAATTGCATTGGCTTTTTTAGCTGCCGCATCACACTGTTGGCTCATGTCAAGTTTGTGGTCAACCAAGACTCCTAGATCCTTTTCACATGTACTGCTCTCAAGCCAGGTGTCACCCATCTTGTATTTGTGCCTCTCATTTTTTTTGCCCAAATGCACCCTGTGCAACTACCCTTGCAATATCACACACCATGTAAATAATGCAATTACTCCCTTGCAACTGTGCATCTCAGACAAATAATGCCCTCCATGCAAATATGAAATCTTTGCTCTTTTATCCTGAAAGCTTTCAGTACCTCTAATGTATAATGACATCAAGTGCACCCAAGTTAGACAGCAAGC
Organism: Podarcis erhardii; assembly: GCF_964252035.2. Classification (NCBI taxonomy): domain Eukaryota; kingdom Metazoa; phylum Chordata; class Lepidosauria; order Squamata; family Lacertidae; genus Podarcis; species Podarcis erhardii. The sequence continues at coordinate 24,875,203 of NC_138503.1, forward strand.
TGATGGCCATAATTAAATCGAATAGGCTAAAAATAAACCTATCAAATCCTCCATTTGCATTCTATTATTCGCCATCTTTGAGGTTTTGGCAGAACAATAGAAGGAACTTGGGGATTATAGCTAGGTTTACATTTTGCTGGGATGATATGATATGCAAAGTCTTGTTGCATCAGATCAAACTCTTTGCTTTTATTCCGTAGCTGAGAAGCTTCCATTGTTCTCTCCATATGGGGATTTAATCTAGCAAACAGCCCTGAGATGGCTGCATGGAAGGGAGGCTGCTTTATACATTTTTAAAATTGAGCCTTTGTTATCCTGCTCTGGCACTTATTAGGGAGATAATGAAAAATGTGGAAATTAAATCAGCACCATGCAGAAGTTGAAAGAATAGTCTTTGCTGAATTGCTAAAGAGCAGGAATACACACAAAAAATTATTTCGGAATTAATTTTGTAGAATACTGGGAGGATGAAGTTGTCCTTGAAGCCAGAGCTCACCATGGCTGGGTTCAGCCCTAGAGTTTGTTATTAATGCCTGTCCTGTTAACTTTGGTTTTGTAGGACCACAGCGTGGTTTTTTTGGGCAGTGAATGAACCACATGTGGCTCCTGAATTTCTGGGATTCAAGGGCCTGGTCAAAGAGGCAGGTTTAAGCCTCAACTTCAGTCTTGAGGGCAACTTATTTTCTTCCACTGCAGTCCAAAGAAGACATGTCCATTTTACTGGGTAGATTAACCAATTAAAGCAGAAGCCAAGCATGGTTGCTTCACCTCAGGCAGTGCCTTACCAGGACCTGCCAGCAGCTCAGAAGTTTAATTGTTTGGGGGGAAGCTTAGTAGTAGAGCATCTGCTTTCCATGCAGAAGGTTCTCTAGGTTCAATTTCTGTCATCTCCAGGTTGGGGGGAAAGACTCCTGCCTGAAACCCTAGGAGAGCTGCTTCCAGTCAGTGCAGACAATACTGAACTAAATGGACTAGTGGACTGATATGGTTTCTCAACCCGTGGGTCCCCACCAGATGTTGTTGGACTACAACACCCATCATCCCTGAGCTCTGGCCTTGCTAGCTAGGGGTGATGGGAGTTGTAGTTCAACAGCATCTGGGGACCCACAGGTTGAGAAAGGCTGGTTTAGAGCAACATTGTATGTCCCTAAGGCTATGGAGCCATCAACCTGCCCCTGGCACATCCCAAATCCACACCACCAACATTCCCCTCTGCTGGCTGGGCTGCTTCTGATGTCTTCTCATTCTGAAACCAAACAATAAGTAACTATGAATCCACCAAAAATGAGAAACACTCCCACCCAATGAAAATTAACAAAACAAAACCCTTGCTTTGAATACCATTCCATAAATGGGGAGCCACCACCGAAAAGAACCTCTTCTCCACTGCCTTATTTAAGAGGTGTCACAGGGAGGAGGGCCTCTGATGTAAATCAAAATATGCAGGCTGGTTCATATTGGCAGAGATGTTCCCCCAATTATTGTGTTCTTAAGCTGTATATGGATTTATATGGGGTCGCACCCACAAGCACCAATGTGCCTGTCAGTACCTCTTATGGTGCCCATGAAATGTCTCAGTATCCCCTAAAAATGTGAGTGAGAGAGAGGAGGCCAGGCCCACACCATTTTGTGTTCCTGTCTTCTTTTCTCCTCTTTAGATGTGTAGCAGCCATTTCATACTATGCTACGCACCACATGGCAGCCATTTTGTGCTAAGCACACACTCAAGAGCAGCCTTTTTGTGGCAGGCTACCATGGTACTTTTTCAAAATTCCAAGTGTGCCTGCTGGTCCAAAAGGATTTATAGGTTAAAGCAGGTTGAATTGGCCCAGAAACATAAACTCCCTTGGCTGACATCTTCCATCTACCACAATCCTTCTCGACACTTTGCGGGCCAGAAAAACACTTTTCTGTCTATTGCAGTATGTTTGTCTATGATGTGGTAATCGTAGATCTATCCATGCTCCAGAGATAATGTTTTTCAATAAGATGTCAGGTCAACTTGGAGGGGGATTTTTGATGTGAGAAAGACATGGTTTTGGTTGTTTTTTAACTCCATCCAAGTACTGCCACTGTCTGTATTTCAAAGGGGATTTTAAAATTATTATTCAAGCCAGAGTGTATGTGTGTGTGGCTTTGCCTATCTCTCCCCTCTCCCCCCCACCCTGGCATAAATAGATAACCTCACAAATGAAGGCATAATAAAACAGAGATAAACACAGACGGCATACCTCATTAAAAAAAATTAGCATGTCATATTTAAACCCACGCCTTTGATTTACAGGTTAATAAAATCTCCTCCAGTAGCCACAGAGAAGGTAATTAATTGTCAGTCTATAAAATTAACATTGTGTGTGCAGCTGAAGATAAGGTATCCCTTCCTTGTAGATTCTCAAGGCTACTCAGCTCAATGCAAAGGGAGCATGTTCTTGCAAAAGAAAACCATGTTAGGAGCCTGCTCTAAGATGTTATCTTCTTAAATAATTGCCTCTCCCCCACCTTCCTGGGTACATGAAAAGACACCATAAGAGTAATTCAGCTGAGCCATTCGATATTACCAAGAAACAACTTGCATTGTCAAACCTCTTGCTGACAGAGCTCATTTCCCTCCTGCCCCACAATCTGGGCAGTTATCAGAGGTTCATCACCCCGACACTTGTTTCCATATTATTTTATTTATGTGTTTACTTTATTGCATGTATATCCCACCTTTTCCTCCAACCAGCTCAAGGCATACCCTCCAGCATTTCTTTGATGAAAATAAGGATGTCCTATTGCATTATTATTATTATTATTATTATTATTATTATTATTATTATTATTTGTACCCTGCTCATCTGACTGGGTTGCCCCAGCCTCTTTGGGTGGCTTCCAACATATATAAAAACATAATAAAACTGCCTTATACAGGGCTGCCTTCAGATGTTTTCTAAAGATGTCTGTAGATGTCTTCTATAGTTACTTATCTCCTTGGCCTGGGGGTCATATAACTCCATACCCTCCAACATCTCTCCAATGAAAATAGGAACATCCTAAGGAAATTTGAATTATGGTGCTAGAGGAGACACTTGAGAGTCCAATGGACTGCAAGAAGATCAAACCTATCCATTCTTAAGGAAATCAGCCCTGAGTGCTCACTGGAAGGACAGATCCTGAAGCTGAGGCTCCAATACTTTGGCCACCTCATGAGAAAATAAGACTCCCTAGAAAAGACCCTGATGTTGGGAAAGATTGAGGGCACAAGGAGAAGGAGATGACACAGGACGAGATGGTTGAACAGTGTTCTCGAAGCGACCAGCATGAGTTTGACCAAACTGCGGGAGGCAGTGGAAGACAGGAGTGCCTGGTGTGCTCTGGTCCAGGGGGTCACAAAGAGTCGGACATGACTAAATGACTAAACAACAACAAAGGAAAAGCAGGACATTCTGAAATCAAATAAGAAACTGGGACAGCTTCTGTAAATCCAGGATGGTACCTGGAAAATAGGGACACTTAGAGGGTCTGTCAAGGTTCTTTCCTTGCTCATTTAATCCCCATGACAATCCTGCAAGGTAGGTCAGGCAGACAGGTGAGGCAGAGGCCCAGTGAGCTTCCTCTGTTCCCATGTTACACTCAACCCAGTGGTAGAGGTGACCCTGAGGTTTCTCATTCAGGTCCCAGAGATCCCAACAGAAAGAGATCTGTTGCTGTGTAGTGGTTAGAGTGCTGAACCAGGGTTCAAATTCCTACTTGACAATGAAGCTCGCTGGGTGACCTTGGACCAGTCACTGCCTCTCAGCTTCGCCTGCCTCTCAGGGTTGTTGTGGATGCAAGGTGATATATAACTGTAATAAAAGAAGGAAATAAAATAACTGTACAATTATAAGAGGTCAGTGTTAATGTAAGAGCTAGGGAGAGGTTCTCTTTCTGGTTTAGAGAAGCTGTTTTCCTACATGTATATATATGTCCCTCTGCTATCTACTTAACCAGATAACGTTGAATTTCAACACCTCCAGCCTTCTAGGAAGAAAATGAAGCTCTGGCTGGTATAAAATAACAAAACATGTAGTTCAGAGGTGATAAAGGAAGGCAGTCTTTAAGAATATTTTATAACCTGCTCTCATTAAAAAGCAAAATCTTTCAAGGGAGACTCTTTTCTTTTTGCCACATGGAGGGAAAAAAATTCAAGCAAGAAGAGTGTCAGTTCGCCACTACAACCCCCCTTCCCCCTTTCTGTTTCCTTCAGGCTCAGCTGATCCCTTTGAAGCCAGCAGTGAAAAATTTATGATTCTCTGGTGAAAGGACTTTGGGATCTTAACGGAGCTTCACAATGGAATTATAACCATGTTCCCGATCTGCTATTCATTGTCTCTCAACCTGCCCCTGTGCAAGACACCCTCTTAGATTTGAATGAGCCTCCTTAGCTCAGGGCTGCTGCTTGGCTTTCAAAGTTTATATCTCTTACATGCACAGACACCATGCTCATCCTCTCATGTTTCATAGAGTCAGCACACATTGCGAGATAATTGTAAGAGGCAGATTAGCCCAGCCCCAGCCTCTTAACAGGAACGGGCTCTGCCTACTGTTCCCAGTGCGACCCACCAAAGAACAGAAAATGGAAGTCACGCTCTCTCTGCAGTCGCCAGCAGCCAGAAACCGTAACTCCAAATACTAACTTCCACATTCTGACTTCTGGCAGCAGCTGTTATTATTCTGACCTTTACTGCTAGTCCACTGCAGAGATACATGAGCAAATGCCCTAAGGAAAGACACAGGCAAGATTAAAGCCTAGAAACAACCTTTAACTGAATAAAACTGGATAACCGGTTTAACAACCCTGTATGATTGAATCATAGAATCATAGAGTGGGAAGGGAGCCCGGGGGTCATCTAGTCAAACCCCCTGCAATGCAGGAATATGCAGCTGGTGTTATGAGCACCACACTCTAACTGATCTTTAAGGTTCGCAAGTCGGGGCTGAGTGCAGCAGCGTCCTCCCCACTTGTGATTCACAGAAACTGGTATTCAGAGGTATAGTCTCTCCAGCAGTGGAGGTAAAACATGACCGCCATGGCTTTGTCAGCTTCGCCTTTGAGCTGGTGCCAGCGACTGGGCTCAACCTCTTCTGCCCTGACTGGGCTAGGTGAACCGGGAAGCACTTCCAGAAACCTTTCACTGCGGGAGAGCAGATCTAAGTGCAATGGACCCACAACGTTGAGCTGTGAGCACCAAAGTCAGCAGAGTATGAATTACATGAAAGAAAGCTCTGAAGCATAACTTCTTTATTCTCTTACAGCTACTGCAAACTAAAAATACAGTGGTACCTCTGGATATGAACGGGTTCCATTCTGGAGTCCCGTTCACATCCAGAAGCGAACACAACCTGCATCTCCTCATCTGCAAGTGCACGGGTCGCGATTCGCTGCTTCCGCGCATGCGCATGACATTGTTTTGATCGTCTGTGTGAGCAGCGAAACCCGGAAGCAACGCGTTCTGTTACTTCCGGGTCACCGCGGAGCGCAACCCAAAAGCGCTCAACCTGAAGCAACTTCAACCCGAGGTATGACTGTAAACTAAAAACTAAAGGAGGCTACTGGACTGCATGAGTGTTACAGTTGCTTATCTCTACACAGATAACACTCAGACTCCTACAGAGTCGGGCAAGAGCAGAAGAAGCGATGAGCAGATTCTGCCTCCTCCTTTCTAAAAACATCATGAGATTCTTGCAATGGGAGGAGGTGAAAATATCCACAGGCTTAACCTACCTCACAGGGTTGTTGCAGACCCTCCAAGTGTCCCTATTTTCCAGGGATAGTCCTGGATTTACAGAAGCCATCCGGGTTTCTGATTTGATCCTGGAATGTTCCACTTTCCCTATTTCATCTGAGAAATGTTGGAGGATATGAATCTCCCTATTTTCACTGGAGACATGTTGGAAGGTATGGAGTTATGTGACACACACCCCCGAGCCAAGGAGATTCATGGTTCTTCTGCTCATTGATTAATATCCACAACGACCCCATGAGGTAGGTTAGGTTGAGAGGCAGTGACTGGCCCAAGGACACCCAGTGAGTTTCACTGGGATTCGAACCTTGGTCTCCAAATGTCCATATTCAGCACTTTAACCACTGCACCACACGGGCTCAAGGTATTAAATGGTTTTAATAAATCTGTGACCTGCCTTCACATTGAGAAAGAGGTGCTGGTAATGAAATGTTTGGCTCTTGCCATTTCCATTCCATTTTGAGACCGTGTAACATTTCAGCAGAAAACTCAGCAAAGCAATAAACCTTAAGTGGCCTCCCAGGAATGGCAGCCAGAGGACCAAACAGGGGAGGAAGAGGAACTTCATTCCTTCTCTGCTGGAACCACCTGGCGAGCATCACTCATTATCTAAGCAGACGGCTGTTTCCTTCTTGTTGGGGTGGAGGGTGGGAAGGGGGAGGGGGTAGCCACCTGGACGGCCTTACTGAGGAGATGAGGCATGTTTAGAGCAACTGGAACCGATTTGCCAATTGCGCCGAGGAACTCTTCAGATCTGGAACGAACATTTCCAGCAATTGCCTTTCAATTCTGAACTCCCTAACCTGTCATTACAGCCATCAAAGAGCCAAGAGGCCATTATTTGAAAGACCTCCAGAGACAATAGGTTGGATTTGCCCAACATGCTTTGCTCGACAGCTGGGATATTCTTTCAGTCAGGAAATAAGCAATACACAGTTACTGGCTCTGCATGCAGACAGATTGCCAAAGCAGGCTGTGGGAAAGAGCTGCTCAGTGGTAGAGCATCAGCTTGCATGCAGAAGGTCCCAGGTTCAATCCCCTGAATCTCCAGGTAGGTCTGGGAATGTACCCTATTCTAAAAACCCTGGAGAGCTGCTCCCAGTCAGAGTAGACAGTACTGAGCTAGGTGGACCAGAGGTCTGACTATGAAGAGTGGAGGGTCATAGTTCAGTAGTAGAACATATATTTTGCATGCAGAAGATCCCCAGTTCAGTCCCTGGCATCTCCAGGTAAAGCTGTCAATGTCCCCTATATGGAATCCTGAAGAGCTGCTGCCAGCCAGTGTATGCAATACTGAGCTAGATGAGTCTGACTCGGTACAAGGCAGCTTCCTATGTAAAGCAACACTTCCTAGTGAACTAGTAGAGGCAATGAAACCAGTTTCTTTTTAACACCCCTGCCTTTTGTCCTCCTAGCAGTTTGTGTCATAGAATCATAGAACTGTAGAGCTGGAAGGGACCCGAGGGTTATCTAGTCCAACCCGCTGTAATGCAGGAATATGCAGCTGTCCCATATGGGGATTGATCCTGCAACGTTGGCATTATCAGCACCACACTGAGCTATCTAGGTGTCCCTAGTTAACCAACTGAGCTATCTAGGTGTCCCTAGCTGACTGGTTTTTCTCTCTGCTCTGCCTTTATTGTCCATCTCTTATTGGATTTTGTTTTTCTGCTGGACTCCTGCTCCCATCCATCCCTGACCATTGGTCATGCTGGCTAAGGCTGATGGGAACTAGAGTCCATAACATCTGGAGGGGTAATCCTGATATTACAAGAGGACCGGGACTGAATTTCTGGGCTTTAAACAGGAGCCGCGTGGAGTGCAAAATGGATCTGGGCAGAGACTCTAGTGGAAAAGATGTTTCAATATTTTCAGCCCATGCAGTTTCTTTCCTAAAGCTGCTCTTAGCCTCACCAATGGGGGTAGGGAGTTAAAAGTGTGTGCTGTAGTTGCTCTTCCCATCCACACCCAACTCTCAAGCTCAGGCATAGGCAAACTTGGCCCTCCAGATGTTTTGAGACTACAGTTCCCATCATCCCTGACCACTGGTCCTGTTAGCTAGGGATGATGGGAGTTGTAGTCCCAAGACCTCTGGAGAGCCGAGTTTGCCTATGCCTGCTCAAGCTAGTCTAACAGTAGCTTGGAGGGATGCAATTCAATTCAAGAAAGTGGTAGAGGTACAGAGGGATGTGGTTCTGCACTGGAACTAGAGATGGGGGAGAAATTCAGTTCGGTTGACGTTTCTTTCTTTCTTATGAAAACATTTATATATCATTATTCATTAAAGAAAAATCAGAGTGGTTTGCAACGATCATACATAAAGCCGCACAGTAAAAACCATATAAAAAATTTAAATCACAGATCAAATATTATAGCAGGATATCTTAATTGTCAGCATCAGCTTGGCAGCATAGAAAAAAATTCAAAGGGTGTTTGAAGGTTAGAAGAGAAGGCGCCTGTTGAATCTGTATTGGCAGAGCATTCCACGTGAGTGGGATACAGAATTTGGAAAAAAAGCATATAGATTTTTTAAAAAAAAAAATAATTTATGTACCGCCCCACACCTGGAGGTCTCAGGGTGGTTCACAGAACAAAATCCAAATATAAAACCCCAAAATATATAATCAAAATAAAAGCAACAACCCAATGACACCCCAAAAACGTGCACCAAAATGCATATAGTGAAAATGGCATACAGAAACTTCATGTTCTACAGAACATTTTAAGGTGAGCCAACCTAATTTTTAATTTCCCAAAACAATATACAGACAGAAATGCAGCCATCCTTCAAAATGTGCACTTCTCTGAATTTTGCAATGCATTTCTTCGCCCAAATGATGTGTACAAAAATGCATGCAAGGGGGGGGTGCATCAAATGCATATGTCACTGAATACAAAATGTTCGATATAAGGGGAAACTGCTTTGCAAAAATGTGTATCTTAGGGGAAATGGCAAAAAAAATGGAGAAATTTGTACTAAAATGTGGACGAATTTTCATGAGACCTTTAAAACAAAATGTGTAAATGGAGAGAACTAGATTTAAGGTTCCCTAGTTGCAGTATCTGGTATGAATGCAGAAGGTCCTTGCTTCAGTCCTCAGTCTCTCCCAGTAGGGCTGGGATAGAGCCCTGCCTGAAACCCTGGAGAGGTTTCAGTCAATGTCGGCAATACTGACAGAGCCAGTGCTCTGATTTCCTATACAGTCATACCTTGGGTTGAATATGCTTCGAGTTGAGCATGTTCGAGTTGTGCTCCGCGGCAACCCAGAAGTAACAGAGCACATTACTTCTGGGTTTCGCCGCTCGCGCATGCGCAGACGCTCACAATGACGTCACGCGCATGTGCAGAAGCGGCGAAAAGTGACACGCGCGTGCACAGACGTGCCGTCACTAGTTGCGTTTACCTCTAGATGCAAACGGGGCTCCAGAACGGATCCCATTCGTATCTATAGGTACCACTGTATTTCTGTTTAACAATATCGCTGAATCACATCACCAGGCCTACTTTCTTACCCATGTGGAGAGGCGAGGCCTAGCTTAACCAAAGAGAAATGTCCATTATTTGTTCCCATCTGGAACAAAATCCTCTCTTATCTGAACCCTAGAATCCAACCCAGTTGGATGTGAATTCCATATCCATGCAACACCACATTCCCACTATTTGAAGAATTGGTCGTGGCAAATAGATATCCTGCAACTACAATGAAATTTCACTTCCTTTCTAATTCACGGCAATTGCCCAGGTTTCCGGCCAGAAGCTCTGGAGTTCCTGCTCAAGTTTTCATACCTATGTTTGGCCCAAGAGTCTCCAAAAGCCAGATGTGGTTGAGCTCCCAATACCTAGGAAAGATACCCAAGGCCGCCATAGGTCATGGTCATATGGGAAATCTCGTCTTCCATGAGAACTAAGAAATTCAAAGGATGAGAAAGGGAGGGGCATTTTTTTCAGCCAAATGTGCACTTCTGAGAAAGTCAAGGTGACCCACAAGAAGAGTAAGAAAATGGGGAGTTATAAGTCATGAGAAAGAAGTTCCCAGTGTCTATGCAGCATAGAAAAAGCAGCTGGAACCCAGCTGGAAGAAAGACGACTGGAAATTCCCCTTACACCACCCTACTTGACCCAGTTAGGGTTTAAGACAATTACACAGTTACTTCATGTTGGAAAGGCCAGTCGAGTGGGAGAGACAAATGAGCTTCTTTCTCACCCGGCTCCATAACTGATTACTCAGAGCCTCGCCTCATCTGTCTTTGCGCCATTTTACTCTCATTACAGGTTGGAAATGGGAAGTCATTTTTTACCACCAGGGCTGACAGTTAGCAAGTTGGAAATGATACCCCAAGAGTTGGTGTGTTTGGCAGAAGTGGACATTCATTATCCAGTGGGCTGGATAACAGCCTTGCTCATTCGCCATTTATCATTCTGGCATCATCCAAGGCTACCGCAGTCCCAAAGTGATGCCCCTGGACCTCTTTTGGGGTAGCAGCAATGGGGCTACTTCATTTACGCGCTCGATGCAAATAGGTTGTGTTCGCACATACATTAATGACCATATTTCTGCATTATTAACATATCACCGTATAGTAAAAGCTATGGTTTTCCCAGTAGTGATGTATGGAAGTGAAAGCTGGACCATCAAGAAGGCTGATCGCCGAAGAATTGATGCTTTTGAATTATGGTGCTGGAGGAGACTCTTGAGAGTCCCATGGACTGCAAGAAGATCAAACCTATCCATTCTTAAGGAAATTAGCCCTGAGTGCTCACTAGAAGGACAGATCGTGAAGCTGAGGCTCCAGTACTTTGGCCACCTCATGAGAAGAGAAGACTCCCTGGGAAAGACCCTGATGTTGGGAAAGATGGAGGGCAGAAGGAGAAGGGGATGACAGAGGACGAGATGGTTGGGTAGTGTTCTCCAGCATGAGTTTGACTAAACTGCGGGAGGCAGTGGAAGACAGAAGTGCTTGGCGTGCTCTGGTCCCTGGGGTCATGAAGAGTCGGACACGACTAAATGACTAAACAACAACAACAGCATATCACATTTATACATAATACTTTTTCTGTGTTTAGGAATACTGCAGGAGGTCTCAAGAGTTAAAAAGATAGGGTCTGTGAGGGTAGAGGTTTGGGAACCTCTAGTGTAGACAATAAGAAGAGCCTGCTGGATCAGGCCAGTAGCCCATCAAGTCCAGCATCCTGTTATCATAGGGGTTGCCCAGATGCCTGTGCAAAACCTGCAAGCAGGACCAAAACACAAGAGACCTCTTCCCTCCTGTGGCTTCCTGCAACTGGTATTCTGAGCTAGATGACCAATGGTTTGAATCAGTATAAGTCAGATTGTTATGTTCCTATAGGGGATAGAAATGTAAGGAATGGAGAAACATGGTACATGTTGGGAGCTGTTAGGAGGATACAGCTAGTCCCTTTTTTGCACAATGTGTAATCTCTGTCATTCCTTGCCATCTGCCACCCGTTTCCATTTTTCCAGTTTCTTGTTGACCTTGGGTAGCATTTATCTTAACTGCCCCCATTTTGTTCCTGTCTTAAAGGCATCCGCTACAAGCCTTTACAAGACCTGGCGATGAGAGATCCCACTGCAAGCTGCTGTCGGGTTTCAGTGCAAAAGCACAGAAGCGTTCATTAATATTCCTCTCTCTCTCCGTCTCCCAGCAGAACAAGTGTCATTCAGAGTATTCCTGGGGTGACAACCGCATCGCATGAAGCCGCCTGGGCCTGCTAATTAGTGAAACCAAAAACAGGGGAGGGGCAGAAAAGCCAGGGCATGGATACCATTACAAATCCTGCTCCCCCTCTCCCCCCGGCTTTGTAAAGGAGAGCCGCCAGGAGTTGTCAGGGCCAAAGATCCAGCCTTCATTCTAACCACATCTCAGTCTCCCACGATCACTGCTTAGAGGTTCCGTTCTCATCCCAGCAGTTAATTCAATGCCTAAAAAGTAGTAAGAAATGATAGCATTTATGCCCTGTATTAGAGCATCCTGTTGTCACAGCAGCCATCCAGATGCATGGAGGGAACTCTCAAGCAGAATCCGAGCATAAGAACACTCTTGTGGTTTCCAGCGACTGATATTCTGAAGCATTGGTACCTCCAACTATGAAAGAACAGCACAGCCATTGTGGCTGGGAGCCACTGAGAGCCCATGAATTTGTCTCCTTTTAAAGCCATCTCAGTCTGTGGCCACTACTGCTTCCTGTGGCAGTGAGTTCCATAGTTTAACTACCTGTTGCATGGATTTCTTTTATCTGCCCAGAATCTTCCAACATTCAGCTTCACTGAGTGCCCAGGAGTTCTAGTGAAAGTTTTTCTCTAGCCACTTTCTCAATGCTGTAGATAATTTTACACACTTCTATCATGTCGCCTATTCACATAGATAACGGCTGCTTTCTTGTCACTCCCAATGCCGGCTGGCAAACTGGATTGTGTGTGTGGTCCCTGCAGTGTGGCGTGGGTGATTTGTGTATGGTTTCTGCTGAGTGAATGAGTGGTAAATGTGTGGTTGCAGCTGGATAAAAGCCCAGTTGTACTTTAGAGGAAATACAGCAGTGCAGTGCTCTGCATGCATCTCTGTGCTAACTGGGACTGATGGGAGAAGTAGCCCAAAACATCTGAAGAGCACCTGCTTGGGGAAGTCTGCCTTCACCCCTTTACCTGTGGAAATAGAAGAAGAAGGGGATGCAGGCAGTATTTCTATCCAATTGTTTCATAAGAAATCAGTTTGATTCTACCCACCTTCTAGCACTCTGGCCAATGAGTGCAAAGCACAGAGATAATTTTGTATTTTTTCATACAATTTATATACTCTTGCTTGATCTAGGCTCTGAGTTCCCTGGCTTGCAGGCCTTTTTCCACCTTGCCTGGTAGGCCAGGACTGACTCCAGCTACAAAAGCTGAGGCTGCTGGGCTGGGAAGTTGCTTTGGGGGTCTTGTTGGCGGGGGTTGCTGCTGTTGCTAATATTGGTTTTTTGTATCTTTATTTTAGGTATTGTGATATATGTGGAAATCGTTCAGTTTGGTTGTGTACTTTTTGATGTTTTATTTATTATTTACAACTATCTTTGTTATGCTGCAGTACATTTCTTTTAGGTTGAAAGTCACCTAGAGCATGGTTTGTAGTGTGGCATACTAATAATATTGTGTATGTATGCATGATAATAAGAAGGTGAACCTCAAAACAGGTTACAAAAATAATAAAACAATGAGATTATCAGCATAATAAAACAATGAGATTATCAGCACTTTAAAACAACCAATGAAAACATTAAAAATAATTAAAATCAATGATAAACTAAAAAGCAGATTAAAACTCATCGACAATGTCTGGATAGACTTGCCTAAATGAAACGCTTTCAGCAAGGGGTAATTCCATGAAAATGTCAACCTACAGACACATTTTTCAATTTCATAAATAGTTAACATTTTCTATATCATTTTAAATATAATACTGTATTGCAAAATTACATTATCTGGCAACAGTTTTTCCAAATGGCATTTTACATGTGAGCGTGACATGTAAGATGGCTCAGAATTTTTTTAATTCTCTTTCTAAAGTTCACTTAAAGATCTATCCAAGAAAACAGAGAATAGGTTAATGGTCCTTTGTTGTATTGGTAGTTTTACATTCTCATTTGGGGAAATGACAAGAAAGTTTATGTTACGGAACAAAACCCAATGAGTTTAGGACATTCAATGGACATTTAAAGTACATATTTTCCTCCAAAGAATTCTGGGAACTGCAGTTCCACACTTGCAGAGCTTCAGTGCCCAGCGCTCATAACGAACTACAGTTCCCAGGATTCTTTGCGGTAAAGAATGTAACGTATAGTGTGACTGTCTGCCCAGCAGCTCCTCAACTTGGGAAACACAGCTGTGCTAAGGAGGGGGAGGGCGTGACATTTTAAAGAGGTGTGATGTGATTTTTATTGTATTATTGGTTCACCGCACTACTACTCCCCACCCCCCCTTATCTTCTTCATGACCTCCCAAGCCACAGGAGATCAAGCCTGGGCAATAGGAAGGAAATACTCTAACTAAGAACACATGTTTACAAACAATTACCTTGCCAGTAATTCCCTCAATTCCCCTTGCTAATATTGGAATGAAACTCTTCCATCTTGGCTCACTCCTGCAGGAACCGAACACGGAATAATCACCCAGTTAATGCAATGCATCTGGTATTTATAGGGGCAGTCACCCGAGGGTGGTGGCGGGGAGGCAGACATTGCTTGAAACATAAACTGACTGCAGTTTCACTTAAATACAAGGTGAGATTGCAACAGCAGCCCAAAGGGAAGAGTAGAGGGATTCTGGCAGCTAAACACCCCAAGAAGGAACATGAGATAAAATGTTATCACATTTAAAAAATTTATATATGCCTCTGGGGCTCGTCACACCAGAACTCTTTGAGTTAGAAATATATAGCTAGCGAGATACATACTGCTAGTTGCCTATCATCTTCTGGGTCCATTCTGAACCATTTCATACCTCACAAGTGCTCTGGAAAAAAATAAGACATCCCATTTTTTCACACAAGATCATGGCAGCTATTTTGGGTGTCCTCATGCACTCTTGTGCCATGTCCCCGCCCTGAAAAGGCACCTTTTCAGGGCCATTATCTAATGTGGCACTCAAAAACATGAGTTTCGGAGCACCATGTGATATTTCACCCTGAAAGAATCATAGCCAGCTTAGCCTCTTTATATGCCAGAGTTCTCATGGCAGACTGAAGGGAAACAATAGACTTCATCTAAAGGTATGGAGGAATGACCTAGTTAAGACTGGCAGGACAGCTTACTCTATGGCATTAACCCCTTCATACATGAATTAGACTTAAGCATGTTCATTATGTGAAGCTGATTATCCCACATAATGCACTATTATTGTGTCAATGTCATGTTGCAAAATATACCCACAAAAACAACATCACTATTCTGGAGGGGCCATAGGCTTATTTTCAGGAAAACAACAGTAAAGGAATGGCTTGGGGTATAGTGGTCTGGGATTTCAGATGGAGTTGAAGACCCCTTACTATTTATTCAGGAGGATTCCAGCAGAGTTCGCATACAATATTAATTGCATTCATTCATAACAATTTCATAATCTTTATGGGGGTTCTTCCAACCCCTGGACTTCCCCCCACACTTTCCCCGGTTTCCAATATTTATCTCTTCTCTTTTCTGCAACTAAATACTTTTATCCAATCTATTAAATCTCCCTTTTCAATACCCTTTATCAAATTATATCACAAGCACTAATCCAATCCTGCTAGCATTCTTAAATGTTTGCAATGCTCCTTCATATATATTTTAGGAAATCCATTCATTTCTTAAATATTTGTCTTCTTGGTGTCTAATCTTCCCAGTCTATTTTGCCATTTCTGCATAGTCCATCATGAGAGGATGTCCTTCTTACTCTTTGTGCTGATTGGAGCCAAAGAGGGTGAATGAAAGTGAGTCAGCCACTGAGGAGTGGCTCATTCTGGAGAAGGCGTGCAGAAAGAACGCCGAGGATGAGTTGTGCTTCAAAGCTAAGTATTTAGGAACACCAAAATCACAGGATGCTTCTGTTTCAAAAGAATGGTGTGCAAATTCAGTAATGTACAATGGAACCTCAATGAAAACACAACCTGAGTTGCATCAAAGAAAGACACTGGAGGAATCAAAATCGATTTTCCCCATGCACATGTGCAGAAAATAGCAGATCTAACTGAAAGGCAACACGTGGAAATTTGCATTTATATTTGCAGTGCGTCCCTAGCCATTATTACTGTGTGATTATGAGATTGTTGTACAATGTTAGAAGGGGTTGTTCCTGTGAGAGGGTATAGCTGTGAGGCAGCATGGCTGTGACTGTCATGAAGGAACCTTGCACTTCTGAATTTGCCACCCAACTAATGGGAATGGCACCGTGGAGACTGGAGGAATGTGAGTCTTCTATCTGACACAGATCCAAACATACTGTACCTTGCCAATTACTACTGCCAGTGCTACAATCAAACAGCAGTACAGCAGGGTTCAGTAATAAGCACTTTATTTGTGAGATAATATCTGTTGCAAAATAAGAATAAGAATAATCTGTCAGTCCTTCCATTATTTGGCAAAAAAACAGAGAGAGAGAGAGAAGAGCTGGAAGGCGTAATGAGAAGTCATGGACTCCCTGCCTCATTTATTCAGGATCCCATCATCCCCATGCCCCATTAACTTGAAGAGTGTGATAAGGCAGATGTTTGTGGGTGATAAGTGCCCCAACAGCTAGCGTTTGGCCTGGCAGGAGAGACAGATGCATCACCAGAGGGCAAATTGCCTCTCGCTAATTGCACTGCCTCCGTTTTACTATCTCTCCATGAATTGGCCCGGCTGGCGAATGGGCAGCTGAGATCACAATGCCCAGCTTCAAGCCTCATGGATTCGGAGATGCTTGCAAAGGCTTGCATCCAAAGCTTGCTTGCTATACGAGGTGAAAGGTGAAAGGAAAGTGCTCCCTTCCGCTGTAATGATGAGCTGTGGGCTTCACAAAGAGATGGCAGGGAGTGGTCCAGGAGACTGGGGGTGTTATGTACTGAAGTTCTAGCCCTGTAGATAGTTTTCACACAGGTCCACATATGCAAATAAGAGATTGAAAGTGACGTTCAGTGATTGGATAGTTACAGAAAGTAGTTACTGTTGCGTTCTAGTGGAGCTCTATATAAGCAAGCTGGCTGAACCCTTTAGTTCAGTTCTGTTCTGGCCTGTGAATAAACAAGAGCTGTTGAAGAATCGCTGTGTCGTCTGATATGTTCACCCACAACTTAACAGGGATCCCTAGATCTGGTGTCTAAGGCCAATGAAGCAAGTGGGAAACTCAGGGCCAGGGATGAAACAGAGAGGTTCGAGCTAACTGTTATACGGGAGTTTTCCCTGTGAGCCTGTCTACCTCAACAATTGACAGGCACGCACCCCCAAAGAATAAAAATGTAGGCATCTCTGATATATAGGCATCTGGTTGGCCATCAAAGCAAGCAAGCATTCAGCCTTCCCTTGATTCTACCACTCTCTTTCAACTGCATCACAACAGCCTCCCCACAGCCTTGCCCCTCTCCCTCCCAATAAGCAACAGCAAGGAAATAGCATTGCAACACTCTCCATTGGAGAGCCAGTGTGGTGTAATGGTTAAGAGCGGTAGACTCGTAATCTGGTGAACCGGATTTATGTCTCTGTTCCTCCACATGCAGCTGCTGGGTGACCTTGGGCTAGTCATACTTCTTTGAAGTCTCTCAGCCTCACTCACCTCACAGACTGTTTGTTGTGGGGGACGAAGGGAAAGGAGATTGTTAGCCGCTTTGAGGCTCCTTAGGGTAGTGATAAAGCGGGATATCAAATCCAAACTCTTTTCTTCTTCTTCTTCCATATGCAGAACCCCTATTGACCGTCATCCTAATGCATCCAAACTTTAATGCCCTGTCCTATATATCTATACAGTCTAGCCTAAAACCTAGCACCATGCTGAGTCCCCGCAGTATCGATATGTTGATATTCTACCTTTCCTCCAATGAGTTTGAGGGGGCATACATAGTTCTCCTCCTCCCCGTTTTATTCTCACAACAACTCTGTGAGGTAGGTGAGGCCAGGGTGGCCGTGTTTCTCATCCACTTTTGGATGCAGTATGCCTCTAAATAACAGCTTCTAGGAATCACCAGAAAGCAGAGTACATATTGTTGCAGTCAGGTCTGTGAGCTCCTCAGAAACATCTGGTTCACGCGACTTTTTTCCTCATCTTCTAAGGTTCTTACATTAGTGCCTGTTTTTCATACAATTTTGCCTGAAGCTGTGAGGAATTTTTGCTGTGACTTTTTTTTTAAAAAAAAAAAATGCAAACTGTTGTGGAAATGTAGCAAAACAAAGGTGACTTCTTTTCTCACACTTTGGTGGGATTTTATTGAATAAATAAAAAAGACAGAAAATTTACGTTGACCTTTTCTCTTCCACAAATCTCTCAAGAAATTCGTGATAAGTAATTACTGGAAAATTAGTTGACATCTAATTAGTTTTTTCTGGATGTCACTCGTGGTTTCTGTCATAAGTTTACGTTCCTGTATGTCTTGCAAACCTCTTGTTCTCTCATTTCTTATGATGGTACTTGACATTTACCTGTCTGTACCTCATCACAAATAACTGGATTCCCGGCTTCATCATTTCTTCTTAGGAATGTCCCATGCCAATCTTGTTTTGCTTTGGTTTGGTTTTTATACATTTCATGAAGTTCTGTTTTGTTAATTGGGCTACATGGATAAAACTCAATTTAAAAAAATATTCTTAAAAATGAAAATTAAGAAATGTGCCTGACTGAAGTGTGACTGGAAAAATGAGAAATGAACATATTTTGATAGGACTCTGGAGCTGGCATAAAGGAGAAGTGTCTGTTGATGATTGAATGCACTGCTTTATTGCTGTGTTAGGTGATCCTTATTGTCTTTTAATATTCTTTTTATAGCTGCATTTATCATAGATGCTGGCACGAGAGCTTCTCAAGGGTTGGGGGTGTGAAGTCATGGATATAAACATAAAACAGATAAATAAAAGTAAATGCATAGTTTTAGGGGGAAAATATTCTACTTCCATTGTCTGAGGCATTATGCTCATGAATGCCAGTTGCTGGAAACTGCAGTTGGGCAGAGTGCTGCTGAGCTCATGTCATGCCTTCCCACAGTCATCTGGTTGGCCACTGTGAGAACAGGATGCAGGATTTGATGGATCCAGCAGGCTCATCTTATGCTTTTAAAAGGAATACTAATGACCCAGTGCCCCTTGCAGAAGGCTGCATATCAGAACATCATCTTCAGTAGCCTTTTGTCTTTGAAGACACGGGTGGCACTGTTTCTAAACCACTGAGCCTCTTGGGCTTGCTGATCGGAAGGTTGGCAGTTCAAATCCCTGCGGCAGGGTGAGCTCCTGTTGCTCTGTCCCAGCTCCTGCCAACCTAGCAGCTCGAAAGCACACCAGTGCAAGTAGATAAATAGGTATTGCTGCAGCAGGAAGGTAAACAGTGTTTCTGTGCGCTCTGGTTTCCATCATGGTTTTCCATTGTGCCAGAAGCAGTTTAGTCATGCTGGCCACATGACTCAGAAAGCTATCTGTGGACAAACGGCGGCTCCCTCAGCCTGAAAGCAAGATGAGCACCGCAATCCCATAGTCACCTTTGACTGGACTTAACTGTCCAGGGTTTCTTTACCTTTACCTTGCCACCTCTCTGAATTCTAGGTAAGAAGCAGCTGGCCCATTCTAATTTTGAATCATATTTCCACCTAAATGATGGAAATTAACACCAATTCCCAGCAAAGGTGTGAAGGCAGTGACTTGTACCAATCTTCAAGTGGAATTGGGGAGATAACTATTTTCTGCTTCAAATCTGGTTTTCAAATACCCTGAGCCGGGGTGGGGGGAATCTCTGCCATCTCTTGGACAGCATCCCAAGAGATGGTAGAGTTAAATGATAACCAATCAGAGGCAGCTACAGGAGAGCTATGAGATTCAGGTGAGGCCCAGATGCCTTGTCAATCCCAGCAGGTATATAAGAGGACGACCCGGCCTGCCCAGTTTTCAGTGTTAATTTTATGCATTTTTTTAAATCACCATGGTATTTAACAATAATATATTATGTCCTTTAGCGGAGAAATTGTGAATTGTAGAATTTTAAATACCCGTCATCATCCTTGGATTCACTCAATTTTGTTTATAACACTCTTCCATTGTCTTCTAACTATGAGGGTGGGGGATGGGGAGGAGCCTCACAAGTGGAGTAGCCTAGGGCCTCTCTTCATCTAAATCCGGCCCTGGGAGAACATCATGGAGGAGTTGTTCTGTATGCTCCAAAACTAAGCAGTTAGCAATAGAACGGTGTGCTGTGTGTACAGATTCTTTTGCATACAATGCTGATCCCGACAGAAGCACAAGAAAGGCTGAACACCCCGATAGACATAGAGGAAATAAGAGTGACGATAAAAAAACTGAAAAATGGAAAGGCCCCAGGACCAGACGGCTTTACAGCAAGATATTACAAAGAATTGGGAATATCCCTGTTGATACCACTGAAAGAAGTAATGAACAACATATTAAAGGAGAAAGAAATTCCAGAGACATGGAAGGAAGCACTTATAACCTTTATTCCAAAAGAAGATGCGGACTTAACCCAAGTAAAGAATTATAGACCAATCTCATTATTAAATACGGACTACAAAATTTTCACAGGAATTATAGCAGAAAGATTAAAAAAGGTTTTACAAGGAATTATCCACGGCGACCAAGCGGGTTTCCTCCCAAGCAGACAGATGAGAGATAATGTGAGAAATGTAATAAATATTTTAGAATATCTGTCAGCAAGAAACGAGAAACAAGCAATGCTGATGTTCGTGGACGCTGAAAAAGCATTCGACAATGTCGCATGGGATTTCATGTTGAAAAATATTGAACAAAGAGAAATGGGAAGTCACTTCTTCAATGGAATTAAAGCAATATATACGGAGCAAAAAGCGAAGCTGATAGTGAATAATGTAATAACAGAAGAAATAAAGATTTCTAAGGGTACCAGACAGGGATGCCCATTGTCACCACTACTATTCATTCTGGTCCTGGAGGTGTTATTAGACTCAATAAGGAAAAAAGAAAGTATAAAGGGGGTGTCAGTAGGCCAAAATCAATATAAAGTCAAAGCCTTTGCTGATGACTTAGTCTTGATGATAGAAGATCCGCTGGAGACGGCAGCTGAGATACTGAAGGAAATTGAAACATTTGGAGAGGTGGCAGGTTTCATAATAAACAGGAAAAAAACTAAAATTATAGTTAAAAACATGGAAAAAGCAACAATGGAGGCACTGCAGCAACAAATTGGTATTGAAATTGTCAAAAAGGTCAAATATCTGGGAATATGGCTAACCCCAAAAAATATTGATCTGTTCCAAAACAACTATATCCCGGTGTGGAATGGAATTAAGAAGGATCTGGAAGTATGGAATAGATTAAAACTATCCTTCTGGGGTAGAATCTCAATGATTAAGATGCTAGTGCTACCAAAGATGCTGTTTTTATTCCAGATGTTACCAATATTAAAAGGAGTGGCGATTTTTAAGGAATGGCAAAGGACGATCTCTAGATACATATGGCAGGGCAAAAAGCCGAGAATTAAATATAAATTACTAACAGATGCAAAAGAAAGGGGAGGCTTTGCCCTGCCAGATCTGAAGCTATACTACGAAGCATCGTGTCTTTGCTGGCTAAAAGAATGGATTAAACTTAAAAATACAAAACTCCTAGACCTGGAAGGATTCGACAACAGATTCGGGTGGCACGCGTATCTTTGGAAAGAAAAGAAGAAGGGATATAAAACCTTTGAAAACCACATCTTCCGGAAATCGCTATGGGAAGTTTGGGACAGATACAAAAATATATTGGAAGGGGGGGTGCCACATTGGCTATCCCCGTTAGAGGTCATGGGGGTCAAAAAAGAAAATATGAGAAGTGATTGGATTACCTATGGAGATTTGGTGGAGAAAGAAGGAGGAAAGTGGAGACTAAAACCATACGAACAAGTTAAAGAATACGTCTTTGATTGGCTGCATTACCATCAAATAAATGAAATGTTTAAAAAGGATGTGAAAGAAAAGGGGTATAAAGAAAAAGATTCGAGATACCAAATAGAGATAGTGAATAACGACTCCAAAACAATTTCTAAAATGTATAAAATTTTGTTAGAATGGCACACAATAGATGAGGAGGTGAAAGTAGTTATGATTCAATGGGCCAAAGATTTAGGATACAACATAGACCTTGGTGATTGGCAGAAAATATGGAATGAAAACTTGAAATTTACGGCATGTGTTACATTAAAAGAAAACGTAATGAAGATGGTTTACAGGTGGTATATGACACCTGCAAAATTAGCAAAGATGTACAAAACCTGTAATAAATGTTGGAGGTGTAAGGAGAAGGAAGGTACATTTATGCACATGTGGTGGGATTGTAAAAAAGTAAGGGGGTTCTGGGAGATGATACACAATGAACTAAAGAAAATGCTAAAATATAGCTTTGTTAAGAAACCAGAACTCTTCCTGCTGGGAATAACAAGAACGGATATAAGTAGGAGAGACTGTAAACTGTTTCAATATGCTACCGTCGCAGCAAGGACATTGTTGGCCCAGAGGTGGAAACAAGAAGAGGTTCCGACTCTGGAGGAATGGAGGTCAAAACTAACAGACTACGCAGAGTTAGACAAATTAACAGGGAAAATTAGATACCAAAAAGACCAGAAATTCATTGAGGACTGGGGGAAATTTACAGAGTATTTGAAAAACATATGTGAGGATAGCACAACGCTAGCGTGTTTCAAAGAAGCTTTGTGAAAATAGAAGGAGTATTGCCAAAAGGCAAGCAAGGATAGAAATATAATATTTAATGGCAATATCTAAAGAAGGAATGTGAGGAGAGGATTTGAACTACGAAAGATTGTCAGAGAAGTTGAGGGAGGTCCAAACAAGGTGAAATATGTGATATATAAATGGATTGGTTTATTATTTTTTTTATGGAAAAACTTCAATAAAAATTTATTACAATCAGAGGCAGCTACAGGAGAGCTATGAGATTCAGGTGAGGCCCAGATGCCTTGTCAATCCCAGCAGGTATATAAGAGGACGACCCGGCCTGCCCAGTTTTCAGTGTTAATTTTATGCATTTTTTTAAATCACCATGGTATTTAACAATAATATATTATGTCCTTTAGCGGAGAAATTGTGAATTGTAGAATTTTAAATACCCGTCATCATCCTTGGGTTCACTCAATTTTGTTTATAACACTCTTCCATTGTCTTCTAACTATGAGGGTGGGGGATGGGGAGGAGCCTCACAAGTGGAGTAGCCTAGGGCCTCTCTTCATCTAAATCCGGCCCTGGGAGAACATCATGGAGGAGTTGTTCTGTATGCTCCAAAACTAAGCAGTTAGCAATAGAACGGTGTGCTGTGTGTACAGATTCTTTTGCATACAATGCTGCTTCCAGGAAAACACTATTCACCCCAATGCCAAAAGAAAATATTGGAAGACTCCAAATCATTTCCCCATGTACATGTACAGGAAAGAGCAGATCCAGCTGAAAGGCAATTTGTGGAGATCTCCACTTATCATTGCTGTGCATTCCTAATTATTATTATTCTATAATCTTAGAAGGGGAGTTGGCTGTAACTACCATGAAGGGATCCTGCACTTCTGAACTTGACAACACACTGCTGGCTGTATTTATCTGCGAACAAAGCTGCTAAATAGCAGCTAGGACTTGCTGCATAGGTAAGACTAAGGTTCCACGTACTCCCACTTTACTATGGAGGGAACCACATGCCAGGAGGGGAAGGGAGTTTCTAGTACAGACCAGGCATGTCTCTTAAAGAGACAAAGCACACTCAGACAAGACAACTGAGTGCCTGGAAGACTGTTCACCCTTTACATTGTTCTATTTCTGCCACGGTAAAAACTGCAACTTGCACAGATGAACACTTTGGATCCAGACCAAGTCATGCCCCCATATGGGCAGTGCGCCTCTCTGCAGGCACATAATACTCTTCTCTTTTCAACATTACACCTGCTGAATAGACTGGCTTGAGCCAGGAATCAGATGTCTGACTTTGGCATTATCCCGCCAAAAGAACCCAACTTTCCTTGGCTCTGCTTGAACTGGCAAACAGTTCCCGTACATTATTTTATTTAATTAAGGACACCTGAGCCCATAACAGAGGCTGAGCCCAACACAGCCTGCTCCATTGATGCAGTGCTAACAACAACTGCGGTGGGGGGAGAGAGAAAGAAAATAACACCCAAGTGTTTCTCACTTCCAGATAAACTTGGCTCTTGAGGGCTGAGGAAATTAAAGCAAAGAGAGAGCCATTTTTAACCGGTCAAATGGAACACTCCTGCTATGACTGGCCTTAGCTGTAGCATTACATGGATTTTTAAATTAAATGTCAAATATAATTTGGCACTAAAGGTGTGGGGCTGCCCTTAGAGAAAATGTGACACCTTGAGCTTAATGGCTTCCTGTAGCTGTCTAGTACTTGAATGGAGTGAGACCCAACTTTTTCACCATACCAGGCTTCTTGCAAGCAAGCTACAGGGTTGATCTGCCCAGGGGACGGGGGGCATCTTATAAGAAACCAGGCCAGAATGGGGTGGGTGGGCAGAGACCAAGCAGCCCCTGCTACGTCTTCACAACTTTTTATATATTGAAACTGGGACACCTTCCAGGGTCGTTCCAGCTGCCCTTTGGTGTCATCAGTCCAGCCCTGTGGAACACTTTTTCAGTAGAAATTCAGCAGGCAGAAAGGGGAAGGGGTGGTTGCTCAGCAGAAAAGCATATTGTTACAGAAGTTGTGTGCTGCCTCCACTGTCTGCCAAGCAATAGCAAGATCTTAGGGGAGTTCCAGGCACTCACCCAGGGTCTGTGTTCCTTTGGAGAATTGAGACATGGTAGAGACTGTCATGTCTTTTCTTCATCTATTTCCAGTGGTACCTCGGGTTAAGTACTTAATTCGTTCCGGAGATCCGTTCTTAACCTGAAACTGTTCTTAACCTGAAGCACCACTTTAGCTAATGGGGCCTCCTGCTGCTGCTGCGCCACCGGAGCACAATTTCTGTTCTCATCCTGAAGCAAAGTTCTTAACCTGAAGCATTATTTCTGGGTTAGCAGAGTCTGTAACCTGAAGCGTATGAAACCTGAAGTGCCACTGTACATCTCTTCCAGCAGAGATTTGGCAGAGGCATCCTCACTTTTAACTTTCAGGTGTCTCTTGGAGACCTTTTTATCTCAGCAGGCCTTTGCAGCTGTTTAAATCAGTTACCCAGGCACCGTTTATGGTTTGTGGTTATATGGTGCTTTATCACCCTGCTATTTTAGGATATGGCAGTATATAAATATATTTTTATAAATAAATAAATGAAGAGGCCCTTGTCTCAGAACTAGACTGATCTGTTCATCCCTAGCAGAGAGAAAAGAAGGGGTGAAGAAAGCAAAAGAGTCCACAGGGAGAAAGAGGAGCAAGCAGACGAGCAAGTCTTTTGAAGGTCAATAGAAGACCTTTGAGTGGAATAGAATGTTTGTAGGGTCTATTCTTAAAAGGTCAGTCTATCAATGAGTAAAATGAATAACACAGGAAGCTGCCTTATAATGAGTCAGACGATTTGTCTATTTAGCTCAGTATTGGCTACGATGAGCGGCAGCAGAGGCTCTCCACAATTCCAGACAAGACGTCTCTCCCAGCCCTACCTGGAGATGCCAGAGACTGAACCTGGGGTCTTTTGCATGAAAAGGGGATGCTCTGCTATTGAGCCCTATGTGCAATGAATTTGCAAGTGAACCTGGAAGCAGAGAGGCAGTAGTGGCTGGTGCCCAGGTGGACTTGTAGGGCAGAAGGCAAGGTGACTGACAGCTGGTAAAGAAAAAGTCATTGATAAGTGGGACCAACCAACTTGTCCCCATCTTCCTTCCTCTGAGTTCTACAAGGGGCAACATTGAGACTAAGGAGGAGGAAGCTGCCTAGCAGTGCCACACTCTCAGGGCTGGTGGCAAGTAAGAAGGCAGGTAGGTGGTTTTGTTTAAGGGCAGATTGAGGTTAGTGGGGCGATGCCCCGTTTGCCCAAATGGACCAGCCTCTTCCAAGTCTGATCATTTGCTCTTCTAGCTCAGTCTTGTCTATTATGACTGGCAGCTGCTCCCCAGACAGGAGTCTCTCCTGGCCGTATCTGGAAATGTCAGGGAATGAACCTGGAACCTTCTGCATGGAAAGCCACAGCCCATTGGCCCTTGAAGTTCAGGCATGGGGAAACAGCAGTCCTCTGGGTGCTGGACTTCAATTCCCATCAGCCCCAGCCAGCACGGCCAATGCTCAGGGGTGGTAGAAGCAGCATCTAGAGAGTCACAGATTCCCTTCACTAAGTTCTAAGACAACATAATCTACAGTGACAGGAAGCAGCTCTTCCCAGTTTCAGGCAGGGTTCTACCTGTAAGGGGTCTACCTTTAAGCCCCAGGTTGGCCAAAAGATTCCTGCACTGCAGGGGTTTGGACAAGACAACCCTTGGGGTCCCATCCAACTCAACAGTTCTATGATTCTATGTAGATTGCCAGAGACTGAACCTAAGGCCTTCTAAATGCAAAGTAGTTGCTCAGTCACTGAATTATGGTGCTTTCGCCCAAAGGAAAGGCAGAAAGAGGGAGCCTATGTGGGTTCAAAAGAGGTGCGCATGGTCCTAGCAACAAACAAGACAGAATATTGTTACCACCTCATCTGTTATTTGTGTGACTTGTCCTTTGCCTCCAAGGAGAAACAAACTATTGAAAGTCAAGGTAGAGTATACAGCAAAGGTGCCTGAAAAGAGCTGAGGAAATAAAAGATGATTTATATATTTACCTGAAAGGGATTGTTTGTATGAACTACGGCTGCACCTGAGGCTCCTAACATGCATCATTATTTTATGATCTGCCTGACTTCTTTCCCCACAGAAGGCCGTGGGGGGTGCACGTGCATTTACACTCCTGCTTTACTGGAATTCACACTCTCTAATCACTGAGAAATCTCCCCAGTTTACCTTTGGCAGTCAGCAAAGAGGAAAATTTATCACCTCACGTTGGTGTCAAGGTGAAGCAATTGTATATATATATATATATATATAAATTACAGGTTGACAAAGCCTTTGATAAGCTGGGAAGGTTGCCGCAAACTGTACTCCTGAGCAGATTTACCAGGAAGCATGTCCCATTGAATTCAGTGCAATTTATTTCTAAGAAAACATAAGTGCCTGACCTCAGGATCAAGTCAAATGCTCATCTGCAGCAGCATCCAGTTCTCACAGTGGCCAACCAGATGATTTTGGGAAGCTCAAAAGCAGGACCTGAGGGTAACAGAACTCTACCCATCTGCAGTTGCCATTGACTGGTATTCAAAGTTAATCCTGAGCTAGATAGGCGAATGGTTAGACAGCATATGGCAGCTTCCTACGTATGTCCTAAATCATTCTCTCCCTTTGGAATTGATGTCATCCATTCCAACCTTTTCTTGCAGGCTATGTTCTTGTGGGGTGTATGAGGTGATCAGTGAAGAGTAGTACCTCTCGTGAGGGACACTCCATGCTCCTCCTAGGGTAGGTTGTCCAACTTTGCACTCAGTCCACCTGTGACTCCAAGAAGCTATCGGCATGCAACAGAGGCCACACTCTGGGAGATGGCTGTGACTCGGTGAGTCAGGGACCCTTGGTGAGTCAGGGACAGGGGCTCCATCATATTGAGCTGACAAGACCAATAGTGGGTCCACTGGTCAAGAAGGCAGTTTCTACATGTGCTGTAGAGAGAGGTGAGGGGCAAATGAGGCTCATCAACCAGGGAAGGTAGCCCATCTAGGAGATGAAAACCCTGGTCCTAAACCTCCACTGTCTTGCAGGATATTTTAAGAAGGCCAAGGAGGAAACCCTACAGAAATCCAGAGTGGAGTCCCTAAGGTGGTTAAATGATGCATTTTTATGCCTCCTTCTAGCAACTCCTGCAGCCATGCTAGTGCCAAATGCATTGATCTGCTTTCACTGGATCACATCCATGAAGCTGAGAGGAGGGTCTTGTTGTCTCGGCAGCCCAAGACTCCCATATACCACCCAGGCTTGTGCACCATGGAAGATCACTTTGGTGCTTTTAACACAGTGATTTGACTTCCCCAGAAGTGCACTCCATGGTCTCTCAAGACAGACAGATGCCAACAACATGTTCCTGTCCAGTCGCCTGTATGACAGTCAGAAATTTGTCAGTAGCAGCTTTTCACCACACCGAAATTCTGGAAAGAGGGAGAGAGCAGTTTCCCCAAAATGCTGGTGAGAGTTGCTGAAGACTCAGCCAGTTCAATAGAGGGAAGAGCTGTTTAGTGCTTACAGAGCTTTTGAACATTCAAAGTGTTTCATGTACCTTATCAAACTGTAATCCTTACAACAACCCTGTCAGACACTGATGGGGAATCTGTGGCCCTCCAGATGATGGATTTCAATACCCAGCATCCTGGACCATTGAGTTATTCTGGCTGGACCTGAGCCAGAGATGTGGGTTTTCCAGGGGAAAAACTTGAACTGGAAAATTTCCAAAACAATCAGGTTGATTCTGAAGCTCAAGATATTTCCATATGTCATGTGCATTTGATGACCACCAGCTTGAATGGCTTTAAGAGAAGATTGGGGGGGAGAGTCATGGAAAATAAGACTATTAAGGGTTACTAGTCATGATGGCTATGATCTGCCTTCACAGCGGGAGGCAGTAATGCTTCTGAAGACCAGTTGCTGGAAGCTGCAGGAGTGAGAGGTTTCCACAGGCATCTGGGTGGCCACTGTGAGAACAGGATGTTGGATCGTGTGGGCCAAGTGGGCTACTGACAATCCAGTAGGCTCTTACATACTTACTGGAAGAGTTTCTGATGTCCTGGAGAGTGCTCTAATTTCATGCTTATTCGACTTGCAGTTAGTAAGCAAAGTTGAAACCCTGGAAAACTCTCAAGCTTGCCTAATACTGTATTTTCGGTTGACATCCACTCATGGTTGCTAATGAACTTAAGAGATGGAAAAATTTCCACAGAAAAATAAGGCACTGGAAAAAACATCATTGGTTGGAGCCCAGCAATATTTGAAGTGCAAGAAAATTCCAATCCCTACACTCAGGCAAGTCAGTATTCTTTTCCCACCTATTACAGATATCTCGGGGGGGGGGGAGAGATCAGGTGACACAAAGGACCAATAAGATGCTCTCTTTGGTTCTATAAAGCTACTAATTCTGTCCTGATCCCTCACTTGGGCATAGACACTGTTGCTTTTGGACAGTCCAGTTTTGCTTTTAGCCCACCAACCCTGATGAGGAATGGTGCTCAACTTCATCTGTTAATGCTCCCAGCCAGTTGAACAGTAGGAACCTCAATGGTCTCTTCTACAAATTTCCCCTTATTCTTGAAAAGCCTTAAGGTCTTCTGCAGGAGTAATAAAATACTATATCATTTTTCAAAACCCAAAGTCTTAAAAATCATCTTTATTGGACTAGGAAAAGACTGCAATATGAATTCTCCTACCTCCAAGGAACCTTGAAGGCTTTAACTGGAAAAGCAAAATCCCTTTTAATAAAATGACCTTTGGGGTTGTTGTGAGCACTCTCTCTTTCTGACATTTTTTAACAAGCCTGCCTGTGAGGGTTGATTGGCTTATTTGTACAGTGCTCCCAGGCTGAAATTGGACTGTAATTAAGTTGTTAGTTTATAAACACTTGCCTGGAGTTCACTGTATCTTCTGGTCTTTGGCACATTTCCTACCCCCCACCCCCACCCCGGTCCAAAGTCTCTTGCACACAAAAAGAATTAAACGCAGCAATTCTCAATCTTCATTCCTGGTACTCGCCCCCCTGTCCGCCTCACCGCCCCCTTCCATTTCACTTCGATGGTTACTTTGGCAGGAGATGGGCATGAGCAAATGGAATCATAGCCTGAAGAATATCGGCTTCTCTGTATGTTTGCGTATGAGGTGAGGAATAGTGTGTGCGACTTATGAAACAGGTTTGTCAGGGACTTGCACTTTTCCAAGGCCCTTCTCCCTCTTCCCCAGGTATCTAAAGTACTATCTTTAATAATGATAACAACAGCAACACTGATTTCTTGATCACCTTCTAAACCACCATCTCAAGGCAATTTACATACATATAAAATACATAATTTAAAACTGTTTAAACCACAAAAAACACAAGTACATTTAAAACAACACTAGAAGTGGACACTCACAGTGAAGAGTGCCCAGCTGGGGAGCCTGCGGGAACAATAATGTACAGTGGTACCTCAGTTTTCGAACATCTCCATTGGCAAACATTTCAGAACTCAAATGCCAAAACCTGGAAGTAAATGCTTTTGTTTTCAAAAGCGCCTCAGAAGTCGACCCTGTTTATCAATTTTCTGAATGAAAGTTGCAGACTGCCCTTTGCACCTCAGTTTTTGAACATTTTGGAACTCGAACGGTCTTCTGGAATGGATTATGTTCAAAAACCGAGGTACCACTGTATTCAGTTGAAGGTGCAGATAGTTGTAGCTTGACAGGAATGCTATTCCACAAACAGGGGAAAATACACTGAATGTCCTGCTTTGAGTTACTGTGCAACAAGCTTCTAAGATCTTTAGGATTGCAGGAGATACCCTCCCACAGACCACAGTGATCTCCTGGGTGAATAAGGGATAGGGCACAGCCTTATTAAGGAAGTCTTTCCAGTTACCTGGTATTAAGCTGCATAGTGCCCTGTATTTGGTATCAACACCTTGAACTTTGCCAAGTAGCAGATTAGTAGCCTGTGCAAATCTCACCTTGGGTGTAGCCAGCAGGGAGGCGGGAGGCAGCTGCTGGCCCAAATCAAGTAATTAAATAAAAATACTTAACTAAAAGTAGAAAAATCCAGAATATTTGAAACTTTAGTGCTCACTGAGGTCACCTGAATGATGTTGTGGAACATTCTAGCGATGCAACTGGCAACCTGACCGAGTGATGTGTGGCTTCTGCACACTGACCAATCGAGTCACAGGTAGCTCCGTTCTCTCTCCACCCCCACCCCATAAATCCTGGCTATCCCCATGAATCCCACAACCTAGGGGCTGGTGGTAGTAGCAAATGAACACAGTATTGTGCAGCTTTACTATACAGTTGGCTGCCTTGCAGGAAGGTGGAAGCCTACTTTAGACCAGGGTTGCCAAGGGTTGTGGTGCCACACAAATGTGGCTGGACTCTTACGCCGTCACGCTTCAGGGCCCCAGGTGCATAAGATCTAAACCAAGTTCAAGCACAGAGGATCAGTCTAGGTCCAAACATGATCCAGAGACAGTCAGGCCACAGTCCAAGGTCAGTATCACAGGTAGTTCAGGCAAAGCACAACACAGCAAGGAACTAGAGACCTGTGTTGCTTCCAATAAAGAGTAGGCTCAAGAGGGAGGCCTTCTATGCTTTGGCCTCCTAAACCGTATCCTAACCACAGCTGCTGGCAGAGAAGGCACCTTGGGGGTTGCTTACTCATAAGTAGACTCATTATATGCAAATATAACCAATGACAGCAGAGTTCCTCCCTGGAATCCAAAAAAGACAAACCACCAGTGAGAAAACTAGTGTCCTGAGCCATTAATTATGTCAAACAACATCAAAAGCAGGAGGAGCAGGACAACAGTGGTCATGACTACCTCCTTGTCTAATAGGTGAATGGATAAGCTGGCCAGATCAGCTGAGATGTTACTCAACCCTGGCAACATTTGCCAAGAGCTCAAGTCACTGCAGATGTTTTCTGCTATCTGATCCATGAGACTGGCTACACTTATGGTGTTTTCACCCAAAAGGAAAATGTACATTTGGGGCTTTAGCTGAACATGAGAATTCTACCAAGCCCGTGTGTTTGAAGATTTTGAATAAAATATCTGGTCTGTTAGAAATTAGGTCCAAATCTTCATGTCAGGGGGTGATAAGAGGAATAACAAAGAAATGTGGGTTCGACTCCTTCTATCTCAGTCACAGCAGCCACTATGGATAAGTTATCTTAATACAATATATTGACATATATGCTGTGGATGTGAGCTTAATATGTAATTTAAAAGATTCTCCAAGTCTATTTGGATGCCATGTGGATGACTGCAAACAAGACTGAATATCTGTGTATGCATTTGTCCTGGAAGACAACATGTTATGCTAGGTAATTGTTCTTTAAAAAAATCAATAAAGTTTGCACTATTTTTAAAA
The DNA here is from genome assembly GCF_964252035.2 of Podarcis erhardii. Classification (NCBI taxonomy): domain Eukaryota; kingdom Metazoa; phylum Chordata; class Lepidosauria; order Squamata; family Lacertidae; genus Podarcis; species Podarcis erhardii. Next base: position 24,906,750 of record NC_138503.1, read on the forward strand.
TGAGGATGACTATCACCATTTTTAGTAGCCAGCGTTCTCTGTCTGCTAGCGTAAGGACTCCTGTGCTAGCAGATGGATGCATGTTAATGTTGCACAACAGAGGAATCCAATGCAACAGTTGCAGAAACTAGTTGCACAACAGATTGTTCTGAAATAGATGACACAAAGTTGCCAGGAACCTGCTTTTACATTCTCTTGCTCTTCTCATCAATATCCCGCTGGTGCAAAACATCTCACCAGCAGAGAGAGAAAAGCAAGTTACTTTAACTTAGTGCTATGCTGCATGAAATCCCTTAGTCAATTGCACAATGGTCCATCTATCTCTGTATGAGGATGCCTAGCAGAAAACCATATTGCTAAAGTAAAAGTATGCATCAACTCTACAATCTGAGCATCTGGAGGGATTCATGTTGGTGAAGGTTGAGTAAGATCTCCAAGCCACGATCTCTCTGTTGACTGCATTTTGTTGAGGCTTATCAGGTAATCACACACTCTCTCTCTCTCTCTCCTTGTAGCATTCATCCCATTAAGAAGTACTTCCAAACCAAGTTCAGAGATGATTATCGGAGTGCTCTCCTTTTCCACCAATCCCAACGATCCCGATACCACCTTGGGAAAGAAACTTTGATACCAGAGACTGAGAGAAAGTCAATCAGCTGACAGTGAGGAAATAATCTCTGCTATTGATTGCCACTTCAGGCCTCGGATTCATCACACATCAAAGGGATGAGAGGAAGGAGAGGATGGAATAACCTTTGAGGCACAGAAAGGTAAAAGCCCAAAACGGATGCATATTTATTTGTTTGTTTGTTTGTTTTTATTTTAGGCTAAACCCCCACTACCACCACCATCCCATTCACCTTGAGACTGGTTACTTTCAGGGCTGCATGTCTTCCGCTCAATACCAAATTAATTCAGATTCTGAATTTGCAAAAAGTGAGTTCCGCTAACTGATAGGTGAGAGAAGGGCTATTGCTCAGTGGTAGAGCATCTGCTTTGCATTCAGAAGGTCCTAGGTTCAGTCCCTAGCATTTCCAGGTAAGGCCAGGAATCTCCTGTCTTGGGAATCTAGGAGAGTCTCTTCCACTCAGTGGAGGCAATACTGAGCTAGATGGACCAATCGTCTGAGAAGGCAGCTTCCTTATGAGATCCAGTTGATCGCTCTTTGTATCCCATACAACCCTCTGCTTCAAGAGCCCCCTGTCACCCCAGCTTGACCATAATATGCCAACTTCCTAAATGCAGTACCTTTACATTGTTCCTTGATTAAACTCAAAAGCTCCTGTGTAACTGGGAATATTGGAGAGGGAACTAAATGAAGAAGATATAATGTTTTAATCTTTAAAATAACATTTAAAGGTAGGAGGCTTCCCTCCCCCTTTAAGTGAGCATGGATGAATTGGGGGGAGCACTGAGAGTTGAACTGATTCAAACATTGCTTCAGCTGAGTTTAATGTTCACAGCAAGCAACGGAGATCAGCAAGAATCCCCCATTTGCTTCAGCTTGGCTTTGAAGTGATCTGAGTAGTTGTCGTCCCCCCCCCCCCCAAAAAAGAAACCCCAAGTTACATTTCTGAGTCAATCTGGGTTTTGTAAATCACTTGCCAAGCCAGCACCCCTTTCCCTCAAACCCTTCCTAATCATCCATTAGCCTCCCTTTATAAAAAGAACATCTTCCTTTTTCAACAGAATTAAGTGTCTGGGGCATCCATGTTGATGGGGCTCAAAATGTGGTAAGACTAAATGTCTGCTCTCTCGCTTGCTCTGTCTGTCTCTCTCTCACACACACACACACGCTCTCTCTCTCTCTCTCTCTCTCTTCCTTCTTCTATATCAGAAGTAGAGAAGCTCAGGTCTGTGGCCCAAATTTAGCCCTCCAGGACTCTCTATTTCTCCCTCAGATCACTCCCCAGGCTACCTCCACCCCCACCACTGGCCTCGCTTTGCTCTTGTCTTTTGTTTTCTGCACCCTGAAGCTTTTGGAAAGCAAAACATCCTTACGGGGTTGGTTGGGTGTGGGGTGTCATTCATATCCTGCATTTGAAAGGTCTCCGTCCCTGATCCAGAGTTTTGTGTAACATCTTCCACTTTCCCTGGAGAAGCCTACAAAGGCATCTTTCTCAGGCTTTATTACTAGCTGAAGCCATGACAAAGTTTATATCAGTCATTATCAAGATACCAATTACCAGAAGGGGTTGGGGAAACTGGTCTTCCACTGTACCGTCCCCTGCTTCTTCTTTTATTGTTGTAAGGATGTAAATCATCCACTTGTCTAAGGCTTTCCAATAATTACGGTGTTGGGATCCGCAACCCAGGTTATCTGTTCCATTCTAAGTATCTTTGCATCATTTAGTACTTTGCCGTATCGATTCCAGACAATGTTACAGGCAAAGGAATCGAAGGCTTGCCTTGTGATTTTCGAGCATGTCAAACACACAGGACAAACTTTCTCACAGAGACACCCTAAGCACAGGGACTTTAAATACAAGCATGTGGCAATCTAACTCAAGGTGGTTTCCTCGTCTCAAGCACTCCTGATCAATTAAGGCTCCCGTCAACATTTCCAGCATTTAAACAACAACAGCAAAAGACACAACTTAGGGCATGAGAGGCAGAGAACATAGCAATAGAAAGTGTGGGAATGAAAGGGATGTGAAATTATGTGTGTTGCTTTATTATTATTATTATTATTATTATTATTATTATTATTATTAAATTATTTATACCCTGCCCATCTGGCTGAGTTGCCCTAGCCACTCTGGGCAGCTTCCAACACATATCAAACATAATTAAATGTCAAACATTAAAAACTTCCCGATACAGGGCTGCCTTCAGATGTCTTCTACAAGTTGTGCAGTTCTAAATCTCCTTGACATATGATGGGAGGGTGTTCCACAGGGTGGGTGCCACTGCCAATAATGTCCTCTGCCTGGTTCCCTGTATTACCTGTTGCAGTGCGCGTGTCACACTAAATTTCCTTCACATCAGTGGGGTGGGGTGTGACACAACAACGGATGTCATTGGACAACGTCACTATTCCCCCACCCTGCCTGCTCCTGTGTGCTTCTGTTTCCTGATGATTATTCCAAAAAAAGGCAGGAAATAACTGTATGTGGCTATATCATTCCAAATTTCGTCATTTTACTCCCACAATTTTCTGGGTTAAGGGGGCTGAAAAAGTGTGGGGTTTTTTTACCTGGAATAAAACAACCTGGAAATAAGCACTAAATATGTGCTGTGTTCCATTTAGTTTTCTGGAAGTAGCTTTCACATCATTTGAAAGCTCAAATACAAAACTGGGGAAATGGAATGAACTGCCATGTAAATGCAACCTCAAGGCTTTCCAGTACAGTGGTACCTTGGGTTACATATGCTTCAGGTTACATACGCTTCAGATTACAGACTCCGCTAACCCAGAAATAGTACCTTGGGTTAAGAACTTTACTTCAGAATGAGAACAGAAATTGTGCTCCGGCGGCGCAATGGGAGCGGGAGGCTGAAGTGGTGCTTCAGGTTAAGAATAGTTTCAGGTTAAGAACGGACCTCCAGAACGAATTAAGTACTTAACCTGAGGTACCACTGTATCTGCCAGTGTTCAGTCAGCAGCATTTGGGAACTCACCACCAATAGTTTCCCCCTTGTTATGGGTCCCATCTGCTGGCATTCTGAGAGACAATGCCTCAAAATTGCTTTTAGTTATAACCGTGAATAGCCATTTAATTTGCTTTACACCACAGTAAAGCAAACTTCGACTCCTTTTGGAACCCAAGCAAATGTACACCAGTTGAAACTTTGGCCCAAGGAATTCTCACAGTTCCCAAAGGGTTTCAGAGGGATGCGAGTCAACATATTTCCTGCCGAAAGTGGGGGGTGTCTCAGAATATTTTAGTGCACCTTTTCTACTTTATTGAGGCCCCGAGGTCATTAATTTTATAAAGGTCAGGTTTAACATGTTTATTTCACTTGGTGTTCTGCCTGATAGAAAAAGATACAGACGTATTAATCGTTCTCAAAATGAATTTGACGTTCTGTTCACTTGGGGGAATCACGGCCAATGTTTCCTCTTGAAAATGACACTTCATTTTGGAATCTGCCACAGCAAAGCGTCCCAGCCCGAAACATCTGGTTGGCATACACAATGGAACCTTGCACCTGGGAACATGTCGAATGTTGATTTTGAAACTGTTTGTCCATTCTCCACTTGCATAAAAATATGTTTTAGGCTGTTAAAATGTGCTTTTGGCAGTCAGCTGTGATAATGCAAGGCTGTTTGTCTTGGAACTGTCTCCGACCAAAATGTGCCGGCAGCTAAGCCTGGATATTCTTTTGGGGAGGAGGGTTTGCTTTCTTCCCCCTAAAGGATGAATACGGACGTCGTAGTTAATGGCAAATCATAATATGGGTGTTCACACATTATATTCAACCGGTGTATGATTTGCGTGCACAAATGGTTCAGCTGGTATTCATGCACTGTATACAGTCTATATGCTTGTGTACACAACCCAACTCTCTCATTGAACTCTGTTATTTTTGCAGGCAACAGCTCCCCCCCCCACTCTGTGCTGTCCATTCACTCTGTGTGTGTGTGTGTGTGTGTGTGTGTGTGTGTGTGTGTGTGTGTGTGATTTGTGATAAAAATCATTCTAGAGGAAAGAAGTGAACTTTCAACGGCTGAAGCATCCTGCTCATTCTCACACCTCCTGTGTGGCCCTGGGTGAGTCTGTTGACCTCTGTGTATCTTAACAAGACAACCCAGCTGGAACGTCGGGCAAGAAGAGGGCCTCTTGCTGGCAAACAGATTGTGATTTTCCTTGGTAAATAGATGACACACTCGCACAAAATGGGACAGTTATTTTTACAGTGCACAGAGAACAACCTCCCACTGAGATAAGCTTAACACAGCTCCAGGCTTCTTCTTCCTCTTTTTACTGTCCAACATCATAGATATGTTTACAGGCACCAATGAACAGTTCAGAATTAGAGAAAGTCTACGAAGGTATTCTAGGACAAAGTCCTGAGATACTGCAAATGAACTAGACTAGCATAGATGCTATTTTGCATCCTATTTACCTCAGTAAATACCCCCTCAAAAAACCATAAGACATAAGAGACTGTTTGCTCTTATTGCCCAGCTGTTGTTTACACTTGCTTGGCCCTTTCTACATTGACCATGTCTCATTAAATTTGCCCACATTCCCTTCTATTCTGAACAGAGGATAGATACAAATAACTCCTCTCTGTGAGCATAACAGCAGTGGCTGATGTCGGTGACCCCTGCCCCACCAAATGATGGGTGGCATTCCTGCATTATTTTGTGGTCCTCTTTTTCTGCTCTTTTGGATGTGTCAAGCATTTTGTGTTATCCCATGCTACCACAGCAGCCATTTTGTATCCTGCCCAACAACCCAATGGCAGCCATTTTGTGATTAGTGCCCATGGCAGGTTTTCAGAATTCCAAATGTGCCCTCTGACCCAAAAAGGCAGGTGACTTCTGGAGTAGGAACAGATCTTGCTTCTACCAAACCAAAGCCCCAAGCAATGGTGTCAGTGAGTGCTGAAGTCCTGTCACTTAGCTTAGTCAGTAAGATTTTAAAAGGTCAAGTCTTTGGCTTAGAAGGGCATCCTCCTGCATTGCTGCTGTCTTCCCATTTGTCTTCTGAGGGGGGACCTTCTGAGTGGCCTAAGGAACTTCTCACTGTTGCTCCATGTGGAGAGAGATGTCACTGCAGCTGCTCAGGAAAATGCCACTGTTGTTGTTGTTGTTGTTGTTGTTGTTTCTTCATTTATATACCTCTTTATGTTTTTAAGAAAAATCTCAAAGCAGTTTGCAACACACTAAAAGATAAAATGGAGCATTCCATTACTGAAGAAAGTCAAATATAGCGTATACAATTAACAGGATATTAAGATATTATCTTAAAGATTTTAAAAGAAAACATTACAGTACAAAGAAGGCGAACTACAGAACATTTATTGCAACAAAGTTATGCACACAGTCATACACACACTTATCTTAAACAACGTTGCTTTTGGGTGCAGAGTTAGGGGTCACCTCTTGCTAAGGGTGTTCTGCCCTTTCACTCAGGGAGGTTCTGCAAAAGCTGTGTTGCCCCAAGCAAACTATTGCTGATTCACCTGGAGTGCCAGCTTGAATAAAATATTGGGGGGGGGGAGCAGGTAAGCCCCATCCTGCATAATCGATCACAAGATGCAACACACACACACACTATTTGAATGGCAACACTTACCAACTTGTGGGGGGCTCATATATTTTATTGGGGAGCTGAAGGGACCTTGGCCCCTAGGAGTTAACTCCTATGGACCTGAATAAAAACCCCACCCCTGTTACAGGGTCACAGTCTAAGCTGTCTGAGGATGCCACTACTGCCCTTTAGAGGGGTGAGTTTGCCACTGACTCTTATTTAGGAGTAGACAAGAGTTTCTCCCTTCCATGGGCAGCTGTGTCCAATAGCAGGGGAACAACCGGGCTGCTATTTAAGCCTTCTTTACCTCCCCCTCCTCCTCTTTTGCAGCATCCTCCCTCCCTCTATACCAGGCATAGGCAAACTCGACCCTCCAGATGTTTTGGGACTACAATTCCCATCATCCCCGACCACTGGTCCTGTTAGCTAGGGATCATGGGAGTTGTAGTCCCAAAACATCTGGAGGGCCAAGTTTGCCTATGCCTGCTCTACACTGTAAAGTTTGGGCTAGTCACCCTTTCCAAGGACTTCATAGAATTTTTTTGGTGGGGGAGCCTCTGATTGGCTCTTTCTGCCTACTCAATGCGGTAGGCAGGATTCTCTGATTTGCTCTTAATATATGTGCTCGTTTGATCTGTTTGGGATTTAGCACAAGCAGGTAAGGGAATTTAAGAACTTAATTATCAGGGCCTTGGTGTGCAGTTGGGTTCACATAACCTAAGACTCACGTTGTTGTTGTTGTTGTTCTTGTTGTTGTTGTTCTTGTTGTTGTTGTTCTTGTTGTTGTTATATCCTTCCCATATGGCTGGGTTGCTCCAGCCACTCTGAGCGGCTTCCAACACATATAAGAACATTATAAAACGTCAAACATTGAAAACTTTCCTATTCAGGGCTGCCTCAGATGTCTTCTAAAGGTTGTATAGCTTCTTATCTGCTTGACACCTGATGGACGGGCGTTCCACAGGGTATGTGCCACTACCAAGAAGGCCCTCTGCCTGGTTCCCTGTAACTTCACTTTTTGCAGTGAGGCAACTGCCAGAAGGCCAGAATTTTCTCCCAATCCCTGGATGGGGAGCCACAGGATGTGGCTGCTTGCACTGAAGGAATGCTTCCCTCACATACGTCAATTCATGCTCAGACTTACATAATAATAATAATAATAATAATTTATTATTTGTACCCCGCCCATCTGGCTGGGTTTCCCCAGCCACTCTGGGCGGCTTCCATAAAAACCAGAAATACACTAAAATATCACAGATTAAAAACTTCCCTGAACAGGGCTGCCTTAAGATGTCTTCTGAATGTCAGGTAGTTATTTATCGCTTTGACATCTGATGGGAGGGCGTTCCACAAGGCGGGTGCCACTACCGAGAAGGCCCTCTGCCTGGTTCCCTGTAGCTTTGCTTCTCGTAATGAGGGAACCGCCAGAAGGCCCTCGGCGCTGGACCTCAGCGTCCGGGCAGAACGATGGGGGTGGAGACACTCCTTACATAATTTGGTCATTCTTTGGCAAATCTTCTATTGTTATGTGTGAGTAAATATAACCTTTCCACCATTACTCTGTCTCTCAAGGCTTATTCCGTGGTGTTCTGTTGGCAATCAAAGACCCTCCAAGTGTTCCTATTTTCCAGAGACATCCTGGATTTAAAGAAGCCATCCCAGTTTCTGATTTAATCCCAGAATGTCCCACTTTTCCTTAGGATGTCCTTATTTCCATTGGAGAAATACTGGAGGGTATGGTAGGTTGTCCCTATTTTCATTGGAGAAATGTTGGAGGGTATGGAGTTATCCAACCCCCCGAGCCGTCTGAAGGCAATCCTGTATAGGGAAGGTTTTTAAAAAATGTTCTATTATGTTTTTATATATATTAGGAATCTGCCCAGGGTGGCTGTGGCAACCCTGTAAAATTATCATTACGGAATGGGATATTCTTATTTTCATCAGGGAAATGTTGGAGGGTATGCAATCAGCAACAGGGCACAACAACACAAATATGTTTCTCATCGAGGTTCTGCATCTGTGCAGGCAGCCAGGCACTCTAAAGGTCTTGTTCCATTGCTAGGTGTGTGGGTTGTTTGTGGAAAGGTCCTCCTTACCTGACTGCTTTTTCCCTGCAAATTCAGAAATCAGCTTTGCAATGCATTATTTCCACTGGTGATTTTTATATATGTCAGCCTCCAGCTGGGGCGATCCCAGCCAATGGCTCAAATGTAAACTCGCAAAGATGCCTTGTGCCTGTTATTTTCCAGTGAAGTGTGGAGTAGAATAAACTCCTGTTCTGGGGCAGCCCAACTGAAAAAGGGAATGCTTTCATATAGCAGGTCTCCAGCAAACCCGCCAGACCAAGCAAGGAATTATTAACAAAACCCAGGAGTCAGGAGTCAAGGTGGAACAGGAGAGAGCTGCCATGGCCTGAGATAATTTACTTGATAAACATTTTGACCAACGTCTGAGTGTGTTTCCAAGACTTCGCTGACTCACAGGTTTTAGCAAATATCTTCACGTCAGTTCAGACACAACAGATTTGACCTGGAATGGGTGGGCTGTCTTTTGGAAAACATTTTGGGCAAACCAAAGTGTATATACACTGACTAGTATTTTGGGAGGCAACACTGGAATTTTGGACATCAGAAATGCTTTCAAAGGAGAGACGTAACTAGGTAATTTTAGACGCTGGACATAATGGTCTCATGGGGGGTGAATTCAGACAGCCATGTGTATTCAGTTGTGGAATACAGCATCTCTCTTCTTCCTTCCCACTCCAGAGTGTGGCCTCTGGATGCAGCCGTAGCTGCAGCACTGCTCAGAGGCCTTCTAACCTGACTTGTCCAGAGAACACAGCTGACACCATGCAACCAAAACTGGAGATCTCAGATCCTATTGCAGCCTCGTGGGCAAGAACCCTACAGTTGAAACTTTGTGAGCATGGTATACTGTTTGGTAGCAGGGAAACCTTTGCAGCTTGAGGGCTGCATTCCCTCCTTGACAAACTAGTAGGGGGCTGTGTGCTGTCAGCAGGTCCAGAAGCAAAAGTGGATGGAACAATAGATGTGACCTTTGTGCAGCAGGCTACATGCCATCTGAAGGTCGCCTGTTTCTACAAACACTAGGGGTGGCCCAGCACTGCCTGAGGTGAATCAGGAAGGTGCTGCTCCCACACCCACCCCACCAAAGCTTCACTTACTGGGGTTCTGTGACTGGGGTTTCTGGCAAAATCTCATGAGAGGTCTGTGAGATCTTGCCAGAACCCACACCTGCTTCTCCAGCGGTGGTAGCAGGGGTGGGTGGGATGGGCACTGCCCAAGGCTTCTGCCTCAGGCCACCTCATGGATGGGCTGGCCCTGCACACATAAAGTCATAGAATTGTAGAGTTGGAAAGGACCCTGAGGGGCATCTAGTCCAACTCCTTGCAATGCAGGAATCTCAACTAATGCATCCATAATAGGTGGCCATCCAATCTCTGCTTTAACACCTCAAATAAAGGAGAGTCCACAACCTCCTGCGAGAGACTGTCAAACAGCTCTTCATATCAGAAAGTTCTTCCTGATGTTCAGTCGGAATCTCCTTTCTTGTAGCTTGAATCCATTGGTTCGGGTCCTAGTCTCCCGAGCAGGAGAAAACAAGCTTGCTCCATGTGATAGCCCTTTAGATATTTGAAGATGGCTATCATAACTTCTCTCTCTCCCTCTCTCCCTCTCTCTCTTATACATTGGTACCTTGGGTTAAGTACTTAATTCGTTCTGGAGGTCCGTTCTTAACCTGAAACTGTTCTTAACCTGAAGCACCACTTTAGCTAATGGGGCCTCCCACTGCACAATTTCTGTTCTTATCCTGAAGCAAAGTTCTTAACCCAAGGTACTATTTCTGGGTTTGCAGAGTCTGTAACCTGAAGCTTCTGTAACCCAAGGTACCACTGTAGTGTGTAGAACAGGGGCTGGGAGGGATACAACTTTGGTGTGTTTGTCTAGTGCTGAGGATCAAATCAAGGCCCAAAGGTCACATTTGGACCCAGGCCTGAGGATCCACACCCCTGGTTTAATTAGGAACAGTGGAGTGTATCCAATCCAAATCCTATTCAGAGTAGGCCCATTGCAATTAGTGAACATGACTACCTCAAGTTCCTTACTTTCGGTGGGTATCCTCTGAGCAGGGCTAGCATTGGATACAGCCCAAAGGCATTTTCATTGGAAGTGGAAATATTACTTCCTCTTTTTTTAAAACAGATTCTGAAAGCCATCCTTACCCTTGATTTTATCAGCTAGTGGAAACAGCTCTCCCCTGGGGGGAGAAAAGGACAATTATGAACCATCTGTGGAGAGGGGCAGGCTGAAAATGATGGGAATGGGAAAAAAGAAAAGAAAAATCTAGGCACAGATGGGCTTTGTCAGAAAACAGCAAAGGATTTTGGAATCTGGAAGCTGCAGTTTGGTACGTTGAATGCTTGTTGAAGGCATCTGCTGCACTGGCGGCTTTCACAGAGCCTGAGTGAAAAACAAGTGCCAATGCTAAGAGGTCAGCTTTTCAAGACATGGCCAGGATACGAAGGGATCTTGCTTAGGGATGTCAGGGAATTAAGACAAAAGTGGAAATGGAAGTGAAAATCGCTGGTGTTTGCTCATTCATCCAGTGTACAGAATGGAAATCAGTTCAGTGATTGCAATCAATATTCACTGTTGTTGTTGTTGTTGTTGTTGTTGTTGTTGTTGTTGTTGTTCCTTTCAGTCTGCAAATGACACTTAAAGGATTATGCTTCCCCACCCCCATTTGCATTGTGTTTCCTTTGCAATGAAATGAACAAGGTAAAATGACAGAATGACAATTAATTGTGTACGTTATGCAACTTCATCGCAACAGACATCAAGACGCAGAGTGAACCCCTGAGCAGAATACGAACTGCAGCAGAACAGAGTCAGTGCTGCACACAGGGCAGAAAGGCGTTGCTTAAATACTCTGCCAGCAGTTGCATTTGCCTTGCCTGGCAAGATCAGCTGCTCTAGAGCAAACACGGGGCTTCTCCTCTTCCAGGACTGGCATCCCAAGCATTTGGTACAATGAGGCAGCCACTTCAGGCAGCAGAGGCTGAGGGTCGTGGAGAGGGCATTTCTGCTAGTACCACACAACCTGCCTTCTGCTGGTCTGCTGCCATCAGGTGTCATGGCCTGTTTCAAAGTAAAATGCAGCTGTTGGCTGCTGTATATGGAATTGAGGGATAGGCCATTTTGTCCTCCGACTCTGACAGCAAAAATGGTCAAGCTCTGTTCTCCTTCACCAAAGCATCTGCTTCGAATCAGCCCCGCTGACTGTTCAGAGTGCTTAGGAGCCCAGGAGGCTGGCCTAGGCTGAGTCAGAGCATTGGTCCATCTAGCTCCCTATTGTCTGCACCAGGCAGACCAGTGGTCAGGGATGATGGGAGTTGTAGTCCCAAAACATCTGGAGGGCCGAGTTTGCCTATGCCTGGTCTACACTGACTGGTAGTGTAGGCCTGCCATATGACCAAATTTTCCCAGACATTACCTTGATTTCAAAGGCAGAATTGATATCTGGGGGGGGGGGATTTCCAAAAGGCAGTGCTCAACAACTTTCAGGGTGTCCTGGTTTTTACCTTTTGAAATATGGCAACCCTATGGTAGCGACTCTCAAGGGTTTCAGACAGGACATTCCCAGCTCTGCCTGGAGATGCTAGGGGGCTGCCATTGAGTGGCAATGACACTGAGTGCCAAACAAGCACATCTGAACTCAGCCCTAATCAAATGGGGGGGGGGGAGTACAGGCTGGATGTTCAAATTAGTCAAATTATCATTTCAGCCTAGTGCACCATCTCCCCATTCAATCTTCCTAAAGTGAAAATTAAGGTTACTTCCTTGCATTTGGCAGGCTAGAGCAGAGCCTCTCTTTCCAAGCAAGTCCCTCTGAGATTGTAGTTAGTGCTTCTGCATCTGCCAAGGAACAGGCCTTTCTGCTTTGTTATGTGCAACAAATCTTTTTTTCAAAAAATAAAATAAAAAACTCAGGTTCTAAATCATGCTGGCCTGAGTTCCACAACAGGAATGATACAACAAATTTTGCAGTTTGCTTCTCTAACATGAAGCTGCGAGGTTCTGAAACAACTACACTATACTTTTATTCTTATTTTAATATCCAGCACAATGTGATACATTATTTTTAAAGGAAAATAGCAGAAGAACATAGGAAGCTGTCTGTATCCTGAGGCAGACAGCTGGCCCTTCTATCTTAGTATTGTTTACACTGGGGATGGGGAGCCTGATGTTTGGGGTGGGGGTGTGGCCCTCCAAGCTCCTCTATCTGGCCCTTGCAATTCTTCCCAGGCCACACCCACTCAGCAGCCACACCTCTGTCCTCTCCTCATATCACATCCCTCGTTGCCTCTGTTTTGTACCCTCCTTCAGTGTTTTTGCCTGTCAGGAATGAGTTTCTATCCACTGAGAAGAAGCCTTCCCACCCTCTGTGCTGACTGGAGCCAATCAGAGTGAAAGGAGGTGAGTGATCCACTGAGGATTGGCTCCCAGAGTCACTCTGGAGAAGGTTACAGATAGGTAGCCGTGTTGGTCTGCCATAGTCAAAACAAAATAAAAAAATTCCTTCCAGTAGCACCTTAAAGACCAACTAAGTTAGTTCTTGGTATGAGCTTTCGTGTGCATGCACACTTCTTCAGATACACTGAAACAGAAGTCACCAGACCCTTCTATATAGTGAGAAGGTGGGGAGGGGTATTACTCAGGAGGGTGGTGGGAATGGGTGATTGGCAGATAGCTGTGATGAGCCTGTTGACGACTCTTAACGACTGCAATAGGTCTTACAGGAAAAAGCAAGGGGTGAGAAGGTGAAAAATGGCTTTGTCATGTATAATGAGACAAGAATCCAATGTCTTTGTTCAGACCAGGTCTCTCCATGGTTTTAAGTTTGGTAATAAGTTGCAATTCAGCAGCTTCTCTTTCCAGTCTACTTCTGAAATTCCTTTGTAATAGAACAGCTACTTTGAGATCTTGTATAGAATGTCCTGGGAGATTGAAGTGTTCTCCTACTGGTTTCTCTGTCTTGTGATTCCTGATGTCAGATTTATGTCCGTTTATTCTTTTGCGTAAGGTTTGGCCTGTTTGTCCAATATAGAGAGCTGAAGGACACTGTTGGCATTTGATGGCATACACAATGTTAGACGATGAGCAATTAAATAGTCCCGAGATGGTATGTGTGATGTTGTTGGGGCCAGTAATGGTGTTGTCCGGGTGTATGTGGCAGCAAAGTTGGCATCTGGGTTTATTGCAGGCTCTGGTGCCAGTGTCCGTGTTAAGTCTGGTTGTAGTATTATTGTGGGTTAGGAGTTGTTTAAGATTGGGAGGCTGTCTGTAGGCAATGAAGACAGCCTCCCATTCCCACCACCCTCCTGAGTAATACCCCTCCCCACCTTCTCACTATATAAAAGGGTCTGGTGACTTCTGTTTCAGTGTATCTGAAGAAGTGTGCATGCACACGAAAGCTCATACCAAGAACTAACTTAGTTGGTCTTTAAGGTGCTACTGGAAGGAATTTTTTTATTTTGCTTTGACTCTGGAGAAGGTGCCCAGGAAGAACACAGAGGAGTCGTTGTCTTGCATGCTCCAAACCCAAGTACCATATTTGAGAACACTGAAAACGCTGAGTACTTCGGTTTCAAGAGAACGGTGTTCGAGTGTTCTTATGTACAGTGGCACTTCACAGAGAACACAAATTAAGTCACTCCGGAATAAGTTATTGGAGCACTCCAAATCATTTGCTCATGTATGTGTGCAGAAAGTAGTAGATCTGGCTGAAAGGCAACACCTGGAGCCAGGGCCAGATTTAGGTTTGATGAGGCCCTAAGCTACTGGAGCTAATGTGGCCCTTCATATGTCCAGCTGTCCTTTGTCAACAACAAATTGTCGCTGTTAGAAATGAGCAAACCAGTGATATTTTAGGCTGGCAGGCGGGGCCCATTTATTACATCATAGGAGCCTACACAACACAAAACAATGTTGCTGTATGTAGGTTTTATTTTATTTCTTTTTTATCTTGTATTTTGGAAATGTACATCCAGTTCTTTTCCCTTTAAATTTTTTGGGGGCCCCCAAGAGAGTGGGGCCCTGAGCTATAGCTTGTTTAGCTTATATGTAAATCCAGCACTGCCTGGAGATCTGCAGTGATCATTGCAATATATCCCTAGCCATTATTATTGTATAATTATAAAATTTTTGTAAACTGTATAATCTTAGAAGGTCTGCAGCTGTGAGGAAATGAGGCTGAGACTACCATGAAGGGACCCTCGACTTCCGTTTCTTCCCCCACTAAACCACTGATAGAGAGAACAGGGTGAGAGCATGTGAAGAAAGTTGCCTATGGTATGAATGATACAAAAGTAAATTTTACATTCATTGCTCTGCCCACTTTTGCCTCTGACCCTGCCCTGGGGTCGCAAGGTTCCCCACCCCTGACCTACACTGACTGTCAGTGGCTCTCCGGGGTTTCAGGCCAAGGCTGTATCCGAGCTCAGTGTGGAGATGCTGGGATTTAAACCTTGAACCTTCTTCATGCAAAGCAGAGGCTCTAATGTGCAGCTGGCACTTGAGCTTCAGTCCTAAGGCAGTGACACAAGGAGAGTGAAACCTAAGGCAATTCATCCACCTTGTCCAATGTCCTGTCTGCCTTGAGATACTCTGTCCTCCCCCCCCCCAAAAAAATAATAATAATCTAATCCTGTTGCCATCCCTGGGGAGCAAGGGAAGGGAAATAGACTACACCTGCTCCAAGACTAATTCCATCCATGGTTTGGGAGGAATAGCGTTCAGGAGCTGTGGGGATAATGGATCTTTCTGGTGTTGGAGCTGTGCTGTGAGCAGGGCAAGGAATGCGGAAAAGATAAGGCATCTGGCATCGGTTCTCCAAGGTCTAAACTCTCTCCTCCCTCACAGAGGGGGATCTGATGCTTCTTAGCATTCCTGGGGCACCCTCCAAGGGACCGTAGCATTTCAGGATTGCAGAACATTGCTACTGCACTTCATCGTGAACTTGGTTGACCTATCAGCAGGACAGTGAAATGAGGCCACCCAGAGATAAGATATGCAATCCCTCTTTCATTGCCTTTTGAGCCTGCGAAAGTTTCAAGGAGGGAATACTGCTTTGATTCCAATTCGGGCATGTCCCAGAGCTTCCTGCTGAGATCCTATAACTTTTTGTACCACAGAGGTCACGGGGGGGGGGGTGGATTGTCTCACTATTGCTGCACAAGACTGCCTCTCCAGGCAGCAATGAGGCAATAACAAGGAGGTAGCATCACAGAAAGGGACGCAGATGGCGCTGTGGGTTAAACCACTGAGCCTAGGGCTTGCCAATCAGAAGGTTGGCGGTTCGAATCCCTGCCACAGGGTGAGCTCCTGTTGCTCGGTCCCTGCTCCTGCCAACCTAGCAGTTCAAAAACACAAAGTGCAAATAGATAAATAGGTACAGCTCTGGCATGAAGGTAAACGGTGTTTTCATGCGCTGCTCTGGTTCGCCAGAAGCAGTTTAGTCATGCTGGCCACATGATCCAGAAGCTGTACGCTGGCTCCCTCGGCTAGTAAAGCGAGATGAGCGCCGCAACCACAGAGTCGTCCGCGACTGGGCCTAATGGTCAGGAGTCCTTTTACCTTTACCTTTAGCATCACAGAACAACTAATGAGCGAAATTATGTGTGGGCAGCCTGGTATAAATCCATCACTATTGCATCAATGGTGAGTTGCAGAAGACAACTGTCTCTGCCTGAAAAAGAAGCCATTCAGGGGGTATCTCTCCTCCCCTCTCCTCACCAGCCTCCAGCTTGTTTTATATATACTGCAGCTTGCTACTCCAATCTCCGAGCAGTGTGAGATTCCAGTGATTCCAGACAATTACCCAGGGCTCGTGTTTCCTTTGGAATGAAGGACAGCAGAGACTGTGGTGTCTTTATGATATATGGTTTATTTGCACTTATATACAACCTGAGCCTACGGTGGTGGAGTTCACATTAACACCCCAAGAGAGTCTTGCTTCCCCCATAGCTGCAGCCTTGGATGATAACAGAAAACAGGCATAGTTCTGTCTCCCAGCTGCCCAGGAAAGTAAATGGCATTTCCATGCACTCTGGTTTCCATCATGGTGTCCCGTTGCGCCAGAAGCGGTTTAGTCATGCTGGCCACATGACCCGGAAAGCTGTCTGTGGACAAACTCCGGCTCCTTGGCCTGAAAGTGAGATGGCACCACAACCCCATAGTCACCTTTGACAGTCCAGGGTCCTTTACCTTTTACCTCTAGCTTCTAGCTTGCATAGTTCAACTCTCAACTCTGGCCTCTCAAGTCAAGCCATACAGTTACACAGCCACAAACACACACATGCCACTTATGTGCATTCTACTCGCATGCGACCGCATTTATGTGGGTCGCCGCAAAATAAATAAATAAAAAGACTGTCCTCCTCTTGCTCAGGGATGCATAGGAAGGCATGCCGGGCAGCAGCCCCAATTAAGGGGAAGCTTGGAACAGGACAGGCAGCAGTCCCAGGTTTGCATGTGAGCCTCTCTCTCTCGGTGTGGTGTAGTGGTTATGAGCAGTAGACTCGTAATCTGGTGAACCAGGTTCGCGTCTCCGCTTCACCACATGCAGCTGCTGAGTGACCTTGGGCTAGTCACATTTCTTTGAAGTCTCTCAGCCTCACTCACCTCACAGAGTGTTTGTTGTGGGAGAGGAAGGGAAAGGAGAATGTTAGCCGCTTTGAGACTCCTTCGGGTAGTGATGAAGCAGGATATCAAATCCAAACTCTTCTTCTTATTCTTCTCTCTCTCCTCCCTGCATGTCCTCCCTATTAAAGTGGGGTGCTCTGCAATATGTGCACAGGGACCCAGAACATAACCCTGTGTAAGTGGGGGGGGGCGCTGCCTGTATAACAATATGTAAATATGATACTGCACTTAAAACTGTTTCATAAAACAAATAACTTCTAACCAACAAAGGCTGCAGAAATCCTGTACACCCTTATGTGAGAGAAAGTCTCACCAGAATCAGCCAAGCTTGTTGACTTTGAAATAAAGGTGTTTCTGATCGGTTCTTATTATAGCCACTCTATAGCACTCTGTATATTCCCAAAAAGCTTCAGTATGAGTCAGAATGTTGCAGGAGTAAACTGCAACTTTCTATCTCTATGTAAAAAAATTAAAAAAATTAAAGCCAATTGACTTATGAATTCTGACACGCTTTCATTAAACCCTTGATGCCTTGTATTATGTAATTGATGTGTGCTGTTTGTTATGGTTTGCAGTTTGGCAAATTGCAATTAAATTGTTATGGCCTTCAGTTAATGCAATAAGCTCGATGATGATTATGATGATAAAAGCCAATTATCAACCAGGATTTACTGATCCATCATGGGATCAAAGGTAGATCTTCAGATTTCCACTAAAAAAAAAATTAAAAATCCTTACTGCTATTAATAATTTGAAAATACAACTAATTATTTCAAATCTTGTTCCAATTTCTTTCCTATTTCCCAGCTACTGTTAACAGAGCATGTTGCTATCATTTGAAAAATTGCACTGATTGCCTGTATCCAGATTTATTATTATTATTCTTAAACAAGGACGTTGTGTGTGTTAGTATAGCTACAGGTTTTTTTAAGCTATCAATAGACCTTCAGTTGCTAGGCAGAGACCACATCGAAGAACCCAGCATCTCCAGAGAATTAATTTTATTGCGGTATCGATCGCAAGGTGAAAGGAATAATTAAAATGAGGTATCACGTCAATCCTAATAAGTCAGTATGGCCCTTGCTTTTGGCACAAATCGTTACTGAAAGCCCCCAAGGTGGCTGGTGGTTTTGTGTGCTGGTTATATTCCTTCCTCTACCTTGGAAGGGGGGGGGACCCAGGGAAAATACCACCATGAAACTGGCTTCCCTCCTTGGCTCCTGCAGCTGCTACTGTTTTAGAGTAATCCAGTGCTTTCTGCTAACACTGCGCCGGGAGCTGTACAGAAAATAATTTAGTAGCTATGCCATCCCTGCTTGAAAAATTTACAAGGCAGGCAAGATGAGTGAAGGAGAGATTGTGTGTGTGTGTTTCAGCTGATCCATTCTGAGGAAGAGAGATTGGAGGATCAGTTTTGCAGCAGAGCTCAGCTTGACAGATTCCCTTTGCTGCCTCCCCACCAGGAGTGTCCAAAAATGGGCAGTTGTGTTGATCTATTGCACATGCAAAAGTGCACCAGTACTTAGCATAATGCACCATTTATTAGGAGCAGATTGTAGCCATAGAATAGTAAGCTGGGAAAGGCTGATTAGAGCATTGGACAACCTAGATTCACATCCCTAATCTCCACATGGCATGATTGCAATCCTGTACCTAGGTGCCTAGCACTAAACTCCATTGAGCCCAGTGGGGCTCGCTTCTGACTGCATAGGCTCAATGGACAAAACACACCAAGCTCCTGAAAGATATCTTCAGCCAGCTGAGATGCAACCTTTGCCAGCAATCTTGCAAGGAAGTGTTACCATTTGAACTGCTAGCATGAAGAAGAGACCTCATAAAAAGAAAGGAAAGAAGTGCCTAGCCTCTGCTTGTATTCCCTTCCAACCCTATGAGTCTCCTGAATAGTACTTTTAGTATAGATGGTTATGGTTCATCCACACTTCTGCTTGTCCCATGCCAAAAAGCATGGGTTTGAACAGCTTCCCACTTGCACTGCTCCTTTCAGGGAAAACCCGCTCTTTAGCTCTCAATCAGAACAAATGGCAATCTGCAGAAAACCCAATTGCCATTTGCTCTGATTGAGTGCTAAAGAGCAGTTTTCCCTGGGGAAAACAGTGGGACTAGAATGGATGAGCCCTTAGTTGGGTGGTAATTCATAATACTGTTTGCAAACTGGCATGGTTTAAAAAAAAAATGATTCTCACACTGCCCCCACTGGTATGTTATAGTTTATGGGTATAGTGCTTTCTGCGATGCTGTGAGCCACTCTGGGCAGGATCCAAGTGATTTCATAAGCATATTAACCATCTAATTAACAGCCTAAAGATGCTTCCTCAGATTACAAACTCTAGTGGTGCAGGGACCAGGGGACTAGTCGAGGGCTTCTGGCTCACAACCACAAAATTGACCATTCCTCTTCCATAGTGCTGGCTGGTATGCATTGGGGAAGTAGGGAGACCAACACCAATGGGAGTCAGAACCAATTGTAGCCACAGCCAGAGTCAATCCCATGGCCTCCAACATTCTGGTGATTAAAATTGGGATGTGTGTCTTTCGGTGTCGCACTCCTGTGCGAGCCAGCTAACTCACGCCTGAGTGTGGCACCAAAACAGGACATTATAGGGTGACTTCTGTAATCCCAGGGTGACTTCTGTAATCCCAGGAGAATCGGGACAGTTGAGGGATATGCAGTTCAAGTTATGCCTCCATTCTCCAAAGGAGGCTAAGGAGGATGTGGTGGAAGCCAATAGGCAGTTCCAGTTCCTAGACTGGTTGTAAATAAGAAGGGGGTTGGCTGAGGCCAGAGTGAGGTTGATGGGGAATTGCCCCATTTGCCTAAATGGACCTCTAACCACCAAGATTCCATGCATGTCAGGAAGTAGAGTTCCCACTTTGGGCTGAGTTCTGATGATGCCGCCATCATTAAAAGGGTGTTTATTTCCATGCCAGCTTTCTCTCGGTTTCTCATTTGGTGCTTCACTTTTCTGCAAAGCAGCTCAGCCTGGAACTGATAACTTCTGCAAATGCTTAGGGTATGAATTTATCAGGCCATTGGCTTCTTTTTTTAAAAAAAGGTAATTGCATTACCAGAGCCAGGCCAATAAATATCGCTTTCTGCAGCTTCATGATGAGTCACCAAGGGCTAATTATTTCTGAGGCTCCTGGGGCAACTCACCCCCTTCTGAACCTGGTGGGTCCTATTTGTCCAGATTTGTCCATGGGGATGCCTTCCCCCTTCCCCCTTTTAATTAAAGATTGAGTTGAAATTGACTAGGAGGGGGATGGTAGGAGATCACTGTGAAAGAAGGGGGTTGAAAATCCTCAAAGGCCATTCCCAAGAAGAGATCATGCTAAGCCAGTCCCAGAGGGCATTGTCTTGGTTGGGCATTTGCCAGGGCCCTGTGTCAGGAGCAGCCTCACAAACAAGAGCCCCCTGGACTTGATGCAGTGAGAAGATGGTCTCCCCTCTCTCAGTGAGTCTGCCAGAGGTGTCTTGCTCAAGGGCTCTCTAGAACCTGGAGCCAACACTGGTCACTCCAGAGAATCTTGGCATTCCTTGGAAGTTTGCCAAAGGGCCTTGAGTGAGATCTGCAGAGATGGTCAAGCTCTCCTATAGAAGAAGAAGAAGAAGAGTAGAAGAGTTTGGATTTGATATCCCACTTTATCATTATCCTAAGGAGTCTCAAAGCAGCTAAAATTCTCCTTTCACTTCCTCCCCCACAACAAACACTCTGTGAGGTGTGTGAGGCTGAGAGACTTCAAAGAAGTGTGACTAGCCCAAGGTCACCCAGCAGCTGCATGTAAAGGAGCAGGGAATCGAACCCGGTTCACCAGATTACGAGTCCACCACTCTTAACCACTACACCACACTGGCATACTGAATCATCTCTGAAGTCACAGAAGTGACAAATTCTGCTCCATTGTAATCTGAGGCAGCTGGTTGTGGGTGTCATGAAAGGGCAGCAAATTCTTAGCTGTTTGTTTCATTTATTATTGTATTTTAACTCTCAGGGCACAAGAGAAAGACATTTCTAGGTGCCAAAATAACTTTACTATTTCCTAGCAGACTATTTCCTTGACAGAAAACATCCCCAGTCCATGCCACGAGGGGTTGAACCTGGGACCTTCTTCATGCAAAGCAGATGTTCTAACACTGAGCTACAGACCATCCTCAAGGAACCTGCTTTGTCAGACAATTCATCCATCTAGCCTTGTGTTGCATACACTGGTTGACAGGAGTTCAAAAACGAGTCTCTCTCAGACCTACCTGGAGATGCCAGGGATTGAACATGGGACCCTCTGCATGGAAAAGAGATGCTCTACCACTGAGCTATGTCTCCTCTTCTGGAACACAGGAAGCTGTGTTAGACCAAGTCAGACCACTGATCTGCACTGTCTGGCAGTGCCTCTCCAGGGTCTCTCCCAGGCCTATCTGGAGATGCATGTCAAGGATTGAACCTGGGATTTTTCTGCATGCAAAGCAGAGGCTCTACGACTGAGAGCTCTACAGTCTTTCCCCCTGCTTAGCAAACTTCCCAAAGATGTGGGACGCATAAATGGTTAAGTGTCTTTGGCTCAGCTTTCTCTCTCTCTCAGTCCCTGCAGATCAGGCCCAGGAGGAAGGCATGAAATTGATAGAGCTAGCATTACGGCATGCAAACCTCGGAAGAAAGGCAAGATAGAGATTTGACCCCCAAGGAAACAGGTGTCAAGGGCAGCTGATGGTTTATCTTTCAGGGAAGGAGAGACAGATAATGAATTCTAAATGAAGAGGAAGCCAGGGGGAAGGAAGGTGATGCAAAACAGGCACCCTCAAAGACACTGGCTGCAGCTGGCTTTGCTGAGAAGGCTGGCACAATTCTGGGACGTGAAAGCGCCTCCTTATTTCACAGCCCAGGCTCTGGCCACAAGAACCAAGGTTTTGGGGACTGGGGCAGAGAAATTCTGCAGGAGAGACTCTACATTTGGGAGCATTGTTGGAGGAGAAATTGGATCCTCCAGACTGGTGGAGCAGTGGGGGGTATACATTTCTCCTCCTGGAAAGATGCTATGTCATGACAAAGTGTCCCTCCAGCCTCCACAGTAACTCACCATCTCACATGCTGTGCCATACACATGCTATTATTATTATTATTATTATTATTATTATTATTATTATTATTATTATTATTTCTTCACCATAAGGTCCCCATTTAAAACCACAATATTAAAAACAGTTTAAAACAAATTACCATAAAAGTACCATATTTTTCTGTGTATAAGACTATGTTTTTGCTTAAGGGAGTATGTAAAAGATTTGGGGTCATCTTATACATGAATAGTATAAGAGAGCCAGTGTGGTGTAGTGGTTAAGAGTGGTAGTCTCGTAATCTGGGGAACCGGGTTCACGTCTCCGCTCCTCCACATGCAGCTGCTGGGTGACCTTGGGCTAGTCGCACTTCTCTGAAGTCTCTCAGCCCCACTCACCTCACAGAGTGTTTGTTGTGGGGAAGGAAGGGAAAGGAGAATGTTAGCCGCTTTGAGACTCCTTAAAGGGAGTGAAAGGCGGGATATCAAATCCAAAATCTTCTTCTTCTTCTTCTAGTGCAGAGGATGGTCTGTCGATTGGTTGCTGCCGTGAGCAGTAGATTGTCAGCAGTGATAGGGCGGGTAATTGGTGACTGCGGCAAGGGCTGATGTCGATTGGTGTCTTTGGTGGTGTGTGCTATTGTCAGCAATTTTAGGCACCCCCCCCCCCAAAAAAAAGAAGAAGAAGAAGAAGAAGCTCAGAAACTGTAGGCAATCCCCTCCCAAAAAAAGCTCAAAAACTCTGGGCAATCTCCCCCCACTTTCTTAATTTGTAGTCCCCCAAAATAGGGGGCGTCTTATTCATAGGGGCATCTTATACATGGAAAAATATGGTCAGTGGCAGAGCTTCATGCTTTGACATCAGGGGGTGGAGGGCAAGCAGGGGTGTGGCTGGCGCACATCCCAGGGGCATGCCGCCCGCGGGGGGCGTGGCACTGAGCGTGGGCGTGGGGACAGCCGCAATGGCACCCCACCGGGATTGCGCTGCCAGGGGAGGTGTGCTCCCCCGCCCCCCTCTTCCTCCACCAGTGAATATGATATATCTCTCAATAGGCATCAAAAAGACCAAATATGTCAAATATGCAGCAGGAGCGACCATGCTTAGGTGCCACTAAGCTAAAATTTCTTCCAGATTTTTCAAACAGCTTCCTCACCTCCTTGGACAACACCTTTCACCAAACAGGCAGCTTCCAGGGTATTGGCTTGGGACTTGTAGTCCAAAACATCTGAAGGGCACCACGTTGGTGAAAGCAGTACTATGTCCCCCCCCCGCCGCCCTTCATTGTTATTGTTATAGAGGAATGCTCTGAAAGACTGTAAACTTTACTAGGAGTAAAAATCATTGGATGCAGTGCAGGCCTCCATCTGAACAAACCTGTGCTGCAATTAAGTAATTAATTGGTTTTAAGGCGAAAACGAAACAAAGCACCTCTGTTGGTTGATTTCACAGCCCTGATATTGCTAACGCCTGCCCCAAAGGGGAACTGAATTAGAGGGACTGTCAATGGACAGCCGTAATGGAAAAAGAATCTTGCAGGCACCATACAGTATCTCAGAAATAGCCTGATGGCTATAAGGCTTGGCAGATAATAACTCAGGAGCATTTTAAAAGGTTTTTTTTTTTCTTTACTCTGCAAAGAAAATATTATACCTCCACCGTACCCAGCCAAGGTTATCATTTTAATTAGCAATAAATGAGATCTGGCCAAAGCTCCAGTTTGCTTTTATGTTTCCCTTAATTTCTGGTCAATGTGAGCTAATTGGCAATAAATTAGTCCCCAGATACAAGATTGATATTGACAGTGGAGAAGATGCTGGAATGCTGAGCCCAGCAAGAGCCTTAGATTAGGTTTTAACACCAATCTGAAGGCAAGGGTGGCCAGGAGAGGGGCTGACAGCGCGATAGTGACCTGGGCCCCCTTCCATGGCATTGTGTGTGTCTTCTGCAACATGTCGTGCATTTCGTGTGGATTTACAATGGACTGCCAGATAGGAGCAAAGGAAGCTTCTATGATCATAGAATCAAGAATCATAGTGTTGGGGGGGACCCCAGGGTCATCTAGTCCAACCCCCCCTCCCCGCAAAGCAGGAATCTCAACTAGATAATACATCCAGCCTCTGCCTCAAAATATTCAAGGAAGGAGAGTCTACCATCCCTTGTGGGAGTCTGTTCCGCTGTGAAACAGCTCTATGTCACCTTCAAAGAAAAGCCCTGCAATTTCTTTCAGCAGCTTATGGGTATCTGTTGTTTGCAAATACCAGTTTTGGCCAGGGTTCATCTTGAGGATAGCAGGTGTCACAGTATAAAATTGAGAGAGCTGTATTTTGGGGTGTGCCCATGGTTTACTGCTGTTCCTTGCCTCTTGCAGATAACTCTCAACCTTTCTGTATTCCCTGCCTGCCCCCTCCTTAAATCTACTTCTTGTAAAAGCGTGACAACCGAGAGGCTAAATGTAATTGGAATCCAGCTCCCAAGGTCCCGCTATCCATTTGCTCCGGCTTACTTGTGATCAGCCAAGAGCCTCGGTCAGACAACCAGGCTGCATGATAGAATTTCCATCACACCCTGAAGCATGCAACACACTCGAGAAATAACACTCACCACAGACACAGCCCCCACCCGCCCAAATAACAGCACAAGTGCTTTGGTTTTTCACCTGTTAAAACTTCCAGACAGCATGATGGATTAAAAGTACCACCATGTTATAATAGATAGTAGACTTTAAACTTCTTCATGTTTCTGGGGTAGCTCTCTCTCTCTCTAGCTCTCGCTCTCACTCTCACTCTCGCTCTCTCACTTTCTTTTTTGGTAAGTAAAGGTAAAGGTAAAGGGACCCTTGACCATTAGGTCCAGTCGTGGCTGACTCTGGGGTTGAGGTGCTCATCTCGCTTTATTGGCCGAGGGAGCTGGCGTACAGCTTCCATGTCATGCGGCCAGCATGACTAAGCCGCTTCTAGCGAACCAGAGCAGTCCATGGAAACGCCGTTTACCTTCCTGCCGGAGCGGTATCTATTTATCTACTTGCACTTTGACATGCTTTCGAACTGCTAGGTTGGCAGGAGCTGGGACCGAGCAATGGGAGCTCACCCCGTCGTGGGGATTTGAACCGCCGACCTGCTGATCAGCAAGTCCTAGGCTCTGTGGTTTAGCCCACAGCACCACCCGTGTCCCTTTTTTGGTAAATACTTTTTCCTTTTTTTGAAAATAAAAAATTTACAAGCTGAACATCCCACCCTCCTCGCTTTCCCCAACCTGAAGGCATAATTAAGATCTAAATAAGTTCATATGAGCACTGAAGTAGAGAGAGTCCTAAAGTTGCAGGTATCAATATAAAGGAAAATGTTAACACATCCATATATTTTGGAACGTGGCAGGTACAGAGTGCCCTGTAGAGTCTTCATTCAAGTGATGGATGATGATCACCAATCTGTCATAAAAGTCTCTCCTCTGGCCACACAAAGCTTTTGCAACAGCTTCCCCCCAACCCAAAAAAGTGCCATGTCCCAAATTATGTAATGCTATTTCTGTACATTTAAACCCTTTGCTTCTTTCCGATTTCTACCCATCAGTATAGGCTTTTCTTATGATCTACTGATTTCTGATGCACTCTATCCTTCCTCTACAAATGTCATCTTATTGATGATTTTACATCAATGCCATGATATGTTTTTCTGAATGTTTCTCCCTCCGTCCTTCCTTCCTTTTTCTTTCTTTCTTTCTTTCTTTCTTTCTTTCTTTCTTTCTTTCTTTCTTTCTTTTTCTTACTGGCCTTTTTTTTTTTTTTTGCAAATAAGCCATTAAATAAATATTGTGCCCTCTATAGATTGTTGGTCCACAACTCCCAGCAAACCTGATCATTTGGCTGGGGCTTATGGGAGTTGGAGTCCATCAACACCTGGAGGGCTCTATATTGGTTGCCTCTTGTACAAGAGCAATAAGACTCTGCGCACCTTCAGAGCAACTCTGGTTGGGTTTTGAATGACCTCAGGTGTTCTGGAGGATTAGGCAATGATTCTCTGTTCCGTTACTCATTTGTTAGAGGAAGGGTGGGCAAGGAGACCGTGTTTCACTCGCAGGGCGAAGCAAAACAATTTATTGCATTTCAAAGGCCAATCCATTTAAAAATGGTGAGTCCTTTATCAGGCATCAAACATCAAAATCCTGTCAGCAGGCAGTCATGGGTTTTGCAATTTCCTCCGCCTCAGCATTTAACCATTTCGCAGGCCTACAGCATGAGCCTGGCGAGGCAGAGATTTTGAGCCTGCAGTGATTTCCTCTGCTTTGGAATGTTTAAAAAGCATCCCAAAGGAAAGCTGATCCCAGAGACCACCATGGCAAGTGTGACAGTCGCCCTTTTGCGGGGAGTGTAGAAAGGAAAGGGTCTCTCTGTGTATGTACCGGCTCAAGACGTTTAACCACCTAAAGCAAAGGACACTCCATCCATTCTATGTATAAGCTGACTATACTGGCCAACATATCTTACATGTAGACTAGCAGCAAAACAGTGTCTTCCACTTCATCCGACGACATCTGGCTAACTTATTTATTTAGTCATTTATTTATTGCCTTTATATCCTACCTTATTCTCCATGGAGCTCATGGTGGAATACATGGTTCCCCGCTTCTCATTTAATTATAAATGGCCTTGGCCCAATATACCTGAAGGAGCATCTCCACCCCCATTGTTCAGCCCAGACACTGAGGTCCAGCGGCAAGGACCTTCTGGTGGTTCCCTCACTGTGAGAAGTGAGGTTACAGGGAACCAGGCAGAGGGCCTTTTCAGTAGTGGCACCTGCCCTGTGGAACGCCCTCCCATCTGATGTCAAGGAAATAAACAACTATCTGACTTTTAGAAGACATCTGAAGGCAGCCCTGTTTAGGGAAGTTTTTAATGTTTGATGTTTTATCATGTTTTTAATATTCTGTTGGGATCCACCATCCACCACCACCACCACCATCATCATCATATCACAGCAACCCAGTAAGGTAAGGAAGGCTGAAAGGTCAAGACTAGCCTCCAAGGTCACCCTGTGAGTTTCATGGCTGATTGGGGATTTGAACCCTGGTCTCTTACTCTACCAAATAACATCTTATCCCAGACTACTATGTATATATAAGGTGACAAATAGTTTACATTAACCAAAAAGTTTTCTAATGTGAAGGGAGTCCTCTTTTTGTTTTTTGCCATACTCGTAATATATCTGTGCCAATTCAATTCCAAACAAGCCTTTGTGCTTCAGGCCTTATGCCAATTTCATTTTAATATTTATTTTTCCCCACAAGTGCTATTTACCACACTTAGTTGTACCAATTTGTCAGAGAAGCCCATTTAAATCCTTCTAGTATCTGGTTATTATGAGCCAGGCTGCTAGCAGAAGAGAACTTATTAAAGGTTTAGAACGTGAGTTAATATTGTCTCCCAGGAAAAGGTTGGGGAGAGGTAGCTCCAGACATTTAGAGCTATTTTGCCCAGTAATTGCTTTTATTTGGACAAAATTTCCTCCCAGAACTGAGCCACTTTCCCACTTTCCCTAATATAAGCATTTATATGCACACTTTACCCTACTACAGAACTTTCCCAACTTTTCATGTCGGTGACACACTTTTTAGACATGCATCACTTCACAACACAGTAATTCAGTTTTAGTGGCAAACTGGAGGTTAAACTAACCTCTTTCCAGCCCCGGGAGGAGTGAGGGGGGCGTTTGTGCAACACACCTACACACTGAAGCCGACACACTGACATGTTGCGACACACAGTTTGGAAAGCTCTGCCTTGCTATACATATTTTTGTACACATTACACAGTTGGATTGATTGGTGATATAAGAGATGAGGCAATCTTTCAGGTACCCGTTCTTTATTTTGCCTTTGTTCTGAATTGCTTGTGGGGAGCTTATACGCAACAGGCATTCATTCTGATTATACACCTTCCCATTAATCACACTTTTTAATGCATTTCCCCATCACTGTCCTAAAACCAAAAAGTCCAGTTGGTTTGTTTGTTTGTTTGGTGCATTTCTTACACTTTAATTCACTTTCATTGTGCAAACCTAAATTTCTGGTAGGTGCATCAGTGGCATCCTCAATTTCAGTGGCACCCTGTGCAATGCCCAAATCTGGCACCCTCCTGCCTCTTGCCTTCCATTGCATGTCATAGTTGTGGCGCCCCCTGCAGTGCTTGAGCAGCTCTGCACCCCAGGCAACTGCACCAGTCACACTCCCCTAGATATTTCTTTGAGTAAATCCATCCAAAAAGACAAGTGCCTGCCTCAAGCAGGGGTGGAGGAAGGGGGTGCGGTGGAGGTGGGCCACCCCGGGTGTCACCACTGAGGGCCTGACAAAATGCTGGGCAGCACTCACCACAGGGCCTGCAGCGTGCCCTAGTCACGTGTCTCTCCTGGGAGTGACACGGTGGCTTGGGAAGCGGCTGGCTCCCCCAAACGGTCTGTCCGCCGCCTCCCCCTCAGCTGTAGGGCGGCTGAGTGAGAGGAGGCAGGCAGATTCCTAGGAGGCCCTATGAAGCGTCCTGCCCTGGCTGGCCCCGCCCCACAGGCAACTGGCCCCGCCCCTGGGCTCAGGACACACACCACCTCAGGCACCCGATTGGCTTGCTCTGCTGTTGGCCTCAAGAACCTAAAAACTCAAATGTTCCCACAATTGCTGCCTATCAAGGTTTTCTGCTGCTCCAGAGAAGCGGACACGGAGCAATGGTTCCAAACTACAAGAAAGAAGATTCCACCTAAACATTAGGAAGAACTTCCTGACAGTAAGAGCTGTTCAACAGTGGAATTTGCTGCCAAGGAGTGTGGTGGAGTCTCCTTCTTTGGAGGTCTTTAAGCAGAGGCTTGACAACCATATGTCAGGAGTGCTCTGATGGTGTTTCCTGCTTGGCAAGGGATTGGACTCAATGGCCCTTGTGGTCTCTTCCAACTCTATGATTCTATGATTCAAGAGTTATGTTGGTCTCCCTCGTTTAGTCCCAGAACTCTTTTGAAGATTGACGCTACGGTCTTCTTCCATTTCTCCATCCAGCTGCAAATGTCTTTCGTTTTATAGACGTGTGCTTTCGCCCCCACAGAATTTGCAGCTCTTTTTATGTGCAGAGTGACAGATTTGGGACATGTGTGTGCTTGTGCATGCTCAGGTGAGGAATAGATGTGTGTGACCAGAGGCAGGCTAGCCAGTGAATGTCTTTGACTACTGCACAGATTCCATCTGCAGAAGCAGGGTGAGGGTTGGTGCGCACAAATCGGTTTGACACACACAACAGTCAAATGTGTAGCTTTTCAAGAGCTGTATCTGAAACCAATGCTGAAATCCTTATGCAGTGCCAGCAGAGAACCCATCAGAATATTCTGTTGCAAATTTCAGTTCAAGAGCATAATTCAAGAAGCTCCTCTTATTCCAGTTGCTAAGAAAGTTGAGGTGATTTAAATCTGTTTTAGGGTGTTAGCTTTTGTATGTTTTAAAGTAGGGTTGTAACTTTTATTTTATTTTGCTGTTTTATCTTTAGTAAGCCACTTCAATGGTTTTTTTTTGGGGGGGGGGTTTCAATCAAGCAGTGTATAATTTTTATAAAATAAAACAAATAACAAAATAAAATAATGTACACACAACTCACCTTTTCCCAGGCTCATCTTGCTATGGAGAACTTACTGTCTTGCAAATGACTGCTTTGGAACTGTAGCTTAGGTTATCTGAACTGTAGTTCAGGTTATTTAAACCTCGCTCTTTCAATGCAGTGTGTTATAGATTCTGAAATAAGTAAAATAAAATTATGTCTTCTTTTGTAATGGGGGGGGGGTCCACCAGAGAAAGTCTCCAGAGGATACCACATTTCCACATCAGTTTGTGATTCTTCTTTTTTTAGTCTTAATAAAAATTCTCCTAATATGCACATTTTTGTATACAATTTTGCCTAATACAGTAGACCCTTGGTTATGTTACTCTCGAGTAACGTAAACTTTGGGTTGCGAAAGCGGCAAACCCGGAAGTATTTTTCTGGGTTTCGTCACTTGCAGATGCACAGAAGTGCTCTATCTCACCACGTGCATGCGCAGAAGCAGCGCCTCTGGATACAGATTTTTCAGGGTGCACACAGACCCCCAGAATGAATTAAATTTGTATCCATAGGGTCCACTGTAGACACATTTTTGCAGAGCCATTTCCCCAAGGTTTTATGTTATTTTCACTTATATATACAATTTATGCACACTTTACCCCAGTATATGCATTTGTGTACAGGTTACCTGGCTGGAAAGCCGCACTGCAAAATTTGGAAAAATGAGAATTTCCTAGGATGACTCTGTTTCGGTTCACGTATTGTTATGAAAGTGTGGATTGGGTAAGTTCCCCTTTAAATATGAGCTAAACTGAATTTCTCTCCACTCCCTGTGCACATGCCATGATTCTCCAGAAGTTGCTGGGATGGATCTCTTTGGCCTTGAACCATTCATCAGATCACAGCAGAAGCCACAACATTCTACTTGAGGAAATTCATAGCTATGAAACGTTGTGTTGGCAGGAGAGAGAAATCCGTCCAGCTAAAAAATAACAGAGCTGAAAAATTGGAAACATCTCTTGAAGATTGAGCAAACACAGAGATCAAATTGCTTTTCTAACCTTGGAGGATTCTCCTCCTGAGAGTAGGTTAGTTGGAAGTTTATTGGCAGAACAATGATGAAACGGAAAATGTTCTCCATATTTCCTTTAAGGGCATTCATCTCATCATTGCTCCTCAAGTTCCCCTCTGGGTTATACACTTCCAACAAGCGCAAAATGAAGCCAACACATGCCAATGTTTGCACTGATCATAGGAATAACAGAAAACTGCCTTATACTGAGTCAGGTCATTGGGTCCATCTAGCTCAATATTGTCTGCACTGATTGGCAGCAGCTCTCTAGGGTTTCAGGCAGGCTGCCTTCCAAATCCAGCTGGAGCTGCCCAGGATTGGACCTGGGACTTTCTCTACCATGGAGCTATGGTCCATACATTAGAAATAAGATCCCTGTCTTCATGTTTCTGAATGAAGGCTGTTTTAGACAGGAACATAATAAGCTGCCTCATGCTGTGTCTGACTTGACTGGCAGCTACTCTTCAGGCTTAGTTGAGTCCCCAACTTAGACATAACCATCAGGTACAGCCCCTGCTACTATTAATATTATACTTCCTGTTATTAGACCAGGAAGGAACAGGACCTTTAACCAGTACTGTAATCTCTTCTAACACATCCTGGATAAGACGGGAAAGTGGGATTGTGAGTCTTTGCTTTCATTTCAATCACTGGACTCCCCCTGCCCCATCACAGGCATAAAAATGGTTGCTTTTCATGGAGGACAAGTCAATCAATGGCTACTAGCCATAATGGCAATGTTCTATCTCCTCTATGAGATGCAATAATACTTCTGAATAGCAGCTATTGGAAACTGCAGGAAGAAAGAGCACTGTTGTGCTCAGGGCATGTTTGTGGGAAGCACACCAGCATTTGTGCAGTGTGAGAACAACTCTGCCCTGATTGCTGTCTCTTTCTGCCACTAGATGGCACCACTCTGGGGCTTGCCATTCCCCAGGTGTTTCACAGAACCCCAGCCTTCTCTAAGGAATTGGAACCTGGCTTTTGCTCATCTTTCAGGCTTGCTCATAATGGTGACAGGCACCATGAAGATGTCTAATGAAGGCAACCTATTTGCAACATAAAGATGTCTGATGAAGTGTGGCCTCCTCCACAACCCCCCCATTGCCTGCAGCCCTAGAAAAGCAACCGCAATAGTTCTCTGCCTTCCGGGATCTCCGCAGATGGGCCTAGAGCAGGTTGTGAGCATCAAATGGTCCATGCAGCCCACTTGAATTCTGTATTATTCATCATTCAGCTGATTTCTTTCAAATTTGAGGCCAGGCCTCAGATTTAATTTCAGCCCTCGGTTGGCCCATTCTGTATTTCCCAACTAGAGTTGTTTTTCAGGAAGCTGAAGTCATATCTCTTAGGTTTGTCACGCTATTTATCATGTTGCCGTGGGATGGAGAATACGGCAATCAAATTCCTCTCTAGGTTGTTGAAGGGAAGCAAATATTGGCTTACAAAAGAATAAAGGAAAAGTGCCCAAACAGATTGTTGTTTGCTTTAGGAAAGAAAACAACAAAGAGCCCTGACCGCATTGGCTGGATGGCTGTGAGTGTAGGTGCTTAATGAGATGTGAATGCGTGGTCTTACTTATATTAACAGGTGTCAGGGACTGGCAGGGTACTGAAGAGGGTTCACCAGGGGGGTGGGGGCTATAGTCTGACTTGGGAGAGGGAGGCAGTGATTGGTGGAGACCTGTACCAGCCAGGAGACTGGGGCAGCTTCAGAGCTGGAGGGTAGAGCACAGGAGGGATCAGAGGAAGAGGCAGATCTGGCAAGTGAAGGGCTGGGTATTTCCCCACCCTTTCCTGCACCACTGTCTCCTAGAACCAGGAGAGGACTGAAGAGGGGAGAGCAGAGGCAGCTCCCACACAGGCATAGTCTCTGGCCGCATGCATGCAGTACATAAACTGGTGGAGAGGGAGTGGCCCCTTGCTGCACTTGCTCTATAGAGTGCAGACCTGGGAATAGCTGCCTGCACACTAGAGTGGTGTGTGTGGGTATTTGGAGCCATAGAAACTACTCCATTTTTGACAATAAAGAGTTACCTGTGTGCATTCCTTTGGCTGGGGAGCACCCTTGGCTTATCTTGTTGCCTTGGCATTATAATTCCACAGAAATTCACAGGAACTTGAACGGCCCTGACTTGTCTCTTAACATTTTGTGCAGTACTTGTTTTTGCCAGATGTCCTCTACGGAGAAACCAGGAAATTCCAAATTCTGTCAGGATCCACCTGTCATCTTCTAAGTTCTATCCTGGCTCCATCCAAGCATTCTCCCTATTCATGTGTCACGCACTTGCAGGTACTTCCACGGTGGAGCAAAAGCAGGGCCGTACCCTAGCCTACCCAACTCTCAGCATTCATGCATTGAGCACAGTTATCTGCAAAGAAACTCTGACATGTGCGCCGCTGCCAATGCAACCAGTGTCACAATTGGAAGGAGGCCCTATGCGCAGGCAGCTATTCCTGCTGAGGAGTTCATTTTCAAACAACAGCACCCAACAAGTGAATGTTGAAGGGCAAAGCTAGGTCAGTCACATGATGTCAGCAGGGCAGGGAGAAGCATTGTCACAGGGCAAGGCAGATCAGGAATTGCAGGACCATGGAGAGCTCTGAGTGGAAACGTTGTTCCGACAAAGTTTGGAAGCAAACAGAGACTTGCTGAAGCCTCTGCCCCCCCCCCATCTCTCCTAGGCTCTGCCCCCTTGTGGAGAACATGGCTTCTTAAAGGACCAGCCCTCTGCCCTGGAGTCAGGCATTCTTCCTATGCTCTATGGTCTCCCACCTGGTGTGCTCTCTGAGCCACTGAACCAGTGCACTACTGTGAGAGACATTGGGTTCCCCAGTGAAAGGCACCTGTGAGGATCCTGGCTCTGACTCTACATGCCCTGGTGCTATAAGACCTCAGCCTTAATGCTCTCCCAATTTCAGCTAAGAGCCCTGAACCTGGTCCAACAATTTAACTGGATACACCTGCTCCTTATCTTTGCCACTGCTGGACTCTGGACATACAGCAACTTGTGCCTCTGTGTTTAAAAATACCCATTTGTGGAAATGCTCTCCCCAGAGAGGTTTGGCTGATGCCTTCATCATACACCTTTAGGTGCCAAATGCAACCCTCTTCAACCAGGCCTTGGGCTGACTGACATCCGATGCCCTTTTAAAGGTGTTGTGGAAGTGGAGGGGTATTGATTTGCTGTTGTTCTTATTTCTATAATGCATTTTGTGGTTTTTATATTGTGATTTTATGTTGTGAACTGCCCTGGATGAAGGGCGGTGTACAAATTTATGAAATAATATTGCTGGGAAAGCCCAGGCACCCCTGGAGTCTCTTTCTACTTAGAGATGGGTGTGTTGGGATCTATTTTAGCAAAGAACAAATGAAGAGCCTTAGCAAGTGGTGTTTAAGTCTGCAAAAGTTTGTAAATAGCATTGGCTACAGTCTATGGTTTCTTTTCTTCCCCCATCAGATACACACATACATACTAGCAATTATAGACAATGCCATATCGTGACTTCTCAGAGCAGAACATTAACAAGGCATGCTCAGTGGCACATGTTTTAGCTCGACTCTCCCTCCAGGTCACGTGGACAGTCTCTTGGCAGCAAATTGGCAGCAACCAGCTGTAACATGGAGCAAGCAGGGCAGGCAGAGAGGCAGAAGAGTAAATTAGCAGCCCATCAAAACTGTCCGATCAGAAACGGAGCCATTACTTAACTGTCAAGGATGAAAGTGTCAGAACATCACTTTCTCTGAGAGCTAAAAGAGAGGGTAATTTATGGGATTGTGAGTCACCCTTGTGCCCATCGCCTTGTGTGGGTAATGAGCTTGGGGGGGGGGTAATTTGTGCCTCAAGTGGTGCTGGAAGATAGCAAGGTTTATGCTTCTCATCTGAACCTCAGTGCCAGAAAATGCCTACTTCAGAAAGGAAGGAATGTTAAATTAGAGTAGCTTGCCTCCCAGGGCTGCAAAAGGTGAAATATAAACTGTTGAGATTAATGATAATTAAACATATGGTTGGGGAAAAAATGTTTGAAAAGTTCACTGATTTTAACCAGCTGACAGATTAAACACTTGATTTATTAATTCAAGGCAATTTACATTTTTTTTAAAAAAAACAGTTGACAACACAAATAAAACAAGACTAAAACCCTAACAAATGGACCATTGTGGCAAAGGCCAACTTATCCAGGTGGGAAAACTTGTCAGAACAAAAATGTCTTCCACTGTTTCCAGAAAGTGCAGATAGTGGACACCTGTTGTATTTTGACAGGGATGCTGTAGGGCAGCAATGCTAGAAGGCCTACTTGCAGTTTCAGAAACTCTGAGTGGGCTTCTGAGATCTTTGAAACTTGCATGGGAGACTCTCCCACAGACTGCAGTGATCTACTGGGTGTAGAACAGATAAGGCGGCATCTCAAGTGACCCGGTCCATTGTTCCAACACTTACTTGTCCATTAACTGGTGATATTCCAATTCCACCAAACCACACTCTATTCAGCCTTCAGATTGGCTCTGCTTCCTGACCCACAAGAATCACCTGCTGTTGAAGCTATGATTATCAAAGGAATAATATGCCTGTTCAAAGCAGGCTCAATCGTAGCGATATCAATTGGTGTACACACTGCATGTTTTCATTATTATTATTTTATACTTTTTTATTGCTTGTCTTACCAATTTACTTACATTTCAATATACATTTTCCTCAAAATTTTGACTTCCCACCCTTACTTCCATGACGTTTTCATTCCCACCTTATACCTATGGCTTTATATCACATACTTTAATCTAATATAATTATCCTCTATTTCACTTGTCATTGTTTTCATTCCACTTCTCATAATTTGACCATGCCTACATTCTCATTTGACTATGACAGTTCTTCAAATAGTCCGAAAAGGGTCTCCACTCTTCCATAAACTTTTTTATCTCTTATTTTTTAATTGTGCATTTCACCATTTCCACCTAGTCCATTAACATTTGAAGCCATTCCTCCTTTTTGTTGGTACTTCTCCTTCTTTCCATTTCTGCGCATACAGGATTCTGGCTGCTGTTGCTGCATACATTATAGTTTAACCATCTCACAGTGCATGTATTAATCTATATCCCCGTGACTGGAATTACTACTGTTGGTCTTATTGCTATTATACCAACATTCTGTCTTTCCTCCCAGGAGCTCAAGGTAGTGTGTATATGGTCCTCCCCGTCTCACCTGCACAACAACCCTGCAAGGTATTTAGACCAAGAGTCTTGTGGGACTTGATGCTTGAGACATCTGGAACATCTGGTGGGATCCAAGCCCAGAGCCAGTGTCCTCCTGTAAGTTCTGCAGGAGAGCGGAAATGGCCTCAAATGTACGAAAGCCAATCTGAATTTTATAAGGGAATATAATGAGAGGAAGCTCAGGACAGGCCAGAAAGAGGTTTCCAAAAGAAAGAAAAAAACACATTCCTAGCAGATGGGAGGACCAGATTCATAACGCCTGGAGCCAGCTGCGCCAAGTAGCTGTAGGGAAAGAGGCCAAACAGCCAGTGGATTTTGAGAGGGTGAAAGAGCAGGTGGGCATGTGGGTTAGGCCACTCTCCTGTTTCTGCAGCCAAGACTTGGGGTGGAAATGAGGCAAGCGGGAACAATACTGAGCTGTGCAAAAACAAAAAGCAAAAAAAACCACCTCTGCATTCCTTCCCCCACCATCAACTTGACAGAAGGGTGTTTCCTCCAACAGCTGAGGCCAAGAAAATGCAAATTCCACACCATTAAAAAGTTGGGAGGGGTGTACAAGCGCCTTGTGGTGGGGCGGAAGCTCTAGGATTGCTCCCAGGTGGGTAATTAACCATCCAGCCCCTTCCTCCCACTGGCTGCCTCAATGTTACAGCTTTTGGAAAGGCCTTTCCTTCCTAACACCTCCCGCTGACCTTCCAGGCCAGAGCCTCAGCTGCCTTTTTGTTTGTTTCTTTTGACCCCCTCGGGGACAGCGGTCCGTTGCGGTATCCAAAAAGCTGTTTCTCTGCTCTATGCAAAGATCTGCTTGGGGTGGCCAAGGAGAAGAGGGCTGGCAAGTGTGTTTTGCTTTTAAAATAAAACACAGTTCCTAGAAGCATATCACCAAAATGTGGAGTGGCTGTGGGAGAGGGGGTGCAATTTGTATCAAACTGATGGGTCTAAAAAGAATAAGATGTGAATGGCATGGAGGGGGGGAGGTGAGGCAAAAGGTAGATGAGGGGAAATTATTATTTATTAATTGATAATTTATTAGCCCCCTTCTAAACCACCATCCCCAGGCAATTTACATGTAAGATAATTAAAAACAGAGAATTCTCATTCTCAGTAAGAATTGAGACTCTTAATCTTAGGGTTGCGGCTTTGAGCCCCACATTAGGTAAAAGTTTCCTGCGTTGCAAGGGGGTTGGACTAGATGATCCCTGGTCATCCCTTCCAACTCTACAATTCTATGATTTAAAGCAAGACTAAAACCCTCATGGGACGCGGGTGGTGCTGTGGTCACAGAGCCTAGGGCTTGCCGATCAGGGTGGTGCTGTGGTCACAGAGCCTAGGGCTTGCCGATCAGAAGGTTGGTAGTTCAAATCCCTGCAAGGGGGTGAGCTCCCGTTACTCGGTCCCTGCCCCTGCCAACCTAGCAGTTTGAAAGCACGTCAAAGTGCAAGTAGATAAATAGGTACCACTTCAGCGGGAAAGTAAATGGTGTTTCCATGCGCTGCTCTGGTTCACCAGAAGCAGCTTAGTCATGCTGGCCACATGACCCAGAACCTGTCTGCAGACAAACGCTGGCTCCCTCAGCCTGTAAAGCAAGATGAGTGCGCAACCCCAGAGTCATCCGCAACTGGACCTAACGGTCAGGGGTACCTTTACCTTTACCTAAAGCCCTCACAAGTGGATACTCATGGTAAAGCCATTTCAGAATAAGAATATTGCATAGTACGTTAGTTGTACTCAGAGATGACCTGATGAAATTAAAGGGCATGGCTTATCTTTCATTCTTTATTTCATTATTTATATCACATGAGTACACGTTTATATAATGTATCACAAGGAGATGTGCAAACTACATATCCGTAAGAGCTGATTGGCAAAGAATCTCAGGTCTGAAAGGCTTGTCTGAATAATGCAGTTTTTAGAAGACATCTAAAGATGAGCACAGCTGGCAAAGATCTGTCAGCGATGAGTTCTACAGGGCAGGGCTTGCCACACGAAAGGCTCATCCCCTGGTACATGCAAGCCAGACCTCAGGGGCATGGGAGACCAACAGAATTGCTCCATTAGAGGATCTTGCTGCTTGAGGTGGGATCAGATGTTGCTTAATGTCCTTTGGACCTTAAGTTGTCTGGTGCTTTGTGAATTAACACAAGTACCTGGAACCTGGCTCAGTAGCAAATTTGCAACTTGTGCAACTTTCTCAGCAGTGAAGTAACATGATGCCAGTAAGCTGCTCCTATGAGCAATCTGGCCACTGTGTTCCACACTACCTCACTCTTCCCTTCCAAGCACAAGGGCAGCCCCACATAAAGCAGATTACTGTTATCTTGAGCTTATCACTGCATGGACCACTGTGGTCAGGCTGTCCGGATCCGAGCATGGTCTCAGGTGGCATTCCAACTGAAGCTGGTAGAAATCACTCCTTGCCACTTGAGCCTCTGGTCACGAAGATGGGTCAAGGAATGCCCCCAAGCTGTGAACTCACAACCCACCCAGAACAGCCTATCGTCTTATCTCCTGAATTTACTTAGGTCCATCCACTTTAATGGCTCTTTAATAAGTTCCACCTTGGCTGATCTCTGGGTGATTCGTGGTAGATTAACAAAGGTTTCTGACTTTCAGTTGCTTTAACATTTGGCAACAACAGAAAGGCATTTTTTATGTCTTAAATTTGGCTGCTGAAATAAAGAAAACCTAGAATATAGGAAAATATTTGGACTCATAGCTCATTATTGCATACAGTGGTACCTCGGGTTACAGATGCTTCAGGTTACAGACACTTCAGGTTACAGACTCTGCTAATCCAGAAATAGTACCTTGAGTTAAGAACTTTGCTTCAGGATGAGAACAGAAATCGCACAGCAGCAGTGCAGCAGCAGCAGGAGGCCCCATTAGCTAAAGTGGTGCTTCAGGTTAAGAACAGTTTCAGATTAAGAACAGACCTCTGGAATGAATTAAGTACTTAACCCGAGGTACCACTGTACTAATTTGAAAACAACTTATAGAAAGCTGCTGCTTTAAGCTTAATTGTTATTAATTTTTAAGCTTTAAGATTAATTGTTATTAATTGTTATCAGTTGTTAAGCTAAAGTTAACTTCTTTTTATTCAGTGCAGGTTTAGAGGCCTGGGGTCAGCATAAAAGGAGAAAGCGATTTAGATAAACTAGCTGCAAATGAATTATTCCCCTTATCGTCTTCCCCTAATAAAACGGAAGAAGGAAAATATAAAAGCCAGCAGTGGTACAATCTACCTTGCTCTGGACTGAGAATCCCCTGCTGTGTTCAGATTGGGGCGGGGAACAGTTTTATTTAGCCCGTAGAAAGAATAGCAGCTGCCTCTTATAACTTTGCAGGAAGTGGTGCAAGCGGGAGTCTTGATTGGTTGTTTCTGGGGGCTCCTTGCCCTTCTGCCCCAAATCTTCTGAATGTTTGTGCTGCTGGCATGATAGAAGTGCATAACATTATGCACGCTGTGCAGAAAGTGGTTGGAGGAAAGGTTTTCTTCCTCTCTCATAACACTAAGACCTCGTGGATGTTCAGTGAAGCTGAATGTTGGAAGATTCAGGACGGACAAAAGAAAGTTCTTCTCCATGTTTGTGGTGAAAGTTAAAGGGATGTGGGTGGCACTGTGGTCTAAACCACTGAGCCTCTTGGGCTTGGCAATCACAAGGTTGGTGGTTCGAATCCCCGCAAAGGGATGAGCTCCCATTGCTCTTTCCCAGCTCCTGCCAACTTAGCAATTCAAAAGCACACCATTGCAAGTGGATAAATAGATACTGCTGTGGCGGGAAGGTAAACAGCGTTTCTGTGCACTCTGGTTTCCATCATGGTGTTCCGTTGCATCAGAAGCGGTTTAGTCATGCTGGCCACATGACCCGGAAAGCTGTCTGTAGACAAACGGCAGCTCCCTGAACCTGAAAA
The DNA here is from genome assembly GCF_964252035.2 of Podarcis erhardii. Classification (NCBI taxonomy): domain Eukaryota; kingdom Metazoa; phylum Chordata; class Lepidosauria; order Squamata; family Lacertidae; genus Podarcis; species Podarcis erhardii. The sequence continues at coordinate 24,946,507 of NC_138503.1, forward strand.
GTGAGATGCACAAAGCAACCCCATAGTCACCTTTGACTGGACTTAACCATCCAGGAGTCCTTTACCTTTTTACCTCATGTTTGTGGACTTCCCGTAAGTATCTGGCTGGCTGCTGCAGGAACAGGATGCTGGGAGATGGGACATGGGCCTGGTCCACCAGGGCTCCTCTTATGAACCGTTTCTATTCCAGCTGGCCATTACAAGAACTCTGTAATTGAAAACTAGTTGCTATTTTCCTCTCCCCAATCCCTTTCATGACACATCTTTTAGAGTGTCACAGTGGGGACCATTGCCTATTGGGACAGATGAGGCATAAGGCATGGAGGCCAACAGTAGGTGGCGCCAGAGCCAATGACAGGCAGTGACAGCTAATTCTTGTTTTGCCGTCCTCCCTGATGAGTTCCACAATGGCAACACTGAGACTAAGGAGGAGGAAGCTCACAAGCAGAACTGCCACCCACTAGTCTACTTGTAAGTAACACGGCAGGTAGGTAGTTAGGTAGATAAGAGGCTGACTGAGGGCAGGCTGAGGTTGGTTGGGTAGCCTCCAATGGGTTCTCGGTTTCAGGGAGAGGAGTTATCTTATGGCTGTTATTTGAAAATCCCTCTGGGAAACTTTTTCCTCCCAGCTGTAGAACAGGGTAAAAAAAGAAATGCTTTAAATAAATTAAACAAGTTGCCACACATGGATTCTGAGGAATAATGAGAAATGAAGAGAAAGAGAAATAGGCACACTTGATTGAGCAGATAGTCTTCGCTGAGCTGCCCACCATGACCATGAGATCAGTCACTGTCAGTTGACTGAATACATAAGAAGTCATCTTGGAGTCTTTGTGGCTGCTTGTCTACATTTGTTTTCAAGTTTTACAGGAGGAACAAAAGAACTCGCAATGCTGTCTCCTTGGGCCGGCGGAGAAAACATACTCCATTTGTACAAATGCTCAGTGTCTCAGAAGCAAAGGATCCAAATAGTTTTCCATTGAGCAGGTCAGGACAGTTCTCCTTTCAGAGTAAAATGGCCGACAGATATCAAGCAATGACAACAACTTTCTGAGACTTTGACTCTCCCAAGAGGTTCTCTTGCAGCATCTGGGGAAACTGACCGGCAGTGGTGGCAGGGAGAGTTCCTGGAGAGATGGATGGAGAGGCAACTACAGAAATGGTGAATTATTATTTTTAGGTCTGCATTAAGATGAAGACAGCGCCGAGGACAATGACAAAAGAAAATGAACCCTTGCATTGTACTCTATGACCGTTTACTCAGAAATCTGACTCTGTTCAACAGGGCTCACACCCTACAACAGTGGTGCCCCGCAAGACGAACGCCTCGCAAGACGGAAAACCCGCTAGACGAAAGGGTTTTCCGTTTTGGAGGCACTTCGCAAAACGAATTTCCCTATGGACTTGCTTCGCAAGACGAAAATGTCTTGCGAGTTCCTGCAGGTTTTCCCCCCATTTTCCCCCTTTTCCTAAGGCGCTAAGCCGCTTATCAGCTGATCGCTAAAAGCCGCTAAACCGCTAATAGCGCTAATCCGCCTAACTGTCAATGGGCTTGCTTCACAAGATGAAAAAAACGCTATACGAAGAGCCTCATGGAACGGATTAATTTCGTCTTGCGAGGCACCACTGTAAATGTGTTGTCTTGCAGCTTTAGGTATTGTTATAAGTTCTAGGTGCCGGAGTTTGCAGGTGCGAGTCACCCATCTCCAATATAATGCCAGCTTGCCTTGCTATTAGAATTGCAAGAGAAAATAAGACTTGAATGTGAAAAGCAGTGGTGGGATATATGATTGTCTGCAGTTCCTTTTGAGTCTATGCTTGGGCAAATCCTGGTCCATCTTTGCATCTCTGTACGAAGGCTCAGGTTCATCTCCTTGCAAAACCACACAGCCCAACAAATTCGGGTCACACCTCATCACCTGGAAGGTCTAAATGCGATATGTCAAACAGAAATATCATTTCCTAAGAACATAGCAGCCAGAGGTCCATCCAAACTAGAATCTTGTTCTCACAGTGGCAAACCAGATGCCTATGGGAATTGCAAACAGACAGGGCCTGAGCACAACAGCCCTCTTCCCAGACACTGTAATTCCACGGAAATTGGAGCAAATTATGTAAATGCATGTGAAACTTGCCAAAATACCCTTTGCACTGGCATTTCTGGAGGGGCGGGGAGGATCCTCTCATTTTGTACAGCTTCTAACACAACAAGGCCCCGAGACTGACATTTCCTATAGTTATCTGCTTCAACTGAATCCAGCTGTTACAAAATAATGGCTTTTTACAGCCGCCAACAAAATTAAGGAGATTTCATTAAGAACGTATTAGATCAAGTCCCTCAACTCTCAGTGCCGTCGCGATAATTAAATACCCACAAATGCACCACGGCGAATTTGCTCCTGGTAATTTGCATGGCAGAAAGGAGGGGGGAATAAAATAATTATCCTGACAAATAATTAGCTCTGGTGCCATGTGCTCCTTTTCAAATTGAAGCGCAGCATTCCTGCCCAGGCTTCCACATCACACATTAAGCACTTAATTAATTGAGACACCCAGCCTATTAATAACACAATGGTGCAGATTCGGATAGGCTGGATGCGCGAGATTGTGGGTGCTTGCTTATGGAAGTAATGCACGCTCGGTGTTGAAGAGAATATATTTATTTGTTGGATCTGCAGTCTGCTTCTCCACCAAACGGTGCCCAAGGTGGGTAGCAATGATAATGCTAATGCAATCAAAAGACACTGAAATTCAATAAAGGTGCAATAATCATTTTTTAAAAAACTTAAAGTGGGTAAAACATTAATAAAACAAATAAAGGCAACTAAATTAAAAGCAGTCAGCAGCCTGATGTGTCTGATAAGCAATGTGAAGTTCCAAATGGTAGCCATAGAATCATACAGTTGGAAGGGACCCCAAGGGTCATCTAGTCCGTTGTCAGGTTAAAGGCCTGATTCCCACAGCGTGGACCTCTGGATGAGAAGACAGTAATCAGTTGGGTAAGAACATAAGAAGATCCTGCTGGATCAGACTAGTGGCTCATCTAAGTCCAACATCCTATTCTCTCAGTAGCCAACCAGATGCTTATACCCAGTATACCTGAAGGAGCGTCTCCACCCCCATCGTTCTGCCCGGACGCTGAGGTCCAGCGCCGAGGGCCTTCTGGCGGTTCCCTCATTACGAGAAGCAAAGCTACAGGGAACCAGGCAGAGGGCCTTCTCGGTAGTGGCACCCGCCTTGTGGAACGCCCTCCCATCAGATGTCAAAGCGATAAATAACTACCTGACATTCAGAAGACATCTTAAGGCAGCCCTGTTCAGGGAAGTTTTTAATCTGTGATATTTTAGTGTATTTCTGGTTTTTATGGAAGCCGCCCAGAGTGGCTGGGGAAACCCAGCCAGATGGGCGGGGTACAAATAATAAATTATTATTATTATTATTATTATACAGTTGTACCTCTGAGGTCGAACAGAATCTGTTCCAGAAGTCCATTTGACTTCCAAAATGTTCTGAAGCCAAGGCACGGCTTCTGATTGGCTGCAAGAAGCTCCTGCAACCAATCGGAAGCCGTGGAAGCAGCGTCAGATGTTCAGGTTCCAAAGAACGTTGCAAACCAGAATACTCACTTCTGAGCTTCTGGCGTTTAGAAGCCAAAACGCTCAACTCGCAAGGCGTTCAGGATCCAAGGTACAACTGTATTGGGAAACCTTCAAGCAAAACATGAGCACAAGAGCCCTCTCCTTTCCTGTGGCTTCCAGCAATTGGCATCCAGAACCATTACTGCCTCTACCTGTGGAGGCATATCATAGCTATCATCTATAAGGCTATGTATCTGCATCCCAAATGGACCAGTACAGGACTATGTACACTAGCACCAAAATCTTGAATTTAGCTTAGTAGCTAACTGGCAACCAGTGAGATTCTTTCATTTTCTTTTTTAAAAAAATTATTTTTCATTTTCAACTTTTACAAACAAAAACAAAGCCTTTACAAATCTAATTCACCTACCCTTTGACTTCTCTCCCCTCCCTTCTGCAGTTATTTATTTTGTATCTTCTTGTTACTGCATATCCAATTCAAAAATGCTTCTGAATTTTCCCTTATCCTCCCCTTAATTATCTCTTACTGCATGTGTTTATATCAATCCTGCTAATGTTTTAATTTGTTTGCAATGTGTCCTCAACAAATTTTCCCCATTCTGTTTTTAAAAGTCTCTCTGCTTGATTCCTTATTCTTCTGGTGAGTTTCTGCATATTCCATTAATTTTAACTGCCAATCTTCCTTTGTCAGAAGTGTTTCTTCCTTCCACCAGTGAGATTCTTTCAAAGGCAGCATAGCATGATGTGATCATCTGCAGGCAAGCCACTGCATTTTGCACCAGCTGCATCTTCCGGGTCAAGCTCAAGGACGGTCTCAACTCATTTCCTGAGGTGGGAATCAGGAAATCCTAGGTGGCCTTTGGCAAACTGCTCCCTATCCCTGTTCAGGCAACACATTTGAGTGTAGGCACTCTTTTTGTGTGCTTTTTGCAGAGTTACTATTCACACAACCAGCAACAGCTGGTCTGCTAACTACAGAATAATACTGTCCATCACCAGTGTTGACATTAGAGTCAACTGCCTGTCCAGCCACCTTATGTCCACAGAATGAGGACACCATCCTTTGGCTCAGACAGCAAAATGTCATGGTCCAAATATGACCAGCACCTACATATCTGCCATTTGTGCTCAGAAGTTCTGAAGAATATGCACTGATGAGCAAGCACTAGGTCTCAGCACCCAAAAACCCTGTGTGTGTTTAGTCAATACAAAATGGTGGCTGAACTCTTAAGCTTATCTCTCTCTCTTTCCCGCTTCCTCCATCTGCATTAAAAGATAATAATACCTCTAATGTGTTTCATAACTTTGAGACATCATTACTAATAGCATAAGAACAACCTGGCTGCTTCTTCAGATCAGAGACCCATCTAGTTCGGCTTCCTGTTTTCACAGTGAGCAACCAGATACCAAAATGGGGAACTCATAAGCAGGACCTGAGTGCAACAAGACTACTCTTCCCACTTGTGATTCCCAGCAACTGGAATTCTGAAGCACACTGCCTCTGACAGCGAAAGCTTTCTGGATTGCAACCTGGGCTTTTGGACAATGTCACGAAATCTTCTTTCTGGTCCTCAGGTATAAAGGTGATAGACTTGGACAATAGACTAGGAGGACAATGGCTGGCTACACAGATGCATCTCAGACATCCAGTCCCATGTTTGCAGCTTGTATATATTAAGTGGCGTGAACCTCAAAGCCAGAAGCTTCATGTTCTGCCAGAGGAACAATACAAGATGATGCCCATGCAGAACTGGACTGGTTACCTAAGAAGGTCTCCAAGAAGCAACTTACATTTAAAAATGCCTGTGGTGGAACCTGCTGGGCAAAGGGTGAGAAACAGTGCTGAGAGGAGTGTGTGGCAGCGAAAGCAAAGCATAGCCACTTGTGGCTGGTAGCCATTGGTAGACTTATCCTTGATGCACTCATTCAAACTTCTTTGAAAGCTATCCAAGCTGGTGGCCATCGCTGCCTCCTTTGGGAGTGCATTCCGGAGTTTAACTATGCACTGTGTGAATTATTGCTGGGGGGTTTTTCCTCTCTCTTTTGTCTATTGACACTCATTTTAAGGCATACCCTAGAAAGGGAGGGTGGAAGATCGCATACAAATGGAAATACTGTGTCTGTTCCCCTCCAGCCCCACCAAACATTGCCTATCTTTTGTTTCAGACCAGTGGCTGAGAAGGTGGGGGCAGCCCTTAGCCGGAAGGGGAGCCTGGAAGAAATGGAAACCAATCTCCTTTTGACAAGCTTGCCTTGTGGGGCCTTTTCTTCTTTCCAAGCACATTTGTCTTTGAACCCTGGCTGTAAAAAGGCTGTGAGAAAGCAGCTGATCCCACAGACATCAGCTCACAGAGCTGTTCAGTCTACCAGCCCGTTCTGCCAGCTCACCTAGATGGTCCAGCCCGGAATTAGTGCAAAGAGACAGGGGTCATTAAAGAATAGCCTCTTCTACACGGCATCCAGTTTCTTATGGGTAGATCCCAAGGGTTTTCAGTACTCTCTGCTCAAGAGTTTGGGACGAAAATAATGATGCATCTCTGGGAAAAGCAAACACCACATCAGAGGGGAAAGGAATCTAGAGGCCACAGCGATCTGAATACTGCCGCATGGCAACCAAGACTATTCCATCGATTTTCTACAGTGTATCTGTGTGTTTCATCTGTACTTGAGCTTATAAAGCCCAACATATTGTGGAGGCTTAAAGAATGTAACATCATTAAAATGCAACATAATGTTTTAGCCTGTGTCTGCCTTGCTATTCAAAGCCTTGCTGTTCATTTCAGCACAGCTTGGCCACTAACAATGAATGGCAACGGTGGCTGTGTACACACCATAGATTTAAAGCACATTTGAAGCATAGCTCTCCCCCCCCCAAAAAAAGAAAGAATCATGGGAAGTGTAGTTTACCCCTCACAATTCCCAGCACCCTTAACAAACTACAGTTCCATGGATGCTTGGGAGGGGTGCTTTAAATGTATGTAATCTATGCAGTTTAAACTGTTGTCTCTTTGGTACAGGGATATCTCTGTACTCCCGATATAAAACACAATGCACATTTATGATACAATAGAAAAGAACAAATAATAAAACTAACAGATGGGTTATCAGGGCAGGTGATTGCATTTTGGATGGGATCTGTGCTCACACCCAGTTGCACCTGAAACTCTTTCACAAGCCTCGGCGCCAAATGGGAGAACTGCCAATGTGCTCTAGGTGGAGATCCTTTTTGGAGAGCATTTGGAACTGTGGCCTTTTTTTTACTAATATGCCAACATGTCAACCTATATCGCTACTCCCTAAGCCTTCCTGCACATGTGTGCTTCTGTTCCACCATGATTCACCCATGAAAATGGCAGGAAAGAATTACCGTATATGCTGGTATTGAACCCCAAATTTCAACACTTTACAGCTTCCATTATTTTCTGGGTTAAGGTACCTGCAAATGGTAGCATGCCCCCCCCCAAAAAAAAACAATTAACACAGAAATGAATGCTGAATTTCCACTAGCTTCTACTGGATTTCGTGAACAGACTTTTGCATTGTGTGAAAGCACAAGTGTAATATGGAAATTAATAGTTAGGGAAACATCAGGGAAGCACAATAAACTGCCACGTGAATGCAGCTAAAGATAAGCAGAGGGTAGGAATAAATTAGGGGTGGCTAACATTCAGCCCACCAGATGTTGGATACTGTGATATAGGTCTGGAATTCTGCTGGGCTAATGCATAGATTTAATTCTTACAAAGTGTGTGTATGCATGCTTTCAGATATGTTCCATATCTGTATTCAGAGCATAAAAGCTGTTTTAAGCTGAGTGTAGATCCAGCTTTACAAAAGCTGCCCCCCTCCCATTTTCTATAGATACACCTTGTGCTGTGAGAGACCAACAACCTTCCTCCCCTAACATCACTTGTGAAATGCCTGGAGGGGACCTGTGGAATGTCACAGTTGAAATCCTTATTTCCCACACCAGTGCAACATTTCCCCATGCTCAGTGGAAATAAGCTGCACCAGGGTGAAACATTTCACAAGAAAAACACATATTCCCCCCCCCCCCCAAGCAAACATTTACCATTTCAGATAGCTCTGGCGAGGGAGGGGATTACTTAGAGAGCTCAAGTATCTAGGTTGGGTGGGTGGGGAGAAACCAGGAATGAAAAAGTCAAGGCATGGCTCCCCTCCTTGAGTGGCACACCTGCAGGAAGCAAGATGGCAGCTAGACAATGGCCAAAGCAAGAAGCCAATTCCAGTGTCATCAGAAGGCCATAAAACAGTTAATGAAGATGCAAAAGAGGATGATCAAATTGAGCAACCTGGTCACTCAAACTTTGGACATCAACTAATAATAGTAGTAGTGGTGATAGCAATAATATATCCAATGATAGCAATAATCAAAGTAGACTCTGGCCACATTCACACCATACATTTAAAGAATTGTGATGCCATTTTAAGAGTCCCCCAAGGAATTCTGGGAGCTTCCACATGTAAAGATTGCTGAGAGTTGTTAGGAGACCCTTAATCCTCACATAGAGCTACAATTACCAGATTTCTCTGTGAAGGGGAACTGATTGTTAAAGCACTCTGTCAATTCTGGCTGTGGAAGGAGAATTGGGCCCACCTAAGTACTCTCTGTGGGTTAAACCACAGAGCCTAGAACTTGCTGATCAGAAGGTCGGCTGTTCAAATCCCCGCGACAGGGTGAGCTCCCGTTGCTCGGTCCCTGCTCATGCCCACCTAGCAATTCGAAAGCACGTCAAAGTGCAAGTAGGCGGGAAGGTAAACAGCGTTTCCGTGTGCTGCTCTGGTTCGCCAGAAGCAGCTTAGTCATGCTGGCCACATGACCCGGAAGCTGTACGCTGGCTCCCTCGGCCAGTAAAGCGAGATAAACGCTGCAACCCCAGAGTCGGCCGCGACTGGACCTAATGGTCAGGGGTCCCTTTACCTTTAACTACTCTCAGCACCCTTAACAAACTACAGACCCATAATCGTTTGGGGGAAGCCATGACTGTAAAACATGTCATGTCAAGTGGTATCATAGTGCTTTAAATGGATGGTGTGAATGTGGCCTGATTGATGGACTTGGCCTGCAATAATAATAATAATAATAATAATAATAATAATAATGGGTACAATTATAGCCTCTTGGTCCTGAATTTACAGCCAAAGCCAAGTTTTTATTCACATCTTGATCATTTTTGTTGGGGGGGTAGGAAGGCTGACCTCTGGCTGCTTCTTTATCCTGATCCCCTCTTTAGGACACTGTGCACAAGGCAAGTTCCCCAGGAACAGAGGAATTTCCCATTCTATAAACTACACAGCCCAAAGTGGATCAGTAGTCTTTTTGTGCACAACATGCCTCAAAGGAGAAGCCCAACAACAAACACAGCCCTGTGCGTACCAACATTTCATCTGGTGGGAAAAGAGCAGAGTCTCCTTCAAGCTGCAGCTCAAGCCCATCATTCACAAAGCCAAGGTGAAAAGAAACTGGCTCCTTATTGCTTGGGCTGAGAAACACACCAAAGGGAGGAAGAGGCCTCTATTTATTCCTTTGGGTTAGAAGGGCATTCCGTTCCCACCAGGGAGCCGCTCTTTCAGCTATAGACAACTGCTGCATCTGACATTTCAATGGGAAGGGAGAAGGGAAGGCAGAGTGGGAGGATGGGCGGGCGGGGAGAGCCGCACAAAGAGCCTGGAGTGAGAAAAAGTGGAACAGCGCACACAGACACACAAAAGTCCCCATCACTCGCATTCTTCGGCATTTCCCTCCCAACGCGACACCCAGGCGAGGAAGGGCACAATTGGAACATTCATTGAAGATGAATTTGGTTTGGGGGAGTCCCAACGCAGAACCGGACAGGCCTATTTGTTGGCACTCAAGAGATGGGCTGTCTTGAAAGAGAAGGACGGTCGCTTTTGATGTGAGGGGGGAAATGGTGAGCCCATGGATACAGAGGCAGTGTTCAAAGCAGTGTGGAGAACATAACCCTCACAGAAACTCACAGAAGATGTTGCCTCTCTAAAAGGAGGGTGTCTTGTCTTGTTCCAGCTTCCTGGTCGGAAGCTGAAGATGATCTGTCCAACATCTGCTTCCATGTGGTCATAACAGCTTCAGTCAAGGCATCCCTGGATGTTAATTCCTCCATCTGCCAAGATATGAACATAAGAATAAATGCTTACTGGATCAATGTCCCATCTGGTCCAGCATCCGGTTCTCACTGTGGTCACCCTGATACCTGTGGGAAACCCTCTAGCAGGACCTGAACATAAGTTCTTTCTCCCCTCCTGTGGTTTCCAGCAACTGATGATTTTCTTGATCTTCCAGAAAATCAGACTTCCTAGTCTGAAAATGTAGGCCTCTTAAGTGCTTTGCAGAGAAAAGGTAGATTTAGCTCAGGTAAGCACTTTACCAATGTGCAATTTTAATGTGAGGAAAGCATTGGAAAAGCTAGACAAAGTAATGGTATCCATGTCCTGTTCTGCAAACAAATCTTGGAACCGCACTTTAATATTGCATCGGCTAAACTAGATTTGGGGATTTTTGATTAGATAGGCACTTTCACAATGCAGTGATGAGATAATGCTGATTATATGACAACAGAGAAGCATATTTCGTTGCAGGGGAAACTGCTGGGCTTTTTTTTTTTTTCTTCAGTGCAGCACTACAAATAACCCCATAAGGTCTCTTCCCACAGAGAAATGGCGGCTTCTCTGAAGGGTCCATCATCTGCCCAGGACAAACTGGAAGTGAAAAAGTATCAAGTAAACATGGCAAAGTGTGAGTTTTCTAGGGGCTCATAACAACTGAGCCCAATGCTCAAAGTGCTGTCCTTGATCATAGCCTCCTTATTTGTTCCGTGGATTAAGGCAGTTGCTGCAGCATTCAGCACACAATCCAAAAGTCTCTCGAGCTGTTTGCCTGGCATGATGGAATCACAGGCGAGTCAACAGAGGAGCAAGTGGGAAGGAGGCAGTTCACAAAGAGCAGAATGGTGCTTAACATGGAGAGCAGGATTAAGGGAGGGAGATTAAGGTGGCCTCAGGAAGCCACAAATATTTGCATTTTGCTTGCTCCAAAAGTATGGGCTTTTTTGTTGTTGTTGTTAAAAAAGAGAAGAAAAGAAAGCAGACAAATCACCTGCGTACAATATGTGTACCTGTAAACACAGTAGCTGAGCTGTGTATTCAGAGGGTTATTGACAGGTAACGTTCCTTGAGTGTGCAGTCTGTTTCCCTTCATACACAATAGTTTGCTTGTTTATTATTTGTTTGTTGCATTTACATCCCACTTCTTTTGTTCAATGGACGCGGGTAGCATTGTGGGTTAAACCACAGAGCCTAGGACTTGCCGATCAGAAGGTCAGTGGTTCGAATCCCCATGACGGGGGTGAGCTCCCATTGCTTGGTCCCTGCTCCTGCCAACCTAGCAGTTTGAAAGCACGTCAAAGTGGAAATAGATAAATAGGTACCACTCCAGCGGGAAGATAAATGGCGTTTCCGTGCGCTGGCTCCCTCGGCCAATAAAGCGAGATGAGCGCCACAACCCCAGAGTCGGTAACGACTGGACCTAATGGTCAGGGGTCCCTTTACCTCTTTCATTCAAGGAGCTCAATGTGCTGTACATGATTCTTCCCCCTCCTCGATAGGCACAACAGCCCTATGAGGTAGGATAGGCTGAGAGGCAGTGACTGGCCTGGGGTCCCTCTGAGCTTTATGTCCGAGTGGAGATTTGAACCCTGCTGTGCTCACACACACAAACCGTTGAACATGTGTATAGACAGCTTGCATACCTGTGTTCAGCCTAATAAGGGGGAAAGCCTTATGGACATACAGATTGTGCAGTTGTTGAATGGAATGTGTGAACAGCCCTATTGCCTAGAACAGGCATCCCCAACTTTGGCCCTCCTGATGTTTTGGGACTACAGTTCCCATCATCCCTGACATCTGGAGGGCTGAGTTTGGGGGTGACTGGGCTAGAATGATGCTTCTCAAGCAGGCATTGGAGAGACTGCCACCCCCCAAAAGCTGAAGCATTTCACCTTTTCCCTCATTGAAAGTACTTTATGACTAAAGCTTTGGCACCTGTCATGCAAACTGAAAAAGTTGTCTTGGGAGAATATTCTCTTTCTCCTTTCCTTCCACCCTCTCGTTACCCCTAGGCTAGGTGACTAATTCAATGTCAACAGAGCCAAATGTTAGAGATTCTTCCAACCATGGTGACAACAGGTTATCCGACATGTTGTTGGCCCATTCACGGCACGTTGAGCTGGAACAATTCTGCCCCACCCACAGTGTTTGTGTTGGCTTTGCCCTGTGGTAAGAACCCCCCATGACCTCCACTGAAACAGGGAGGTTTCGGTGGAAGGAACTTAGGAGGAGAATGAGAAGGGGGAAACCCACACACGCTACAGGAAGGGAACATGGAAGTTCTTTGTTGCCAACTTCACACTCCACCCAAGGAACCCTACAAGACAAGTTCTGCTGCTTCTGCCTGCAGCGAAAGGTGTGGGCTAACACACCTGTGTTTGCTCAGCTGGCTGTGATAGCGCTGATTCTCCTTCACTACCACACTGTACAAGGCAGCTGGAGGAGCCTTTGGTAGATCTATGCATGAAGCACTGGCTGTTTTAACCACCCAGCAACTTCTCCAGACAAAGGGGGCATGGTTCAGTGTTTGACCAGAAGAAGGCCTAAAAGTCAGGTCTTTGGGCTTTGCGGTCAAAGGCAGGTTTCCCCAACCTGCTGCCTTTCAGATGTTTGGACTACATCAGCTGCAGTCCCAAAAACATTTTTATTGCACCAAGTTGGGGGACGCTGATCTAAGGTCAAAGAGAAGTTGTTGCGGAGACCCCCTATTCCCCTCACAGAGCTATATTTCCCACAGTTCCCTGGGGTGAGGGATTGACAGCAAAACCACTCTGAGTAACTCTGTGAGGGGAATAGCGTTTCCACAGCATCCTTAACAAGCTACACTTCCCAGGATTCTTTGCGGGGAGGTCAAGACTGTTTGAAATTGTACTGCTTTAAATGTATAGTACGGGCAGGTCCATAAAGATGAAGAACAAGTTGTTGTTGTTATTATTTAGTCATTTAGTCGTGTCCGACTCTTCATGACTCCATGGACCAGAGCACGCCAGGCACTCCTGTCTTCCACTGCCTCCCGCAGTTCAGTCAGACTCATGCTGGTAGCTTCGAGAACACTGTCCAACCATCTCGTCCTCTGTCGTCCCCTTCTCCTTGTGCCCTCCATCTTTTCCAACATCAGAGTCTTTTCCAGGGAGTCTTCTCTTCTCATGAGGAGGCCAAAGTATTGGAGCTTCAGCTTCAGTGTCCTTCCAGTGAGCACTCAGGGCTGATTTCCTTCAGAATGGAGAGGTTTGATCTTCTTGCAGTCCATGGGACTCTCAAGAGTCTCCTCCAGCACCATAATTCAAAAGCATCAATTCTTCGGCGATCAGCCTTCTTTATGGTCCAGCTCTCACTTCCATACATCACTACTAGGAAAACCATAGCTTTAACTTATGGAAAAACCATAAGAAGCAAGAACAGGGAGTGCCTTGAGGCTACTTGTCAACCCCTGGACAGCCAACTGTACCAGACACCTGAGCAGTCTTCCCCATCATAATGGGAGCTGTCTTGGATTTCTAAATTAGATTACTTCTAAAGCTGGAAGTTGGGCACGGTTAAGAAAAGAGTGACCAAAACAATCAAGAGGATGGAGCGACCCCACCTCACCTCCCACCCCATAAAGAAAGTTGCAGCATTTGGGACTTCTCAGTTGATGGGAAAGGTGAGGAAGAGGCAGCATGATAGAAGTTAATAAAATCATGCATAGCTTGGAGAAGTGAAGGTTTTCTCCCTCTCTCATATCTCTCTAACTTGTGGACATCCAACAAAGCTGAACATTAGAGGAATAAGATAAAGTATTTCTTCACAAAATGCATAATCACGAAACAATGGAACTCGCTTCTACAGGAGGTGGTGATGACTATCACCTTGGATGGGTTTAAAAGAAGATCAGACAAATTAATGGAGGGAAGACTACAGACGGCTACTATCCACAATGGCGCTGCTCTGCCTGCATGGTCCAAGGCAGTAATGCTTCTGAATACCAGTTGCTGGAGACTACAGGAGGAGAGAGGGCTCTTGTGCTCAGGTCCTGCCTGCAGGTTTCCCACAAGTCATTGTGAGAACTGTTAGAATTCCTCCTCCATGATTGCAGTCATGGGATTTTTGTCTATCACATGACGGTATATGCTTTGACTCCACAGAGTGGGAAGTGACGGCGGCAGGATGTTTGTGTTACTGTGTTCCATGAAGTGGGACTATTGTCCTTTGTTCTTTTTTCTCTTTGCTGTCTGATGCTAGAGAGAGGGGGAGCCAAGTTGCAGTGCTCCGTGTGTGTTTATATGTAAATAAAGTAGATTAGCCAAAATGCTGAGTTGCTGAGGTCTGTCACGCAAGTTGCGCAAACTCTGCGGATCCCTAAGTGTGCCGGTGTGGTTGGCATCGGCCGCTGTGATGTTCAGGCTGAAGAAAGCTTATGAAGCTCCCAAACGATCGACCAGGAGGGAGGGAACATGCCAGTCAGGCACGTGTCTCTGCCAGAGTCCTACTCAAGTGTAGGCTGAACTCCTGATGAATGCTGGACTAGATGGGCCACTGGCCTGATCCAGCAGGCTCCTCTTATTTTCCTATCCATATATAGAATGTAGCATATGCAAATCGGTGTCCTTTTTCAATTCTTTTTTGGTGATGAGTTTCCTCCTTTGTGGAGCTGCAGAACTGGCCTTCCCATCGTGTGTGTGTGTGTGTGTGTGTGTGTGTGTGTGTGTGTGTGTGTGTTTAGAGACCACCTACTGCTTAATCTACATGGATTACAGAGGTCATGAATGCCACTCCAAACTGAGGGAGGCGGAACCCCAGGTCCTTCCCTCCTGTCAACAGCTTTGCCAAACGTAATTGCCCGTCGAGAGAATGACAACACTCCAATTGCTAATCTCCCCGAGTTTGCAGCTATAAATTTTCCCTGAGCCTATTAATAAACTATAATAGCAATATTCTGAGAATAATAGCCCATTATCTAAAGTCTTAGAATGGCAGAGCAATCAAAAGGAGGGTGAATTATGGCCCAAGGGCGCAGGGAAGCAGCAAGCAACATGACAGCAATCTAACGCTGAGAGGCTTTGCTACAACTTCGGGAGCAGAGCACGCCATCAGCAGCCCAGCCATGCCAAGGATTTTTTTTTGGAAATGACAAGTCTGAAAATGGTTTAAGTCAACAGGTCATGAGACTCTGGAGATCCTGGTCTAACTGAATGGAGGGAATGCCATTAGTGATAGAGGTGCAAATATTTATACATGAGCCACATTTGCATTCCAAGCACTATGAGACCACTTTAAACCCTCATGTTGATGTTGTTGTTAAGTCATTTAGTCGTGTCCGGCTCTTCATGACCCCATAGACCAGAGCACACCAGGCACTCCTGTCTTCCACTGCCTCCCGCAGTTTGGTCAAACTCATGCTGGTAGTTTCAAGAACACTATCCAACCATCTCATCCTCTGTCGTCCCCTTCTCCTTCTGCCCTCCATCTTTCCCAGCATCAGGGTCTTTTCCAGGGAGTCTTCTCTTCTCATGAGGTGGCCAAAGTATTGGAGCCTCAGCTTCACAACCTGTCCTTCCAGTGAGCACTCAGGGCTGATTTCCTTAAGAATGGTTAGGTTTGATCTTCTTCTCAAGAGTCTCCTCCAGCACCTTAATTCAAAAGCATCAATTCTTCGGCGATCAGCCTTCTTTATGGTCCAGCTTTCACTTCCATACATCACTACTGGGAAAACCATAACTTTAACTTAATGGACCTTTGTTGGCAAGGTGATGTCTCTGCTTTTTAAGATGCTGCCTAGGTTTGTCATTGCTTTTCTCCCAAGAAGCAGGCGTATTTTAATTTCTTGAGTGCTGTCACCATCTGCAGTGATCATGGAGTCCAAGAAAGTAAAATCTCTCATGGCCTCCATTTCTTCCCCTTCTATTTGTCAGGAGGTGATGGGCCCAGTGGCCATGATCTTTGGGGGTTTTTATGTTGAGCTTCAGACCATATTTTGCGCTCTCCTCTTTCACCCTCATTAAAAGGTTCTTTAATTCCTCCTCACTTTCTACCATCAAGGTTGTGTCATCTGCATATCTGAGGTTGTTGATATTTCTTCCGGCAATCTTAATTCCGGCTAGGGATTCATCCAGCCCAGCCCTTCGCTTGATGAATTCTGCATATAAGTTAAATAAGCAGGGAGACAATATACAGCCTTGTCGTACTCCTTTCCCAATTTTGAACCAATCAGTTGTTCCATAACCAGTTCTAACTGTAGCTTCTTGTCCCACATAGAGATTTCTCAAGAGGCAGATGAGGTAATCAGGCACTCTCATCATGGCTTCCCCCAAAGCAACTCAGGAGGGGTAGTTTGTTAAGGATGCTGAGAGTGGTTAGGAGATCCCGCGTCCTCTCATAGAGCTGCAATTCTCAGAGTAATTTAGCGACTTGAATTAAATATTTGGGGGGTAGGTAAGCCTCACCCTGCATAATCGATCACATGATGCACTGCATGGACACCATTTGAGTGGCAATGCCCATCAACTTTGGGGGTGCCAGCCCCTCAAATATTTTATGTGGGGAGGGTCAAAGGCCCCTCAGCCCCGAGGAGTTGGCTCCCGCGATCAGCACTGATTTCCTGCAATATTTTGCAAGAGCTTACCCAAATCTCACAATAGCTTGCTGAAATCTCACGAGAGCTTGCCAAAGTCTTGCGAGATCTCACCAGAAATCGACCCTTATACCAGCTCCACTTCTCCTCTACTGGCCTTGACCCCCCCCCCCCGTCCCACAAAAAAATATCAGTGGGAAAAGGCACCTACCTCAGCCACCGCAATGCTTGCTCTTTGCACCTCCCCCCTGTTCAGAATGCAAAGGAGAGGGGGACCCAATCCTTGCATCCAAGTGGCACGTTCAGTGTGGGAGAGGCTGGGTTAGTACAAAGAGGAGCTGAGCAGGAAGAGCAAATCTGTGTCTTGTTACATTATGGACTTTTGAGGGGATCTTTATTGAGACCTTTTCCAGTTGGCAAAAGAGGCACTGGTGGGCACCAGGTTGGCAGCCAATGAACTCTAAAATGCAGAAAGAACAATGCTTGCATAATGTTACGAGCCTCAACATACTCATTGGTATACCCACAGTACTACCAAAAGGTGACAGGTCATCAGCAGCAAAGGAGCTTATTGCCACTTACCACAAAACAGACAAATCACAGCAACCGTGAGCCTTCCTGCCAGCCCATAATTTATTCCACACCCCAGTGCAATTTCATTTAATCAAGAGTTATTGTGTCTGCCCTTTCGGCTGACAGTAATTTTTACAGCGGAAGTTTTAATGAGATTTTTTTAAGCCCATGAGTCACTCTAATGGAGAATTCCTGGGGATCTTCCACATTTAATTCTGATACACGACTTATTTTGGGGTTGATTGGATGGGTTCGTTTTTATTTCTCAAATATTATGATTGCAGTGGCTTTGGAGAAGGCTTTTTCTGCCTCTTTTCTAAAACACTGCAGAAAATGCAACTGGGACTAACATTTCACTCCTTTGCTGATACAATGTGTTTGCTGCTCAAGTAATAATTCAGGATGCCCATACGGGATGCAAGAAGAACTATAAGGAAGTAAGACGATCCTGTTGGATCAGACCAAAGGCCCATTTGGTCCAGCATCCTGTTCTCGCAGTGGCCAACCCGATGCCCCTGTGGGAAGCCAGGAAGCAGGACCTGAGGGTAACAGCAATTCTCCACACTTGTGATTCTCCACAGCTGGGATTCAGAGGGCTTTTGCCTTCGACAGTGAAGGGAGAGCATAACCATCATGGCTAGTAGCCATTGGTAACATCACCCTCCATGACTTTGTCTAGTGCTCTTTTAAACCCATCCAAGTTGATGGGCATCTCTGCCTCCTGTGGGGAGTGAATGAATGAATGAATTGATTTATTATGGTCACAGACCAGAAATATGGACATATACAGCGATAGAGAACATGTAAATATACAAAGGTTAGAATTAAACTCTATAAGTTAGAGCATGGTAAATAATATACCGATAAATTTAAAACAATTAAAATATGTAGGTTAAGACCTTAATCGCTAATTTAAAATATGCATGTTAAGACAATGGCAATTAGATTCATTCAGAGCTTGTCTCCTTAGTTTTATAGCAGCGGCACAAAATTTGGCTACTTTAAAAGTAATCTCAGGTTCCCTGTCCTCAATTAGATATTTTAAGTAGTGGTCATCAGATCTGTTTGGGGTTCATTGCATGATTGGAGTGATAAATCTTTCTTCTTCTTCTTCTTCTTCTTCTTCTTCTTCTTCTTCTTCTTCTTCTTCTTCTTCTTCTCCTTCTCCTCCTCCTCCTCCTCCTCCTCCTCCTCCTCCTCCTTCTCCTTCTCCTTCTCCTTCTCCTTCTCCTTCTCCTTCTTTTTCCTCTTCTTCTTCTGCGATCACTCGTAGCTGAGTAATATTGTCTTCCATGAACACAGGCCTAATGGTGTGAACATATGTCCCTATAGTAATGACAATATAATAGAACATGAGTAACAGTTTCAACTTCCCTCAAACCGCATGGACATATTTGCTCTGAATATGGTTTACCTTCAGTTCTGCCCTGCAGTAATGCAGATGGTAGGATATTCAATCAACCAATCAAATCTGGCAAGGGTAACAGATCTTCTAAATTTGGGTATTGCTAGCTTAGATAAATAGGGACGCGGGTGGCGCTGTGGGTTAAACCACAGAGCCTAGGGCTTGCCAATCAGAAGGTCGGTGGTTCGAATCCCCATGACAGGGTGAGCTCCGGTTGCTCAGTCCCTGCTTCTGCCAACCTAGCAGTTTGCAAGCACGTCAAGTGCAAGTAGATAAATAGGTACTGCTCTGGTGGCAAGGTAAACAGCGTTTCCGTGCGCTGCTCTGAAGTGGCTTAGTCATGCTGGCCACATGACCCAGAAGCTGTACGCTGGCTCCCTCGGCCAATGAAGCGAGATGAGTGCTGCAACCCCAGAGTCGTCCGCGACTGGACCTAATGGTCAGGGGTCCCTTTACACTTTACCTTTACCTAGCTTAGATAAATACCTTGCTGAAGTAAACCCCTTCCCATTATCTTTGATTTCTGGCCACCTGGTCATTTCACTCACATGGCATTGCAATTCAGCATCCCAAATACGTTGCTTAATTGTGGATTTGGCTTTCTCATGTTTGCTGTGAGAGTGCGTTTCACAGTCTAACTATGCGCTGCATAAAGAAGTACTTCCATTTATTCTAAATCTCCCACCATTCAGCTTCATTGGGTGGCCCTGGGTTCTAGACTCATCAAAATTATATCATTCATACAATGCATAAACCTAGACACCTCTATCATGATACTCCTTACTTTTTTCTTAAACCACCCCACCCACCCCTCCAATGTTGTCATCTTTCCTTGAGTTGCTCCATCCCCTCGATCATTTCAGTTGCCGTTTCCTGAACGTTTTTCAGCTCTACAATATCGTTTCCGAGGTGAGGCAACCAGAACTGTACACAATACTGCAAATGCTGTTGCAACATAGATTTGTATAACGGGATTGTGATCATGGCAGTTTAATTTGCAAGCCCTCTCCTAATGATCCCCAGCATTAGAGTTGCCTTTTTCACTGCAGCTGCGCACGAATTTCACATCTTCAACAAGCTACCTGCTACAACCCCATATCTTCCAGCATTTATCTGATGAAAATAGGGACATCCTATTCAATAAACAACAACAACAATTGTTTTATTTATACCCTGCCACTCTGGGTGGCTTCTAACATATATAGAAATATAATAAAACATTAATTATTTTTTTAAAAAAACTTCCTTACACAGGGCTGCCTTCAGATGTCTTCTAATGTTTGTATAGTTACTTATCTCCTTGGCTCGGGGGGTTTCATAACTCCATACCCTCCAACATTTCTCCAACGAAAATAGGAACATCCTAAGGAAAAGCAGGACACTGCAAGATCAAATCAGAACCCAGGATGGTAAATTAAGGGTGGTCCCTGGAAAATAGGGACACCTGGAGGGTCTGCAACCCCAAGGTCCCACTCCTGGTCAGTCACCACCATTAGTCTATAAGTGAAATTAGAAACATATTGTACACCTATCCCTGCTGGATCAGACCACAGATCGGTCTCATCCAGGCACAACTGGTGAACATTAGAGCTTCATTTAGCCCTCTAATATCTTTTGAAGCCATTGTCTATCCTTAGATCTTACATCTTCAGAAAATAACTTAAGCCAGTAGTGCTTTACATATCTTTCCATTGTGAAAAACAGGTATCCAGTGATTCTGGAACTAAGCGCAAGATAGAAAACCATGCCATGTCCACATTTCCTAAATAATGCATCTGCTAAGGGTGTAGCTCTTAACAGCTGTGATTTGGGAGGCTGTGTGAACACAGAAAACACTTAACACAACAAGTTAATCTGAAAAACTTATTTTATTGTATTCATTGAATATATTAAAGTGTAGGTCTTTGTTTTTGTTTTTTAAAAATAATATTTATTAAGATTTTCCAAAATAAAAAGAAAAGATAGAAAGAAAAGACAGATATAGTTTACACTTAATTTCAGTAACATCTTTCCCGGACTTCCCCCCCCCCTCCCCCTCTTGTATCCCATTTCCCTTAAATTGATTCCACAAATTCTTTCCCCAAATTTTAAAGCCTTATTTGTAATTTTAAATAACCCATTTATTCCAAATTAATTTATCTTATTTATCTTAATTAACCATTTCTCCTTATATTTTATATAATTCCCTAGGATCGACCCCATTTCCCTTCCACGAATTCCCTTATTTTCAAACAACAGACAATAAAAAAAGAAAAGAAAGAAAAAATATATATAATTTTACAGCCTTTGGGTTCCAAATCTCCCCCCCCCCCTTTCCCCGGTTCCGATCCCCAAAGTTCATCCAGTTGTCTACTGCCAGCCTGGTGCATCCACGTCTATGTCTCAGCTCCACTTTGCCGTCTTTTGATAGCTTTTAATTTCAGAAAGTCCAATCTCGGAGAAACTCTCAGAAAAGATCATTCTTCTTCCATCCAGACCTCTATGTTTAAAAGTCTAACAAATTCTATTTCTTAATCCTTTTAAAGTCTGGATGTTCCAAATGCTCCAACTTCAAGTTTAGTCCAGCTCTTATTCCTCAGATTGCTTTTTCCTGTTCTGCTGCAGAAACCTTCTAATTCAGAAACTTCTTGTTCTCCACAGAGGCTTTTGTTATTCAGGAACATAACTTGCGTCAAGTCCCTTCCTTTCTTCAATAGATAAATCCATTGTCTCCTTTAGTATAGAAACCTCTGTAGACAAAATAATGCTTCGTTTTTGCAGCTTTCCCAAGAGATAACGAATCCTGCTCAAATTCATAGTATTTTTCCACTTGCAACTACTGTTGCAATGTCCCCTCCTCCCTCTAGAGGGAATATGGTAACTTAATTTCTTTCGAAGTCAGATCCAAAAGTTAAATAACTTGTTGCCTTTATTTCCAGTAATTTATGTCCAAATTGTAACAAATCTAACCAGCAAAGCCATCGTAACAAAGTTGTCTTTTATTTCCCTGCTTTGACAGCTACTTTGACAGCTGTCAAAGTTTCTGTGTCTCTTCGCCAGCCTCTCATAGCGGATCGTTCCCGGTTCCCGGGGGGGTTGCACTTTAGTTCCACAAATTAATCTTCTCCTCCAGCACAAAATGTAATTTCCCTTCGTGAAGTTAATTTTTTTCAAATAAGCAAGTTCATCTCTCGATCTTAGTTGTCAAATCCTTGCGTTAAGCCATCTACAACGGGGGGGCGGACTTCCTTTTTGCACACACACACCCCGCTCGCTCCAAATTCGTAGATCAAATTTGCCTTTTAAGTCCAATAAATTTACTCACGGGTTGTTCTTTTTAGTCCAAATCCGAAATTTCCAAAGAAGAAGTCGTTGCTCTCCACCGAATGGCATGCGGCTTCGCTAGGCAGGGGAAGCAGTGGACTCATAGCACCACCACCACCCCGGTCACCCGCTCCGCAGCCTTTAAAAAGGCTCCTTCGCGGGTCGGGGGGGCGCAAACGGTGCCCGCCGAGTCACCAAGTCCATGGGCATCTCCGCCCATGGTTTTTAAGGGTCCCCGCGTCGCCGGCGCGGCAGGACCCGACCCCTACCCAGTAGACTCCCTCCGGAGCTCGGAGGGAGTCCGCCATTTGGCGATGGCGCCGACCCGGAAGTCTAAAGTGTAGGTCTTTGAAACCACTTTAGACCAGGAACCTGTGACCTTCAATACATTGTGGGACTAAAACTCCCATCATCCCTGACCGTTGGCCTTGCTGACTAGGGATAGTGAGAGTTGAAGTCCAACAACATCCAGAGAGCTACAAGTTCTCCATCCCTGATCTGCACACACACGCACACGCACAGAAATCTGACAGGGTATGTATTGACATGAAACATTGTTCTGTTCAGCAGTATCTTTGAAATCGTTCTCCAGCTGGAATTCAGGGAATCATGGGAGGCAATACAAATACCAAGGCCAAAATGTCTGTCCCAGAAAGGAAGTTCAAAAGATTAGGAGAAGTGTCCTGTCATATCAGCAAATCTACGGTATTTCCTCCTGAGGTGATTCATCCCAGGAAGATACCGGACTGCTTATTTTACATAACTGATGTTTTCAGAGATAAAGTCTGGTAATCCTTCTTTGTTGTGTAATAATCACACATTGCATGATGCATTCTATCCCGTGTGATGCTGTCTGCTCATTTTCAGTCCTCAGGTTGTATGTCTTCACCACAATAGCACAGTTTTCAGGATGCTCAGAATTGAACACACTCGCAATCCCCAAGTCTCTTTCAACTTGCGACATCAGAGCTCCAAACTCATTCACCTGACAAGGAAGAGGAGAAAGACTGCCATGCTAGATTACATTTCGCTGCCCTCCGAGAAGCAATTAACTGTAATTTTGTTTCATTTGCTTCCGACGAAGCGAGAATGTCTAAGGCATGTGGGTGCCCAAAATAGAAATGGAAATCCATTTGTTTGCAATGCCTTGTGACTCATAGAACTAAAAGAAAAATGCTTAAGGCTTGCTTTCAACTGGGCCTGTCAAAATCAAGGTAGCAGAGAACAGAGGGGAAATTGTTCAGGGTGTGTGTGGAAGACTGAAACCCACCAGCCTGGTAGAACAACTCAGAAGGCACAGATGAAGGGGAGGATAAGGCTACCTGTGGCCACAATGGCTATGCTCTGCCTCAACAGTCAGAGACACTAATGCTTCTGAAGACCAGTTTATGGAAGCCACAGGAGAAGAGAGGGCTCTTGCATGGTCCTTCATGACAAGCAGGGGTGTAGGAAGGGGAGCGCAAGGGGTGCGGTCCACCCCAGGTGTCATCCCTGAGGGGGTGACAAAATGGCGCACCACGGGGAACGGCACTTACCACGGGGCCTGGCCCGCAGCACACCCAAGCCATGCGTCTCTCCTGGGACTGATGCGGTGGCTCGGGGCCCCGGGCTGCCTGAAACAGCAGCGCGGGGCTTATGTCTGCCCGGCGGACACCATGGGCAGCTTGCCCCCTGGGCGGATCGCAATGCCACCCCCCTGGGCATATCGCCCCAGCACTCCTGTGCATGGATTGCCCCGCCCCCATACATGGATCACCATGCCACCCCATGTGAGTATTGCCCCACCCCCATGCGCAGATCGCCACGCTGCGCCTGTGCGTGGATCACTACACTGCCCCTGTGGGCGGATCGCCCCAGCCCTATGCGTGGATTACCATTCTGCCCCATGCGCAGATCGCTGCCCCGCCCCTGTGGGCGGCTCGCCCCGCCCCTGCTGCTCTGGGTGCCAAAGCAGCTAGCTACACACCTGTGCTGGGCCCAGGGGTTAACCCAAGCAACACGGTCCAGGTCCAGTCCCGAACCCAAGGATTCCACGAGGAGTCTGCTCCAGAGAAGCGGACACGGAGCAATGGTTCCAAACTACAAGAAAAAAGATTCCACCCAAACATTAGGAAGAACTTCCTGACAGTAAGAGCTGTTCGACAGTGGAATTTGCTGCCAAGGAGTGTGGTGGAGTCTCCTTCTTTGGAGGCCTTTAAGCAGAGGCTTGACAACCATATGTCAGGAGTGCTCTGATGGTGTTTCCTGCTTGGCAGGGGGTTGGACTCGATGGCCCTTGTGGCCTCTTCCAACTCTATGATTCTATGATTCTATGAGTCAGTCCAACAGGGCCAAGGCAGGAAACCAGGCTAGGTCAGGCATAGGGTAACAGACAGGTCCCAGTGAGCAGCAATGTTGCTCCCGTAACCTGGGGCAGGGTCCAGCAGCCTTTTATCTCTGACGGGGTAACGGCTGGTCCTGATCCCCCGGTGACTCACCTCCCTGTCTTGCCTGAAGGCGAGCACTCCTCCTGCGAGTACAGTGGTACCTTGGGTTAAGTACTTAATTCGTTCTGGAGGTCCGTACTTAACCTGAAACTGTTCTTAACCTGAAGCACCACTTTAGCTAATGGGGCCTCTCGTTGCCACTGCGCCACTGGAGCACGATTTCTGTTCTCATCCTGAAGCAAAGTTCTTAACCTGAAACACTATTTCTGGGTTAGTGGAGTCTGTAACCTGAAGTGTATGTAACCTGAAGCATATGTAACCCGAGGTACCACTGTACTCAGGTCTCTCCTTCTCTCAGACCTGAGTCTCTGCAGCTCGGGAGATGTTGGTGGGTTACTAGACCCAGAGGCCGCCTCAGCCTCTCCTGACCCAACTGGTAGTGGAGCAGCTGCCCATGATTGCCCAGCAGAGGGCAGGGCAGGCTCAGGCCCCTGACTCAGCTCAGCTGGTGCTTGTTGCAGGGGAACCTGTGCAGACTGGGGCTCTTCAGAATCAGGCCCCAGACTCAGTTCAGATGCCACCTGAGGCAGAGGATCCGGTGCGGACCGAGACTCCTCTGGTTCCGAGCCCGTGCCTGAGTCCCAGGCCATCACACCACCTGATGACAGGCAATTTCCCACAAGCATCTGGCTGGTCACTGTTGAAAATAGGATTCTGGAGGAGAAGGGCCTCCAGCAGCCAGCCTCTTCTTAAGTTCTTAAGATGGGATGGAGACCAACACACAACGGAGTGAGCAGCATGGACATAGCCAGGATTTAGGGGGGAGGCAGAACCTCAGTTAAGTATTTTTACTGATTTACTTGATTAGGTGGGCAGCTGTGCACCTGACACACACACACCCGGCTACACCTATGGCAAGCAGGACACAGGGTGGGCAAATTGGTTTTTCAGTGAAGATTAGTTGAGGAGGGGAGTTGTCACCCACGCTCTGCTCCTCAGATGACTGCTCTGATGACCACAGAATAGGTAATTTGGGAGCTTGGCCTGATGGACAGGCTTAAACATCTCTGCCTTTCCCTGTGCCACATCTACTTTATATGGTTTTTCTCATTCATTTTGCTACGGCTGTCAAAATTGGTGGAGACCTAAACTTAAGCTGACTAGGTCGTATAGCAGCCATAAAGATCTCCATACCCCCCCAAAACCCTGTTCTGGTTTCAGACCTTACCTGTACTTATCCCCCCTCCTTCCCCATTGGCTCACTGGCAATGCCTACTTAATAATTTTATTTCTAGAGGGAGGAGAAGCACAGTGACATGTCAGACTTTATACATCCCAAGACAAGCAGAGGTCTCAGGGCACCATGTCTTAGGCTATACTATGAGACTTTCAATGAAAGCAAATGGTGCACATTATTAATGGTTCAGCTTCAGTTCCCTGAGTTAGAATTGAACTGGAATCCTCAATTCCTGCCCCCAGCCTTGTTCAAAGTTAGAAGTTCAAATTAGTTCAAATTAGTTTGAAGTTCTAAGTTCAAAAAAGTTCCAAGTGCAAAGAAGTTCAAAGTTCAAGTTCAAATGCTTAATCCGAGCAGCAGGCTAAACCAGAGTGAAACCATTTCATCTTAATCCAATGCAGGCCATTTCCCCCATTTTATACCACTGGCGCAAGGGGAGTGAGGAAAACCAGAGTTCCCTGGGAAGAGGAATTGATTGTTAAACTATTATTAGAAATGTAGCTCTGTGAGGAAAATAGGGATCTCCTAGGAGCTCTCAGTGCCCTTAAACTACAATTGCCAGGATGCTTTGATGACTGTTTAAAGTTTCGTGCTGATGTGGCCCTAGTTTGTGAAACATCTTCTGGGCGGGAACAATCTATCAAACAGGGAGAACTTGGAATTTCACCCATAACCATTCTTCACTTTCCTGTGCACCAGTTCCCAGGAAGGGAGGGCTGTAGCACTCTGAGGCTGCCAAACCATTTAAACTGTCTAGTTTCAGTGCTGAGGTTTATCCAAGCATTCTACTTACCCCCAAAACACACACATTTTGGTCATTACTCAAGTTACAAGCTGAATAATTTGCATTAAGCCAGTGTAAGAATTCAAGGAGAGAATTGGGGGGTTTTTTGCAAAAGAGAGGCAATCTGAGGTTTCGCAAGGCAATCTGAAGTAGGAGCATTTTGCTTATGGATGGTTCCTACTTCCATGCCCACCCATCCCAGGCTGTGGATTAAATCTACTTTGTTTTTGCGCAAATCCACAGGTGCAGGCATGGCCTTCAGCCTATAGCCTCATAGCATGGAAAATCATACACAGATGTTGGCTGTGTTGTCCCACAGAGACCAATTTTACATCAGAGGGGGGGTGATGGTCAGCGTCTTTTTAACAGCACTGGAGTATTCCCCAAGGGTCTGAGGGAAATAATTAACCTTTTGGGCTCCAAATGTTATTCCTGGATGCTGTGAGCCTTGCTTTCTTTCAGCTGTTACAAAGGTACACCCACAGTTTAGGCACAGGTGTTCTCAAGCAATTCAAAGTCGTCAAGAATTGTTTTTTTGTTTTGTTTTCTCAAAAGTGGAAATAAATGTACATTTTTATATTTATCCAGCAAGATGGAGATCCCTTTAAGGAAGCTGCTTGGATCCAACCAATTAAGAGTTCTTCACTAATTAACCATTGGCCTCTAAATGAATTGATCAGTCAATCAAGTCGTGACATTTAAATAAGGTTGTACCTTACCCAAATCTCAACATCGGAGCTATTCTGAGACTTTGACGAACGTGTCAGAGAATTTAAAAGTGAATATACAAAAGCTGTCATTCACGGTGAAAAGAAAAGATAATATTTGATCACACACCCCTCCCCTCAGTTCATTCCCTGTTACAAAAAAACCACACCTAAAATGTCACTGAAACATTAATAAACATGTCCTTAATTCTCAGCCTCTGCAATTCAAACAGGCCCACATTAATCAAGGAACCCAAAGCACTAGGTAACCACAGTTTCAATAGATATTAATTCACACACACACACACACACACACACACACACACACACACATATTTCTGGGCCACTGTTCTGAGAAAGCACCAAAAGCAGATTATGGAAAATTGGGGATGGGGTGTCTAAGGTGCTGCTCTGCCACTAGCCGTATCCTCTAAAAAGAGTCCTTTTGTGAAAAACTTAGGCTTTGCTTTCTTAGAAGAGATTCAAAAGTATTCTCCCTTTCTCTTGACTGACCTGCAACAGGCCTTGTTAAGCCACCGCTTTGGTTTCGGCGAAAAGTTTAGGGGTTGTAAACAGGCACCAGCATTGACTGGGCAACATGAGAGACCCGTTCGCTGCCTTTGCACAATTGCTTGCCCACATTGCATTCCCCTCCCGCCCTGGTCCTTCTCTCCTTTTTCCTCATTATGAGACTCCCCTCCACCACCACCCCATTCTTTTCACTAAGCCTTGGTCAAGCTGAACCCCTCCTCTCCCTTTCTCTATGCACAGGGCATTTTCAAAGGCTAAAGAGTGCTTCGCTTTGTTCTCCAGCTTTTGGTTTTTTTGTGCTTCCTGGGGGCAGCACAGGTGCAAAGGGATGTTTGCTGCAGTTGTTGTCTCTGAATGCTAGTTGCACGCCCTTTTTAGGCCCCTGAGGAAATGAGTGAGAACAGCCCCCCTCAAAAAAAAAAAAAAGGTTGTTAGGAGTGTGTGCTTGGGATTCATAGGGATGCAAAAGTGCCCCAAGATTAGCTCAGGAGGTACAAAAAGCTGACTTCCTCACACTATGCAACCCCACAGTGGGGAACCTTAGGCCCAGGCCACACCAACACCATAAGAAGAATGTAAGGTCTCCTGCCGGGTGAGGCCAATGGCCCATTTAGTTCAGCTCCTGTTCTCACAGTGGCCAACAAGATGCTTGTGGCAAGTCCTGAGCACAAGAGCATTGGCATTCAAAAGCACTGCTACCTCCAACCGTGGAGGAAGAACATTCCCCACACACACACACATAAATTTTATCGATTTTCATACAATTTAACAAATTCAAGTCAGTTTCCATACACTATCCCCTTAACATTTTGACATCTCATCCTTACGTCCATGAGGTTTCTGTTCAAATCTTTTATCTGCTACCTTAAATGTAATACCTTTCTCTATAACATATATCCTGCATTACATTCCTTTATCATTCCCATTCTTTTGCTTATATTCCCAGTCCTGCCTTCAATTTCATTTGGCTATACAGTGGTACCTCGGGTTAAGAACTTAATTCGTTCTGGAGGTCCGTTCTTAACCTGAAACTGTTCTTAACCTGAAGCACCATTTTAACTAATGGGGCCTCCTGCTGCTGCCTCGCGATTTCTGTTCTCATCCTGAAGCAAAGTTCTTAACCCGAGGTACTATTTCTGGGTTAGCAAAGTCTGTAACCTGAAGCGTCTGTAACCCGAGGTACCACTGTAGTCTGAAAAGAGCCTCCACTCTTCCACAAACATTTCATGTTTTTGGTCTCTTATTTTTGCTGACAATTTCACCATCTCCATATAGTCCTATAGTTTTAAAGTCCACTCCTCTTTTATTGGAACTTCTTCTTTCTGTTTCTGCGCATACAGAATTCTGGCTGCAATGGTAGCATAAACAATTTAACCAACTTTTGGGGGAACCTCTGTCCCTATTATTACCAAAATAAATGCTTGAGGCAAAAATCCTGGAGGGGGGGGAAGCGGCAGAATATTTAAAGCACTCTTATACTCCCTTTTAACAGCCATTGTCCCCCCCCCCCCCAAAAAAAATAATAATTCCTGGCAACTGTTGTTTGTTAAACATGCTGGGAATTGTAGCTCAGCACCCTTAACAAACTACATCTCTCAGGATTCTCCATGGCTGCATGCCTGCCATATTTTTAAAACACTCCCCCAAAGAATCATGGGAACTGTAATATGTTAAGAGTGCTGGGAATTGTAGTTCTTGGGGTAAACTACAGTTCCCAGGATGGAAGGTGCCTTAGACGTATGATATGTACGCAGACAGAATTATTTCACTTGCTGTTTGTCTGTTACAGGAATAAGAGCTTTGATGGAGGAGGGGAGGAAGAGTTAACAGACCTGGGCTAACATATTAAGCTCCTCCCCGGGACTTTCGGGTCAGCCAAACATATTTCAACAGCCTTCCATCTTAATGGAATGGGGATTTAACTTGAACACGTTCCATGAAATCAAAGAGTTCCGCCCCAAAACATTGAGCCCTCCAAAAGGAAATCAGCACTTTCATAGCAGCTGAAACAGTATCGTTCTGAAGCAAACTTCACTACCCAACATCACTGGTCAAACTCCAAGTTAAAGTTTGCCCTGCTTCAATTTCCCAGTGTTACTAGCCCACAAGGAATTCTGTTCACACTTTGACCTGACAAGGAAGTCCTTTCGCTGCTCCACCCCAGAACCAGATTCCATTACAAAATTTGTAGTACAGATTGAATTCGGAATCCAAGAGATTATTATTCTTTATTATGAATATGTACACGCACATCTTGTTCTGTTACATTATTACTTCCAGGCTGGTGACACATATCCAAGGCTCTCCGTTTTTCTTTTCAATCCAGAGCAAAAAGCCTTGTTTTCCAATTTGATTTCTTCATGACTCTTATGAGGATCAGTTTTCCCTTTCAGCCATAAATACCTTTTCATTTCCTGATTTTTGCTGAGTATGAGTGTGTATTGCCACAGTCCATCCCAAAATATTCTAAACGTTCCAAGTTCAGAGAGCAGAACGAAAGGTCCTCGTATTAATACAAAGCCCTGAGCAGCTGGCTATTTGGGCCAGAGATTCAGCAGCCCTTATTTATATATTAACCTTTGAATGTTGGCTGGAGATTTTTCTGTGGCACCATATTTACGCAGACAAATTAATAAAAACATTTTTTGTAATGGTTAGCTGATAATTTTATTATACAGTGGTACCTCTGGATGCGAATGGGATCCGTTCCAGAGCCCCATTCACATCCTGAGTAGAACGTAACACGTGACTGCACGTCTGCACGTGTGTGGGTTGAGTTTCGGCGCTTCCACACATGCGTATGATGTCATTTTGAGCATCTGCGCATGCGTGAGCGGAGCGTAACCTGAAAACGCTCAACCTGAAGCATATTTAACCCAAGGTATGACTGTATGTTATTTATACCAAACCTCTTCTCCAAGGCAGCATCCATTGTTCTTCCCCTTGTCATTTAACAACAACCCTGTGGGGTAGGCTTGACTGAGAGGCAGTGACTGGCTCAAGGTCACATCCAGGGAGCTTCATGGCCAAATGAAGACTCGAATCCTGGTCTCCCAACTCCTATTTGGACACCCTTATCACCCCATATTGGATAATCTGTCATTCAAAACTTCCATCTGATTTGTATTACCGGTACATGTTGTTGTTTAGTCATTTAGTTGTGTCCGACTCTTTGTGACCCCATGGACCAGAGCACGCCAGTCACTTCTGTCTTCCACTGCCTCCTGCAGTTTGGTCAAACTCATGCTGGTAGCTTCGAGAACACTATCCAACCATCTCATCCTCTGTTGTCCCCTTCTCCTTGTGCCCTCCATCTTTCCCAACACCAGGGAGTCTTCTCTTCTCATGAGGTGGCCAAAGTATTGGAGCCTCAGCTTCAGGATCCGTCCTTCCAGTGAGCACTCAGGGTTGATTTCGTTAAGAATGGATAGGTTTGATCTTCTTGCAGTCCATGGGACTCTCAAGAGTCTCCTCCAGCACCATTTTATTACATATCTATCTATAATTGCTGTAAATTGCTTTGGTTTTCTTTATAAAGATTGTGGTATATACAGTGGCGGAGCTTCATGCTCCGGCACCGGGCGGGGTGGAGAGCAGGTGGGGCGGGGCTGGCGTGCGTTATGGGGGTGTGCACACGTCCTGGGGGCGTGGCACACTGCCTGCGGGGGCGTTGTGCCCAGTATGGGCAGATGGGGCACCCGCGATGGCACCCCACCGGGATCGCTCTGCTGGGGGCGGTGCACTCCCCCCGCACTCCTCTTCCTCCGCCACTGGGTATACATCAGATCCAGCCCCCAAGGTGGTGCTGTAAGCCTTAGTGGATCAAGCTTGATCTCCTCCAGAAGCTACAAATTAGGCAACTTTTCTCAATGAACTTGGCATTTCTTTTGTTTTTACAACCTTCCCCAAGCTGGGGCCTTCCAGATGTTTTGGACTGCAATTCCCATCAGCCTCATTGCTGGGGCTGAAGGAATTTGTAGTCCAAAACATCTGGACGACAGCAGTTTGGCAAAAGTTGCTGTTCTGGAGACTAGCTACCTTCTCTATGAACTGTCAACTGTGTTTATTCAAAGCACCTCCTCTGTTGCCTGTGGGACATGAATAGCTCCAAGCAGCTATTTTGCTTTTACAAATAAAACGCAAAAAAGAAAATAAGAATAAAAGCCTTTTAGCTTTCCTCTACACACCACCGCCCTTCTGTCATCTCCAGCATAAAAATTCTGCTCCACAATCAGCACAGAAAGTGCCCTCCTTGGGGCAAGGGGTGCTTTTTATTGTTCCAAGAAACTCCCTTTTATTGCATACCAGTGAGATTCTTTGCAAAGGAATGTTGATTGAAGGACCCAACTAATTACTGCTATTTTCCCCACCAGCTGTTTAAGGAAGGAGGAAATCATCCCTCTTTGACCAGTGACTCTTCCAAACTGGACTACTGCATTGTAGACTTCCCTGTATCAACCAATTTCAGTGCAATTTTGGTGACTTGCATCATCACTGTCAGGTTCATTTATGCAGGCCTTTCCTGCAATAAATCCACAAGACACACAGTCCCCGTCTGCACTCTACATTTAAAGCAGTACCATGCCACTTGAAGCAGTCGTGGGTTTCTCCAAATAATTCTGGGAGCTGCACTTTGTTAAGGATGATGAGAGTGGCTCGGGGACACCCATTCTCCTCCCAGAGCTACAATTCCCAGAGTTCCCTGGGAAGAGGGATTGACTGGGAATTGCAGTCTGGGAATTGCAGCGCTGTGAGGGGAATAGGGGAGCTCCTTAAAAAACCACTTCTTTAAAAATTACAGCTCCCAGGATTTGGAGGGGAGGAGTCATGACTGTTTAAAGCGGTGTGACACTGCTTTAAAGCTGTAGTGCAGATGAGGCCTATGGATGCGACAATAAAACAATTATATCTGAAGGCAGCCCTGTTTAGGGAAGTTCTTAATGTTTGATATTTTATTGGGGTTTTATATTAGTTGGAAGCTGCGCAGAGTGGCTGGGGCAACTCAGTCAGATGGGCAGGGTACAAATAACATCATTATCATCATCATTATTATTATTATTATTATTATTATTATTATTATTATTATTATTACAGGACTAAATGAATAAACGAAACGAACCATCAGAGAACAATGCAATATTCATCACTAACTAGGCTTCCCTCCAGATGGGCTGTGGATTGAGCATTCATCCTGATTTGCTTGCACAAAGCTTATGCAGCTGTGCTGATACGTTTGTGGGGTCGTTATATGGCAATAAGCATTTGTCTTCATTTGCTTATTGTGTTTCTACATCTTCCCTTTAATCATTCATTTATCCCACACTTTCCGTTGTGTTTCCCCATCGCTTTCCTAGCTACAAAAATATTTCTTTATTTAACAATGGATTTGTTGCACTAGTGTTAAGGGAATGCTTTAATCCATTTTAATTGCTTGGACCACCAGGCTCTTAAAAAATGGTGGAGCACTCACTGAACACACACACACACACACACACACACACACAACCCAGTTCTTCACAAATGCTCATCTACATCATGCTGTAGAGTTTCTGTTATGGATCACCTGTATGAAGCTCACATACCACAGGCCATAGTTTGGGAAGCCCTGCTCTAGGTCATAACTCTAGATAGTTCCAAGGTCTCTATCTTCATTCTAGACTCAAGGAGTTAGACCCACGAGTGAGGAGCAGACACATCTGACCTTCAGTGCAAATGTATTAAATGTACACCCTCGAGTGCTACAGAATCATGTAAAACACAATCTGCAAATTCACAAGTTGCTCTCTGATGTGATTCGTTTTGAATGGTTGTGTAAGACAATGGTGCTTTTCTGGAACGCCTTTTTACCAAGAGACCTTCTTTACTCTGAAATCCATCAATTTATTGATGCAATTGACAGATCTCACTATGTATTTATGCAAATTAAAGTACACAATATTGTCAATTGTCTCCATTGAAAGTTTGGGAAAACATGATTACACTCCTTTGGATTAAATGTTGACTCATATAAAAAGAAGAGCCTGCTGGATCAGGCCAATTGCCCATCTAAGGGCAGCATCCTGATCTCACAATGACCAACATAGGAGCCAACTCCTAGGGGCCAAGCTCCTCTCATCTCCCCCAATAAAATGTTTGAGGGGGCCACCACAACCCCAAGTTGACGGGCACAGCCATTCAAATGGTGTGGGTGTGTTGCATCTTGTGATTGATTATGCAAGCCGGGGCGTACCTGCCCCACCACCACCACCATTATTTTATTGGCACTGTAGCTTCAGCTTCTTTCATAAGCTTGTTTTTATTAGAGAGAGAAGAAGAAATACAATATTCAGACAATCTTCCCGGATAAAAAGTGATTAATGAACTAATCAGCTCCTTCTGGAGATCTCGATAAAAGTAATAAGACATGACTTACTGTTTCAATTTCTTCTGAACCACAGAGACAAAAACCGATTTAAATAGGAGGTCCGCTAAATCTCCCATCAAAGAGAATGGAAGGTATCACATTGAAAGATACAAGAGAGAACACCCTCCTATATTTTGGAGTGCTTGCGTTTTGCAAATTGATTCCAAACCAGGGCAAGGGAAGCTATTGTTCCAAGGTAAATAATGCCAAACATGCAGCCAACAGTGTTGTGCTAAAATTAATTGGGGTGTGTGCCATCCTTGGTGTGAGAACAAGGATGTCACAAGTATACTCAAATGTCTCAATTTTAATCTGGGAAATGCTGCAGGCTGTAGGATTCTCCAAGCCTGATCTCAGTCCACACCAACATTATTTGCTGCCTTTGACTCAGCAGTTGCATGCTATATGAGCCAAATGTCTCTTCCCAGCTCCCAGACAGACGATGCTGAGACTTATCTTTGGAATGACAAGGTTAAGACCCAACTCATTGCCTAACACATGAATATTCAGCACCACACTCTTTATCACCTTTTAGAGGAGTTGATAATTAGGCATTAATGATCCTGACTCTCGAGGGCTTTGCAGGCTTCAAATTAGCTTTCACCAATCACACAAACACACACACACCAACCCTCCCCCTTCCTCACTTGCTACTGGCTTTCCATTTCACCCTTCGCCTCCCAAGAAGCCCAGACTCAGCCTGAGAAGAAAACAAACTTGGGAGCAAGTTTAGAAAGCCAAATGGGATTTCAGGAAGCCATAGGGCCCTGGGTAGGAGGGGAGGGGACTCTAGTCTAGAATGCCTCCTCTAATCCTCATGGTTCCCTCCAGATATCACTGAGCTACAACTCCCAGGCTATGCTTGTCAGGGTAGATGGGAGTTGTAGTCCAACAAGGTCTGGACAGCACCACATTGGTGGTTCATGTATATAAACTATTGAAGTTTCATTTCTTTTGGGGGGGGGGACTCCTTCTTCCTTTTCTAAGTCAGTGCCAGCAGCTACAGATTTTTGTGGCTCCTTGTATTCAACGTTATTAAACTTTCAGAGGTGCATAGTGTCTTCTGTCAGAATTATTCAGTGCCACTTTTTTTAAAAGGTGATAAAAGGATTTAAAGCCAATTCATCTAGCTGATCAAACTACTTGATATTGCAACCTATGCCAGAAGTAGGCACCTGTGGGCACCTACCAAGGCTTCAATCTCCTTTGGGGCACACTGCCACTCTCCTCTTCCTTCTTGCTGCCCCTACCTCTCCACCTGCTCTCTCTGAGGATGCAAGGAATGGCAAGTGTGCAGAGGAAGCTTCCCTTGCAGTTCCCCTCTTGGGCAGTCTGGGCAGGTTTGCCAGTGGGGATGGGCATAGCTCAGGGGCAGAGCATCTGCTTGCATGTGGTAGGTCCCTCAAGGATCCTGAGATCATGTTAAGGGTAGCCAAATTCTGTGCGATTACCATAAAACATAGGGAACAAGCTGTGCTATCATAATGATTAAGGTTTTAAATGATAATTTTAGGTTATATGTTAGTGAATAAGTTTTAATTTATATTTTTTTAACTGTTGCTAGACAGCATCTTAAAAAGCAGAGACATCACCTTGCCAACAAAGGTCCGTATAGTTAAAGCTATGGTTTTCCCAGTAGTGATGTATGGAAGTGAGAGCTGGACCATAAAGAAGGCTGATCGCTAAAGAATTGATGCTTTTGAATTATGGTGCTGGAGGAGACTCTTGAGAGTCCCATGGATTGCAAGAAGATCAAACCTATCCATTCTTAAGGAAATCAGCCCTGAGTGCTCACTGGAAGGACAGGTCCTGAAGCTGAGGCTCCAATACTCTGGCCACCTCATGAGAAGAGAAGACTCCCTGGAAAAGACCCTGATGTTGGGAAAGATGGAGGGCACAAGGAGAAGGGGACGACAGAGGACGAGTTGGCTGGACAGTGTTCTCGAAGCGACCAGCATGAGTCTGACCAAACTGCGGGAGGCAGTGGAAGACAGGAGTGCCTGGCATGCTCTGGTCCATGGGGTCACGAAGAGGTGGACACGACTAAATGACTAAACAACAACAACAACATATTTGTATTGTCTCTGTTATACCTAATTGCAAATTCAAATGTATCCCTATCGCGTTTTATGACTTCCTTGATATTGTATGTGGGCTGGAACTGGTCTATGGAAGGTCCCTGGTTCAACCCCCCAGCATCTCCAGGGAAGGCTTGGAAAGACTCCTGTCCAAAAACCCTGGAGCACTGCTGCCAGTCAGTGTAGACAGCACTGAGGTAGATGGATAGGTCAGTGGTCTGACTCCCTATGTTCCACAGAGGGAGGGAGAGGTCAGATCAATTTGACAGTGGTGCCTTGGAGAGGAGTGGAGCTACAGAGGTGGAGCACCTCACCCAAGGGAATCCTCAAAACTTGGAGCTGGTAGCAGCAACCAATTCAAGCCTGGTTGTTGAAGGTTCTCGTCCATTTCATACATAGCATCACCACCTGTGATTTCAAGGCAGTCTTTGGGGGCTCTACCCCTCATTCCCTCAAAGGCCAGAGCTTCTCCCCTTTGCAAGAGCTCAGGAACCTTTCCCATTCCATTGCGGCACCCAGAACATAACCTGCTCAAAAGCCTTCTGAGATGCATGGGGCTTTCAGCGCCTTAAACCTCCTTTCCCCGAGGTTAATACACCATGCAGTGCCTTTTAGTAATTTGTAAAAGACCTTTCTGAAGAGGCAAGTTTTGCTGGAGGGTGAAAATTGACTGAGAGAAGAAAAGAAGGGAGAAAAAAAAGAAAAGCAGGGATGACTTAAAATCCCAGGACTTAATTGAGCTTAGACAGCTTTGGGCTTCTTGATGATTTTCCTGCTCTGTTGTTTAGGGTTTTGCTCAAGTACGTTGGGCAGCGGATTATGCAGCAGCTCTGCTTCCGAGCGACCCTCATTCTCCCTGGCCATTAAGCTTGGATTTCTCATTTCATGCATCATTTACAGCCTTCAGCCGTTCATTTCACAAAAGTGGCGTGCACATTCTCTTAACAAAGCACAGGGGGCTCACTGATTCTTAAAGAGAGGCACAAGTGCCGGATTCTCTGCCGTGACTTCAAGCAGCTAGTCCTTTTGTTACTTGTGCAGTCAGTAGGATGAGCTCCCAAGGTGGCTGTGTCAGGTACCTGCAGGGGCTCTAAGTGGAGAAACAACCAGGGCAACCATTTTCACTTTGCACAGAGCATTCAAGGTGGTTAGGAGCAGCATGGCAGAATGCTCAAATTGCATGGCCAGTTTCCTAGGCTGGGACCCCGCAAATCTGACACAGGTAATCGGACCCCTTCTGGAACTTGGAAAACCCAACAGCAGAGGAACTCAACTGAGATGTAGGATCTAAGGGTGAGATTGAATTTGCTCTGGAGAACCTCCACATCAAAATTGGGTGCTTGGAGTGGAGGAGTGGCCTCCTGGGAAAGAGCCAGTGTGGCGTAGTGGTTAGGAGCACTAGACTCGTAATCTGGTGAACCGGGTTCGCTTCCCTGCTCCCCCACATGCAGCTGCTGGGTGACCTTGGGCCAATCACACTTCTTTGAAGTCTCAGCCCCATTCACCTCACAGAGTGTGTGTTGTGGGGGAGGAAGGGAAAGGAGAATGTTTGCCGCTTTGAGACTCCTTCGGGTAGTTATAAAGCGGGATATCAAATCCAAACTACTACTACTACTACTACTACTATTCTTCTTCTTCTTCTTCTTCTTCTTCTTCTTCTTCTTCTTCTTCTTCTTCTATGTGGCAGCCCCTAGGCTGGGGAATTCAAAAGGACATAAGAAGAGCCCAGCTGGATCAGGCAAATGACCCATCCTGTTGTCACGGTGGCCCGCCAGATGCACCTAAGATGCCAACAAGCAGGACCTGAGCCCAAGAACCCTTTCCCCTCCTGTGGTTTCCAGCAAATGGTATTCAGAAGCATTACTACTTCTGACTATGGAGGCAGTGCATAGCCATCATGGCTAGTAACCATGTATTATTTTTTCCCATTTTTTTATTTAGTTGTATTTACGGTATACCCCCACTACTAACTGAGGTTCCTGAGGCATATTCAAATATAAATTGAAACAGACAATGATGCAATACTGTAGTCACCAGAGCAGAGGCATGATGTATGCATCCCCTTTCCTCCTCTTCTTGAATGTCCCAGCAAATGCCATTCTGCAGCTGAGTCTCCTGGCTATCGGAGAGCCTAGTTGCCAGTCCCACCCAGGCCAGGATGTCCTCACTTGGTGGGTGCTACTGACACCTCCCACAGCTCCAGTGCAGGTGGCAGATACAGGAGATACCAGATGAAGCAGAGATGTTACTTGCCTCCCTCCCAGTTCTCAGGTGTTCCAAAAATTGTGATGTTGTGATTCAGTACGGTGCTGCTGGTAGATCTAGCCTTCTCCTCCATGCTTTTATTCAATCCTCTTTTTAAACAATCCAGGTTGGTCACCATCACTGCCTCCTTTGGAAGTGAGTTCCGTAGTTTACTGATGAGCTGTATGAATGCCTTTTTTCTCCTCTGTCCTGAATCAGATCGTGTTGGAATCCAGCTTCATTGGATAACACACACACACCGCACAAACAAATCAGTATGAATTAAATAGCCAACATCATATAATCCTCCTGCAAGCAAATCAGAATGAATGCTCAGTGAACAGTTTGTGTGGAAGCAGCCTCATATCGGCAGGTGAACTTATCTAATTTACAATCATGAATACTAGCATCTTCCAGAAATGTACAGGCCACAAATTATGTATAAGACCCTCCACACCCATCTTCTCCACCCTTACAAGTGCTGCAATAAAATGGATAAAGATCCACTTAATTGGAAATCAAGTTTTCTTCTCCCACCCGTGCAAGGAAGCCTTCTCCTCTGGCCCAAGAAATTATGTGGCTGATTCCAATAAGGATGCTAATAATGGGTCTTTGTGATAGGCGAGAAGCTCCTTTGTCATTCAGCAGCAATTGGTAGCAGGGCTCTGAAGCTTTTGAAAAGCTGTTGTGCCAGTGGCTGAGTCTGGATAATACAGGACAGCTGGGCCGGCTCATATGCCTCAATGGTTCCTAATTTGTGTATTAATAGTGAGAAAATGCTGGAGTGGAAACAAGAAATGGGGCTGCAGTGGCATCATTTCTCAGAGGGTGAAGCAGAGTGAGCTTATAATTTTCTCATGTGCGCTAATTAATCAAGGTGTGCTAATTAGCCGACCAATGCTAGGATATCTGAGCTATCTATAACTGTTTCTTGTTAATTGTTCCATGCTCCATTCCAGGTGCCAATGCACCCATCTTAGCAACACCGAGTAGATAAATAGATAATTTATTACGGTTAAAGACCAGCTTGCATAACACAATAAAAACAGCATTCATAAAGATAAAATATACAATCAGAGCAGATTGCAGCAATAGCTCCTGAGTTAAAATTGAGATATATACATACACCCGTACA
Source organism: Podarcis erhardii (assembly GCF_964252035.2). Taxonomy (NCBI): domain Eukaryota; kingdom Metazoa; phylum Chordata; class Lepidosauria; order Squamata; family Lacertidae; genus Podarcis; species Podarcis erhardii. Next base: position 24,985,626 of record NC_138503.1, read on the forward strand.
ACTGAGATTTGGGCTACCATAAAAAATGACCCTGAGGCGCCCCAAAGGGCGACTTCAGCATTTCCCTAGTAAGCTATTTTATTCTAGAGGATGATCTGTGCCTACAAATCTGGGCACAGAATCTGGCTACCAGCCAGGTTGTCTTGTGATATTTGCCTAACAGGAGAGAATTAAGTTTAGACTTGTCTGAAAGATCGGCGAGCCTCTTCAGCAAAGGATCAATAGTGTCTCTACGAATCTCAACATAAAAAGGACATCTAAAAAATATATGTTTTCGGCTTCCTATTTCCCTTAATGGGCAGGCGCAAAGTCTCTGTGCTACCACTGATCAATGGTCCTTAGCCTGGAGGTGTATATATAAAGCTGCTTGACACCAAGCAGTATTGGTGTCAGTATTGGCTACACTGACAGGAGCAGCTCTCCAAAGTTTCATGCAGGAGTCTGTCCCAGACCTATGTACCTGGAGTTGCCAAGAATTGCATTTGAGCCTCCTTTCTGCATGTAATCCTGAGTTGCAATCCTTTCTGCTGCACGTTCTACGCAGCCTTTCCTGTACTCTGAGCTTGTCTATGTTATTCAGGTATGGTCAAGGATGCTGTCCGATCACCAGTGCTGAAGTAAGACACCAGTGCTGTCCCTTTGACATCAGTGCATGGAGTAGGAGAGAGCCACCATCTTGTCTTCTCCTCAGACAGCAAAATGCCCCAAGCCTGGGTAGATAGCTCTCTGACTTGGAAGAAATGGTGTTTAGAGTATTTTGGATACCCTCTAAAGCAACAGGTTTGTATTATGGAATACCCTTTGAGCCAGCCGTGTCACTTCAAGCACAGTTGTCCTCTGCAGTACAGAGGTGCCCTGACTTCCTGATCTGAAAATGCCACCTTCAGAGGAAGGCAGTAGGGTAGCAGAAAATTCAGAAGTTCAGGGTCCCTTTGTGATAGACAGCCAAGCTCACCCACAGCCACACCTCCTTATAAGATTATATTACCTTCTAAATTTATACAGTAATCTTAGAATTATACACTATAGTTAGGGATCCATTACAATGATCAGTGTAGACCTCCATGTCAGATCTACTATTTTCTGCGCATGTACAAATGATTTGGAGTGGATCTTCTGTTTTCCATGAAGTTCCATTGTATGTAACAGAACTTCCACACCATTATCTCTTCAAAAAGTGTTCCTAAATGCTTAGTTTTGGAGCATGCAGAACAACAACTCCTCAGTGTTTTTCCCATGCACCTTCTCCAGAGTGACACTAGGAGTCAATCTTCATTGGCTGACTCAGCTCCCTTCACTCTCAAAGGGTGAAAAGACATCTTCTCAGTGGCTAAAAACCTTCTTTTTCATGTTGGTTGAGAGGGTCTAAGACTCTGGAGATGGGGACCCTCCTGCAGTAATATAAGAAGCAGGTCTTTGAACCCCTGCAACCCAGACCACTTCACCACTGATTGAAGTACTGGAAGGAGGGGAGACTACATACAGCATTCAGACCACTTGTGGGATGATTTGCAGAATGAAAACTAGCACACAGGCAACTGGCCCTCAGCTACCTCAAAAGTAAAGTACGCAACACAAGCTCCGCATCCTGCCCATGAGAATTTTAATGGAAGTTTCTCTTCCCATTAATCATTTTCAAACACTATTTCTTTCCTTATTAACTGATGAAGAATGGTAAAAAAAAAGTAGGTGAAATTGCATTATTGGGATCAAGTGCAAGCCCTTAGAACAGTCTTTGGGCAAAGGCAAAGTCTCAACCCTGATGTTAGTCTGCCATGCCCTCTGGGTTTTGCACTATTAATTTGCATCTATTAATTCACATCTGTTTTCCAATTGGCACCTGACACATACTTGGTATTATGTTTTATTCAAAGCCTAGCTGCAGAGATAGGGGTGGGTGGGTGGGTAGGTGTAACACTTCCTCTTTCCACAATTATTATTAAAAACAAAAAATCCAAACACAATCTAAGCTGTTACCACCCAAGTCTGCTTTTGGAGAAGCAGCTGCATCATTAGAGTATATGACAAGATCTAGGAATGTTGCAGTTAATTAGCGGCTGGCCACACAAATCTGCCAAGTGTTGCCATTACTATTTAGCTCTCTTAAAACAGCACCATGTTGATAATAGGATCTGAGGTTTTTCTTCATTAATCCGCTGGTTTCTGGGGCTGAAACATTCCCAGTCTTTCATCAGTACAGTTCATTAACAGTCAAAACAAAACAAAAGGATGGGGAGAGGGATCATTAAGAACTGACCTATGGTGATGAAAGTTGCCTAATGCAGGATTGGTCAGGGATATTGATCAAAGGAAGATGGTTGGTTGCTGAAGTTGGTTGCCAGTTCCCAATTCCATATTTGCTTCAAACCAAACATTCGGTTGGATGTGTTTCAGTGCTGTCTATGAGACAATATTCTTCTGGCAATGTGGATGTAGAGATGGATCTTCATCCTTCATTCCCAATGAGCTTAGCCAATGTTCTGGGATGACGGAGTTGTACTCCAAAAACATGTAGGGACCCAAAGTTGAATAATATGGCTCGAGATGCTGGTTATGTGGGCAATAGCCATGGGGTGAGCACCACTCAATGTGTTCTGGGACCTTTAAACATCACACCTGCCCAGCTGGACAAACATAGGAAGATCCCTCCTGTTGCAGTGATTTAACAATTAAAGCGTACCTCGTCTGCTAAGTGAAGAGGTATAGAATTGAACTCTTGATAACCTTGTCCACACTAAATGGTCTGATGCGTCTTCGTGGGGCTGGGCTCCACATTCAGTTCATATTAACTTGATTTAATACATAGGACATTTACTCACCTGAGAATGGGAGGAGGCAGATTGCCAGAGAACCTGCTAGGAGAATATTAAATCTGTCTTTCTTATTCATTTTAACTTATCACTTAGGTTGCATTCTCCTTTGCCTTTTGAGAGGTTGCAAAATGGGTCCTCCAGACATCCTCTTTGATTGTGAATTCATGATCATTTGTGCTCATGATGGTACTGGGGTGGTTAACATAAAAGCATAAGATAAGCCCTGCTAGACCAGTGGTTCATCAAGTCCAGTGTCCTGTTCTTACTGTGGTCAACCAGATGTGAATAGGAAGCCCAAAAGAAGAACCTGTGATTTTCTACAAGTGATTCAGAGGTACAAGGGTCACTCATTAAAGATTTTCTCCTGACCCACTTCCGGTTATCGTAGGAGGATGAAATTGCACATGTATAATGATACATCTCTCCATAGGTAATGTGGTAATTTGTAGCCCTGAACTCCTAACAGTTTCTCTGCTACAGGTGCTAACATGGAGTAACATCAGATAATGGAACCAGTTGATTGCAGGTTCCTGTACTTGAAAGGGCGCACACAACAGGAGATATTCAGTGAAATGAAAGGGACTTAGGGGGGGTGCCCCATTGTATGACATAGTCAAACACTGGCATCGTCAGTTCAAGTGTGGTTGGACTTTGGTAGAAACGGCTCCCATTCCTGGGCGACCACAGTCCACCATTGATGAAGACACCATCCAGCAAGTGGAAGCCGCCATTTTGGAGGATCGCCAAATAACCATTCACCAACTAGCTGCAGATGTCAAAATCAGTGTGGGCTCTGTAGAAAAAATCATCCATGGCCATTTGCACATGGGAAGGGTGTCTGCACAGTGGGTTTCCTGGCTCCTGATGCTTTTCCAGAAGCAGGAATGAATCACATGCTCATGGGCTCTTTTGGCCATGTGTCACAAAAACCATGATGACTTCTTCGCCAGACTAATTACTCAGGACAAAACATGGGTCCATCATTATGACCTAGAGACTAAATCCCAGTCCATACAATGGAAGCACTCTGCCTCACCACCTTCAAAGTAGGCATGTACCAGCGGACAAGGTCATGCTCACAGTCTTTTGGGACCAGCACGGAGTAGTGATGATGGATTTCTTGGCAAAGGGTACCACAATTACTGGGACATACTATGCTTCACTGTTGCAGAAATTGCAGAAGGCCATCAAAATCGAGAGGTGTGGTATGCTGACCAAAGGTGTCCACCTCCTGCAGGATAATGCCCCGGTTCACAACTTGCATGTTGCTCAGAGGGAAGCATGGTCCTATGGCTATGAAATCCTTCCTCACCCCCCTTATTCTCCCAACCTCGTACCATCAGACTTCTGCCTCTTTCCAACCATGAAGTTATTTTTGAAAGGCAAGCTTTTTCCAGACGATGAAATGTTGATTTCTGAGGTCAAGTTGTGGCTTCTGACGCAACCTGCCGACTTCTACAGAGGAGGTCTCCACAGCTGTGTAAAGTGATGGGAGAAGTGTTTGACTCTTGCTGGTAGTTATGTGGAGAAGGACTAATAACTGTGCCCAGTTTTGTTTGTCTCAGTCCACGGCAAGTACATCAGGGAAAATCTTTAATGAACGCCCATCATATCCCACTTTCAATACCCTTTGTGCCTGCAAAGGTTTCAGAGTTGACATTGTGTTTCATTTCCAATCAGTGCTTGTCCTGTAACTTCCTGCTGAAACCCCAAAACATTTTATGCCACAAATGTGTTGCTTTATTATTATTTTTATCCCACTTTTGTGCACTATAAAAGTAAACAGAGTGAGCTCCCGTTGCTCTGTCCCAGCTCCTGCCAACCTAGCAATTCAAAAGCATGCCAGTGTTGCACTATAGCACAAGAGTGCCCCTCCATATCATGTTGATACGCAATCATGTTGGGGAAGCACTACTAATCAAGTGGAATGATGGTTGGGAATAAACCCACGACTAATGTACAGTGACATGTGAGAGGCTTCATAGATGCAGCAGTTTATCCCATTTCCTGTTAATTTCTGCATTATATTTGAGCTTTCATGTGACGTAAAAGCCAGTTTGGCATTCTAGCCGAGTATCAGAGAAACTTAGTGCTCATATCCATGTGAATCAGTTCCATATATAATCCACTTGCAACCCATTAACCCAGAAAATCACGGGAGTAAAGTAATGAAATCTGGGGTGGCATACGAGCACAGGGTGCTTCCCTGCCTTTTTGATGCCTGACTCATGAGGAAACAGAAGCATGCATTTGCAGAAAAGGTGGGGGAACAGGAGAGTTTGTTGTTGAGTCACACCTTGCCCCACTGGTGTGAATGAAATTTAGCATAACCTGATGGTATCTCAGTCAAAAAGCTGTTCAGAACAGGTACTGCAGTGTGAAAAGAACATTGGAAAATGTGACAAAAGCACTAGCATTATAATCAGGAAAACTAATCAAGATTTGCCACATCTGAATACACCCAGAGAAAACACCAGTCTGGAGAGGCCAGAAAGCTCTCTCTCTCTTTTCTCTTTTAAGGATTGAATCAACTGGGGGGGGGATCTTATGTGAGAAAACAGGCGCTCCCAGTATCTTCTCCCTCCCACCCCGCCTCCCCCAAAATAATTCAGTTGTGTGGCTTGGCTTGCTTAAGGTTTTAGTTTCCTGCACTGAGAAAGACAGAAAAACGACATGTCTGAACACGTTCAATCTATGTGCTTTAACTAGTGAGTTGTTTGCAGTATGTGCATACCTAATCACAATGAGAGCATGTCGGATCATTCATAGCGCTTGCCAAAAAGAACCCTTGTTGGGTGTCTATAGATAAGGGTGTGTACTGACTGCCTTTATGTGGCCCTGCCAGGGGGGAAGGTGAGATATAAATAAATATAGCAATAGCAATCAAGTGTGTTTGCCTCCACGCATTCAGAATATTAGCACAGGTTAAGTTAACTATCTATTGTTAGAAACAGATTGGCTTTTATTGATTTGAAGGTGAAGGAAACCCCTTACAATCTTGGTCTCTCTCTCTCTCTGGGCATGTCCCATTGGGGTCTTACAATTGTAAATGGGTTGTTAAGATATCAAAAACAGGTCGCTGGCAGCAGGACTTTTGTTTTCCTTCGTGGAATCCCCCCCCAAAAAAAACAACAACAGTAAATTAAGATTAAATTTGGGGAAGGTGGTTGATGCCAACAATGCTAAATGGCTTGGGTCCAAGTTATCTGAAAGATAGTATCTCCCTAGATGAATCTGCCCAGGTGCTAGAATCCTCTGATGAGCACCTTTTCTCATTCCCATCAACATCAGAAGCAAGGCAAGAAGGAGCCTCTTCTGTGGCTGCTCCCATGTGGTTGAATTCCCCCCCCCCCCAAAACAAGGTCAAACTGCCTCCCTCTCTGTTATCCTTCTGCTGGCAGGTTAAGACCTTCCTCTTCAGAAAGGCCTTTGAAAACTAAGGTGCAGATGATGCTGATCACTGGATTACTGTCAGGGCCAGGGCCAGCCCACCCATGCGGCAAAGTGAGACGACCGCCTAAGGCAGCAGAATCCACAGGGGCAGCAGGTTCCAAGGTAGATCTTTATAAGGGCCAGCCCACGCATGAGGCAAAGTGAGGCAGCAGATCTCAGTGGTGAACTTTCTCCACCACCACCACCCCTTGTTCCTGATTTAGATCTCCTCTCACCCCTTCTTCCTGGCAGGGAGGGGGACACTATTTTGGGCTCTACCTCAGGTGCCAAAATGTTTTGGGCAGGGCAGACTATATTTTAATTGCTGGCACTAAATGTGTTCTGATGTTTTTAAAATTATCATTGTTAACCAGTTTGCTCTTATTCCTTTGTATCTTATAATGCTGTTTTTCGATGTTGTAAATTGCCTTGAACCCCAGTGTAAGAGAAAAGTGGGATATAAATAAGCAGGCCAACAGGGCAGAGTCCTCCATGGGAGGTATGGTAGCTTAGGGGGGCATAGGGGGTCAACCAGGTGGCACTTTAATCTCTGTCCTCCAATGTCTTGCTGCTACTCCCTGCCAGGCAAGAGCGCTTAGATCCATAGCTAGAAAGCATAGACAAAACTGCTTGGACCTGAGCTTTCTAGATGCAGGACAAGAAGAATTGTGCACGAGACTTAAGTGGGGAGAGCTTGCAGTCAAAGGAGCCAACTCCTAGGGGCCTAGGTCCCTTCAGCCCCCCCCCCCCCAAAAAAATTGAGGGGGCTGGGGACACCCCCCCCCCAGTTGATGGGTATTGCCATTCAAGTGGTGTGCATGCACAGCATCCTGTGATTGATTATGCAGGGTGGGGCTTACCTGCCCCCGCCCCAATATTTTATTCCTGTTGGCACCTCAGCTTGCAGGCTTCCTAGCAGGGCATTTGGTCAGCCGTTGAACAGGGATGGTCATCGAAATGGAGCATTGGCCAGATCTTTCCTGCCTCCTTATGTATTCACGGGTGAGAGGGATCCCCATTTTCAACCTTTGAAATGTGGAGGTTGGATGCTCTTTCCTAAGAGCGCAATAAAGACCCCCTGCATCTGGATCAGGCCAGGGGCCTGACAAGTTCAGCCAGCCAGGCACCCCAGCCAGAAAGAGGGACCTGAGTGCAACAACAGCACTCTGCGACTCCCAGCATCCTGATCCTACATGCATTTGTGGATGCGGAACACAGCCATCGTGGCTAGCACAGTGGTACCTTGGGTTAAGTATGTAATTCGTTCCGGAGGTCCATTCTTAACCTGAAAATGTTCTTAACCTGAAACACCACTTTAGCTAATGGGGCCTCCTGCTGCCGCTGCACCGCCAGAGCACAATTTCTGTTCTCATCCTGAAGCAAAGTTCTTAACCCGAGGTACTATTTCTGGGTTAGTAGAGTGTGTAACCTCAAGCGTCTGTAACCCAAGGTACCACTGTATTTCTGGGTTAGCAGAGTCTGTAACCTGAAACGTATGTAACCCGAGGTACCACTGTACTAGCCACTGTTAGCCTTATCCCCCAATGGAGTCGCCACATCCTCTTTTAAAGCCATCTAAGTTGGTGGCTGTGGCCCCATTCCTCACCTTTCTCTCCCTTGCCCTGCCTGCAGCCCCCCAGCCCTCCCCAACCTCCCCTCTGCTGCCTGTTCTGCAAATAGCTCCCCTCCTCACCCTAACCCACGGAGAGCCACAAGAGAGGCGCATCTTCCTGCCTGCCTGCCTGCCTGCCTAATCTGGGCTCCCAGCCTCAGCGAGTGATCTGCATTGAGAATCGCTCTGCGATTCCCTCTCTCCTCTCTCTCTTTTTTTTGCAGAGAGATGCAGCTGGTGCAAGAACAGAAGATGCTAGACCTCCTTGCTGGCTCCTGCGGTTGCTAAAGGGGTGGGGTGGGGTGAAGAGGGGCATCGCGTAGCAATCTCTACAGGGAAGAGAGGGGCGCAGCAGGTTCTGCAGAGGAGGAGGGGCTCGCTCTCTCGTGGACCATCCTGCACATCTGCCCCCTCCCTCTCCAGGTCTCGTGCATCCGAGGGGCGTTTGCAGCTGGCTCCAGCCCTCTCCTCCCTTCCAGGTGCAAGGCTCATGCAGCGGCTAAGGTAAGCGGCGGTGGGTGGGTGATAATGATGGGCGTGCGGGAGGGGGGACTGGGGAATTTCCGGCATGCAAGGTCTAATGGGGGGGGTATGAAGGGAAAACAAAACAAAAAAAGAGGTAATGTCCTCTTTGCACCTTTCCTAATTGCATCTCTCTCCACCCCCCAAGGAAAATTCCCTTTTCCGTTGCTTCCTGCTTCTCATGCTCAATTGCATACTTTCCGTTTTCCAACTCCCTTCGACACTTGATCTCTCCGATGCAAAGCCTCCTCCCTCTCCCCTAATCCGATTTGCACGCGGAACCTGTTGAGGATCACTCTGGTGTTTGCATTCCGCTGGAATTGAGTTTCACTCTCTTTTTTTATTATAGTCAGTTTTTTGCAGTGATATGAACAGATGTGTCTGGGACTAGGTCCCGTTGAATGCAATAGGTCCTGACTTCTGAGTAGACATAGGATGGCGCAGTTAGCTGGACATCTTCCTTGTTGGAGCTGATCCACACTTACCTGCTCTCTCCAGGCACAGATCCGCGCTTTAAAACTCCGTATCCCAGCCCCCCCTTTTTTTTTTTTTGCTCCCATTCCTTCCTCCTAAGGAAATGTCAGCACAGCGATTCGAACTGAAGCATAATTCCTGTTGAAAATATATTTTCCTATTTTCCCCCTGCCCTCTGCCATTTCCAAATTTAGTCGGGCTGGAGCCTGCATGCAAACTATACAACTCTCTTTTTCTAAGAAAAGAGAAGAAAAAGACAGGTATTCCTCCCTCTCCCCACCCCCACCCTCTCAGATATCTTCCTTGATCTTCGACTCTCTATTCCCCCCACCTAAATTGACGCTCCCTGTGTTCCTATACTAAATGCATCTCTCTCACATACCTCTCAAATCTTCCATCCTACTCCTATTTCCAAACAAACCTGCCCCATTGACATTGATGAGATTTTACAGCAGGCATGTATTTTAGGGCACGCTAGACACTGCCATTTTCCATGCGCCAGGTACCAAATGAGTCCTGAGTGACTGTGCAATCACTGATTTAGAATTCAAAACAGATTCCCCTCTGGGTTTGCCCTTTGGGAGCGGGAAGGTGGATCTCACAAGTGGTGTTTAAAAACAACAACATGTTGCCATTGATTCATCTGCAATAATACCTATTTGTACAATATTAAGTCCACCTCCCGAAGCATTATTCCCCATTCCCTCTTTAATACTCGCTTGCTACGCTGAAAGTGTGAGATTTAGGGGAGCAATAGGGGAGAATTGCTCTCTGCTTCCAAACCAGAGGTATTCCAGAGGTTGTTGAAGTCCCATTCTCTCCAGCCAGCATGGCCATGGTCAGGGCTGATGGGAGTTGTAGTCCAACCACATCTGGAGGGCCCCAAATTGGGGACGGCGGACATTCTAAAACTTGCAGGCCTGTGTAACTTACTCATCAAACTCAATAGTATAAAGGTAAAGGTAAAGGGACCCCTGACCATTAGGTCCAGTCGTGGCCGACTCTGGGGTTGCGGCACTCATCTTGCTTTACTAGCCGAGGGAGCCAGCGTACAGCTTCCGGGTCATGTGGCCAGCATGACTAAGCCGCTTCTGGCGAACCAGAGCAGCGCACGGAAATGCCATTTACCTTCCCGCTGGAGTGGTACCTATTTATCTACTTGCACCTTGACGTGCTTTCGAACTGCTAGGTTGGCAGGAGCAGGGACCGAGCAACAGGGGTTTGAACCGCCGACCTTCTGATCAGGAAGTTCTAGGCTCTGTGGTTTAACCCACAGCGCCACCCGCGTCCTTTCTCAATAGTATAGGGCAGTATATAAATTCAATTAATAATAATAATAATAGGATTGTCTTGCAATTCAACATGCACTTGGCTGCAGTTGCAAAGATTGGTCCATAGGAGTCAAGTCCTAGGGGTCTTCAGCCCCTCAAATAAAATATTTGAGGGGGCTGCCCCCACAAAGTTGATGGCCATTGCCGTTCAAATGGTGTGTGCGCACCACATCATGTGATTGATTATGTGGGACTGGGCTTACCTCCCCCCAAAATATTTTATTCAAGTTGGCACCCCTTCACCCCTTGAGTGGAACAGCTGCCCCTGCAGGAAAGACTTGCTCCCCCTCACAAATTCACAGTGGGCTGCCCTTATAGCAGGGATAGGGTATCTTCTGGTATTGTGGGACTCCAACTCCCATCCACTCCACCAAGCATAGCCACTGGTCAAGGATGATGTTGCAGTCCAGCAACATCTGGTGAGCCACCCCTGCTCCATTGGGACAAACCACAATGTCACAGTGGTGGGGCAAGCATTTGAATACTCTGGGTCTCTTAACCAGACAAGACGTTGCGCAAAGCAGGGGGAGATTGGGATGAAAGTGAGGGGGGCAAATCCAGAAATTAGGTTGGTGTTGTAGCCATGAGGTTAGTTTGGAGCCTTGTGGGGGGGGGGTTGCAGGCTGGAAAAGGCTTTCCCAGGTGCAACAGAATTGTAGAGTTGGAAGGGGCCCCAAGGGTCATCTAGTCCAACCCTCTGCAATGCCAGAATCTCAACTGAAGTATCCATGATAGACTGTTATCTAATGCCTGCTTTAAAACTTCCAAGGAAGGACTGTCCACAACCTCGCAAGGAAGACCTTTCCACTGTTCAACGGCTCTTACTGTCAGAAAGTTTTTCTGTATGCTTAGTCAGAATCTCCTTTCTTGTAACTTGAAGCCCTTTGTTCGAGTCCTACCCTCCAGAGCAGGAGAAAACAAGTGTGTTTCCTCTTCCATGTGACCACTTTCCTCAAACTAGTGGCAGAGAGGGGGAAAGATATATTGAGGGATCAGGTTAAATGCCCACCTAGCCTAGCCATCTGCTTCCATCAAAGGACAGCTGTGTGCCTCTAATGCAGCCTAGGATGACATTAGCCTGTTTTGCTGTTGCATCACACTGTTGACTTACGTTAAACGTGCGGTGCACTGTGACCCAAAAATCCTTTTACATGTGCTGCTAGTAAGTCAGATGTCCCCCATCTTGTATTGTGCATCTGGTTCTTCTGGCTTAAGTGCAGAACCTTACATTTGTCCCTATTGAAATTCATTTTGTTAGCTTAGGCCCAGTTCTCCAATCTGTTAAAGTCATTTTGAATTATGATTCTGTCTTCTGCAGCATTAGTTACCCTTCTCAGTTTGGTGTCATCTGCAAATTTGATGAGCATCCCCTCAACTCCTTCATCCAAATCATTCATAAAGACGTTGAACAACAATGGACCCAGGAGAGAACCCTGAGGCACCCCCCTGGTCACTTTTTCCCAGGATAACAAGGAACCATTAATGAATACTCTTTGGGGCACCTGGTGTCATCCAGACGTTTTCTGACTGAGCCTCAGCCAATTAGGCCAATGGTCAGGGATGATGGGAACTGTAGTCCAGGGTTTCCCAAACTTGGGACTACCACTCCCATCATCCCTCACTAGCAGGACCAGTGGTCAGGGATGATGGGAATTGTAGTCCAAAACAGCCAGCAACCCAAGTTTTGGCAATCCCGACTGCAGTCTTAACAACATTTGGAGAGCCACAGGTTAGCTGCCCCTGCAGGAAAGACTTGCCCCCCCCCCCCAAATGGTTGTGCTTTCACATTAAAAGGAGCAGCAACATATCAAAATATATAGAAATATGTACATTTACAAATGGCACTGGGCAGGAAGCAGAATACAGTTACTGTCAGGTTCATTGTTCTTGATTTATATGACAAATTGTAAGGGGGGGTGTTAAATGCAGTGCAAAGTTAAACAGCATGATGGACAGTCCCAGGTGGTGGAAGGGTGGAAATCAGATGAGTAAAGCTCAATTTTCCGGACAGTTATTAACTGATAAATACATGCTAGCTGCCCGCTGGTTGCAGGAAGTCCAGATGTCAAATAGGGTTGCCAACTTATGGAGAGCAGGCAGCCTGATGTGCTTTTCTGCCATTAATGGCAACCTGATGAGCAGAAGCTAGCAGCTCTTTACAAATATGTGCAGATCAAGCGGCTTGTAAGAGCAAAGCAGTAAGGATAGTATAAGATGGATAGCTCAGTTGGTTAGAGCATGGTGCTGATAATGCCAAGGTTGCAGGTTTGATCCCTATATGGGGCAACTGCATATTCCTGCATTGCAAGGGGGTTGGACTAGATGATCGCTGGAGTCCCTTCCAACTCTACAATTGTATAATTCTATGGGCCACAACCAAAGATCTACCTAGAGCAGCTTTCCAATCTGTTGTCCTCCATTCAAAACATCTGGAGGGCACCAGGTTGGTGAACATTATGGTTCCATCAATGATCTGCTGAAACTCACAAACAGCACATGGAGGTGAAGAATGAACACATTAACTACCTCCTGCACCTGGTACTTAAAGATATATTGCACCTATCAATGGAGGTTCAGTGTAGCTGTCACAGGTAATTGGAGCTGATACAACCATCACACACTCTATCATGTCAGATGTTAGTGGCATTTAATAAGAATTCACAGGGAGACATTTAATAAGAAGTCACAGAGGCAATGATCTCCCCCCCCCCTCCTTTTATAGCAATATTTATTAGTTTCTTAAATAAATCTGCATTATTTTGTGCTTGCAAAGGCATGTGTCTGGGAGAGTATGAGGTTCTTGCTTGTGTTACTCAGGCAAGAGATGAAAGTTTGGTGTTGTTTAGATGTGATTCTTGATTGCTGCCTGTAGGAGTAATTGCATTGCAATTGCTTCGAGGTGGAATCAATTTCCCCAAATTGAGATTTTAATGGGAAGCTCACAAACGGCTGTTATGTCATGTGGTTTAAGGAGGCTCAGGGTTGCATTTATTCAAGGCGCAGGTCTTTTTCTTGCCCCCAACCCCCACCCCCGCAAGCAGACCAGGGAGAGCAGTGCCATCTACTGGGAACCAATGAACCTCAAACTGTATTTAAGCTTAGGAAGAAAGCAACCACTTGTAATTTTAAAACAGCGAACAAGCCACATAATTGATTTGACTTCTCTTCAAATGTAGTCAGCATGCTGGTGCTTCTTTTGTGGGGTGAGGGCTGTGTTTGACCAGAAGTCACATCAACTCTTTGTTCAGAAAGAAATACAAACCAGACAAAATCTAACCATTAGAGTGTCTGATTTGGAGCTGGGAATCCCGGGTTCAAATCCCCAGCCAGCCAGGAAACTCACTGGGTGACCTTTGGCCAATCACTGTTTCTTAGCCCAACCTACCTCACAGGGTGGTTGTGAGGATAAAATTGAAGACCCTGTATGTTTCCTTAAGCTCCTTGGAAGGTTCATGGGGTATCAGTGTAATGATGAATGCAACTAGTTTTTTGTTAGACCGTGGCTAACTCGATAATCTTTGGCATTCATTTAAAGAATGGTCTTCCATTTAAACTGTGGCCTTCCAGATGTTGTTCTGCTCTAAATTTCCTCAGCCCCAACCAGCATGTCCAATGGTGAGGGATGGGGGCAGCTGGAGTCCAAGAACTTAGGGAATGAGGCAGGTTCCCCACCTCTGAGTTAAAGCAACTTTGCATTAGATTGCCAGCTTCTTACTGGACCTGGGTTCCTGTGCTGTTACCAGCAGCTAAGCATGAATGAATTAGCCAGTGGCGGTGCTTATCTCTACGCCATGAAAAAGTTCGCTGGTTGCTTTCAGCAAATCAAAGCTGACGCTAAAGGCACGGGAGCAGGCCAGGCTGCATTTTTTCTAGTCAGTTGAGAACCATAAATTTTATTTTGTGAACCGCCCTGAGATCTTTTGATGCAGATCAAATAAATAAATAAGAATTTTGAACGAGAGTTCCTACTTCCAGACCTCGTTGCCTCAACACCCAGATCCTAAATACACTTTGGTTGTAGTGTCAAGCTCTGCATGTCTTAATGGAGTATGCAGACCTTTGAGTTGCCGTTTAAAATCCTTGGAGGAGGAGAAGAGTTTGGATTTGATATCCCGCTTTATCACTACCCTAAGGAGTCTCAAAGCACACTGAATGTTTGTCCCATGAAATTATCCTGCCTTTCCTCTTTGTGAGAGAGCCTTTGCCATTTTTCTGGGGGAGTTTTGGGAAACCCCAAAACTGGAATCTGACCATTTGGTCCAGGAGAGCAGCGTTCATTTCTCATCATTCCACCCATATGATCGATTCTGTAAGAAGAGGCTTTTTCAACTGCCACATTTTAAATCTTTGGGTTTTCTGGGTTATTTTCCAGCTCAAAAATCCTCCAGGTTTGTAACACAGTGGGATACATTTTCTTCATAGCCTCTCCTTCCGGTTCCATGCACCGATGATGCCCAGTTGTTTATTAGAGGTTTGCTGAGATGTGAAATGTGTGCAAAGGGGAGGGTATTGTTTAGGACTGGCTCTGAGGGGGGAATGGTAGAGGGGGGTGCACGGCAGACTGCTCCCTACAGAGAACAAAATATACAGAGGGAGAGTCCCAGCCAACCCTCTGATGAACGGTTTAGAATAAAGCCTGCGATGTGTGAAGTTTATCTCTCGTTTTGTAACGGCGGGTCTCCCGCAGGAGGCAAGTGCAGTGCCCGCCGCCAAGCTGTGTTGACAAGGAAGGCTTTGTTCTGTTGCAAATATCTCTCTGCCCTGTCAGGGAGGAGGTTGGTGAAGGGGCCACTGTCCCTCGGCTACTGGCCAGGACGGCATGCTCTGCCTCTACAGTCAGCATAACATTTGCCTGGGAGTAGCAGGAGGGGAGAGTCACTGTTGCTTGCTGCTTGCTGTTGTCCTGCTTGCTGCCTTCCCAAAGGCATTGCTGGACAAGATGGGCCTAGATTCATCAGGCTCTCCTCCTGCCCTTTTATGTGTGGTTGGGTCTTGCTGAGGAGGTGTGGGCAAGGAAAGGCTTAAGATCATAAAAGGAGCCTGTTATGTACTGAGTTGAATAGGATCCAAATTGCAGCAGTCTGATTGGTCCTAGAACAATAGGATTCAGAATGCAGCAGTCTGACTGGTCCGCAGGAGCCACCCAATCCAACTCCAGGTGGAAGTGAATCCGCAACCTGATTGGCCTATAGGAGAAACCTGGAATTAGCCAATCATGTGGGGCCCATTATTTAATGTATATAAAGCAGACAGTTCGGGGAAACATCCCCATTCCTCATTACTATGAGCTGAATAAAGAGCATGAAATCCACACTCAACTCCGAGTATATTTCAGAGCCCTAATGGATCAGGCCAATGGTCCATCTAACCGAAAGTTGGGTTTCCAGCTGATTTTGGACTACAGTTCCCATCATCCCTGACCACTGGTCCTGCTAGCTAGGGATGATGGGAGTTGTAGTCCAAGAACAGCTGGAGACCCAAGTTTGATGTAGCCAAACATGGTGTCCTTGCAGTGGCCAGTCAGGCAGAAGCCTATGGGAAGCTCCAAGCAGAACCTGAGATCAACAGCAAGTCTCCCCCTGGTGATTCCCACCAACTGATATTCAGAGGCATACTGCCTTCAAACACACAGGGTTATGGCCTAGCCATCGTGGCTAGTAGCCACTGGCAGCCTTATCCTCCATGAGCTTGTCTAATCCTCTTTGTAAAGGCATTGTTGCCCCAAGAGTTGCCAGTCTGTATCTTGTGCCACATTAAAAGGTAAAGATAAAGGGACCCCTGACCGTTAAGTCCAGTCGCAGATGACTCTGGGGTTGCTGCACTCATCTCGCTCTAGTGGCCGATGGAGCCGGTGTTTTGTCCGCAAACAGCTTCCGGGTCATGTGGCCAGCATGACGAGCTGCTTCTGGCGAACCAGAGCAGCGCACGGAAACGCCATTTACCTTCCCACCAGAGTGGTACCTATTTATCTACTTGCACTTTGACGTGTTTTCAAACTGCTAGGTGGGCAGGAGCAGGGAACCAACAACGGGAGCTCACCCTGTCACGGTGATTCCAACTGCCGACCTTCTGATTGGCAAACCCTAGGCTCTGTGGTTTAGGCCACAGCACCACCCGCATCTGTGCCACATTCATACCACTCAATTACTGTGATTTTAAAAAGCATGGCAATACTTGGCATGGCAATACATGGCAAAACAGTAGGGAAGGCTATGGTTGGGTGACCTGGATCCGCCAGCTTGGCTTGCCATCCAGGCACAGGCTGTTGATGGACAACTGCACAGCCCCCTTCACTCTTCATTATTCCTTATCTATAAACTGGACTTGGGCAGACAACGCCTTCAGATAGAAGACTGTCCTCTGACAGCCTTTCAAACAGAGGACTTCCCTCTGTAAAACAGGCCACATGGCCCCCCTGGCTGTTAATGACACCTTGACCCTTGCATTTGTTTTCCAACACAAGGATGATAAAAGTAAGGCGTCGGTGACAAAACTTTCTTCTGCCCCATTTTTAATGGCATTAGGCTGTTATGATCCACCCAGCTGAGGCAATGGACCCTCCCAAATATGCAGTGCTGAGAATAAACTCCTAGAGATGACTGACACTTCCGTGCCCTGCCTTAAGAGTTTCTCAGAGGCACACAGCTGGATGGACATTTAGTCTGATCCCCCAATATCTCTTTTCCCCATGTTGACATATTAACATGCCCCCTTTCAGCAACTAGTTTGACTGAAGAAGACTTCTGGCAAATCTTGCAGCCACCTCTTCCCTCTAGGTCCTGGGTGTGTGTGCTGGGTGTGTGTGCTGATGAAACCAAACAGCCAGGGCCAGATTTGGTTCGGAGACCTCTGCACAGGAAGCTGCCTTCTACTCAGCCCAGCTCTTGGGGAAACCTTTGACCCTCCAGATGTCATGAACTACAACTCCCCATCACCCCTGAGCATTAGCCATGCTTGCTAGAGCTGATGGGAGTTGTGGTTTAGCAATACCTGTAGGGCCAAAGGTTTCTCCACTAGTGACTTAGTCCAGCTAGGTCAATGCCATCTACACTGACTGGCAGCTGCTCTCCAGGGCTTCAGGCTGGGGGCATTCCTAGGTCTACCTAGAGATGCCAGGGATGGAATCTGGGACCTTCTGCATGCAAAGAAGATGCTCTCCCCATCTGCCGCAACTCCATGCCAATTAATCTGACTTGGACTGAATCAGACAATTGGTCTATCTAGTTCTGTACTGCCTGCAAAAACTGGCAGCAGATCTCCAGCCAGAGGCCACTCGCAGCCCTACCCAGAGAGACGCTGGGGATCCAACCTGAGACCTTCTGCATGCAAAGCAGATGCTCTACCCCTGCTGCGCCACAGCCCTTCCCCAGAGCTGCCCTCCTTCTCCTCTTGCTTCCTTTGGAAGGGGTGTTGGAGAGAGAGGCGGGGGGGGGGGAGCCTTCTCTGTCTCTAGAAGGAGTGCTGGAATCCAGCTGTAACACATCTCTCCTCTCTCCCAACCCCCCTTCTTCACGTTGGCTCTGTAACCGGATACGTGCCTTGACTACGCGGGCGGGACCAGGCCTCTGAGTGGCCAGGCCCTGCCAGCAAGGAGCAAGACTTTACGCATTGGAAGGGAGCGCGCGGTGATTGATGGCTGGGGCTGTTTTCCAGGGAGAACGAGGCGGGTGGAATTCGGTACGCGCTGCTCACTTCTTGCCCGGGCGCTTGGAGTTCCCCGCTCAGAGCCAGGCTCCGGTTTCCCCCTCCCCTCTGTGTCCTGCCGGTGCTGGTGTTATATTTTTTATTTTCCCCTCCATGCCTCCTCTCCTGTTCAGTTGAGTTCTTTCCCCGCTCCTCCCTCCTTCTTACCTTTCTCTTTCTTTTCCCCTCTCTCCTTTTGCAAACCAAAACTCTTCTTCTAGGGAGAGGCTAGTGGTTAGAGCTGAAGCTGGATGGATGGGTATGGGGAAAGGGGCAAGCGGCCAAGCCCTTGGACTGATCCAGACCCTCTTTCTCTCTCTCTGCGTCTTCCCAACAGGTAAGGAGCACCAGCTCCCCCGCTTTTTTCTGTTTTGCTTAAAAAAAATATATTGGGGGGGGGACCAGCTTTCCAAGAACTGCCTTTTCGGTTTCTCTCCCACCCTCCCTCAAGCCCCCAATCTGTGGGCCTCCCATTTGCTCTCATTTCACAGCACTTAGCCACATGTTGGAAAACCTGGTGGTGTTCAGGCACCCAGCCTGAATCGATCAGAGGCACACCAGACCCACCTCTTTGCAAATTTATTTTGCTTCGCATCGGTTAGCCTAGAGACTTTTATCCGCCTCATCAAGATGCCTTTTTTGCTCAGCATAACTGAGAGGGCAGATGGATCGGGGGGGTTGTAGCTAGGCTTCAGAGCTAACAAAAGGCACCGAGAAAGTTTCCCCGTCCCATAGGTTCTCCGTCCCCAGAGCATTTTACTTGTGTGCCCATGTGAGAATTGCGCGTCTCTGCGACAGAGAAGCAGAAGGGGAACCCTGACTACTACCTTACTCTTCCGTTAAAGGCTTTAGCGATGGCTGTGAGATCGAGAGAAAGCATTTGTACTCCTCCTCATGAGTGAAAGATAAAAAAACACACCATTTGGCACCTTGTTTCTTATGTTTGTTTGTTTTGCAAATGTTGACTTAATAGACTTTTAAAAGCCAGAGGGATGGTGAGAAGGATATTTTCAGGTGATTTTGGCTGGGAAAGTTCTTGAACCAAATGTTTACATGTGCATGTCTGGAATATATGTGTGTACCTAAATTTGATGGTGTTGCTCAGCTGTGTTATACCTGCGATGTAGAATAAACCAGATCCAAGAGTGGGGTCCCAGATAGGCAAGGAATGAACCTCTTGACACATTTTTCTTCCTCTCTTTCTTTCTGGGACATGTTGGCAGATGCATTGATCTTGCTCAAACCTGCCACTTGTTGCTAAGTTGGAAACCTTTGCTGAATGTAAATATCTACTCAATATTTCAAAGCAAGAAAAAAAGAGGGGGGCTGCCCGCTGTGAGGGGGATACACTGGCAGGTTTTTTTTATCGCTTCTTTATTATTATTGACCTGTAGCCTGACTTATTTGCTGTTGCAAATTTGCATGTTTTCTCTAGTAGCCAGAGTTAAGCTTTTCTCTGCTAACATTTGGGTCTACCTTCTTCGCTCCCCTCCTCTCCATCGCCCCCCCCCCTTTAATCCCATGGTTTGTTTTTACGGTGTCAGAAAAAGGAGCGGGTTTTCAGAATCACAGCTGAAAACGCCATCTGTTTCCAATGAATCCCCCCATTGGCTTTTCCACCGTGTTTCTGCCGGATTCTTGCTTGCAAATTCCTTCAAGCTATGAAGGCTTGTTTTTGTTGGGGGAGGGGAAAGTAACTTCACACAGGGAGAGTTGTTCCCTTCCAAAAACTCTCCAGTTTCTTTACCTCGAAGGTTCCCCCCCCCCTTTTTTTTCGTTGAGGCAAGTGGTGGGGGGCGCAGAGAGCAGAAGGAATTATTAATTGCTCTAGGGCTTGGAGCTCCTGATATAACTGCCATTTGTGTGTATATTGATTTATTGCAAAACTCTTCTTTGCAAAGTGTGAAATGATTGGATTGGGGGGGGAGGGAAGTATCCTTTAAAACACACACACACAAGCAACACCCTGACTATTTGGTGTTTGTCTTGGTTGATCATGTAGCAAAAAAAAATCTCTCCTCTCTCTCCCCCCACCCCACTTCAAATCCATTCCAAGCCTTCACACACTGAAGCAATTCCGATGAAATGCTTTGGAAAAACTCGAGAGAGCTCGGTTCCGCAGCCTTGGAATTGCCTTTCCAAGTGTGTGCACAAGCCAGCCCTCCCCTTCATGCAGATTTGCTGGGAAGGTGCTATCTGATCTGAGATATTATTGAATTCTTTCCCTGAGAAACGTGCTGGAGCCGGAGATCACCTTGCAAGAAGGAACTTGATCTTCGATCTGCGATGTGCAGCAGATTGTGTGCGATTCGTTATTATTCACCCCTGCGGCAATTAAGCTGTATTAATCACGATTGGCTCCAGGGCCTCCCTTTGTCAGTAGTCTGTGTTGGTTGGGAGTTGGGGTGGGAATGACGACTAGGGGGTTTGTGTTACCCTACAAGGATGGTGTAGGATTTAGTTGTCTTGCTCCTGGTGACTGACACATACACACAGCTTCTTAATAGTTCGGAGATAATATGCTGCAAAATTGCAATGGCTTCAAAAGAGGATTAGCCAAATTCATGGGGGGAAATTCTTCTAGCCATCATGGCTATGTTCTAACCATGGAATCATAAGTGGGGAGTGTTGCTGTTGCACACTGAGTCCTTCTTGCAGTCTTCTCTTTGGGGGGGTCTGACTGGCCACTGTAAGAACAGGACTAGATGGGCTGCCCACCTGATCCAGCAGTCAGACTCTCCTTATATTCCTAGCTGACAGAGTGTTGTGCTCGGCAGTGGCTGGTCTGGGTTCAATCCTGCTCAGTTAGACGCTCACTTAAGTGGCCAGGCTCCATTCCCAGCTTGGGCACGGTTGTTTAGTGAGGGAAGTTTTATGCAGGCCTTCCTTTTGGTAAAAACGGCCTCTGCTGTGCTTCCCTTCTCAGAAGATATAAAAGGAGAAAGGAAAGTGGAGAGTGTTGTTGGCCCAGTTCTGTCACATCTCTGAAAGGTTGAGAGTGGAGAGCTGCCCCTGTTCTGCTCCTGCTTTGAGAGCACATCAGAAAGAAGAAAGCTTTTAAACACACACACACACAGAGAGAGATTTTCTCGGTGACTCTAAAATCATTTATCAAAGGAGTCTGTTGGGCACAACAAAGAATTGTAAAGCACTTTTGTGAGGCATTCATGCCATATATTTAAAGAACTATGGTTTCCACCACACCTCCAAGAATTATGGGAGTTGTAGTTTGCTAAGGGTGCTGAGAGTTGTTAGAAAGTTGCTATTCCTCTCATAGAGCTACAATTTCTAGAGCAGTTTTTACAGGAATGGTAGTTCTGTAAGGGGGAATAGGGACCTCCTGACAACTCTCTGCACTCTTAAGCTACAGCTCCCAGAATTCTTTGAGAGAAGCCATGGTTGTTTAAAGTAGCACCACAATGTTTATAATGCATGTTGTGAATATGGGCATACTTTTCTTTAAAAAATTGTAAATTATAGCAAAAAAGGGAAACTTTTACATAAAAGAAATAACAAGAAAACAAAGTGCCAAAATCATATGTAATATAAGATCCGGCAGAAGACAAAACAATTACAATGTTTTCTGTGCAACTTGGCACTTCCTTAAACTAAGGAGTTCACATACAGACTTGCCAAATGGAAAAAATATGAAGGAACGAAGAGTTAACATGATTATTTCCCTTTGTTCCCAATTAGTAGTAGTTCAACAGAAACATACCTGAACATATTTTCACAAAATCCACCCCTTGGAATAAGCAGGAGAGGCCATATGGCTACAGACTTCTTTATTGGTAGACAAAATAAAAAGTCATGTCCTATGACCAAAACAAACCAAACACCAGTCTCTTACAGCATATGCTCTAGCTACTTTCAACTTTTGGGTAGAAGTTTTCTAGAAGAGCAGTTTGCCAGACTTTTGAATACTGGTAATCGTAAGTTATCTGAATCAAATGTCTCCCAGGGTTTTGCCACAGTTTCTCTTGCTAACGTTAACAGGTATGAAATGGGTTCTTTATTCTTTAGCTCCCTGTCCACATCTATATGTGTGGTGTGAATGTGGCCATACTGAGCCCTTCTGCTACCAAGTACTCTCCTGATGATTTGACTCTGCTGGGCTGAGGATGAAGGGAGGGCAGCAGGTTGGGGAAGGCTGGTCCATAGAGTGTCAGCGGTGGCCTTGATGGATCTGCAATCTGACTTGGCCAGAGCATGACGCACAGCCCTTATTTGTTGATTGATTTTTGTTAATTTATTTAAACATTTGCAGATCATACTTGCCTGTACAATACCACAAGGCAGTTATGCAGACATAGTATTTCAATAAAAATGTCAGGCGCTTCTGTGAGACCTGAATGGCGCAGGCTCTCCAATTCTCCAAGGCCTGTTTGAATAATACACATGACTCACAGATTGCATGGGGGTTATATTCTGGGTACTGTGTATAAAAGCTGAAATCACGTATAGCCAGAACAACACCAGAACTTCTATCCCGTCCCCTGCCCCAGTGCAACCATCCCTAGCTTTCCCATGCAAATTGAAGTGCTTTTAAGCTCTCTGCTGTGTGCGTTTAATTAATAATAATAATAATAATAATAATAATAATAATAATTTATTATTTATACCCCGCCCATCTGGCTAGGCCTCCCCAGCCACTCTGGGCGGCTTCCATAAAAACCAAAAATACAGTAAAATATCACATGTTAAAAACTTCCCTGAACAGGGCTGCCTTAAGATGTCTTCTGAATGTCAGGTAGTTGTTTATTGCTTTGACATCTGCTGGAAGGGCGTTCCACAGGGCGGGGGCCACTACCGAGAAGGCCCTCTGCCTGGTTCCCTGTAGCTTTGCTTCTCGCAATGAGGGAACCACCAGAAGGCCCTCGGAGCTGGACCTCAGTGTCCGGGCAGAATGATGGGGGTGGAGACGCTCCTTCAGGTATACTGGACCGAGGCCGTTTAGGGCTTTAAAGGTCAGCACCAACACTTTGAATTGTGCTCGGAAACATACTGGGAGCCAATGTAGGTCTTTGAAGACCGGTGTTATATGGTCTCGGCGGCCGCTCCCAGTCACCAGTCTAGCTGCCGCATTCTGGATTAGTTGTAGTTTCCGAGTCACCTTCAAAGGTAGCCCCACGTAGAGCGCATTGCAGTAGTCCAAGCGGGAGATAACCAGAGCATGCACCACTCTGGCGAGACAGTCCGCAGGCAGATAGGGTCTCAGCCTACGTACCAGATGGAGCTGGTAAACAGCTGCCCTGGACACAGATTTGACCTGTGCTTCCATGGACAGCTGTGAGTCCAAAATGACTCCCAGGCTGCGCACCTGGTCCTTCAGGGGTACAGTTACCCCATTCAGGACCAGGGAATCCTCCACACCTGCCCGCCTCCTGTCCCCCAAAAACAGTACTTCTGTCTTGTCAGGATTCAACCTCAATCCGTTAGCTGCCATCCATCCTCCAACCGCCTCCAGGCACTCACACAGGACCTTCACTGCCTTCACTGGTTCTGATTTAAAAGAGAGGTAGAGCTGGGTATCATCCGCATACTGATGAACACCCAGCCCAAACCTCCTGATGATCTCTCCCAGCGGCTGCATGTAAATGTTGAAAAGCATGGGGGAGAGGACAGAACCCTGAGGCACCCCACAAGTGAGAGCCCAGGGGTCTGAACACTCATCCCCCACCACCACTTTCTGAACACGGCCCAGGAGGAAGGAGCGGAACCACTGTATGACAGTGCCCCCAGCTCCCAACCCCTCAAGACGGTCCAGAAGGATGTTATGGTCGATGGTATCAAACGCCGCTGAGAGATCCAGCAGAACTAGGAAACAGCTCTCACCTTTGTCCCTAGCCCGCCGGAGATCATCAACCAGTGCGACCAAGGCAGTTTCAGTCCCATGATGAGGCCTGAATCCCGACTGGAAGGGATCCAAATGGTCCGCTTCTTCCAGGCGTGCCTGGAGTTGTTCGGCAACCGCTCGCTCAGTCACCTTGCCCAAGAATGGAAGATTTGAGACTGGGCGATAGTTGGCCATCGTGGCCGCATCTAAAGATGGTTTTTTAAGAAGCGGTTTAATAACCGCCTCTTTGTGTGATTTCAGCTGGCCGCCCACCAAATGCATAAACCTGAAATTGTGCTTGTTAAATGCATGCAAGTTGTGAGTTACCTGTCTTTAGAAGATGTCTAAAAGCGAGCAGGGATGGCTCCTTCCAAACTTGTATTGGTAAGGAGTTCCACAGGGCAGTACTTGCCACACTATAAACTGTGGGTGAACTACTGGGCTCAGTTCAAGGTGTTAGTGGTGTCATAGAAAGCCCTATATAGTTTGAGATCCAAGTACCTAAAAGAGCACCTTCTTCAATATCAACCCTGTGATTGGCAGGTCATGTTGGTGATGCCGCCACTAGGGGCTGTTAAGTTGGCGCTGACCTGTGGCAGGGCCTTTTTGGTGGTGGTTCCCTGGTTGCAGAATGCCCTCCCTTCTGAGTTGCACCTGTCTCCATCATTAGTAACTTTCGGAAGGAATTTGAAAACGTTCCTGTTTATCCAAGTGGCTGAAGAATACCGTTCTTGGCAACCCTAAGATTGGATGAAATAATGCTTTTAACTGGCTTCAGAATGTTTCAAATTGTAACTGCTCTTAGATGTTTTTAGTGGGTCATTGTTTTTGGAAGGTTTAAGCTGTTTTTGAAGGGTTTTGTTTATAAATCGTGTATCTGTTTGCCGTCCAGGGCTCCTTTGGGAGGAAGGGCAAGATATATATCCAAGGAATAAGAAATAAAGAATTTACCACTGGAAGTGCCCCATCAGAAGACCTCAGCGGTGGAGGTGAAGGATAAGAAACCAGGCAATCATTAGGGTGCTTTGAGTCTGTGCTGTTTAGAGCTTTGTGAATTAACAAAAGAATATTGAGCCTGGCCTGGCAGCAAAACTGCAACACCCATGCAGCGTAAACCTTTTCGCAGTGACGTGATCCTGGGGAGGTCTTCATCCTTGAGTATGGGTGTCTGTGTGTGTGTGTGTGTGTGCGTGCGTGCGTGTGTGCATGTGTGCGTGTGTGCGCGCGCGCGCGCATAAATATGTCACTGAGACTGGAATTACTGGCCTGGAGGATGGACAGGTTGTGGAGGAGAGGTGGCAGGAACCGGGAGAGCATCTGTTGCCTTGGATGAGCTGCGTGGGCAGGGTTTTGGGAAGGGAGACGTAGGAGCCAAAAACCACAGGAGGGTGCTGCAAAATTGGGGTTGTGGTACATGAAGGCGTGAGGCTGGAAGCGGGACGGAGGCCCTGGCGCAGCTCGCTTGGCTCGGAGGAGCTGGATTTGCTCTCACTCGTCAGCTTAATGAGCGCCGGGCCCTTGCTCCTTTCACTGGGACTCAGATTTGCTCGTAAAATAGTTTTAAAGGCTCTGCAACCTGCAATTGTCAAATATCGTAATTAAGAATGGAAATCCCGTAACAGTGCCATTTTTTTAAAAAAAAATGATAATAAAAAAGAACAACCCAGCCTAGAGTAAATGTTAGCACAGCTTTGCATCCATTTCGAACAGAAAAGAACAGAAGAGAACTATAGACCATGGGTAGGCAAACTAAGGCCCGGGGGCCAGATGCGGCCCAATCGCCTTCTAAATCTGGCCCGTGGATGGTCCAGGAATCACTGTGTTTTTACATGAGTAGAATGTGCCCTTTTATTTAAAATGCATCTCTGGGTTATTTTGTGGGGCCTGCCTGGTGTTTTTACATGAGTAGAATGTGTGCTTTTAATTAAAAAGTATCTCTGGGTTATTTGGGGGACATAGGAATTAGTTCATTTCCCCCCAAAAAATATAGTCTGCCCCCCACAAAGGTCTGAGAGACAGTGGACCTGCCCTCTGCTGAAAAAGTTTGCTGACCCCTGCTAGACGGTCCTTGGCATCTCCATGTCGGACTGGAAGAGACCCCTTGCATGAATCCTTGGCATGCTGCTGCCAGTCAGTGTAGACAGTACTGAGCTAGATGGACCAATGATCTGACTCGGTAGAAGCCAGCTTCCTATGATCACATCCGGGAAGGTACTGTCCGTTTAACCAGGGCTTCCACAGGGCGTGTTGGTGTCATTGCGGTGGAATTGAATTCCAAGACATGTGTGTTTTCTTGGGTGACGTCACAGGGTTGTTAGCACAGAAAGTGCTAGTTGGCTACTCTTATAGAGCAGTGGCAAGCAACCTTTATGTCCCCGAGGGCCAAATGCAGCAATGGTTGGGAAGTCAGGGACCGCTTGCCAGAGGGCTACATAACTACAAAGGCTCATTCACATGTATGCATCCACATGTACACACATGTGTGATTGCGATGGGGAGGAAGTTGTGTGGGGGACTGACTCTCTCCTCACAACCACAAGCATGGGAGCTATACAGTGGTACCTCGGGTTACAGGCGCTTCAGGTTACAGACTCCACTAACCCAGAAATAGTACCTTGGGTTAAGAACCTTGCTTCAGGATGAGAACAGAAATCGTGCTCTGGTGGCAGTGGGAGGCCCCAGTAGCTAAAGTTAGCTTTCAGGTTAAGAAAGTTTCAATTTAAGAACGGACCTCCAGAACGAATTAAGTTCTTAACCCGAGGTACTACTGTATAGGGATGTAGGGAGTCAGACAATTGGTCCTTCTAGTTCAGCAGCTCTCCAGGGTTTCAAGCAAGGTTCTCTCCCAGCCCTCCCTGGAGATGGTGGGGATTGAACCTGAGACCTTCTGCTTGCAAGGCAGATGCTCTACCACTGAGCTATGGCCCTTCCATACTGCCAAGCAGTAAAATTTGATGGGGGTAATTTGGCAGTGGGAAGTGAACCTCAGGATTGCACAGGTGGAATATGCCAAAGGACCTCCCTACCTGTTCTGTCTCCTACTGTTTCTAGCCTTTTTGAAAGCTTGCAAGCCAGAGCAGGTAGCCGAGGGCTAGTGCCTCAAGTAACTGAGCTTCTATTTAACTATCGCTGCTAGTAATAATAGCAATAAGGGCTGAATGAGATCAAAGCTTTATATTCCTGCCTTGCAGGGGGGTTGGACTGGATGATCCTCAGGGTCCCTTCCAACTCTACAATTCTATGATCCTATCATACCTGATGCCCACTGTGGTTTCCAACAGAAAAGCCTGGCAGATGTGCATAAAGACAGCCATAATAGCCTCCCATGTCCCTTGTTAACTGCTAGTTCACACTTATTTTATGTCTTTACTTATATAATAACAGAACAGTAAGAAATAAAAATAATTTATTGTTATTTAACAACAACAACAACAACAACAACAACAACAACAACAACAACAACAACAACAACATAACATACTATGATGATGGTGATGTATTCACTTCGTTACCCACCCTTTCCTGTAAGGTCCCAATGTGGGTTACAGCAATTTAAGATGCAGTACTGAAGCAGTCTAAAACAAAGGTCTAAAGCAAGTTGTGGTTCACAATTAGTTCTTTATTCATGTGGTCCACGGTGTGTGTGTCTGTAAAAAACACAATTAAAAAGCTTAAAGTATCTAGTTGCTACAACAGGCAGGCAAATCATTAAGTGGTCCACCAAGATCCTCAGTGATTTTCGAGTGGTCCGTAGTTTGAGAGCTGCTGAGCTAAAACCAACCACAGTCCCAGGAACAGGGTACATCAAAACTAACACTGCAATACAGCAATCCTGATACAGTTGGATGCATTCAGACTTAACACAGCCAATGAAGAAAACTAAACTAAACTAAAGCAACAACAGCTCACTCAAATGGATGGCAAAATCAAATTGCTCTTAAGAGTTAAAAAATAATGAAATGCTTACGTTAGCTGTTCTTATAAGCCTGGGAAAACGGAAGTGTTTTTTGCCTGGCTCCTCAGTTAGGTGTGGAGCAGCTTACATTTCTCAGCCTGAGGACTGTATTGTCCTCTGGGGCAATCTTGGGGGGGGGGGCACGTGCCAGTGGTGGGTGGGGCCACAAACATGAATCTTACCTCTCATCAAGGCAAGCGAGGGGCATTATCAGAGTTCAAGGGTATATTCCAGTTCCTCACCACTGACCTAAAGTGATAGCAAGGAAGTCTCCTTGGGGAGAGCACTTCCAAGGCATAGACTAGAGTCACCATGAAAAAGGTTCTGCTTCCGTCCCAGAGAAATGGCTCCTTCTGGGCAGTGTGTTCTCTGATGTCGTGTAAGGGTGCAAGGATATAGTGTAAGAAACCCAGGGCTGCCAGCAAAATGGGGGTCCTGGGTCAAGGTCCTCCACCCCAACAGATTATGCATGGTGAGTGTATAAATAAATTCAGGGTGGAGAAAAGGAAGGACCTTCATTAACACTACTTATGGAAGTCACTGCCAGGAGTTTTGATGATGGCCACTGGCTGAGATGACTTTGGTAGGGGATTCTCAAATGCAGGGAAAAGACTTGACCTATCAGTGACTATTAGTCAAAACTCCAGTTTCAGATGCAGTATACCCTTGGAAACCACATGGAAGAGGATCTTTGTCTTCATCTGTTTTTAGGCTTCATAGTGAAGGCCTGTCTAAACAATACAGTTTTCAGAAGACATCTAAAAGAAGGCAGGGAGAAGCTGCTGAGGGTCTGCACAGGGCAGTGCTTGCCACAATAAAAATTCACTCCCAAGGTCAACCAAACCTCAGGGGCCTCATGGGGATCTCCAGATGTTATCATAGATATCCTACAATCATAGAGTTCGAAGTGACCCTGAGGATCAAGTCCAATGTCCTGCAAGGCAGGAATATGCAGTTGTCCCATATGGGGATCAAACCTGCAACCTTGGCGTTATCCGCACCACACTCTATCCAAGTGAGCTATCCAGTGCCCCATTGGAGAGTCTCAGTGATCAAGGTGGAGCTTGAAGGATCAGATGGTCTTTAAAGTGCTTTGGGCCCAAGTTGTTCAGGCCTTTGTGAATGAACCCAATTTGGTAGCAAATAGGCAAGCAATGCAGCAGAGGGGTTACCAGCGCATGGAGCACTGTGGTCTGGCTTGTTGCGGTCCAGTGTGTTAAGCCAGCCTGCAAGGGGTGACTGGATGGAGAAGCTCACTTGCTCTGCCTCAGCTACCCCAGTTGCCGTTCTCATTGTTCTCCGCCAATTGGAGAGCGGCAGTCTGAAGGATGGAGCCTTCTCTGCCAGGGGAAAGTGAGCTTCCGCAGGTACAGGAGGCAAGCAGGCAGAGCTAGTGCGCTTGTTCCCAGAACTACAACTCTGCGCACCAACAGAATGCCTCAGGAGTGAGGATAGCCCTGGGTGGCTTGGGTAGATAGGTTTGCATTCAACTGCCAAATCAAAACCTCAGTCCATATAAAACTGAAACGCAGCTATCCTTGGAAATTTCTGCTTCTCTAAATGTTGCAATTCCACTTTCAAGCAAAAAAAAAGGGGGTGCAAAAAAGCACATTATGGGAAGGTGTGCACGGGAGAATATGCATGTTTGTGAAAATACCATGCATTATATTAGAGAATCATAGTTTTAAAATCACAGAATCACTCCCTGTGATGCAGGAATCTTTTGCCCAACAAATGCACTATAAAAATGCACGATATTAGGGGCGAAAAAATGTGTGCATTGGGAATGCAGAGGGAAACGTATGCCTTTTCATTAAAAAAAAAATGTTACAAACTGATGAAGAAGAGGTGAACAGGAAAAATGAGAAAGTGAGAGAAACCAACATGGGCAGATTTTCCCCTCCCTGCTAAGAAGGACTTTGTGTGAGAACAGGACTCTGGATGATCTGATCTGATATGATGTAGTAACAGCTGCCTGGCTTGCTGTCCTCCTACTCATGGCTTCCCTGTCAGTGGTAGCCACAGATAAGAACACGAGACAAGCCTTGCAGGATCAGGCCAATGACCCATCTAGCTCAGCATCCTGTTCTCCCGCTGGCTGACCCGATACCTGTGGTTAAGCCCACAGACAACCACCCTCTGCCCACCTGGGATTCCCAGCAACCAGTATTCAGAGGCAATAACGCCTCCAACAGTGGAGGTAGAACATAGTCATCTTGACTAATAGTTTGGATGAAGAGTTTGGATTTGATATCCCGCTTTATCACTACCCTAAGGAGTCTCAAAGTGGCTAACATTCTCCTTTCCCTTCCTCCCCCACAACAAACACTCTGTGAGGTGAGTGAGGCTAAGAGACTTCAAACAAGTGTGACTAGCCCAAAGTCACCCAGCAGCTGCATGTGGAGGAGCAGGGAATCGAACCCCGTTCACCAGATTGCAAGTCCACCGCTCTTAACCATTACACCACGCTGGCTCTCCAACACCACACTGGCTCTCCACTGACTAATAGGTGGTGTCAGGAGAGGAGGAGAAAGGGAGGGCTATGAGGGGGACAGAGGGGGAACCCAGACATGGTCCTAGCTGCAACCTTTGGATGTGCACTTGAAAGGAAAACCATCTTTAAATCAAGGTTGTAAATCTCCAGTTGCTGTGGCTATTTAAGAATCAGCTCTGAAGGGATCCAGTTCTTCTCCTTTCTTGGTCACAGCATCTGGGCAGGTGTGACGATCAGCTAAAAACTGTGGCCTAGTAACTTGCGTAGGTTATTGGCGTGGATATTTGGCTGATGAATGCTGCTGATACATCCTCTTTAACACATGAAGCCCTCCTTAAAAGTGCACTTTTTCCCAAACCAACCTCTCCGCTTCCAGATGAGCTCTTGCTTAGACAGCTAGATCTTGCAATAATACTTCAGCACTTCTGAAAGATGTTCCAGTGAGTTTCTAAGGGAGTGGGGACAGGAAGGGAGTTTTGCAGAGCGGGGACATCGGCAGAAACCCATTTCCCGCAAACGATTTGCCTCTTGATTTTGCTGAGAAGCCCAAGTTGTTGTGCTCTGCCAGACACACATTTTTATTCTTCTTTTTAAATCTTCAGCTCTTGATCCTTTATACCCCACCCTTCACTGGAATCAACACCTCCGCCTGAGAATGCTGCAATGTTTTGGCAGTGATCTGTTGTATGCATTTGTTTTTGTTGAGAGTTATGTGCCTGGGGCTCTTTTCCTGTACTCCTTTGGGATTGCATGTGTGCAAGGCAGAGCAAACGTGTGTGTGTGTACGCGCGTGCGCATTGAGTTGAGCTGAACAATCCAAAAGCATGAGTTCCCACAATGAAGCATCTTGCTGCCAATAATTTCATGGTGAAGGCAAGCTGAAGCTTCTTGAAGTCCCTGGAGCTGGAGTGAAATATGCAGGTGTTATTTATATGCAAAATCTCCACCATAATGCAAGATTGTTTACTGCAAGAATCCAATAGAATCTGCACTGTTTGTCTACACATGGAGGCGCCCAGAGTAGAGAACAAGTTTTTTTTTTAAAAAAAAATCGTTTTATTTTAACTTGCATCCCACCTGATTTTCAGAAGAAACTCAAGGCATCTAACAAATCCAGACATCATAACAAAATTAAAACATATATTGCAATCCCTGCTTCCAAACCCTGTCATAACATCAAAGAATCAACTTTAAAAAACAAAGCCAAAACTATAGTAGCAATTCCAAAAAGGGCAATCGGGATTAAAACATAGGAACAGAAAATGAAAAACCTTTACCTTTATTAGTTGCCTAAAATACTATATTGGTGGGTCCTCCTGATATACCTGAGTTGGCACAGGGTAGGCACCACTGTGAGAAAAAAGGGGTCTTACTGTAAAAGGTTTTGCCATCACAGCAGCTGTTTCTCCAGGTTTTGCCAACCTGGTGCCCTCCAGATGTTTTGGACTAGAGCTCCAATCAGCCCCAGGCAGCACATAAACCAATCTTTGCCAGGCCTGGGGCATTTCCAAGTGGCCTTTTTATCTGCTCTGATTTGTTTTCCAGGAGAATAGAAAACAATGGCTGTATAGCAAGCATGCATCCTGATTTGTTTGCACAGAGATTACATGACATTGCATCAATGAAGGTGTTGCCCCACACTTTCTGGTAACTTTCCTTATCGCAAAAAAAATCCAGTCTTTGGAGGGAAGCAAATTCATTGCGCAAGACCTCCCATTCAGCTGTAATTGTGCAACCTGAAGTTGCTGGTATGTGATTGAATCTTGCCTGAAAATTGGGACTGTCTTGAAGTGCCCCTTGTTGCTTTCTAGCTGCTAAGGGAAGATTGTTGGGGGCCCCCCCTCTTTTAAAATGGTTTACTATATCAGCCATGGGCATGGTGGTGCCATTCAGGCCTGTAATGTAAAAAAGGGGGAAATCATTTTTTCAAGCCCAGGTTTATGATTTCACTTCCTATAAACACTCCTTTTCCAAAGGCTTTGAAGTTTACCTTTTGCAGGTTTTTTTGGGGGGGGGGGTATTCCTCCCTGCCTATGAGGGTGCCTTGCTTTGATTGTTGGCTCTCTGTTTATGCCAGGGTTTCGCAAACTTGAATCTTCAGGCTTTGGACTCCAGCTTCAAACTTTGGACTGCAACTCCCATCATCCCTAGCAAGCAGGAACAGTGGTCAGGGATGATAGGAATTGTAGTCCCAAAACAGAGTGAGGAAAAGTTAGAAGTGAGATGCTATGTTCTAGAGGAACCATGTTCTGGTCCTTAGGAGCCAACTCCTAGGGGCCATGGGGGCTTTGGCCCCCATAATAAAGTATTTGAGAGGGCTGGGCCTTTGGGGGTGAAGTCAGACTGTTCGAAGGTTACAGCGCCTGCTGCGGTTGTGGAGACCGATGCAGGAGAGACATGTTTAGTTTCAGCTGGGGCAGACGAAGGCGTCCAGGGTGTTTCTTCTCTCTGCACTCCTCCCCACCATCATTCCTTCTCTGGTCATTGCTGTGGATACACAACCTGACTATCTCTCTTGTCTGCAACCACAGGGTGAGGTTGATGTTGCCAACCTTCTTCTCAAATTTGCATACTGTTTAACGGGCCTGGTCCCTGAAGCTTGCTCCCCATAGAGCACATCCTTGCAGAACATCTCTTTAGTTTTTAAAGGATTTTTTTAAAAATCTAACTAACTTGGGTTTAAGTGAGGAGGGATATTCAGCTCCTTAGAGCACATGTGAGGCACTCTCTGTAGCCAGGTCTTGAGACTCTCCTCAGACTATATTCCTTACCAGCCCTCTGCCCACTTTCGCTTCTGGTCCATGATGCCCAGTTGTCCACATGGGAATGTGTCACTCAAGCTGGGAAAACCAGCCCCGTTTTAAGAGGAAAGGCAGGAAGGATGCAAATGTCAAGAACATTGTGGAATCCCAGCCCTAAAATCTTCCAGGTGCCCCCTGCCTCTGAAAAAGATTCTTTCCTCTCTGCACCCTGCAACCTCTGCTCCATTACACAATAAAAATTGCCATGTAAGGAATGTTGGCTCTGTTTTCACCCCCTCCTCTACTTTCACGCCTCTCCCTCTGCTCTTGAAATCTGACCCGATTCCTTTGCACGTGGTGGTAACTTTATTGGCCTGTATTGGAGTCCTCCTTTTCTTTTTCACCCAAAAGATTTCACAGATTTCATTGTCTCTCTTCCTTCAGCCAACCCCTTAGCTAGGGTCTCTGGGGGTCTTCCCACCCTTCCCCCAGTCTCTTTCCCCCCTTCAAATCAGTTTTATGGGACCCTTTCCCCCAGGGCTCCCTGATTTTTTGTCATGCAAACAAGCCTGTGATAATCGCCCTATTCTTTGGCAAAGGTCTTCAGCTCAGTGATTAGCAGTTCAAAGACTCAGAAGCTTAATGGCCTGTCAGGGCCAGCCCACAAACCCCATTCATTCCTGCTCTGGTCATTGGCAGGACCGGCCTGCCTCCTGTGGGTCCCTTTCAGCCCTGCCATGCCTATGGAGGGGCGCTGTTCAAAGCAGGCATCAATCACCACCAGGGCAGGAGGGCTGGGGCAAGGGAGGCCAGGGGTAACAGTAGCTAGTGCATAGGGAAGAGGTTGTCTCCCTCTCATATAATACGCAGCAGTTGGAACAGCTCAGTCGGTAGAGCATGAGGCTCTTAACCACAGGGTTGTGAGTTTGAGCCCCATCTTGGGCAAAAGGTTCCTTTGCATTGCAGGGAGTTGGACTAGATCAGGCATCCCCAACCTTCGGCCCTTCCACATGTTTTGGACTACAATTCCCATCATCCCTGACCACTGGTCCTGTTAGCTAGGGATCATGGGAGTTGTAGGCCAAAACATCTGGAGGGCCACAGGTTGGGGATGCCTGGACTAGATGAGTCTTGGGCTTCCTTCTAATTCTATGAATTCTTTAGGGGAAGCCATGGCTGCTTAAAAGGCTGCTTTAAATGTATGGTGTGGATGGCCTGGTGTTCTCTGCCTTTTGTATGCCTTGCAACCGGTTCTCACAGCCTCTGGGAGGACCTGGGTGCAACAGCCCCTCTCCCCACTTGTGATTCTCAGCAACTGGTATTCACACTCCCAAACTTGGAAAAATATATGCCAACTTTGGAGCTGATGTATGTATTTTGGACCAACTAATGCATTATGGCAGACACTGTCGCAGACTAAAGTTCACTTCATTGGCAGATCAGCACATGGGTTTATCTTGCGCATGACAAGCAGTGAGGTTAGAGCAGTGATGGCCAAACTTGGCCCTCCAGCTGTTTTGGGACTACAGCTCCCATCATCCTGTTAGCTAGGGATGATGGGAGTTGTAGTCCCAAAACAGCCGGTGGGCCAAGTTTGGCAATCACCGGGTTAGAAGGCAATGAAATGCAAGAGAAATATGCAGGCTACCATGCTAAAGCTTAGAGCTGCCTTCCCCAACCTGCTGCACGTCAGATGTTTTGGACTACAACTCCCCCAAGCATCAGGCAGCATAGTTCCATCGGCAGAGCATGAGACCCTTAATCTCAGGGTTGTGGGTTCAAGCCCCACGGGTGAAAGATTCCTGCATTGCGGCGGGTTGGAGTAGATGATCCTTACGGTCCCTTCCAACTCTACAATTATGTGATTCTATCTGTGGGGCACCAGCTTGGGGAAGCCTATCTTCGATGTGTGTAATGGTTACGTGGCCGTTTGAAAAGCAAACACAAACATCCCGGGATTAAAGCCTGCAGCACATCCTGCATTTATTTATCCTCTGTGCCCGTGCGGAGTCAGACCGTGCACACAGCCAGATAATACTGGATTTGCTTTTGCGCAGACTGTGGCACAGGGCAGCCTCTCGTTTGGCTCACCCGTCGCCTGCCCCCCACTGCACCCCCAAGTCCTGTGGTTCAGTTTTTCCTTCTCCCTGAGCATTTGGAGCCAGCGAGGCCTGCTCCTGTGCTAAGTCATCCGCGGCCGAAACGCAGATGTATTGTGAGTTGATGGAAAATGGATTATGTGAAAATGAACAAACAGGGTTTTCTTGGCTTCGGATCAAATCCGTTTGTCCAGAGCTGCGCCAAAGCTGCTGGCTGTATGGAGCGTGTTGCCCTGAGGGTGGGTGGAGAGGAGGGGAGGAGATGGAGTTACGGCAAGCAGGCATTAGCCCTGCCCAGATTCCAGATGGGAGACTGGGGGAGCGGTGGGGAGACAAGGAAGACAGGATCTTCACAATCTAGACTGCACCGATTCACTAGCCAGAGATGGCTGTGCTCTGCCTCCACAGCCAGAGACAGTACAGTGGTACCTCGGGTTACAGATGCTTCAGGTTACAGACTCTGCTAACCCAGAAATAGTACTTCGGGTTAAGAACTTTGCTTCAGGATGAGAACAGAAATCGCACGGCGGCAGTGGGAGGCCCCATTAGCTAAAGTGGTACCTCAGGTTAAGAACACTTTCAGGTTAAGAATGGACCCCCGGAACTAATTAAGTTCCTAACCCGAGGTACCACTGTAAATGCTTCTGAATACCAGTTGATGGAAGCCACAGGCAGGGAGAGTGCTCTGGTCCTGCTTGTGTGGTTCCCACAGGCATCTGATTGGCCACAGTGAGAACAGGATGCTACACTAGATAAGCCATTGGCCTGATCCAGCAGGGTTCTTGACTCAGAGCAATTGGGGGCAGCTGCAGTGGCCAGTGTTAGAAACTCAGATATTTAAGCCAGACGACAAATAGCTCCTTCAACCAAGGTTACAGTCACCCAAACTGAACGTCTAGTTGCCATTTTGGGGCAAGGCTGCCCAAAAGTCTTGTTTTTCAATCACGACTGTGATTGATTCTCTTCAGATAGCAGCGTTGAGCTAGGTTAAGAAAGTTGAGAATGTAAAAGAAGAAAAGTCACTTGATCCAGGGACAGTCCACATCTATATAGGCCTGTTCCTACCACTTTCTTAATGGACCATTCATGGACCATTCATAAAATGTAATAATATTTTTCACAACTGTGAGCCGGGCAGGTGGGTAAGTGAAGACATGTGATGACAATTCACTATAACATTGTTCTCAGGCTGCACAGAAAAAGCATTTGGGTTCCTGAAATTCATTCTGACTGTGCAGATAAAATACAACTGATAGAATTTCACAGGATGTGGTATTCATGATCCCCAGGCATTTATCTCTAGATGGTGGAGATGACAGGCATCAAGAGGATAAGGGAATGGTTTGTGGAGACTCCCAAGGGTCAGCCTGGGAGGAGGTAGTTACGTCACAAGGCTGAGGTTCCTCACTCCTGCAGTAATCCTTACAACAATCCTTGGACTGTAAGCTGGTTGGGGCAGGGACCTCCCCTTTTATACTATGTATGTCCTACACAGGTCCTTAAATTCTGCTACAAGGATGATTAAGATAATGTGAGCTGTGTGCTTTGTACACCTACAATCCTGCCCAGCTGGGGATTTCGGAGCAGAGAATTCTGGATTTACACCTCTGGCTCTCGGCTAAGATAAATATCACCACCTCTCACACCACTATCCAGCCTGGATTTCCCTTGTGGTATTGTGGGGTGTCAGCATAGTTGCTGTAATAGATTTCTCCTCTGCTGTTTTGTGCTACTCGTTCCACATGTCTCCCTCCCTCTGCGCGCGCGCACACACACACACACAGAGAGAGAGAGAGAGAGAGAGAGAGAGCGCAAATTGAGGGATCTTGACTCCTCTGCACTAGCGGGCCAAGGGGGTTGAGTCACGCTGGTGTTTTGCAATCTGAAGGCATTGGCACTGAGCAGAGGTGCTGAAGGCGGCCCTTTGTCAACCAATTAGGGTGGCCAACCAGCTGCAGCAGAGGTTGAGTGGCCCAGTAAAAGCCTTTATCTCCTTCAAGCAGGAGAGAGGAGATGAGTGAGGAGGGGCTGCTTCCAGCTCTCAGATCAGGTGCATTAATGAGAGTTCGTTCAGGTGGGGGGGGCAGGGGACCAATGACCTGATTCAGTATTTTAGACAGCTCCTGACGCTCCAGGGAAGAAGAAGAGTTTGGATTTGATATCCCGCCTTTCACTCCCTTTAAGGAGTCTCAAAGCAGCTAACATTGTCCTTTCCCTTCCTCCCCCACAACAAACACTCTGTGATGTGAGTGGGGCTGAGAGACTTCAGAGAAGTGTGACTGGCCCAAGGTCACCCAGCAGCTGCATGTAGAGGAGCGGAGACGCGAACCCGGTTCCCCAGATTACGAGACTACCGCTCTTAACCACTACACCACACTGGCTCTCAGAAGAAGGTTCTCTTGTTGAGGAAAGAACACACAGGACTGACTCCTGGAATTTATACCAGGCTTGGCCAATCAGGCAGCTTCATGCTGCCTGTCAGTTACAGGAGAAGATGCCCGTTATTCCGTTCTACAGCTGAAGGGGCTGCTTCTAAGATGACCTGCTTATTGAGTCTTCATCCTGGTTCGTAGGGAGATTAGATGACATTGGCTGTTCAGTGAGCACACATTCTGATCTGCTTGTGGAGAGGTTAGACAACTTTGCATCAAAGCAAGGGTCACCCCACACTTTTCCAATGTGTTGTCTCGTTGCTTTTTCTTATTCCACTCTTTTCGGAGCATTCCCCTGTCACTGTCCAATAAGCAAAAAGTAAGTGTGTGTGTGTTTAAAGTGGATTTGTTGTGTTAGGTTGACACGAGTGCTTCAATTCACTTTAAAAGCACAAACCTAAAGTTCTAGTCTGTGTTTGAATCTGTCCTGCAAAATAGTGACAGTCTGAGAGGTTGGGGGAAAGTATGGCTTTTGCATTTGTTCTTTTTCTTCTCTCTCTCTCTCTCTCTCTCTCTCTCTCTCTCTCTCTAATACACACACGCCCTATTGAAAGTTTATGTATGACACCTGGCTTTGGAAATTTGGCCTTATATGGAGACGTGTATGTGAAACAACACATCAAGCTGTTTCCCCCAGAACTTAAAACTACATAAAACCTTTAGGAAAACATCTCCCCCTACCGGCCTCGAAGTTTCTTCTCTCTCTTTCCCCTGCCTAAAACTTCTCAAAATCTCTCCGTGTTTTAAAGGTGTGTGCCTTGTTTCCTTTCTTCCACAGTGACGTCTCAGTGCAAAATCATGAAGTGCAATTCTGAGTTCTTGGCGGCCACGTCGGGGCCCCACCATGTGGGGGCAGAGGACACCCCCGAGTTCTGCATGGCCCTCCGAGCCTACGCTCACTGCACTCACCGCACCGCCCGCACCTGCCGCGGAGACCTGGCTTACCACTCCGCTGTCCACGGCATCGACGACCTGATGGCCCAGCACAACTGCTCCAAAGACGGCCCCACTTCCCAGCCGCGGGTCCGCCCTCTGCCCCGAGGTGACAGCCAGGAGCGCTCAGACAGCCCGGAAATCTGCCATTATGAGAAAAGCTTCCACAAACACTCTCCTCCTCCCAACTATACGCACTGTGGGCTGTTTGGAGACCCCCACCTGAGGACTTTTTCTGACAGTTTCCAGACTTGCATAGTCCAAGGGGCATGGCCGCTCATAAACAACAACTACCTGAATGTGCAGGTCACCAACACACCTGTCTTACCCGGTTCCACGGCGACAGCTACTAGCAAGGTAAAGGCATGACCTATTCAGTGCCTGTTATTTTAAGATGACGATGCCTCACAGCAGCTTTGCTGAGAATTCCCACTTCTGTGTCTCACATAGCTGAATAAAGTAGGCACATCTCTAGGTCCACATTCACGCCGTCTGTTTGAAATTTCCCCAGGTGCCAGGTGCATTTTGCAATTGGCATGGGTCCAGAAGAGCTTATTTCTTGCATTGATATCCCACCTTTTTCTCCAAGGAGTACATGGTTTACCCCCTCCCCAATTAATACCTACAACAGCCCTATGAGGTAGGTTAAGAGGCTGTGACTGACCCAAGGTCATCCAGTGAGTGGGGGTTTGAACCCTGATCTCCCAGGTCCTAGTCAGACACTCTAACCACTACACCACACTGGCTTCCTAGAGTATTTCTGTATGCGGCAGCTCTATAAATTAAGTAGGTAAAAAAATACAGGGAAAGCAAAATGACACTTAGAGAAGGATCCAAAATATTTCCCTTGAATTTGATTTATTCTAGATTGTTGTATTCAATGTTTTAATATATTGTAAACCACTTGGAGATTATTTTTTTTCAAACATAAAGCAGATTAGAAATGAACTGAATAATAATAGTAATTTTTTTAAATTCCACAGGGAAAAAAATGCTTCCTAGGCATTCCATTGTTCAACCTAGATTTAAGGTGCCATTTGGCGATTAGGTTATGTATCTGAGTTTCTAACGCTGGTTCACACCATGTATGTAAAGCACTGGGATATCACGTTATCCCTGCAAGGGATTCTGGGAGCTGTGGTTTGTTAAGGGTGCTGAGAGCTGTTCTCTCCCCTCCCCTGCCGAGCTACAATTCCTAGAGTGGATTAACAATCAATCCCCTTTCCCTAGAGAGTTCTGGGACTACAGGTCCCATCCTCCCCAGCCATTGGCCATGCTGGCTGGGACTGGGGGTCAAGTTAGCCACCCCTCCACTGAAGGGACAGAAGTGTATGAGTGGCTATGGTTGGATCAATGAGCTCTTACCAATCTCAGTAACTCTCCCTTTTCATACCATCTCTCTCCCCACCCTCCAACCTTTCTTCCCTATTTAGCTCACCATAATTTTCAAGAGCTTCCAAGAATGCGTGGAGCAGAAAGTCTACCAGGCCGAAACGGATGAACTCCCAGCAGCCTTTGCTGATGGCTCCAAGAACGGTGGCGACAAGCATGGTGCCAACAGCCTGAAGATCACTGAGAAGGTGTCCGGCCAACACATTGAGATCCAGGCCAAGTATATTGGCACTACCATTGTGGTGAGGCAGGTGGGCCGCTACCTCACCTTTGCTGTGAGGATGCCCGAAGAGGTGGTGAAAGCGGTTGAAGACGGAGACAACCAGGGCCTCTACCTCTGTCTCTGGGGTTGCCCGCTCAACCAGCAGATAGACTTCCAGGCCTTCCGTTCGACCGCACAGACCACAGAGAACCGGGCTCGCCAGAAAGGGGCCAGCTCTCCGTCTCCGCCAGAGCATTTCACCTATGAGACAGCCACAGCAAAGTGCCGAGAGAAGCTTCCGGTGGAGGACTTATACTTCCAGTCCTGTGTCTTCGACCTCTTGACGACGGGCGACGTCAACTTTACCCTTGCTGCTTACTATGCCTTTGAAGACGTCAAAATGCTGCACTCCAACAAAGACAAATTGCACCTCTACGAACGGACACGAGACTTGGAGACAGGCAATACGGCCCCCTTGGAGCCTCCCACGCTTCTCCTTTTTCTGGGGGTGTTGGCGTTCTTGAGCCAATGGACAGCTGTTTTCCTATAGGCCGTCATCTGTGACAGACCTCCTGAGTCGGGGAAAACAAGAGAACAATTGTACTGGGTAACTAAGAGGCTGAGCCAGCTGAGAGCGAACAGTTTTAGTGACTGCTTTTTCTTCAGGGGGAAAAACCCCCAGAAAAAGCAATTGATCGAATAGGTTTGAACCTTCTTTCTAAGTGAAGGCCTCCTTTTATGTTAAAGAGTTCTGAACTTGTGGTTGACCCCTGCTCTTGTTCCCTTCCTCCTCTGATAGGAAAGGATAATGGGAGGCTTCTCACTGTCCCCCCACCCCGATCCCTCCATGTTTGCTGTACTACAAATGGTTGTGGTGATTGTGACATTGGCGTTTGTGTAAAAGTCAAAGTAGGCTGCTGCTTTTTTTAAGACAGGCAGTGGCAAGTTGCCAGTTCCAGAAATGAACTGCAGGATCATGACTGAACAGAGGTGAAAGAAAGAAAGAAAGAAAGAAAGAAAGAAAGAAAGAAAGATCCATTCAAAGGGTTATGTGCGAGCAGAGCTTAGTCAGGCATGGGCAGCAGAAGAGTCGTGTTCTCTCCTCCACAGCTGGCTTCTAGTTCAGTGCACCTGCTTTTCCCGGGGTGTGCCGAACGCTCTTGGCAAACTGGCTCTCGCGTGCTCACACCCTCACACATGTGAGACTTGCCATTGCACGTGCAAACAGCTGTGGGTGCACACCCAGTTTCTGTGATCTTGTTTGTGTGCAGCTGCTGGCAGCTGCCTTTGCACAGGTGGGTGGGGTAAAGGATGAGCATTAGGCCTTCGCCTCCTCTGGCCCCAGAAGGATGGTGTACAGGAGACCCAGTCTCTAAGAACGTGCTTCTTACCACTTTCTCAGCATCCAGCAGTGGGGGAGCCCTAAGGGGATGGTAGTCCCTTTTAACGGAAAGAACAGAATTCCAATAGGGAAGGCATTGTGGGATGATGCTGTGCTTTTTGACGTTGATCCAGCGTTCCCTTTGTAGAAGGCCTTCCCTACAACTCAGATCTTTGTTTTTCTTCAAGGATTGCTGTCTATTTGCTAATTCCTCTTTCCTCCTATCCTCCTCTCTTGCTTTCAGAGGGGTAAAACAAGGCCAGTATTTCGGTGGCCCAAAGTGCCACTTCCTTTTTGGTACAACCAAGGCTACCATGGTGTCCAAGAAATGGGCATCAAGAACTTGCTTCCTTTCAAAGTCCTTTGCTTAGGTGACCCAAAATCCTCCTTGGGGTTTTTGTGCTGTAAAGAACAAATCACACCAAGCCATCGGGAGCCCCGGGGAGATGCTTCCGAGTTCCAAAAAGGCGTGCTTGTTTTCCCTACACTCCAGTTTGATTCCCAAGCCTATGTTTGAAGATTGCAGTTGCCCCCTGAAATCCTCCTTTATGCATGAGCCACAGGTGTGGTGATCAGGTGATCCATAATTCCTGCTGAAAAGAAGCCCTCTGAGGAGGCTACCTGCTGGATCTCTGCATTCCTGCTCTGGGCTTGCAGAAATTCAGGAAGTAGATTCCTTTGAAAATGGGTAAAGTCTCACCGTTGATCACTTTAAACTAGTGCTGTGCTGATATCAGTCCTCCAGTTTGCTTTCTTTGTTTTCTTCCCCTGCTTCAGTTTTTATACCTCATTCTCAGGGTGCTTCAGTAGTCCGTGTGTGCAAGATTTGGGACTTATGGTTGCAAAGTGGCCAAGAGTAGTCTTTGTTTTATTTCCAGTAATATTCTCCAGCCTTTCTGCAGCCTCCCCGGCTGCCTGGGCATCCTGATCTGAAAAAAACCCAAGGGAGGAGTTGCCTTGTGATGTCTTCCCCTGGGCTTTGATTGACAATGCAGGCACCCAGGAAGGCTGCAGAGCACAGACCACCGGTGAGATGAGAATTTAATCAGAAGTATTTCTTCCCTGTGATAATTTTTGATTTCCCCCCCCCCCCTTTCTCATTAATTGGTAGAAAGGGGTCAAATAAAATGCAGGAATGTGTTGTTGTTTTTCTGCACAGCACTATTCAAAATATTGACCTTTTCAGGTTTGAGAGCAAACCATACCTCTATTTTAATTTGGGTTTTTGAGGGGGCAGGGAAAGCCTCAGTATTTTGGAAAAGTCTTAAACAGTTTGGCATGCCTGTTCTCCTTTGTGTCTCATCACCTTGTCTTCCTGCATAGAAGTTTCCAAGCCAGGGAGTGTCTAGGAAAACTCTTACTGACCCTGGATAGAGATTCCAGGCAAATGGCATCTTCAGCTTGGATCCCCTGCCCCCTGATTCTCTTTGGCAGCTCACAGTGTGACATTTCAAGCCTCTTCCACTTTTCCCATCCTCACTTAGGGCCACATTGTACATGTCAAATGCAATCTGTGCACCAGCCGTGCCAGTTTTGTGGTGGAAGTTCCCAG
This sequence comes from Podarcis erhardii, assembly GCF_964252035.2. Taxonomy (NCBI): domain Eukaryota; kingdom Metazoa; phylum Chordata; class Lepidosauria; order Squamata; family Lacertidae; genus Podarcis; species Podarcis erhardii. The sequence goes on from NC_138503.1 coordinate 25,028,510, forward strand.
ATGTGTCCAGCCAACAGGTCAACCACAGAAGACAAGCTTGAGGTGCTCCTTGGACCATCCCAAAGCCCAGAAGATGCACACCCATAAAACACAGCCATCGACATTGTTCCACAGTGACTGCACACCTGTGTATTTCATTATTTGTACACGCAGTGACTTGCATATATGCAAAATGTCACATGTGGCAACCTTCATGTGGGTGTTGTGCTGTTTCCTATACAGAAGCTCTTTCTCTGTGGGAAAGAGATGGAGCTCATAACCCCAAATTCTTTCATTTGTTTGCTACAGCATCTCCTCTGCCCCAAGGAGACCCCTGTAGTGGACCAGAGGACTAAGCTATCAAAGAGCAGCATCTTTGAGGAACCAGCTCACATGGAAGGTGCTACCCCCATAATACTTGGTGATTGATTGAAATTTGCCCAGCAGTCAAACTTCCACCCACCAGCATCTCTGCTGCCCACACTGAAAAAGCAGCAGAGGAACACAGTTTAGTAGCCATTTGATGTATAGGATTGTGTCTTCTAATATATAGAGTGCCCTCACATTGGTGACTGTACAGGGGTGTAGCTTTCTTTTCCTTCCTGAACAGTTTAAAGAAAAATACATGTTGACTGTTTCATTCTATGGTTTGTTCACCGATGGCCCTTTCCTCCTCCTTTCATCATTGATCTTGAAATTGGGAGCTCTCAACTTGAGCTGTGAAGTGTGCAAACTCGAGAGTCATGTGGAAGGAACGAGGAGATTGGGAGATGCTAAGGCTGAAAAGTGGGACTTGGCCTTCATGTACTCTAGAAGCGCTCACTGTAGCCAGAGGGGCTACAAAGTATTGCCCCTCCAGATGTTGCTGGACTTCAAGTCCCATCAGCCTGCAAGCCGTTATGGTCAACTGTCAGGGCTGATGGGAGTTGGAGTCCCAACAATCTCTGGAGGGCCACAGCTTCTCTGTTCTTGGTGTGCAAGTTGAGCTCACCACCTTGGTGGTTCATTCTAATCCACCGGCAACTCGCAACAGCTAATGCTGCTTGTGTTTCAAAATTGTGGGTGCTACTCAGAGTAGACTCAATGAAATTCATAGACCCAAGTTGGCCATGTCCATTAATTTCAACAGGCATACTCTGAGTAGGAGCAATATTGGAGACAAGGCTCATAAGCTTCATTTCACCATATTTAGTTCAAAATTGTCTTCCTTGGGAAAATGGAGGCCACGTTCACACCATACATTTAAAGCACTGTGATGACCATGTTAAAACAGTTGTGACTTCCCCCAAAGAATCCCAGAAGCCATATTTTGTTAAGGGTTCTCAGAGTTGTTAGGAGACCTCAACACACATTCCCTCACAGAGCTACAATTCCCAGAGTTCCCTGGGAAGAGGGATTGATTGGTTTAACAATCTGAGAATGGTAGCTCTGGTAGGGAGTTAGGGTGTCTCCTCATACCTCTCAACAGACCACAGCTCCCCAAATTTGGGGGGTTAAGCCATGACTGACCAAAGTGGTACCATAATGCTTTAAATGTATATGGCCTTTGTAAGGTCTTCAAATTAGGTAGCGATGGCCCTTCTTCATTGCCATTGCAGTTCCTCCTCCTCCTCTCCAGTTGACCTCACAGTCCAAAAAGTTCAACAAGGTTTTCCAACTATAGGAATATCTCTAATGTTAAAAAATATTTTTTTAAGCACTTTATTTTGGTTTACATTATAGGGCTCATTCTGGCTTGCAGGTGAAGTGAAGCCGATAAAAACCCAATGGATTTTTTAAAAAACAAAAACACAAGGGTGGGGGGGAGACACAATTCCAGCCTCACTGACCCTTTTCCTTCCCAGCTTCTTTTGTGTTTGTGTGTAGAATTTTGTCTGTAAATACTGTAAATTATTTATTGATGAAAAGTGCAAGTAAAACATTTTCTTCCCAACCATATGGACAGTGAATTCCTTTCTTGTGATGCAGTTTTTTGTAGGAGTGAGAAAAGTCGCAAACCATGTGCCTTCCTTTCCTTTTCATTAACTGCTTAGCCTAACTTCCCCCAACCCAGTGGTCTTTGAATGTTTTGTGCTACTGCTCCCATCAGCCCCAGGCAGTGTGAGGTCTCTGAAAGAACTGAAATGTCTTCCCAATCTGTCCTAACCCTAGAGATGCTCACATGTGTACAGTTTGGGTACCTGTGTACTTACTACCTGGTCTGTGCAGAGCAACAAACATACACTTTTCCCCACAAGTGTGTATATGTAGAGGCAGCTTGTACCTGTGTTCTGTGTGAATCAGCTTACTGAAACTTCCAGCTAAATTATTAAGGAACTAACATTGATTCCTCCCCGCCACCCCTTTGTACGAAACAAAACCACCCCATAGCTCTTCCTTTTGAGTGAGTTTTTAGATTTGCGGCCGTCAAATTTCTAGAACTTTTGCCAAGTATGTTTCAGCTGAAGTGTGATCTAGGAACTGTAAAAATACAAGGGCCCCTGTTGGCTCAAGCCAGCAGCCCCTTCAGTCCATCATCTTCTTACAGTGATCAGCCCAAGATGCCTCTGGGAATCCCTGAAGGAAGACATGAACACAACAGTGCTCTGCCCACTTACAATTCCTGGCAACTGGTGTGCAGAGGCCTGCCACCTCCGATAAACATCCACAAACTTCAGAATTCCAGAAAACTTAACGGGCTTTACTTATGTATGTTCTGGGTTTCTAGAGAAATGTGTCCATTGTATACCTTTGGAGATCTATCACAAGAATAAGACGACCAAACTTCTAGATAGAGCATTTATGGAACTAAAAGGGTGCGATCCACACTAATAATAACTACGCAGGGGTTTAATACCTCCCACAGACCCAACAGGTTTCAGATGAAATCTCCCTCCTTGAATACCCCCCTTCTCTTCCACTTCTGGGCCTCCTTGCGAAACCAGACTGCTCGCCCTTGCCAAAACTCTTGGAATAAATGGCTGAGTCAGTGTTTCCATTATAAAATCTGTCTCTATGGGGAACACGTCTCAGCTGTGAAATTTCACTCCTGGTTCCAGTGCTTACAGGTGTGGAAAATCCTTTGTTAGGCTCTCTCCTCCTGTCCTCTCGCCATGAATGACCTGCTGCATGAAAATGCTTTTATTTCTGCTCTTACTCAACTCTGAGGAATCCCAGGATGTAAGGCAGAGCCCCAGCAGAGGAAGCTTCACGGAAGATGGGAAGCAGCCAGGCAAGTTAAGCACCTGTGAGAGTTGAGCAACAGGGCAAGGCCAGTAAATCCCTTTTGGTCTCAACAAAGCCAGGTTTCCAGGAAAACAAGCCCAACCAACAACCAAACAAAACTGTTTCTGAAGGCAGGAAGCCAGTTAGTTGGGGGTGAACTTCCCCCATCTGTTGTGCTATGTACAACTGCCCAAGGGACAGAAGTCAGAGGTGTGTGTTCTGTAAAATGCACTGGCCTGGAGAGGCTGTGTAAGGCAGAGGATTAAAGACCAGGGCTGCCAGGATGTACTCAAGGCATCCTATTCCGCTGAGCGCTGCTCCACTGTCACTTAAGAAGGAGTCCTGTTGGAGCAGGCCAAAGACCCATCTTGTCCAACATCGTGTCACTAAACCTTAAAGTCTCTGTTACAAAAAGTGATGTGGAAAGACAGCTCTAGCCAGAAAGAGCCAACTCCTAAGGCATTCCCTTCCCCTCCAAGATGCTAATGTCTGCCCCTTTCTAAACCTACATATATACTTGTCAATGCAGGGTGACATTTCATGTTATCTGAAGAAATGATTGATGCATAAAAGCATAGAATCACAGAATTGTAGAGTTGGAAATGACCTCAAAGGTCATCGAGTCCAACCCCTTGCAAAGAAGGAATCACAGCTCAAGGATCCTGAAAACCTCCAGCGAATCCACTACCTTCCAGTTGGCTACCTTGCCTGGTAGCCAAAGCCTACAAATACGGAAACTAAAACTCAAGATTCTAAAATATTGCCATAAGTATACATACAACATGCCATCATGTTATAGCTGATGTCTTCTACGTCAATGGATTCATTTATCGCATTTTTGGCTGACCCCATGAAGTCATCCGAGCGGTTTTTCAGTCTGAGGGCCGCAATTCTCTAGCCTCAATCCAGGCAGGCAAAAAGTTGTGTGAGAATTCAAGCACCCAGGCCAGCCAGGCAAAAAAACAACAACAAACAAACAAACAAAACAAAACCAGGAAAGTGCAAAGCAAGGTGAATTTATTTGTGTGTGTGTGTGTGTGTGTGCGCGCGCGCGTGCTTCAGAGAATCCTGAGGGCCATATATAGACTTGGAGGCCAAACCTGGGGCCTAAAGTTGCCCATTCAGATGAGGTTCTCCATCCTGATCTATTGAATTGCAGTGTATTTATGTACAGGCCTCTTCAGCACCTGGGAACTGAGCCAGTTTGCTCAGGTACTAGCCAGGAGACAACACCCATGCAAGGTCATTTGTCAGGCAAGCTTTATACAGATGTAGTGCTTGCAACACAGATGGTGAGTTGGTGCAGGATCTGATGAAAAAGTCAGATTCAAGAATATTCTGCAGCTTGGAGCTTGAGCATCTGACAAACGATTTAAGGAGCATTTTTTAAGATTCTGGAAGGCAGGATACCCTTCGCTCATCATCCCGCTGTTACATGTGCACATGAAATGAGATTTTCAATGAAGTGGTGAGCCTCATTTTGGAAAACGTGTGCCTACACGGTGGGTTCATCCAGAAAAATGTCCTGCATTTTCTGCACAGGAAGTAGCAGGGAAGACCAAGATTTATATCCTGCCTTTCATCCAAGGAACTCGAGGAAACAGAGCATTCTCCCCCTCGCCAAGTGCTTTATGGGTGAGAGAAAGTATGTGTGTGAGAACGTGTGCCTGCACATGCAGGACTACATGTGAGTGTGTGTTTGGACATGTCTGCTGTAGCCTGGAATCAGTCCAGATAAGCCAAACCTCAAAACCATCCAACGAACCAACACAAGGAACTCATCGCGCGGTGGTAGCAAACAGAAAACAAGCAGTCAGTCCGATTTCTGAAAATGTCCATGTCACATTTTAATATACAAGAATCCAAAGTACAGCCTACAATGTAGGAAAAAATTTTTAATACATACTCTATAAACAAACATATTTACATCAGAAATCACTAGGACAGTGGCAATTCTTTTTGTCACAAATATAAATTAATTATCAATAACTGGTTGCGGCTGTTGTTGTTTTTCTTTTAGCCGGTGGGGTAATGTTCTGTTTCTCCCTCCCCCTCAGAAATCCACAGCTTAGTCCTTCCAGCCTGTAGATATTGGAGAAAATGGGTGGGGGACAATACTGCCATGCAGATGTTGGGAATGGACCCCAGAAATAATATTCCTCCCCCATTCCCAAATCCATCAAGAATTCATCCAAACTGGGATCCAAACCCAGCGCTACTTCCTCAATCCTGGCACAATACAGATTCTAACATGTGCAGTTAATGTTCTTTCCTGGGAAAATGAGAAATGAGAATCAACCTACAGTGGGGGAGTGCATTCCCCCCCCCCCAAGCCCTGGTGTTTCAGTAACAGGACCGGAACGTCTCCAACTGTAGGTGCCTGAGACTATATGCAAGTCTCGGGCACCTACAGTTGGAGATGTTAAAGTCCTGCAAGGCTTGGGCACCTGTGGGTTTGCTCCTGTTGAATGGTGGAGGTTTGGCATAGGAGTGAGGGAGGAGTGGGGAGGAGCAAGTCCTGAGATGAATGGTGCAGCCTTTCAGTAACAGGACCTGAACATCTCCAACTGTAGGCGCCAGAGACTTGCATATATATATATATATGTGCAAGACTTGCATATATATATGTGTGTGTGTGTGTGTGTGCAAGGCTTGCATATAATCTATATATATGTGCAAGACTTGCATATATATATATATATGTGCAAGTCTTGGGCACCTACAGTTGGAGATGTTCAGGTCCTGTTACTGAAAGGCTGCGCCAGCCACCTCAGGACTTGTTCCCCCCCACCCATCCCTCACCCCTATGCCAAACCTCCACCGTTAAAGAGGGGCAAACCCACACAGGCCAGCACCTCCATTCCCATTCTCCATCCCAGCCAATGACTTGGATCTCCATAGCGAGGCCATACAGGTCTCCTTCCTCCGTCTGTGCCTCAGGCAGCCATCGATTGAAGTTCCATGAAATGTCCATGGGATACCAGTTAGGCCGCGAGACACAGAAAACAAAACAAAAACCCAGGGTGGGCCTGGCCTTTTCCCCGCATCAGGTCACTCGAGTGAAGGGAAGTCAACTCCCCAAACATTTGGCCAGCAGGATTATGTGAGGAGAGATTGGGGCAGAAATCCAGGCAACCCCCCCACAATTGGTCCAGCTCTTATGATCCTTCTGCAAATGTAGGACCCAACAGCAGCAGGTTCAGAGTCTCTGGTTACGAACCACAGCACCTGCCATTTTACCTCAGGCCAAATTACCTCAGATGAGGTTCTCGCCTGATCTCCCAACCATGAAATCTAAGTTTTCCGGCTGCTCCAGTTATAATCTGGATTGTTCTTTTGTTCTAATGACCTGTCTAGGGGTGACCGGTGATCTAGAGGGGACTTGGTGTCGTGTGGAGATTTCTGTGACGGTGGGGAGCGAGGGTCCGAGACTTGGGAGTGAGGAGGGGGGAGAAGCTGTTTGTAATCCGGCGATTTGTCCAGGTGGAAAGGCCGGTAATGGTCTGAGGGACCCTGGCCATGGTAGCCCATGGAAGGCCTATGGTCAGGCATCCTCCTGAAGTCCTGCTGGTGGTAATTCTGAGACCGGAACTCATCTGATCTCCGTCTCTTCGAATCATGGTGATGCCTAGGCAGAAGCAAACACAGAGAGCAGTCGGCTCAGAAGTGGGGACTGAGGAAACATCCTATTCCCAGATGGCCGGGACTGGTGGGAGCCATAGGCCATCAGGGCACCAGGTTGGTTTCTCAACATGGTTTGTTTGGAGAGAAGCAAATCACAGGCCCATGTCCACATGCAATGACCCACCTGCAGACCATAGTGACCTGGGGCAGTTTGTATGGGAGAAAGCAGTCCCCTAGTCCCCAACTAGCTCTTCCCTCGCCTCTTTTTGGGAAGTGCAGGGCTCCATGTCTACCGAAACAAGACTATGTCCAACCCATTCAAATAATCAAGAAAACATTTAGAGTTCCAGCCAGTCTTAAGGGAAAGTTGCCTTCCCCCGATCTCTGTTGGCCTCACTCTGTAATGGTGTTCTGACTGGCTCCCCCCACCCCGAGTTCCTCAAGACACAGTAATTGACAGGAGGAAGCTGAGAGCAGGAGATCATCCTATTGCTGGTCTACATGCGGCACTGCTTCCAGTCCACTGCAAGTCGTCTTCTGCCCAGAACCATGTCATTTGTCTGACTGTGGTGAAATTACATGACTAACATAATTAATTATGCAAATGCATTCCATTGTCATGACGTTATTCCACCCTGCTCGTTTCAATGCAAAGGAAATGCAGTGCATAAAGGGGGGGAGTAATCTAATGTTTGTTTTTAGCGACCGGGGTGGGGGTGTTGTTCCACCAAGTGAGCGCATGTGCTTTTTGCAGACGGACAAGGAAAACGATGTTACCTTGTATGTTTCTCTACTGCACTGGCTGAGAGGAAATTAAGAGCCAAGCTTGTGGCTCAAATCTGTCTTTTTTCTGTGTTTTGGCTTACAGCTAAACAAAACTGTTCCTGCTACTACTAATCAACTGCGTATGGTTTGTGAACTGAAAACAAAAACAACAGTGAATACAGATTGCATTTACTGGACTGATTTCAGTCCTGAACGTGGGATGAATAAGCCAACATTGGCCATCTCCACTCCCGCTTCTCCCATTTTTGTTGGAATACTCTGATGTCGCTGCTCGATGCTGGGGCCTGGCTAGAAATTAAGTTGTCACCTCATTCAACAAAGCCAGGCCTCCACCTAGTGGCCAGTGCTGGGGGCGAGGAGGACATGAAACAGCTCAGGGCAGAGCTGGAGAGGCCTGGTTGCTGAGTGCAGGGAATCGGCTACCCGGCCAAGTTCTGCTGCTGGTGGCTCACCTGTCGTAATAGTCCCTGTGGCCCCGGTGATCTCGGTCACTGTTGTACTGCTCATATGGCCGCTTGCGGCTTGGGTTATTCAGCCGGTAGTTGCGAGGTTCACCACGAGGCTCACCACGTGGCCGGCGGTCTCCATAGTGGTGCTCTTTGTACCAATGAGGTTCATACTGATGATGCCGTTCTCCACCCCACACTTGGTTGCTGTTGCCGCCATAGCTGAATTTGCGGTCTCTCTGCCAGTCACCTCGCTCTGCACAAACGGAAGGGAGGGGAAGGCTCAACTCGGTTTCACGAAACGCCCTTGAATGGGCAGGACAGGATCCCTAGGGGTCCCTGGAAGCTGATGCGCGCGGCGGGGGTTCTCCACGATCAGATCAGTCCTGGGCATTGTCACAATGGACTGTACAAAGCCTGCCTGTCCCTCCGTACAAACCCTTAAGCCAAAATGTATCTTAGGTTTTTATACTTTGTGAAGCACTTATAAGCCTTGTTTTGCACTGAGCGGTATAAGGTTACAGGTAAAGGACCCCTGGACAGTGAAGTCCAGTCAAAGGCAACTATGGGGTTGTGGCACTCATCTCACTTTCAGGCCGAGGGAGCTGGCATTTGTCCACAGACACCTTTCCAGGTCACGTGGCCAGCATGGCTAAACTGCATCTGGTGCAACGGAACACCGTGACGGAAACCAGAGCGCACGGAAATGCTGTTTACTTTCTCACCGCAGCGGTACCTATTTATCTACTTGCTCTGGTGTGCTTTTGAACTGCTCGGTTGGCTGGAGCTGGGACAGAGCAACGGGAGCTCACCCCATTACACAGATTAGAACTGCCAACCTTCTGATCGGCAAGCCCAAGAGGCTCAGTGGTTTATACCACAGCGCCACCCGCCCCCTTAAGCGGTATACAGCTAAATAAACACAATTTCTGAAATGCCATTTTTTTACAAAGGCATCTTGAGGCAAAAAAATTTAAAAGGACAATGATAAGCTCAGAGCCTCCTGCCCCTACCAGCATTCTTGCCACGGTATTTTGCACTAGTTGCAATTTCCAGGCTGCCTTCAAGGGCTGACCCACATAGAGTGCGTTATAGTAGTCCAGCCTGGAGGTTGATGGATCCTCCCTGTTAACTGGCCATACTGGCTGGGGCTGACAGGACTTGAGCAACATCTGGAAGAAGCCAGGTTGGGGAGCAATGGCCATCCATTCAATCTGGAGGGAGAAGTTCTAGCTAGAGGAATAAGGAGAGGAGGCTCTTTGTGGGCTCCTGCTTGGTCTCTGACCTGCACTGCTGAAATGCCTCTTGTTTGGGTTGTTGTAGTTCTCCCTCTGGTGCCCGTGCATTTGGGAAGGATGCGATGTCGGAGGCTGGTGGAGCTTCTGAGCATGAGGTCCATGAGGTATCTGAGACATCACGGAATCTCGGCCCGACCCGGATGCCTCCGAACGAAACGGTTTCTTGCCTCCCAGTGCCTCCTCCCTTTTCCTCTGTTCCTGCTGAGGATGACGAGGGGAGGGGGGGCAGTTAATTCACAATAAAAGGCTCCTGGCACTGACTGAGTCACCTGAGGACAGCGTGAATGGGCCCTTCCCACACAAATCTTGTCGTGAGAACATAGGAAGAGCCTGAACTGGATCAGGCCAGGGGCCCTTCTAGCACAGCATCCAGTTCTCACAGCAGCCAACCAGAGGCCTCCATGGGAACCCCCAAAGCTGGAATTCAGTGCAACAGTAGATCTCCCCTCCTGTGACCCCCAGAGACTAGTATTGAGGCATAAGGCCTGACTGCGGAGGCAGAGCATAGCCATCATTGCTAGTAGCCATTGATAACCCACACATTTGCCCAATCCGTCCAAGTTGGTGGCTAATCTGCCTCCTGTGGGAGTGAGTTCCACAGTTTAACTATGCTGCTGAATGAGGAAGTCCTTTCTTCTGTCTGTCCTGAAACTCCAAACATTCAGCTTCAATGGAGCTCTAGTATTACAAGAAAAGGTGAAAAACATTCCTCTGCTCACTGTCTCTCCACACCAGAGGATCCCAACCTTTTTTTTACTATGGTATGCTGCTGGTCCAAATTTACTCAGAATGGCGACCCATTGATTCTATTGTCACGTGAATTTTTAACTTTGCATCTTCGGCATCCATCAATCTGGTGCATTTTAACTGCTGGTTTGCCTATTTTTGCCATTACTTGAGGCCTCCAAGCAAAAAGTTTACTTAACGTCCCTATCAATCTGGACTTCATTGAAATTGTTATAGTACTTAACAAAGTTATTCAGAGTTTTTATTCATGGGCAGGTAAGCACGCCATCTGTGTTCGCTGATGAATCCTACACGGCCTGGTGACTCACTTGTGGACCCACTGCTCTAAACCACACATAGCTTTATATACCTCTTATCCAGCATATCTCCCCTTATTTATCAAAGCAAACAAACGACCTCCCCAAAACTGCAACTTTTCCTTGCAGGACCATTGCTCCAGCCCTCTTCTGGCTCTATAGTCTCCTTACTGAGCCTTCTGACTCCCAGCTAGCCCATGCAAAAGATGCAGAGAGTGTCTGGAAGCAAAAGAGAATACTGTACATCTGCAGACCAAATCAAGAAAGCTTTGCCCAGGCTCCTTCTGGTTTCTAAGGGTGCATCACAGAATCACAGAACTATAGAGGTGGAAGGGATCTCAAGGGCACCGCCTATTTTCTACAGCAGCCTTCACCAACCTGGTGCCCCCTCCAGATGTTTTAGACCACAACTCCCATCAGCCCCAGCATGACAGAGGTAGCTGTCCAGAGTTGTACTTCAAAACGTCTTGAAAACACCAGCTTGGCAAAGCCTGTTCTACAGGACAAATCTCCTTTGCTTATTTTTTTTTAAATTAGATTTGTATCCTGCCTTTCAGTGACAAGAGCCTAGCGTGCTCTCGCTCTCTCTCTCTCTCTCTCTCCCACCCACCCCCCACTCCTCTCTGCTTTTCAGACTCACCTCCTCATCCTGCGACCGCTTCTTGTGAGCCATCTTGTACAACTTGTGCAACTTTCTCGCGTCAAATTCTGTGAACTTGGACACAAATATCCACAGGTTCCTGGAAGGAGGCGAATGGATTTCATTTTTTTCATTTCCCCCCCTTTAGCGAACTGACAGAACAGCAATTTGCTTACCCCTTTCCTCTATCAGTCTAGCCCGGATGAGACCCCATCCCTTGATTCCACCTGAATGCAGTCTATCTGGAGATCACCCAGCTGAGACTGAAGAGGCACACTCTGCATATGCTCAGGAGGCATCTCTTCTCTTTGGGATTACTTTGTACATTAAAGGCCTGAGCCATGCAGAACGTCAAATCAAATATAACCCAAGAAATCCAGCCTGCCGTGCTGTGCGTGGCAGTAATGTTATAGTTTTTATTCTTATAAAACTAAATCTAAATTCTTCCCGCCCGCCCCCAATCATTTTTATTAAACCTCCAAAAATATGCCAGAACGTTAAACATTTTTAAACCTATTTCTTCTTGATTTCCTACCCTGCTCTTCCCTGATGTTTGTTTTTTTACTCCATTTTATTAGCTGTTTTACAACACATGCTTTTACTGTCTAAACTCTAGTATCATTAACTCTTTCATTAAAAAACCCCCCTAAATCTAAATTCTAAGCCAAAGCAACCGATATTTTGCAATGTAAATGCTCATTGGGAGAGCATCTGTTTTGCATGCAGACGGTCCCAGATTCAATGCCCAGCATCTCTACGTAGGGACACGATGCCCCCTGCCTGAAACCCTGGAGAGCTGCTGCCAATCAGAGAAGATGATGCTGAGCTAGATGGACCAATGGTCTTACTCAGTATAAGGCAACTTCCTACATTTTGCACTCCCTATATTACATTTCTGCCAGGGTAGCTTACAGCACAGGGTGCGTTGTATATCTTGTCCTTGCTGTTAAGTTGCTTGGAGACCTTCAGGTGACGAGCAACTAGTAAGTCTAATAAATGAAATGAACAGGAAGCTTCTTCATAAAAGAAGCAGACCACTGATCCTTCTACCTGAATATTGTCCACACTGACCGGTAGCCGCTCTCCAGGGCATTAGAGAGGCAGTCTTTCCAAGCCCTACCAGGAATAGCTGGGGATTGTATCTGGGGATTTCTGCACACAAATTGGATGCTCTTTCCCCCAAAGGTATAGGGACTGAAGAAACTACCTCATACCAAGTCAGATCTACGGTCCACCAAGGTCCATACTGACCGGCAGATCTCCAAGGGATCAGACCTGGTGGGCCAAGCTAGGTGGGCCAAGCCAGCTTCCTTAAACCTGACCTCAGTAGCCAACCAGCGTGAGAGCGCAGTGGAAGGTCTGACAGGCAGGAAGGCAGGCGGGTAGGTGGAGCTGGTTACCTTCTCCAGAGCTTGATGAGCTCCTGGTCTGAGTAGGCTTTCAGGCACTCTGAGATGCGGTCGCCAATCTTCAGCAGGCAGCTGCGCGTGTGCTCCAGTTGCTCCTGCACCGTCAGTCCCTTGTCTGGCTTGTCCAGCTGCTTCAAAGCCTTTTTGACAGGCCTCATCCGCTCTTTGCACTGGGAGGGGAGCAGCAGAGAGAGCAAAGCTACACGTTATTGAGGATTATTTACCACCTTCCTACAGGGGGCGGCCCTAGCCATCTTTTGAAAACTGTGAATTTGGGATTATTTGTGCTCATGCCACCACATATGGGACAGAACTTCCAGCATTCATTCTGCCTTTTCAACATTTTCCACAGCTGGTGCTCTCCAGATGTTTTGAACTACAGCTCCCATCAGCCCTGACCAATGCATGCTGGGAGTTGTAGTCCAAACCACCCACCATAAACCCAACCTGCTCATACCACTGCCTACTGTGCCCTGCTTACGGGTTTCTTGAAATACAAAGCCATATATAAAACGCTTCTAAATAAATGAATGAAAAGGTACATGCTGCTGACTTGAATAAAGTAGCTTGCAAAAATTCTGAAGCCCAAAGATGCAAGAGATCAACTAGTCTAAACCACACGGGGCTGGAATAACGAATGGGACCCCTTCCTCTCTGACCCCATGAGGAAATACTTACTATGCTGAAGGTTTCCTGGTCCAAGTCATCCTCTTCCTCTTCTCCAATGGGGATGGGCTCACTCCCAGCTGTAATGTGGACGGGGCACTGAGATCTCTTCCCTTTGCCTGCAGATTTGGCATCGCTGCCTTTGGCCTGTAAGAAGACAAAACGAGGCATGGCAAACATAAAAACAAAACACGGAATTTGCAGCAATTTCGCACAGGAGAGAGATGAGGCCAGGCTGAAGCCACAGAAGGCAGTTCCTGATACAGTTCTGCGTGAGAAATTATTACTCAGTATCTCACCCAGGGTTGCTAAACTGATTCCTATGTGAATTTTCCTTGTGCGGCAAGACCATCTCCGTTACCTTTTCTCTTTTGCCCTTTGTCTTCCTCCTCTCTTTCTCCTCTTCCTTTTCCTTCTTGCTTGCCGTCTGTTTTATCTTGTTTTCTTTGTCCTCTTTCTTCTTCTGCTTCTTTCTCACAGGGCTGCCATCTAAGCCATCCTCCTGCAAGGAAAGGGGGAAAGCAGGAAGGGGAGGGGGAAAAAAATCAAACCTGTTTCATTTATTTCAGGGCTGAGGGATTGCAGGTTAGGTGGTGGTGAATTTCGTCCCCTGCGCCTCTGTATCGGGCCCTAGTGACTCTATCCAGGCCCCTCCTCTATCCTACCTTCTCTTCCTCACCAGCCCTTAAGTGCTTTTACCTAGCTGGAATGAATCCTTGAACTGTGATAACACCTCTGCCTATGGATGATGGAAGTTGTAGTCCAAAACATCTGAAGGGGCTAGACTTCCGGGTTAGCGCGAACGGCTAATGGCGGATTCCCTCCGAGCTCCGGAGGGAATCGGCTCTGCTGAGGACGGGTCTTGCCGTGCCGGCGACACGGGGACCCTCAGAAACCGCAGGCGCGGAAGCCTGCGGACTTGGTGACTCGGTGGGCACCTTAAGCGCCCTCCCCGACCCACGAAGAGCCTTTTTAAAGGCTGCGGAGAGGGTACGGAGAGTGGCGTGGTGCTGAGAGTAGACCGCTACCTCAGTAGAGCGAAGCCGCAAGCCATGGCCGGAGAGCGCTGACTTTCTTCCCAAAATTTGGACTGGATAACAAAGGACCCGTGAGTAGTGGAATTTGGACTTTAAAAATTTTATCCTATGAATTCGGCACGATCGGGGGATGTGTTAAAGGGAAGTCCGCACCCCCTCTACTTATAGACGTTTCAAAGCAAGGAACGGAGAATTAAGGTGGAATGAATACTGTTTTGATGATTTAAAAGTTTCTCACAAATTTGATAGAACAAGATTTTTGTGCTGGAGAGAAAGGGAATTTGGAACTTTGTGTGTATCCCCCCCAAAGAACCCGGGAGTGTCCTATTTGGGTCCCGGAGGAAGAACTGAAAGGAGTTTGACAGCTGTCAAAGAAGCTGTCAAACGGGCGGACAAAGTAAAGAATTTTGCTATTTAATGACTCTTGGAATTAAAGCTGATACATTTGGACTGAGGCGATTGGAAACAAAGTATTGATAATAACAAAGTAACAGATTATTGGAAAAGGACTACTAAATAACTGAAAGCCCCCTAGGGGGAATTAGTGACATTACAATGGCTGCAGAGGGAAAATTACTGGCGGAGATAGAAAAAATGTTTTTTCTCGTGGGAATCCTGCAGGAGCAGAGTATGGCTCTGAGTAAAGTTTTTATGACCTTGAATCTTGAAACAAACAACTCTGCTGAATGCACAAAGGAGATGTACGATAAAAATTCTGCAGCTGAGCAGGAAGAGATGCCTTTGGAATTGACAGGGAAAAAAGAAGGAGTTCAGACACTACAAGTGGAAAATATCAACCAGAAATCTGCAGCGTTAGAGTATGAGCAAGAAGACCTCTGGATTACAGACCTGCGAAAGATGAGAAAGAAGAAGAGAGAAGCCCCTGGAGTACTTGGAATATTAAAACTAGAAAGAACAAAGCAATATGATTGGGACTTTTCTCTTGAGTATGGAAAACTAGATGGTCTTTCGCAGCAAACACTCTTTAACATTCTGAATGAAAGAAAATATGATCTGACTCTGACTGAACTCCTTCGGGGTCTTAGGACCATCAAAGAGGACTACCAATATAGCTGGCAGAGAGGGACTGACAGAGAATCAGACGCCTCGGACGTGAGGAATCCGGGCTAGAAATATTTTTTGTTTGTTTTCTGGACATTGGTCTAGGAAGGGACAGAAACCGGGGCAGGGGGGGGAGAGAATAGAATTATAAAATGTTATGTTTTGTTTTACTTGGTCAATGTGACCTATAATTAATATAATAAAGGGAAAATTTGTGAAGGGGAAGTTAGATCGACCTTAAAAAAAAAAGAAATTAATGATTATAAGAGAATTGGATAGTTGAATATAGATAAACAAAAGATTTTAATTTTTAAAAGCAATGTGAATATCTTTAAGAGGTTAGGTAAGAACTTGCTGAATTAATTTTGGAATTGGGATGTAAGAGGAGGGGGTGGGGGGAAGTCAATGAAAGTGGGTAAAGAAACTTAGGGTATGTAATTGTATTTGTGTGTTTGTTTGTCTTTGTCTTTGTGTGTGTGTCTGTTGTTATAAAATGTAAAAACCCAATAAAAATTATTTTAAAAAAAAAACAAAACATCTGAAGGGCCAATTTATAGTCTATACAAGCCATAATCTGAAAAGAACAGCAATGGCATGGATCATCCATATGAGGCTAATGTTCACAGCTATTATGGGTTTGTTTGTTGTTGTTTTTTAAAAAACCTGGTTTTTCAAAGCTATCTTTGTGGGGAGTGGAGAAAGACTACAGAAACTGAACAGGGGAAGGGGCTCTGCTGACTGTGCCTGAGGTGAGGCATCTGGGAAACAAAATCTTAGCCACCAGCTCCTGGTGGAATTTTTTTGTGGGGGGGGGGGAGGGATAAATTTTAAAAGGAATACAAAAATATCAAATACTTGTTTTATCAAAGCTAAAAAGCTTATCTAAATAAAAACACAGACCAGAAAAGGAGAGAGAGAGAGAAGAAGAAGAAGAAGAAGAAGAAGAAAAGGAAGAAGAGGAGGAGGAGGAGTTTGGATTTGATATCCCGCTTTATCACTGCCCGAAGGAGTCTCAAAGCGGCTAACATTCTCCTTTCCCTTCCTCCCCCACAACAAACACTCTGTGAGGTGAGTGAGGCTGAGAGACTTCAAAGAAGTGTGACTGGCCCAAGGTCACCCAGCAGCTGCATGTGGAGGAGCAGAGACGTGAACCCGGTTCCCCAGATTACGAATCTACCGCTCTTAACCACTACACCACACTGACTCCCTACACACTACACCACAGAGAGGAAAAAAAGAAAATGGGGGGGACGGACGGACAAAAAAGAGAATTTCCAGTTCTTCATCTGCCAGCTGTATATATTATTCAACACAATAGAATCTGCACATCAGATATTACACAGTTGGGCATGTGGAATCACAGGAGACCTGCCAAACTGGGCTTACCTTGACCTCTCCTTCTTCTGAGGGGTTGTCTGAGTGTCGAGGAGAGGAGACCTCATTCCCATGCTCATCTCTCCCTTTGAGAGACTTGTTTTCCTTCTTTGTGCGGGGCTTCCTCTTTTTCGCCTTGGTCTAAGGCGAGAGGAGAAGAAGTCAGTCAAGAGCAGGAGAACTGCAACTTCCCAAGGAAAGTTTCCCTCCCAGATGACACACAGACCGAGATGCAGAGCCTCGTAGCGCATGGCGCATTCTGCTAATATGGTGCCCCCTCTTCGTGAGTTCTGGACCGGCTACGACTCACATCAGCCCTAGGCGGCATGGCTGCATGATGCTGATGTTAACAGAAGCACAGTTGTGCTGGCTGGGGCTGATGACCTGTGGTCCAAACTGGAAGGCACCAGGCTTGGCATATGATGCTTTAAAAGACCTAGGGGTCCTATTCAGCCCTCACTCTGGTTTGAGAGATTTTGCAAAGCCCCATCCATATGTTTCCAAAGCATACATTTGCCTCCACAGGGACTAGAAAGCTGACCTGTGCACTACTGAAGTGCCAAGTCAGATGTGTGAAATGCACAAGGCCTGATCTAGTGACTCTGCCTTTTCTGCTGCGATTCATCCATGGTGGAACTGACCTCTTCCACCTCTTTCGTTCCGTCCTTTTTCTCCATGTCTTTCTTGAGTAGTTTCAGCAAGTAGTCGACTCGTGCCTGGAGCTGCTTCCCCTGAGGCTTCTTGTCTGTCTCAACAGGAAGGATCTTGGGGGGGGGGGGAGAGAGAAATGTTTTTAAGGCCATGGGCATCAACGAAAGCAAAGGTCTGACAGCAAGAGCCCCCCCCCCCATATACTTTCCAATTATAAGATACAGAAAGCTACAACTAAGAAAATGGGGAAGTGGACTAGAATCATAGAGTTGGAAGAGATCACAAGGGCCCTCGAGTCCAACCCCCTGCCAAGCAGGAAACACCATCAGAGCACTCCTGACATATGGTTGTCAAGCCTCTGCTTAAAGACCTCCCAAGAAGGAGACTCCACCACACTCCTTGGCAGCAAATGCCACTGTCGAACAGCTCTTACTGTCAGGAAGTTCTTCCTAATGTTTAGGTGGAATCTTCTTTCTTGTAGTTTGGAACCATTGCTCCGTGTCCGCTTCTCTGGAGCAGCAGAAAACAACCTTTCTCCCTCCTCTATGTGACATCCTTTTATATATTTGAACATGGCTATCATATCACCCCTTAACCTCCTCTTCTCCAGGCTAAACATACCCAGCTCCCTTAGCCGTTCCTCATAAGGCATCGTTTCCAGGCCTTTGACCATTTTGGTTGCCCTCCTCTGGACACGTTCCAGTTTGTCAGTGTCCTTCTTGAACTGTGGTGCCCAGAACTGGACACAGTACTCCAGGTGAGGTCTGACCAGAGCAGAATACAGTGGCACTATTACTTCCCTTGATCTAGATGCTATACTCCTATTGATGCAGCCCAGAATTGCATTGGCTTTTTTAGCTGCTGCGTCACACTGTTGGTTCATGTCAAGTTTGTGGTCAACCAAGACTCCTAGATCCTTTTCTTTTTGACTAAGAATTCAAAGTGGGGGGAATTGGACACCCATCAGTAATCCAAACACTAGAGCAGTGTTTTCTGCTCTAGGAGGCAGCATTCTTTAAGAGTATAAATAAATGGCCAGGTCTGCACAGAAGCTCACGCCATGTCAGGATCAAAGCAATCAGAAACCCTCCCTCCGCTTCCTATTTCCCCGTTTCTTTTTCTTCTGCCCAGATTTCCGTGAGCTTTGCGGGTTGTAGTCAACAGCAAAATACATTGCCAGTTGAACCACAGAATTTATACCCAGTTTCCCTGAGCACAACAGACTTCCAGACATGTTGTTTTACACCATTATTGCTATTACTTGTTTTGATTTAAGCCTGGTTGCTCAGTGGAGGGTTGGAATTGTCTTTGGAGGAAGCCAAACACTTGTCTGCAGACACACACACACTGCCTGCGTTCACACATGACAGTGTGCCATGGTTTGTTGTAGCTATGGCTCGTTCAACAAACCATGTTCACAGACCTGAAAACAAGGCGCATCTTGTTTCTCCAAAGCTTTCGTTTTCCAGCTAGCTTTGCCTCCACAGCTTAGTGAGCGTCTAGGGTGGAGTGGCCTAACAAACCATGGTTAAGCAAGGCTATGGTTTCAAACATAACACTAAACCATAGCCATAACATGTCACAGTTTGTAAGCCAACAGCAAATTGTGGCTTCACGTTGTGGTTTGGCTGGGAGGAAACAAACCTCAGTTATTCTGTTGGCTGAGTTTGCACAGCCAAACAAACCACTCTTTGGCTAAACTAACCGTGGCTTACATGCAAACCAGGCCTCCCTCTGCATGTGAGGTTTCTTGTACCTTGTTGGTCAATTTCAGCTCTGGGTCTGATTTGATGAGCTCCCAGTTCCCGTAGCCATGTTCATATACTCCCACCAACAAGTGAGAGTCATCTTCCACACACCAATCCACATCAAAATGGGCAGTTTTCACACGGCAAGTCAGGCAGAACCTGCAATTTAATGGGAGAGCAGAAAAACAGGTAAGAGGTTTTGTTGTTTGGCTCAAGATGGTATATATGGTTTTCCTCCTTCCCCATTTTATCTTCACAACAACCCTGTGAGTTAAGCTAGGCTAAGGGTGGCTGGCCTATGGTTACCCATGGCTGAGTAGGGATTTGAACACAGGCCTGCCAGGTCTAAGTCCAACACTATAACCACTGAACGACACTGTCTCTCTTCACTTTTTACATCAGAGTTATTTTTCTATGCCTCTAAAGGTCTGCAACAGAAGGGGGACAGGGAGAAAGAGACAAGGCACAAATTTGTGTCTTTCTCACTTAAACTTTCCAGTGTCTTAGGCTTCTTCACCCATTACACTGAGGTGCAAGCTTCCTCTACGCATGTACAAGTGTTGGTGTGTGTTGAAAGAGTGTACACTTGTTGAGCACAGCTCCACTATGGTGTGTACACAGCTAGATACATTGAGTGTTACATACAAATAACCACGAGTCCGCATCCCAACTAGATATGTCCAGAGATGGTACACTGGTTTGAATGTAACATACGATGAACACCCCTTCTGAGAGGAAGGACTCCATTCTGGACCCGCTGAGGGCTCCCTCGTGAATATTCTCTTCTGCCTATCTCATTCAAGAAAGGAAAGTAAGCTGGGAGTCTGAAGATGAAGGAGTGAGCCTGAAGCTCAATGAGTCCCATTAATTTACAGGTTAACCAAAGCTGCAATCTAGAAAGCAGCTGAAAGTCAGGCCACTGTTGCCCCTGCTCTACGCCAACTCTCGCCTCCTTGCGCTCTTCTTCCCTGTGTACCCAGGAACCTTCAGACTCACCTTGCCCTCTCCTCCGGGTCCGTTGGGATGGTCTTGTGCAGCATTGCAAACTCCTCTTCGTGCTGAATGATGGCTTTCACGTTCACCTGGACGCCAGAAATCTTAATGGTGGGGCCTCTTCTCTTCCCTGGTCCTTTGTCTGGAAAAAAAGAGCCACAGATGCTTCAGCTACAAGCAACAGGGGGAGGGGAGGGGTGAGTTGCTTATCTGAAAAGCATGAGGATCCAAGTGCTTTGACCAATCATTTTTTCCTGGATGCAAGACTCTTCTCCACTTACTTTCTGCAGGGTTCTCTTTCAGGTGTTCTTCGTACTCCTGCATGGCCGAAACACAGCTGTTGTGAAGAAGCTCCCCGAGGCGTTTGAGGTCGGCCACCGATTTGTCTACCAGCTCCGCATCTCGGGCAATGCATTCCAGCCTGGAAGAGGGAGAAGAGGACAATGAAGTGAATGGAAACAGCTCCCTCGTGGCGGCAGACTGTTCATAGCCCAGTGCCACACTGGAACTCATCAGAAGTTCCAGAGGCATCGTTTATCAATGTATGGGACGTGATTTTATCTGAACATCTGGTCAGACATAGACGTGTAATCTGGGGCAGAGCCAAATCAGACATTTTTGATGCAGACAGGTCTCCACTTTTTTTTTTAATTATATAAATAGGGAGACCCATAGATGTACTCCTCCTATGACTCACTCCTGGGCTACATAGACGCATCTTAAGAAACTGGCTATATTAAATGGCATCTCTTTAATTTGACTTATATACTGAATATGCTCCGTGTCTCATTCTGGTATGGTTTGTATCATGTGTTAGTCTGTACCACATGTCTATTGATAAATCAATAAAAATGAAATAATAAAATGAAATGCCACATCCTACAGCCTTCCCCCAAAGAATCCTGGGGGCTGTAGTTTGTTAAGGGTGCGGAGGGTTGTGAGGAGACCCCCATTCTCATCACAGTGTGACAATTCCCAGAGTGGTTTAAAGAGTCAAACCTTCTTCCCAGGGAACTCTGGGAATTACCCTCCTTAGTGTGGTATGTCTGCCTCCATCATTATCAACTTTCAGGCAGAATTTGAAAACTATCCAGTCTATCCAAAAATTGGTGGCCCACAAATGTTGTGGCAACCTCAAGATCACTGGATGGAAGACTGATTTTAAATTGCAATTGCTGCTGTTTATAATTTTTTAATAAAAATATGCTATATCGTAAAAAAGGTGACATATAAGAAAATAAAAAATGAATGTTTCTAATTGTTTTAACATGTTTTTTAATTGTTTTTAGAATATTTTAATCTGTTTTGCAATGTTTTTGCTTTAAAAATGTATTGTTTGCTGCCCTGGGCTTCGCAGGGAGGAAAGCCATGATGAAAAATCCAGTAAAATAAAAAATAGTAACAGTACCCTCAGTGTAATCCCTGGCACCCCCAACTAAATAGATCAGCACTTACCGTTCCAGGGGAACGCCAAACTTTTTGTAGGCCTTGATAAACCTGCGGGATTCAAACAAAAGAATGGGGCAACAGCTGTCAGAAGAGTTCCAGCAAGTGCATTCCTACTTGAATAAACTTGTTCTGTGGAGCTGGTCACCTAACTATTGCAAAAGGCACTCAGGGATCCTGCTAACTCCAGCCCCCAAATCATGATTATGCCACCATCCCAAGAGTACCACAATCTCCCTGGAATTCCAAGGGTTATCACAAAACCTTGCTGGGCTGTGTGGGGGGAAAATAGCTGCCAGGTATATAAAGTAATTCTGGATTGTAAAAAAGGGGAGGGCTTTTTCGCTTAAATGAAAATGAGCTTAAGACTATCAGAGCCTGCTCAAGACTCCTGGGCAGGGGGAGGAATAAATGCAGGTGAAACCCCATCAGGCATCAGTGCTGACCTCCTGATTTCCGTGTCTGTGAAGCCTTCCACCATGTCCTTCCGGACGCTGCGGGGCCGCCCTCTTCGTTTGGGTCTTTTATCATCGTCTGAGTCCTCCGTCTCGCTCTCCGAGCCGGACGACCCCTGCAGCTTTTTCTTCATCTCAACATCCGAATCGCTGTCATTGGCCTGAGCCTATGGGGGCAGAAAGGACAACAGATCAGCCAGGCTGCTTGCTTGCAGCAGGAGGTATCTTAGCCCCTGAGCTCTCATCACTTCAGGATGCCCCAGATATTTTGGCAGAGGAGGAGGGTGAAAGGCTTCCAATGTCCTGCTGGAGCTGTGATGTGCTGGCTATTGCCTATAAAAGCAGACCCACTTGTTCAGGAAGGGCCATTGTTCAGTGGTAAGCATCTGCTTGCATGAGGAAGGCCCCAGGTTTGAGACCAGCTAGGGCTAGGACTGCCCCCTGCCTGAAACCCTTTAGAGCTGGTACCAGTGTAGAAAATACTGAGCTAGATTAGCCAATGGTCTGACTTGGTTTAAGGCTGCTATTCCTTAAAGGCACGGGACCACAGCTCAGTGGTAAAGCATCTGCTTTTGCAGGCAGAAGGCCCCAGGTGCAATCCCCAGCATCTCTAGGCAAGGCTGGGAGAGATCAGTCTGAACTCCTGGAGAGCAGCTACCAGCCAGAGTAGGTGATACAGTGGTGCCCCGCAAGATGAATGCCTTGCAAGACGAAAAACTCGCTAGACAAAAGAGTTTTTCGTCTTTTGAGGTGCTTCGCAAGACGAATTTCCCTATGGGCTTGCTTCGCAAGACGAAACATCTTGCGAGTTCTTGCGAGTTTTTTCCCTTTTTTCCCCTTTTTCTAAGCCGCTAATAGCCACTTAGCTGCTAATAGCCGCTAAACCGCTAATGGCACTAAGCCGCTAAGCCGCTAATAGCCGTGCTTCGCAAGACGAAAAAACCGCAAGACAAAGAGACTCGCGGAACGGATTAATTTCGTCTTGCGAGGCACCACTGTACTGAGCTTGATGGTCTGGCTCAATGTAAGTCAGCCTCCTATGTTCCTTCCCAACGAGGGGCCATGCTTTGCATTTCAAAAAGCAGATTGTGCAAGAGGGGAAACTGAAATCTGCAAGGGACCCGTTTAACCCATTTTGCAGTCTCCAGTCCTGCATTGCCCTCTCTCACACCTCCTAAACCCTTCGGGGGCAATCACCCGCCTTTGCTTACATCTCCCTATCAAGTGCCCCACATTGTTAAGAGGAAATAATAAATGCCATATGTCCCTCACTGAAGCAGCAGGCTCTGTGTGAATGCCTTAAATGTAGAAAAGAAGAGCATTGCTGCACTCAGCTCCTGCATGCGGGATTCCCAAAGGCACCCGAGTGGCTGCAGGGGGACTAGATGGACTTTTGGCCTGAATGAGTTGAGCTCTTACATTTTTAGCTGACAAGAGCTGTTGGGACATGGCAGTGGTTGGTCTGGGTTCAACTTGAGGAGGACACGCCCTGCCCTGGCCATACCTTTTTAGCCGAGCTGCGGATTCTGGGAAGCATGTAGATCTCCTCTAGTTCCTTCTGCCGCTCCTCCTCCTCCACCTTCTTCCTCTGCTCCTCCGGGATGATATCGTCCCAGTCCTTCTGAGACTTCTCCTCAAGCTCGGCTTCCTCCTCCTCCATCGTTGCAAAGTTGGCCACCTACAAAGGATAAAACACGTGCCAGGTTTCATTCCTCATCACCAGGTTAAAAAATATTTCGAACCAATCCCATGGCCTTTGTGTGTGTGTGTGTGTGTGTGTGTGTGTGTCTCCTCACAATGACACCGTGTGAGAAGGAACCCGCTAACACGAAGGGAAACTGAGGCTGCGAGTGCATGCCTTCTCCAAGGCCACCGGGACTGTGAAGGAATTTGAACCCGGGTCACAATCATGAGTGTCTGCAGGAATTTTTCCGGAGTGAGGTGGGGATGAAGTTTGGACACAATTGCTCTACTGCCACTGGCAAAATTATCTGCCATCTGTGCTGGTACTTCTTGTAAGATCTGAAACTATCATATCTTCACAGGGTTGGTTATATTCCACTCCTGGGCTCCTATTTGAGAATGCTCTCATTTCATTTTTAAATTGTCTTATCCTCTGCCCCTGGCTTCCTTGGGGAGGAAGGCTGCGATATAAATTCAATAAATAATAACTGAAAACATGCCAACGTTGCTTTATGCTCCACCCACATAGGTCCATACCTTGAACTGAGACAGAAGTTCATCTGTGGCGCTTGTGGATGCTTCATTCTCTCGGGTTTCGGCCAAGCGCAAAATTTCCTCGATGTCCATTTCCTGGAAGGGGTGGGGAAGACAGGAGGGAATCACAGCCCGTAAGAGAGAATCTGCAATAACCGAATATTGAGTAAGAATGAACTCAGTGGGGTGGGATGTGGGAGAAGTGTGCTCAGTGCTTTAGAGAAGATGAAAGGAGACCACATAGCATTGTCCAGCATTTCCCAAACTTTCTAAAAGCAAAGATACCTGGTTTTTTGCTTCTTTCAAAAGTACATTCGTACCTTGGTTCTCAAACAGAATGTGTTCCGGGAGTCCGTTCGACTCCCGGTACTGTTCGAAAACCAAGGCACGACTTGCGGTTGGCTGCAGAAGCGTCCTGCAGCCAATCGGAAGCCACACCGGACGTTCGGTTTCTAAAAATCATTCAAAAACCAGAACACTCACTTCCAGTTTTCGATCATTCAGGAGCCAAAACGTACGAGTACCAAGGCGTTCGGCAACCAAGGTACGACTGTAAAGGAATGTGCCCCTTTCAACACCAAAATTAAGATTCACAACAAATAATTTTCTGCATTGCTCACAGAGCAACTACTACTAAGGCCCCAAATATCTGAAAAGTTGTCTCCATCCCTGCCTACAGGCCCTCCCAGGCTACTGGCAGAGGAGTACCTAAGTGTCGCTCCGTCACCTTCAGAAGTGTTGGCAGTTGTAGCCCAGGAGAGGGATTACTCTGTGATGGCCCCTCAGTTCTAGAACTCCCTCCCCACAATGCCTGACATCATTGTTCCACAGCTTCCACCCAGTGCTGAAGACACACCTCTTTTACCCTGACCCTTAGAAGTTAATGTACAGTGGTACCTCGGGTTACATACGCTTCAGGTTACAGACTCCGTTAAACCAGAAATATTGCTTCAGGTTAAGAACTTTGCTTCAGGATGAGAACAGAAATTGTGCTCTGGTGGCGCAGCAGCAGCAGGAGGCCCCATTAGCTAAAGTGGTGCTTCAGGTTAAGAACAGTTTCAGGTTAAGTACAGACCACTGGAACGAATTAAGTACTTAACCCGAGGTACCACCGTATTTTGTTTTGGCGGATCCACTTCCTTTTGTTGAATTTAAAGTCCCCTGTTCCATTTATAAAGGTCTTGCTAGTTTTACAATCATAAACTGATTTATTTGATTTTATAACTGTATTATAATATCGTCGTAACCTGTCCTGGGACCTTGCGGTGAAAGGGGTAGGTAAGGAATCCTATAAATGAAAGAATAAAAAATGAAATCAATTTATTCCTTGTGGGACACCAGCTTGGGAACTGGTATGGGTTGTTCACCTCTGTTGGTATCATAGAAACATACAAGCTTGTATCAAAATTAATCCTGCTCAGAGTGTTGTTGTTGTTGTTTAGTCATTTAGTTGTATCCGACTCTTCGTGACCCCATGGACCAGAGCACGCCAGGCACTCCTGTCTTCAACTGCCTCCCGCAGTTTGGTCAAACTCATGCTGGTAGCTTCGAGAACACTGTCCAACCATCTCGTCCTCTGTCACCCCCTTCTCCTTGTGCCCTCCATCTTTCCCAACATCAGGGTCTTTTCCAGGGTGTCTTCTCTTCTCATGAGGTGGCCAAAGTACTGAAGCCTCAGCTTCTCGATCTGTCCTTCCAGTGAGCACTCAGGGCTGATTACCTTAAGAATGGAGATATTTGATCTTCTCACAGTCCATGGGACTCTCAAGAGTCTCCTCCAGCACCATAATTCAAAAGCATCAATTATTTGGCAATCAGCCTTCTTTATGGTCCAGCTCTCACTTCCATACATCACTACTGGGAAAACCATAGCTTTTACTTTACGGACCTTTGTTGGCAAGGTGATGTCTCTACTTTTTAAGATGCTGTCTAGGTTTATCATTGCTTTTCTCCCAAGAAGCAGGCATCTTTTAATTTCATGACTGCTGTCACCATCTGCAGTGATCATGGAGCCCAAGAAAGTAAAATCTCTCACTGCCTCCATCTCTTCTCCTTCTATTTGCCAGGAGGTGATGGGATCAGTGGCCATGATCTTCGTTTTTTTGATGTTGATCTTCAGACCATATTTTGTGCTCTCCTCTTTCACCCTCAATAAAAGGTTCATTAATTCCTTCTCACTTTCTGCCACCAAGGTTGTGTCATCTGCATATCTGAGGTTGTTGATATTTCTTCTGGCAATCTTAATTCCAGCTAGGGATTCATCCAGCCCAGCCTTTCGCATGATGAATTCTGCATATAAGTTGAATAAGCAGGGAGACAATATACAGCCTTGCCGTACTCCTTTCCCAATTTTGAACCAGTCAGTTGTTCCGTATCCAGTTCTAACTGTAGCTTCTTCTTTTTTAAAAAAATAATATTTATTAGAAATTTCCAATTACAACAAAATAAAAAGAACAAAACATCCCAATTTAAAATCTTATTTTCAATAACATCTTTCCAGGACTTCCCCTCCCTCCCCCCCTCTTGTATTCCAATTCTTACAAATAAATTCAGCAAGTTCTTATCCCAGTTTTTGAACTTATTATCATTAGCCCAATTTTAAAAATATTTTCCCATCCCCTAAAATCTACCTGTTCCCTTCCGCGTGTTCCCTCCTTTAATATACAATACAGATTAAAATAATCAGATATAATTAATTAAAATAAAATTATAAAATATAGTTAAGATAATCAAATATAATTTTACGCCCTTTGGATTCCAAATTTCCCTCCCCCCTTTCCCGGTTGCGTTCCCAATGTTCTTCAACGTCTAATGTCTTCCTGGAGCTCCCACATCTATCTAGGCCATAGTCCTTTACCAGTCATCTTTAATTTTGAATGTCCAATCTTGGAAGGAGTCTATCTCAAAAAGGCCCATTTCTTCCATCCAGATTTTTATATTTAGGAGTAAAAGCTCCAATTTTATTTCTTTAGACCTTTCAAATCTGGATGTCCCAAATGTTCCCACTTCCAACTTTGTCCAATTCTTGTTGTTCTTGTTGTTCTTGTTGGTCTCTCTCCTCCTTTTTTTTTTTCCCCTGCTCTCCTGCACAAATGTTCTAATTCCAAAAGCTTCTAATTCCTCTGCAGAGGCTCTGTTATTCAGGAACAAAACATTATACCAAGTCCCTTCCATTCTTCAATAGATAAATCTATTGTCTCCTTTAGTGTGTAGACCTCTGTAGACAAAATAGTGTTCCATTTCTGCAGTTTCCCAGGAGATAAAAAATTCTATTCAAGTTCCAAGCCAACAATACTTGTAATATCCCTCAGCTCCTCTAGGTGGATTGCAATAGCTCAATTCCCTTCCAGATCACGCCCACCAGTCAAAATAACTTGTTATTCCTTGTTTTAAACAATTTATATCCAATTTATAACAAATGTAACCGGCAAAGTCCTCGTAACAAAGTTCTCTTTTTTGTTCTTCCGCTTTGACAGCTCTTTGACAGCTGTCAAAACCTCTCTTTCTCTTCTCCCGGTGCTCTCACAAATCGCTCCCAGGATTCCGGGGGGGGGGGTGCTTTTTAATTCAATTCCACTTTTCTCCTCCAGCTCAGTCTTATAATTTTCCATCGCGAAGTTAGTAACTTTGTCAAAATAGGGTTGCGCTCGATCTTAGTTGTCAAATCCTTTACTTTAACTCCTCTACGACAGGGGGGGGGGCTGACTTCCTTTTTGCGCCTCCCCCGTTCGCTCCGATTTTTTTTTTTAAAAAAATTATCCCCCTTTTTAGTCCAGGTTCCAATTACTCACGGGTTATTCTTTTAAGTCCAAATTTTCAATAGAAGAAGTCAGCGCTCTCCGTCGAATGGCATGCGGCTTCGCTCGGCAGGGGAAGCGGAGGACTCAAAGCACCACCACCCCCCTGTCACCCGTTCCGCAGCCTTTAAAAAGGCTCCTTCGCGGGTCGGGGGGGCGCAAAAGGTGCCAGCCGAGTCACCATGTCCATGGGTTTCAGCGCCCATGGTTTTTGAGGGTCCCCGCGTCGCCGGCGCGGTAGGACCCAGCCCCTGCCGAGCAGGCTCCCTCCGGAGCTCGGAGGGAGTTCGCCATTCGGCGATGGCGCCAACCCGGAAGTCCTAACTAACTGTAGCTTCTTGTCCCACATAGAGATTTCTCAGGAGACAGATGAGGTGATCAGGCACTCCCATTTCTTTAAGAACTTGCCATAGTTTGCTGTGGTCAACACAATCAAAGGCTTTTGCATAGTCAATGAAGCAGAAGTAGATGTCTTTCAGGAACTCTCTAGCTTTCTCCATAATCCAGCGCATTTTTGCAATTTGGTCTCTGGTTCCTCTGCCTCTTCTAAATCCAGCTTGCACTTCGGGGAGTTCTCGGTCCACATACTGCTTGAGCCTTCCTTGTAGAATTTTAAGCATAACCTTGCTAGTATGTGAAATGAGTGCAATTGTGCAGTAGTTGGAGCATTCTTTGGCACTGCCCTTCTTTGGGATTGGGATGTAGACTGATCTTCTCCAATCCTCTGGCCACTGCTGAGTTTTCCAAACTTGCTGGCATATTGAGTGTAGCACCTTAATAGCATCATCTTTTAAAATTTTAAATAGTTCAGCTGGAATACCATCACTTCCACTGGCCTTGTTATTTGCAGTGCTTTCTAAGGCCCATTTGACTTCACTCTCCAGGATGTCTGGCTCAAGGTCAGCAACCACACTACCTGGTATATACTCTTGCCACCTCTTCTTGATGTCTTCTGCTTCTGTTAGGTCCTTACCACTTTTGTCCTTTATCATGGTAAGCTTTGTATGAAATGTTCCTTTCATATCTCCAATTTTCTTGAACAGATCTCTGGTTCTTCCCATTCTGTTGTTTTCCTCTATTTCTTTGCATTGCTCGTTTAAGAAGGCCTTCTTGTCTCTCTTTGCTATTTTTTGGAAATCTGCATTCAATTTCCTGTATCTTTCACTACCTCGCATTTTGCTTGCCTTCTCTCCCCCGCTATTTGCAAGGCCTCGTTGGACAGCCACTTTGCTTTCTTGCATTTCCTTTTCATTGGGATGGTCCTGCTCAGAGTAAACCCACTGAAATTAATTAACGCAACTATCTTAGCTCTAATAACTTTCATGGGTCTACTGAATACCGGTCATTGACTGTAACAATAAAGATTTGATTTGATTTGATTTATGGGTCTGGTCTGGGTAGGACTACAGTGGACCCTCGGTTTTCGAACGTAATCCGTTCCAGAAGACCATTCGAATTCCAAAACCGAAACTCAGTATGGAAGCCTCAAAACAGAAAACTCAATACAGAAGCAGCATTTCCGGTTCAACTTCTGAGGCATGTCTGAAAACCAAAGCATTTACTTCTGGGTTTACGATGTTCAAAAACCGAAATGTTCGTCAACGAAGACATTTGAAAACCAAGGTACCACTGTAGCTTTGAATACAACCTTCAGAGGGGAAACCATCTCTAACAAAGTGTGCCAACCAAAAACCCTTCCGGCTGGGTTCACCTGTGGCTCAGACTCTTCCCCTTCCAGCTCTTTGAACAGGTCTTCCGCACCGAACTTCAAGATGGCCGTCAGCTCCTCTTTGTTGAAGGGGTTTGTGCTGCAAGGGAACAAAAAGGAAGTGGACGTTGGACCTAGTGGAGGGCAGCATCTCAAGGAAGGCTGATATACACCCAAGAGAGACTAGTTAGTTTGGATCTGCAGTCCTCAAGAGAACCTGTCCCCATCCTCTCTCATCCCCCTTACTTGGATCTGCCAGAGTTGTTGTCCAGAACAGTTCGACCAGTGGTGTCCATGCGCTGTATCACCAGATGGTCTAATACCATCTTCTTCTTGGCTCTTTCGATAATCTCTTCTTCCACCGTCCCCTTGGTAACCAATCGATAAATATTCACCTGCGGGGGGGGGGGGGTACAGATAAAAGCTCCATTTTCCAGAGAGTCAGATACCGGTTCCTCTATTACCCCAGAACATGAAAGCCAACAAAAGCTTTTCTTTCTCCCGTAAACGCAACATCTTTTAACTGAAGATGACAAAGACTGAACCTGAGGGGTCCTTCTGCTTGATGAGCTACTACTTTGCCCCTGACTCCTGCCCTGCAAGCCAGAGGAGATCGAAGGAGGTGCCACACGTAAACAGCTTAGAGGTTTTGTTCCCCCTTAATGCCTTACGACTGTGACTGCTTCTAAAGTAGAGATCTGAACCAACTGTGGAATTACCTCTCTACAAAGGCTCCCATCTGCACCATACATTTAAACCACTATGGTACCACTTTAAATGGTTATGGCTTCCCTCAAAGTATCCTGGGAAGTGTAGTTTGGTAAGGGTGCTGAGAGTAGTTGGGAGACCCCCTACTCCAGGCATGGCCAAACTTGGCCCTCCAGCTGTTTTGGGACTACAACTGCCATCATCCCTAGCTAACAGGACCAGTGGTCAGGGATGATGGGAATTGTAGTCCCAAAACAGCTGGAGGGCCAAGTTTGGCCATGCCTGCCCTATTCCCTTTACAGAGCTACAATTCCAGGGAGGTTTAACAATCAAGCCCTCTTCCCAGAAAACTCTGGGAATATACCTCTGGGAGAGAAATAGGGGGGTCTCCCAACAAACTAATTATTTGGGGAGAGCCACGACTGTTATTAGATGATTTTCAAATGTTTTTTTATTATTATTATTGGTCTTCATATTGTTTTTAAAATACCAATAAAAAACTTCTCCATGAATCTGTCTGATCCTCTTTTAAACTTTTAGATGTCTGCCGCCCTGAGCACCCTTGGGAGAAAGGACGGGATAGAAATTCAATAATAACAATGAATAACAGCATCTTATTAAACCTCTAAAGAAACAAAAAAAGGATTCCATGACTGAAATTGGGCAGAAAATATCCCTTTCTCCTGGTGTTACCTCAAATTCTATCTTTCCGTCTCCCTCTCCACCTACGGAATGAAGAAAACAACTGGCACAGAACTAAGAGGTAACTGTCATGTCCGAAGAAAAACAACCCAGGAAAACGGCCTGCAGGAACTTTGTGGGTGTTCCAGAATCTTAGGGGCTGCTGCCACCCATCCATGGCTGCAACATGAGACCTTCAGCTCTTTCTCTGACCTGCTTCTTCTGCCCTATCCGGTGAGCCCGGGCCTGAGCCTGCAAGTCATTCTGAGGGTTCCAGTCCGAGTCGAAAATGACCACCGTGTCGGCAGAGGCCAAGTTAATCCCCAGGCCACCAGCTCGCGTGGACAGGAGGAAACAGAAGTCCTGAGGAGAAGAAAAAAGGGCCTCAGCGCTAAGCACATGAATCCCTGAGGCATTCCAAAGAAGTGATACGCAATACAATAACCACATAGACACACATATTCCTTTGGAGGGAAAACGTTTGAGGAACTAGAGGGAAGATTTCTGCACAGAGATGTTTCTGATAAGAGGCTGAAAAAGAGATCTGGTAGGCTAGCCAGGGACAAAGCTTGGATAGAAAGGAAAAGTTTCAATCCCCAAAAAAACTTTTTGCAGAATGTTTGCAACGATATCCCCTTTCTTTTTTTCTTTTAATTTTTTAAATTCAGTTTTACAATATACATTTGAATTTAAACATTAATCATAATAATAAGATTCCCTGAACCCTTAGGCTTCCCTCCATCCCTCCATGATTTCCACTGTCAAACTTTTTTTTATTGCATCTTATAGTTTCTCCATTTATCTTAAAAATCCATTTTTACATTACTTTTTCATACATTACAAGTGTTACTATAATCCTGCCAAAGTTTTTAGTCGTTTACAGTGTTCTCTTCGATAACTTATAAATTGCCCCCATTCCTTGTTAAAGTTTCTATCTTCCTGGTTTCTGATATTCCCGGTCATTTTCGCCATTTTGGTGTAATCCACCATCTTTATCAGCGACGAATGGCTGATAAAGATGATAAACACGACATGCCCTTTCTTGTGGTACTTGCTGCCTCCCCTCAGAAGACCTCGCCAGCTGCTGCCCTCCCTCTGAATGGGCAGGTCACAATGATCATTACCTCTGAGCCGTCAGCATTGAAGTGATCCAGCGCCTGCTTTCGGATCTCGCCTTTGATTGAGCCGTCCAGGCGCTGCAAAGAACAACAGTGATTGACTCAAAGGACACTGGTGGAATCACTGCTTTTACACACTTACACACACTCACACAAAAACAAACAATACCCTGGGTACTGCTGCAGTGGATGGTTCAGAAACTCAAATCCCTGTCCAGCTTCTACCAGCTTGGAGCAAGGCAACACTTTAAAAATAACAGTGATTAAAAATAACCTTGTTGCCGCAGGGGACGGTGCCCGGGAAGCCTCAACAGGCACCAGGTGACTCCGCAGCTCCCATTACAAGCCCTGAGCCAGGAACTGCTTGTGGAAGCGCTTATTTAAAAAAAATGCATGAGGAGGCATAAGACACAAGAGGCCACGTGGAAAGGCAAAAGCTCAGTGGCAGATTTCAGTTCAGAGGGTCCCATAAGGATATAAGAAGAGCCCTTCTGGATCAGGCAAATGGCCCATTTAGTCCAGCATACTGTTCTTACAGAGGCCAACCAGATGGCTGTGGGAAGCAGGACCCAAGGCCAAGAGAACTCTCCGCCCTGTGGCTTCTGGTATTCAGAAGCATTACTGCCTCTCACCATGGAAGCAGAGAACAGCTCTCGCAATTAGTAGTCATTGATAGCCTTCTCCTCCATGCATTTGTCCAATCCTCTTTTAAAGCCATCTGATCACTGCCTCCAGTGGGAGTGAGTTCCATAGTTTGATGATGTGCTGTATGAAGAATGACTTTCTTCTATCCACCCTGAATATTCCATCATTCAGCTTCACTGGATGAAGTCCCATGCCAAACCAGCAAATGTCTCCAGTTAAAAAGTACTTTTGCTGGGCTGAGATGTGCCCCCTGAACACTGTAAGGACTAGAAACTTGCTCGCTTTAAAATAAAAGCAGAGATTCTCAGGAAACCGAACTACACTGTCTCTGTATGCCCACAGTATCTTAACATCAAAGGGAAGTCCTCTGCAGACTTATGTGTGATGCATAAGGAGTACATGGGTTCTTTGGGGAGGAAGGGTGGGGTATAAATTCAATAATAAAAATACAAAATGCATCATCCCCTCCTTTTCTTCCCATACACCTTTGGTTTCCACATCTGAAGCTTATCTAAGACCGTCTCCTTTGAACCAATCAAGCCAGCAGCTCGTGCCTGTTTCACCCATGGCAGCCTCACCTGGAAAGGGTAGTGCTTGATGGCCAGATACTCTGCCAAGATGTCCAGCATTCTCACCATCTGGGAGAAGATGAGGACTCGGTTGCCCCTCTCGCGCAGCCTGCTCAGGAGTTTGTCCAGGAGGATGAGCTTCCCGCTGCTCCTGATTAAAGACTGAAGGGGACATGGTGGTCATTTGCAAATGGCGCTTCCAACCTGGACTGAGCCCTACAAATCAGGAAGATCCCTCATTTGAATCTCGCCTAGTCAGCCGTGAACTGACATAGGGGGATTTAGGCAAGCCGATCTGTCTTAGCCTCAGTGTCTCCATCTGTAATATGGGTGACAATGCTGCTGGCTTAACTTACAGCAGGGGTGGAGAACTTAAGAGCCAGGGGCCAAGTATGACCCTCTAAGAAAATCTATCTGGCCCTTAGGACTTGCCCCAGGCCACAGACCACACATATCCTGCTCAAGTACTTCTGCATGGCCAGAAAGCATTCTTGCACTGTGATTCTGCTTGCCTGGGTGAAGAAATTAGGTGTGAGGAAACCTCTGGGTCGTGTGGGACTACTGGAATGTAGCCTAACAGAGCCTTACGGAGCTCTCCCATGGATTACAGCTAGACAATGCATGTGAAGGATTTCAAACACTTAAAACTGCTATACAAGTGTTACACATCTGTACACATTTAACACAGCAGATGTCCAGAAGCAGTGTGCAGTGGGGAATATAAGAAGGGCCTACTGAATCAGGCCAATGGGCCATTTTGTCCAGCATCCTGTTCTCAGATTGCCTGTGGGAAACCGTCAACCAGGATTCAAGTGCAAGAACACTCTCTCCACCTGTGGTAAGAAGCATGACGGCCATGCATAGCCGCTATGGCTAGTACCACTGATAAGTCTACTCCTCCATGGATTTGCCCAGTCCTCTCTTAAAGCCATCCAAGTTGGTGACCATGCTGTGGGAGGGAGTTCCACAGTTTAACTATACGCTGCATATTGTATAAACATCTATCATGTTGCCTCTTACTTGTCTTTAAGCTGGAAAAAAAAGTCCCAAATGCGACTATCTTTCCTCATAGTGGAAAGTTGCTCCATGCCCTTGACCGTTTGGTTTCCCCTTTTCTGACCCTTCTCCAACTCTGCAAGACCTTGCTGCCGTGAAGCGGCTCTGCAGCACCATTCTGAATGCAGCCGCACCACAGGCTTATGTAACCAGCACATGGGCCAATGTGCTCCCTCCTTGCTGTCCCCCTCCCTCCCTCCCTCCACGTTACCCACCAGCAGCAGCTCCTGCCTGTTCTCCCTCTCATTCTCCTCGGGGGCCTTGATCAGATAGCAGTGGTTGCAACACTTCTTCAGCTCCATCACGATGTTCAGGAAGCCGGACGTGCTCCCGCGCGTGCCTTTAGAGAGCGCTTTGTAGTTGCGTGTTAAAATCCACCTGCAGAGCAAGCCGGGAACGGGGCGTCAGGAGACATGAACTCCCAACTGTGTTACTTCCAAGGCTGGCTAGTAAGGGGACTTGGGGAGACGATCCTAACCAAGTGGGTGTGCTGCAAGTTCACAGAGACTGAGCACAAGGGAAGTAAGGAATTCATATGTGAGCATGGGTCCTGAATTCAGCCACAATTGTAGCAATCATGCTCAAAGCAAAGGTATCACCAGGAGGTTTGCAAAAGTACAAAAGATAATATTTAGGAGGAAAACCCTCAAGGTATTTGAGGTGGTGGGAGGGCCCTCCAAATGAGAACTATGAGAACAGAGAAAGTGCCACGAACACAGAAATTTGATGGGAGGATAAAGGGGGGGCAGGGGAGAATGGAATGGAGTATCCTGGACGAGGGTGTGGCTGACCGGGCAAACTCCATACTGCTGCATTTTGCAGCAGATTTCACTTATAACTATGAAAGGCATTCCCTGCTTCCGAATGGTCCTGGAATTTAAGGACATCCACAATGCAGCTTTTGCCACTTGCAATTTAAACAGCCTGACGTTACGCAAACCCCTTGTCTTCTAGAAAGCAGAGGGCCTCATTGGTTCTGAATTAAAACTCAGAGGCCAGTTGTAAAGCTGAAAGGGTGTTTGTGCTTCTCTCAACCGGCTGCCCTTCAGACAGTTTGAACCACAGGTGGCTGAAGCTGGTGGAACTTGTGGCCCAAACATCTAGAGGATGCCAGGAGCAAAAACTACTACTATTGGAGGAACCTGCCTCCTGTGCCCTTACACGAGTCACTGGCCCAGATAGGACTCTGGCAGTGACTCATGCAGAGATGCAACAGGGAACCTCCTGCGGGTAGCTAATGCTACTCTATCTTTGCATCAGGAGGGAAACAAATACTCCAAATCACATTCAGAGATGGGGAAAGGATAAGTCACACAGAGATACATCAGGCAACCTCTTCGGGTTGTGGGGTGATACTGGGGTTCACAGGGGCCTTTATCTAATAACCTTATTCCCCATGGTGCATTGAGGCGTACTGAGAATCTTTCTTACAGCACAGCCTCTGGGAAGTCCTGGCCGTGACACCAGGCACCTACTTGTAATACTGTTTCTGCAAGGCAGACATCTCCACCCGCAGGATCTGTTCCACTTTGGCAGGGAGGGACTTCTCCACGTCCTTCTTCACTCTGCGCAGGAGGAATGGCTCCAAGACTTTGTGGAGGCTCTGGTAGCCATTCTCGCGCCCTTTCCCATGGTCGTCTTCAAAATCTTCCCACAACTCAAACCTGACAGTGAGAACAGGGCACAAAAAAGGGACGGTGAAGATGAGCTGGCAGGACTCCCTCTTCCTCCTCTTTCTGACCCACCCACCCTCAAAAAATATCAAAGGCTACCCAAATTCTGCACTAGTTTGCAGGTTCAGAACAGAATTGCTTTCTAAACCATCTGCAGCAGATTCTCACTTTGTGTTGGCAAGGAAGGAAAGAGGCTGCAGGGTGAAGATGAAAGGGGCAGGTGCTGGGCATCCTCCCGGAGTCTGCACACTCACATATATGCACGCTTGTACTCACAGGCACACAGACTTGGATTCACACTCACCTGGGCACATGCTCACACACACACCCATGTCCATGCATGCATTCACACTCAGCCACAAACTCCTATGCCATTTTCTGTGCTTGAAAGAACTGGAGCTCTGTTGAGTACATTTGCATCTCTCTCTTTTTTTATCTTATTCTCTATTTTTCTTCTGCTGCTAATCATGGGGGGCAAGGGGCAAGGAGCTCTGTACAGAGCTCCCTGCCCAGCCACTGGCAATGTCCTTTCAAGCCAACTCTTTCTGCATTAAGGACTAGAAGCATGCAAGTACGTTTACGAGCACAATTCAAAGTGTTGGTGCTGACCTTTAAAGCCCTAAACGGCCTCGGTCCAGTATATCTGAAGGAGCATCTCCACCCCCATCATTCTGCCCAGACACTGAGGTCCAGCGCCGAAGGCCTTCTGGCAGTTCCCTCACTACAAGAAGCCGAGTTACAGGGAACCAGGCAGAGGGCCTTCTTGGTAGTGGCACCCACCCTGTGGAACACCTTCCCACCAGATGTCAAAGAGAACAACAACTACCAGACTTTTAGAAGACACCTGAAGGCAGTTGTGTTTAGGGAAGCTTTTAAGGTTTGATGCATTACTGTATTTTAATATTTTGTTGGAAGCCGCCCAGAGTGGCTGGGGAAGCCCAGCCAGATGGACGGGGTATAAATAATGAGAAAATTATTATTATTACTATTATTATTATTATTTTCACTTTTGACCATAGGGTCTAGAAGCCCTTTCCAAAAAAGGAACAAAGGAAGGAAGGCTTAAGAGACTGCTCAGAATACCTATCCCTGCACTTTTGGTGGCTCCCTCTGCAACATCTCATAACACCCCCACAGCTTCTTCCAAACTCTCATGCTCCTACCACTCTGCGCCCTTTGTGCTCCATTTGCCCTGGAGGCAGATGTAACTTTTGATGCATAGTAAGGAGGCTTACTTCTCCGGCATGATAAAATGCAGCAGGGACCAGAGCTCTTTGAGAGAATTCTGAAGGGGCGTCCCAGTGATGAGCAGCCGGTGGTTCGACTTGAAGTCGATCAACGTCTTGTACAGCAAGGAGTCGTCGTTCTTCAAGCGATGCGCTTCGTCCACACCCAAGAAGGCCCAGTTAATGCTCCCCAGAACGGTCTAGAGCAACACATCAACAAGGTCTTTTTCAAACCTACTAGCTCTTCTGGCAAGCTCTTTTCTACATCTGCCAAAGGAACTCTGCACAGAAAATCGCAGGCCCCATCTCCATTTAAAGCACTATGATACCACTTTAAACAGCCACAGCTTCCCCCAAAGAATCATGGGAGCTGTAGTTCGTGCTGAGAATTGTGAGGCAACCCCTACTATCCTCACAGAGCTACAATTTCCAGAACGGTTTAACCATCAGTCACTCTTCCTGACTGTTTAAAGGGATAGGATACTGCTTTATAATGCAGGTGGGGCCACAGTGTGTTGCAGAAGTTTCTGGGGGAAGTTCTAGGCTACACACTCTGCCCACATACCAACAGTTCTATCCTGCTCTGAATTGTCTACTCTGACTGGTAGCAGCTCCTTGTAGTCTTGGGCAGAAGGAAAACTTTCCCATCCCCTGCAACAAGCTTGTTGCAGGAATTGAGCTGGGGATTTTCTGCACGTAACTCATCTGCTCTGCCGCTGAGACCTGGCCCCCTTCCCATTTCAGGGAAGCTGGATACCCTCAAGCACATGAGCACTCTCTCCCCTTCCAGCATATTCAGAACTGTACTGCCTCAGACGGCAGCAGCAGAGCAGAGCCATCGTGGCTGGTTGCCTTATCCTCCATGTCTGAATGGCAACTTCAGAGCAGGGCAAAACTTAAGTGCTGTGTCTCTGGGAGCAAGGAGGAGATCTATGGCTACCTCATGGTGCCTTGAGGGACACAAAGCAAGCAAGTCGCTTTTCCCAGAGGGTACTTGGCCCCCCAAGTATTGCAACCCAGGAAGGAGCTGCATGGAGAGAAGGAAGCTGCGTTAACAAGCCAGAGTCCCTTGTGGCCCAGAAGACCCAGGTTAAAATCCTTGCTCCGCAATTCATTTAACATGCCCTGTTTTTAAGCTGAAGATGTACCATTGAACACAGACGTTTTGCAAGAGGAGAGCCAATGAAAACAAGGAGGAGGTTCTTGTCACCAGTGGTATACGAAGGAGTGCCCATTTCCAAGGAGAAAAACAGTCCTGCCCTTGTCTATGCAATCACCTTGTCCTTCAGGAGAATCTCATATGTTGTGATGAGCACGTTGAACTTCAACCGCTTGGTCTGCGCATGGATCCACTCATACTCACGGATCTGAGGAGGAGGCAAAAGTTCAAGCATGAGCTTCATTTACAAGGCATGTTCTTAGACGGAGGTCTTTGCTAGCTCTACCCAGAGAGGCCAAGGATTGGACCTGGGATGCAATGCAGCTGCTCATCAGTGTGAAAGGAAAGCAGTGCTAGCATGATACCGAATTGGCCCAAATATAAGCCACGCTTTTTTTTCTTCCAAATTCCAACCGTGAAATTAAAGTGCAGCTTAAATTCGCGACCTTACAAAAA
This sequence comes from Podarcis erhardii, assembly GCF_964252035.2. Classification (NCBI taxonomy): domain Eukaryota; kingdom Metazoa; phylum Chordata; class Lepidosauria; order Squamata; family Lacertidae; genus Podarcis; species Podarcis erhardii. Next base: position 25,067,384 of record NC_138503.1, read on the forward strand.
TGGGCTTTTATGATATCACTGCTGAAACAGACATACGGTAAAACGGAACAAAAGAAATGCTTTATTGCCGGTTTGTGAGCTTGAGACTGTTGTGAAATTAACCCGTAGGGTTTTCTTCTGCATTTGCCATTTACGGGTGTGAGTGCCTGCGGAACTGTAGCAATTGAATAGCGATTTGCGATTTTAGCGATCGTACGATCGCTTTTGCAGGTTTGCAAGATCAAAGGCTTAAAATTGGCTCGGAGTTACAATTCTACCAACCACAGCAATTTTCAGCCTGTAACCCAATTTTAAGGGAGCGGCTTATATTCAGGTTGTTGTCTTTTTTTTTTTTCCCCTTGAATTTTAAAGGTGCAGCTTATTTGCGGGTGTGGCTTATATTCAGGCCAATATGGTAGTGAGGAAAACTAATGCAATATTCCCCACATTTGAATGTATGCCAAGATTTCTAGTGGGGCTTCAGCACTTTCTTACAAATATGAAGAATACAAATAAGGAGAAAAGAGAAATAATGATTGCACAGTCAATATAGGCTTGCCCTGGGGAGGACGATTCAACATTCACTTTGCATTACTACTTCTTTAGAAAAGCCAAACACATTGGCATGAAACAGTTTGTAGTTTTTACAAAAGTAATTATCTGTTCAATGCAATGCCAGCCCAGTCCTTCAGGAATGCTGAGTTTTTTTGACCCTGTGTTTGCAAAACCCACCCCGAGATACGCTCCCATTTGCACGTTCTCTGTTAACCCAGCTTCTTGGGCTGTAGCTTACAGCGTTCCTGCTCATCTGATCTCCGATATAGACAACCACATTGATCTCCGGAGCCCAGATCTCAAACTCCCTCTGCCACGAGGTCAGCGTTGACAAGGGCACCACGATCACGAAGGGGCCATACAGCTGGTGCTGATGGAAGAGGTAGGAGAGGAAAGAGATGGTCTGGATGGTCTTCCCTAAGCCCATCTCATCTGCCAGGATGACGCTGTTGCTCCTGAAAGGACACAGGAGAAGAGAGGAGGAAACGATCAATGCCCACGACTCACTGGTCAGCTCACATTTCCAACGCATTTCTGGTATAAGCCAGAAGGTTTATATGGCTTCTTCATGCATGCCATCCTAATCAAAACATTGTCCTACTTATTTTCCTCTTTTAATTCAGATTTACCATTTTCGTGGAAAATACAGAAAGGGTTTTTTGTTTTAACCCAACTCTGCAGAAACATTTTGATGAGGACAACATCGTGTGGATACCACAAGAATCTTGCACACATGAGTAGCAGCGTAAAAGAATCCGAAATAAATCCACCAACTGATTCCTATTGATGAAGCCAATAGCCAGAGGAGCCATTTCTTGCTTTCCAGGAAAGGGAAAGTGGGAGGGAAGAGATTTTAGCAGGGTCATGGTGAGGCTTCCAAGACCTCCACAAAGTTATATTAAAGATTGCATTGCAAAAATGCAAAGTACCTTAAGAACATTCTTTTGGGAATAGCCTGCGTTTCTCATCAGATGAAACAGTATATTAGTATTACAGATTTGGGGGAAGAGGGCATCTCCCTTTAAGAGCATGTCTCATGCTTACTTTTAAAAAAAACACCTTTTAACAACTAATGTTAATGTTCTCAGCAAAGGTCAAAGTCTCCTTTTCTTTTCTTTTTTAAGAAAACAGATTTGCACATTTGGCAGATACTTCTAGTTCATTTATTAATTGCTTTTTTATCCAAACGATCCTGCAAAGAGCTCAGGAAATGGCAGACACTTCCCATTCACCTCCAACAATTATATCCAAAAAAACCCAACTCTGCTCAGTGGGCAACTATTAAAAAAAATTAAATGGGCCCCAGTCACTGAATATACAGAAGCAGTAGATTTTTCAGAAATGTACATGCTTCAGAAGGGTAATCGCAAAGGAAGCTGACTATCTAGCTCAGCATTTGTCTACATCAGGGGTGGGGGATCTTTTTCAGCTGGAGGGCCACACTCCTTCATAGCTAACCTCCCAGGTCCGCATGCCAGGGGCACAACAAAAGGTGAAGTTAAGTGGACCATAGGCATGGATAGGAACACATCCCAAATCTGGGCTTTGGGCTGTAACTCTGTGTCAAAGCATTTGCTCTGCATGCAGAAGGTCCCAAGTTAAATCCATGCCATTTTCAGATACGGCTGGGAAAGACATACACACACTGTTCTGAAACCCCCAGAGAGATGCTGCCAGTCAGTGTAGACAACGTTGAGCTAAATGGACCAAAGGTCTGACTTAGGATAAAGCAGCCCTCCCTCTGTTCTGATGACAACAGAGGATGCCTGTGATTTGCAGGTGAACCACCACCACCAGCCCAGGTTGAACAACACTAGGGAAAGCCAAGGAAAAGGGTCCCGAAAAGCTTGGATTCACTCTCAAGTTCAAACCCGATCATCCCTCCAGCCAACTTCCTTTCACCTACTTGCACCACGAGTGAGCCAACCAATTGAGGCCTTCCAGCTGGTAGTCTCGGAGCTCCAGGTTCTCACCACCAATGTAAGCTGGCTGTTTCTTCAAGGCAACGAATCGAGGCCTCTGCTTCAGCACCTGGGAAGGCAAGATAATTGACTCTTGGTCAACTGAATAAAACTGAAGGGTTTGAAAGTTGGAAAGGGCAATCAGGTTCTCCATGCAGGTTCTCCAAGTCTTGGTGCTGACCTTTAAAGCCCTAAACGGCCTCGGTCCAGTATACCTGAAGGAGCGTCTCCACCCAGACTGAGATCCAACACCGAGGGCCTTCTGGCGGTTCCCTCACTGCAAGAAGTGAAGCTACAGGGAACCAAGCAGAGGGCCTTCTTGGTAGTGGCGCCCCCCTGTGGAACACCCTCCCATTAGTTGTCAAAGAAATTAACAACTATGTGACTTTTAGAAGAAATCGGAAGGCAGCCCTGTTTAAGGAAGCTTTTAATATTCGATGAATTATTGTATTTTAATATTTTGTTGGAAGCCGCCCAGAGTGGATGGGAAAACCCAGCCAGATGGGTGGGGTATAAATAATAATAATAATTATTGTTGTTGTTATTGTTATTACAAAGAGTGCATCACATAGTTGAAAGGTTCACCAACATTTACGAAGGAAAGCATATGGTTTTTCCAGCTGGCGACTATCCACTGGAGAGAAATCAAATCTATTTTGTGTGTGTGTGTGGACAAAACAAAGTCCAGAGAGGTAAAGGAAAAGCAGACAAACCTTGCAATCCCGGGTGGGCATCGTTTTGGAGTTGTTCCTACTGTTGAAGCTGTCAATGCAGTGTTGGAATTTTTTGCTTATCAAGGCCTCATCCTCCCAGCTGCAATCTGCGTACGAAAGCCCCATCCACTTGCAAAGGTATTCGGGATCAGTGGAGGAGGATTTGCGGTTGTGAGCTACAGGTGTTGAAACAAAACAACAAAACAGGAAAGGCCTGGTGTCATCTTTGACAGGTGCTACCCTACACAAGGCCCCTTCTGAAAAAACTGGCGCCGTTTGTTTCAGTGAAGCCATTAAAAGCGTTAAAAGTTACCTGGAAATTCAGACCCGGGGATTGCCGATTTGCTCGTCTTCACAGCTGCGTATCAAGAACAGAACAGCACCAATAAATACAGCGATGTAGAACTGTGAAGACCATCAAAAGAATGTAAGAAGGGCCCTGAAGATGGATCAGGCCAAAGGGGGCCAATCTGGTCCAGCACCCTGTCCTCACAGTGGCTAAAGGCATCCACTGGATGCTCAGAAGCAGGACTCTAGTGCAAGAGCACTCTCTCCCCACCTGCGACTCTGGTAACTAGCATTCAGTGGCATACTTGGGGCGAACACAGAGCTCTGGACTCACCAATCACTCTCTCCACTATCTGGTACTGTTTGTTCAACTCGGAAGCCAGCTCTTGCTGGCAGTTATAGTATTCCACATCTTCGGGAGTCACCTTTGCCAGCCTGTGCAGGAAAGAGACAGATAAAGGCCCTTTGCAGAGTGAGTGCAGGTAAAAGCTAGAACAGGAGGCTGCCAATGTGCTGCCCTGAGGTGCCCACAAAAGGTCTCCAAACCTAACTCCTCAAAAATCCACCATGTGAAAGAGACTGTTTGCTCTTCCTGCTCAGTTCCTGTTTGCACTGGCTCAAGTCTCTCTTACATTGATCACACACTCTTAAACGTGACCATGTTTCGACTGGGTGCCAAAACTGAACGTCCACCCTCTCTTCTATTCTAAACAGAGAAGAGGAGCTTCTTTCTGTAAGAGCAGTGGCTGACAATAGGTGCCTTTCCTCCTCGCCGATGAGTGTGTTTGATTTGGTAGTCTTGCACCATTTTGTATCCTTCTCTCTTTTTCTGCTCTTTCAGATGTGGCAGCCATCTTGTGTTATGCCACGGCCCCAGAGGAGCCATGTTGCATTATGCCACACCCCTACGGAAGCCATCTTGCATTGTGCCATGCCCCCAACGACAGCCATTTTGTGTTATGCCACACACCCCGTGGCTGCCATCTTGTGACTGGCACCCATGGCACTCCCTTAAAACTCCAAATGTGGACATTGGCCCCCAAAGGTTGGTGACCCTTGAGAGCCAGAGCATCTGAGCGCTATCCTGCCCAAACTATTCCATGAAGATTTTAAAGCCACTTGAAAAGCTGAAGCAGGTTTCAATCAAGAGCAGCGTTCAGAGCCCCAATTTCATATCTGGAAGCGGGGAGGATGTTACACCTACTTCAGGCGTGACACTGAGAGTTGATCCCACAATTCCTCCAAGGGAGCTCACAGCGACATGCAGGCTCCCTGCCCTCCATTTTATCCTCATGTAACAGCCCTGTGAGAAGGGACGCGGGTGGTGCTGTGGGTTAAACCACAGAGCCTAGGACTTGCTGATCAGAATCCCCGCAAAGGGGTGAACTCCCGTTGCTCGGTCCCTGCTCCTGCCAACCTAGCAGTTTGAAAGCACGTCAAAGTGCAAGTAGATAAATAGGTACCGCTCCGGCAGGAAGGTAAACAGCATTTCCGTGTGCTGCTCTGGTTTGCCAGATGCGGCTTAGTCATGCTGGCCACATGACCCGGAGGCTGTATGCCGGCTCCCTCAGCCAATAAAGCGAGATGAGCGCCGCAACCCCAGAGTCGGTCATGACTGGACCTAATGGTCAGGGATCCCTTTACCTTTACCTTTAAAACCCCTGTGAAGCTAAACTAAACCAAGGGATCGTGACTGGGCCAAGGTCACTCAGAGAGCTTCACAGCCAAGTGGGGATTTAAACCTTGGTTTCCCAGGTCCTAGTCAAACATTCTAACCACTACACCAACATGGAAGTGGTGTGGGAGCTCGCTCCGTGTGGCTAGACCTGCATCCTGCTTCGTGCAAGTGTCCTTCCTAGGGAAGAGGACCCCTGAATACAGAGGAGACGTACCACTGCTTGATCTCATCCTCTTTCTTCTTGAAGTTCTCCAGCTTCTTCAGCCCTTTGACCTTCTGCTGCTGCAGGGAATCTTCGCTCTCCCACGTGCTGTGGATGTACGACCAGCCTTTCCACTTAATCAGGTACTGGAGCTCCCCTTCCTCCTTCTCAGGATCAAAGTCGGCACAAGGGTCCCCGTTTGCTTCTGTCGCATAGACAGTGGTGGAAGCGCCAGTGGCTGTCAAAGAGACAGCAGAAGTTAATCAACGTTAGGAAGAGCCCACCGGATCAGGGCAATGGCCCATCTTTGTCCTGCATCCTGTTTTCTCAGGAGTCAACTCAGATCCCTGTGGGGAACCAGCAAGCAGGATGCAGCACAAAAGCACTCTTCCCCCACCAACCCCTTTGGTTTGCAACATCTGGCTCCAACCAGAGCGTAGCCGTTGGCTAGTAGCCACAGAAAGCCTTGTCCTCTGTGCATTTGCCCAATCCACTTCCTAAGCCGTCCAAGTTGGTGGCCATCACGGCCTCCTGCAGAAGCGAGTTTTGCAGTGAGAAAACTTCAAACCTGCAAAAATGCTTGGGAACTCCCTCCCATTAAATACCAGACGGGCGCCTTCTCTGTTGTCTGTTTGGCCCCTTCTAAAATCATCCCAATTTGGTATCTGTCTTTTTCGCAGCCAACTGAAGCCTCTTTTTTTGGCCAGACATTCCAGCATATTGAACAGCTGGTTTTAAGTTTTTTGTTTTATAATTCAGTTGGTTAAATGGCACTGCTGTTTTTTGCGTTTATGTTGTTTTATTGCTGAACGCTATTGCATGGGGGGCTTTTTTTTTCTATCTGTACCTGTGCATCACCCTGTCGGGAGTTGACCAAGCTTAGCTAAATATACCAAGTGAGACCACTGGCACAAGGCAGGTGCCCCCTGCTTATAGACACTCACCTCCTTTCTTGCCCACCCTGCTGTCTATCACTTTCTCGATGGTCTCGCTGTTATCCTGCTGTTCCTCAGTCCCTTCTCCTGTCATTTCAATCAGGTCATCCGAGTCCGTCTCAAAGTCATCGTCTTCCTTATAACTTCGGGCAGGACCAAAAAGGCAACAGCATAAGTCTCTTTCTTTCTTTCTTTATATATATATATATAAACAAATGTGCTTATATTCTGCTGTGCTGTGGGGCTCCAATCCCTCTTGGAGTGGCGAGGTCACAAGGCAGTGCTGGGTTCAACCCCCATGGCTGCTGACATGTTGGGTCCCCTGTCCTATTAGCATGAGAGCACGGCACCCCAAAACGTGCAAGACGCACGACTCACATGAGACTGCGGCACCCAAAAACACTCATTTTTGGGGTGTCACGCTCTTGCATGGGAATGCGCCCCAGGTTTACGCTGAGATGTGTTGGAGGTTATGGTGGCACCATTCACATAACAAAAACGTACAGTCATACCTCGGGTTGAAGTAGCTTCAGGTTAAGCATTTTGGGATTGCATGTCGCGGCAACCCGGAAGTAATGGACCGCATTACTTCCAGGTTTCGCCGCTCGCACATGCGCAGACGCTCAAAATGACATCACATGCAGTCGTGTGTTACGTTCTACTAAGGATGCGAACGGGGCTCTGGAATAGATCCCGTTCGCATCCAGAGGTACCACTGTATAAACATCTTCAAAAGCAGGGGGCCCATGGCTTGGCTTTTGAAAAACAGGGGTCTGCAGTACTTAGCTAACTGGGAACCAGTGATGTGGACAGTACTAAGCTACATTGACCAGTGATCTGACTCAGTGTAAGGCACCTTCCGACTTGATACACAAAACGTTCCCTCAAGAAGCCACTTTTTTTCTTTTCTTTTTTTAAAAATTCATTATGCTTTATTATACTTATTTACAGCTGTACAACATAAACTTGAGTTCATTGTTATGTATAAACTGATACAAAAGGGGGAAAAACTAACATTTTAACAATAAATTTTCTTCCACAGCGTCAGACTTCCCGTCTTTTCCATATTTTGTTCTCTTGAAACCTATCACATAGATTTGTCCGTTTGTTTAGTAATAAAGTACAAATAATTATATCATTCTCTTTTTGTACAAATTATTTACGGAGGTTATTCAAAGGCTATTACAGAATTTAAGTCACAGCAGCTGTTCTCAAGATTTTTCTTGAGAACTTCCCAATTTGAGATGAACTCCTGCTTTGACTTATCTTTGATCCTTCCTGAAAGGTTTTCCAGCTCAGCATATTCTACGTTTCAATAGTCACTCTGATTTGGAGGGGACTTTACCGCTTTTCCAGTGTGTAGCAATAAGTATCCTTGCAGCTATTGTAGCATATAGGGAAACCTTTCTTACCTTCTGAGGAACATCAGGGCCTGTTATACCGAGTAGAAATGATTATTGTTTTTTAAGAAGGGATACCGTTAACGTTTTTTTTAGTTCCGAATAAATATCATTCCAAAATATTTTAATCTTTTTACACACCCACCAGACATGGAACTGGCACCTAGTTCCCCACATCTCCTACAATTTTTTGGGACACTTTTGTACATTTTTGATAATTTTGTACATTTTTGTACATTTTTGATAATTCCCAAGGCGTCAAATACCATCAATATAACATTTTTTGGGAATTTTCTCAAGAGGCCACTCTTAGTAGAGGACTGAAGACAACACAGAGGTTCACATGCAGACACTGGTCTGCTTCTGCCCATATACAAATCTAGAAATGGTCGTTCTCCGTGCACCAGGGCTCCTGCCCGCCATTACCTGACGTTTTTGGCTGCTCTGCGCCGGGTCTGCCTTTTGGGTGCCTCGTCATCTTCGTCATCATCTTCGTCCTCAGACGACTCTGTTTTCCTCCGCCTCTTTCCACGCTGGGGCTTGTGGACCTTTTTCGCAATCGCTTTGCTCGCTGCTCTAAAAAACAAGCATGAAAACAGACCACGGTGTGTATTATACAGACCATGGGATACAAAGGGAGCAGCTGAGCAAGGACAGCCTTTCCCAACCTTGGTGCCCTCTAGAGAAGGCACAGGCAAACTGCGGCCCTCCAGATGTTTGGAACTACAACTCCCATCATCCCTAGCTAACAGGACCGGTAGTCAGGGATGATGGGAATTGTAGTCCCAAACACCTGGAGGGCCAGTTTGCCTATGTTTGCTCTAGATGTTGTTGGGACTACATCACTCATCATCCCTGGCAATTAACTGTGCTGTCTGGGGCTAATGGGAGCCCATCAATTGTTTCCACCATTTTATATTTGTATGGGGTTGTTGTTGTTGTCGGTGGTGGTTCCTATTGAGGGGAGGTGTGTCAGGGAGGAGAGGAGCTGGGGAGAGCAAGGGGGCCCAACTGAAGCAGTTGAGGATAGGGGGAGTTAAGCCCAGTCTCCCCTGGGAGCCTCAAGCCCAGCCAGGGAAGGGCAGGAAATGTTTCATTTCCTGAAGATATGTAGGTCAGGCTGCTTGTTAAAAGAGCCCAGAAGCAGAGTCTATGGGTGGGTGAGGGAAGCATGGAAAACCCAAGGAAGGCAGCACCTGCCCAACCCCTTCTTACCTCCTCAAGACAGGTCTCCGAGCTTTTATTTTCTTCTGCTCTGGTTCGCTTTCTGCACTGGTGCCTTGTTCCTGTCCGTCTTCCTCCTCACCATCGTCCTCAGAGCCCTCCCTCTTCCATCGTTCCCTAGATTTATAAGCAAAACGCCAACAAGGGTTATCATTATAATGTCCGGTTCTGGAGGGAACACACAACATGCCAGGAGCACAAGCACCCCTGCAGCTCTGGAGAAGTTGAGTCGGTGACCCAAGGTCCTCCTTGCTTTGCTCCTTTTTACTGAGATGTGCAACAAAACATTTGCAGAGCCCCTCTCGTCAAATCTGCCAGGATGATCAGATGCGTTTTATGTCCTTTCGCTCCTCTCAGATCAAAAGGCATCTATTGCGCTCGGTGCAGCCAAGTACTAAGCTGCAAGCAAGGGAAAACCCACCAGGAACTGACCCCAGACATTTTTCCTCTTTGGAGTTTGTGATGCGAACAGAGCAAAATGTTGACACTCATTTTATTTCATTCTATGGTGTTTTTTTGTACAGTGGTACCTCCGGTTGCGGATGGGATCTGTTCTGGAGCTCCGGTCGGATCCTGAGGTTTCCGCAACCAGAGGAACCGCTTCTGTGTGTGTGTGTGTGTGGCAAAAACCCAGAAATATACATCCGGGTTTGCTGCTTACGTGTCCTGAAGTTTATGTAACCGGAAGGATACGTAACCAGAGGTACAACTGTACTTGATTTGACTCTTTTTACTCTCTTATACACATTAGGATAATGTGCTCTATGTGCCTCTTGGTCATTACACTAAGAAATACCACTGATATAGAGTTACTGGTCTTCAGCCAGAAGCTCACCACTCACAACTTGGCCTGGGTGGAAGACTGCACTGAAAAACATTACCACCACTCCTTTGGCTAGAACTTTCCCCCTGCCTTTTTTCCTTTTTAAAAACAAAACAACAACAAGGAGGGCTCTTTGCTTTTAGAGTGAGGAAAAAGTTGCATCATCCAAAATTCTCTCTTCTGTGCAACTGTCACACAGAAGATGTCCCCTTTTGCATCTAGAGTATGAATGGAGACCTGTAGCCTTCCAGATATTGTTAGACTTCAGCATGGCCAATGGATCAAAGGATAGTGGGAGCTGCAGCCTGAAAACATCTGGAGGGCTATATGATCCCCCTGCCCTAGAGAAGGAGAGAAAGGCATATAAGGTCGAAACATTAAAAACAATATAGCCCATGTTATAGGCTATCACACCTAAAAATGCTTGACTGGCTTCCCTGCAGAACAGGGGTGACTAACCTATGGTTTTTCAGATGTTTCTGAACCCTAATTCACATCAGCCACAGTCAGCACATTCAATGGCCAGGGGTGATGGGAGCTGGAGTCTAACATCTGGAACAGGGTTTTCCAAACTGGGGTTTCCAGCTGTTTTTGGACTATGATTCCCATCATCCCTGACCATGGGTCCTGCTAGCTTGGGATGATGGGAGTTGTAGTCCCACAACAGCTGGAGAGGAGACCTAAGTTTGGGAAACCCTGATCTGGAAGACCACAGGCTAGCCACCTTTGCTCTGGAGCAGGCATAGCCAAAGTGGTGCCCCCCCCCAGTTGTTGATGGGGTACAACTCCCGCCAGCCTCAGCCTGCATTGCCAATGGTCAGGGATGATGGTAGCTGTAGTCTGCAACCTTTGGAGGACCTGGCATTGGCTACCTCTGCTCTAGAATGCCCCAAATGGTGCTCTAAGTAGGCACACAATTCATATGTGGGCTGCATGAAGAATACGGCATGTGCATTGCAATGCCCTCTGGATGTTGCTGGACTACAATGTCCATCATCCCTGACCACTGGCCATGTTGGTTGGGGCTCATGGGAGTTGGAGTTCAGCAATATCTGGTGGGTACCAGTTTGAGGGAGGCTGTATTAATCTCCGGGTCGTGGGTTTGAGCCCCATGTTGGGCAAAAGATTCCTGCATTGCAGGGGGTTGGACTAGATGACCCTTGTGGTCCCTCCCAACTCTACAATTCTATGATTCTACTATGTTCAAGAGGGATTAACATTTCAAGCATAAAAGGTTGGCAAGAACCCTCCTGAAAAAGGAACTCAGCGAGCACGGTGTTTAGTGTGACTGCCCATGTTTTGTGGAACAGCATTCCTGTTGAGATATGACAGCTCACTCCCAGCCTAGCTGTACTTTCTGGAATCAATGGATGACATTTTTGTTCCAACAGGTTTTCTCAGCTGGACAAATGGGCCTTTGCAATGAGGATCAATTTGTTAGGGTTTTAGTCTTGTTATAAATGCATTTGTTGCTTTTTGTGTTCTTAGCTGTTTTTAATATTCTTATGTGGAAGTCACCTTGAGGTGGTGGTTTAGAATGTGATTAATCAATCATTCAATCATAGTAATAAGGATGCAGAGCTTCACAGGGCCCTCAAAACTTACGTTCTCTTCATTTGCTTTTGGCCTCTTCGTTTGGGGCTTTCGCTCTCAGACTCGCTATTTCCCTTAAACGAAAAAGGAGAGAGGAAGGGGAACCATGAACGAGGCTGGTCGCAGGAGGCCAACCTGGCTGCTGCTGAATGCTCATGATCAGCTAACGGTGGTCGGACATGGAAGTCGTTTACTCCCAAACTGCAAAAGCAGCAACACCAAACTACTCGGGACAAAACGCTATTAAGATGCCCTTGCCTAAGCAAAAAAATAAAAAATCTGCCATTTGGGCATGCACCTTAACGCCTGCAGCCCTGACCCAAAAAGAAGGTCTATTCTGCTACAGGTGCACAAATGGGTGAAGAAGGGAGTACACAGCAAGGAATAAAAACCCCAAAAGGCAAGGAGACTAAAATGAGTAACAGAACAAAACCAAGTGCACAAGGCAATCTATCAATAACTTTCCTGAAATGCCTGCCACTGCTATGGCAGTCAGAAAGGGATGGAGTGGGGACATACAAAGCTGTCTTGAACCGAGTCAGATCCTCGGTCCATCTCATTCAGTACTGTCTGCACTGACTGGCAGCAGCTCTCCATGGTTTGAGGCAGGAAGCATTTCCAGCCCTATCTGGAGATACTGGGGATTGAACCTTGGACCTTCTGCATACCAAGCAGATGATCTACCACTGAGCTATGGCCTTCCCCACGTGTGACTCTGACAACCTCTCTAAGGGGCATGGGTTTCCATGTCTAAAAAAGTTTGTGACAGGCTAGGCTCTAGATCAGAGCTGGCCCGATTCAGCCTCCCAAGCAATTTGTTTCCATTGCATCTCCTCTCTTCTCCAGTAAGAACATACCAATTTTGTCAGTGGTAGCAAAAATAAAAATAAATGCAAAATATCTCCACCCAGTGGAGCACCCTGATTATGCCCCCTCCCCCGTCATGAGATGAATCATTTGATGAGCAAGAGCGAAAAGGAAAAACCCTCCTCAGCTGATCCACAAAGATGAGGAGGGCAGCTGGGTTTCTTGTGTGCTTGTGTGTGAGGTCACATCCATCACTAGCATGTAGCCCCCAAAGGCTTTTCCAAGGCTGAATTTTGTCCCTTGGGAAGAAGAGGGTCAGCCACCCCTCTCCAGAAAGTTCCAACCATTGTTCTGCAGGACCCCAAAGAAGGGGGCATGTGTTACATACAAGTGCGATTTGCAATTAGAAGGCAAAGAGCTTCTCAACAATGGACAAACACACAGCGCCATAGCAAGAAAAAACCCCTAGTTGTCCCAGTACTGGCAAGATCCTTGAGAAAGCAATCAACAACCATGGGGGGGGGAGGAATTGAAGAGGGGCAGAAGCAAGAGTCATACGACAGGGGATAGGGAGATGGTTGAGAAGGGGGTGTGAGAGCTCAGTGTTGTCTCCACGGGTAGGCAGCAGCTCTCTGGGGTTTGAGGCAGGCACATCGGGGGCAAAAAAAACCAAAACAGAATGAAATAGAGCTTTGCAGAGTTCAAAGGCAAGGGAACATGCTTATTCGCTGTCACTTACATCCTTGATTTGGGAGTTGAGCTGCTGGACCCTTGGAGTCCTTTCCAACCTTATGGTTCTATGGCTCTGTGATGTGAACCATTTGCTTACTTTAAGCAACCTTCACCTCCCAAGAACCGCTAATGCTTGACATGTCAGCCAACCCTAAGCAAGCCCCCTTTTGCAAGCACCAACATGCACCAACGTACAGGCCCAGGCTTGTCAACTTCAAGGCTCCCTGCCCCAAAACACGAGGCAGTCCCACCTGCCAGCTACCGATCACCACAAAGCTTCTGTGCTGTGCTAGTGGGCATGTCTCACCCTTCGTTGGCACTCTCTGCTGCAGATAAGAGCCTCCCCAAGCTTTGCTTCAGGTCCTGGCTGTCTAAGGCAACTCCTATCAGGGAGCTGTCATCCAAAATACAGTATCTGGAGGCCAGAGGTTGAACTCAGAGCTTTGTCATCAGGCAAGAAGCCTAGTAGGGCATCTCGTGCCCGGTCTGTCCTAAGATGGCACTCGCAGAATCCTCCCAACCGCCAACACCCACACAAAAGTGGAGGGTCATGTCACTATGGGTGGGGCAGGAGAGGAGATGAGAAGAAAGTGGCAGCCATGTGGCCGGTGTGGACCTGAAAACCATAGAAGTCCTGAGGTCTAATCCAAAACATACCAGCAAAATCAAACCACTGCTAGTGGACATGGAAGAGCTTAGTTTCATTCTGTGGCTTATTTTGGAGAGGGGTCCTGCCAAACCTTCCCCAACATTTGCCTACACACCCGTTGTGTCTATTTCAGACATTTTCAGGCCAAAACAAGAGGTCTCGTTTCCACCCATATGACTCCTCACATGCTTGTAGGTGTTGTCTCCTTCATTTTTATTTTGTGTACATTATAATGAAGAAAAGAGCACTTTTTTTAAATGAAAGACAAACGAGGTAAGACAGCAAGGGATCTTCTAGGGTTACATGGGCAAAGCAGCAGTGGGAAATGGACTGGGAGGGGGCAATTTCAATTAGAAAGTTGCCCAAGGGGGGGAGGTTTAAGTGCCCCTTTTTGTCCTGTTCCAATCAGATAAGGAGACCATCCTGATAGTGAACCTGGGGGTGGGAGACAGCTAAGAGAACACTAAATATGTATTTCCCAGTATCTCATGTATCTATGTCCCAGTTAGAAACAGGTTTCGTGTCTTCTGGGATTATGTGCAAATTGACGCAGGTGAAGGTGTTCCTTCGCTGAATGGTGTTGGTTTAAAAAACATAAAGTGAGACAGAATTCCCAGAACAGCCTAAGAAGAAATGCCTCTTGTTTAGCAACCACAGTGTCCACATGCAGAAATTTTGCATCAGCTCAGTTTAACTGATTTGAACTCCATCCATGGCTGAGGGAGGCTGGTGTAACACAGTGCTGGGGCAAACTATGGCTTAAGGCAAGCGAGCAAGCATGCTGGCGCACAGTGACAAAACTGCAGCCGCTTTACTACTTGCACAGGTCGGGCTTAGCACTATGTCCCAACCCGGCACTGGGCTTTGTGTCGCTCCAAACAAACCACAAGCTGCAACCAAGGTTTGTTCTCGGCTTACTGCTTGTGATTCCTTTGAAGTGAGACCAATCCCGAACCCAGGTTGGGACACAACACTAAGCCAAACCATCACTTGGTGGCAGGAGTGAGGGAGCAGTGAATCTTCCTAACTGTGCGCCAGCAAACTTCCCCATTCCTTGTTCCATGGAAGGAAGCCTCTGTTCCATGTGGTGAGCTATGGGCCTACTCTGCGTTTCCACCTCCATTTCAGAAGGGAAGAGGAGCGTTCTTTTTTGGGTTTTACAATATTGTGTGGTATAAGCAAAAGTTTCCTACTGAACGACACATATGTGTGTATTTTTTTGTTTTTATTTTCAACTCTTTATCTTACAGCATAGCCAATGGCAATGGACAAAATGGACCCAATAGTTACGAGACCACATAATATTGTAAAACAAAAAAAGGACAGGACTTACCTGAGCCCCTAGAGGGAGCTGCTTTCGTCTGCAGCGGAGATCTGAGGTGGGTGTGACATCACCAGCACAGTGCATGCTGGGCCATCGTTACAGAGAGAGCCTAGTATTTGCAGAACTTGGGAAAAAGGAAAACAAAAGCTGGCATAAATGGCATGCTAACAGCCCACTGGATCTGACCTTTCTTGGGGGACGGCGAGGGAGGAACTGTGGATTTTTGTCAATAATGGGGAACCTGTAACTCTCCAGACTTTCTTGGAATCTGCCTCCCAGTAGCCCCCACCAATGTGGATGATGGTCTGTGTTGATAAGAGTTAAGAAGATAAGAAGAACCCTGGTGGATAGGCCAAAGGCCCATCTAGACGAGCATGCTGTTCTGACAGTGACCTATCAGATGCCTTTGAGAAACACACAAGCATGACTTGGATGGAACAGCCCTCTCCACACTTGAAATTCTCAGTAACTGGTATTCAGAGGCATAATGTGGCATCCTGGCCAGTAACCAGTGATAGCCATTTCCTCAATTAATCCTCTTTTGAAGCCATCCAAGTTGGTGGCCCTCACTATCTCCTGTGATAGCAAATCTCATTGTTCATTTTTGTCCTGTGTGCATGGCTGGAAGTCTGGCAGCCTCTGAAGGGCCACAGGCAACCTGATCACCCCTAAAGCAAACAACTGCAATGGTCTGCAAAGTATCTCCTGGCTTTCTCATTTCCCATCTCATAATGGAAACTAGGAAGTTTGGGAGGTGGAGGAGTTGAAGTGGGGGACACACACCATCTGTGATTGTGGGATCACTAAGTATCATAGGACAGGAAGGGAGCAATAATCTGGCCACAGAGTACTGCAGAAAAATGGGTGCCATGGGTGAGTAGTATGGAAACGGGGTGCATCTCTTTGCCAGTGTCTTGAGAGCTGGCTCAGTGTGATAGTTAGGAGACTGAGATTCAAATTCTGCCTCCATCATTAACTCACTCAGTGAGCAAGTCTGTTTTCTCTCATCTGTAATATGGGAGATGAGAATACGGGCTTACCATTACTGTGAAAGTTATAAAACAAAACATGGAGGCAGTTCTAAGGCTTTGGCACTTGGCAGGCAGCACCATTGTAAAGGACGCTTGGTTGCTTAATTACTGTTGTGAGGCAATAAGAGGAAGGGATGTTGGACCACCCACATCTGGGACTTGGGAGGGGGGTCTCCCCAGAGCAGCAGGAAAAGGAGGGGAAGTTGGGTGGACAATAGAGGGGAGCATTTGCTTAAGCACTTTCCTTGCGTCCACACACAAACACACCCCATGCATTACAGAGTAAAACACAGCTGGTATTTGTGGAAAGTGTTGGGGAGTCAAGCGGGAGAAACATTGCAGAATGCAGATATATATACTGTAGGGATAGAGAACCTGTGGCCCTCGAGATGCTGATATACAGGTAGATGCTATTTTGTGTGTGTTCGATTGATGCGCAACCGCCAACACGAACCATGACCTGGAACGCAACTCCCACGCAAACAGGGAATTGCCTGTACTCCAACACCCATCAGCCCCAATTTGCATGGCCAATAGTCAGGGTTGCTGGGAGTTGTAGTCCAGGAGTATATGGAGAGCCACAGGCTCCCTATCCCTAACCTGAATATGCAAGTGTGTGTTTGACCTTATGTGTTAGTATGTGAGTTTGTCCTGATGGACAGATCTTAAATCCAGAAGTGCTTATTATAAAAATGTAAACTGCCTCGAGGGTTTTGGCAGGTAGACTGTATTAAAAGGTAGGAAACAAGACCATCTCTGGCCAACTCTGCACCACCTTTTTTATGAATGTAAGAACAGCCTGGCAGCTGGAACAGACCAACAGGCTATCTAGTCCTGCAACATGCTCTCAGATGCATCTGAAAAGCCTGCAAGCAGGATATGAATGCCACAGCACTTTCCCTCGCTTGTGCACCCCAGCAACTGGTCCTCAGATGCATCCCAGCTTTGACCCTGGAGATGCAACACAAGTCAGTGTGCTATCAAGTTGAACATGGAGGAAAGCCAAATCTAATCAAAACTCAGCTCCGAGTTGGCCGCAAGTGGCCAAGAACAATAATTTGCATTTTGAGACAAAATGCTCAACCGTGGGTGCCTGATGCTAGGCACCTAAATCCATATATAGGCACCCAAGCATAAATGGACCCATTTTCAGAGGACTCCCGAATGGGAGATGCGGGTGCCGCTTATATTTTCAGGTGCTTGAATATAAATTTAGGTGCCTACCTTTGGGTTTCCAACTTGGAGATTTTCAGTGTGACTCTGAACTTTCCTGAGCCTCATTTTCTCCATCTGTAAAAAACAGAAGGCGAAACCACTGCTTACCCTCCTTAAAAATTGGTAGGCTGTGGGGGAATGTTGAAGGGAGGGGGGGAGGAAAAAAGCAACTCACAAAATGGACAGCAAATAAAAGGTCGCAAGTTCCAGAACCACATTGTTCTTAGCAGAATTTGATGGAAGGCAGGGAAGGAGAGAAATGTCACAGCCAACAGATGATTAAAGCCCCAAACTGAGTTCATTTCATACACTGAATTCAAGAGATGACTACAGGTGCGAAAGAGAGGGAAATGATTTAGTGAAATGAAACATCATGCAAACACACACTCCTACATACACACAAAATGAATTCATCTCAATGGTGTCCCTCTTGAGGTTCCAAGCACAGCCGTTCCTGCAATCATTTTCCCAGCATTTACATCACAACCACATCAGACTTCCAATTCGGATTGTGTAACTGGAACTTTTTAACCATAACATTGAAAGTTCAGGGGCGTTCCATGGGCGCTGCTTGCTCAGGTCAGACTGCAGGAATGGCGCACGGCACGTCCAATGGAAAAATGCAGCTGCCATGGCGCCACCTCTGTGTTTCAAAGGCAACACTGAACAGAATGGCTTGGCCATTCCCAATAATGTCTTTCCCCTCCTCTTTATCCTCCCTCCCCTTACCTCTTCATTTATATTAAAGCGCGAGGGCTCCTGCCTGCTTCGGTTCGACCTCCTCACCCCATAAACATCTGGATACTCTTCCCACATCTGCAAAATAAATCATAATCACATTTGTACTGCATCCTTCATCCATGGATTCAGGGCAGTCGACAGATGTTCCCTCTTTCTTATGCTCCCAAGAACTCTGCAAGGCTAGAAGCGAGAGACACCAAAGGCTTCCTCTTGTCACTTACAACCAGGGATCAGTACTCAAAAGAACTTTATTATTATTATTATTATTTATTGAATTTATATACCGCCCTCTACCCACAGGTCTCAGGGCGATTCACAGGATAAAATCAGAATATAAAATCGCAAAGTACATAATCAAAATAAAAACAACAACATGGAGGTTCAACTCCACTATCACGGCCAGTAACAGCTAACATACCAAGGCTTTGTGATTTTGTCCAATCTGATTTTAAAGCCATGCAGATGGGTTGCCTGCCATCACTCATATGCTAAATAAATAATGAATAAACAAAATTATCTTGTGGCAGTGAGTTCCACAGACTGATTACAAGCTCCTTGCCTCTGCCCCTATATTGGTGCATCGCCGGCACTCAAGGATGGCTTGTGGCTTCCAAAAGTGGCAAATGCTTGGCTGCTGTCAGAAGAGGATGCTGGATTGGATAGGCCTTTCGCCTGATCCAGCAGAGAAACCCTTAAATTCGTATCTAACAAAAGTAGGAATAGCATGGAGTGTGTGGATTTTGCAAGCTCACCTCTCCTTCAAGATAGAATTTCCTACAAACTCTTTCTAATTCTGCAGACCTTTAATACATTCCTCATTCTATGTCTTTTCCCTGCCACTTCTTAAATTTTATTTTAACGCATCATGACTAGCTCTTTGCAAACCTTCCAATCAAACTGTCCCTTCTTTTCAGAATTTCCTTCAGTGGTACCAAAGAGGCAACTCAGCCAAATTCCAACGACACACAAAAGAATCCAGAAGGGTACACAATTCAGGCTTTGCCAAGTCATTGCCCTCCAGACCTTTTGGACTACAACTCCCATCAGCCACAGCCAGCAGGTTGACAAAGGCAGATGAATATCAGGATATCAAACCAAAACCTGAAACCCCGGAAACAGAAGACCTTGCAGTAGATGGCAAGAGACCAGGCTGTGCTTTGCCACCTCTGCCAAAGGCTACCCAGCTGAGTTAGACATACCCACCAGCAAGGGAACAACATACTTTTTTGACATCGGCGAGCCTTTCTTTCTTGGATGTTGGTTTCTCCTTGGCTTCCAGAAGCGTCTGCTGAGATTTTGAGCCCGCCGAGCCGCTTTCGGATTCAGACTGGCTTTCGGAAGTCTCCGAGCTGCTGTTGGATTCGCTCCCATGCTCGCTTCCTTGCTCGCTGTCGGACTGGCTGGCCGAGTCAGACCCCGAGGCCTCTTCTGATGCTGAGTGACTTGTGGAGGAAGAAGAGAGGGTTTCATCATTGTCAACCATCTTGCAAGTTCACACACTTAAGACCTGTTGAAGCTGCCCAGAGTGGTTGGGGCAACCCAGTCATATGGGCAGGGTACAAATAATAAAGTTATTGTTGTTATTATTCTTAAGCAGGTGTGAGTCACCTAGTGCGCTTCAGATGCTGCTGGACTACCATAAAATATCAACGACTTCCCTTCTTCTCTTTCCCTGGTTCATTTTGCGTAACATAAATCCCGGCATATCTTATATAAACTAAACCATTCAGTGTATTCCATTATTACATCCATCAAAACTTATTTACACTGTTGAATTTATCTTAATGCTGCCAACGTTTTCGAATGTACACAATTTCCCCCCATATATTCAATAAAC
Source organism: Podarcis erhardii (assembly GCF_964252035.2). Classification (NCBI taxonomy): domain Eukaryota; kingdom Metazoa; phylum Chordata; class Lepidosauria; order Squamata; family Lacertidae; genus Podarcis; species Podarcis erhardii. Next base: position 25,087,071 of record NC_138503.1, read on the forward strand.
ATTGTTCAATCTTCTTTAAACCTATGTTCTTCTTGTTCTCTTATTCTATGAGTTAGGTCCGCAAGCTGCGCATATTGCATCATTTTAAGTTGCCATTCTTCTTTGGTATGGACCTCGCTCGTTTTCCATGGGAAAGGCAGTTTTTGATTGTAAACCTGAACTGCTCTAGGTGGCCTTGTTTTGTTTTTGTTTTGCTAAAGTGGGTATAGCATCAAAATATAGTTTTTATTTGCAGAATACAGATAGATATCTTTTCAAAATCCAACACTGCTATGGGTTGTTTCTTTCCAATGTATTTCTCATCAATAAAAATTTGTTGTGGTGCAAGCAATTTTTTTCTCCTGAAAGGGTGGCCCAAAGAGAAAGAAAGTTCAAGAACCACTGCCAACTGCATTTTTTGTGTTGTTGTTTTTTTTAGGGGGAGGGGGAGGTTATAAACTAAGAAATACTTCAAATCCAAAGATTTGTGGCTAAAATACGAAATGGCTTTAAACTGATATCTGGCACAGAGGTTGGAATGTTATTCCAGCAGGGTTTAATACAATATTAAAAAAATAAAATACAAGTTGAATTATTTTAATATGAGAGGGAAAAGGCCAAAAACACAAAATGCATTTCTTTGGGAAGCTGGCAGAGGGCAATATAGAGGTACTCAGGCAGAGAGGTGGCGGGGAGAACAGACACAAACAGCTCCAGAGGCAGAGAGCCAGAAGCCATTTTAAAAGATTCTCTGTTCCTCTCTCCACCATCTTACAGATCTCCCTGCGTTGTTTTCTTCACCAATAACCCAAAGGGAAGAAGTGTGTTGTGAAAAGCACAATTAAGCAGAATGGCCTTTGAAAAACACTTGAGAGGACAGAAGGCAAATTTAAGAAAAATGTGCAGAGGATTCAGACAACTGCCTGCATCACACTAGCTGCTGAACTGGACAGCAGCTATGTATTCACTGCCTGTTTCGGAGCATGGAACAAGGAAGCTGCCTCATACTTTGTCCATCTAGCTCAGGGTTGTCTACACTGACCAGCAGAGGCTCTTCAAAGTGCCAGGAGTCCTGACTCCAGCTGATTAAACAGAGGGTGGGTGGGTGGGTGTTTTTCCTAGTCTACCTGGAGATGCTGAGAATTGGACCTGCAACTTTCTGCACTCAGAGCAAACGCCCCACCAGTGAACTGCAGCCCTTTCCTAGACAGAGGAAGCTGCCTTATATCAAGTCAGATCATTGGTCCATCAACTCAATATTGCCCACACAGACTGGCAGCAGCTCTCCAGGGTTTCAGACAAGAGGGTGTTCTAGGCACCGAGCCTGGGCTTCAGCATGCAGAGCAGCCATTCTACCAATGAACTATGGCCCTTCCCTCCGTTACCACCTCTTTGGGGGAACTAGAGAAGGGGACATTCAAACTTCAACAAATATATGTTCACGAGCCCTCCTCCCAAAGAGTAAAAGGAATAAAATCCCATTTCCTGGCTTTATTGTAATCATCAAGTGTTCTGAACTAACCAGGGGAGTTGCCCCCATGTTTAGTTGCTTAATCCTCAGCGTCTTGACTGATTCAGTTGAGACACAGAATCATAGAATTGTAGAGTTGGAAGGGACCACGGGGGTCATCTAGTCCAACCCTCTGTAATGCAGGAATTTTTTGCCCAAGGTGGGGCTTGCACCCATGACCCTGAGTTTAAAAGTCTCGTGCTCTTTCCACTGAGGTCCCCCAGGTCCCCCAAACTCTCTATATGTAAGGCTGCTGACTTTGACATGAAGTCTCGGGGTCTTTGGAGGGAAAGAGTAAAAGAAGCAATGTGGTTGAGCAGTTGTGTGTTGGAACAAGGAGCAAAGCGAGCAGTGTTCAAACTCTCCATAAATATCCCTGGGTAACACGTACATCTAACCTACTTCACAGGGTTACTGTGAGGATGAAACAGGAGCAGAGGAGTCATGGATGCAGGCAGCAAGGCTAAAGGATGTTACATATCAAAACTGGCAGTAAATAAAACTAGGTCAGGGGCAGCCCATGCAGTGAGCGCCAGAATGTTAGCACTTAAATAGAGAAGAAAACCTGATAACTGAGGAAAATGAACAAAACAGTACAATCCGAGGAGAAAGGAATAAGAGATTTTCTTTCTTAGTTCAGGTATTTTACATAGAAGGAAGGTACTCAACCAAAAGTACAGAGGTAAAACTCCCTCAGAACTATACAACCAATCAGGGCACATGCTACTACAGTGAAGATCATGCAACTCTACCTGGTTGCTAAGCAACACCTCTGCTGCCACCCCTTGGCTAGTTGACAAATTAACAGAAGTAACCCTTTAAGGTGCACACTGAATGATCCTGGCCTGCTATTGGACTTCCATGTCCAGATACTATAAGACTCCATCTTCCACCAACCCTGGGCAGCATGGCCAGTTGCCAGGGATGATGGACACTGAAGTCCTGCAGCATCTGAAGGTCACCACATTAGCTATGCCACACCTTAAAAGCCTATCAAAACACAACTGTTCCATTTCACAAGGGAGAAGAAGCTAGCATGTGCCCAGCCATTGTTTGTTTACCTACAACAGGAGTGGGACAACTGTTTTCAGCCCAAGGGCCATTTTACCTTCTGGGCAACCTTTCATTGGCCACACACCAGTGGTGGGTTGGACAGAGGCTGGTTTCTACACAAAGACATCCCTCTTGTGTCTTCCATCCAGACAAGAAAGAGGCATTATCAGAGTTCAAACACATTTTCTAACCAGACAAAAGCAGTCACCAAGTGTGTGAAAAAAACAGGCCAGTGCTGGGTGCCACCTGGTGAAAGTTCTGAGGGCCACATAGAGCACCCTGGGGCTTGAATTTCATCCTCAGGCCTTTCTTCCTAATCCTAGCTGCAATGCAGGAAGCTGTGGTTGCTCAAGTGCGAGGGAAATGCACTCTGCATGTGCCTAGAGGCACTTTTCCAGTGATTATTCTTCTTCAGCACATTTGTGACGTTCCAAATTGGGACAGGTGAGGGCACGCCAGAATCCCAGTGTCCAAACCACATTCCGCACAAGCGCCCTGCAGGCCCGCAGCGCTTTTTCGAGCAGCGAAAAGGCAGGCAGACGTAAGCCCCACGCCACCCAAGCCACTGCATTACTCCCAGGAGAAACGTGCAGCTCAGGTGTGCTGCAGGCCCCGCAGTAAGTGCCACCCTCCACAGTGTGGCACCCAGTGCCCGCTGCCTCCCCTAGCTATGCCTCTGCTGAAGAGGGTCTGGGAATGCTAGCTTAGAGATCAGTTGGTGCTGCCAAGCAAGAAGTAGAGTACAGTAACCAAAGTTTCAGCTGGCACCCTCCTAGCTGTGAACTGATCTGTAAGAATTACCAGGAGTTTTTCATGGCACAGAGATTAATATCTCCATTTTCCAATTTATACAAATCAATCTGATACTAAAGGCATAAGAGCAGACCAGAGGGTGTGCTTTCTGGGTCGGTGGCAACCCGTGTTAGGGAGAAGTGGGGTAAACGTAATTAGAATATACATGGGCTACTTTGTGGTAGATCAGTATCTCAATGGGATACCTAAAATAAATGATCTAGGGCTGGATAGGTCCGGATTTTCCCCGCATATTACCAGGATTTCAAAGGCGGAATTGACGTCTGGAGGGGGATTTCCGAAAGGCGGTACTACAAAATTGGGGGGGGGGGTTTCCAAATGGGGGGGGGGTAACAACTTTCAGGATGCCCTGGCTTTTAACTTTTTGAAATAGGGCAACGCTAAATAAGCCAAAATAGTTATTAGGGCAATACCTTTATTAGACCAACCAAAAATGTCCCCAAAATAGTGTGCAAATATTTTGAGTATTTTGTGATCATTTGGTTGATCTAATAAAGATATTGCACTAATAAATGTTTTAGAATTTTTCTTAAAGACCAACGGGTTTTTAAAGTAAATACAGGAAAATAGACAGCATTTGAAAAGGCTCACCCTCTGCCAAACACAAGAGCCACAGGCAAGATTTAAATGGGACAATGAAGCTACTTTTCCTCCCCAGAGAAATCTAAAGGGTTTTCAGCTTCCTAACACAAACCACATACCGAGCAGTCAAAGGACCTGCAAAATTAGCCACACACCCAGTTCTGTGATGCATCTTTTGGTAGAAAAGGGGATTTCCCCTTCAACTGCAGGAAGCTGCTATTAACAAACTTAAAAGTGGTGGTGCACATGCCTGATCTGTGAGTGCATTTCATAAACACGTCTCTCGAGCAATTTCATCCACAATAAAGTTGCTCTGTTTATGTATATTCATCTGAAAATGTAGTACAGTACTAAACTCAAACTTTGGTTGGTAGGGGTAGCCAAAGTGGTGCCTTCCAGATTTTGTTTGACTCCAACACTCATCAGCCTCAGCCAGCTTGAACGATGAGGATTATGATGATGATTATCATCATCATCATTATTATTATTAAGGAGGCCAGGGCTGCAGATCCATAACTGACGAAACAAAAACATAAAACGTACTAATGACAATTCCAAAGCAGATATAGACTGGGATAAACATCTCCACTTAAAACAGGGGTAGGCATCCTAAGGCCTGTGGGCCGGATGCGGCTCAATCACCTTCTCAATCCGGCCCACGGACAGTCCAGGAATCAGTGTGTTTTTACATGAGTAGAATGTGCGTTTTTATTTAAAATGCATCTCTGGGTTATTTGTGGGGCCTTCCTGGTGTTTTTACATAAGTAGAATGTGTGCTTTTATTTAAAATGCACCTCTGGGTTATTTGTGGGGCCTTCCTGGTGTTTTTACATGAGTAGAATGTGTGCTTTTATTTCAAATGCACCTCTGGGTTATTTGTGGGGCCTGCCTGGTGTTTTTACATGAGTAGAATGTGTGCTTTTATTTCAAATGCATCTCTGGGTTATTTGTGGGGCATAGGAATTTGTTCAATTTTTTTTTTCAAAATATAGTCTGGCCCACCACATGGTCTGAGGGACGTTGGACCGGCCCACGGCTGAAAAACGTTGCTGACCCCTGACTTAAAAGGTTTGTCTTCAGAAGGTACAGAAAAGGTAACAGATACAGCTTCTGTCTGATAATTAACCTGAGGGAATTTCCAAGGGTCAGGTGCCACAAAGCTCAAGGCCTGGTTCCTATATTGACCTCCTGCTAAGCTGATATCTGCAGAGGACAGTGATGATGGCCCTTCTCTCCTCCAAGGACACCTGAAGGCTCTCCGAAAATGGCCATCTTATTCCACAGATTATCCCTTCCAGCGAGATGTGCTTCCAAAGAGTTGAAGCCTGGCTTCTTCAAAAGACCCTTCCTTTGCCATATTGCCCCCATCTAGTCCAGTCCTATCAGCAGAGCAAGGGTACATTCACTCCATACGTTTAAAGCACCATGACGCGACTTTAAACAGCCATGGGTTCCCCCAAAGAATTCTGGAAACTCTGTATCATGAAGGGTGTAGATCAGAGAGCTATGATTCCCAGAGTACCCCAGGGAAAGCAACTGGCTGCTCAAAGCAGTATCACAGTGTATTGAATGTATGAATGTGGCCTTAGCATCATGCAGCAAAAACAAGAGATTTCTTGCGGAACCTTGAAGACTAAAAAAACTTCCTAAGGCATAACCTTTCAGGAAGTTCCTTTTCTTCCCCATGTGACACACTGTCACAGCACACTTTTTCTCATGGTTTGCATTGCTTTTAGGAAACTTTCTCATAACCGTTTTCCTCTTTGTGCCTGCCCACCCCAAAAAAAACCTTCTAGGATCCTCATATTCACCCTATTTTTCAGTTTCCTAATACATCACACAGGCCCGTTCCCAGACAGCCACTGAATGCAAACCGGAGGGGCCTGATTCCCAAGCATACGCCCCCATAGGCTGCTTTTGCTGCAAGGCCACAAGATTTCCGTTGTTCTGTGACATCTGGAGTTTCAACATCCAGAGGGGGAGTTGCTTGGATTTAACCCTGTGAATGTGGCCTCCATCAGGGAATAATAGGTTGCCAGGGATACGGATGTTTTACTGAGTGAACAAAAAGTGCAGCAAAGAAAGAGATCAAGCATAATGGCCCATCACCACCACCCATGATTAAAGAGCATCTCTGACAACTTCTATAGGAAGCCTCTTCCCAGTTCACACTCAGGAAAGAGAGAGGAAAAACCAAAGGCTACTTTAGACTCAAAAGATGAAGTAATTGTCCCAGCAATGTGATGGGGGGTGGGGAGCACCCCAACAGATGAGAGCTGACTTTCAAGTTACACAATACTTTTTTCAGGCATAAGCATGGGGAGGGGGAGATACAGGGTTGCATCCAATTGAAATTAACGGCCATTATTAACTTAGGCACATTAATTTCAGTGGGCCTATTTTTGAGTATAACGTAACTGAATGCAACTGATTTCTGGGTGTGACATAAATTGGGTACACACGACATTTTAAAAACACACTCTTTTCCTCAAATAATTCTGGGCACCGTGGTTTGTTTAAGGGCTGCTAGGAATCGTAACTCTGTGAGGGGTGAACTATATTGCCCAGAATTCTTTGAGGGTGAAAATTTGCTTTGAACGCACGTTGAAGGTGGATAAAACCCAGGCTCAAAGTTACACACACACAAATTCATGGAAAATGTTAACTTGGTAGAACTTTGTGTTCTTCGAATCCAAACCAAGGAAATTCAGCTTTTAAAATAAATAAATAAATAATAATAATCTTGCTTTCAATGATGGCAGAAACTCACGGCCAGAATCTTGAGCAACTATAATTCTAATTAAAGAAGTTGTATCACTTCTTCAAGTTTTTGGTCTGTAGCATCACTGGCTCTGTTAAGACTCTGACCTACCCACAAACCACAACTCCTCACAAGAATCTTGCAAACTCTTGTTTTCTTGAACAGGAAGGGAAACCAAATTGAGTAGGGTTAAGCATAATTTCTGAAATTGTGAGCCATCTCTCTCTACACACACACAAACACACCTCTCACCACCTTTAGGAAGCAACACTGGTGTGGGTCACAGCCCACAATCAAGCACTTCTACTGGAAGCAGGGTCAGGTAGTATGGAATGGGCAGGGGGGTGGGAATCATTTCACAAGTTAATTAGTGACCAAAAAAGGCAAATCAAAGAAGCTGAAGAGTAACACTTTTTATGAATGTCCACTAATAAAAAGCATTGCTATTCAGCATCCTTGAGACCGATCTGCCTTTTTTGCCATTTTCATTGGATGCTTCCTGTTTTCATGCATGTGGGGCAAGTATTTTTTTTTTTTTAAGAACAATAAATGCACAGTGATTGCAAATACAACACTAAACAAACTTGGAAGTTTTGCCAAACACAAATAAACCTGCTAAATTGGATCACTTTCTGAAGCATCAAAAATGTTTCCAATATAAGCTGGAAAATTCCTGACGCAACGTAGCCTAATCAAATTAGACTAATCTGCATAGGACAATTTTCCAATTCATAATTTTACATTAAACCCACATCACCAGGTTCGCTGTAGAATTAAGCCTAACCCTAAACCAAATCAAATTTTATTAAACGGTCACAGACCAGATTGGTTCGTACAGCTAGTCAGCGAAACATAACACCAGAACCCTAAACCATTGCCCATAAACCTGGGAAAGGGTTGTAGCTCAGCGGTAGAACACCTGCTCTGAATGCAGAAGGTCCCAGGTTCAATTCCCAGCATCGCCAGATAGGGCTGGGAGAGACCGCAGCCTGGAATGCCAGATAGCTGCTACCAATCATTCTATGCCCTATGATCAGAGTGAACAATACTAAACTAGAGGAACCAAAGTCAGCATAGAGCAGCTCCCTATGTTCCCAGGCTGCCCGCTTTGCAGATGCCAGAAGGGTCTCCTTGAAGTGAAAACAAACTAGCTTGGTACCCATACCCAATGTATTGTTGCATGCCACCCCAATCTCTGAGTAGTGGGTGATTTCAGGTGCCTACCCAGGGTTCAGGGACGCGGGTGGCGCTGTGGGTAAAAGCTCAGCGCCTAGGACTTGCCGATCACATGGTCGGCGGTTCGAATCCCCGCGGCGGGGTGTGCTCCCGTCGTTCGGTCCCAGCACCTGCTAACCTAGCAGTTCGAAAGCACCTCCGGGTGCAAGTAGATAAATAGGGACCGCTTACCAGCGGGAAGGTAAACGGCGTTCCGTGTGCTGCGCTGGCTCGCCAGATGCAGCTTGTCACGCTGGCCACGTGACCCGGAAGTGTCTGCAGACAGTGCTGGCTCCCGGCCTATAGAGTGAGATGAGCGCACAACCCTAGAGTCTGTCAAGACTGGCCCGTACGGGCAGGGGTACCTTTACCTTTACCTTCACCCAGGGTTCAGAATGAGGAACAGAGGAGACTATGGTTTATATAGGACAGGCATAGGCAAACTCGGCCCTCCAGATGTTTTGAGACTACAATTTCCATCATCCCTGACCACTGGTCATTAGCTAGGGATGATGGGAGTTAATAGTCCCAAAACATCTGGCGAGCCGAGTTTACCTATGCCTGATTTAAGATATATGGTTTGTTTACACACATATACAACCTAAGCCTATGCTAGAGGTGATGAAAGCATTAACACCCCAAAGTGGTCTTGCTTCTCCCATAGGCAGAGAGTTGGATTCAAGCAGAAATCAAGCATGTCTCTCAGGCTTCGGCCTGCCTCCTGCTTCTAGCTTCTACTCTGGACTTTGTATTTCTAACTACCAGCCAGTTGAGGGGGGGCACCTATTTCGCCTCTGGCACAGAGCCACTTCCTTTGTTACCTTAATGACCCATACTTAGGGAGCCATTACAAAGAAGCTGGCCTGGCTATTCCAACAAATTAATCCTTGCTTAGATTTTAACCCTTGCTGGATCCAGGGATTAGAAGGCATACAGCCTATCTTCCCTCCAAATTGACAATATCTTACCTGCATTCAGACTGAACTCTTCTGTGCTGCCCTGGAGTTCAGCAATACCAGCACTGGAATTGAGAGTTTGGCTAGCTAGTCTTTTTGTTTTCGCTGCTGTTTTTGATCTTGCATTTGCACTTCATTAAAACCTTAAAAGTGGCATCTTAAAGGCTTAACATATTTATTGTGGCACAAGCTTTCACGGACTAGAGTCCATCAGATGCAAATCCCCTTTGAAATTTGCATTTTCTCTCTAGTCACTGTAGTATTGAAGCTGACTTTTTGACTCTGTCCTATTTGAAGCTGTCAGCATGCCTGGTGATTAATTGTTGATTCTTAAAAAAATATTTATTGTGAGCCACTGTGGGCATGGTCTGCTAAAGATAATTAAACGTCAAAAAGATGGAAACTACCCAGGTGCCTAGGCAAATGTGCCTGGAAAGCAATGAATCATTTGTAGACGAGCAGCCTACCGGATTTAAGGTGCACATGTACCAATAGATCAAAATAGTCCTGATAAGAGTAGACAAACCTACTGAATATCACCCACTGGCTTTTACCATTTCATGTGTGAAGTGCCCACAAGACGGATGAAAATTCACAGAGCAATTAAAAACTCGGATCCATATTCTGCCATTTTGGGGTGGGAACAGTTTTGATGACCGAACAATTACAAATTGAGGCAGGGTTACAGTGCACACAAGTTGAAAATCTGCCAGCCTGCAATCAGGTTATTTGTGTACACAGAGCAAGGGCTTTTCTGTTTTCCTGTACTTGTGTTCATTGGCATAAGAGACAATGGCACTTTAAAGTTATGCAGAATGAGGCCATTCCTCTTCTCTTCATTAAACCAGATCCAGTTACTTGGGCTGCTTCTACATTAATTAGCAATTGCTAGCTTGCAAACAGCAAGAATGAGGCCATCTGTGACTCACATCTCAAACAATGGGGAAGTCAGAGGAAGGCGGAAGACAAACACTAGTCTTGTGACATTCCAGATCTCTTACATCCTTAACTGCATTAAATATGTTCTTTACAGGCACTCTTCTGACCTATACTCTTCACAAGGTAAACCTCTGGTGTAGAGATCAGGGTGAGTTTTGCAATGATTCAGAAAGTTCAATGGAGCACCAGACAGGATCCAAAACAAGACTATATGCAACTGGCCGAGATGACTGGCAGAATCCGAGACCTGGGAGAAGAGAGGATTGAGGAAGACTGGAAGAAATTTAAGATGTATTTACAAAAACATTGTAATTTGGTTGAATGTTAAGAAGGATGCTAGATTATAAAAAATTGGCCACCACTAAATTAGATTTTGAATTTGATGATAAGTGAGATTAAAGAAAACATAAATTTTATGGAGAATTGCTAGATTATACTTAAAGGAGTGGATATAAGATCGCAAACAAGTTGATAATTTGCTTGGAAAAACCTTTTGACGATGTAAATGGGAGCGGGAGACGTGAGGGAGTCCAAAGAAGTGATGAAACTACGTTGTAATAGAAGTTAAGATTGTTTATTATTGGTGCATTTGTATTTAAAAACTCTAATAAATATTTATATAAAAAAAAGGATCCAAAACAAGAGAGTTTGGGATTAAGTAGCAAGAGTTCACAGTACAGGAAACACAAACTTTTCAGTTCAAAGGTTGCCAAAGCACTACCAGCTGGCTTGAATTGTTAAGGGGACATCACCTATTTTGAGGAAATATTTGTAAAATGTATAGAGTACATTTCCCTAAACACCTGAGGGAACAACATCTCCAAAACTATGAGCTTTCCAGGATAGGTGACGTGGCTTTTCAGCAGCTATGAATGCAGACACCTATGTCATTATTAAATCTCAATCTGAAACATTTCAGCAAATGTTTGTAAAAGTGCTTCACCTGAATTATTGCACAACTGGCCAGGTGCCGGGGATTATAGGGTATTAACATAACCTTCCTGTTGTGAAATCCGTTTAAATTTGATCTAATGTGTGAGGCTGCCCCCAAAAGCAGTCTTCTTCCAGCATAAAGGACTGTGTTCTCCTTTGTTAAACTGCAGCCAGATCAGACATAGTTAAACATACACACGTTCTGTACCCATTAAAGCAAAATAGCTTAGGGAGAAATGGTTGGGTTCTCCCCAATATCTGACGAGACTGCCGACGAAGTGTGATCTAGCCTGAAAAAAAGCTCATTCCTCAAAAAGTATGTTGCCTGAAAAGCCGTTCTCTTGCTATTCTTCCAAAAATGGTTGAGCATAAGGGGAAGTAGATTACTCAAGGGAAAACTCAGTGTTTTTTAGCGGCATATTCTGGTTTATTGGTCATGTTGCCACTGGCTATGAAGACGAACATCCTTTTTTTATTTTGCCATCACACAGTTTTTGTTTCGTTTTTTAAAAAAGCTTCATGCTTTTTAAGCACTGCGTTGCTCTCAGCCTCTTGCTTTTCAGCACCGCGGAAGAAGTGAGCACGCTGCATGCAAAAGGCTTCTTTCTAATCCGCCCTGGTTGGCTGGAGCAGGCAGAAAGCTGTCTGGCTGTGAGAAATGAGAGTACTGTGATGTCACCAGGAAGGCAGGGCTCTGGCTGACACAGAGCTCTGCCGTTGTTGACCCTCCTGTTTCCAAGTGAGCCGGCAGCCAACCAGAGCTCTCGTCCAGCCCAAGATGGCCTTTGAACTATCCACCAGCAACTTCCTGCTGTGCTAAAAAAAAAAAAAAAAAGTACACAGTGCAATGCAGTATGTCTGTCAGCTATGCGGCACAAAGGAACAGCCATTTTGTGACAAAGCAGACCTGCAGTAAAATGCTTAGCATTCTCTTATTTTGATCTGACCCACCTAGCCCATTTATTCTCCCCCAAAATAAATGCTTCGTGCCTCACACCGCAAGAGATATGAAGGCCCCCCTCCCCCACCAGTAATTCTCTCCCTCTCTCCCCTCATTGCTCATTGTCCCCAGCTAAAAATCCTCATTTTAAATACGAGTGGTGCTTCATAAAATGGCCGCCACTAGCTGAATGTGCTTGTTAACAGAAATCTGCAAGATGCAGCTTACAGTTACTGCTTACAGCTTTAATGAGAAATTGCTCTGGAAATAAAGCCCCCAGCCTGCAGGGAGAGCGTTAGCGGGCATAACAAAAATGCTATATTAACTCTGTGTAGTCTTAACTAGTTTATAGATTGTGGTGCATGGAAGAAAACATAAATGTTGCCATACCGAAGGATTTGCGATATGAGCATGCATTTCGAACAGCACAAAAGACAAGTCTCAAACAGCTATTTGTAAGAAATCGTAACGTTATGCAGACTCCTCTCATGTGTTATTGAATACCCCAATCCTGTGTACTGTTTACCAGGACTCCATTGGGTACAGCAGAGCTTACTTCCAAGTAACAACCCAATCCCAACTATGTTTACTTAGAAGCAAGTTTTCTTTAACTTATACTTAGGGTCAGGTTGTGCAGCCTCATGGAACTTCTTATGTATAGGTAGTATTTGTTGCAGGTGCTCCCATCTTAAATATGGTGTAGCTAAGGATCTTGCAGGAGGTGCAACTAACCTGTGACCATCCAGAAACTGTTGGGACTCCCAACTCAAGCAGCCCCGGTAGCATGACCAAGGATCAAAGATGATGGAAAGTACAGAACAGCAACAGCTGGAGAGGCACTGGTGGCCCATCCCAATCAACAGCCTACTTGGGGGTGGCACCGCAGTTAGCAAATTCCCTTGCCAGGAAGATTAACCTGGTATCTTCCTTCCCTAGCTTTCAGGCAGCAACAGGAAACATTTTCATCGCTGAAAAGTGCTTTTCATTAACACAAGACGCCCAACTGTGTTCAACAGGACTTAGTTCCGCATAACATGCATCGGACTGTGACTTAAGCCAGGTTTTAAGAGGGAGTGTGTTTCTCTATTCTTTTTAAAATATTGCATTGTGTTTTGATTTTCTGTTTTTATTGTAAGCATTGCAGAACATTTTGACATGCAGTGGTATGGGAATTTAAAATTGGTTCATGAGCATATTGGGAATAATATGGTTCCATGACAAACCTTGTGTGAAGTTCTTAATAGCTTGGGCTTTGAACAAAATCTTTTTTCCAAATGACTGGAAGTGTTCCAAGCTATTTATAACCTAAACCAAAGGTGGGCAACCTGTGGTCCTCCAGATGTTGGACTAAAAAATCCCTTTGGCCCAGTCAGTGTGGCCCATTGTCAGGGATGATGACAATTGTAGGTCAAAAGCATGTGGAAAGCCACAGGTTCTCCACCCAACTTAAACCATAACAGGTTTTGTTGCAGAATATGCCACCACAGCTTTTTCATTCAACATACTTGCCCATAACCACATGAGAATATTCACTGTTCACTCACAGCATCCACTTGTTAGGCTAAGAAGTGTGTAACATTATAATTATGAATAGGATTAAAGGTTATAAAACCAGAGAAACTATAGTAGGCAACCATTGTGCAATGACAAGCAGCATCAGAACATGGACTTGAGTTGTATATTATTTGGGATTTTTATCCCATCCAATATAATAGCATATTGAAGAAGAAGAGAACAACAAGTGACCCTAAAGATCATGAGCCACATAGAATCCCTATTCCAAAACTGTGGAGCAAGTATTAAAAAGCAAAACTTCCTGCAAGAACAAAATGTGTTCTCAAAATATTTCCCAGTAGGAATTGTGTTCTCTGCACAATGTATTCTTCTGGGCCAAAGCATAGGAAACACTTAGGGAAAAGAAATCTTGAGCCAATTTTTGCATGGTGGGGGAAGCAAAGGAAGGTAAGTTACTTCTTTCTCCTAAAAACAATATAAGGAGCATGGGACTAGTCCCATCTCTTGGTCTCATATACACATTTACCCACCCTTCAACCAGCACCCCAATCTTATCACTTAACTCCCAATCAAGAGAGGCCTTGATGTAAACCATCTATGACATGTTTCTCCACCCCAATCAGATACAGAAAGGAAGTTACAAGTAGGATGTGTGTGTACAATTTTGAGGTGGCCTTCTTAAAAGTACTTTCCCCACAGATACACCTTCTACAACATTGAGACAACCAACAGCTCAGAAAATGAACTCCAAGGAGGAATTGTTTACAGTAAATATTGTTTTTTCCATTGGTCCCCGTGAGAAAGTATTGCTAGTAGTAAATATCTTCCTTTGAAGAACTGCAAGGGGAGGGGGGAGAATAGGGATCTTTATTTCAATACAAAAGGTGTTAACATAATGCTTACCAGGAAAGCAAAAGTTCATGTGTGGAGGTTATGCAAATAATATACCCATGGGGAAGAAAAAGGGGGGGGTGTCAAAGGGGTGGTTAATCTAATTTTCTAATTCAATTCACATTTCACAGCTTTTTAAAGGTTTAGTTTGCTGCCCCTCACGATACTAAACCCCTTTGTTCAGTTTATCACATTTATTTATTACTAAAATGCAGTGGGTTTCTATCAACGTGGATTAACCGATTAACCAGCTAATTTCAAAAACAATGTTGTTACCAAGTCAGCAATTTGACTTTCACAACTGCATGTCTGAATTGTGAGTTTCATAGAGTTGAAAATTATGGATTCCTAAAAAGAGATCCATGCTTTCTTGTACCTAGGTGTGGGAATCAAATGGCTTTTTCACCCCCATCAAAAATTGCAGCTGCCTTCAGTATTAATCATCAATTAAATATATCCACATCCACTGTAATATTTTACACTGCTTAAACTTTGAATCTCTTAGTGCATAACATACTATAGGAAAACACCCACAACCCCTAGGGTTTTTCTACCACATGGTATTAATTCAAATTCTAATAACCTATTGAATTAAAATCTAAACATCACAATATATCATTCATACACTTACAACAAGGAACAGGTTGGTACACAAATTATTTTCAGGATTATAAACACAAAAAAGCTGAAAATGGGATTTTAAGTAACAAAACAAGCTAGGATCAGTAAAAATGTTGCAGAAAATTATTATCAGAATTATCAGGGACACACAGCTAGAATTCCCTTGCTACAGGATTAAGTAAAAACGTGACAGATCCAAATTAAAAATATTTTTATTAGACTTGCCATCCCAACACCTGCAAAAAAAAAATACAAAAAAATCCCAAACATTAAAATTTACTCCAAGTTAAAAAGAAAATAGACAAGATTCCAAGGTGTCCCACTTAGTTCATTTCTCTTTTAAATGGAAGAATCTACTATCAATGGGGAAATCTGGTTAAAGTGTATCAAAATATATTAAAATACCTAAAACAGTATCAAAGTTCTGTAAAGCCAAATTGAATATGAAGCAAAGGGTGTCAACCACACACATGCGTTCTGGTTTTTATTATAAAATGAATTTTTTTTCATTCATAAAACTTTGTGTAGTTTCTTATTTACAATACTATCAGGCTTCTGTCTGGCCTTCAACTAAAGTTTAGACTTCACAAATTCTTCAAAGGAAAAAAAATCCCTTATATGTAAAATGGTGCAATGCAGCAGTGGCTATATAGGCAAGGTCATTTTTCACAGCACAAAACCCCTCAAAAACACAAAATTCAGAAGCTAAAACTTGCATAATATACAGGAAAAGGTTCCATCTGTAGAAAGGTGCTTTACCTTTTAACTATGGCATGGGGCCTTTCAATCACACCACAACTTCCAGAAATTGCAACCAAAAAAAAAAAAAGAAAATCAGGGTGTGGCATATTAGCAAGCTCAAGGTCACTCCTTAGGAAAAAAAATCAAAAGCATTGAAATATATATTTTGTTTCTCTCCTGGTGGTAACCCAAGGGTGTCAAAAGGTAAACAATGAAATCAGGTTAATAAAAAAATAATAAAGTTGAGAGATCATACCTCGAAGCATTGCTGTGGACTGAACCCTCCTCTCCTTGGCTTTTATCCGTATCTCTCATCATCTTTTTATTCTTAAATATTTAAGAGAAAGGTAGAGAGGTGGCTGTGTTTGCTTTGAAGTCCTGTGCCCAGGTATTTACTGTCAAAAGTTGAAAGAAAGGTAAGGTCCCAGTTTGTGCCTATGGCTTTCAATACCAAGAACAAAGTCCTGACGCTGCAATGGTATTTGTTACAATAATGCAGAACGCTGATCAACACGGGGAAAACCGAGAATATTATACATTTAAAAAAAAAAAAAATACCACGAGGGTACACAGCCCTGGGGAGCATCCTACAAACTTTCCTAAAGTAACCCTGGAAGCAAGTATTCTCGGTATTTTATTGCGTCATTCCAGGGTCGTTCAAACCGGTCGAGGGGAAAAAAATCAAAAGTATTCAAAAAGGACAAAAAACCTTCAAAATGGTAATTAATAATCGCCCACCTACCTGATTCAGGCACCGGCGCCAGGTCCAACCCGATATTAGTTTCGGGTCGTGGGAAAACATTAGCTCCAAAATATTTCAACGGCAACACGGAGAACGAAAGAAAAAAGCCGGATTTCTTTTGAAAAACAATAAAATAAGGCGTTTAATCCCAAACGATCTGCATTCGTTCAATTGCCAGAGGCGATAATTAGAGCCAAAAGATGGGGTAAAAAAGATCCGGAGAAAAAAGCTCATTAAGAGAGCGCACAAAAATGGAGGTACGCCATGGCTTCCAAGCTAGGAAAAACAACGACCTGGGCTGCCTCCACGGCTGCTTCTTTCCAACAAGGCGAAGGGAGAGCGCCCCAAAAAGCTGCTTTTCTGCCCGAAAAACGCTCGATGCCCCCTACGACAGTCCCCGCGAGAGGCTAGGGGCCGCAGGAGCCCCCTGAGGTAGCCAAAAAGTTGGGCAAAGTTGCGCAAAAGTGGCGGAGGAGGGGGAAAAAAGCAGGGAGGCTCAATGCGCTCTCCAAGGCACAGCCGCCATCTAGAGCTTTCTTCCCAGCTCTGAGCTCTGCCTTTGATTGACACTCTCTACATTTACCCCACAACTCAGGTGATGTACCATAGACCCACCCCTTCATTTCCACCCAAAAAGAGAGGGGGAGCCTCCACCTCAAGGGTGCATACCCCCCATCACTGGCATCTTCATACCCAACTCCAATCTGTGGAGGGGGCAACTTAACCCCATCTGGTTCAGACACCCTTTCCAAGCCAAAAGAGATATTATTGGTTGCTTTTGTTGGAGAGGATTGCCTTAGATCACTGTCCTTGGGCTAAAATTACTTCCTCTTTGGACAGGAAGTTGTGGTGTAGCAAGCCATTTTGAAGGACTGGAAGCAAGACTGGTATCCAGTGGGTTGGCACCAGTGGTTCACATGGGAAGGCTAATACCCCCAAAGGGTAATTTTTAAAGCAATTCTTCAAGTAGCTTATTTCTGATAGGCACTGAGACACAAATAGCCCAAAGCCATTAATTGTATAAAAGTAATTCCAATGGGCACAAAAAGAGTTATCTATTAGCCCTTTTGACTCAATAGCGCCACCCTAGTGGTTCTATTTGGAAAGGACAAAATTGTTGCGCTGGAATTCCAATTTGCTGGTTACCAAGAGGGTGTAAAATAATTCTAACATGGTCATGGTATTATGACCCATTTCCTGAGCTCTTCATTTCAGCCACACTCCAATGACAAAAGCTTACGTCTCAAACATCAACAATTAACAAAACTATTTGGAACTCCTATGGAAAAGGTGGCACAAGAGTTGCTTGTCCAGTGACCATTCCCTTCCTGATTGGGATATTGTGTATTTCTCATAACCCCAAACATATGGAAAGCATGTTATACCATTGAAAAGTACCATGGATGGACAAATGTCTATCCTCCAGTGACAGAGCAGAAGGTCCAAGCAAATGACAAGTTCCATCACTAGAAACAATCTGTTGCCACTTCCCCACATTATTTCAGCCCAACAAAGCTAGTACACAATACATAATTTCAAGTGAGCAATTTCAAGAATTTAGTTGAGAATTCTCTACAATGGAAGAAGGCTAATCTTGAAGGTAGGTTCCAAGTCTTCAAATTGATGAACACCTTTGGGTCAAAGTTAGTGGCCACCTGAGATTCTGAGTAGTACCTCAAGCAGAATTAAATATCCAAGGAATCACACTAGTCAGAATCTCAGGTGTCTTGCCTAAACCCAAACCACCACTAGGCAAGCCATACAGAATACACATTAAGAATGGGTAATTGCGCAACTGCCATCTTTACAACATTAATATCAGAAACATGAACATCATACCCATCAATAAAAATCTTCAACAGCAATCTGGCAGTTTAGATCAAGTTTCCCCTTAATGATTATTCACAGCAGTATGTCAGAAAGAAAATGGACCTTCTAACCCCAAAATTATGTATCAAGTTACTAAGCTACCAGATCTGAGTTACTTGGTAGACATGAAGTGGCAATAGGTATTCAGTAATACAATAAAATGCATAAGGTTAACTTTAATGGTGTGCATAGGCAATTATTCAACCTAACTTCTTTATCTAGCTAGGGTTGATTAACCAACATGGTAGAATCAAAACATTACAGATTTGTACAAACAGCAATTCATTTAAAACACTGTTAAGTATAATCAAGAAAATCATACCCACATACCACACCATAAGGAAATAAAACTATAATTAAATGTTTAGAAAGAGAGTCAGTTTTTCAATATGTGTATATTATCCAACGCTAGAGCTGTCATAGGATACTCTAGGTCATAGTGTGATGGTGAGATGACTCCACATATTTGTACCATTCTAAGATAGTGGCATTGTTCTGAAAATGTCTTGCTGACATCTACCATCATTTATCCTAGATTAGGTAGACATGAAACCCTTAGGAGGATACAACCTTTTGCACCTAGCCAGAAAACACAGAATATAAAGCCCCAACCAAGAATAAGATCCTACTAAAAACAGACAGCAATCTGAAAAGCTAGCAAGTATTTGAAATATCATTTCACAAAATATTAAATTCTTTTGGTAATCAAACAGTTCTTGTCAACACAACCAGTGACAGGAAAGATCAATACATTAAGAACCTTTAAGCCTGAAAGACGACAAACAAGATAAAAATGTAAAAAAAACCACTTTTATTTAAGCCATTTAAAGTAGCACAGCACTTCTGCCAACAGGGGAGAAAAGTATGCATACATTCCTGGTTTGAAAATTCAGTCAGCCCATTCCATCCCCAATATCAAATAAGCTATATTGGAAGGGTCAGAAATCATTTGATTTTTTAAAAAATCCATTTATCAGATGATCATTAGCCCAAATCTTCTCTGGTTTAGATTACACTGAAGTTCATCCTAAAGTGCCCCTCTTGGTTGGACATAATCAGCAATCATGCAATAGTTCATTCCTCAACCTCTCAATCTGTGGAACTGCCATCTTGATTTGGAACTCGTTGTCTCCCTTTGAGATTCTTCCTTTGTCTGGACTCTTTATAAAAAAAATTAAAAGAAAAATTCTGTTGGAATACAGGTAATTTTATCCTTAAACTAAACAACCAACATTGAATTATCATATCTGAACACATTTTAATGTATTTTCAAATAACAAAAAATGTGAAAATTAGTGATGTCAGAGGAGCATTTAAAAGGTATTGAGAAAATTACCAGCCATTTTTCAAGATTGCTATAGGGAAGGACATAGGCAGAATTTTTTACTTTAAACCACTAAAACAAGAAAGGAAATGTACTGGTTCTAGACACAGTCTTTATGATCATGAGATTCACAACAAAAATACTACAGGGAATATTTTTTTAAAAAAAATCTATAAAAGAAACATTTTGCTTTGAATTCATAAAGTTTTGTTCAATTTCATACAATTCTGTGTGGTTACACATTTAATTCATAAGGTGCACAGCTGGCGAATACATCACTTCCCAAACTTTTAAGACTATGGGTTATGCTACATGCCAGTCAGAAGAAAACTGAGTAGACCCATGGCTACCTTATTTTTATCCATTTCAATGTGCCTGCTCTGAGAAGAACTAGCATGGGACACAGCCCTAAATATTATTTAACTTGTTGAATCTGTGTGCTGCCCTTCATCTGAAGATCACAGAGCAGTTCACAACATAAAAATACAAATTTAGAACACAAAATACATAATATTCTCCCACGAACACATTTTAAACGCCATAAAATCAGCCAAAGGCCTGGTTATATGTAGTTCAGTTTAGTGAACTCCCACACCAATGGGCACTACACCTGGATGTTATATAGGCTGTAATAGATGCAACAAAATGAAGATTTCAAATAGTGTAAAACATAAGCAATACAGTACTACTAGGGGACTAAACAAGTTCTGCTGTCCTTACAGATTTAATAAGGACTGAAGAAGTCATGGGAAGGTGTGGGCAGAGAACATTACTAGAAGGTAGGACTGGCTAGATACTAATTTATCTCAGCTTGGTCTTTGGTTATATGACTGGCCCCAAGATCCAAATGAAAAATGGATTTGTTTCATTTTGATCCCTATGAATAGAATAAACAGAACAGCAAAAATTTATAATCCTGCTACAAATTCCAAGAGGAGTAAGTATTCCCTTCAAATTAATTCTCCTGATTTAAGAATGATTATTCACTAGGTTCAATTCTATATTGACACCCAAGGGCAACCGGGTGTTCTGGGTGGTCTGGTTTTGTAGCCCTTTCACATTTGCCACCTCCTTCCTGTGCAGTTCTTAACTGTACCCATCTGTTACACTGGGTGTGACTGTAGTCTCAAGGAATAGCATTTAATGAATGAGACAGCACCAATTATGCTGGAGAGATCTTCAGGGTTTAAACCGCTTTGAAGTATGTGGGGTTTTTACCATCAAGCAGTGTATAAATTTTATGAAATAAAATTAAAAAGGATGATTTTAAACTTGCAGCAGATTTGTCAATACAACAGAATGTTGTAATAATATTTTGGCTCTCGGGCAACACATTTTCTTGAAATTACAAATTCAATTTTGAAGAAAACTTCAAATTTAAGCTAATTCGTTAAATCATGTTGGCACTTCTCACAAAATCATTGTCCAAATATTAATGTACAAACGGTAAGATTATCAATATCAAGACCAGAGATTTCCTTACTTCAGGTTATAGCATAGAAACCCTGCTGCAGCCAAACCTGAAACATGGAACTATTCAAAATTTCACAAGCAAAAAGTCTAATAATATAAGTGAGTAGTGAAGCTAGGACTCACAGAACACTTAACTGGTTTGCCCAGATATAAAAACATTTCAAGTGTTTTCAGCCCCAGAAAAAATATTTTGATCTACCATTGCCACAATGTTCTGTAGATGCATCAGCATAGTAGAAGACCATAGCCAGACTTATGGTACATCCACAAAAACTCAGGGCAGCACTTGTCTCAAAGTAGGTTATAGGAAACCTATCTCCATTTCTAGACACTACTATCTGCTTTCTTCATTTAGTGATCCTATCCTCCAATATACTCTACAATTATGGCATACAGAGCAGCTTACCACTCCTTTGTATCCATTTTTCATTGGGTCATTCCAACAAAAAACTGGTCAAATATAAATTCAGCCAAGTCATAACCAAGTATTTAGTGATTACTGACCTGCACTAGGAGAGCAGAGATGAAGAACCTATGGCATTCCAGATGTTGTGGACTACCAACTCCTATCAGCCCTAAACAGCATGGCCAATGGTCAGGGATGATGCGAGCTGCAAGTCCCAACAAGAGCAGGGCCATAGGTTCCCTGTCTTAAGAGAAAACTAAAAAAAGTGTTTTGGATCAAGGTACACTAATATTGCAGTATTGACCTTCTTCCACATTTTATTATTTAGTACTTTCAGGAGGATATACCTCTACAAAGGTTCTTTTAAAATCAGCAACATTGTAAACTGAAGTAAAGGATGCAAAATAAGCTCAGCAGCATTTTAAGTGTGTGCACAGATATTTTAGGAAGCTATGCAGCATATTCAATACTTTGCTTCCTATAAGACGACTTACGGTTGAAAGTAGCATGCAGAGGTCAAGAGAACTAATTAGAAGTGTTTAACAAACATTTACATTTTTGTCTAAATATAATGTTAAGCTTCAGGTTTGACTCGCATGTTGATACTTTGCAAAGTGCCAAGATAAACACACATTTGGGTTATTACTAATTGCTACTGGCAATCCATGGTAGATACAGAACATGGAAAAGGAGAAGAGTAGAGAGCGATGGTGAACGGAAATCTCTAAGAAACACTTTTGAACTTGTTAGCAAGAGAAAGACTCGTGGGGTGAATAATGTAAAGAACAGTCAGCAGGAGATCACAAATTAAAGGCTGACTTAGAGCAATGTTCCAAGGAATCCTGTGTTTCCTCAGAAGCATAACAAGATCCAAAATGGTGGGCAAGCTAATTGAAAGGAGGACTGCTAGGTGAAGAAAGATAGCAAATTATGGATATCATATGGCAGAAAACTACCAATATTTTTACGGGGGGGGGGGCTCTGGATTTTCTAAGACACCAAAATGTCTTGGACTGCCTCACTCTGGATGCCAATACCAAACTCCCTCCAATGCAACACACATAGAGGAATGTTGGGCAGGTTCTAATACATAGATCTCTGTGTCATTCAGTTAATGTGTGTTAACAGGCTTCATCATTGTCCATGTTTGGTGTTTGTCTACCCTGGAACATACTCAGAATCCCACGCAACTTATTGGTTGCTCAGCAGGCATGATGTGGAAAGCCTTCCCCGAAGACAGAAGGTTTGAAGGCACTGGTCTTGACAGAAGTTTACTGAAATATGGCACTCAATTCAAAGCAACCAATTCTCGATAAATGTCATAGTTTTGGAGTTAAGAATAGCTTGATAGCATAAAAAATGCTGAATAATAGCACTTTAGTACAGGAAGCACTTTCACCCAATGACTTATAGTTTCCCATTATGAATCTAAAATCTACTGCTGAAGTGGAATTTCAAATATACCTGTCTGAAGAATACTGCAGTATGCTTAAGAATATGGCAATATGCTAAGAGAGTTATGCTTAGGAATTAGAAACCTAATAGATGCAAGAGTCAACACAAGGAAGTACCAAACAAACTTAAATGTTCTAAAAAGTGCCTAAGTGACATGAGGTTGTTGAGCAAATGAAACTTAAGTTCTGGTAGGGTGGTTAATCTGCAGCCCTCCAAATGCTGTTGGAATACAGCTCCCATAGTTCCTGATCATTGGTACAGTTATATGAGTTGAAGTCCAACAACATCTGGAGGGTCACAGGTTCCCAATCTCTGCGCTGAGCAAAGCCACACAACACCTCACACCTTAGCAACTATTTTAAATCACACCACATAAGTGGCGTCTGTGAAGCAACCCACTCCATGGCGGAGCTACCATATACTGATCTAACACTAGCCTTCTCTATATATAGTGGGTCACTTTAGAATGGCTATCCATATGAAGGCAATGTCCACTGCATGCTATTTAAAGTGGCTCTCCCACACAAGTGCTACTTGTGTTCAGTATGAAAGCATTTTTTTCCCTTTAAGCAAAATAAATTTTTTCTTCTCCAAAGACTGAAAGGTTTCCCACTACTCTCAAATTAATTTAACAAGTTGGTACCCTGGGACAGTAGTATACATTTTTGTTCACCAACCTTTGTGACTAGAGGAACAATAAGGGAAATAAAGCCTGGACTTCCTAAACTTAAAGGAGTGTCTAGCATACCCTTCTTTCTGCTTACTGCACAAAAAGATGACTGAAAAAAATCTTAAGACGTATACAAGCCAGTATGCACATTCAAAAGGTTCAATTTAACAGACAGAAAGTGACAGAAAGTATTCTAGAATGCTTACAGGATTGCCAATATCATAGCATACTTGAAAATTAAGAAATTTATGTACTATATCTCACACTAAGACTCACTTTCAGTCCCATAAGGTAGAGTGGCTAACTGATTTAACCACACAATCCAGAGTAGTCTGGAACAGGCAACAATTTTAGCACTCTACATGCACAACGGATTTGAACTTGCATATCAACACACATGTTAATCATATAAACCAGCCCACAAAACTGAACATTGACAGAATTAAGAAGAGTAAAGCTTTTCCTGGAGTAAACTAATTTGGGCTGCAAATAAGGGAATCTTGCATTTGAACATCTCCCATGTAAAAAACACCAGCACATATTACAGACTAGCCCAGAGTGCTAGGTTGTCCTTAGTAATTTCTATATAAGTATACAAATGTGTAATTTCTCTCTGCAGCCTACAGTGGTTCACCCCAGAACATGAATAGCCTATGTAGTACCCTCCAGATGTTGCTGGACTACAGTCCCAGCTAGCATAGCTGATGGGAAGGGATGATGGAAGTTTTAGTTCAAGAACAGTTCAACACATGGGAGGTGTGCTGTCTTCCAGTTACAAAGATTCACAATGTGACAGAAAAGTTGCTGAGTCTTATAAAGCCCACTGACCACAACCCCTTCCTTCTGATTCATGTGGGTACAAACATAACTGCCAAACACAGCCTTTGATGTATAACAAGGGACTATGAGACTCTGGGCAGTAACTGAAAGGTGAGCAAAGGTGGTTTTTTCATCACTCCTTCCATTTGAAGAGAGGAAAATACTGTAAGTAAACCAATGGCTGCGTAGGTGGTGTCATCAGGAAAAGTTTGGCTCTAGGACCATGGTCTCTGCTTCCTTGAGGAAGGACCTCTGGCAAGAGATAAATTGCACCTCACAGTGGTTGGCAAGACTGTGTTTGCTAAGAATCTCGCAAACCTGATCAGGAGAGCTTTAAACTAAATCCTGAAGGGGTGGGAAACAATATTACATATGTCAGGGGAACACTTGGTACTGGGGATAATAGTGTCATTGATGCACAGGAACCTGAGGTGGGTGGTACTACAGAAACCTGCTAAAGGGAATGAAACAACAAGAAGGAAGCAGCTGGAGGGAACGGTTTCAGTTGTCTGTATACTAATGCACAGAGGATGGGAAACAAGGAAGACGATTTTGAGCTCTATACAGAATGGCAAATATGACTCAATAGGCATTACTGAAGCCCAGTGGATGAGACTCATGACTGGAATGTAGAAATTGAGGGGTGTAACTAGTTTAAAAGGAACAGGTTAAACAGGAAGGGTGAATAGCATTATATATAAATAATGTGTACACCAGTGAAGAAATCCACAACCTGGAGCATGGAAGACAGATTGAGAGTAAATGCGCAAAGACTGTAGGAGAGGGAAACAATAGTGACCTTACTGTGGGTGTCTGCCACCTCCAAGGTAGCCTGAAGACTTGGATGTCTTTCTAAAGCAGATTACCAAACATTCAAAAAGGAGAGCTATATAGTGGTCATGGGAGACTTCAACTACCCTAATATCTGTTGGAATTCAAACTCTACCAAGAATTTAAGGTCTCACTGACAAATTCCCTTCCCAGATGGTGGAAGAAGCAACAAGGGGCTCATCTATCTTGGACCTGATCCTCAATAACTGCTCGATGAGGTGGAAATAGTGGAAACCTTGGGGGGAAAGTGACCATGTCCTTGTGGGTTTCATGATGAAGAGATAAGGGAAAGTTGAGTGTAGTCCAACATGTACTGTGGGCTTCTAAGAAGGCTTATTTCAAAAAGCTTAAGGAACTACTGGATGAGATATAGTCAACTACTCAACGAGAAGTCCAAGATGGACTTGAGTTTCTTAAAGGTGAAATACTGAGGGCACAAGTGCAGACAATTCCAACAAGAAACAAAAATGGGAGGTATCAAAAGAAGCCAGTGTGGTTGCATAAGGAGCTAACAGATGAGCTGAAATTTAAGGAGGACATGTATAATAAATGGAAAGATAAATATCAAAGGAAGAGTATAAATGAATAGCCAACACTTGCAAGGAGAAGGTCAGGTGGACTAAAGCTCAGGCTTGTAAGAGAGGTTAAAAATAATAACTAAGTTTTCTTTGGCTATGTTTGAAGAGGAAAAACAGGTGGTAGGTCCTTTGCGTGGAAAAGACGGGGAAATGCTATTAGGTAACAGAAAGGCGGAACCACTCAGCAACTATTTTGCCTCAGTTTTCACCAAAAAGGAAAGCAGTGCTAAACCTGGTGATAACAGAGTAAATGATGCAAGAAGGAGTTGCAGCCCAAGATAGGAATAGGTAGTAAGGGAACACCTAGCTACTTTAATGAATTCAAATCTCCAGGGCCTGATAAACTGCATCCAAGGGTACTAAAGGATCTTGTAGATATAATCTTAGAGCCTCTGTCTATACTATTTGAGAATCCTTGGAGAACAGGTAAGGTCCCTTCAGATTAGAGGCAGACAAATGTTGTCCCCATCTTCAAAAAGAGGAAAAAAGAAGACCCAGATAACTACTGACCAGTCAGCTTGACGTAGATACCAGGAAAGATCCTAGAACAGATAATTCAACATTTGGTCTGCGACTCTTGGAAAAAGATGCTGTGATTACCAAGACCCAGCACGGGTATCTCAAAAACTAGTTATGCCAGATGAATCTTTTTTTGATAGGAGTTACAAACTTGGTGGATCAGGAGAATGCTGTGGATGTAGTGAATCTTGATTTTAGTAAGGCTTTTGACAAAGTCCCCCACGATATTCTTGCGAGGAAGCTGGTAAAATGTGGGTTGAATGAGGAAACTTAGGTAGAATCGTAGCTGGTTGACTGACAAACCCAGAGTGCTAACTAATGATTCCTCTTCATCCTGGAAAAAAGTAACAAGTGGGGTGCCACAGAGTTCTGTCCTGGGCCTGCTGTTCAACATCTTTATAAACGACTTGAATGAAGGAATTGAAGGGATGCTCATCAAGTTTGCAGATAAAATCAAATTAGGAAAGATAGCTAGTGCCGCAGAATATAGAATTGGGAGAACTGGGCCAAAACTAGCAAAGTAAATTTCAATAGGAACAAATGTAAGGTTCTACACCTAAGCAGTAATAACCAGCTACACAAATATAAGAAGGGCAACACCTGGCTTACCAGTAGCACATATGAAAAGGATTGAGGGGTCCTAGCTTAGCATGAAACCACAAGGATATCATGAGTTAAAATGTGATGCAGCAGCAGAAAAAGCTAATGCTCTTCTAGGCTGCATTAACAGAAGTATAGTGTCCAGATCAAAGGAAGCAATAATACCACTCTATCCTGTCTCCAGTTCTGGGTGCCACCGTTTAAAAACGATGTTGGCGGCTGCAACATGTGCAGAGGAGGGCAGCCAAGATGATCAAGAGTCTGGAAACTAAGCTTTATGAGAAACGGTTGAGGAAGTTGGGTATGATGTTTAGCCTGGTAGAGAGAAGACTTGAGAAGAAATGACAGCCATCTTCAAATATCTAAAGGGCTATTACACGGAAGATTGAGCAACCTCATTTTCTCCTGCTTTGGAGGATAGGACCTGAACCAATGGATTCAAGTTACAAGAAAAAAGGAGATTCTGGCGAAACAACAGGAAGAACTTTCTGACATTAAGAGCTGTCCAACAGCTGACTCCCTCAGGTGGTTGACTCTCCTTCCTTGGAGGTTTTTAAGCAGACGTTGGATGGCCATCTGTCATGGATGCTTTAGTTGAGATTCCTGCATTGAAGGGGGTTGAACAAATGACCATCTGGATCCCTTCCAAATCTACAATTCTATGATTCTGTGAACATCTGAAGAGCACCATGTTGCTTGCTGTAGCTCTATAAGTTTTACCAGTTGATTCTACTAATTATCATTGTTGAATGGCTATTTTAATCAAGATTAAAATTATAAATCCAGAGATCCATAATTTAGGACATTTCCATAAAAATATCCAATATATATGATTAAACAAACTTTATAAATCACAAGAAAGCGACTTACCAGTGCTTCAATCAGCATCAGATATTTTACACATCCAGATCTTCAACATACCTGGAAAGACATGTTTTAACACACTAGATTCATTGAATGGATTTTAAATACATCAGCAACATGATTCTGTCAACATCTACAAAGAAGTCAAGCTATTTGTTTAGTGAGTGTTCTTTCCCTTTAAATGAAGTTCAAAACTGCAGCCCAAGCTAAATCCTATCATCTGTCCCCCAAAATTGTACACCCCAGTATGTATCAGGTTTTGAATAGCAGCCTACAATTTTCACATCATGATAAGCTTCCTCTGTCAAAAATTATCATCAAATTGACACCACCACAATATAGAATTTATCCTGCAAGCTTATTTCCCTGTCCTATTGTTCCATAGCCAAACCTGAAGCATAATACAACAGAATGAAGCTGAAGAATTTCTGGAAGCAAAACAGAGGAACCACCACTGTACTATTATGACGTGCAGCAGCACTGGAGTTAGGGTGATGCGGACAGTTCCCTTGCACAGGACACTGAGCCAAAGGGCATAATAATAATAATAATAATAATAATAATAATAATAATACCTCCATTAAAAACAGCTGTACCAAAAGGAATTGTTGTAAAAATAATAAATATTTTGTGGGGCAGCAAATTTTGCCCTCGCTCAGGGTACAACATTACCAGAATTTGCCCTGTGTGCAGAACTGCTTAAGATACAAAGTGACCTTGTGATTGCATTGCCTTTACAGCCAGTCTCCCCCCCCCCCCTTTTTTTTTTTTTTTAGGAGGAAGAGGTGAAGCAATTTCAAGTTGCAAATTTGCCCTCCAGAAGTTGCTGGGACTCCAGCTTCTATCACTCCTGACCATTGACCATGCTAGCTCAAGCTGAGGGGATTTGGAAGCCAACAATATTTGGAGGGCCAAGAGGTTCCCTATCACTCTTAAAACCTCATTTCAAAGGTGACTATACTATAGTTTGTCATCTGTTTTCTAAACAGTCAAAGTTGTTGGTAATTAAAATATTCAGCACTTGACTCACGTTCTTCCTTCATGGGATCTCATTCCACAATCTATTCTGGCTATATCACACACACACACACACACACACACACACACACACACATTTAGCCAAGATTTGGGCCAGATGAACTGTTTCCAACATGCAATAGTGTTAAAACATCTTTACCCAAATGTAAATCTAAAAATAGTATGGGAATTAGCACAGGTTTTGTAAGTATGTTGCCAATTTGTAGCTAAAATATAATACAGCAGAATCCATTTGTTTTGCTGTGTGCCAAAGAAAACACCAGGCTTCTTAGCGAGTTGAGTTCAGTTAGAAATCAACCTCAAGTATGAGTGTCCTGTCCCAGAGTACTTTTTCAACGCAAGTCCCACAAATTCACAGAACTCATTTTCAGACAGCTGTGCTTAAAAAACAGTTTTGGTATATACATTATTAATTCACTTGACAATTTAGGTTTTTCTCTTATCTACCATTGTTGAAAAGGCTTTAGTTTTAGAGACTGGAACAGGAATAAGATGAATGAGCAAGAAGTTCAAGACATCATAAAAAATTAATAGTATGATCTCACCATGTAGCAGACCACAATGAGATCTCCTGGCAAACCTTAATTTCAATATATAAAAGTAGAACGTTTCCAAAAATATACATTAGCGGTTTGGCTGTACTGGGAATTTTTAATTTCTGGAGAAGTTATTGTATTCAGACCAAACAAGCTACTAAGATTATTTCATTCACAAATTCAGGAATAAAGTGTGGTATAAAACACATGACACTAAATACATTCAAAGGACAAGATAACTTAAGGTAACATAATTTTAAAAATTTCAGGTGTTAATAACTTGCTACTTCATTCAGAACTATTTAATTACCAGAGTCAGGTAATTTCCAACAAGAAAAACTATAAAAGTTAGAAATGGGGGGGGGGCTGCTTTGGACCAGGTATTTAAATAGCCAAATAGCTCCTCAACTCAATCTCAGAATTACATATACAAGCACTTATCTTCCAATTGCACCACAGCTAGACCCTCAAGAGAGCACAGGTGTTTTTCAATGTCCTGTCACATGCCATGGGAATTAATCTAGAATACTAAAGGGATTTATGTAAGGTTTTTGCAGTTGAATCCAGAGCACAAACTGAATCAAATAAACTTTGTGCATTTCCCTCTGAACTTTCAACACTAAAATATCATGGTCTCTGTTCTATGATATTCACCAGAGTGGCATAGGAAGTATAAATTTAGGTATTCTGTAAGCCACCCAGATTGGCTGAGGAAACCCAGTCAGATGGGCAGGGTATAAATAATAAAATTATTATTGTTGTTTTTAAAAAGGTGGAATTCCTGTATTACTATTAAAACTACTATTTAGTTTACAGTGTATCATTCCAGTCAGGTGTACTGGACATAGTACAGTACCAACTTAAAAACCTTGGGAGACCTGGGTCACAAAGCTTACTAGGTCACCTTGGGGCAGTTACCATTTTGCTTTAAAGGGCTATGAGGATGAGAGGTGGACACTGACACCAAATTGAGCTCTGCAGGGGAAATTAGAATAAAAAATGAAGTAAATAATGTTTATGATCAAGCTGTTCAGTTGGATGTCAAGAACTCTTCTACAAAAGATGTGACAGTTTTCAGTTAAGTGTTCCCAATTTAAGTCCATTTTATTTAATTATGATTGCAATCCTATGCATATTCAAGAGTCCAAGTCACAACTGAACTCAGTAGAAATTACTTATGTGCAAACATGCATCGGATTCCATTGTGTGTTTTACATTAGCATTATATGTTTATTTAATCCAATCTGGTGCCCTTCAGATGTTTTGACCCTAACTCCCATCAGTCTCTGGCAGCACAGGCAATGGTAAGTAAGAGATGAGAACTATACTCCAGCAACATCTGTAAGGCACCACGTTGGGGAAGACTGCATTACGGGTTTAAATTGCACTAAAGATGTAGGTGCATTTTAATAAGAAATATTTTTGAATATTAAATAATTATTTCTAAACAAAGCAGCACTGACTTTTGCTATTGTTCAGTCAAAACATGGAAAGACTTTAAACAAATAAATTTAGTTTGAAAATTGTGTCAACCATCAGACTTGGGATTCCAAATTTGTATTGCATTTGCCTTATAGCGTTTTACTGTGCTCTTCAGTTGAAAAGGCTCCACAGCAGCTTACACATATGTACATTTACTTAATATATTATGCACTATAACTACCTTAAAACAACACATTCAAAAATCAGTGACTGAGCAAGACAGAACATAGTTGAGATTACCAAAGTGCAGATACCCAAAAGTAAAGTAACAGGATGTACTTTACCGTGGTGGTCTTCAGTTTTGTATATGACGCAATGCATTAAGAAACGGGATTACTGGAAATCAGCATCAGAAAATGGGATCATGTCATGGCTTAAAGTATAGGCTGGGGTGTCTGGTTAAAATCTCTGCTCAACCTTAACGCGTTACGGGTGGCATTAGGCCCCATAATCTGTCCTATGACTTGTTGAATGATTGAGCTAATATATGCAAGTCATTTTGAGCACTTACGTGCTATATAAAGCTACGCATTTATTCCAAACTACTTTCATTTGTAATGCTAAAACAATATTCGTATTTTCTAGTGCCTCAGTTGTTTAAAAAGACATATGTATGGTTGATGCCTTGTTTAGAAGATGACATGGGCAATACTACCCAGGGGCTTTGAAGTTATAAGTATTTAATTTAAACAGAAGCAAGAACTCTGTAAAAAAAAACTTGCAAGCTGCAAACTGCAGAAGATACAAAATAGCTATTATTAGAAGTTGGGTAAACTAACATACCTGAAGGGCATAACATGTTTTCTTCTGATGCCATCTGAATCTTCCCAGTTACCAGAATCCTGATGCGATCTTTAAGGAAACATACAAATTTGTGTTAAAATGGGAACACACAACACAGCCAACTGGGCTGCTGAGCATAAGTGTTTTGTTCCAAAGAATCACAAAATTTAAAAACTTTTTAAACAGTTACAGATAGGTCCTACATTCCAATAACATTTTACTGAGGTGTTTATTGGAATATACTTTAAGTAAATATATGTTGTCTTCTCTAAAGTTACATTGGGTATTCAAGGTCGCCAATCCTTTTCTTCTCAATGTTGAGATTCATTTTCTTGCCCACTGCGTATTCACTTCCTAAAGTTGCAATCTAATTCTAAATATATCTAAATTTAGAAGTAAATGCCACTTATTTATCACTGGCTTCCTGAAGCATATCCTATTGCTACCTTCGATGGCGACCATAAGCCACTTACTTAGAAAAAGTCCTGTTGATTTTCAATTGAAAATATTTCCAATTAGGTATTCTCACTATTCGTTTTATTAGTCAGAAATCTTAGATTTATTCTTTATTCAATTAAAAATTAAGAAGATAAATAGAAACAACCACACTGCATTCAATTTTAACAGAATTCATTATTTCATTCTTATTAGGGGAAATTATATACAACTAATCAGCATACTGAAAACAGTGTACAGGACAAAAAGTGAAGTTCAAAACCATTCTTACCTTAACAAACAGTAAGTCTGTACAGGTCATCTGAAACACAGTTGTTACAGAAGTAGTAAACATTCATGAATACCTAAACAAGGAAAAGCATGTTTAGGTTTATCTAAAAGTGTTTCGTATTTGTCGTAGCGGCATATTATGTTTTAGAAGGGTTGTCTGTGCTAGCTGCATTTCTAAAGCTAAGCAATTTTCTAACTTAGCATAACATAACTAATAAAGGCATAACAGGCTTTTTGTTCAATTTCCACTTATATACAAATATACAAAATAGTAACAGCATCTTTATGGATGTTTATCCCTAAACGACTGTTCAAGCTAGTGTGAGTATATCTGAAGGTAAAAGTATTAGTCAAAAGTGCTTACCCTTTGCATTTACTCCCAAAAGTGTTTACCCTTTATACAGTATTTAATCTCAAAATTCTGAGTAGTTACATCAAACAGCAACACACTTAATATTTTACCACCACTTTGAAACTCCAAAGTAGACAACCTAAACTGATAATATTCTAAGTGTTGTTTTTGAGTCTCTGTGAAGTTTTCATCTTTATCAGTCCCGTGAAGTATCTAAATTCTACAACTTTCATGTTTGCACTTGAATTCATCTGTTTTCTTGCATTGATGTAGAAGTCTTTATGTAACTTGGTCACACTTAACTTTATCCATAAGAGCACACTATAAATTTCCTCTTTTTTAGAAGATCACAATTTCAGAAGATACATTAAATTAACCACTGATATTGATTCTTTAATATATATACATACCTAAAAAATAAAACGGAGTTATTTGCATGGCAAATAGTGGTTCTATCATCAGTTTAAACTAATAAGCCTCAAAAATATAAAATAAATTTGCTAACATGCTAAAGATATACCAACTACTCGTTTCATTGGTAGAACTTTATCTCTGATAAATTTCTTATATTACACAGTGTCCAAGCCACCTAAATGGTAAGCCTGAACAGGAAGATTCTAGAACAAGGACAAAGTAGTTAACACAACACCTGAACAAAATATAATTGCAGTTCTTCTACAAACAGAAACCCCAAATTTTAAGGCATAGCATCCAAGTATTAAAAGACTCCAGGAAGCCAAGGAAAAGCAATGGCTCAATATTCCATTTTAAGCATTTACTATTAATTCAGGTAAAAGGCAATAAATTTTAAAATTAAATTTACTCCATTAAGAACAACAGAAAATTTGATGCTTCTGAGACATATTGACATACTTAAAATAAAAAATCCCCTCTATGACTTTTAAACTCCTAATTTCTTATTTTTATCCTACTGCATCCCATTTTACTAAGCTGCACTTTCCACTTATGTTTTCCAGTTCTAATTTAGAAGTTCACTCAACTGTACAATTGGCACATACCAAAAATCCTTATGCATTTAAATAAGCTCACTAAATATTTCATCTTAAGCCCAAAGCATAAAAAGGCATCACTGGCACTTTCAGGTTAAAACACACGCACAAATAAATTGTCTGTGTATATATATTTTCAACATATCATTTCAAAGTAAAGTTTTTTCCACAGCCTGTTTTTCTACTGGTAGTTTAGAAAGAGTTAAAAGCCAACACCCTACATACAGAAAAACAAGTTTTATATTTGAGAGAAAGAACAGACATGGCGTCTTTTGTTCTTACCAAAATAGAAATGGATTGTTTCCCCTTTTCAGAAGCAATGGTGAACAACAGCTCCCTTTCAAAGTACTTAGGAGTTTGCAGAAGACATATAAGGCACCTTTTATTTCCCTCCTCCAAATACTGTAAAGGGGTGCAGTCTACATTTGCTGCAGACCCCCCACCCTATGATGCCCTACACAAATGCTGCATTGGGGCAACAACAAGCTGCATTACAAAATATCTGCCCTTCAGGATTAATTATAGCAAGAAAATAGTTTGCCAAAAAAACCCCACACAGACCTTTTTCAATCAATATTAAGGGGAAAGTGCATCAAGTCCTTAATGTTGTGGATTAATTAGCCCCCCCCCCCGCAAAAAGAAGAAATGGTGCATAAAATGGGGGGAGGCAACAGAGAAGAGAAGAGAGAAGAAAAACTCTGGCTCAAATGGCGGCTCTGGTTTGACACCAACATCCTTGAAGATCAGGTTCTGCACCCAGATCCGGAGTCTATAGAGACAGAACCCCTAATTCAATTTAGGAACTCCTTCAAAATGGAGAAGGGGTACTTTAACACCCCTTTAAATTACAAACAAGAACATGCTCAGTAAATAAAGCGAGAAAGAAGCCAGGGTGTTGGCTTTTTTCCACCCCAGCCTTGATTATCAGGTTTTGCCCTTGGCCCCAGAAGCCCCTCATGGGCACCCCTAATTCCGATTAAGAAGCCAATACATACCCAAGACTTGACAGGTAAAGAGCGAGGAACCGGGTCTTTTTCCTTCCTCTGCCGCTCTTTTTACGTGGCACCCCCCTCGCCCAACTCCAGCTGCCAAGATGCCCCGAAATGGGGGAAATTAGGAAGGGGGGTTTAGGTCTTGCCCTTTTCCTTCCCATAATCATAAAAAATCCCAGGCGAAGGAGTGAATTTTGTCTTTCCTGCCTCGGTTCTCATATCCTGTCCCAGGAAGCCTTAACACTCAGCACCTTCCCCCCCCCACCGATTTTAATTGGGAGGTGGGGAGACAGGACCCCCAAATGGAAGGAGAAGACCCTAAATCCGCCTTTGCCCCGAGTGAAAAAAGGCGTCGAGGGACGGCTAAAAGTGATGGCCGGAGGTTCTTTCCCGACAAACCACCACCTGCCTCTCCCAGGCGGCTCTCCTTTCTCAAGGACAAAGAGACAATGGCGGAGAAGGAGGACATGGAGGGCTGAAAGGGCGGACGATACTTACCACCCAAATCGGGAGAGACGAGGCGGGCATACCGAAAGGCGCTCGCCGGGCGCAGCCGCCGCCGCTCGAGCCGCCGCCGCCCCGAGGACGAGCCGAGCCAGCCCTGCCGCATAGGCGCCTCTCTTTGCGGTTGTTTTTCCTGAGGGGTTGGGGGTCGGACAGGCCACCCCCCATTTCAGGAGTCTGGGCCCAGCCGGAGAGCCGACCCACTCCTCAAGCGAGCGGCCGCCTCGGGCCAGGGGGGTGGCCGGAGGAACAGGCGCCCGGGACAGGGAGGGAAACGGCAGCAGCGACCAGCGGAGGCTCCTGTCTCCCCGGCCATCTTGTGCCGTATGTGCGTGTGTGTGAGGGAGCGAGGGAAGTGAAGTCTGTGCCCGTCTTCATTGCCTCTCAGCGAAGCCTTCCTCTCCTCCCCCTCCCCCACCCGCGCCCCTACCCAGCATCACAAAATGGCCGCCCTCCGCTCCCTCAGCAACGGCTCTGCGGCAGGGGGAGGGGGGAGAAGGGAGGGAGGCGGAGCCCGCGCACGACGCAGCTCTCCACCCGCCTCACCTCCATCCAGCTGCGCATGCGGGCAAGCCGCTTTTCTATTGGCCTTCCTTCCTCCTCACGCCCGTTGGTCGCTCTGCTTTGGCATTCGCCTGTCACGGGGCTGCGGGGTCCCCTATTGCTTCGTTTTTTCGCCACCGCCTTGTTGTCTTCTGCTCTCCGACAGCTGCTGCTCCCGCCTCCTCACCACCCTCCACGAACTATAACTGGCTGAGACGCGAGTCCCTCAGCTGCCTCTTCTTCTTGATTGGCGGGTTTAGGGTTGCTCCCGCGCCGCCCCCCTGCCCCTCGCTCTCTCCTTGCATCTTTGCAACGGTTTTCTCTGTACCCTTCGCCCGGCCCCTTCGATGGCGAAACACCTCACCGTCCCCCCCCCCGCCCTCTCACGCTTCTTGCAGAGCTACAGAAAATCCGCGAAGGGAGGGAAAGCGCCGAAGCTGCTGATGGGGTGGGGGGGAGGGGGTTGGCGCGGTTATTGCGCGTGCGCGCAGGGTCATCACTCGCCCTTCCCCCACTCTCCCTCCATCTGTCAAGTGCGGTGTGTGTCGCTCCCACAGATGCCGCATCACAATGTAAATTCGACTAAATAAACAATTTATGCATTGCTTCACATGATTTTTTGTGTGTGTTTGGTGGGACGATAAAATCCCTGTACAATCAAAGTTAATATCAAAGTAAGAATCAATGGAAAGTATTCCGAATGGAGAGCTTTATTTTTCCGTAGTATTTATATGCCGCTTTTCAGGTGGACCTCATAAAGCGGTTTACATGAGAATGAACAGAGATAATTTTAAAAAGTGAGAAAAGAATGTAAAAGACAAGTTGTTTAGAAAAGCACTCCCCCCTCAGGGCAAGGTGGTCCCAATGGTGGCAGCTGAGGGGAGGCCCACTATGGGCACTGGATGGTAACAGTCCCTCAAGCTCCTTCCTTCAGACCCGTCAGGGCAAGATGAGGTGCAAAGTGAAACTATTGGCGCCTGTGCTATTTAACTTGTTCACAAATAAGCTAGAGTTAGTTGGGAGCCAGTGACTAGGTGGCCAATTTTGCTTATGATACTTTGGTTGATTCTATCAACATCCTATGTGGAGGTTTGGGGGGGGGGGTTAATTATATATTTTGTGGTTTTATATTTTGATTCTTTTCCGTGAACTGCCCTGAGACCTCCGGGTACAAAGTGGTATATAAATTCAATAAAATAATTAAAAACAAAACGGGATTGTGAAGAGCTCCAAAAATAACCTCTCAAAAGGAGTGAATGGGCAGTAAAATGGCAAATGATACTCAGTGTAAACAAGTGTAAAGTGATGCATCTTCGCCCAAACCTCCCCTCTCCCCCTTAATTTCACATATATGATCATGGGTTCTGAAATGGTGGTGTCCAAATGCCTTGGGGATATAGATGTCAAATGACAATGCCAACTTGCCAGTGAGGGCATTGCACAATTGGGGAGGGGGCAAGGGAGAACCAGAGACTGTGATTTTATAAATCATTACTATTCTTCACAGAAAGTCGCTACTTAACCAAGGTTTCTTCAGCGCTTTAACTTAGCTGCTGCAAAGCCTCGTGAGCTCCTGATGATCTTGCCTTAAGCCTTTGCAACAAAGATGGTGAACCCACAGTAGACAGCAGCACGATCATCTTGTTGACGTTTCACGCCCAGCCAGCTGAAAAAGTTTATTCACTCTAATAGTGGGGCTGCCCTGTGACCCAAGGAGGATGTTAAGAACAAACACCAGAGGATAATGAGGAAACCAAATGTGAAAGTTCAGCTTCTCTGATTCTAAATATTAGTTTGCCAGTAAAATTTAGATTAGTTTGTCCATTGAACCAATACCTGACAGTAGATCACTTAGAAGCCCACAGACTGGGTGCTTTCTGAATTTGGACTTTGATAAATACAGTATCTGCAAGTTTAGACACATAGAAAAAGCTTCAAGAAAATGACATGGTCTGTGGTAACTGCCTCAACCAAAGAACCTAAGGCACTAACTACATCAGAGTTATTGAATCCTCCTTCCATCAAGCACTGGTGGGCGGTAAGGAAATTTTACCATCAAGAAAGAAGCATTAGTGGGCAGTAGGCTGACTACCCCTGCTTTAGACAAAGAAGGATGGTCACATAGGACTCCTCCAGATAACCTGTTTATTCATCCTGATTTGCATACATAAAGCTTACAACATAGTTAGGCTATGTCTGGTCTTTATTGAGCATTTACTTATGGTGAGGTTATATGACAATGAGCATTCATTTGATTTTCTTGTGAAGTGTTTACATGTCTTCCTCGTAATCATTCATTCACTCCACACTTTTCAATGCATTTTACATTTACTTTCCAAACTAAAAAAAGTCTGTTATTTTAAAAAGTGGATTTGTTGTGCTAGGATTACAGAGTGCAATCCCAAAGTTTGGGTATGCACTTGAATCCCTCTCAGAAGATGCTGATGGTCTGGAGGCACCCACAGTACTGTAGAAAACTGGCTATTATACTTTCTCCTCAACATTTTCTTTGTAATGTATTGGTAGGCGAATCTATGGAGTTTTTACATTCACATTGTTTCTCTGGAGTTCTTCCCTTGTCATTCTAGCCCCCTGATCCTTTCAGGTGTAACTATTTTGCTTCTGTTTCTCTATAAGCTACAATTACCCAAAGTGTAATTATGCACAATTTACACTGATTCTTCTTTGTTATTCTGACTAGGCTCTGATCCTCTTCTGACAACAACTCTGATAATAACCCCAAACCAGGATCATCTGCCCATGAGGTCTCACACCCATAGAATGTACTGAACTGAGTGCATAATGGAAAACCTATTAGGAAAGGCCATAGATCAGTGGTAGAGCATTTGCTTTGCATGCAGAAGCTCCCAGCTTAAATCCCCAGCATTTATAGATGGGCCTGGGAAAGTTCCTTGCCTGAATCTCTGGAAAGCCACTGCCAGTAGTTGTAGACATGAGGTGGGGAAATATCCTCTGTCCTCTTTATCCTCCATCCAGGCAAGCAAGAGGCATTATCAGCATTCAAGGGTGCAGTCCAGCCAGGCAAAAACAGTAAAGGAGAGTGCAAAGCAGGGCAGGGATGCAGTCTGGGAAAGGTGTGTGGTCTGAGGATAGTCCCAAGCCCTAGACAAACAGACCTGAAGGGCACATTTAGCACCCAGACCTGAGCTTTCCCCTCCCTGTTGTGGAAAATACTGAGCTAGATGGACCAATTCCTCATACCTCACATCTCACATATAAATTTGCACATGCATTACCCATACCGCCCTTCAAAACCTCTCCAGATTATTGTTCATTTGTATGGTCAATGTGGTGTTTCTGCAGCTTTCAGTCTTAAAAGCACAACAAAAGTAGTACAGTGGTACCTCGGGTTAAGTACTTAATTCGTTATGGAGGTCCGTACTTAACCTGAAACTGTTCTTAACCTGAAGCACCAATTTAGCTAATGGGACCTCCCACTGCCGCCACGCCACCGGAGCACGATTTCTGTCCTCATCCTGAAGCAAAGTTCTTAACCCAAGGTACTATTTCTGGGTTAGCGGAGTCTGTAACCTGAAGCGTATGTAACCTGAAGCACATGTAACCCGAAGTACCACTGTATTCTTATTTGCACTGACTTCACTGTCCTTATTTTCATATTGAAATTGAAACAGGAAGCCCCCGAACTACAGCATGCTGAATAGAGAACTGAAAAAATTATGTGCTGCTGAGTGCTGTCTACATTATTAGCCACCTAGCCTTTCCCACATCACTCATACTGTACTGGGTGTCAGCTGTCAACAGCAGACTTCCACACCCACTAGTTTTTCACATAATTTAAT
This sequence comes from Podarcis erhardii, assembly GCF_964252035.2. Lineage (NCBI taxonomy): Eukaryota > Metazoa > Chordata > Lepidosauria > Squamata > Lacertidae > Podarcis > Podarcis erhardii. The sequence goes on from NC_138503.1 coordinate 25,126,457, forward strand.
CAAGGGCATGCATGGGACTGTTGTGCAATTCACAGGGATGTTTTAAAAAAATAATCTTATCCTCTAGTTCTGAGATATAAAAGGACCTGCATGTGCGCTAAATATTGTGCCATGATGCTACTGAAATGTTCCAGCTGCACTGCGTCATAAAGTATTCAGTTTCTCAACAGAGGATATGTATTTGCAAGGGTGGGGGATGGGAAAGGAAGTGGCTCTTGTGTCAATAATCTGTCTCAGAAGACTGGAGCTCTGCAGGGACAAGTTCGTATTTGATTTAACTATTCAGCTTCTGGAAAGCTTGGATTTTGAACATGGAATCAAAGAAAACAGTAATAAATGAAGACACAATAAAGACACTTACTGAGATCTGAAATAAGATGGATGAAGCACTGGAAAACCAAAGGAAAAGAACAACTTGGTAAAGATGTAATGTATATCCTCATATAAAGTGAATTAACAAAGCATGGCTATCTCACAATAAACAAGTAGGGTGCTACCAGCCAACCTCATTATTGGGGATTCATTCTGATTTGCTTGTAGGGAAGTTACATTATGTTGCATCAAAGCACATCTTGATCTACACTTTCTAGTCCATTTTCCCTATTGCGAAAAGTCTGATATTTGGGGGGAAGCAGGTTCATCGTGCAAGATGTCCCAATCAACTAAATGTGAAAACTTAATTAGCAACTATGTGATAGCAACAGCCTGGAAGCATCCCTAGAATGCTTCCAGACAAGGGCTTAATATTGTAAAGTGGGTCATTGAGGTATCATAAATGGGTTGTTGACAACAGGGTGTTGTTGTTTTTTAACTTATTGGATTTCAACCTTGTAAAGGATAAATCTGGATTAAACTTGGGGGGGGGGGCAAAGAGTAGCACCCATCACACAACTGTCAGAAAGCACCCCTAGTGTGGAAGCACCCCGCATCATGAAGATGCCCTGTAAAAACGGAGTGAACAAACCATGCTGATATTATGAAACCAAATACAGAAGCCAGTTTCTCTGCATTACTCCACACACTTACCCGATTGCCATAAACCAGTCAAACCGGGATGTCACACCCAGAATGGGAAAAAACCAAGTCATAGCTGGCTCCTTTGGCAAAGCTTAGGTTAGCAGCTAGACTAGCCTTCTGCAACAATCATCTTTAAGAGCATGTTTGGTTGCCTCTTAAGCCCAGGATGTTTTGCTGCTTCATGCAGAAAATGCCACCCTGCCTCCTTTGCACCTGCTTCCTTGCCACTGCCACATCCGCCTCCTCTGTGGCCTCCTACACCACACCCATCTGTAGCCCCTCACCACCACTGCCCCCAAATAAATGCCTTGGTTGGGCCCAATTAATCACCTTGCACTATTGCATCTGTGCACCCCATCTATGCCTATTTAGGATCACTGCTGGAGCATCTTTACAGCAAACATGCATCCATACAAGTTTTTAGTTCCCTGCAACAGGGGTCACCAATGTGGTGTCTGTGGGCGTAATTGTGCCCTTGGGTTCTTCTCCCGGTGCCCACAAAGCTTCTAAAGGCCCCCTTCACCTCACTGCCCCATTGGCCATGAAATGGTAGCTACTGTTTTCTTCCTTGAAAATTATAGAGATGGAGGAAGAAGTTGGAAGTGTAGAACTCTTTCTCATCTCTTAATGATGGGATTTTCAAGGCTCTCTTTAACTTTACTGGAACTGACTTTTACCCAGCAAAATCTGTAAAAAAGGGGGGGATTGTGGGTGCACATGCTCTCTCTCTTTCTGCCTCTCCAGATGTTGCTGGACTCCAGCTTCCATTGTCTTGGCTGTGGCTGCTGTGAGTTGGGAGTAGAACAATATCTGGAAGGTTCCCCATTCCTAGTCTAAAGAGAGTTAATGGGATAGAGTGACTGGTTAATATTCCTTAATGGGCAAGTGATGTCTCTCTATGGGATCTTTAAGAAAATGGTTTCTTGATCCAGAAATCATAGGAAGCTGCCTTAAACCAAGTCAGACTATTTAGTTCAGTATTATCTGCATTGACTGGCAGCAGTTCTGCAGAGCTGGGGATTGAATCTGGGACCTTCTGCATGCAAAGCAGATGCTCTACTACTTTGCTAGGGACCTGCTCCAAGAAAGAGAAAAAAGTCTGAGCTTTGAGGAGGAGGCATCCTGGGCTGCTGGTATCTCTATAAATCTAATGTAGGACAGTGAATCTACCACCTTCAAGGAACACAACACTGTTTGCCACCATGTGCATTTTACTTGTATCCAGTGCTTTTTTTCCTGGGGTGATGCAGGGGTACACATACCCCTAAACATTTTGTGAATCTTTGTACTTTTGTCCATTTACTGTATTTATTTTTCCAGATTTGAACTATAAAATGTTGGTTTTCTGGAGTCAAAATGAGAATACCCAAGTGCCGGATTTACATAAGCTAAACAAGCTATAGCTTAGGGCCCCCCAAAAAATTAAAGAAAAAAAGTGGATGTACCGTTCCAAAATATGAGATAAAAAACAAATAAAATAAAAACCTACATACAGCAACAGTGTTTTGTGTTGTGTAGGCTTCTATGATGTAAGTAAAGGGCCCCGCCTGCTAGTCTGCTCCCTAAAATATCACTGGTTTGCTCATTTCTATATATAGAGTGCCTACATTCTGCATGTGCAAATGGCTTTAGATACCTATTAGGTCCATAAATTACCATATAGCATATATTCAACACAAAAAACAGTGACAATTTGTTGTTGACAAGGACAGATGGACATATAAAGGGCCCCATTACCTTCAGTAGTTTAGGGCCTTATCAAATCTAAATCCAGCCCTGAGTACTCCTAAACATTTTTTAAGAAAAAAATCACTGCTTGTATCTTAAATATAAAAAAATACAAGACCACCACAAATCTTCAAGAGAGTACTGCCCCTGGAATGCCTCGCTTAAGGACATGAGGACCTCCTAACAATAAATTTCTGAGATCCATAAGAAGTTCCACTAGTATCAAGCTGCAACTTTAAATTCACCCACCTCCACGCACCCAAAAAAATGGGGGAGGGTGCGCTAGGGCAGACAACCCAGCATTACAGGAAGAAACTGAACCACTCCCATTTAGGAGCAATAGAAAGCTCTACAGACCAAATAACAAGCACCTTCTTGTTTCCGCTGCTGCTGCCTTCACTAAATATAGCCTGTGTAAAAGAGCCACGGGTTTCTCTCTGCCCTTTTCCCTAGCCAATAAAGTCTTCGCAAACAGCGTCTCCCTCCACCCACTCTCTAAGGAGAGAACTGCTACCGTGCCCTAGTTACAGAGGCGAAAAGCGAACAGCCTCCTCTTAACAAACATGGATCCATCAGAACCAAGTGAAAATGTATTCTGCATAGTTTCCATGCTCAGCACAAGGGGGAAATGCTCTCTTGTGTAACACATTCAGCAGCACCACAAATTGGGACGTGGTTATTAATTGTTATTTATTGCCTTTTTATTTTATTTTGAGAATTTATCTATGCTCAATTACCAGTGTCTCGAAGACTGGTACAAGTAGTGCAATACAATTTGTTGAACAGCTTCTACAAATAATTATTGAAATTTTATACTGTACTGCCCTTCCTCCCTGAGGAACCCAGGGTGGCAAACAGATACACAATTTAAAAGCAAAAGCAGTATAAACCAGGTCACAGCATTCTAGAAACAATTACAATTCAAAACATTTAAAAGCAGCTACAGTTAAAAACATCCATCCACCCAACAATCTTGGGATTGCCAGGCGTAGTCTTGGCTGAGACTACAAAGTGGTTTCAAGGCATTGTACAAGTGATAAAAAACAGAGAATCTAAAAATGTAACAAAAACAAACAACAATTTTCAGCATACAAAAAAAGTGCACCATCCCATTAAAATACCAAACAGCACAAGTCTAACCATGGCTACTCAGAAGGAAGCCATATAGAATTCAATGGAGCTAGGTAAATGGGGTTAGGATTACAGCATAAATCAAAACAAAACAAATTCCTTCCAGTAGCACCTTAAAGACCAACTAAGTCAGTTCTTGGTATGAGCTTTGGTGTGCATGCACACTTCTTCAGATACCAGATGCATGCACACGAAAGCTCATACCAAGAACTGACTTAGTTGGTCTTTAAGGTGCTACTGGAAGGAATTTGTTTTGTTTTGACTATGGCAGACCAACACGGCTACCTATCTGTAGCATAAATCAGTGGTTCCCAATCACGGGTCTGCGGTTCCCATGGGGGTTCACGGCCCCACCACCAACTATTTTTTTTGTCATTTTTGCATGACAATACCTCAAATTTTATGGTCTGTTTTAGCACTCTGTAAAATATAGTGGCCAAAATCAGTTTTGAAATCACACCGCGATAATGATTTTGACCTGACAATAAGTAGCAATATATTGTTCCTCACGCGAGGGAGAACAGAGCGGACGATTTCAAGGCACCCCCTATATCGCACGATGATCTCAGCCAATACCGCTGCTATACCCCACCCATGCGATCTCCATGACTGTTCCTTCCCTCATCCCCACACCTGATCTCCAATTTCAGACATTGTGATATATCGGAATATCGCAGTGTGTAGCTCCTGATATAGCATGATGTTGAAAACCACATACCGCTCAGCCCTTGTCTGTTTTTTTAGTATACCTAAAATCCTTTGCTTATTAGGGGCTACCCCACATTTTGTTCAAAAAATTGCTTTGCAGAGGTAACCAACATAGAGTTATCAAAATTGTGCAAACTAGGGGGTAAGTGGCTTGGCTTTTGACAAATAGGGGGTCCTCAATAATTAGCTTATTGAGAACCACTGGCCTAAATTATTACCAGCACAGTTGTCAATAAATAGAAGGTGATCAATAATTCACAGCTCATCAGATACAAAGGAATGCCTGAGCATAAAGGAAACACTTAAAAGCTGGAGCTAAATAGATAGCATAGGTTGGTGGTGACAAGCAGGACTCATTGGGAATGACCCCCCAAAAATTCTCCTTTTGCCACCATCCAAACATCTCTTGCAGGAGGGCCTTGGATGAAGACCTCAAAGTCTGGTTAGCTTTGTGTTAGAAGAAGCATTCCATCAAGTCTTGGGGTTCTGAGCCACATAAGGCTTTAAGAATACAAGACAAGCCTGCTGGATCAGGCCAATGACCCATTTAGTCCAGCATTCTGTTCTCACAGTGGCCAACCAGATGCCAGTGGAAAACCCAACAAACAGGACCTGAGCCCAAGAGCCCTCTGACCTCCTGTTGCTTCCAGCCACTGGTATTCAGAAGCATCACTGTCTCTAAGAAGGGGAGGATCAACATAGCTATCAGTAGCTATTGACAGCCTTCCCCATGAATCTGCCCCTGGAATCATATTTCAAAGACATCCAAGTTGGTTGCCATCACTGTTTCTTGTGACGCTGAGCTCCACAGTTTAACTACGCACTGTGTAAAGAAGTACTTGTTTTTATCTGACCTGAATCTTAATCTGAAGAGGTTCTCTTGATTCTAAGGGTGTGATTTCAGTGATTTGAGAAGTTGGAACAGTCTGGGTCTCACCACTAGCTACCAGCTGTAGAGCTAAATGACAAGGCATTTTAAAATAACAGGGGTGGAGGTTGTATAGTTACTTTTCTTGGCTCATGGGGGGGCATAACTCCATACCCTTCATCATTTATCTCAGGTTTCCTCAGCCTCGGCCCTCCAGATGTTTTTGGCCTACAACTCCCATGATCCCTAGCTAGCAGGACCAGTGGCCAGGGATGATGGGAATTGTAGTCTCAAAAAAACATTTGGAGGGCTGAGGTTGAGGAAGCCTGATTTATCTGATGAAAATAGAGACATCCTAAGGCAGGGGTAAGCAAACTTTTTTAGCAGGGGGCCAGTCCACTGTCCCTCAGACCTTGTGGGAGGCCGGACTATATATATTTTTTTGTGGGTGGGGGGGGGAGAGAATGAACAAATTCCTATGCCCCACAAATAACCCAGAGATGCATTTTACAGTATATAAAAGGACACATTCTACTCATGTAAAAACACGCTGATTCCAGGACCATCTGTGGGCCGGATTTAGAAGGCAATTGGGCTGGATCCGGCCCCTGGGACTTAGTTTGCCTACCCATGTCCTAAGGAAAAGTGGGGCATTCCGGGATTCAATCAGATGGGATGGCTTCTGTAAATCTGGGACTGTCTTTGGAAAATAGGGACACTTGGAGGGTCTGTCACATGGGCACCTGATTTTGATGTAATAGGGAAGAGCTGTAGCAATCTTAAGACACCGTAAAAGAGTAATAAAGAATAAAAACTTAATTCAGGTTGGTTTTCCTGTGACCCTTTTGGAAGGAAGGCTGTTGATCTTCTATTCCTCTTGTCCTTCTGTCTGCTTCTCTCAATGAACTGGTTTGGCTGCTGCATAGCAAAATGATCCTGCTTCTTCAAGACTACTATGTCCTGCATTTGACTGCAGCTGTTACTGTTGAACTAAATAAAGCGTGCTCATATGTTCTACGCAGCCCTATTCAATGCTTCCTTAACTGGGAGCATGGAAGTGCTATCATGAAACTTGCATGATCTGCAGAGGACAAATGTGCAGCAATCAATGGCTGGCCTAGCTGGGGAGGAAAAGAGCTGCTTTTTTTCTTGTTGAAAAAATACAGCCAGCTGAACACTAAGAAAATACAGCTTCCCAGCAATAAAGACTGATAAACTTGTTTCTGGGCTGCAGGAAAGGTTAATGCTAATGCTTCACACCAAAATAAAAACGTTCCAATTAGAAATCGAGTGTTTCAGGGGGAAGGCTGCCCAGATAACTAATTTTCTATGTGCAGGGAGTTATTCATGCACTAAATCATATCTGAAGTAATCCAGCTAAGAGTCAAATTCCACAAAATTCGTCTCAGAACGTATTCCCTAATCCGAATCACACAAATCTGCTCTGTTGAGAAGAGATTATATATACTGTTGACAAACCTAGACAGCATCTTAAAAAGCAGAGACATCACCTTGCCAACAAAGGTCCATATAGTTAAAGCTATGGTTTTCCCAGTAGTGATGTATGGAAGTGAGAGCTGGACCATAAAGAAGGCTGATCGCCGAAGAATTGATGCTTTTGAATTCTGGTGCTGGAGGAGACTCTTGAGAGTCCCATGGACTGCAAGAAGATCAAATATCTCCATTCTTAAGGAAATCAGCTCTGAGTGCTCACTGGAAGGACAGATCCTGAAGCTGAGGCTCCAATACTTTGGCCACCTCATGAGAAGAGAAGACTCCCTGGAAAAGACCTGATGTTGGGAAAGATTGAGGGCACAAGGAGAAGGGGACGACAGAGGACAAGATGGTTTGACAGTGTTCTCAAAGCTACCAGCATGAGTTTGACCAAACTGCGGGAGGCAGTGGAAGACAGAAGTAACTGGCGTGCTCTGGTCCATGGGGTCACGAAGAGTCGGACACGACTAAATGACTAAACAACAACAACATCTTGTATTCATGCATTTTGCAAACAGGACAAATATTAGCTTGGGGGGGGGAATCTTGATTGAGGAAAAATACATTTGCATGTCCCCCTGGTAGTGAAAAGTATGGTGGGCTCCAGAGATGCTCCCATGCAGGCTGTGAGAGCTTTTACCCTCCCCATTATAGAGCCCACAGGTTTCAGAGCCACAGGGGCTCTCTTGCCTTCAGAAACTACCTGGTGGGCCTCCGCCCTTCTGAGATCTCTTTACTTAAGCAGCCTTGCTCCCCCATTAATCCCTCTATCATCCCATAAATCACTCCCTTCCTCCAGTTAATCCTTTCTCTCCCTGTTTACCACTGGGGTAGCTAGCCTCAGGAGGGCTGCCTTTTCCTTCCTCCTACATTGAATTCTAAAACATGGTGGAAAGGATTGGTGCGTAGTAGTCTGGAGTTGTAGGGTGCCAAAGACCAGGAACTATTTCTGCAGCAGGGTCCCTGTCTCCAGTGTCCTACAGCCGCCTGAAAAGGCAGCTTTTTAGCCACATTATGCCCTGAAGTAAAGCATCTAGGAGAACTGAAAACACAAGGGGTTTCAGTTTCAAGAGAACAGTGTGCAAGTTCTGCTATGTGCAAAGGAACTTCATTTAAATCAATCTGAAAAGGGATGCCGGAGCACTCCAAATCATTTGCCCATGTGCGTGCACAGAAAACAGTAGCTTGGCTAAAAGGCAACACATGGAGATCTGCATTTTGCAAGATATCCCTATTTATTATTATTGCATAATTATAAGATCATTTATAAACTCAGAAGGGGCATGGCTGTCACACCCATGAAGGGACATCTGAATTTGCCACTACACTACTGTCTTAGCCTAAGCTCTTTACTCTTTTCTTTTTCTGTTACTGCTTCTCCATCCTTGCTCCCTCCCTCCTCAGAACCCCCTCTATATAATGTTATAAGAAGTCTAAATATAAAATAAGCGTTCATAAATGTACAAGGCAAACACATACATAAGTATATAAACCATGTATATAATAAAGGAGAGCAACCCTGAAGCCATTTTGACTTTCCCCAATTGACCTCAAATATTTCTCTGCAAGGAGGAAGGAAATGGGAAAGCCTCTCCACAGCAGCGGAGCAAGCCGATCGGGTGCCTGGAGCGGTGCATGTGCCCTGCACCCAGGGGTGCGGCCAGGCAGGGCAGGACGTTCTGCGGGGCCTCCAAGGAGTCTGCCTGCCTCCTCCCACTAAGCCACCATACAGCTGAGGGTGAGGCAGTGGGCGGACCGTTTGGGGCAGCATGACGGAGCCTGCAGGCGCCCAAGCCACCGCGTCACTCCCAGGAGAGAAGCATGGCTCAGGCGCACTGCAGGCCCCGTGGTGAATGCCGCCCAACATTTTGTCACCCCTCTCCGTAGTGAAACCCGGGGTGAACCGCCCCCACCACACACCCCTTCCTCTGCCTCTGCCTCTCCATTGTCTTTTGCTTACCTGCCTTAAGGGCGTACTTGTGTATGAATAGGGTGAGCCTGTGACCTGGATTCAGGAATTAAAGTATTTACCATCACAAAAGAATGGCCAGGCTGCACAGGTAAAGCAATCAGTGACCATTATTATGTGTCCTGGCAGACAGGATTTCTGCTGTAGACCGCCTCCTTCTGTGATATATGTATGAAGTCTATATAAGGGCTTGTGCACCATTGTTCTGGGTTCCTCCTCTCTCCTGCATATGGTGAGTGAGGACCCTGTTGCAACAGTTCATGTTCAGGCTTACTAGCTACTCTCAGTATTTTCTGGCTGGCCTCTGTTATTTTCCCCTACCGATAGGGAACCCACTTAAGGACTCTATACAGGACTCTATATATCATTTTGGACTCACAGCTGCCCATGGAGGCGAAGGTTAATTCTGTGTCCAGGGCGGCTGTCTGCCAGCTCCACCTGGTACGCAGGCTGAGACCCTACCTACCTGCGGGCTGTCTTGCCAGAGTGGTGCATGCTCTAGTTATCTCCTGCTTGGACTACTGCAATGCGCTCTACGTGGGGCTACCTTTGAAGGTGACCCGGAACTGCAATTAATCCAGAATGCAGCAGCTAGACTGGTGACTGTGAGTGGTCGCTGGGACCACATAACTCCAGTTCTGAGAGATCTGCATTGGCTCCCAGTACATTTCCTTTTTTATATATATATATTTTTATTAAATTTTGCATAAGTATATTTCACAGACATACAAAAGACAAAAGTAAATAAAACAAACATAAAAAAGAAAAAAGAAAAGAAAAAGAAAGACATACAATACATACTACATAAACAACACAACTTAACATTAATTTTACAACAACATTGATCGACTTCCCTTTATCTCGATTTCGGATAATGTTATCTTAGTTATCTATCTGCTGTGTCTATTCCAAAATGACATTTATAACGTAGTAAGCGTTATCTCATGCCTACTGTGATTTTTTTTTTTTTGATACATATATATTTCTGATTAACATTTTGATGTTCCCCTTGTCTCTATTTCCATATATGTTCTAAATTTATCCCATTCATTACTAAATTTTGTACGTTTTTGATTTCTTATTTTTTGTGTCAATTTTGCCAATTCTAAATAATCCAATAATTTAAATTGCCACTCCTTTAATGTTGGGATTTTTGGTGTTTTCCAGTACTGAGCTATGAGGGTTCTGGCGGCCGCTGTTGCATATTGAAAAAAGGTCCTATCTTCTTCTTTAATATCCTTGCCAATTATCCCCAGCAGGAAGGCTTCAGGCTTTTTGACAAACGTATATTTAAGAATTTTTTTTAATTCATTATAAATAGATTCCCAAAATTTCTTGAGAATCTCGCACGTCCACCACATGTGGAAGAATTCGCCCTCCTTGTTCTTACATTTCCAACACAATTTATCACCTGTTCTATAAATTTTATGCAATTTTATCGGCGTTATGTACCATCTGTACATCATCTTGTACATGTTTTCCTTGAGTGTCGTGCATGCTGAATAATTCATATCTTTACGCCATAAAGCCTCCCATTTATCAAATTCTATGTTATACCCTAGATCTACCGCCCACTTCACCATCACCTCCTTTACTTCCTCGTCCTTGGTGTCCCATTCAAGCAACTGGTTGTACATTTTTGATAGTAATTTTGTTTTACTTTCTATTATTTCAGTCTGGAATCTGGATTTTTTCTCACTTATTCCAATCTTTTTGTCTTCCGTCCATATTGAATTTATTTGATGATACTGAATCCAACCAGTCAACTTATTTTTTATTTCTTCATATGGTCTAATCCTCCACCCGGATTCTGTTTTGGTTAGTAGGTCCTCATATGTCCACCGTTCCCCCTCCAGGTTTGATTTTTTAATTGTTAAAATATCAATTGGTGATAGCCACCAGGGTGTTTTCTGCTCCAGCAATTTTTTATTCCTTTCCCAGACTTCCAGTACTGGCCCTCTGAAGATATGGTTAGAAAAACCTTTATGGACCCTTCCCTTGTCTCGCCATAGATAGGCGTGCCAACCAAATCTTAAGTTAAACCCCTCTAGGTCTAACATCTCTTTATTTTTGATGACGATCCAATCTTTTACCCAACAAAGGCATGCGGCCTCATAATATAGCCTCAGATTTGGAACCGCAACCCCCCCCCTATCTCTTTGATCTGTAAGCAATTTGAATTTAATTCTGGGTCTTTTCCCCCGCCAAATAAATTTGGATAGTAATCTCTGCCATTCTTTAAATATTGCAATTCCCCTAATTATTGGAATGTTCTGGAATAAGAAGAGTAATTTGGGTAATAAACTCATTTTGATCGCCGCCATTCTACCCATCCACGAAAGATGTAATCTGTTCCATGTATCTAAGTCCTTCATTATTTCTTTCCATGTTTTCTTATAATTATTTTCCATCAAATTTATATTTTTCATGGTTATCCAAATTCCAAGGTATTTAACTTTTTTAGCTATTTTAATTCCAGTTTGTCTTTCAAGCTCATTTTTGGTGTCTTCTTTCATATTTTTAGTCATTATTTTTGTTTTTTCCTTGTTCAGTTTAAATCCCGATAGTTTTCCGAATTCTTCCAGTAATTTTATAGCTTTGCCGATGCTCTCCTTTGGTTCTTCCAATGACAACATGAGAACGTCTGCATATGTTTTCAATTTGTATTCTTGCACGCCGATTTTTATGCCACGGATCTCTGGGGTATTCCTTATCTTATTTGTAATTGTCTCTAAAACCATAATAAACAACAGCGGTGATAGGGGGCACCCCTGTCGGGTACCTTTTGCTATTTCAAACTGTTCTGTCAGGTTGTTATTTATTATTAATCTGGCTCTTTGTTGTGTGTATATTGCTCTAACTCCTTCTAGGAATGTGCCCTCTATCCCTGTTTTTTCCAAGCATTTTATTAGGAAACCCCAAGAAACATTGTCGAAAGCCTTCTCGGCATCAACAAACAGTAAGGCGGCAGGAATTTCATTATGAACTTCTAGGTATTCAATAATGTCTATTGTGTGTCTGATGTTGTCTTTTATTTGTCTATTAGGAAGAAAGCCGGCCTGATCACAATGAATAAGGTTAATTAAACATTTTTTAAGTCTATGGGCCATTATGTCTGCAAAAATTTTGTAATCATTATTCAATAGAGAAATCGGTCTGTAATTCTTAATGTTAAGTTTATCTGAATCTGGTTTCGGGATGGCTCCCAGTACATTTCCGAGCACAAATCAAAGTGTTGGCGCTGACCTTTAAAGCCCTAAACGGCCTCGGTCCTGTATACCTGAAGGAGCCTCTCCATCCCCATCGTTCAGCCCGGACACTGAGGTCCAGCGCCGAGGGCCTTCTGGCGGTTCCCTCATTGTGAAAAGTGAGGTTACAGGGAACCAGACAGAGGGCCTTCTTGGTAGTGGCGCCTGCCCTGTGGAACGCCCTCATTTAAGATGTGAAGGAAATACCGTATTTTTCGCACCATAACACTCACTTTTTTCCGCCTAGAAAGTAATGGGAAATGTCTGTGCGTGTTATGGAGCGAATGCCTACGGATGGCGGGGGGATCTGCTGCAGTCAGCAGAGGATCCATGGTTCCCCTTCCTTCCCTCCTCCGTGGCTCGCTTTGAAACAGCAAAGCGGGAGAAGAGCCGCTGAGTGGGGAGGAGAGAGGGACAGAGAGCCTGCTTCTGCAAAGGAGCAAAGCGGGAGAGGAGAGGAGCCGCTTACACGAGTCCGGAGCTGTTTTTTTCAGTGAGCCAGGGAGGAGGGAGAGAACAGCTCGCTAAATAGCAGCAAATTTTTTCGCAAGCAGGCTCTCTGTCCCTTCTCCTCCCCACTCAGCTGGCTAAATAGTAGCAAAGTTTTTCAGCGAGCCGGGAGGAGGGAGCTGTTTTTTTCAGCGAGCTGGGGAGGAGGGAGAGAATAGCTCGCTAAATAGCAGCAAATTTTTTCGCAAGCAGGCTCTCTGTCCCTTCTCCTCCCCACTCAGCGGGCTAAATAGTAGCAAAGTTTTTCAGCGAGCCGGGAGGAGGGAGCTGTTTTTTTCAGCGAGCTGGGGAGGAGGGAGAGAATAGCTCGCTAAATAGCAGCAAATTTTTTCGCAAGCAGGCTCTCTGTCCCTTCTCCTCCCCACTCAGCGGGCTAAATAGCAGCAAAGTTTTTCAGCGAGCTGGGGAAGAGGGAGAGAAGCAGAGCCTTTAAAGGAGCAAAGCGGAAGAGGAGAGGAGCCTTCTCTTATACCCCTCTTCTGCATTATTAACAGCATCCTTCTCCACCCACCCCACGCGTGCACCTTGTCCCTTGAGTGCTTTTCCTTCCCTCCCCACTTAAAACGTGGTTACAAAGCACGGATCCACATGGATCCTCAGGATTTTTGCACTGGGTCACCCCAAATTCACCATCAGATCACATAGCATGTCCATGGCTACAGCTTGCACCAAAAAAATCACACACCCACTGTTGCCTGGGGCCGCAGTGGTGCAAAAACGTGGTTACAAAGCACGGATCCACATGGATCCTCAAGATTTTTGCATTGGGCTACCCCAAATTCACCGTCAGATCACATGTCTGTGGCCACAGCATGAACCACAAAAATCATACATCCACTGTTTCGTTTAGAATATTTTTTTTCTTGTTTTCCTCCTCTAAAAACTATGTGCGTGTTATGGTCGGGTGCGTGTTATGGTGCGAAAAATACGGTAAGTAGCTATCTGTGAGCTACTCTGTGTGCCTTTCCAGCAGAACAGTGGGATAGAAACGCTTTACATGAATTAATGATCCAAGTGAAGTGGAGAAGTGCCAAGCAAACAGCTGGCCACCCAATTCTCACAACTGCTGGGCTGCATTGGGCCTTTTCAAACATTTCAGAAACTTTGTAACTAAGCAAACTTACATGTTGGCTCCTTGCCCTTCCTCATTTCCCCCCTTACGTCTAATTTTTAGATTTCTAGTGCCTTGGAGGGAGGGACCTGTCAAACTTGTTCTTTATAAAGCACAATACACACTTAGGGGCAGGCAGATCAGGACCTCCAGGAAATTTGCAGTAGATCAGAGTTTTTGAAGAAAGCCTGGCTAAGGACCATCTGATTTCTTGCGCACCAACTTGATCACCAAGGTGCTTTGTTAGGACACTTCTTGTGCTTCTCTCCACACCCCTGAGGTTCAGTCGGCCTCTGCTTGGAGAGTGTGGCAGGCCCTGCCTTGTGCAACTCTTTGCCAGAAGAGGCTCAGCATGAACCGTCTCTGCCTTCTTTTAGAAGTCTCCTAAAAATTGTGTTACTCAGACAAACATTTGTGCCAGCTAGCATTTATTCATGTTTTTACTGTTCTTACTGTAATTGTGTGTGATGCACAACAGTATATTTCTGTGGTGGGTTTTTGGTGGTTGTTTTTTTTTAATGGAAGTGTTATTTATAAATATTTCAATAAATAAGTAAGCATTAAAAAGGTAAAGGTACAGGACCCCTGGCAGTTAAGTGCAGTCACGAACGACTCTGGGGTTGCGGCGCTCATCTCCCTGGGTCATGTGGCCAGCATGACTAAGCCGCTTCTGGCGAAACCATGGAAACGCCATTTACCTTCCCATCAGAGCAGTACCTATTTATCTACTTGCACTTTTTGGCATGCTTTCGAACTACAGTGGTGCCTCGCAAGACGAAATTAATCCGTTCCGGGAGGCTCTTCGTATAGCGTTTTTTTCGTCTTGCGAAGCAAGCCCATTGACAGCTTAGCGGATTAGCGCTATTAGCGGTTTAGCGGCTTTTAGCGGATCAGCTGATAAGCGGCTTATCAGCGGATCAGCTGATAAGCGGCTTAGGGCTTAGGAAAAGGGGGGGAAAGGGGGAAAAACCCCGCAGGAACTCGCAAGACATTTTCGTCTTGCGAAGCAAGCCCATAGGGAAATTCGTTTTGCGAAGCGCCTCCAAAACGGAAAACCCTTTCGTCTAGCGGGTTTTCCGTCTTGCGAGGCGTTCGTCTTGCGGGGCACCACTGTACTAGGTTGGCAGGAGCTGGGACTGAGCAACGGGAGCTCACCCGGTTGCGGGGATTCGAACCACTGACCTTCCAATCGGCAAGCCCTAGGCTCATTGGTTTAGACCACAGCACCACCTGCGTCTCTAAGCATTAGGACCCATTAAAAAACCAAAGTAGAGAACAAGCTTTTTGAGTTCTCCCAAAGTCTCCCCCATGTTGAATGTTAAAACAAATCAGGGTGGGGGGTGGAATAGTGTGAACTCCGTTGTGGTTCAGTGGCTAGGTTGTCTTACTTCAGGTTACAAAACTACAGCGAATTGGGCAATCTTGCGCAACAAATCTAGTTACAAAACCCCTAGGTGGTTTGCTGGAAGGAAAGTAACTAGGAAGAGTGGGATAATTTCCTGATTGCAATGTCCTACAACCTCCCTGTAAAGAAAGAATTGTCAATAAACAGTGGACATTTTAATATACCTTGCAGGGTTGTTTTGGAGATATAGCGGAAGGGGGAAAGTGTGTATACTTCCGCAGCCTTTTTTACAAGAAGCGGTGCAGGTATTTAATTAATAAATGCAGTGCCTCAGTCCCCAAAGCCTAGAGTTTGCAAGAAGGTGTTAGGAAACTGTAGTTTGCCAAGGATGATGGGAATTGTAGCATTGTGGATGGTTAATGAGTTCCCAGAATCCTTTGGGCGGGGGAGTCATGTGCTTTAAATGTATGGTGTGCACACAGTCATAATCTTTCTCCCTTTCTTTCTTTCTTTCTTTCTTTCTTTCTTTCTTTCTTTCTTTCTTTTTCTTTCTGTCTTTCCCAAGCATAGATTTCCTTGACTTTGTGACATTTTAGGGGGTCCTAATAAAGACACTCCGCTGCTGCAGCTAAGGAGTTCACACAGGTTTCATGGCAGCCTTCCCTTTTCCCAAGCTTAAGAATGTTATCTGGAAAGAGCTCTCTATCATGGATTTCTTTTTTGCTGTTTTCCTTGCCCACACCAGACGCCAGGAGCACCTCCCAGGAGGAACCTGGCACGCAGCCTGCATACCAAAAGGCGTTGCTAGGCAACTGGCGAAAGGGGATCTGGGCCTGGGCCCCTCCCATCATGCACTGCAGCATGCCTTGCAAATGATTCCTGCCACGTAGGCAAGAGAGTGGAAATTTACTACAGACTTTTTCCTTAAAGGGCCAGCATCACCCTTATTCAAGTTTCCTAACACGAAAAACATTTTGCAAACAATGTTCTGCAAGAAAACCCATGCATCTTTTCCTTTCGGTGCATGGCAAACTTTGCGTAGCTGAACAGAGGCTTCCTTGATGATCCCCACAATACATTTGGGCTGTTTCTTTTGCTACAATAAAAATGAAACACAACTGCAAGATCAGCAAAGGGTTTAATAAACAGGAGGCCCTCCAGAATAGTGCATTATTGCAGATGTATTCTGCTGCATGTTCTTGATGCAATAATAGTGCAATAGTGGTTAATTTATTCTACTTTCCTTTGTTCTGCCATGCTACCATGTTACTGCTGCTAATGCAACAATCCACCCACCCCCAAACATTTAGAACCCATCCAGATGGACCTTTATTAAGAACATAAGAGCTTGCTGGATCAGGCCAATGACTTGTTTAGTCCAGCATCCTGTTCTCACAGTGGCCAACCAGATGCCTGCTGGAAACTTGCAAGCGGGACCTGAGCACAAGAGCATTATCCCATTCCAGCAACTGGTACAGTGGTACCTCGGGTTAAGTACTTAATTCGTTCCGGAGGTCCGTTCTTAACCTGAAACTGTTCTTAACCTGAGGCACCACTTTAGCTAATGGGGCCTCCTGCTGCTGCTGCGCCGCTGGAGCACGATTTCTGTTCTCATCCTGAAGCAAAGTTCTTAACCCGAGGTACTATTTCTGGGTTAGCGGAGTCTGTAACCTGAAGCGTCTGTAACCTGAGGTACCACTGTATTCAGAAGCTCCTGTGGGAGCAAGTTCCAGAGATTATGTACTGCATGAAGCAAGTTCATTTGTGCGCCATGGGGGTCTGTAGGGCGGCACGGGAGTCTTTAATGCATCACGGTGGCTGCTGAGCATCGGAAGTTGGGATTCTGGGTGGCAGTGGAGTTTCTGGGCAGCACATCAGCTCCTTGGCTTTTCGGCATCTGCCCTAAACAACTTTGATTTCTCTAAAGAAGCTAATGAGGCTACCGTACTGAAGTGGTCAAGCAGGACATCCATTTCATCAATATCCTCTTTTAAAGCCATTCAAGTTGGTGGTCATCAGCACCTCATGTGGGAGTGAGTTCCACAGTCTAACGATACTCTGCAGGAAGAACGTTCTTTTCTCTGTCCTGAATCTTCCAACAATCAGTTTCACTGGATGTCCCCAAATTCTAGCATTATGAGAGAGGGAGAAAAACATCTCTCTCCCCACTCTCTCCATGCCATGCATAATTTTACAAACTTCTGTCATGTCTCCTCTTACGCACATTTCCCCTAAATTAACCCCCCCCCCAATACTGCAACCTTTCCTCATTGGACAGTTGTCATAGGTTTCTACCCCCTCATCTCTTCCTGCCTGCAGGCAATCTCTCCATCTTCCATCTGGGAATGAAAGAAGTATCACCACACTTCCAAGACACCTCCCACCCAGAAAAAAAAGCATTTAAGGAGGATGCAGAACAAGGCTGGTGGGGGCTTGGCCTATGGACAGAGAGGCCTCTATGTCCAAGGTTTCAGGCCCTGATCTTGAAGCAACTGGCAGTGGGTTTCCAGGGTCTCAGACAGAATCCTGTCTCAAAGCCTCTGGCATGGGGACTCCAACTCCCATCAGCTCCTCCAGCCAACATGGTCAGGAATGAGTCAGGAGTTCGAGTCTAGAAGCACATGGAGGTCCACAGATTCTCTGCTCCTGTGCTTAAAAAAACAAACCTTTTTTAAAAAATTAAACCTGAGACTTTCTGCATGTAGGATGGAGGAATGATCTTGCACATGTTACTTCCTAGGATTGCTTGCACAGAGTGCCAGATAAGACAGAGTATGATCAGATCTGGCAAGAAATTCGAAACATTCTTAAGCAATTGGGCACACATACCCAGCTCCAAATTCCATATACTGGAATAGCCTGGATGGATAGCAAGAAATCAAACTTCTCCAAGTTTATAGCATCCTCCCCAGACAGCAGCACTGCACTTCCAAACTTCTGAGCACTTGAGCTTATAGGGAGGAATAGCACAATATTAATAAAGCATCAATGCAGTGGCTGTTGGAAAATTCCCATTCTACCTTTAGTTGCAGACATGGAACTGTTGCATGTCACATGTCTGTTTACATTCCAGTACAGCTTGCTGGGAACGTCCGTTTGTGTATAGCCTTTGCTTTTCACTGTCTCTCTGAGGAGAAGAAAGGGAGACAACATGTTTTCTTTGTCCTGATTTATGCTTAATAAATCTTTAGCTGTTAGTATGTTTCCACAAGCCTCACACCTGTTCTGTTTGCGCAGTATGCTCTGCTAATATAGCGTGCTCAGGCTTTTGAAGTCTGAGTTGCTGATTTACATTGCACCAGAGATCCGGGGATCCTCATGGCTGGAAGGGCATGCTCCAGCTGGGGGCTAGCCAGCTGGCATCTCGACCCCCAAAGGATGCCGACAGTGGCATGCCCAAGCATTGTAGCTGAAATATTCACCTGTCTACAGTTTAAAGTCAGTTAGGCCTCTTTTTTCCCCCTTTGCAGAAATGATTGCTGCTGGTTGCATACCAATCATGAAAACATGCTCAAAACCAGTCAGTTGTATCTTGTGCCTTTTCTGCTTTCTTGATGTTACACAATCAGGGCCAAGCTACACTCTGTGTTATTCTAGCTTTCTCCCTTTCAAAGGATGCTCAAGCAGGGCGTTTTTCATTCTGAAGGAAAAGCAGCTGGCAGTCCCTGAACCAGAACGTGCACTTGATCCAGATTGAGGGTTCATGTGCGGGGACCGCTTTCCCTTCAAATTAAAGGGACCATCTTAAGCATGATTAACTGGATTCTGCATGCTTTTTTAAAAAAAGCATGAGTAATGAAACATCCAACCTGGCCCTTGCCATCCCAGACTATAGCATTAGCATTGTTGCCTTTTTCTTCTGACAGAGCTACTGTGCCTTTGGCCTCCTCCAAACTGTTGGCATTCAACTGCATATTGACAAACTCAGGTTGCACAACTGAAGCAGACCTGGTGCTCTTGTGGAACAAATCAACACACACCCTTCCAAAATAAAAGATCAAACTGTTTGAGATTAGGAAATTGTTGGGGAAATGCTTGAAACAATGTTGTCTAATCTCCCTGCAAAAGGAATCAGGATGACCAGTCAACAAATAGATGACAGCATTTAATGTCTCCGCAAACCTTGGTGGCTTCCAAATGACCTGTTCATTGAGCAAATAAGTTAGTTCTAGGTATGAGCTTTCGTGTGCATGCACACTTCTTCAGATACACTGAAACAGAAGTCACCAGACCCTTCTATATAGTGAGAAGGTGGGGAGGGGTATTACTCAGAAGGGTGGTGGGAATGGGTGATTGGCAGATAGCTGTGATGAGCCTGTTGACGACTCTTAACGACTGCAATAGGTCTTACAGGAAAAAGCATGGGGTGAGAAGGTGAAAAATGGCTTTGTCATGTATAATGAGATAAGAATCCAATGTCTTTGTTCAGACCAGGTCTCTCCATGGTTTTAAGTTTGGTAATAAGTTGCAATTCAGCAGCTTCTCTTTCCAGTCTATTTCTGAAATTCCTTTGTAATAGAACAGCTAATTTGAGATCTTGTATAGAATGTCCTGGGAGATTGAAGTGTTCTCCTACTGGTTACCCCTCCCCACCTTCTCACTATATAGAAGGGTCTGGTGACTTCTGTTTCAGTGTATCTGAAGAAGTGTGCATGCACACGAAAGCTCATACCAAGAACTAACTTAGTTGGTCTTTAAGGTGCTACTGGAAGGAATTTTTTTATTTTGTTTTGACTATGGCAGACCAACACGGCTACTTATCTGTAACTGTTTATTGAGCGTTCATCCTGATTTCCCAGTTTGCTGTTGGTTTGTTGAGCAATACCTCCCAGTCAACTAAAACTGGGCAACTTGAATTTGCTGCTGTGCGAGGAATCCCATCCCCAACTAGTGACAGTCTGGAAGTTCCCCAAGACACAAAGATTTTGAAAGGAAGAAAGCAAGACCTGTTTTTGGTGGTTTTTGGATCAGTCTCAGCAAGCTCTGCTTTGAGAGTATGAGAATACTGTAGAATGTGGGATGTTTCCTTTCTCAAAGGATGTCTGCCACTGGCTGCTTTTAGATTTAAAAAAAATATATTTAAAAAATAATAATATGATGCCCAATTAATTGATGGGGTTTGGGTTCTTGTTGGCATCCATCTATCTCAAGAGACAATGGTGAAGTCAAACAGCTGTTTGACAGAACCAAAGTGTGCAAAGCACCTAGGGGCCCAAGCCTGGGCAGTGTTCCTGGAGGTCCAGGGCTGCCTGGACAACAAGACTCTCTTCTCGGCCTCACTGATGTGGTCCAGAGGGAAGCAGAGCAATACTTTTGGCACCAGCTTGGCTGTAGGAATTGCATAAAGGTGTACAAGGTGCCACCCAACCATCTTAAGGACTCCGCTCTGGATTTGTGTAGGGTTTACTCCTTAGCATTTCCTTCTCCCGAAGGTATCCCACAAGGCAGCAGAGGTTTAAGATCACAGTTTTCCTTCTCCTAGATGGGCTATGTTCCCAGGAGCCCTATCTGCCCCAAGATGATGATGTCTGGGTAGTTGATTAAAAATCCATCTATTAAGGCAGGAAGAGGCAGACTTTGAGCTTCACAGATCTACTTCAGAGGGATCTCTCCCAGCTCTACCTAGTGATGCTGGAGATTGAAATGGGGATATTTTGTATGCAAAGCAGATGTCCCACCACTGAAGCTAGAAGAAGAAGAAGAGTGTGGATTTGATATCCCACTTTATCACTACCCGAAGGAGTTTCAAAGTGGCTAACATTCTCCTTTCCCTTCCTCCCCCACAACAAACACTCTGTGAGGTGAGTGGGGCTGAGAGACTTCAGAGAAGTGTGACTGGCCCAGGGTCACCCAGCAGCTGCAGGTAGAGGAGCGGGGACGCGAACCTGGTTCCCCAGATTACGAGTCTACCACTCTTAACCACTACACGACGCGACATTTAACCTCCCTGCACCCCAACAGCCTGCAACATTATTTTAACAAGGCAGCCTCATAATACAGGAAAAATAAAGAGGAGGCTCCTTCGAGGGACCCATTTGCTTGCACAAAACTTTATGCGGAGGTTAGTTTTGTGTGCTAGCTTCACATCTTCCTGCTAATCATTCCTTTATCCCTCAGTACATCTCTCCACTCTCCCATTTTATTAACTACAAAAAGTCCACGGTGTGTCTTTGCTTTTTTAAAGTGGATTTGTTGGGTGGGTCAGGTCGACAGAACTCTTTCATCTTCTTTAATTGCACAAGCTGAAATGTTTGGTATGCGCTTGAGTTCCCCATCCCCCACGGCAAAATTCTGACAGTCTGGAGCTAGAGAGAAGGAGGTAACCAGGAGATCGGGTACCGAAAATTAAGAACTGTCTCTCATCAGTAGGGGCAACCTAGGAGCACATGTATTCAGTAGGCAGAATAATGTGTTTATGAAAACAAAATAAAAAAATTCCTTCCAGTAGCACTTTAAAGACCAACTGAGTTAGTTCTAGGTATGAGCTTTCGTGTGCATGCACACTTCTTCAGATACACAGTCCAATCCAGGACTGTTTATGAAGTCCAATCCAGATAAATGACTGCTCTATTCTGCTCCAGCACCCCTTTTGTTGCAGAATGCAGCCCTGCGCTCCTTGCCTTTCCTGCCTTGGAGATGACGTAACGCCCCCTCCGGCTTGTTGCTATAGCAACCATGGCACTGCGGCCTGGGCAGGCAGGCTGCAGCAGGGAACGCCCTTCAGGAGAAGGAGGTGCTTCCACCTAGTGGAAAGCAAGGGCAGAGAAATCTCCTCCACCCTCCCAGCAGCAGCTGGGCCACATTTTGCTTGGTGTCTCAGAGAGCAGCCATTTTCGAAAACCTCTCTGGAATGCATGCAGCTCCTTTTCGGGGGGGGGGGGGAGGGAGTGGTGGTTCCAAATCAATTTTAATCGTGCAACTGAATAACAGATTGAATGACACCTGAAATGGTGGCAGTCTGGAGGCCTGCTAAGGAAGAAAACAATTATAAATTATACTTCTTGCATTTATAATTTATATACGATAAAACAAGCTACCTCCTGCTTACAAATAACTTATTTACATTTTTGCCCGGACATTCCCCAACAGTTGATGGCGGTTCTAAATCGCCAGCTGTAACTGCCTTGAGGATGCTTGGCTGTATTTGTACATAATAATAATTTGTACATAAATAATACGGCTCTAGAATAAAAAATTAAAAATCAGTAGAACAA
This sequence comes from Podarcis erhardii, assembly GCF_964252035.2. Lineage (NCBI taxonomy): Eukaryota > Metazoa > Chordata > Lepidosauria > Squamata > Lacertidae > Podarcis > Podarcis erhardii. Next base: position 25,148,800 of record NC_138503.1, read on the forward strand.
AGCTGTCATTTCTTACTGCCTGATGCCTATGAATATATAACAGAGCAGTTAGATTTGTAGGGGCTGCTCTAAAATCGTGAGAGAGGTTTGCTGAGGTGGATTTCAAGAAGGAGATGTTGCAGAAATTTATGTATAGGTGTGTGTGGGGGGGGGGTTGCCCCTCCAGCAGATATCATGCACATGCAGCCCACTACCAAAATTAGCACAATCACTTTTGTGATTTGTCCCCACAAAACACTTCATCACAGTTTCTTCCTATCTATTCAAAGGGCCTTTGCTGCATGATACCAAATGTAACAATTCACTGATAAATGTATCTATGTACTGGCTCACAGGGAAAACTTCAGAAATTCATAGACATGTGAGCTCAGTTATTCAGCAGCCCCTCTGCCTGAGTGATAATTCCTAGTATCCTGATACCTGGTAGCCATTCCAGAAATAACAAACCCAGATGAAGACAAAAGGGTGTGATTAACTTGGCTGGGAAACAGGGAAATGTAAATATCTCTTTTGTTACCCTTGATGGGTGTTTGGTGGAGGGCAAGGAGAACTATGGGGCAGGGTCCAGGATGCTCAGATTACTGCCACCAGACCTCCCCTTTCATGATGTAAACATGATGTATGAGTGATGTAGTTTGGGGGGGGGTGTAACATGGGGATTAGCAGCTAATAAAAGTTTGGGGGCTCTTTTGTTCAGGGCTTCCATCTTGTTCCACCTTGTGGCAGGTGGGAGTCCTGTCGCAGCAGTCTTCAATAAAGACCAAACCTACTGGCTGCTGTTTTGCTCTGGTATTCCTGGCTGGTGTCCTTGTTTTTTGTCCAAGGGAGCCCTCAGATTTCTCCGTTAACAGAGAGAATGAGTTGTGTATTGCATTACATCTGTGTACATGCTATATAACCCATATCACTTGGGAAGACAGGAGAACTAATGTCCGTCTACTGGAAGAAGAACAGACCACCAGTGTTGAAGCAATGATTCTTCAACATCAACTTTGTTGGACTGGTCATGTTGTTCAGATTCCTGATTATTGTCTTCCAAAGCAACTACAGTGGTGCCTCGGTTTCTGAACTTAATCCGTTCTGGAAGTCCATTCTTAAACCGAAACCATTCTTAAACTGTGGTGCACTTTCCCTAATGAGGCCTCCTGCCACCAGTACCCTTCCACTGTTCCGATTCCATTCTTAGACCGAGGTAAAGTTCTCAAACGGGGACACTATTTCCGGTTTTGTGGAGTTTGTAAACCAAATCGTTCTTAAACCGGACTGTTCTTAAACCAAGGTACCACTGTACTATATTCCCAACTTAAGAATGGAAAGTGTAATGCTGGTGGATAACAAAAGAGGTTCAAAGACACTCTCAAGGCAAATCTAAAAAAATGTAGGATAAACCCCGACAACTGGAGAACAGTCTTTCCCAAAGGCGTCATGGGCTTTGAAGATGCTCAAACTCAGGACGCAAGGGAGAAATGTGCTAAGAGGAAGGCATGTTTGGCAAATCCTCACCATGAACAACTCCCACCCGGAAACCTATGTCCCCACTGTGGAAGGACGTGTGGATCCAAAATTGGCCTCCACAGTCACTTATGGACCCACTGTTACGACTGTGTTAATGGAAGAGAACTTTACTTGGCTACGAGGGATCGCCAAAGAAGAAGAAGACGATATAACCTTCAGGGGAGATTCAAAGCACATTCCTCCCCTCAAAGAATTCTGGGCACTGCAGTTACCCCTCACAGAGCTGCAATTCTCAGCAGCCTTTAAACTGCAGTGCCCACAATTCTTTCAGAAGAAAAATATGCCTCAGGTGTTTGCTTCAAAAGCATCTTGCTCATACAGCCTTTGTGCTCCTCTTTAAACGTGAGCACAGAGCATACAGTTGTCAGTCCTGGGATATTCCATAGGTGCTGCTGGGATCATGTTCTTTATTGAAGGATTTCTGCATAATGTAACGACCATAAATGGCTGAATCACCGATAAAGAAAAGCCTTAAGCAACTTTGGGAGGAGGTGGAGAAAAAGGAATGGGTAAGCCCTCTGGTGGTTAAAATATGCCATTACAGCTGTGGGTTACACCCACCCACCCTTTGTTGTGTGGTTTTGTGGGTATTGTGGTGGCAGTATGGAAGGATTGTGGATGCTCCCTAATGAAAGCAGGCAGATCTAGGGCTGGGGAGGAGTGTGTAATTTTGCCCCACCTGTTAATGTAATCTTAACTTGGGAAGAGAGCAGCAGGAATAAGAAGTTCCAGCTCTACCTTTCCAAACTTTCAAGTTGGTGGCACACTTATTAGACATGCAATGTTTTGTGACACAGTAATTCAGTTTTACTAGCAAACTGGCACTTAAATTAACCCCTTTACAGCCCCGGGAGGAACACAGGCAGCGTTTGCGCAACACGCCTATACACTGCAGCCAACACACTAATGTGTCACAACACAGTTTGGAAAGCTCTGCTATAAATGCATGCAACACATGTTTGCACTGTGTGTGTGGCCTCTGCTGTATTCCCCCCCCATTAATGTTTATTATTTTCAGTAGATAAACATAGTAAAGAAAAAAAAGATTAAAATAATAAAGACAAACAAAAAAGAAAAGAGAAAGAGAAAAAAGAAAAAAGAAAAAAGATACATACAGCATATTACCACTTAATTAAAATTAAGTACCATCCATCTTCATAAACATAGTATTTGACTTCCTTGAATCTCTTCCATCCGAATTTTTTTTGTAATTATATGTTTCCAATATCAGAGTTTCAAAAGACCATATCACAGTCCTAATCATATTACATAGCTTTCGTTATCGTACATTTTCTTATTTATAAATTTAATTCCATTTTAATCCTAGGCCTAATTGTTTCTTTCAAGTAGTTACATATCTTTAATATTACAATATTTATTCAAATAGTCTTTAAATTTCTTCCAGTCTTCTTGATGTTCCTCTTCTTTCTGGTCGCGGATTCTCCCGGTGCATTTCTGTGTTTTGGATCTGCGAGTAGTAGTTAAGGTTCCCATTTGCTAGTTGTTTTAGTTCATCCTGAAGTTTATGGTTAGCTTATCTAAAATTATTATTGTTGCTGTTATTAATTCAATGTCTGTTCCACCCTTTATCAAAAAATCTCAGGGCAGTGTACATTATTAAAAACATATTTTACAGAGCATAATAACAATAACATAAACAAAGGATAGTAACATACAGCAAAATAATAAAAATAATCATAATCATACTGTGCTGCTTTAAAATTTATTTAGTTATTTATTTCATAAAACTTACATAGTGATTGATTGTAGGAAAAAACCTCAAAGTGGGTTACAAAAAAAAGATAAAACAATAAAATTATCACTAAAAGTTTACAACCATAGTTTAAAACATTCAGAAGGTTAGAACTGCAATAGAATAGACTGAAACAAATCAAAACTCTTACAAAAAATCTGGGTAGGCTTGTGTAAATGAGAATGTCTTCAGCAGGCGCCAAAAAGAAAACAGTGAAGGCACCTGCCTCTTCTCAAGAGGCAGGGTGTTTCAAAGTGCCTCTGCGGCCACACTATAACGACTGGTGCAGGTATTATGCAGCACTTGCAAAAGTGCCAATTCTGCCAATGGAAGCGCTTGAGTGGGCACATATGGGGTAAGGTAATCTTGTAAGTGGGACTCGGGTGGCGCAGTGGGTTAAACCACAGAGCCTAGGACTTGCCGATCAGAAGGTCGGCGGTTCAAATCCCCACAACGGGGTGAGCTCCCGTTGCTCGGTCCCTGCTCCTGCCCACCTAGCAGTTCGAAAGCATGTCAAAGTGCAAGTAGATAAATAGGTACCGCTCCAGCGGGAAGGTAAACGGCGTTTCCGTGCGCTGCTCTGGTTCGCCAGAAGCGGCTTAGTCATGCTGGGCACATGACCCGGAAGCTGTACGCCGGCTCCCTCGGCCAATAAAGCGAGATGAGCACCGCAACCCCAGAGTCGGCCACGACTGGACCTAATGGTCAGGGGTCCCTTTACCTTTACCTTTAATATTGTAAGTAAACTGGTCCCAAGTTGTTAAGCGCTTTATATACTAATAGTACCACCTTGGACTTGACCCAGTATGTGGAGTTCCCAGAGTGGTTTAACCATCCAATTCTCTTCCCAGAGAACTCTGGGAATTGTAGCCCTTCAAAGTGAATAAGGGTCTCCTAACTACTCTCAGCATGCTTAACAAACTACAGTTCCCAGGATGCTTCGGGGAAAGCAATGGCTGTTTAAATTGGTACATCTTTGCTTTGCACAGTGCAGATATTGTCGCCATCCGTGTGTCTTGGAAAACAATGGAAGAGAGCGCCGTCGTGGGTGAAGTCAAACCGCTGAAGAGTTACAGCGCCTGCTACGACTGCAGAGAACGATACAGGAGAGACATGCTTCATTGCAGCCGGGGCAGATGAGGGTGTCTGCTTGCCCAGTGGCGTAGCGTGGGGGGTGCAGGGGGGGCCGGCCACACCGGGCGCAACATCTGGGGGTTAGGGTTAGGGTTAGGGTGCGCAAATCCACGGGTTAGGGGGCGCAAATCCACGGGTTAGGGGGCGCAAATCCACGGGTTAGGGGGCGCAAATTACTTGCCTTGCCCCGGGTGCTGACAACCCATGCTATGCCACTGTGCTTGTCCTCTTGTTAAGGACTTTGCACACCAGTGATAACGCCTTAAATTTGGCCCAGTAGCAAACGGGGAACCAATGAAGATCTGTGAGCAGGGGTGCAGTAATCTGGCAGGGTCTCATTCCTGCAAGCAACTGTGCTGCAGCATTCTGCTCTAACTGCAGTCTCCAGATCAAGTGCAAGGGGAGTCCCACACAGAGCGCATTGCAGAATTCCAACCCTGAAGTCACCAGTGAAGTGACCCAGGCTTCTAGTCATGCAAAGAATACTTGCAGAAACCTCTTCTATTACAGCTGCAGGAGCCTCTTCCTCATTTGCATTGTGACACCCTAATTCAGTTGCTCGGGGTCGACAAAGGCCTGCCTCCTCCACCCCCTTGAGGTTGCCACCTCGCTCACTGTAAGGGACTGGGAAGAAAACCTCAGATAATTTGATGCAGTTCCGATTCCACCCAGCAGAGAGCAGTGGCTGCTAGTCATTCGACCTTTTGCATCCTGCAACAAAAAAATAATAATCTGGGGAGGGCCTATCAATAATCTTTGAGAATTAAATGTGTTCAGTTAAATGTGCAGAAATTAAGGAACCAACAGCTGACTGATCAATTCCATCATGTTAGGGAGCTGCTCTTGTGAAGGGACAACAACTCCTCTAGGCTTTTGTCCCTGCAGTTTCCTCCTAAAAGGGCCTGGCATTGTTTGTGGCCAAATGATGGCCGTGGAAGTCACAGTTAACAGCCAGAGTTGTGGAGCTGCAGAACAAAGTCGCTTTGCAGCTGGGTTCTAGCATAAGAGAAAAGGAAAGAAGAGCTCGCAGGCGTTTAGAAGCTGTGAGGCTGAAAGGGTGGGATTTGGTTTTGATGTGAATAGGGTCAAAGTGCAAAGAGCCTTTTCCTATCTTTAAAACTTAGGTTTTTCCCTTCTCCCTGCACCACCCTTGTGAATAAAATATATTTTCCTATTCTTTCTGTTAGGTACTGAGTTCAATAGGACCCAAAATGCAGCAGTCTGATTGGTCCTAGAACAATAGGACCCAGAATGCAGCAGTCTGATTGGTCCACAGGAACCACCCAATCGAGCTCCAGGTGGAAGTGAATCCGCAACCTGATTGGCCTACAGGAGAATCCTGGAATTAGCCAATCACGTGGGGCCCATTGTGTAAATAATGTATATAAAGCAGACATTCTGGGGGAACTTCCATTCCTCCTCACCCCTATGAGCTGAATAAAGAGCATGAAATCCACTCTCGACTCCGAGTACAGTGGTACCTTGGGTTACATACGCTGCAGGTTACATACGCTTCAGGTTACAGACTCCGCTAACCCAGAAATAGTGCTTCAGGTTAAGAACTTTGATTCAGGATGAGAACAGAAATCGTGCTCCGGCGGCGCAGCAGCAGCAGGGGGCCCCATTAGCTAAAGTGGTGCTTCAGGTTAAGAACAGTTTCAGGTTAAGTACGGACCTCCGGAACCAATTAAGTACTTAATCTGAGGTAAAAAGGTAAAGGGACCCCTGACCATTAGGTCCAGTCATGACCGACTCTGGGGTTGCGGCACTCATCTCGCTTTATTGGCCGAGGGAGCCGGCGTACAGCTTCCGGGTCCTGTGGCCAGCATGACTAAGCTGCTTCTGGCAAACCAGAGCGGCGCACGGAAACGCCGTTTACCTTCCTGCCAGAGCAGTACCTATTTATCTACTTGCACTTTGATTTGCTTTCGAACCGCTAGGTGGGCAGGAGCAGGGACCAAGCAACGGGAGCTCACCCCGTCACGGGGATTCAAACCGCCGACCTTCTGATCGGCAAGTCCTAGGCTCTGTGGTTTAACCCACAGTGCCACCTGTGTCCCGTGTAACCTGAGGTACCACTGTATATTTCACTTTGCAAGCTGAAACTCCCCCCCCCCCAAGCTGCAAGCAGACCCTCCAATAATCCCTATATTCCACGGACAGCCGCAGATTTACAGAAGCTGTCCCGGTTTCTGATTTGATCCCGGAATGTCCCGCTTTTCCTTATTTTCATAACAGAAAGGTTGAGGGGTATGCGCAAGGCTTGAGGTGTATTGGCAGAGCTACAGGACTTGAGGCAAAGCAGAATAGTAACTCACCTGATTCCAAGACAGCTTGATAAGGCGGGCAGGAAGGAATGTAACATTTATATGGGATAGTAGAATTAGCTAAACAATGCAACTTTGATTCAAAGTTCCAAGTTGCCATGGCATGGTTGAATGAAGATAGGAGCATCGTACACATGTTGTGGTGATGCCTCAGGAAGTAATGCCTACTCATAATATGTAGTGCACACGCGACACTTTGTAGAAAAACCTGTAACTATGAGCTTCATGCCTCAGCATGGTGCGCAGACTCAGTGTTTTAACACATCTGTGCTTTCATGCTTATGTTTGAAAATAAACTATTTCTAACTTTCCACCTCTGGCTGTGGTGGTGGTGGTTTTTTGGCCTTTGACCTCACTACAGTTTGGGGAGAACTGATGCCACTTTAAAAGAAGTAAGTTATTATTATTTACAAGTACTTGTCTTTTACTTGATGATTATTGCATTATAAATGTAAGCTGATTTTTTCCTTTGTCTTTTTAATGCCCCCTTTCTCTCTTTGCTGCTGCTGTTTTATAAAGTATGACATAACAATAAGAAATACTTGGAGATTATTTTTTTGCATGCTGTGTTTTTGCTTGTGTGTGTTAATATTATTATTTTTGCTTCTTCTGGTTTGTAAATCACACACACACACTCACACACTCCTTTAATATTCTAAAGATTTTGAAATGGAAAGCTATGCTGCCCCTCTGACTCCAGTCTGTGCTCAGCCGGCCCCCATCCACTGGCTTCCAACCAGCCCAGAGTATGATACTAGCTGCCAGCTTCCTCCTCCTAAGTCTGTTTTGCCCCTTATACAACCCAGCTGGGAGGAAGAGGGTGCTGGCAAACCGAGAATGACTTGGTTCTGTCTCACATTCACTCTGGCGCCACCTACTGTTGGCCTCCTTGCCTTCTGCCCTATCAGTTGCAAAGGGCGCCAGCCACCACTGACATTCCTTCTTTTGGATTATTATTTATCCCCAAGTGAGTAACTGCATGTCTACATATTCCTGCCTGGCCATCTTCTTTCATTTGCACCTCCTTTGCTGCCTCTCCCCCCCCCCCCACCTGGCTGGACTGAATTTAGACTGGAAGCGCTTGGGGGCAGGGATCCTTTTTGTTTTTGCTGGTCACTCTGCAAAGCACTGCGTACTTTGATGTTGCTGTATCAATACACCCCAAACCCCGCTTTCCTTGCTACTTTGTGGCCTTTCAAATGAGATGCTATTAAGTTTCACTTGTGTGGGCTAAATCCTCGGCAAATGCAGCTTACAGGGAGATGTTCCTTGTCAGCAGCCGGGCGAGAGAGATATATATACACGCCACCCAACAATAGCAGAGTCCTGTAGCACTTTTGCTATTGGGCAATCCATTAGAAAAAGTACCGCCATCTAGCAATGAATCTTGCATTGTGAAATGCCAGGTGTCACTTAGCCTATTGTCACTTTGGCGAAGGAGATAGCCCTTTAGCCTGCTAAGAGTGTATTAACCTCTCTCTGAAAGCCTTCTCGACAAGCCTTGTTGTCACAAAAGCAGATGATAAAAGAACGTACGGCTCCCAAATATCTCTTTTTTGCTCTTCAGATACAGCAGCATCCCTCCCTGCGGTGAAAGCAGAGCGTGGACAGCCCCTCTTGGGAAACGAAATAGTCCATGTTTGAGACGTCAAAAAAAGGAACACATTCCAGCTCATGTTCATCCCTTTGGAAAAGGAACTAGTTTATTCCTCAGTTTATCCAAATGATCCTAAGAGGGGGGCGGGTAGGGATTCCACATTAGGGATGTTGCAAGCTGTTGTGCTGAAAACTAAATTATACTTAAGAAGACTAAGAAAACATCAGAACGCACAGAGCCTGCAAGGTGAGTTGTTTATTTGCCCCCCAACAATTAAGCTTATAGACCCAAAGAATCTGAAGAGTAAAAAAACACATGTAACACATGTAAGAATGAATTAGAACTGAAATTGTTCAAAGGTCTATCAGGATGAACTTAATTCAGTCCATTCATCCAGTAACTATGGGAACGACTTTGAGATGTACTTGAGAGATTTCTGAACTAAATCAGTTAACTTCATTAAACAAAATTCATTCATTCTCAGCACATCATTTAAAGGCAGCTGAATTCAGCCCCTCCATACTGTTGCTTATTTTGTAGGAATAACTGGCAACATGCCGCTCAGGATGCTTTCAGATATTTTTGGATGGGATTAAGTTGCATGCCCAGAAACCTGGTTGCTGATGAAGACGTGTGAGGGGTAGAGGGCATGGAACATAGAAAAACTGCCCAACAATTTGTCAGACCACTAACAGGACTAGATGAGCCTTTGTCTTGATCCAGCAGGGCTCTCTTATGGCCCATCAAAATGCTATTTATTTAGCATCTGTACACACAAAAAGAAACATTGCTAGGTGCCTGTGTGTGTTTTGTCAGGTGTGTGATAGCTTTGGAACATGTACCTTTCTGGAAAGTTGCTCAGACTAGTCAAATGGCAATGCGGGAGGCACAAAAGTGGCGCACTGAACCCATAAACGATCCCAAACTGAAGCATCTTTCATCTCAAACGCTGCAGCAACAATGGAATCTGTTATCAGTGCCATCACGTCGCAAACCCTTCCCTGCAGCTGGGCTCCAGATTTGGGTGGCAGCAGGTAGTTAAGACCAGATAGGCTCTTCAGAGCAATCCTCCGCGTTTGAAGTGCTGTTCTGTCCTTCTTGGAAATTGCAGGCTGGATTAAATTTGACGCTGGAAATATCTTAACTGGCATCGCAGACCAGAAAGGAAGAAATAAGAGCGAAGAGTAAATTGCAGACAAACCAGAGCCTTCTTGAGTGACGGTTGTGCATGCTAGGAAAAGGGTGGGGGGTGAAGGATAAGAGCTTCTGTCCTGTATCTTTGGATTGAGAAAATCCATGCGAGAGACCCCTGGCCCAGGAGTGCTAGGGGGTGGAGGGTCAGGGAAAATAATTCAGCCTCACAAAAAGCTGCAAAAAGCAAGATGAAGTGCTCCAAAGCTCCTCAGAAACATTTGTTAGGATGGTCAGTGCTGGATTTACGTATCAGTTAAACAAACTATAGCTTAGGGCCCCACTCTCTTGGGGGCCTTCCAGAAATTTTAAGGATGTACATTTCCAAAACATAAGTTAAGTTCAACAATTACTTTGATAAATTACGTATTTTGTTATGTGCAAATGGCTTTAGATACCTATTAGGTCCATAAATGGGACACGGGTGGCGCTCTGGGTTAAACCACAGAGCCTAGGACTTAGAATAGAATCATAGAATCATAGAGTTGGAAGAGACCACAAGGGCCATCGAGTCCAACCCCCTGCCAAGCAGGAAACACCATCAGAGTACTCCTGACATATGGTTGTCAAGCCTCTGCTTAAAGACCTCCAAAGAAGGAGACTCCACCACACTCCTTGGCAGCAAATTCCACTGTCGAACAGCTCTCACTGTCAGGAAGTTCAAAAGGTCGATCAAAAGGTCGGCGGTTCGAATCCCCGCAACGGGGTGAGCTCCCGTTGCTCGGTCCCTGCTCCTGCCAACCTAGCAGTTCGAAAGCACGTCAAAAATGCAAGTAGATAAATAGGTACTGCTCCGGCGGGAAGGTAAATGGCATTTCCGTGCGCTGCTCTGGTATGCCAGAAGCGGCTTAGTCATGCTAGCTACATGACCCGGAAGCTGTACACTGGCTCCCTCAGCCAATAAAGCGAGATGAGTGCCGCAACCCCAGAGTTGGTCACGACTGGACCTAATGGTCAGGGGTCCTTTAGGTCCATAAGTTACCATATAGCATATATTCAATACAAAAAACAGCGACAATTTGTTGTTGACAAAGGACAGCTGGACATATAAAGGGCCCCGTTTACTTCAGTAGCTTAGGGCCTCATCAAACCTAAATCCAGCCCTGAGGATTGTCACTTGTTCCATACTCTCCTGACTGGTAAGAAGTTCTAAGGTTTACAGAGGATGTAGGAAACCTCTGGCCTGCCAGTTGTTGCTGAACTGCAACTTCCATCAGCCCTAGCAAGCATGGCAAACAGACAGGGATGGTGGGAATTGTAGTTCAGCAACATCTGGAGGGCTAAATTTTTCCCTCATTTGATGGCGTTCTTCAGCTGGTCATTGGAGGGAGGGAAATCCAGGTCTTCCAAGGCAGGCAGAGTCTGGAGACTGTTGACTGCCATGTTTTCCTGTGAGTACAGTTCTTGACAGTGCTCTTCCCATCACTTCATCTGCTTGCTGTGGTCTGTGAAGCAAGTGTCTTTTCCCAGCACGCACACTTGGAGTTCAAAAGAGCCTCGCACTTTGCAGTGATAATGGGCTCCATGTCCTTAATACTGGCCTCAGACCTGAGTGGTTGGTTCAAAGGGAGATCGCTGCAGTACAATACATCAAAAGGTTCAATGCTGTCATGGCAAATTGGGTGAAGAGAATTTTTTTTTATAGCATGCGTTAATTGGCTTACCAACGCCAAGATGTCTGTGTCGCCGACAACTGTTTTGTCAGTTGCTACTGTTAATGACGTAATTATTGCAGTTGGTTCTTTTCTGCATTTGTTTCCCCTGCCTTACTGTTTGAAAATCTCTCCTCCTCACAATCATTAATACATGCACACTGTGGTCCAGAAAGGCTTATGACATAATAAACTTATTGGCCTTCTAGGGTTAGGGAGCTTGTTACAGCCCCTTTAACTACCATTCACTTCAGTGGGACAGTTTAAAGCAGGTGCCTAACTCTCTTGTTACAGCCCCTTTAACTACCATTCACTTCAGTGGGACAGTTTAAAGCAGGTGCCTAACTCTCTTGTTACAGCCCCTTTAACTACCATTCACTTCAGTGGGACAGTTTAAAGCAGGTGCCTAACTCTCTTACTTAAATTAAGACTACAGTGGTACCTCAGGTTAAGTACTTAATTCGTTCCGGAGGTCCGTACTTAACCTGAAACTGTTCTTAACCTGAAGCACCACTTTAGCTAATGGGGCCTCCCACTGCAGCTGCGCTGCCGGAGCACAATTTCTGTTCTTATCCGGAAGCAAAGTTCTTAACCCGAGGTACTATTTCTGGGTTAGCAGAGTCTGTAACCTAAAGCGTCTGTAACTTAAAACGTATGTAACCCGAGGTACCACTGTATTTCTTTCCCACGTTTAAAGGTGAGGGAGAACGCATTTCTCACTCTGCAAATTCTTAAGACGTCCTGCAAGAACTGTCCCAGCCTCGCATTTCAATTGTGCAAACGACCTCAGCCGTGTACACTGCAAAAGCAGTTTTGCTTTGATGTAGCAAGGTCGGCTCTTAAATAATTTTCACCGTCCATCAGATTGTTTTAACAAATGTCAACAAAGAGGAAACCGACTGGAACAAAGATGGGAGTTTCCATTAAGGGTTCTGAACGGGAGGGTGGAAGAAAGATGGCCGCAAGCCAGGGCTCTCTCAGCTGAACAGCCAAATTGTGCAGACCCAGTTGAAACAGGAAGAAGGACCCCTTTTTTTCAGGCTGAGGACCACATTCCTTAGGGGCGGGGCCTGCATTCCAGTGATGGGCAGGGCCAAAGGAAAATGGGCGGGGCAACAAATGTGACTCACTCTGTCAGGCCACACAAAAGTCAGAGGTTTCTAAGCACACCCTTTTTCCCTTCTTCTTTTTCTTGTTTCTTTTGTTGTTGTTTTTTTGAAAAGTTTTATTGTTAAAATAATTCAGCATTAATACACACATATTGCGAATATACAAACATACAAACCAACATTTCATACAATCCTTAAAAATGTTCAAACATACCTACACTCAGTCCCACAGATAATTCCTTTTCCCATCACCATCCACCACCCCTCACCCCACCTTTGTGTTAGACTTCCAATCTACTCAATTGGAATTTCTTTCCACTTCTATTACTTTCTTTCACACACCTTTAACCTAGTTTCATGCTTCTTTTTCTATTACACATTGTTACCCATCTTATTTAGTATTCCAGTATTTAAAACGGAACTTGTTTATTCTAATAGGAGTTCTGGTTTTTTAATATGGTTTTGCAAGTATCCTTTAAACACCTTCCAGTCCCTGCCTATCTTCTCTTTTGAGATCCTTCCAATTTCTCCCATTGTTTTGGATATATTGTAGTACTCCAATAATTTGGCAAGCCACTCTATTTTTGTCGGTATAATACCACCTTTCCAATTTGTCGCAATCAGTAGCCTTGGCTAGTGGTTTCTAAGCACACCTGTCTCTATTCAGGTGCAAGGAAGAGGCATTATCCTAGTTGAAGGGCACTTCCCAGCGTGGAGAAAGCACTCAAAGAAGGGATTTGGCAGGACTAGTCTTAGGGGACTGACAGAGAGGCCTTTAGGTCCCCCTGAGGGTTTCCACAGCTGAGCTTAAAATGATAGCCAAATTATGATTAAAATGTCAAGTCCTGGCTGTAGTTGCGTATATTTAAAGCACGTGTAAATTGCCCTCACCCTGGAACTGTAGTCTACCTGCCACAGAACTACCACTCCCAGCACCCTTAAAAACTACAGTTCCCAGGAGGGGGGGGGAGTAATGTGCTTTAAATGTATGAATACGATCTTTATTTTTTTACCCATTGTTACCATACTGAAGGCTTTGGAAAAGAGTAGCCTGCAAATCAAATCAGTGAACAGTGGTGCCTCGCAAGACGAAATTAATCCGTTCCGTGAGGCTCTTCGTATAGCGGTTTTTTCGTCTTGCGAAGCAAGCCCATTGACAGCTTAGCGGATTAGCGCTATTAGCGGTTTAGCGGCTTTTAGTGGATCAGCTGATAAGCGGCTTAGGGCTTAGGAAAAGGGGGGAAAAAGGGAAAAAAACCCCGCAGGTACTCGCAAGACATTTTCGTCTTGCGAAGCAAGCCCATAGGGAAATTCGTTTTGCGATGCGCCTCCAAAACGGAAAACCCTTTCGTCTAGCGGGTTTTCCGTCTTGCGAGGCGTTCGTCTTGCGGGGCACCACTGAATATTGTTTTCTTGCACTGAGGCCCAGGCAGGGCAGGGAGATAACAAATTATAGGGACAGAACTCCCTAAACCAGGCATAGGCAAACTCTGGCCCTCCAGATGTTTGGGACTACAATTCCCATCATCCCTAGCTAACAGGACCAGTGGTCAGGGATGATGGGAATTGTAGTCCCAAACATCCGGAGGGCTGGAGTTTGCCTATGTCTGGCCTAAGCTGTATAGAAATTTATTCATGCATGCTACAACAGCAGCAAGAATGTTACTTGCCCCAAAATGGAAAGAAGCAGAAGTCCCAGTAAAGGAAGGATACAAAAAATTGTGGAATATGCAGAAATGGCAAAACTCATCGGAAGACTAAGAAATCCAGATAACAAACTTTTTATAATAGCATGGAAATGGTTTATTGAATATTTACAGGTAAATTGTAAACAGATAAGAACATTGGCAGGATTATTGTAATAACCTGCAGTTTCGTAAATATTTAAAGAAGATAAATAAATGAGCAAGTTAATTTGGATATGCAGAAGATATTAAAAATAAATGTAAGGAACCACAGAAAGAGGAGGAAAGAAGTCAAGTTTTGAAATGTCAAGATGACTGTAAAATCAGCGAAATGTATAAACCTGAAAATTCTAAATATTGTTGTTGTTTTTTTTAAAAAAAATGGACGGGGAGATAACAGCCCCTAACCCTTCCTGTGTGGTTTGCCACCAGCAGCTAAGATTCAGATTCACAAGAATGAAATGCAGGCACGCAACACACCACAATAAAAGATTCACTTTGGCCACATGTCCCAGTAAACCATGGCCAGTCTTTAAGGCCATAGCCACCTCATACATTTAAAGCACATTTAGAGTGCATGGCGTACTCCAAAGAATCTTGGGAACTGTAGTTTACCCAAAACAGAGTTAAAGTTCCAAGCGCCTTCAACAAGCTACAGTTCCCGAGATTCTTCTTTTTTGTGTGTAGGGGGGAGTCATGTACGTATAGTGTGTACACAGCCTATTTCTTTTCCAAGTCTCTGAAAAATCAGCAGGAGCAGGGGCACTTGGCATGTTCTCTTGAAGGAGACAAGTAGAATAGTTGGGGCTTGAAAAGCAGGAGAACTGGTCTGAAGACTTGGCCTGCCAAACAATCCTATTTGAAAACAAGCAGGGAGAGAGAGAATTTGTCCACTACATTCAGGTAGCCTAATCGGCACGTCAAGCATGACCAGCCAGTCAGACAGCAGAAGGTGACGCCGGTTCACTGGCCTTTGTTTCTTCCACTCTCAGCTACAGCAAAGGGCTTGGCTCTGTTGGCTGTTGGCACTTTCTTGCTCCCCATCCCCCCACAACAGCTTTTCGAGACGGATTGTTAAATTGTTCTACTACGAAAACACGCTTTCAGCATCCAGAATGGATCATTTCTGCCTGTTTTACCTTCTCTTACCAATGCAGTTCCCCTCTTTCTATTTTCTCTATATTTATTGTCCAGCCAGCCATGCCCTCTTTTGGAATACAGTGGTACCTCGGATTACATACGCTTCAGGTTACAGACTCTGCTAACTCAGAAATATTACCTCGGGTTAAGAACTTTGCTTCAGGATGAGAACAGATTACCACTTAATTAATTAAAATTAAGCACCATCCATCTTCATAAACATAGTATTTGACTTCCTCGAATCTCTTCCATCCGAATTTCTTAGTAATTATATGTAGCAGTTTCCAATATCAGTGTTTCAAAAGACCGTATCACAGTCCTAATCATATTACATAGCTTTCCTTATCATACATTTTCTTGTTTATAAATTTAATTCCATTTTAATCCTAGGCCTAATTGTTTCTTTCAAGTGGTTACATATCTTTAATATTGTAATATTTATTCAAATAGTCTTTAAATTTCTTCCAGTCTTCTTGATGTTCCTCTTCTTTCTGGTCGCGGATTCTCCCGGTGAAGTTCTTAAGTTCTTAACCCGAGGTACCACTGTGCTTAATTCCGCAGATGGTTTTCTTTTCCAATCGACACCATTCCATGGCTCCTGAAAAGGCTATTGTCTTCACCAGTGGCGTGAGCATTGTCAGATGCAGTACTTAAAAGACTTGGGACAAAGTCAGGCCCGCAACACAAATCTGCATAAAGTGTGCCTATGCTAATTTGCATGTGTAGAGACAAATTTAGGCCTCTGAGCAATTCAAGATGTCCTGGGATCTCCCTGGCACTGCACTTTGCAGTGCAAGTGTCATGGGTCAGAGAGCATCTGCCTTGCTTGCAGGAAATCTTAGGCTCAGTCCCTGCTGTCTAGAGGAAAGGCTTGGAGACATCCCATGGCTGAGACCTAAGTGAGCAGCTGTCAATCACTGTGGACCAGAAGTAGCTAACCTGGCAGTTTCCAGATACTTTTGGACTACAACTCCCATCAACCCTGTCTATTGGCCATGGTGCCTAGGGCTGATGGGAATCAGAGTCCACAACCTCTGGAGAAACCACTTTGGTGACCCCTGTTGAGCTAGATGCACCAAGGGTCTCCCTATAAGGCAAATTCCAATTCCAGAAGACCCATTCATTTGTAAATGGACAGCACCCTGTGTTTCTCAAACTTGGCTCACCAATTGTTTTTGGACTCCAACTCCCATCATCCCTGACCACTGGTCCAGCTAGCTAGGGGTGATGGGAGTTGTAGCCCCAGAACAGCTGGGGACCCAATTTGAGAAGCATACTTGGTAGACCTCTACAGCAGATCAAACTATTTTCTTTTAAAAAGGTAAAGGGACCCCTGACAGTTAAGTCCAGTCGCGAATGACTCTGGGGTTGCGGTGCTCATCTTGTTCATAGGCCAAGGGAGCCGGCGTTTGTCCGCTCTGCAGACAGTTTTTCCGGGTCATGTGGCCAGCATGACGAAGCGGCTTCTGGCACAATGAAACACCGACACCAGAGCAGCGCACAGAAACGCCGTTTACCTTCCTCTGTGTGTGTGTGTGAGTGATATATCTTCATTGTTTTAAAATAGATACATTTATGCCAGGAAAGCAAACAGTCCAACAGACAGACATACAATCAAATAAACAAACAAACTATAAATTGACAAACAGGCAATAGCAATATATGAAACAACACCATTCTTATAACTAACATCATTTGTACTCCCAATGATGTGAACGATTGTAAAACTTATAAAACAAGAAATTAAAAATGACTGCCGCTTACCTTCCTGCCGGAACAGTACCTATTAATCTACTTGCACTTTTTGGCGTGCTTTCGAACTGCTAGGTTGGCAGGAGCAGGGACCGAGCAATAGGAGCTCACCCCGTCGCGGGGATTCGAACCGCCAACCTTCCGATTGGCAAGCCCTAGGCTCTGTGGTTTAGACAAGGAGATGGACTAGATCACCCATTGGATCCATTTCAACTCTACAGTTCTGTGATTGCAAGCAAGTGGTACAGAAATCTTGTGAAATAAATAAATAAAATAAAATCTTAAACCATGGGCAGGATTGTATTGGAGGAAAGCACTGTGTTGATTAATATTAAGTTTCTGTTCTCCAGCTGAATGCCCTAATTATTTTTTGTTAAGGGCCCACTAGCAGAATTTCATAACATATGCTGCTCATAACCCCTGAGAAAGTGAACTGAGGTTAACCCACATGTGTGAACAAGCCCAGAAACGGGGAAGAACTCTCAGCATTCACCTTCTTTTTCCTGCTATCCTTCACGAAGGACAGAGATGAATAAGGAAAGGGAAAACAGAGAGGCAAGTGGGCAGCTCGCAAGTCTGAACATGGGTCTATAAAGGAGTGGGCAGTTTGGGGGAGAGGAGAGGTCTTTTTCTGCACACCCAGAAGCCCCTTTCCCAACTTGGAGGCCCACAATCTTGTGAAAGAATGGGACAGCCTGTTTTGCTTTTCTCCCAGTCATCTCTGGGCTGGAGAGAGGGAAAGAACAGTGTTTATTTTTCAAGCTGAGAGTGGGTGGCATCTGATGCAGTATCCTGATTGGCTGAGAAAGACCAATGGAGCGTATTTCCTTTGCTGTATGCAATCAGAGACCATTCTCCCTGGGACTCCCTATAAAGGGTGCCTTTGCTCTCTCTGTGTGCATGTGTGTCTGAGTAAATGGCTGGTCAAAAGCGTAGCCCAGTCTTCCTCAACCTCGGCCCTCCAGATGTTTTTGGCCTACAACTCCCATGATCCCTAGCTAACAGGACCAGCGGTCAGGGATGATGGGAATTGTAGTCTCAAAACATCTGGAGGGCCGAGGTTGAGGAAGCCTGGAGTAGCCACTTGGAGCCTGCAAGACGCCTTGACCTGCTCTTGCTGCTTATTAGAATAATCTGTGCAATTCATCCATCAGAAAGCTCTTGCACATGCTCAGAATGCACGATTCCTGCACCACAGGGAGTTAGACTAGATGACCTATGGCCAGTGCCAGATTTACATATAAGCTAAACAAGCTATAGTTTAGGGCCCCACTCTCCTGGGGACCCCCAAAAAAATTAAAGGGAAAAAACTGGATGTAAATTTCCAAAATATAAGATAGAAAACAAATAAAATAAAGCCTACATACAGCAACAGTGTTTTGTGTTGTGTAGGCTTCTATGATGTAAGTAATGGGAGCTAGCTTGCTCCCTAAAATATCACTGGTTTGCTCATTTCTATATACAGGGTGCCTACATTCTGCATGGACTGGTTACATGGCCACATGTGCAAATGGCTTTAGATATCTATTAGGTCCATAAATTACCATATAGCATAGCTGTCAACTTACAGATTTGAAAATAAGGGACCAGCAGCCAAAATAAGGGACCTGCAGCCTCACCTGTTCCAGGCACTCCAGTCTTCCTGTCCTCCTGCAATCTGGTCAAACTCACGCTGGTAGCTTCGAGAATCTGAATCACATGTACAGTGGTACCTCGCAAGACGAATGCCTTGCAAGACGAAAAACGCGCAAGACGAAAGAGTTTTCCGTTTTTTAAGTCGTTCCGCAAGACGAATTTCCCTATGGGCTTGCTTCGCAAGACAAAACGTCTTGCGAGTTCTTGCAAGTTTGTTTCCTTTTTCTTAAAGCCGCTAAGCTGTTAATAGCCGCTAAGCCGCTAATAGCCGCTAAGCCGCTAATAGCCGTGCTTCGCAAGATGAAAAAACCGCAAGACGAAGAGACTCGCGGAACGGATTAATTTCATCTTGCGAGGCACCACTGTACCACAAGGCCTATGCAGCCTCAACTTAAGATGGCTCCCTAGCCTGGCTTTGCACTGCAAAGTTTGCAGCAGCACGTGCAACAAAATGGCGTCCAGCATTCAAAAACCCCCTCAGCTTGCATTAACTAGCCACACACAAGGCATGCAAGCTCCACCCCCCCAGTCGTTCTTAGACTTCTTATTGGCTGAGCAACACAGCCAAGCAACACAGGTGGAGCCTCCCTCCTCCCTGACCGGCAGGGAGGGAGGGAGGGAGAGGAGCTGCTTCCTTTGAAATTTAAAGGACATCATTTAAGGACATTTAAGGGACATCCATCAATAAGGGACAGCAGCGCGACATGGCCCTGGAATAAGGGAGTGTCCCTTCAAATAAGGGACACTTGACAGCTATGCCATATAGCATATACTCAACACAAAAAACATTGACAATTTGTTGTTGACAAAGGACAGCTGGACATATAAAGGGCCCTACCTTCAGTAGCTTAGGATCTCATCAAACTCTGCCCTTGGTGTCTCTTCCAACTCTACAATTCCAAGATTCTCTCATCCTCAGTATTTGCCAGCACTTTCTCTATCACTGCAAGTCCGCGTTGAAGCTACTTTTACCAGATCAATTTCAGCCTGGGTTCCCCATATGGGTGGTTGGTTGGTGGGACAGGGAGAGAAATAGTTGTTGTGTTTATTATTTTTGGGGTCTTTTGCAGTAAAGGAGGCAAAGCACCACCTGCCCCCTCTTAATACAGTTTGGTATAGCAAACAAACCACCCGTGATTATTCCTCAGAAGCACCAAATAACTTGGGTGAACTTCCTGCTTTTTTTGTGTCAAGTATGATTGGGCTGTGGACACGCTAGACCTTTAAAGCACATTCGAAGTGAATTTCCCACCTCAAAGCATTCTGGGCCTCGCCGAGTTACCATTCCCAGCAGCCCTTAGCAAACTACAGCAGCGGCCAGAATTCTTTGAGGGAAAGAATGTGCTTCAAATATGCTGAGCTTGTGCCACTACAGCTCCTGCCATTGGCCTTGTTGGCTGGAGCTGATCGGAGATGAGAGTTTAGTAGCACGGGGTGGGTGGGTGTGCATGTGCGCACACCAGGTTGAGGAAAGCTTGTCTGGAGGGACATACAATTTTATTCCTTAGGGCGTTTGCACTGTTGTACTAAAATGGTCTTCTGTGACCCACTCTGATCATATCATATTGGCAGAAAACACTGTTTTTAAATAAACTTTGCTTTGGCACTGGCATGTTTCCAAGATGTACACAAGAGTAGACTCCACGAAATTAATGGTGCCCAGATAGTCATATCTATTTATTTTGATGGGTCTACTCAGAGCAGGACCAGAACTGGATACATGATGATCCTATGACCAGAGAGGCAGTATTGTACAGTGGTATCTTGGGTTAAGAACTTAATTCGTTCTGGAGATCCGTTCTTAATCTGAAACTGTTCTTAACCTGAAGCACCATTTTAGCTAATGGGGCCTCCTGCTTCTGCCACGCCGCCGGAGCACGATTTCTGTTCTCATCCTGAAGCAAAGTTCTTAACCCGAGGTACTATTTCTGGGTTAGCGGAGTCTGTAACCTGAAGCACCTGTAACCCGAGGTACAACTGCATAGTGTTATGGAGTGTTGGACAAGGACCTTGGAGATAAAATCAAGCTCACTGGCTTACCTTGGACTACGCACTGCCTCTCAGTTTAGTCCACCTCACAGGGTCGTTGTGCGGATAATATGGAGAGGCGGGGAACAGTATGCTCCTTGGAAGAAAGGTGTGATATAAACGTCGTAATAATAGCAGTGACTCTGGGATGAGCCCATTTAATGAGCTCAGGCCTTGAAGGGAGGGCGATCCTGGCCATCCAAGGCTTGCTTGGGAGCGGAACCGCACAGGACCGGGTTGACATGAACCCCGTCTCCTCCTTCGTCACACCCTTAAATCTTGCCCTGGGCGCTCACCTTTGGGTGCTCTACCTTAAAAAGAAAAAAGAAACCGTGACGGAGGCGGGGAGGGGCAATTCTGGATCTCCTCGTGCCGTGGTGGCTCGGCACTGCAGGCGGCAAGGAGCGCGGCGGAAGCCCTCTGCACTTGCGCAGGGGCCCTCTTGACGCCCAGGCCCATCGGCTGCCCGCTCCTTCCGGGCCGCGGCGGCTCCTCCTCTGCCCGCCCCTCCGCGTGCCCTGATCCGGCTCATCCGGGACGAGAAGCGGTGGGAGGCCGGGCAGCAGGCGGAAGCGAGGAGGGAAGGACGCGCAGCGGCGCCGGCCAGCAGCTGAGTCCGCCTCTGCCTGCTCCTCTCCCGGCCACGATGCGCACCTTCCCGGGCGCCGTGGCGGCCTTGCTCTGGCTCTCGCTCCTGCTCGTCCTGCCCGCCTTGGCCGCCGTGGCTCCTCCGCCCAGCGTCGCCGCTGCGGCAGCCGCCGCCGCCTCCTCCTCCTCGGGCTCCGGCTCCAACAGCTCGGGGCTCTCGGAGCCGCCGGCCGGGAACCGCAGCGAGGGCGCCCAGCGGAGCCCCATGTGGGCTCTGCTGCGGGACTTGCCTGCGCTCAAGGCCGCCGTCATCGGGGCTTGCGCCGCCAGCGTGGGGCTCATCGCCTGCCTGCTCCTCCGCGTCCTCAGGTGCGTAGTTGGGGGGTTGCCAGCTGCTTCCGCAGCCCGCGGCTCCTCTGCCTTTTGCAGCGCAGAACTGGAGCGGCCGCGAGCCTGCTGGGTTGGGAAGCTGCAGTGGGCGCAAGAGGAGGCCAGGCCGGGAGCCCCCCATCCGCACCCAGGCCGGCTCATAGCTGTCAACTTTCAGATTTGAAAATAAGGGATCAGCAGCAGCCTCACCTGTCCCGGGGACAGCCTAACAATCCGGGATAGCAGCGGGAAACGGCGCTGGAATAAGGGAATTTCCCGCAAAAAAAGGGGGAAGGTTAACAGCTATGGCCCAGCTTGCTTCTTTGGCACCCTTCGGCAAGGGGGTGGTGATGGTGGGCCGGAGTGGAGGGTGGCATCTAAAGGCGGCAGGACAATTGGAGGCATTGTCTGGTACGCCCAGAGTACTTCGTGCACATTAGAAATGTCTTTTATCAGATTGCACATTCTTTTGAATGGGCGATGTGCATGTTTCATGTTGCTCCTGCAAACTGCTTTTGTTTCCCTTCGGGCGAAAGGCGGATATAAACCTCAAGTGAATAAATTACCTTGGTAATCTTTATGATGATTCAGAAAGGTAGGCTAGTATCAGTTGTCCACTATATTATAAATTGGCTGAGAGATAAAAGGTTTGCTTCTTTAGCTGCTTGCCAGTAGTACTTCCTAGTTAAATAATGGCCTGCCCTTTTAGTATTTAAAGCGCAGTCCTCTACAATGCTTACTCAGAAGTAAACCCCGCCACCTTCAGCGGGGCTTATTCTCAAACAGCTTATGTTGGATTGCCACCTTAATATGCTTCATGTACATCAAATCGGTAATCTTCACAACAGCCCTGTAAGGTAGGTCAGTATTCGTTATTCTCATGTAGTAAGGGTTGGGGCTGACTCTGAAATAACTTTGTTTCTTAAAGGACTAGTCAGTATTGGCATCAGTGCTTTAGCATGTCCAAACTGCTTTGTTCTGACATTTATTTGCAGGCTTCCTCAACCTAGTGCCAGCAGATGTTGGACTACAACTCCCATCAGCCCCAGTCAGCATGGCAAATGGTGAGGGATGATGGAGGTTGTAGTCCAACAACATCTGGAGGGCTCCAGACCAGGGAAGGCTTATTTATTGTGCTATTCCCTTAGAGCTGGAAGTTGTTCATAGAAATCTGCATCTTCAGAAGTCTTATTCTTAACATTAAGAGATAAAAACCCATTGCTAAATAGGCTTTCCTGTACCAGGAGTCAGCAAACCTTTTTCAGCAGAGGGCCAGTCCACTGTCCCTCAGACCTTGTGCGGGGCCGGACTATATTTTGTGGGGGGGGGAAATGAATGAATTCCTATGCTCCACAAATAACCCAGATGTGCATTTTATTTAAGGACACATTCTACTCATGTAAAAACATGCTGATTCCCGGACAGTCCGCGGGCCGGATTTAGAAGGCGATTGGGCCAGATCTGGCCCCTGGGCCTTAGTTTGACTACCCATGTCCTATACTAACTCAGTAAACCTTGTTGCAACCCTTTAAGAAAGTTGGGCTGTATTTATTATTGCCATGTTCCAGCTGAGAGTGACTTGCCTATTCCCCCATCTCTTTTCATATCTACCATGAAAACGGCATTTCTTTAAATGTGGGGTGGGGGTGGGGTGTGGTGGAGATGGGATTCCCCTTTCAGGGGTCTTTTTTGCTCCCCATCTTTACTGGACCCTCCATGTTTTGGAGGGGTGCTCTCTGCCTTTTGCAAGCTTTGCTGTGCATGTGTGTGTATGTTTTGAAAAGACCTATCGGAGTTGTATCTCTCTCATAATTGAATCGTAGTTTCTTGAGCAGAGTTTACACAAGGTGCAAGGTCCCCCCCTAACCTTTTTCCAATAGAGTTTCCCTGGGGAATGGCAGTATGGAAAAGCCGCTTCCTTTTTTGTTTTTAAAATAATCTTTATTCTTGTTATACATTAATTTACATTAAACTATACACATACCAAACCACATATTACATACATACAAACATTACACACCCAATACATACCCAACATACCTACAATCTGACGTTTACACCACCCAAAGTAGACTTCCGACTTATTCTCCTTGAGCTTTGTTACCAATCATATCTCTATACACATGTCATGTTTGTTCTTCTGCTTTTTCTTAACAATTATCTAAACGAGTGTTACTAAACCTTCTCTTTATTTACAAGGTTTAATCTATGTCTGCCAGGAGGCTTGCGTTGTCAGTATAATTTTTGAGATATTCTTTGAATATTGACCATTCTTCATTGACTTTTTGAACAGTATAGGAAAAGTCACTTCTAATGCAGAGATAAGGAGTCCTGTGACAGCCTCACCTGGACAGCCTCCCGCTGTTTTCACCCTTGAAAACCTCGCACTTCCAGTGGTAAACTGGACCAAGTGCTGCGCTAAGTGGGACTTTGGCCTGATCCCACAAGTCTTTTCTTAGCTTCTTATGCTGAAGCAGACCATTGGTCCATCTAGCTCAATATTGGCTACACTGATTGGCAGCAAGGACTTTCTAGGGCAAAGTTTCCCAAACTTGAATCTCCAGCTGATTTTGGACTACAATTCCCACCATCCCTGACTAGCTCAGGATGATGTGATTGTATTCCAAAAACAACTGGAAACCCAGTTCTAGGGTTTCAGACAAGGGTATTTCTCAGGCCCTACCAGAAAGATGCCGGGGATTTAACCTGGGATGTTTTGCCACCGAGCTAAGGCCTTCCTTGCAGTCTCTCTTCTGATGATACAGAGGACTAGGGATATCAGAAACTGTGGTTAAAGGATCAGACTATTTGCCTTTGGCTCAGTATTGGAGGTGACTCCCCAGAGATCTTTCCCACTAACAGCTACCTGGTCCTTCTTAAACAGGAACGATTGGGAATTATATGTATGACTGTCTGCATTCAAAACATGTCCCCTTCCACACCGAACTATGTTCCCCTGATGCCACATCAGGCTTGCTTGTCTTTGTGGATGTTTTTCTCTCTGCAGGATGCATCTGTGACCAAAGGTTACACTGCTTGCAAATATTTCTGAAAGCCGGTCATGTGTCTTTCCTGAAAAGAGGATTCTGCCTCTCCCAACAGGAATTCCTCTTGCTGGAGGAAAACAATAGTTGGAACTGACTTTAGTGCTTTGGAGGCAAAAACGAGCAGCAGTTTTTTAAGTACACAGAGTGAAAATGCCCCTGGCCTGCCAGTGATCGTTGTGTTCCTGGGAACCTGTCTTTCTGGTATGAGTCATTCTCCTGTCATGTTGTCAAAAAGGAGAAGGCGCTGCAGGTGCAGTTGTCATGGAGGGGATGAGGAAATGTCGTGGAAGGGATGAGGAAGCTGGGCTCTGAAGGTTACACTTCTGCACACACACACCCCGGCCCATTGCTAAATGTTTGAAGCTTGTATGATGTTGGTGTCAAAGGCCATAGCTCAGTGGCAGAATAATTGCTTTGCCTGCATAAGATCCCAAGCTCAATCATTGGTGTCTCCAGGTGGGGCTAGGAAAGATCCTGTGCCTAAATCACTCAGAGTAAACACTACTAAGCTAAATGGGTGAATGGTCTGACGTTAAGTGTTTTCACCTTTGTAAGTGATGGCAGGACCTTTAGGTTGACAATGATTTGTTATATGAGTGCCTCTTTGCAGCATTTGAAATTCGCCAGGCACATTTTGCACCTGGCTATTGGGGACGCGGGTGGCACTGTGGGTTAAATCACAGAGCCTAGGACTTGCCGATCAGAAGGTTGGCGGTTCAAATCCCCGCGACGGGGTGAGCTCCCATTGCTTGGTCCCTTCTCCTGCCAACCTAGCAGTTCAAAAGCACATCAAAGTACAAGTAGATAAATAGGTACCACTCTGGCGGGAAGGTAAATGGTGTTTCCCTGCGCTGCTGTGGTTCGCCAGAAGCGGCTTAGTCATGCTCGCCACATGACCCGGAAGCTGTACGCCGGCTCCCTCAGCCAATAAAGCAAGATGAGCGCCGCATCCCCAGAGTCGGTCACGACTGGACCTAATGGTCAGGGGTCCCTTTACCTTTATTGTCCACTTGCAACCAAGTGAAGATGCCCGGGTGCAAGGATGGTGCCTGACATCTTCACCATCTGGAGATGCGTGTCATTGGATCTTGCCTGTTTTCACACACTAACAACACATCTTGTAGAATTCTATCCATGATATTTTATCTGCACAATCAGGACAAATTTCAGGAACCAAAATGTCATACTGAAAAATACGGCTTTTGAACTGTCTGGCCCTAAAATGACAGCTAGACATTCACTTTTGGTGACTGTAACCCTGGTTTAAAGAGCCATTTGGTGGCTAGCTTATATATCTGAGTTTCTAATGCTGCATCTGTGTTAAGTTTTTAAACAGTGTATTTTACATTGGATTGTTAACATTTCTAAGTTGCTGCAAGAGTTTTGCTGGAAGCAACTCAGAAATTGAACTAAGAATAACAGCAACAATATAGGAAGCTGTCTTCTTCCAGGACAGATGTACCTCAGGGTTGTTTGCATGGAATGGCAGTGATTCAGCTTTCCAAAATCTACCTGGAGATATTTGGGGCCAAATTCTGCATGGAAAGCCAGTGCTGTATCATGGAGCTGTGGCCGAGAGATGACTGGTCTGTTAATTTGACTCCTCCTTTAAAGAAGCCTGCAAATAGCCACTTGCCTGCTCACCTGTGGCACATACGAATTTTCTCCAGGTGATCAAGCAAGGAAGCTTCACACACAACACACCCACACCCATTGTTGCATTGATATATGTGATTGGAACTAGCAGCCTAGTAGAAACTAGGCTAGTGCTCATTTTGTGAAACTGATTGGCAAGGCTAACTTAGGTTGATATAGTATAATGCAGACTTAAACCAGTTTAGCAACTGTTCATTCACCAGGAAACTCTGGAAATAGTTGTTTCATGGAGGGTGCTGAAAGCATGAATGGTACCACTTGAGGTTGTCAGGTGGACAGTCGTGTGACTTACGTCACTGAGACACTTGGAGCTTGCACTTGAGCAAACTGAGCCAAAAGTGTGTGTGTTTTTCTAGCCCTGCTCAGGGATATTCTGCATGCCTAAAGGCTACATGTGATTATGGCCAAGGTATAGCATGGATGCAATGGATGCAGTATCAAAAGGGTGGATGTGTTGCCCAACCTGTAATGGCCCCACAGAAATCTTCGTATTGGCCTCAGGCCCTTTGTGACTTGTCAGCAGGAATATACTGGGTATGTGGAACATGGAAAGGTAAATTGCTCCCTCCACGATGGGATGGGATCTGTACACTAACTAGCCGATGGCTTTCCAGCAGGGTTACACAAATTAACCCCACTTCAGCACCAGCTGAAGTGAAAAGGCTTAGCGATGTCACAGAAAGAGAACAGTTTTGTAAAAAGCAGTAAAATGTATTGGCAGGGTTCTTCCCCTCGACGTTGCACTCTCAAATTTTGCCCTGCTCAGAAAGTGCCTGGTGTATTGCCTTTCCTTGGAGTTTGGGTAGGCAAATCATCCTTTCCCCCTGCTCTGTTGACTTTGCCAAGAGGTATGTCGAAGGCATCCCAGTAGTGATGTATGGAAGTGAGAGCTGGACCATAAAGAAGGCTGAAGAATGGATGCTTTTGAATTATGGTGCTGGAGGAGACTCTTGAGAGTCCCATGGACTGCAAGAAGATCAAACCTCTCCATTCTGAAGGAAATCAGCCCTGAGTGCTCACTGGAAGGACAGATCGTGAAGCTGAGGCTCCAAGACTTTGGCCACCTCATGAGAAGAGAAGACTCCCTGGAAAAGACCCTGATGTTGGGAAAGATGGAGGGCACAAGGAGAAGGGGATGACAGAGGACGAGATGGTTGGACAGTGTTCTTGAAACTACCAGAATGAGTTTGACCAAGCTGTGGGAGGCAGTGGAAGACAGGAGTGCCTGGCGTGCTCTGGTCCATGGGGTCACGAAAAGTCGGACACGACTAAACGACTAAACAACAACATGTCGAAGGCTAGCAATGTGCAGCCTATTCTGCACTGGTGCCAGATTCATCATGGGCCCTTCCATGATTAATTTGTTTGGGGTGGGGAACCTGCAGCCTTCCAGATTCTGTTGTACTCCAACTTCCACCAGCCCTAGGTGATAGGATCATTAAAAATATAAGAAGACCGTGCTGGATTAGGCCAGTGGCCCATCCAGTCCAGCATCCTGTTCTCACAGTGGGTACCAGAAGCCTGTAGGAAACCTGCAAGCAGGACCTGGGACAAGAGCTCTTTCCACTCCTGTGGTTTCCAGAAACTAGGAAACCAAGTTGGTGGCCATCACTGCCTCCTGTGGGAGAGAGTTCCATAGCTGAACTATTTACATCAGGGGCCAGCAAACTTTTTCAGCAGGGGGCCGGTTCACTGTGCCTCAGACCTTGTGGGGGGCCGGACTATATTTTTTGGGGGGGAAATGAACGAATTCCTATGCCCCACAAATAACCCAGAGATGCATTTTTTAAAAAGCACACATTCTACTCATGTAAAAACACCAGGCAGGCCCCACAAATAACCCAGAGATGCATTTTAAATAAAAGGACACATTCTACTCATGTAAAAACATGCTGATTCCTGGAGCGTCCGTAGGCCAGATTGAGAAGGCGATTGGGCTGGATCCGGCCCCCAGGCCTTAGTTTGCCTACCCATGATTTACGTCTATGCCTAATGAGAAATGGCAACGCAATTTCCCACGATTATACTGGGGTGTGTGTATGGCGGAGGACAATTATTTCCAATATGGAGTGGGGCATCCTTCCGCCATCCATCGGCCCCCAACCAGTACAGCTGTGTTGGATGGGACTGATGGGAGTTACAGTCCAAAAGATCTGGAGGGCATCAGGTAAGGGACAATGAATGTAGGGTCTCCTCCTTGTTTTAGCCTCATGAATGTATTGACCTGCAGCTGCAAGTATCAAGGACCGTATTTCTTCCTCCAATCTTGCTTCTCAAGAGTGGTGGTGCTGCCGGCTCAGAGTGGGAGGGGGCCACGTCTTGGGATCATGGGGTCAGGAGCGGATCCTTTTAATCCTGATGGCTGCCTGGCTAAAAATAGATTAAAGGCTGAAGAGCAGTCTGAGCAGCGGGCAAGCTGACAGCGAGCGATTGCGGCCTCTGCGTGATGGGGAGCAGCTGTTCTTCATGTGACTGAGTGCTTGGTCAGAATCACCGCTGGTGAATGGAAAGGGCTGAGTGAGAGTGGCCACAGACTCCACCTTTCTCCATCTCTCCCTCCCTCTTTCCTAGCTGTCTTCTTGCTGAGCTCTAAGTTTAAGCATCCAGATTGGAGGAAAAAAATACTTGAAGAGAGAAAGCCAAAGTCATTCTGAGAGGTGGTGAGAAAGATGGCTTTTAATAATCGCTTGGCAGGCATTTGTACCAGAGGAGTACCCATGCTCTCTGGGACCTATTCAGCTTACAGCCTTAGTACTGCTATGACTGTTCCTGCTGCTACTACTGCTCTGATTTATATGGCACCATCAGCATACGTGATACATCAACAGGACAGGCCATTGCTCTATGCAGCTTACTGTTATAATACCATTACTAGTTACATGGCACTATCAGTGTGCATGGCCCAGGAAGATGATAGGTCCCTGCCCCAAGTGGCTTGCAATTTAAAATTCAGTGTAGGGGCAATAGAAAAGGGAGAGAGGTGAAGCTAAGAATAAACAGAGGAATGGTTGTTTACACAGCATGTTATTTGGGTGACCATGTGGCTGGCCTTCTACTTGAAAGTCTGGATAAAATATTTCCCCCTTTTAAAAATCACAAAACCCACCTTCACCGTACCTTGCAATAAGGAAGTTTATAATATGCACGAAAGTAAAACCATGTCTGTTGGTTGTAGTTGCTGTTGTTTTTAATCCATATCCCAAGGCAGGGAGGAGTAATTCTGATCAGTGTTAGTGATGGAGCAATCATACCTAGTGGATAGTGTTTGTTCTGGGCTAATTAATTGGGAATAAATAGGGTGATCTTGTGGACACTTCCTAAATGGGCTTGTAAAAGCTATATTGTTTTTTAATGGCTCATTATGTTTGTGGTTCATGGTAGTAATTTCAAAGAAGGTCTTTACAATGGCAGCTGAACAGATTAAGCAGCAGATCTCAAGGGTTGTTTAATCACTGGCAATTACAGTCCTTAAGTGATGCAGCGTAGCAAGCCCCAGAAAGGTCTGTGCCCCAGTTGGGGTGCAGAGTGATGGTCCCTGCTATGGAAGGTGGGGCGTCCTCATTTCTTAGCAGCATTCGTGCCTTTACAACCCAGTCAAATGAAAGCCTGTTCAAGTGTGAACACTGTGCTCCAGATAATCAGAGTCCTAACCATACCGGATTGCAACTCTTGAATCAGACCAACAAAAAGGCAAAATATTATCGACATGAGAAGCTTCATGGGATCTGGCCTGAAGGCATCTAGAGACAAGTTCTGGTTTGAATTTCA
Organism: Podarcis erhardii; assembly: GCF_964252035.2. Classification (NCBI taxonomy): domain Eukaryota; kingdom Metazoa; phylum Chordata; class Lepidosauria; order Squamata; family Lacertidae; genus Podarcis; species Podarcis erhardii. The sequence continues at coordinate 25,178,746 of NC_138503.1, forward strand.
ACAAGGCCACACAGATGGGAATGAAAGCAGCCTGGAGGCTGCACACAATTGTTTTGAGGGGTTTGCAAGAGGGTTAGTAGTTGCGCTAACCTGATGCAGGAGGAGCCCATCGGTTCCCACTATGCTCTGTTCATGTATTTGTAAATCAAACATAATTGCAAAAGGTGGTCGAATGAGTAGAGTGTGGTGGTCTGGTGAGTAGAGAATTTGCCTTGACACAGGCAGATCTGGGTTCAAATCCCCACATAGGGTGTTCTCTCTCTCTCCTCCCTCCCCCCCAAGTGTTTTCTCATACAGTCGTCCCTTGGTTCTTGAATGGAATCTGTTCCGGAAGTCCGTTCGACTTTTGAAAATGTTTGAAAACCAAGACGAAGCTTCCGATTGGCTGCAGGAGCTTCCTGCACTCAAGCAGAAGCTGTGTCAGCTGCGTCGGACATTTGGCTTCCAAAAAAAGTTTGCAAACCAGAACACTTCTGGTTTGCGGCGTTTGGGAGCCAAAACGTTCGAATCACAAGGCGTTCGGGATCCAAGGTATGACTGTATTAGCTGGAGCAACAATGAGAAACCGAGAGTGGCTGGAAAAGTGGCCTGGTAACAGGGGTCTGTCGCCTCTTTTTCTCCACTCCCATTTGGATGGGTTTAAATAAATTCTCAGTGTTTTGTTTCCACAATATTTGTGTACACCTACAATATAATTTTCTTGTTGTTTCAGGTCTGGCAGGAAGATTAAAAAAACCCGCAAGTATGACATCATCACAACTCCAGCAGAACGGGTGGAAATGGCCCCCTTAAATGAAGATGATGAGGATGATGAAGATTCCACAGTGTTTGATATAAAATATAGGTAAGGAGAGGGGGAGGACGGTGTAAACATATGGGTGAGTGGGTGGAACTCTTTGAAAGGGGGGTGATATCTATGTTGGTCCATTTAGAAATGAATAAATTGGACAGTACTTCGCTACGAGATCTCCAACTAAGAAGATCAACCATTATTAGCACTTGTGGAATCTGATTAGTGCAAGCTTCCCCAAGCTCCAGATGTTAATGAGTAGAATTCCCATCAGCCCCAACATCATATGGCTATGCTGTCTGGGGGTTGATGAGGGTTGTAGTCATTAACATCTGGAGAGGGTACCAGCATGGAAATTTAGGGAAAGGCTGCTTGAATTAGATCAGCTTCTACTAGGTACAAAGTCTGAGCCTCCGTTCATGCACCCCATCTTCAAGTTTAGTTACAAGCTGCAGACTTTGGTGTCGTTCAATATGATGCCCTCCTTTTTTGTTGTTTTTAAAATACAGACCAAAGAAGAGTTCTGGAGAACTTGAAAAGTTGCTCACAACTTTGTGAGGGTTCGTTTGGTCCTAATAAAGGTATTAGCCTACTGCAGATTTTGGATTTGTTGCGGGCAGGGGTGGAAATTAATGTGTGTTCCCTGCCACTCGCCTTTTACGCTCCCCTTTACAAACAAGGCCTGGAATGTATTTGGTGGAGTCATTTCCAACTTTCTCTTGTGATGAAGAGCAAAGTAAGAGTAACCCTGTCTAGCTCTGTGGGTCCTTGCAGGTCACCGAGGAAGCAGCTGTTAAGTCTGGATCAAGCATACAGGACCTTGGACAGCTCCGAGGAGCTTCTGGAGATGTTGTCTCTGCAGGGATCCTGAGCCAACTGAAGCTTTATACAGTGGTACCTCGGGTTAAGAACTTAATTCATTCTGGAGGTCCCTTCTTAACCTGAAACTGTTCTTAACCTGAAGCACCACTTTAGCTAATGGGGCCTCCCGCTGCCGCCACGCCGCCACTGCGCGATTTCTGTTCCCATCCTGAAGCAAAGTTCTTAACCCGAGGTGCTATTTCTGGGTTAGCGGAGTCTGTAACCCGAAGCATCTGTAACCCGAGGTACCACTATACTGGCTAGCAGGGGAAGCAGGCAGGGTCAGCTCCAAGTGGAGAGTATGCAAGAACAGGACCCTGGCGTACTATGCTAAAGCATCTTCCGAGGCCAGCTGCAAGAGATGTGGCCTCTGCAGGGAGCTGAACCTCCATGTAGGCTTACCAGACTTGATGTGTGGTAGGGTCTGTGTTCCCTGGAGGAGCTGCCTAGCTAGTTAAAGGACCCTCACCTTATTTTGTAGCGAGGTTGGGGGTTACAGAGGTACTGCAAGATACACAACCTCTGAGTTAGAGGATAGTGGCAAGGCTGTGTCCTTTGGCTGGAAGGTCTGTGAGGTTCTTTCCGCTGCTCTGCCGCCTCCCGTAGGAAGTAGCTTGAGCCTCATCACTGTCCTCTGATGTGCATTTCAATGTCCCTGACAAAGGTCCGAGAAGGACTGATACAGTTGACAATGGCCAGCGCTTTGCATCAACACAAGCTTGCCTCTCAACAAACCCTTGCCTTGCAAGGCGGTAGAACAGTACAAAAGGAGATAGTTGAATTCATCAAAACTTGGGATGCTTTCCCATCATAGCTGGATCTCCAGAGTACCTTTGTTCCTTCTGATAATAAAGGCCCCTTTAGATCAATACCCGTCCATAGAATATCCCCCCTTTCCAATGCACAGATGCCCTTTTGCATACAGACGCCGAGCATTGTGTTGTTCAAGGGTGTGTGTGTGCGTGCTGTTCTCTGGAGGTTGCTTTTAATTGGGTGTCTTGCAAGTGAGAGCTGAAGGGTCTTTTCTGTACACTGCTAGGTGGATTGTGTTGGGGGTGAAGCTTGTTTTTGAACACATTTATCTCTCAAGCAGGCTGACTTGCCTGCTTGGAAGGCATAATTGCTATTCCAAAATGGGATGTGGTGGTAGGCAGAAGGAAAGAATGACAAGTTTGCTGAGATGCTTAAACTCCCAAGGTGTAATAATAATAATAATACTAACAACAACAACAACAACAACAATGACAGCTACTCAAGATTGCAACAGCCAGCCTTGAATTTTCCACCATCATTGAACTGTTTCAGTCCAAGGGTGGAGGGAAGGAGGAGAAGCATCAAAAGGCTTTTTCTAAGGCAAGCATCTTGCCTGGGTGATGTCCCTGGGTGCCATTAGGAGACAGATCCTGGGGCTGTTTCATGTAGTTCCCCAAAGTGTGTTGCAAGAGTCCTGCTAGCACACTTTGGGAGAAAAAAACTGAAACTATTAAAGCCTCTTATTGACCCTGAAGCCCCTCCCTCGGTTAGGAGGCATCAGCCACACCTTTGGGTCAGCAGTCATCCCTCCTGAAAGAGAGAGATGGAGCAGGTTCAGTCACTGCCCTGTCAGAGAGGTTGCCCACTGAGTCTCTCTGTGAGTTGCCATTCTGGAGGTGCCTCCTTCCATTAATATATATGCTCAGTATTGTTTCTCTGGCATTGCCCATGTTGCCTATTTGTGGATAGTGAATGTGTTGCAAAATACCTCTGTCTTTGGCAAATGTACTTCTGTCTTTCTCTGCCTTTAGTTTTTGAATTATTATCATCATCATCATCATCATCTTACATTAAAGTACATAACGTTTCTAAGCATATATTAAGAGAGAAGACAGTCTCAGCATGCAGGCTCACTATTTAATAGATTCAGCATGTTAAGGAAATAAGGATGGGGATGGTAGAGGAAAACAAACATTGGAGAAACTGCTCCTCCTTTGGCCAATGGTTGGGGCCACCTTGGGCTCCCCTTTGCTTTGTTTTTCTTCCTGGGAGGCAAGGGGTGCAGCATCCCGGTGGACACTTGGTCCTTTGGCCAATGCCAGAATGTGCCTCCCTTTAACTTGGCTGTCTCAGGTATTTGGCAGTGGGAGCAAAGTATTCCCCACCCCATGCATGTTGGGGAGCCACAAACTCCCTTCAGCTGCTCCTTCTCTGACTGCTTGACAGAGCCAAGCTGGTTCCCCACTGCCCAAAATGGGTTTGGAGCAAAGAGACTAGGTTGGCCACATACCCAGCTTGTGAGGATGGCCTGCATCTTGTTAAATTTTATGAGACACACTTCTCTGCTGTTTCTAATTATTTCATTTCTCTTCCTCGCTTTCTTCAGGTGAGGCTGTTGCACAAGGCTCATCAGGATAGAGGTCTCCTGTCAAGAACCTTGCAAGAACCTTGGCAACAGAGGGGAAAAGGAAGACAGAACCTTAGCATCAACAAAACTTACAATTTTCCACTGTTCCAAATATATATACATACATGATTTATGAAGGATTTTGACAGGAGACAGCTGAGCATTGGGCATATACATTGCTACTATGTTCCTGGGTACCAGGTTGGAAGAACTGGAGGTGGTTTTCCTTCTGGACTGCTTTTCAACTGGAAAAAAAACCCTCTCTTTTTGTTTTGTTACAGATTTGGTTACCTGCAACGTTTGTAGGCCAACCCAGAGCCCTAGTTATTAGGAGTGCCAGTTTTGTTCGAAGGCACCCAGGCTAACCAACAAACTCTCTGATCAGAAGTGCTAAACTTAGATGGATGGTTATTCTCCATGGCACCTGAAACGCCTGGCATTGTGTGGTTCTGGGTTGTAGCAACCTCTGCTCATCTCACGGAAGCTCAGGACTTGTGCAAACTCTGCTGATTTGATTGAACCTGTGTATTGGTGTGTGAATGTGTGTGTGTTTTGCTTTTTGTGGGTGCGATGTGGGCCGCTGTGATGACTTGCTACTACTACTGATAACAATTGCACTAATCATCTGCTCTTGCAATAAGGCTCTCTGCCGTCTCTCTAAGGGGATATCTCCACAATCCTCTGGGGAGGGCAAACTCTGAGAAGCAGGGGGAGAAAAACCCAGCCAGTTCAGGAGGAAAGGAAAGATCCGTTTTGGCAGCCCCTTGCTCCTCTTTCCTTATTCCTGAGGAAGTCAAACCTTACTGCTGGGGGGGGGGGGGCTCACCCGTGACCCTGTGGATGTTGTTTTCACCGTTGGCTGTGCTGGCTGGGGCTAAAGGGAGTTGGGAGTCCAGAAACCTGGAGAACTGCAGGTTCCCGATTCCTGCCTTACACTGAGTGCTGTTTTGTGTCTGTGTCTCCCTCTGCCTGTGAGTCGCCTCTCTCTCACCTCCTCTATTGTATTTCACGACAATCTGCAGTGAGGCTATTAAAGAGCAATTAGGATAGTTTTGCTTTTTTTGCATTGTCATGTGGTCAAATATTCTTGTTACCAACCAAAATGATTTTTAACATTGTTTTCAACTTTGGTCAGTCAGGGTCCAGCTTTTGCAATGCATAACACAAAGCCAAATACAGTGGAACCTCGGAAGTCAAATGTAAGCCATTCCGGAAATCCGAAATGTTTGAATTCTGAGGTGCTGACAGCTAGGCTTTTTGCAGATTGGCTGACAGCTAGGCTTTTTGCAGATCAGAAGCCACATCGGACGTTTGGGTTCCGAGGAATGTTCGAAAACTGGAACACTTCTGGGTTTTCAATGTTTGGGAGCCAGAACGTTCAGGAACGGAGTGGTTCGAGAACTGAGGTTCCACTGTAGCTGGTCTCTTTTCCAGCACAGACCAAGTTATCTCTTTGCCATTGTTAACACAACTGCATGTTTTACCACGGGTCTCTTTGAAAGACTTCATCTTCTGTGCAAAGCAGCCTGGAGAGAACTGTTCCCCTTTGCAATGGCCCTCCCTCTCTCGGCTACATTTCCCCCAGTCCAGGTTGCAGTCTTCTGTTCCAGCAGCCTCTCATTCACCCTGAGACTATGGTGGTACTATTATCAAAATCTTCTCTGTATCTTCATGGAGGGATGCTGACTTCTTTTGATGTTCTCTTCCCAGAACTGGACATTTAGTAGAGGTCAGTGTTAACAGACCTGCTGCTCTTTGAGAAAGGGATTGTTTTAATCCTCTCTGCATTGCTGCCTTCTGTCCAGTGAACTTAGCCTGCCCTTCTTGGGACGTGGGTTGAGAAATATTCAGGGCTAGCCATGGGAGGCTGGCCTGCCTTTTGCTTCTTTGCTGTCACACAGAAACCGAAAACCTCTCATCAACTCTTAGGATAGCTTGGAACTGGGTGGAGTTCTCCATGGGTGGGTGTTATTCTTGGGGCAGATTTCAAATAAAATAGAACTGTTTTGAGAAAACCCTTGATGTCAGCTCCTCCTTGGAGGGACAAGGCTGATGTTCGTCTCCCCCTGCCCTTAAAAATGTGTATCTGGTTGCTGCCAAGTTTTGTCTTTTGAACATACAGAGTGGGATTAAATTCTTGCTCACCATTGATGGTTAAATCCTGCTGCATTGGCAGTGACTGTAGACCAGGCATGTCCAAAGTCAGTTTAGGGGTCTAAACCGGCCTCCTGTGGCAGTTTATTTCCCGGGGTTAAAGGCCTAAAAAAACTCAACAACTTCAATCCTAAAAGGTCAACAACTTTGGTTGGCCCTTTGGTCGGCCCTCATGGATGTTCACTTCATCAAATCTGGCCCTCTTTGAAAAGAGTTTGGACACCCCTGCTGTAGACCCCTCAACCCTATCCCAAGCATCAGCTAGGTGAGATTCTTGATTTGATGGTCTTGTAGTAAGCCAGTCCTGCTGTGTTTCGGTCCATATTCTATTGTGTGAGTCCCTGAACCTCTGCCCTCAAGTCTTCCCTTGTTCATACTCCCAACTGTCATCTCAGACAAGCTGCCCTGAAAGATCTTGGCCCTTGCCCGAGACCTTGCCTTTTCTTCAAGATCTCCCTTCCATATGTGGAAAATGGCAAATATTTACTTGAGATGGTGCTTGTGAGGGCGAATGGGTTCAGGATTGTCAGGTTCATGATTTCTCTATCTCCGTTAGCCTACCTGGCTTTATTTATTCTCATTAGAAAAAGTTACAGGCCACTTAATCAAAAGGTGACCTAAGCAGTGGACCTAATAAAACACAGATAAAATCAGTAAAACTTTTGAAAACAAATACACAGAGCTATGTATATGTCTGGGTAGGATTGCTTGAAATTTGAGGAATGTAAGCTTAAAAAGGGATGCGGGTGGCGCTGTGGGTTAAACCACAGAGCTTAGGACTTGCTGATCAGAAGGTCGGCGGTTCGAATCCCCGGGACGGGGTGAGCTCCCGTTGCTCAGTCACTGCTCCTGCAAACCTAGCAGTTCGAAAGCATGTCAAAGTGCAAGTAGATAAATAGGTACCGCTCCGGCAGGAAGGTAAACGGTGTTTCCGTGCACTGCTCTGGTTTGCCAGAAGCGGCTTAGTCATGCTGGCCACATGACCTGGAAGCTGTACGCCGGCTCCCTCAGCCAATAAAGCGAGATGAGCACCGCAACCCCAGAGTCGGCCACAACTGGACCTAATGGTCAGGAGTCCCTTTACCTTTACCTTTTAAGCTTAAAAAGAAAGCAGATTCCTGGTCTGAGGTACTTGATGACGGTGATTTTATATACCACCCTTAAGCATAAGATCTGAGGGCGGTTCACAGAATAAAATACAGGATAATAACATATACATGATTAAAACAAAACAGTTAGACTTAGAATCTAAACTAAGACACCAGAGGGAGATGAGCAAAACCAAAAGAGGAAGGAGATGGAAAGATCATGATGACTGAGGGATGAAAGCTGATGCATTCAGGCTTTGCTTTAATGGTTGGTGATGACTTGAGGGTTTAAACCACAAGCTTCATGGAAAAGGTGGGTTTTGGAGGGCAAGGGGGGTGGCATCATGGAAGCATATGTTCTAAATATGACATCAGTGCTCAGTCATAACACTGGAATTCTCCCAACTAGGTTTCGGAGTTAAGTGCAAGGATTTGAGCCTGCACACTGTCTGAGCCTTCCCACGACAAAACTGTTTTGACAGCTGGAATAAGCCTTATCTGCCTCAAGTCTCCCTGATTTGTTGCCCTTCCAATCTTTCTGGTTCAGCTCTTTGATCCCAGAGGTGTGTGGTTCTTTCTCCCCCTGCTGTCTCTCATTATCCAGAAAGAAAAAGCTTTTTGCTTTACGGACGCAGGTAATGGTCTTAAAAGAGCTCTGGTCTCTGGGTGAAAATCTACTTTCGCTTGCAAGTTCCCCTGCCTTCTCTTCTGGGCTAGGATTCAGACATCTTAAGAGCTGGAAACTGATGTTTAAGACCCAGTGCCGTTTTCAGGTTTTGGAGGGCCTTGAATAGTGGAAGGGGGTGCTTGCTAGAGTAGGGGGTCATATCCCCTCTTGAAAATTCACCAGCATTTTAGTGTAAATTTCTGATGAACATTTTTGTACGCAATTTTGCATAAGATACACATTTTTGCAAAGCCGTTTCCCTTAATAACATGCCTTTGGTATGGTATTTCTTTTTGCTGATATATACATTTTTAGGCACACACTAGCCTAGTTCATGCATTTTTTTACTTATTACTTGGCTGCAGAAGTGCATTGCAAAATGTGTTAGTGCATGAATTTCACAGGACGGCTTTTGTTTTGGAAAGGGCAACTTTGGTCGGTTTGCCTCTAAATGCTGTTGGTGGCCACACGGACCTCAGTGTGACAACAGTCTTACTTTTTTGCATGTAGGAAGATGTGTGCATACATACAGCATGCGCGCGCGTGCGCGTGCACACACACACACACACACACAGAGTGAATGCTATTCTAGGCTGCATCAATGGAAAGCTAGTGGTCAAGGGAAGTAATAGGCTCTATTCTGCCTTGGTCAGACCACACCTGGAGTCCAGTGCCCAGTTCTGGGCACCACAGTTTAAGAAGGATATTGACAAGCTGGAAGGTGTTCAGAGGAGGGCAACCAAGGTTGATAAAGGGTCTGCAAACCAAGCCTTATGAGGAATAATTGAGGCAGCTGAATATATTTAGTCTGGAAAAGAGAAGACTTGAGAGGAGATATGATAGCTGTCTCCAAATATCTGAAGGGCTGTCACATGGACGATGGAGCAGGCTCTTTTGTGTTGCTCCAGAGGGTAGGATCGGAACCAACAGATTCAAATGACAAGAAAGGATATTACAGCTAAACAGTAGGAAGAACCAGACAGTAAGAGCTGTTTGACAATGGAATGGACCAATTTGGAAGGTGGTAGATCCTCATTCAGGAAATCAGCCCTGAGTGCTCACTGGAAGGACAGATCCTGAAGCTGAGACTCCAATACTTTGGCCACCTCATGAGAAGAGAAGACTCCCTGGAAAAGACCCTGATGTTGGGAAAGATGGAGGGCACAAGGAGAAGGGGACGACAGAGGATGAGATGGTTGGATAGTGTTCTCGAAGCTACCAGCATGAGTTTGACCAAACTATGGGAGGCAGTGGAAGACAGGAGTGCCTGGCGTGCTCTGGTCCATGGGGTCACGAAGAGTCGGACACGACTAAACGACTAAACAACAACAGATCCTCATTGGAGGTTTTTAAACGGAGATTGGATGGCTATCTATCAGGGGTTCTTTAGCTGTGATTCTTGTATTGGACTAGATGACAATTGGTGTTCCTTCCCACTCCCATTCTATATATTGAAAGGTTGTCGATTTGGGGACATGGCCCTCAGGCTGAAGAAGCTTCCTGTCCTAACATAACCACAGTTAACTAAGAGTACTGGTGAGTTGCAATGGAGAATTCTTCATTTGTTTCACCTCCCTGCTCATCTTTGCATAGCGCTGAGGGTGAGGAATTATCCAGTCACCTCTTTTTATTTATAGCCACTGCATGCTACAGTATTTATTAGCCAAGCACCACAAAAGAAGAATTTCTTGCCTGGCCATGTTCAAAAGGGAGTTTCTCCTGTCTTGAACACAGAGCACTCATTTAGCATTTAAAGCGTTTGCTAGACTTGGGAGGATGGGGGAGAAAGAGAAGGAAATTTATGGCATGATCTCAAGAGGAAATGTTCAAAGGGCACCGTGCTCTTGTGGAGCTCTGACTGATAATCAGCAGGGCATGCAAAGCAGACTTCCCAGGTGATTGTGCTCAAAGCTGCAAAAACGGCCCATTCTGGACGCGCTATTAAATCTCTGGAGTGTGTTCAGGGCATCTGGAAGCAAGGCACTCGGAAATGGACGTGGCCTTGGCCTGCAAGGACTAATGAAGGGTTACATAGGGGCACATGCAAGGACTAATGAAAGGTTACATAGGGGCACATGCACACCATATGTTTAAAGCACAGTCAATGCATGTTTAAAACAGATGACCTCCCCCAAAGAATCATGGAAAGGGCGAGCGGGGAACTACAGTTCCCAGGACTCTTTGGGGTAAGTCATGTGGGTCACTCCCGAGTCAATCCATTGGTCCATCTCTAGCTCAGTATTGTCTATAATGACTGGCAGAAACTTTGCAGGGTTTCAGGCAGGAGTTGATCCCAGAGATGTCAGGGATTGAATGGGAGATTTTCTGCATGCAAAGTGGGCAAATCTGTCAATTTCACTTTCTGTCTCTCATTTTCCCATTCCTAAATTCAGTTCTCTGCATTTATGCATGCTGGTTTGTTTTTTTAAAAAACTCCTCATGCAAATTCATCACCATTTTAGTTGACTTTCTCCTAATATACATATGTTTGTAATGTATGGAATTTTGCCCAATATACACATTTTTGCAAAACACATTCTGCCTGCATTCAGGGTTAGTGCCTCTCCTGCATGGATATTACAGCTGCATAAGAATTCTACTCTCAGAGAAGGAATTTGCTGCTAGTATATTATAGGATGCACTGTTTCTTTTTATTTAAAATCATTGATAATCTCCTTAACATTTTCAAAATCTCCAAGTAGTGTACAACATAAAAACAATAAACAACACCATCAGTAAAAAAAACCAACAAAACAAAAACGCAGTGTAAAATAGCAGCATAAAAACCTACTAAAAGAAGGTTCAGGGAATCCAAACAAAAACAGGGACCAGCCTTACTGGTCATGGAAAGCCTGGGCAGAAAGACATGGCAGAGGGAAGGACATTTCACAATATAGGGGCAATAGCAGAAGCCTGCTTTAAGGGTTACCAGTCTATGGTATTTTGTAAGTAGAATTTATAGGAAACGTATTCTGAACTATGAAATGCATGTTAGTAGGAGACATTAAAATAATGGTGGCCTGGTAAAGGATGGAGGTCTTGATGAGCAGCTGATTCCCCAAATGGAGCATGAACAAAGGTTCTTCTCCAGGAGACAAAGGAATATGCACATAAGTAAGTAAACCTGGTTATCAATAGGATACAAAGCATAACTAGCTCTTCCTTTTACTCAGAGAGATGGGATGACAACAATGGAGTCTGAACTATGAAGGATGCAACGTTCACAACCACAACCCACCTTAACAAAACGTCCCGTTATAAATGTTATAATCCAATAGCCCAAATATATAATATGGTTCATAGAGGGTAATGAAATGCAAAGCTCTCCCTGCCCTCTGATGAACCAGCGAGCGTTTCTCCCAGTCATTAGTCCAAATTAGCGAAGCTGAAATGAGAAGGAAGACTCGGCAGGCTCTCCTAACGGTTCTGATGCAGAGTTCAATCTGTCTCATTGTGTTGTTGGCAGAAAACAGCTTACTTTGTTCAGATTTTTGGAATGCAGCAAGGGAACGGTTACATAATGGAGGCCTGGTCCCATTCCGTGGCCTTGGCCATCACAAATTTTGCCTAACACAAGCCTGTAATAAACAAAAATCTGCCCTTATTCCCTCATGGGGGACACAAGAACCCTTATGGAGTCCTTTGTAGGTTCTCCATTGGTCGGAGAAAATAACAGAGGCCAACCAGAGAATATTGAGAAGCAAAGCAGCTAGTAAGCCTGATCTTTATTGAACTGTTGCAACAGGGTGCTCTCCTCACACGCAGGAGAAGGAGGAGGACCCCGAACAAAGGCGTGCCTGCCCTTATATAGACATTTTAAATTGCCCGCCCTGGAGTCCAAGACCACCCCCAGACACATCATATCTACATCACAGAAGGGGTGGTCTACAACAGAAATCTGAGTGCATTGTTTAATCTCCTGTCGTTGTTTATCTCCTGTCTGGCAGGTTACCTGTTAATGCTTACTTGATTGGCTATCCTGGGGAGCCTGGCCAGTCTTTTGTAGTGACAAATACTTAGTTCCCAGGTCACAGGCTCACCCTATTCATACACAGATATACCCTTAAGACAGGTTTTGTGAATGAAAAGACAATGGGGAGGCATTTCCATTTTCCTTTGACCTTGCAGAGCAAACATTTGGTCAGTTTGGGAGCCAGAATGGCTCCAGGGCTGCCCTCCTGTGCTGCCTCAGACCTGTGGCCCATACATTTATGTACATGTTTGCCTGGCTCATCCATGAACATTTATTATATATATAAGACCTTAATTTGTTTATTTCAAGCCCCTGAAACTTTTGTCACCAGGAGTCCTTTCCAGCTAAGGAGGCAACAGCCTGACCTCTCAGAAACTCCCCAGCCCATTCTGATGGCACAGTTGCCCCCTGGGCTGCATCTTGAAGGCTGGGATACCTTCCACCTCGGAGCAAAATTGCACAAACTTTTGTGCAAGGAACTCAATGCTATGCATGTGGCTCACTCCTTCCATTGTATCCCCGCAACAACTTTGTGGGCATAGGAGCCAACTCCAAGGTGTTGAGGTTACTTTGCACCCCCCCCAATAAAATATTTGAGTACCCCACCCCAAGTTGATGGACATTGCCATTCAAATGGTGTCCGTGAACTGTGTCATGTGATTGATTATGCAGGGCGGGGCTTACCTGCCCCCCCCCAATATTTTATTCAAGTTGGCACCCCTGCCAATAATACTATATTGCAACAAATGTCATATAATAACCGATAACAGGGGTTCCCAAACTGTGGTCCATGGATTCAGGTGGTTCGTGGTCTGTTTGTAAAAATACAAGTAAACAGTGTACAACATTTAACATGCTGCACTACACTTGCTACAAATGGAAAACCATTAAGGGGTCCACTAAGACCCTCAGAAATTTTCAAGTGGTCTATGGGGGGGGGGAGATTTGGGAACCATTGACCTATAAAACACTCCCCCAAAATAGCTGCAGAAATTTATCAATAGACAGGAAACAGATAGGGTTGTTTGCATCAGAAAATGCACTTTCTTTATCGCTGCTTTACTGAGACCATTCGAATAGGTTTTTCTCTCCATCCCTTTCCCTTCCACAATCAAAGTGTTCAGGTAGCTTTCAAAGGCCAGCCCCGTGGGGACCTGTTAAAAAGGCCTTCATCAATGCCCATCTCCTCCTGCAGGAGTGACCTTTACCTCCTCTCGGCTGCTGCTGCGACCAGATTCATATCACCTTGGAAGGAAGGTTGCCATAGCGATCAGAGATGAAATTCAAAGCTGTTTCTGCTCCATCCCACCTGTGCAAACTGAAGTGCAATCGCTTCTGTCGCTGCCTCTGCCTTCTGCGGTTGTGTCTTTCTACTCTGTATCTATTTGCTGATGCATGCCCAAATTATTTTTTAAGTATACAACTACAATATGAAGGTACTTGCAAAGGTGAGTATTGTGTACGTATCTTCACCTGGAAGCTGAGTTGAGTTGCAGCCCCAATAAGTACAGTCAGCGGCAAAGCTCTCTCTCTCTCTCTCTCTCTCTCTCTGTGTGTGTGTGTGTGTGTGTGACGCCAAAAAAGGACAGTACTGTGAAGATCTGCCTGAAGAAGTACTAACTGGATGAATATTCTGTGGGGTGAAACTTTCCCCACCCCCCAACACACCTTTATTTAGTCATCGTTTCATCCTTGGGACTGCGCAGCAAATCTCACTGAATATTAGCAACTAATTTCTTCCAAAACCAGCTGCTTACTCTATCTCATTTTACAGGAGCTGCTTGGAGGAATCTCTGGGATTTATGAAGTTGATTTTCGCTCCATGGCTGCTTCCAAAGAGAGCAGGGAGCATCATGGAATGTGGGAACAGCAGCGTCCTTTAAAGTAGCAGGGCTGAATTCATTGTGGTTATTAAGGAGAGAAGACTCAACATCCTTCCCTAACCCCATGCCTAAACATCCTTTCTTTTTGCTCTGGAGCTTTCCCTGTGATAACCTGCTCTTTAAAGCTGAACTGGAGCAAATGGAAATCCATGGAACACCTGAATTGCTGTTTGTTGTGCCTTAGCTTTAAAGAACAGGTTTTTGCTGGGAAAACTCCAGGGGAGGAGCAAAGAGTGCTCAGACAATTACCGGTAGCTTGAAAGCATGGCACTGCGTTTGGGAAGAGCAGAGCAAAAGGTAAGTATGGATAAACCCTCAGACACTTTTCTGTCTCTCTCTGAAATGAGCATCTTTAAACACCCAACACAAAGCATCCTGCATTGCTATCTTCACTTTAGTTAGTAAAGAAGAGGTCAATTGAAAAGCATTTTGATTATCTGGAGCCCCATTTCTAACTGTGTATTTGTTGGCGACCTCAAGAGAACTGCAAAAAAGAGCAAGAACAAAATCCATACTAGAGAAACCGACGTTACCACGATCTGTTTCACATTAAAAAGAAAGCATAAATGAAGGCACTGTCTTCCTTCCACCTCCCTGATTATCTCCTTTCCCTCACACAGATAAAAGATAATGAAGGATCCCATGGTGTTAATCTATTCTGTGGCCAAGGAATTGTCTCTCTCTTTCTCATTCTCTCTCTCCATTCCTAATTATGCTTCTTTTCAAATCTGCAATTAGCAAAATGACTTTGTCCAAAAAGAAATTGCAGAGGCTCCCAGGCCCAGAATTACGCTGAATGTCTTTGTCAATTCTTGAGAGTTATAACACTGTTGGCATTTTGCTGACATTTGATATGACAAATGTGTTAAGTATTCTAGGATTTAAACACGCCCTCCCCCCCAATTCTTTTGGTTCAGAGAAGGGCTCAATTCACTCAGGGCCAAAGAGAATGGAAAGTGTAAATTAAGGTGCAACTCTCTTTCTTGCTCTCCTTTCCAATGGGTTGGGGATTGTTAATGACAAAGAAGGTGTGAGTGTGACCCTTTCCCAAAACATCTAGAGGGAACCAGGTTAAGGAAGATGGTTCTAAAGGAGCAGGTTGAGGGATGCACCAAGTGAGAGTCATAGCCGTTAAAAGCTCTGGAGGATGCGTCATTGAGTTATTTTAGTGGGGAACTATCCTCCCTTCATGGGATGGGCAATGCTACTGTTCATATAGGACCCAGGTAAGTATCTCCTGGTTGCTATGGGAACATAGAATGCAACCACTTTGAAATCCCTACTTGAACAGTGCAGCGGAAACAGGTCAGGATAATTCCCCAAGTGTCTTTTCAGGTGTGTACAGCCTAGAGTCCTATTTGATGATTTCAGAGTCTTGTGTGGTCCAGGGTCAAGATTCATAGAAACAAAGAAAATTGAAGAGGAAACATGTGCCATATGACAGAGGTTTTCAAAATCATGAAGTCAGTGGAGACAGTGGCTAAGAAAACCTCTCTCATAATACTAGCACCCAGGAGCCTTAGAGGAGCTTGCAGATGGGTACTTATTATGGGATGGACACCCTTCACACAGGCAAGTTAATGATGTTGTTTGTAGGGCTCTGCACACACTCCAATTTCGGGTCTGATCTGGTGCTTCAGAGTAGTCCCGATCTGACCTGAGACGGCTTTGAAGTCAGGAGATGGCAGCTTGTTTGTGGTCTCTCTTGCACTGCTTGCTGTCTGTCAAAGTGACTTTCTCTTGGGGAAAGATGTTGAGTACCTCCCCTCCAACCTGCTGGCTTTCAAAACATCCTCTTGAATGCCAAAAACACTCTACTCATGATAAAGATAAAAGATAAGAGCGGGGGAATACGCTGAAATTGTGAAACGTGTTAGTATATTTCTGTTCATTCAGACAGGGTTCAGAAAAGAACTGTTAGGAAACCAAACACATTTCAGATGCACTGAGCAGCAGATCAAAATATCATTATACTCTATTTGTAAATTCCAATCTAGGCATCTCCCATTTAGCAAATTAGGCAGAGGTGCTAATTAAGGTGATCGTTAAATGTTCATTTTCCTGAACGCTTTGGTAAAATCAACATCAGAGCAGCTAGATAGCTCGAAAGCACAGGGCGGGGGGAACCTGCAGCCCTCCAGATGTTATTGGACTCCTGACTTGCACCAGTCCCAGTCAGCAAGGCTGTTGGTCAGGCATGATGGGAGTTGTAGTTCAATAGCCTCTGAAGGGCTGTATGTTCCATGCTCTAAAGTCTCAAGTTCACTTGGAATAACTTAGGTCTGCAGTATCCTATAGTCTTAGTGCAATAGTTATTTTAGGCCAGCTTTTGATGACCTGGTGCCGTCCAAAGGTTTTGGATGCAATTCCCAGCAACCTCAGCCAGTGCACATCGTCATAGACTTACAAATGAACTAGAGAGACCACTGGTGGTAGAAACACCAGCTTCTGGGTTGGCTTCTCCTTTTTGTCTTATTTTGACACATAGTAATAAGTCATGAACCCCTATCCATAGGTGTCTCTTCCAGGAAGGATAATCAGTTGATCCAACTGAAATAGAGGGCGCCAGAATAAAAGAACTCACATCCACACCAGTTACCAAGCTACAGGGGATGCCTAATGCATCCAACAGTTCCCGGGTTCTAAAAACTCTCCCCAGGGTGGTGTCATAACATACATTCAGGCAAAAGGCAAAAGCATTCCTTTTTAGCCAGGCTTTTGGGCTATATCCTATCTAGGAAAGTGATTGGAAAATGCAGTGGAAATTGCATTGGATTGCACTCGCTTTGATGCAAGTTGTGTAACCTCCTGGTAAAACAAATGATGAACAGCTTGTCTGGATGTAACCTGATTGTTTGGCATAATGCTGTCCTTGAGGCTATCATTTGCATCTGCAGCTTGGACAGAGCTGCCTTTTGGAAAAAGATATGGCTTCTGCTTCACTTAGTGCAGTGCTACTCAAAGTGGTTGTCCATGGACAAGGGCCACAAGCCATTAGTTGCTGGTCTGCAGTGACTCCACACAGCCCAGGTTGTGTAGGCAGCTTCAGGGACCAAATATGGTATCCACCGCTGAAGAGCCAATGCGAAGACAGTGCCAGGTGGCCAAGGAATCCTGCAATGATAGAAGTCATCATGTGATTCTCTCTCAGTTTAATGTTCTATACAGGTATCCTCAGGCCTGTAAGCCCCAGTAACAGCAATTAAACTGTGAGCTCACCCATACTTCTATTTGTGCTGTGATTTGTGGGCACAGGCCAATGATTTACAAGCACAGGTCTGAGCAGGGTCCCCCCCCCCTTCCATCCTGTCATTTCCCCCAGGAAAACCTGCTGTTTACTGCGGAATTGGAACAAACACCAATCAACTTTTCTATAGGTTGCCAATCATTCTAATTCAGTGATAAACGTAATTGTTGGACTCGTGACTGAAAATCATAGACCTGAGACCCCACTCTCAGTTAAGTGTACATAGGATTACAGACACAGACTTGTCTCCAACTAAGTTTTACTCAGAGTAGGCCTATTGAAATTAATGGAACTAAAATAACCATGCCATTGAGTTTAGTGGACCTGCTCTAAGTTAGTTTGAGAAAATCCTCAGTCTTCTCAACAAGGGAGGGTTTGAACAATTCTCTTGATTCCAGAAGGTTCCTGGTGGTAAAAGGTAATAATTTATCATTACTACTACTTCTGCTTGTACTCAGTTGTTGCTCAGGGATTCTGAGAAACCAACAATATCAGTACAGTTTTTAAATAAGTGGTTTAAAATGAGTGCAGTTTTGAAAGGTTCAGTCCACCACCATGGTTGCAATATACTGTATTAAAACATGTCCAAAAGCATAACTTTCAAAAATATATCTAGATCAACTTTCAAAAATATATCTAGATTAAAGATCCTCCAGGTGTCCCTATTTTTCAGGGACAGTCCTGGATTTACAGAAGATGTCCCAGTTTCTGAATTGATCCCAGAATGTCCTGCTTTCCCCTGGGACATCCCTATTTTCATCGGAGAAATGCTGGAGGGTGTGGAGTTAGGCGACTCCTGAGCCAAGGAGATAACTAGCTATACAACCTTTAGAAGACATCTGAAGGCAGCCCTGTATCACAAAGTCTTTTAATGTTTAATAATGTTTTTATGTATGTTGGAAGCCACCCAGAGTATGAGATTATTACTATCCACCTGTCACCAGAAGGTCCCAGGGCAGGTTACAACAATGTAAAACACAATTAAAAACAGTATCTGAAGAAGTGTGCATGCATACGAAAGCTCATACCAAGAGCAAACTTAGTTGGTCTCTAAGGTGCTACTAGACAATTTTTAAATATTTTTTTTTTTATATTTCTACTGTGTCAGACCAACACGGCTACCTACCTGAGTATAAAGCAAAGTACTGTAGTAACTAGGGTGGGTCCTTATATATCAAGTGTCATAGGCCAGTGTATCAAAATAAGTCAATCCATTTGGGCTTTTTGCAAGTCAACTGCATTCAAAATCCTATGATTTGTCGTTTGCAGACTAGGCAAGCATGTCAAAGGAACAAGAGTCTGGGGACCACACCCTAGCAAAGCCAGAGAAAGCCCAGGTGGTGAGCCGACTCTTGAAGCAGGCACCACCGGGAGAGTTCAACGAGGCCTTCAGCGACCTGCGCATGCTGGTGGACGACGACACCATGATGTGTGAGGAGGTGGCCAGCCTTTGCGCTGTGCACAACAAAGACCATTTCACTCCAGTCAAAAGCAAAAAGTGTGAGGTGTTGCTGACCCGCCACAATGAACTAGAGGAGAACCGCTTCCTGGACCCTCAGAACAGAGTCTCCTTTAAGTACGACCACCTGAAGAGAGTGCCGAGCAATTTCCAGGATCAGCCTGAGGAGGATGAGAAAGGTGAACTGTGGAGGAGAGCACTTCAAGAGGCCTTGAAGGTCTATGTCAGCAACCACTACCCTGAGGGGCTTTGCAGCGTCTTCATCAAGGACACAGCTGTCCGGAAGATCTTTGTGGCTTGCATCGAAAGCCACCAATACAAGCCCTCTTCTTTCTGGAATGGACTGTGGAAGTCGGAATGGACTTTTGCATTGGCACCGGCCTCCACTTCTACCGAGGTGTCTGGCACCATCATGGTCCAAGCCCATTACTTTGAGGATGGCAACACACACCTGACGGTCATCAAGGATGTCGAGGAGACCCTGCTGGTCACGGATGAGACCCAAACAGCACAAGACTTTGCGAAGCTGGTGGAGAAGGCAGAAAACGAGATCCAAGGTGGGCTGATGGAAGAGTATCAGCACATGAATGGCACATACCTGAAGTCCTTTAGGAGACAGCTGCCCATCACCCGCACCAGCCTTGACTGGGAGAAGGTTGTGATGACCAAGATTGTTGCGGCTCGTGCTAGCCAGTGAAGGTCCCACTTCAATGTGGCAGTAGGGATGAGGGAAGGGAGGCAATGCCTGTGGAAATGTGAGATGTTTGGAATAGCATTTTAAAATAAAGTGAGGTCACTTCCAGGCTGTTGCTGGTTTCATGTGGGATTCAGTTAGGTAAAGGTAAAGGACCCCTGACAGTTAAGTCCAGTCGCAGACAACTCTGGGGTTGCGGCGCTCATCTCACTTTACAGGCTGAGGGAGCTGGTGTTTGTCCGCAGACAGTTTTTCCAGGTCATGTGGCCAGCATGACTAAGCCGCTTCTGGCGCAATGGAACACCAAAACCAGAGTAGTGCATGGAAACGCCATTTACCTTCCCCCTGGAATGGTACCTATTTATCTACTTGCACTATTTTGGCATGCTTTTGAACTGCTAGGTTGGCAGGAGCTGGGATTGAGCAACAGGAGCTCACCCCATTGTAGGGATTCAAACCGCCAACCTTCTGATCGGCAAGCCCAAGAGGCTCAGTGGTTTAGACCACAGTGCCATCCGCGTCCCAGCAAAGTCAGGTTGTGAGATTGCCTTACCCTAAATAGGTTTGACCACTTCAATCTGTGAAACTGGCACTGTTACAGGTGCCACAAAAGACCAGCTATGCAGTTGTAAGAAAGCAGGTAATTCCTGAGTGTGGGTGCTGCCACACTGAAAGATCCAATTCTTACAAACGTGGCATCTGTATTGTGTGGCACCAATTTCACAGAGGAGATGTTGGCAGAGGCTGCTGTGTGCATACTGAACACTGTAGAAAGAGACAGTGTTCTGTACTCTCACTGTGGCCAACCAGATGCCCCAAAACAAGGCCCAAAAGCCGAACCTGAGCAGGCACACCTGGTTCTACCCAACACTGTGGGTGCCTGGTGTATGTGTGTGTGTGTGATGTCATGTGCAGCAGCCATGGGGAAATGAGGAGGTCATCCAGAGAGAATATACAGAAGCAGCCTGTCCTATTAGAGGGAAGCCAAAGGAAATGGGAGAAAATGAAGAGAGACAAGGCAGTCCAAAATAGACCTAGAGGCAGACATAAAGCGTGAGTGAGCTGAGGCGTGTGTGTGTGTGTAGTAGCTGGGGAGGGGCAGTCTGTATAGAAAGCTGCTGCTGTCATTTGGGATGTTATTACGGATGCTCACAGTGTGACGCACACATGCAGATTCCCATCTGAGGAGCATGATTCCCCTTTCCCTCCCATTCTCTTTGGAAAACGGGTGTTAATTGGTCACAGAGATATTCATCAAGCTGCTGCCTCTTGGAGCAGGTCAGTCCCAGAGACATCTGGCGAGCCCGCTTTCCACCCTGCTTCCAAAAAAGCAGAGAGTCTGGCTTATGAAGAGCTGCAGTTCTCCCTAGTCCCCGCTCTCTGTCTGCTGGAAAAAGGCTGCAGGATGTAGCACTGAAATGGCTTTAACAACACAGGCCGAAAATATTTCTTTCTCCTCATCCTTGACCCAGAAGAAGGGTCCTGCAATGCTAAGTTCCCTGTGTACCAGGGATGGGGAACCTCAGGTCCAGGAAGGAGGAGAAGGAGGAAGGAAGGAAGCAGAACTCCACGTGGTGCTGGCTGGAGGAGGCTACACCAAGGGATTGGGGCCATGACTGGCTGCTGCTTCGTATCCCAGCTTGCCATGAATGTGTCTAATCTACTTTTGAATCGACATTGGTGGGCATCAACAACGGGAGCAAGTTCCACCGTTTACACTGTGTGAAGAGGGACTTTATCTGCCCTGAATCTTCCAACATTCAGCTTCATTGGAAGTCCACAAGTTCTAATATTAGGAGAGAGGGAGAAAACACTTGTCTCTCTACTCTTTCTCCATACCAAGCATAACTGTCTAAACGTCTATCACAGGCTTCCTCAACCTCGGCCCTCCAGATGTTTTGAGACTACAATTCCCATCATCCCTGACCACTGGTTCTGCTAGCTAGGGATCATGGGAGTTGTAGGCTAAAAACATCTGGAGGGCTGAGGTTGAGGAAGCCTGGTCTATCATGTCACCTCCTCTTCCTTGTTTTTGCTCTAAACGAAAAAGTCCCAAATGCTGCAACTTAAAGGATTTGTTCCCCTTTGCCATGCAGGCCCCTGCATTGACAGACATGGGAGCCAAACAATAAGGGTAGAGACAGAAAGAGCTGGGGAAGATTTAGCTCTTGTATTATCAGTAACCATGGGAAGCTCATGGTAGCCAGAAGCGCAAACCTGCCCAGCTTATACACTGTGCTTGACTTGGTCTCCCTTGAGCCTGAGTGGAGAGAGGGAATGCATTCGCGTTTCCAAAAACAATGAGACACCAGCTGTCCAAACCTTCCTAACCCAGCTCCCAACCAAGTTCTAACTTGGCTTGGCAAGACGCCAAGATGTAGCAAGCTTTTCTCTGCTCAGCTTGGAAATGTCCCACTATTGACAACCTTCCTTTGGCAAGTTGTCATGGAGCTTTGTAATGTGATGGCAATTGATGGTGCTTGCGGATTTTTCTTTTCTTTTTCTTTTAATTAAAACTAAACAGAACATTTTTATCCCTGCCCAAAGGCTTCCAGAATGGCTTACAGATACCCATGATAAGACAGCCCCTGCCTTCAGATTTACAATCTAATATACATCACACACGGTCCCTGCTCCTGCCAACCTAGCAGTTGGAAATCACCTCAAAGTGCAAGTAGATAAATAGGTACCGCTCCGGCAGGAAGGTAAACGGAGTTTCCGTGCGCTGCTCTGGTTTGCCAGAAGTGGCTTAGTCATGCTGGCCACATGACCCGGAAGCTGTACGCCGGCTCCCTCGGCCAATAAAGCGAGATGAGCACCGCAACCCCAGAGTCGGTCACGACTGGACCTAATGGTCGGGGGTCCCTTTACCTTTACTATACATCACACACAAACACAATGCCAGGGTGGGAGGAGGAAAAAGAAAAGCCCATGCTCTAATTCTTCGCTACAGAGTTGTACCAGGAAGTACTTTCTGTGGGCAAGATATTTTGACAGTGGAGCAGACTCCCTTGGAAGGTGGTCGACTCTCCTTCCTTGGAGGTTTTTACACAGAGGTTGAGTAGCCATCTGTCATGGATGCTTTAGTTCAGGGGTCAGGAAACTTTTTCAGCAGGGGGCCAATCCATTGTCCCTCAGACCTTGTGGGGGGCCGGACTATATTTTTGGGGAAAAAATGAACGAATTCCTATGCCCCACAAATAACCCAGAGATGCATTTTCAATAAAAGCACACATTCTACTCATGTAAAAACATGCTGATTCCTGGACCATCCGTGGGCCAGATTTAGAAGGCGACTGGGCTGAATCCGGCCCCCGGGCCTTAGTTTGCCTACCCATGCTTTAGTGGCAATTCTTGCATAGCAGGGGGCTGGACTAGATGACCCTTGGGGTCACTTCCAACTCTACAATTCTATGATTCTATAAGTTATGCTCTTAAACTCACCACCATCTGGCATCAAACAGAATTGATTGTGGGGCTGAGTCATGACAACCGCTAAAACCTCTATTTAACCAACCCGTGCCATTTTCTTCTAGTACGCAACAATTGCCGCAACTGAGATTTTTCTTCCTAAGCTTCAGTCTGTGATGTATTATTTTAAACTGTTCACCAATGATTTTGTCATGTCATCAAAGCTGACATTATTTTTAAAGTCAATAGCGAGTTCTCAGCCATGAAGCTCACTGGATGACCTTAGGCCAGTCACTTGCTATTAGTCTAATCTGCCTCATAGGGTTGTCCTAAGCAAGCCTTCTTTACTGGATTCCCATTTCCCCCACCTTTGGTGGTTCTAAACCCACCCACCACATCCAACGTTTTTCAGCCTTGCACCTTTATGCAAAGAAAAACTTCAAAGAATAGGAAGAGGTTATCAGCTTGGACCACCCCCTTGTGGCTTAGTAAATAACAGAGATTTAAATAATATGTGCTTGTTATGCCAGGCGTGTGTTTTGTGGGTGTTGCGTTGACTTCCCCTCCTGCAGTCACACAAGATTCCCTGAGAATGCTCGGCTTTGAAGGCCCGCTAATGAAGTCATTAATTGAACAGAGCCTTTGATAACTGCAAAAAGGCTTTTTGTGTGTGTTCCAGCAGCACTTTCCCCCACTGATGTTTCTCAAAACGTAATCCATCATGTTCTTGTTGTGAAGACTCAAGGTGAATGTAATAAAGTGCCAGTTCACACACACACACAGCAGACACCAGCAAGCGGCTTCACACTGTGGGTTGAAGCAAAAACAACCTGTACAACCTGTAGCATCTTAAAGAAGACTGGAGACCCTCTCTAGTCTATATAAAAAGGTTTTTTCCATATGCGAAGACCACAGGGGAGTTTGAAGTGTAAGAAAATAGCAGAACATATTAAGAAACATGTTAGAGAGGATGAATTAGATAAGACAGAACCTTAAAACACAGCTGCATGTCATTTGGGTTATAAGCATTGATGCTGGGTGAGCGGGAAGTGACTAGTTTTGTTCAATTGGAATATGATTGTTGAGTAACAAATGTAACTTTCCGCATGGAAAAAGGAACAAAATATTATTATATTTAGAAAGACTTCTGTAGCATCTTAGAGAGTCAGGGTGCATCTAGGCTGTTACTATTTTCATGTGGGATTCAACCACATACCAGAAAATTTAATGAGCATTTAATGTGTGTGTGTGTGTGTGATGATTTTAGTTCACAGGGAACGTGTTATGTACTGAGCTAGGATCCTAGACCAATAGGCAGGTAGGATCCTAGAATGCAATAACCGGATTGGCCTGCAGGAGCAGCCCAATCAGGCCCCAGGAGGAAGTTAATCAGCCTATTAGGTCAGGAGGATCCTAGAATGCAACAACTGATTGACCTGCAGGAGCAGCCCAATCAGGCTCCAGGAGGGAAGCAGAGTCAGCCAATCACACGGGACCCATTGTGTAAATAATGTATATAAAGCCTGACAGGGGTTTTTTGGGGGGTGGGGGGTGGGGACTCAATTCACTGTTACGAGATGCAATACAGAGCATGAAATCACTATGCAACTCCGAGTATATTTCAGAAGGGCTTTTAGCACCTCCCCTCTCACATAGGGAGCTATGATGGTATTCCTGGTTGGAACACCATCAGTCCAGAGCGATCCATTAGCAGCTGCTATCAAGTCGTGTGCTTCCTCTCACATTAGCACCTCAGCATCACCCGGAAAGTCTTTGATCATTTCCAAAGAAAGGGCACTTTTACAATCAGTTAAAACATGCTCCTCCACTGCTCAGGTGATGCTCTTCTCACTTCCCTCAGTTGTCATTGCCTCTGCCAGTCTCCAGTGTCACTTCCCATGCGACTCTTGTATCAAGCGAGTAACCACCCTGGAAAGTTGTGGCAATCCTTTGTGCCTGCTACCTCTCCTCTTATATAGTCCTCAGTTGCTGGGCACAGACTCTCCACCTGAGTCTTGGCTCCATCGGTTTCAGGTGCTGACCTGGCCCTTAACTGGCTTCAGGTGGTGAGTCATGAGCTCTCAGTCTGGCACTCCTTCATAACGGTTGCCTCAGCTGTTCTGCCCTCTGCCTTCTGGCCCTTGGAGGCAGCAGGGGTGGGGAGTTATGCTTCTCCAGCATCCTTTAAAAAAAATAAAACTACTCAATTTTACAAATATATTTTAAATTCAAATATCAGTCATACTCTTAAACAAACTAGGATTCCCTGAATTCTAAGACTTCTTTGTTAAAAAACCAGAAGCTTTTTTATTAGGTATAGCGGGTAGAGAGATACTGAGACAAGATAAAAAATTATTCTTGTATGCAACAACTGTGGCAAGAATTTTGTTAGCTCAAAGATGGGAACAACAGGAGTTACCAACAAAAGAAGAGTGGCAGATGAAAATGATGGACTTTGCAGAACTGGCGAAACTCACAGGAAGAATCCAGAACCAGCGAGACCAAGAATTCCAAAAGAACTGGAACAAATTTATATTATATTTGAAATACAACTGTAAGCAATTAACAACATTAGCAGGGTTATCTGAAGATCTGTAAGGTGAAATAGCTACCTATTCAGGTTGAGTAATATAATATATTAGGTAATGATATAACAAGGATAGGAAACGAAGCAAAATGTAAAGATGTACAGTTTAATTTTGTAAACCATCAGACGAGAGGGAGGGAAGTCCTTAGGCTCAGTCGAGCCAAAGAGATAAAACAAGAGGATATGATGTTACGTAATGTGATTATATGTAAAACCAATAAAAATCATTTATAAAAATCCTAAGACTTCCCTCCACCCCTCCATGGTTTCTGTTACTCTGTCAGAAGACATCTTAAGGCAGCCCTGTTCAGGGAAGTTTTTAATGTATGATATATTAGTGTATTTTTGGTATTTGTGGAAGCTGCCCAGAGTGGCTGTGGAAACCCAACCAGATGGGCGGGCTACAAATAATAAATTATTATTATTATTATTATTACTAGTCTTTTTCAACTGCATCTTATAATATCTTCCGTTTTTTCTTAAAACTCTTACCATAGGTCTTGTTACAAGTGTTATAACAGTCCTGCCAATGTTTTTAGTTCTTTAGAGTGTTCTCCAAGGGAACTTATAAATTCCCCCCATTCCCTATTAAAGTTCTTGTCTTCCTGATTTCTGATTCTCCTGGTCATTTTCCCCATTTCAGCATAGTCCACCAGCTACTCCAGCATCCTAGCTCCCTCTGTGTTGGAGGGCTGTGGGATCTCTTCTTCTCTTCTTCCTGCTCTCCCATTGGCTTCTCATCCACCAGCTCCTCTGATGCCCTTCCATGTTCCACTTGGGTGCTGAGGTCTCCTGGCCAGAGTCCCAAGGACCCCCAGTAGTTGCTGGTGTGACTTCCTCTGGGTCATCCTCTATCTGCCAGAACTGTGACCCCCACTGCTCCACAACAGGAAGTGGGCTTGTTGTGCAAGGCATTCCAATTGACTATAATGGTTCAATATAAATTTGCTGGTATGTGAGCACCGAGTGTGGCTGAGGGCTCCCATGTAGGAATGCTGTTCCATACAAGCAAAAATCCCGTCTACTAAAAATAAAATGCTGGAGGGAAGTGTTAGCAATTCATTTAAATAATGCTGACAGTGTCCAGAGAGGAAAGTCTGGATATTGCTTTATTGAGGAAACTGGACAGAAAAACAGTGTGTAATTTGTAGAGAAAGGAACGGAGAGGTTTTGTCATTCTTAGTTTAGACCAGTGGTTCCCAATCCTTTTTTTTTTGGCCATGCCCCAACTAAGCATCTCTAAAATCCTGATTACCCTGCCCCCCCCCCCGTGACATATAATTCTTATTATTCAAAAAGTGAACTCCGATTCACATGGAGGAAGCCTAAAACACCATTAACTTGGTGTTAACTCATTCTCAAATTGCCCCCCTTAAAAATCAAATTGCCCCCCTGTGGGGCATGTGCCTCACATTGGGAACCTTGTACATAGGGAGCACTTTTTACTAAACAGAGGGAAGACACCCTCAGAACCACACAGCCAACCAGAACACAGTGCTACCTCAGTGAAGATCATGTCACTCTGCTTGGTTGCTAAGCAACACCCCCCTCTTATTTAGCTGATGTACTGGTAACAGAATTAACCCTTAAATTGCAAGGAGAATGATCCCTGCTGTTGGCCTTTCAACAGGGTGGTGTTTCCACCCTACCCTTCTCCCTGATGTGATAGTTTTCTACAAAGGGTTCTTCTTTTTGCTTTGATACGAGGAGAGTTCAGTCAATTCAGACCTCAGCTGCAGTCTGCATTGATGCATCTCACATACAGGATTACCTTCTTAACCTGCCGCCTGTGAAAACCAGGCCTATATCCAGAGAAAGTGATTGTTGTAAGTGAGGATGGCATACCAACGTTTTAATAAAGAACTACAAGAAGAAACAGAAGGCAACAGTGACTTTAAAATAACTGGTTTAATAACAAATCAGCTAGACCACAGCAAAGCAGTCACTTGGGTGATCTGGAAAATTCAGCTTGTTTTTTGAACTCTGCAGTTTGATTCAGCTAGAGAACTCGGTCATGAGTTCAAATCCACCTCAAGTCTTCTAAAAGCTGGAACTCTTGAAACCAACTGCTTTCGGTAGGCACCTTCTACATACTACATCCCAACGACTTTTGTTAAGAAAGATAGAAAAGGAAAGAAAACCAAGCGGCCTTTCTAAGTCCACCTCAACCGTGTGTGTGTGTGTGTGTGTGTGTGTGTGAATTTCGTTTATTTTACATCGGCCACATTACATCTTCTTGAGGCCCTGGCATTTTCTCTTCCTGTAGAAATGTCAACAAACCCAGCCATCTAGTTTCCAAGGATCTTCGGTTCGCCTTTCTGCAGCAAGACGCCGGAGAACTTCTAGCGGTTTCCAGAAACCAAAGGGCACCCCTTCACTTAAGAAATAGTCACAGATTGAAAGGGAGAAGCTCAGTCGACATCTCTTGGATTGATGCCCTTGGAGAACCGGCCGTGGCTGCTACTCCTCACTCCTCACTCCCCTCTTTGCTTTTTCAGGCAGATCTAAGGATTAACCCCCACCCCTATTCCCCCCTTGTTACCACTAAGCCAAGAACACAACACGAGCCAGAAGTCTGGCTTCTTGGCCAAACAGGCCCTACCTACCAACTCACAACACTTGGCCTAACATTTAGTTGTCACGCTAAAGTACCCACACAAACCACAGTGACTTCCCAAGCTTGGTTTTCTTTTTGTGGGGTGGGGGGAGGCTGCCGTTAAGTACCAACCCCCTTCTGCACCCAGCCACTCTCCCCTGCCTGGGTCCGCTTCTCTCACCAGTCCTGTCCCTCACGTTCCACCCGCGAACACCAAACAGCAACACCATCAGAGGTTGAGCACAACCTGTACCCCGGATACAGGTCTCATGCATCCCCCATTCTGGACGTCAACAAAGAAAACCAATCCCACTACTGCCACCACCATCACCACTTGCTGCTCATCTGTGCCTCCCCCTCCCCCTTCCTCCCATGGGGCATAGCCTCTAGGAAAGTGGGTCCCCCAGAAACCCCATCCTACGTGGCCCCCTCGCACTCCCCCACAGTGAGTTTCAAGGCTCCTTGCTGGTGCAGCGCCTTCAGGGCTTTGAACTCCAAGGGCATGGTGTGAGGGCTGGCCTGCGACGTGTAGCCATATCTCAGAGTGTCATAGTAGTGATACTTCACGGGGTTGTGGTCTTGATCTTGAGGAAAGGGCCAGAAGCCGTACAGATGGATCCGGTTGCAGAAGCGAGTGGCCAGGGTGTACATGAGCAGTCCGGTGGTTGGGCGTTTTATGTACACTTTGTTTGTCAGCCAATACCTAGGAGGGAAAAAGAGAAAAGAAGGCTGGAACTCATCGACCAAGGAAAGTGGACTGCGGTGGGTCAAGGACAGACAAAAGGAAAATGCTGGCCACATCCAATGTGTAAAATTAAAGCGCTCTTAGACAACTTCAGCAGTCAAGAAGACTCCTGGGAACTTCAGTTTAAGGGTGCTGACCTCACAGAGCTATAAATCTCAGTCTGCCCTCTTCTTTCTTCTCTTCCCTCTGTATTTCCTGGGAACCTGTCTCTTTAAGGCAAGGATGGGGACTCCCAGGCAGGGAAGAAATTTGATTCAAATTGACCTCATTTGCACTTTCTGAAACTCTGTGCGATCTGAAACACAGCCATTCTTCAAAATGTGCACACCTCCAAATTTTGCAGTTACAGTTCTTCATGTGTAAATGGGGTAAATGCATCTCTTAGTGAAAATGACATACAAAAATGCATTGTACAGGGTAAATAGTGTGTGTGTGGTGTGTGTGCATGTGTGCATATGAGAAACATTGCAAAAATGTTTATATTAGGCAAAAGTGTGTACAAAATTGTGTTAGGAGGAATTTGCACTAAAATGCTGGAGAATGATCACAAGGATTTGTTTATTTTTAATCACAAACCTGTGTACCTGTGGAAAACTGAACTCGTTTGGAGAAATGAGAAATTGACAGATTTGCCCCTCCTTAGTGTGTTGCAGGATCTCTTGAGGGTGGTGCAGAGGGAGCACTGAGGGCAGAACGTTTGAACTAGGGAGGGAAAATATCCTGGCTAGACTTCTAAATGTGGAACAAATTGCTGCATTATCTCTTTCTTCACACTCAGGTCAGCTTTGACACTGTCCATGTAGGCGCCAAGCACAGCTCTCCTGTTTTGCAAAACAGCTGAGGACCGTAACAAAAGCTAATTAATTTTGCAGACCTAAACGAAGGTGCCTCAAGTGCACGTGGGATGCCACATCAACGATGCACCTTTTGCTGCTGGAGACTCCAGGTTTTAATTAGGAAGGGAGGCTGTCTTGAGGAAGACTGTAATTATTTCCCCCCACTGCCGCCAAATTGGTCATACCAATCAGCCTTGCTGTTAAAACCTGAGATTTGTGTCGACTCAGAAAGCTGGGAAAAGGGCTGAGGGCCTGCCGTTTGATACCTCTTTTCAGCAAGCCATAGTGGCAGGGAGTATTTTCTTCCTAAGCCAGAAGAAGAGAATTTGTAAAAATAAATATCTGATAATAGGGACGCGGGTGGCGCTGTGGGTTAAACTTCAGAGCCTAGGACTAGCCTATCAGAAGGTTGGCAGTTCGAATCCCTGCGACGGAGTGAGCTCCCGTTGCTCGTCCCTGCTCCTGCCAACCTAGCAGTTCGAAAGCACGTCAAAGTGCAAGTAGATAAATAGGTACCGCTCTGGCGGGAAGGTAAATGGCATTTCCGTGCGCTGCTCTGGTTCGCCAGAAGCAGCTTAGTCATGCTGGCCACATGACCTGGAAGCTGTACACTGGCTGCCTTGGCCAATAAAGCAAGATGAGCGCCGCAACCTCAGAGTCGGTCACGACTAGACCTAATGGTCAGGGGTCCCTTTACCTTTTAAATATCTGATGGGGGGCTTTAAGGGCACCCAAGAGGTCCTTTTTATTGTGCACCCCTGATGATTTTCTCATGTTGACATAGAAACAGGAGAAGAACCTTCCTTCTCCCCATTTCTGATTCCCAGCAACTGTCATTCAGAGACATATTGCCTCCAGCAGTGGAGGTAAGACCCCCTGGCATCACAGTGACTTAAGAGACCCCTCTGGACTGCTGTCCCCCCCACTGTCCCATGCATATACTGCAACAAGTCACTGATGCAACACTAGTGCATTAGTGGTAGAATTACACTCAACCACCCACCCACCATTCTGCTTTCTTAGCTCTCCTACACTGCTTTCCCAGCATCCCTGCATTGTTGCCACAGGGCACTCCTGTGCTAAAGCGCAACAAATTGGAGTATGAAAAGTTAAAAGAACTTCAGCAGGAGGTTATGGCGCACACACTGATTGCAAATGAAGCAGCAGGTCTGCCCCTAAACCTTTGCAGCAGCTAGACTGGTGACTGGGGGCGGCCGCCAAGACCACATAACATTTGCTCCCAGTACGTTTCCAAGCACAATTCAAAGTGTTGGTGTTGACCTTTAAAGCCCTAAATGGCCTCAGCCCAGTATACCTGAAGGAGCATCTCCACCCCCATCATTCTGCCCAGACGCTGAGGTCCAGCGCCGAGGGCCTTCTGGCGGTTCCCTCATTGCGAGAAGTGAGGCTACAGGGAACCAGGAAGAGGGCCTTCTCGGTAGTGGTGCCCGCCCTGTGGAATGCCCTTCCATCAGATGTCAAAGAGATAGACAACTACCTGACATTCAGAAGACATCTGAAGGCAGCCCTGTTCAGGGAAGTTTTTAATGTGTGATAGTTTAATTATTTTTAATTTTTGTTGGAAGCCGCCCAGAGTGGCTGGGGAAACCCAGCCAGATGGGTGGGGTACAAATAATAACTACTTCTTCTTCTTCTTCTTCTTCTTCTTCTTCTTCTTCTTCTTCTTCTTCTTCTTCTTCTTTGCAGGTACAAACAGCCTTGAAAGCTCTACCTCAGAGTTTCCCAAACTTGGATCTCCAGCTGTTTTTGGACGACAACTCCCACCATCCCTAGCTAGCAGGAGCAGTGGCCAGGGATGATGGAAACTGTAGTCCAAAAACAGCGGGAGACCCAGGTTTGGGAAACCCTGTTCTACCTTCACTGTCAGAGGCAAGATTGGAGAGAGATGTGCTGTTGTTCTCAGGTCCTGCTTTTGTGAGCATCTGGTTGGAGAACTGGATGAGAACTGGGCCTTGGCCTGATCCACAAGCTCTTCTTATCTTCTTAGACCCTCACCTGGAGAGTGCACTGGTCAACCAGGTATAGAAGGGATGGGATGATCTCTCGGGGCCCTTGTTACCTGGGCAGGAGGATGCCATGGCATCTTGGGTGCAAAGGAGCAGCGTTGTGTAGTCATCAACCATCTGTTTGCATCCTTGCCTTCCCTCCCCATTGGAGCAGAGTGACATATTATACATGCCCACAAGACAGCTGGTCATCTTGCTGCCTTTTTGGCTGCAAGCGTGGACCTTGTCCGTGGCTTGGAGCTCTAATTGAATTAGCTCTTCCCAGCCCCAGCTGTTGGCTCTCCTCACCCCGCCCTCCCATCTTATTCATTACAGCGCGGACGTGTCTTTGCAACAGACAAGCCCTCTGCGCTTCTCTCGCCATCTGACCTGCTAGCCTGCGGCACCGTTTCATGGGCGGAAAACCAAACAAGCAGAGAAAAGCAACCCCTTGACGGACAATGTACACAGAATATTTGTCAGCTGGACAGCCGGTTCCAAATTTAGATGCAAGAATCTTCCCCGCTGTCACCAATTCCTCCCCCTCCCCTCCCTGTGGCATAGCCCAGGTGGCTTTCAAGGCCCCCAAAATCCAACAGCTGTTGAATTTCTGCTAGGCAATGCCTTAAAGGCACAGGTCCCCTGCCAGAAACAAAGAGCTGGCAGTCCTACTCAATCCCTACCATGATCTGCACTATTACACTTTGGCCCCATACCTTCCTGGCTCAGGATGAATCAGAAAAGGAGATCCAGGAAGAAGAAACAATGGAAGAGGATTGGAAGAAGTTTAAGGACTATCTACAAAAACATTATAAGTTGTATGAATGTTAAGTATTTGCACGATTTAGAAAACACCAGTTCCAGCAAATAGACTTTGTAAAATAGAAAATTAAGTTATGAGTAAGAAAAGGTCGAAATTTAAGGTATCACTATGTTTAACTTTAAGGTATGAGCAATTGATAAAAATTATTTTAAATTTAGAAGTATAATATATGGAAAGTACAAAATAAGGTATGAAACAAGGTAATAATTTGCTGACATTCTTATTATAAATAATGCAGGGTAAGGAGATGTGAGGAAGTCCAGTTAGTTATATAAGAAAAGTTATTCTGAACAGTTGGTTATATTTTTTTCCTTTTTCTTTTTTCTTTTTTATTTCTTTCTTTTTATATGGTTTCTTGGTGTATTTGTTCTGGCTTTTTGGTGTAGGGATCTTGTATTATGTATTTGAAAATTTAATAAAATATTTATAAAAAAAGAAAAAAAGAAAAGGAGATCCAAATCTGCTCATCCTCCACCTTGTCTGCCCTGGTGGTGCCTCCAGGGATCCAGGGAGCCTCTCCAAATTGCAGCAAGCCTGGCTGATAGCTTATGGCACGAGGCGACAGATGCAAGCACAGGTTTAGGAACCAGTTGATATGCAAAGCTTCTTTCATGAAATCCACTTAATTACAGCTCGGAAAAGAGCAGATTTGAGTAACAGACCCTTGTTTTCCTTCCGGTCCACCCACCCACCAACCTTCTCCTTGCTGTGGAGATGTAGGATTAAGCCAGTGCTGGATTTACGTATAAGCTAAAGAAGCTATAGCTTAGGGGCACACTCTCTTGGGGGGGAGGCCCCCCCAAAAAAATTAAAGGGGAAAAAACCCTGGATGTACATTTCCAAAATATAAGATAAAAAGCATATAAAATAAAACCTACCTACAGCAACAGTGTTTTGTGTTGTGTAGGCTCTTATGATGTAAGTAATGGGCCCCACCTGCTAGTCTGCTCCCTAAAATATCACTGGTTTGCTCATTTCTATATATAGGGTGCCTACATTCTGCATGTGCAAATGGCTTTAGATACCTATTAGGTCCATAAATTACCATATAGCATATAAGCAACACAAACAACAGTGGTAATTTGTTGTAGGACAGCTAGACATATAAAGGGCCCCATTACCTTCAGTAGCTTAGGGCCTCATCAAACCCTGGGTTAAGCCTACTGCAAAATGGAATCTCTCTCTCTCGTATGTTTAGCTACTGTTGACAGTGTCATTCCTGTTGGCAGACAGAGCAAAACTTCACCTGTTGTGGGCTAGTGGGTTCTGCTGTGTGTGTTGCTGGAGCCATTCAGGCTTGTGCACCTGCATGCAATGGGCTGTGATTCCTCTTCTGCTTTTCCTTGTGTTGGCAACAAGGAGCAGAACCACAGCCAAGGGTCGAAATCCCCACCTATATCTCCTACCATAGATGAGGCAGGGATTAATTCATGCATATATGTGTGCATCAATATTTAGTGCCGATCCACACATTCAGAGTAAACATGCTATTAAGCCTGGTGCAGGAGCCAGGGAACACCATACATTTAAAGCACATCCCTCCCTAATAGTTTGCCAAGGGTGCTGGGAATTGTAGTTCTTTGAGGGGTAAACTACAGCTCCCAGAGTTCTTTAAATGTACGATCTGTATAGAGTTATGTGTGCACGTCCCTTCTCTAACCCAACCAACAAACCTCCCTGCACAAAGATATATAGCTCATGAAGAATTACCTTTGCACTAGTTTTTAGCTCTCTCTTTTTCTTTTTTAAAATGAGCATGGCATTTGAACATGAAACAAACAATCCCAGAACATGCTGTTTTGCTGAAGGCTCTGAACAGCGTACAGTTTTTAAAAGCCATCGCTCAAAACTGAATTTGTGAGCGTCATCCCTGATGGGAGATGTGAGGCAGGCTTGGTTTAACTGGGATGCCTCTGCAGGGGACTTCATCTTTGATCGGTGCCACCAGAGGATGGCCTGGGAAGAGGGGCATTGCTTTTTCCTTGCAGGCTGTTTGTCTGCTGATCAAAAACAAGCAAGCATGCAAGCAAGGTACCTCTTCAAACTGCTTTATCTTCCAGCAGGGGAAAAAGATACGTGGAGCTAGTATATATTCCCCTACGCGTTAAAACAACAACGACACACAGTTGGATGTTGGTGATTTTGCTCAGTAAAACAGCCCACAAGGAAAGTTAAGCATCCCTTTCTCTCTGCATCTCTGCTCAAATTCAGATAAATATAAGCTAATGCAGGAGTAAGGAACCTTTTTTGGACTGAGGTCTGCATTCCCTTCTCAGCAACCTGTTGAGGGCCACATGCTAGTAGTAGACAGGGCCAGAGCAAAGGAGAGCAGAGCAATGAAGGTGAGTTTTATTCTTGTAAAGCAGGGCCTGTGAGGGGCGTGGCCTAGAGATTAGAGGTGTGGCCTGGGGAATAGAGAGGCTTGGAGGGCTGGATTTGACCCCAGGGCCTGAGGTCCCCCACCCCACATCCCTACACTAAAGCATTAAAGACAAAGACCACCAGGAACTGTTCTGCATGTCTCCCAAGAGCCCAATTTTGAGTGCTTTTTTGGCCCGGGGTGCAGAGTTCCTCACCCTCTGACAGCGTGCAGCAGCCGCAGGGATGGATAGGCGGTGTGGACGTTGATGTGGTGCTTGAGGATGAGCTCGTTGACCCACTCCACACGCTCCTTGCCTCCTTTGGCCATGAAGGCTGGGATCCAGAGGATGCTGCCGTTGAGGCTGTGCAGGCGCTGGACCAGCTTCTCCCGCCAGGTATCGTTCACCAGGTCCTCAAAAGCACGCTGGATGACCGATGGGTTCATGGTCACCAGATCTGTCTTGGTCCCCACGTCCCGGGTGTACTCTTGGACTGGGGCGAGGTTGCACCTGGAAGGGGAAATGTCAGGGCACACATCCAGGAAGTGGACATTAGAGCAGGCACCAAAAGAGGGTCTGAAATGATCAGGGAATGGGTCTATTTTTTGGCGAGGAAAAAACCTTTCTGACCCGAGGGTTCTATTCCTTTCCAGGAAACTTCCTATGGGTTTCATGTCAGGAGTGGTGGTGCATGAGGCCATGGGCAGAAGAAGGTTGCCCAGCCAAGAACGTGGCACTTGGACAAGGAATCCCACCTCCCTGTGTAGCATGTCAGCAATGGTAAATCCACAAGAGGAATGAAGCACTGGTCTTATCTTGAAGCACTGGTAAATCCACAAGAGGAATGAAGCGCCTCAGCCCCCATTGCTTCATGCTTCCTTTCCCATTGTGTAAAAGTCATACAGACAGACAACCCACAGAAGTTAAGAACAAGGCAAGAAGAGCCCTGCTGGACCAGACCAATTCTCCAGCATTCAATTCTCACAGTGGCCAACCACATGGCCCAGTTGGGAAGCCCACAAGCAAGACATGAGCACAATAGCATTCTTCTGCTCAGTTTCCCAGCAACTGCTCTGTCTGATCATGAAGGTGATACAGCCTTCATGTAGTGGTGTAATAGTCTGGAGTCCTTGGAGGTTGAAGACCCTTTACTATTTCTTAATCAGGGTACCGGCATCCTAGAGCTGCCCAGTTAGCATGAAAGGGGAGCTTTTTAGCCACCGTATGTGGCTAAATGAAGCATTTAGGAACACTCAAAACACAAGGGGCTTCCGTTTCAAGAGAATGGTGTTCAAGTTCTGTTACATACAGTGGAATGTCAAGAAAAACGCATATTAATTCACTCTGAAAGAAGATACTGGAGCACTGCAAATCATTTGCCTATGTATGTGCATGGAAAGTTGCTGAAAGGCAACACATGGAGATCTGCACTGATGCATCTCTACACAGTGCATCTCTTATTATTATTAATGTGATTATTGTATAATTACAAGATTACTGTATAATTTTGGCAGGCGGTATCAGCTTAGAAAAGGTGTGGCTGTGAGTGGGGAGTGGCTGTGACTGTCATGCACTTCTGAATTTCTCACTAAACTACTGGCATCAAAGCTTCAAAGCCTTATCCTCCGTGAATTTGTCTACCCCCTTAATCTATTCTGCCTTTGACTAGATGATCCTTGGGGTTCTCTACCAAGTCTACGGTTCATTTAAATGCAAACAGAATTGGATTTCTCCCCCACCCCTAGTTGAGATGCATGGTTTGGTTGGGGGTTATTTTAAAGAGAAGGCCTTCTTCAAAGCCGAGTGCTGCTTCATGGAAACCACCATTACCTTATCACAAAGTTGTGAGCATCTATCTCCTCTCCACAGCTGCTGTTCAACAGGATGCCTGAGTTGCCCACAATGGCGCATGTCTGAAAGTGTTTGCCTTTCAGTGGTGAAGTCCTGGGCAGGAGGGCATAGAGGTTTTGGGAAACGTTCATTGTGCTGTCTCTGTCAAACACATAGTGGATAATATCCCCAGGCTTGAGAGTTCCCTTTAGCACTGAGATGTCTTTTTCAGCATCCAGAAATTTCAAGATGTGCTTTCTTTTTAAAAGAAAAAAGGAGGGAGGGAGGGAAAGAGGCAATAAGTCTAGTTAGGAACACAGGAAGCTGTCTTCAACTTAGTCAGAATCATTGTCCTTCTAGCTCAGCATTGTCGACACCAGGGCTGGTAAACCTTTGGTCCTCCAGCTGTTGCTGGACTAAAAAGGTAAAGGACCTCTGACCATTAGGTCCAGTCGTGGCCGACTCTGGGGTTGCGGCACTCATCTCGCTTTACTGGCTGAGGGAGCCGGCATACAGCTTCTGGGTCATGTGGCCAGCATGACTAAGCTGCTTCTGGCGAACCAGAGCAGAGCACGGAAACGCCGTTTACCTTCCCGCCAGAGCGGTACCTATTTATCTACTTGCACTTTGATGTGCTTTCGAACTGCTAGGTTCGCAGGAGCAGGGACCGAGCAACAGGAGCTCACCCCGTCGCAGGGATTTGAACTGCCTACCTTCTGATCGGCAGGTCCTAGGCTCTGTGGTTTAACCCACAGCGCCACCCACGTCCCACCGTTGCTGGACCGTTGCTAGTCCACCGTTGCTGGACTACAACTCTCATAATCCCTGACTATAGTCCATGCTGTCTGGGACTGATGGGAATTGTAGTCCAACAACATCTGGTGGGCCAAAGGTTCCTCAGCCTTGGCTGACACTGATTAGAAGCAGCTCTCCAAGGTTTCAGACACGGGACCTTCCCAACTGTGCATGGAGATGCTTGGGATTGAACCAGGGACCTTCTGCAGCTATAACCCTTTCAGAGTCAGGCAGCTAGTTATGTAGCTTGCGGACTCAACAAGTAAAGAAGATGAGATGCAAGGACCATCACACTTGAGTAATGTCATTTCTTGCAGTGTTGCTGCACTGTATTATGTAATCCAGAGTAACCAATGTGATGTTCTCCAGATGTTCCTGGATTGCACCTTCCATAATTCTTGACCAGTGGCCCTGCTGGGTAATGGGAGCTGCAGTTCACCTACATCTGGAGGGCATCATGTTGGCTACCTCACATGTAAGCTGTGCCTTGATGCTATGGTTGTGCTGTCTTAATGGTATGGTTGTGATGTTGAGGGCCCTGTGTCATGGAGCCATCAGTAGACTGCATCTAGAAGGTTGCAGGTTCCCCATCCCAGCCTTACATTTTTTGTATGCCACTCTGCAAGTCTTTGGGGCAAAAGGATAGTGTATAAACAAACAAACAAACAAACAAACAAACAAACAAACATTTTTACATATATCTAAAAGGCTGCCACATATGCAGCACAAGAAGCATCATTTTCTTGAAGGATCTCTTTACACACACAAGCCATGTGTGCACAAACCCCATTCATGATGATGACAGGCATTTCACTGTAATAATAGTGAGTCTGCTGTTTGGAATTTATAATGCGAGTGTTTCAAGCAGCTCACATCGAAATTATCTCTATACTGCTTACATCAGCCACCTTGGTGGCTGCATTACCTCCAGCTGGGGGGCTGAGATGAAGGGATTTGCTGAAGGCTGCCCACTGAGTTGATAGCAGAGACAACATTTGAAATGGCGGCTTCGTGCCTTAGATGCTGCACCAGCAATCCTCAGTCCTCACTTCCCATGGTACTCCTACTTTGGCCCCCAGCTCCCTGCTGCTGCTCTGTCTGGAATTGCTAGTAATGCTGCCCAAACTCAAAATAACCTGGCTTGTAGATCTAATGCTTTAGTTGAGATTCCTACATTGCAAGGGGTTGGACTAGAATTATCAGGGGTCAGCAAACTTTTTCAGCAGGGGGCTGGTCCACTGTCCCTCAGGCCTTGTGGGGGGCTGGACTATATTTTTGAGAGAGAAAAAAGAATGAATTCCTATGCCCCACAAATAACCCAGAGATGCATTTTAAATAAAATCACACATTCTACTCATGTAAAAACATGCTGATTCCCGGACCATCCGCAGGCCAGAGTTAGATGGAGATTGGGCTGGATCCGGGCCCTGGGCCTTAGTTTGCCTACCCATGGACTAGATGATCCCTGGGGTTCCTTCCATCTCTACAATTCTATGATTCCATGAAATCTGCCAAGTTTGTAAATTCCCAAATAGAGAACGAGCTTTGCTACAATGGAATTTTTTTTTTTTAATATTTATTAAAATTTTTAAATACAAGTGTAAAAATAATAAACAATATAACATGTATCATAACATAGTTTCATAACTTCTTTGGACTCCCTCACGTCTCCCGCTCCCACTTACATCATTGTAAATTTTTACCAGCAATTTATCATCTTGTTTACCTTCTTGTGCTCCGTTCATTTAAATATAATCTAATAGTTCTCCAGAAAGTTTATATTTCTCACTTGTCATCCCAATTCCATCTAATTTAGTGGTGCTGCTACAACGGAATTTAATATTTTTTCAATTTTTTTTGAATAACTGAGATAAGTTATGGGTCAACTTATTCTTATCTGGGTGAAGTGGTTGTTTTATGTTGTTGGGTGATATTTGTGGATGAATGCTTTTATTGCTTTTCTGTTATGTTATTAGTGCTTGTCTTCTTTATAAGTATTTTTATATTTTCTCCGTAAATGGCCTCAAGCCTTCTGCTGACTGTGTGAAATGATGCACAAATTGAATAAACTAAACCAAACGGAAAAAAACCTGTAGATACGTCAAAATCTCGAAACAAACGCCAAACTTTCATCCAATCTTGTAACACTGGATTTTGATGTGCCCATTCCTAGAAATTAGATAGTACCTGATCTTCAAAGAGAGTGTCTGGTTGTGTTGCCATTTGGACGGAGCTGGATGGTGCTTAATACTTTCATTGCTTCTGTCAACAACAGCTGGAGATAAGGAGCCATTTATTAACACTTCGGCTCTGGAGAGGAGAAAAAGAGAGAAAGGGAGAGGTAGTGGTGGAGGAAGAAAAAGAGCAGGATCCATTAGCACAGATTCCAGCAAGATCTCTCAAGATACCCAAAAGAATTATGGGCGCTGTAGTTCACCCTTCACAGAGTCAGTTTCCAGCAACCCTGAACAAACTGCATTGCCCAGAATCCTTTGAGGGAAATCACGTGCTTTAAAGATATAGTGTGTACACAACCCTTGTGGAACTCAGCAAAGTGAGGGGCAAAACTAGAATTGTTTGGTGCTGCCTGCCATTGGCTCTGGCGCCACCTACTGTTGATCTCCCTGCTTTCTGCCCAATCAGTCTCAATGACTACAAGCCGCTGGTGGTAATGAGATAGGAGAGTACTGCGGGAGAGGTGGACGATTCTGGGTGGACAGAGGGATGATTAAGAAAATCTGCAGCAGAACAGGAAAGGAACAGATATCTATGAGGTGTGTGGAAAGAGCACCATCTCACATAAAAGAGAAAGGAGGGGGGGGGGAGAGAATATGCATGAGAACGTGTGAGCATGAGTGTGTGTATGAGAGAGAGAGAATGAAGCAGATTAATAGCCCTCTTAAAGCAAAACACAAATGAACGCAACATCCAATTTACGAACCTATTAGGTTTGCCATGTAAGCTGCTCAGTGCCGATCTGATTGCACCTCTGCTTCCAGAATTCCTACAGGACAAAGGAAATGCATTATTCATCAAACTGGTGCCTTTTCGCAAAGCTTTTGCTCAACCGTCGGTGTGATCTCCTCTTTGCTGTATAGTCTGGAGGGCTCCAAAGTTAGAAGCTTTCATTTATGTATCATGTGTAGGTTCCAGGGCACAACGTAAAGGCACAATTTGTGACTGGAGGCATTTTCCTGTAATTAAATATCTTCCAAGAATTCTACAGAATTCTATTGGCCACAATAAAATATTTACCCTAGCAGGTGGACTCCAGAAGTGATGGATGGCTAACCCCCATGAGCCCAGCCCGCCCAGCTGTCACCTGGTCACTGGCTTCCTCACTAGGCAGAAATGGATTGTATTTCTATTTAAATTACAGGG
The DNA here is from genome assembly GCF_964252035.2 of Podarcis erhardii. NCBI lineage: Eukaryota > Metazoa > Chordata > Lepidosauria > Squamata > Lacertidae > Podarcis > Podarcis erhardii. The sequence continues at coordinate 25,219,312 of NC_138503.1, forward strand.
TTGTCTCTAAGATAGCACAAAATGAAAGCCACTTATACCTGCCCAGCTGGCGAAATGTTTTGCACCAGCAGAACTTCATTGTGCAATTGAATTGTGGAGCAGGTTGCTGGTAACTGTGTTGCATAGTAGATTGTGCAATCTGTTGCACAAGAGGTTTCTGCTAGCACAACAGTTGCATTAGATTACTCTGCTGTGCAAGTGCTTCCATTTGTTAGCCCGAGAGTCCTTGCTAGAATTACTATGGATACAGACCATAGTAATTCTTTCTAAGCCTGCATATAAATATATGTTTATTAATATGCACACACACATGCAATTGCATAATTAACATGTGCAATTATATAATATGTATAATCGGTGTTTTTTTTCTAGGGGTAGTCGAGGGTATGCAGTACCAGAACCATTTTTTTCCTAGAAGAAAAGCAATGTATATAATATAATACACACACACACACACACACACACACACCTGTGTCCTTTTGGGGGGTTGATGCTTATGTGGACACCCTACTAAGGGACCCTTTACTCCGGTATCCACAGGAAGCGGGTGGCACAGTGGTCTAAACCACTGAGCCTCTTGGGCTTGCTGATCAGAAGGTTGGCAGTTCGATTCCCCACAATGGGCTGCGTTCCTGTTGTTCTGTCCCAGCTCTTGCCAACCAAGCAGTTTGAAAGCATGCCAGTGCAAGTAGATAAATAGATACCGCTGTGGCAGGAAGATAAATGGCATTTCCGTGCGCTCTGGTTTCCGTCACGGTGTTCCATTGCACCAGAAGCAGTTTAGTCATGCTGGCCACATGACCCGGAAAGCTTCCTGTGGATAAACACCGGCTCCCTTGGCCTGAAGGGAGATGAGTGCCACAACCCCATAGTCACTTTTGACTGGACTTAACTTTACCTTTACCTTTTTTTACCTTACTCCAGTAACAATAGTGACTGATCGGATGTTTCTGGGAAGCTGACTAGGGTGCTTGGAAGCCACAGCTATCCCTCCTATTGTTTGAACACCACCCTGAGCACCTGATATTCAGAGGTCCTCTGCCTCTTAGATCGTATCCGGATCATATATCTAAAGCAGCTGTACACCTCTTTAACAGTTGTGTGGCTTCCCACAAATAATCCTTGGAAGGGTAGTCTGTAAAGGTTGCTACAGGAGCGGGAAGCAACAGTGACCTTACTGTGGGTGTCTGCTATAGACCTTCAAGCCAGACTGAAGACTTGGATGATGCCTTCCTAGAGCAGATTACCAAACATTCCGAAAGGAGAGCTATAGCAGTCATGGGAAACTTCAGCTACCCAAATATCTGTTGGAAATAAAACTTTGCCAAGAATGTAAGGTCCAACAAATTCCTCAGTTGCCTTGCTGACAATTTCATTTCCCAGAAGCTGGAAGAAGCAACAAGCGAATCAACTATTGTGGACCTGTTCCTCACCAACAGGGAAGAACTACTCAGTGAGGTGGAAGTAGTGGGAAACTTGGGAGGAAGTGATCATGTCCTCTTGGAATTCAGGATGCAGAGGAAAGGGAAAGCTGAGTGTAGTGGAATGTGCACTCTAGACTTTAAGAATGCCGATTTCAAAAAGCTTATAGAACTACTGGGTGAGAGCCTATGGTCAGAAATGCCCCAAGAGAAGGGAGCTCATGATGGATGGGAGTTTCTTAGAGGTGAAATACTGAAGGCACATTCACAAACAATTCCAATACGAAATAAAAGTAGGAGGCATCTAAAGAAACCAGTGTGGTTGCATAAAGAATTTATGGATGAACCGAGATTTAAGAAGAGATGAATAAGAAAATTGCAAAGGTAGGGTATACATGACTAGCCAACACTCACAGGGAGAAGGTCAGGTGGGCTAGAGCCCAGGATTGCAAGAGAGGTTAAAAATAATAATAATAATGAATTTTTTTTTGGCTATGCTCAGAGCAAGAGGAAGAATAAGGAAGTACTATTTCCTCTGTGTGAGAAAAAAGGAGAAATGCTATTGACCGAGTGAGAGAAGGCAGAACTGCTCAACACCTACTTTCCCTCTGCCTTCTCCCAAAAGCAAAACAGCGCCCAACCTGGTGATAGTATAATAAATGATGCAGAGAGGGAGCTGCAGCTCAAGATAGGAAAAGAGGCAGTAAGGAAACACCTAGCTGCTTTGAACTGCATCCAAGGGTATTAGAGTAATGTGCAGATGTAATCTCAGAGCCTCTGTCTATAATCTTTGAGAATCATTGGAGAACAGGTAATGTCCCTGCAGACTGGAGGCAGACAAATATTGCCGCCATCTTCAGAAATGGGGAAAAGAGAAGCCAGGTAACTAGTGACAGCTTGACATTCAAGCCAGGAAAAGTCCTAGAATAGATAATGAAACAGGTGGCCTGTGAGCTCTTGGAAAAGGAAGTTGTGGTTACTAAGAGCCAGGCTGGGTTTCTGAAAAACAAGTCATGCCAGACTAAACTTATTTCTTTCATACACACACACACACACACACAGAGAGAGAGAGAGAGAGAGAGAGAGAGAATTACAAGCTTGGTGGATCAGGGGAATGCTGTGAATGTAACGTATTTGGATTCAGTAAGGCTTTAGGCAAAGTCCTCCATGATATCCTTGTGGAGAAGCTGCTAAAACGTGGGCTAGACAATGTTACTGTTAGGTGGATTTGTGGTGGTGGTTGACTGACCAAACCCAAAGAGTGCTTACCAATGGTTCCTTGTCAGCCTGGGGAAAGTGGCAAGATAACTTTCAATGTACATTGTAGCTGTAACCTGCATCTGGAGAGACCATTTAGGGCAGCCAAGGTTCAGAAAAGGGAAACCAAAATAATGAAGGGGATGGAGTGATTTCCTGATGAGGAAAGGTTGCCGCGTTCAAAATGGTGAGGAAGAAGTGACACGCAAGAAGTTCATTAAATTATACTTTGCATAGAGAAAGTGGATGGGGAAAAGTTTCCTCCCTCTCTTATACTTCTGGAAGCCATGAACAGCCAAAGAAGCCAAATGCCAGAAAATTCAGGACAGATGGAACAAAGTACATCTTCATGCAGCTCATAGTTAAACTGTGGAACTCCCTCCAGCAGGAGGCAGTGATGGCTTCCAAGATGGGTGGCTTTAAAAGAGAATTGGACACATTCATGGAGGGGAAGAACAACTGGAGGGCCACAGGTTCCCCTTCCTGGTGGTCATGTACACTGTACTCCATGTGTTGGCAACTTTGAGGCTGGACTACAGCAATGTGTTCTCTGTGGGGCTTCCCTTGGGCCTAGTTTGTAAGCTCCAGCTGGTGCAGAACCAGGCAGCCAGACTGCCGGTGGGTGCATCTGGCTGACAACATGTGACGCCGTTGTTAAAACATCTGTACTTGGCTGCCCATCTACTACTGAGCCAGGGTCAAGGTCCTTGAAAGCTCTGAACAACTGAGGCCCAGGATACCTTAGGGCAGTGTTTCCCAACCTTGTGCCTCCAGCTGTTTTTGGACTACAATTCCCATCATCCCTTGCCACTGGTCTTGCTAGTCAGGGATGATGGGAGTTGTAGTTCAAAAACAGCTGGAGGCACAAGGTTGGGAAACACTGCCTTAGGGAACCCCCTGAACCCTTATATCACTGAGATCGTGAGCAGGCGTGTCATTTGCTGCTTCCCAAGTCTGCTTCCCCAAGAAACTGAGCCATTAGTGCTCTGTCAATACAGATCCAGCAGGTGACTTCGAGTTACACCTTTGCTGGGAACTTTTATTTGTTCTCAGGCTTATGCAGACAAGATTAACAGTTTCTGTGTTAGCTAGCTGATGATCTAAAAAAACCTGAACCACCTGTGGTTTTTATTGTGTATGTATAATTGTTGTGAACCATTTAGATTTTGTTGTTTAAATCAAATTTCAGGTCCCCAGTATTTTTAAAAGACAAATAAATAAACTAAGTGCCCATGTGTAGCTTCTTTTCTACTTTACTTGACACCTCGCATCATTTTCAATCTCTGCCATTCCTCCTTCTGGGAGTTAAGTGCTTGATAAGTACTCTGAGAAACAGTCGGATGCCCATCTTCCCAAAGCTGCAGGCAGCAGCCGAATCCACTCTGCTGGTTCATGTGTATCATTTTCCTCAGCAGATTCTTCTTCCCCTTGCCCTCCCCCTGCATCCCCACCCAGACCTTTCATCTTTATGTGCTCAGCCATTCAGTGGCCTTGGGAAGAGAGAGCTCACTTTCATGTCTCTTTATTGTTTGCAAGTCCCAGGGAGAGGAAATCCAGGAGAAAGGGCCCTTTGTTTGCTAAAGAGCAAAGGGTGTGTGTGTGTGTGTGTGTGTGTGTGTGTGCATTCATTTTGGCTTTACAGGTGGCCTAGGGCACCCTTCCCCAACCTGGTGCCCTCCAGATGTTTGGAGTGAAGCCCCAGCTAGCACAGCTGTTTGATCCATGTGTGGTTTAAAGATTCTCAACCTTTATGAAAGGAGTGGAAACCTTTGCAGTTAGCAGCACCTAGACAGCTGATGGTCACATCCACACCAAACATTTTAAACTCAAATAATCCTGGGAACTGTAGTTTATCCTCCCAGTGCTACAATTCCCAGCTCCCTTAACAAACTACAGTTCCTGGGATTCTTTGCGGGGGGGGGCATGCTTTAAATATACACTTTAAATATACCAGGCAGAGGGCCTTCTCGGTAGTGGCACCCGCCCTGTGGAACGCCCTCCCACCAGATGTCGAGGAAAGAAACAACTATCTAACTTTTAGAAGACATCTGAAGGCAGCCCTGTTTAGGGAAGTTTTTAATGCTTGATGTTTTATTGTGTTTTTAATATTCTGTTGGAAGCCACCCAGAGTGGCTGGGGAGGTCCGGCCAGATGGGCAGGGTATAAGTAATAAATTATTACATTATTTTTATTTTTATAATTATGGATATCATCTGAACAGGTATAATTCACCTGCTCACGATCTGTAAGGTACAATGTGTTGTACTTCTGTCTAAATTATGTTAATTCTTTCCATGGATATGTATGCAAATTGGATGCAGACTGTGCAAAGAAAAACCTGGGTATTTGCAGAAAGGATCACTCTCCCATAAGTCTATCCTCACATAGCTCCTGGCCTTGAAGTTTCTCTACTCCATGGCTGTGGTAAGCCATCAGAAAGCCCGCTGCACAACATTTTTAGCAACCCTGATCAGCTCTGCTTCCTGGGCTGCCTCTTCGTGGAGCAGCAAAACCAGCCATGTCCTGTCACACATTTTGTGTTACTAGATGTGATGGTAGAGGAGGGTGGAAGATGACTGAAGGGGGTGCAGAGTAGCTGTGTCTCCTTTGAGTGAAGGGATCTCCCATTTGAGCACAGCCTCCCCAGACTTGATCTCCCCTGCCCAGGACAAGGGGAACCTCATATTCCTGCCTCGCCAAAAACGACTTGAGATCTCGCACATCAATGTTTAAAGGTCTCATCTGCTCACGTTGTCACAGCCTGGCAACGAGGTGTCTAAAAAAGCTCTCCTCCGAAACAGCAGGTACTCTCTGGGGAGCCGAATCGTTCTTCAAAGCCACGGCAGTGAATTCTAGCAAGTCAAGAATTGTCTTTCACTGTAGCTATACAGAACTTCTCCTTCTTCCCTTGGAACCATATAAGGAGGAGGAGGGTCAGGAAGCAGTTCAAATTTGCAGTTCAAATTATGCCCTGAAAGGAAGGCAAGATAACTCATAACTTTCAGGTTTAGACAACTGGGGTGGATGGCTTTATAGTGCAAAAATCCATACCCTACCAGGGAGACTCAGAATATTATGCTTGTTTTATGCTTTTCTTCATTCAGGACTGTGTCCACCACATTCTGTCTGCTAGCACAAAGTCTCTTGCACTTTTGGATGGGTGAGTTTTTATGTTGAGCGGCAGAGGAATTCAAAGCAACAGTTGTGCTAGAAGGAACTTGTTGCACAACAGATTGTGAAATTTACTGCACAGCAAAGTCACCAGAAAACCTGCTTTTGCATTCTTGTGTGCAACCACATTTTGCTGATGGCAAACCTTTCACCAGCAGACAAGTATGCCGCTAAGTGACTTTAATTAGCACCACAGCCTTTAGGTTTTACATAATTGTATTCAGAATTGCAAGCATTCATTTTTGTTTCATCTCATTTTAACATTTTATCTTTCTTTTTAAAGGGAAATTTACCAGAGAGAATTGGCATTTTACATCTGTTTGTGTGGCGGTTTATTCAGCTCTGAGTTCACTTGTTCTGTGATGACCAGATACAAATACACCAGTCTAATACTACTGCTCAGAAGTAAGGATGGGTAGAAATTTGGTTCACAGGAATTCACATTTTAATGTGAAACTACCTAATATTCATTCTCTGAAGCAATAAGAGAACTGAAACACAATTATCCCCAGGTTCAGTCATTTGCATCTTCAGGTAAAGCTGGAAAGTCACAAGCCGATCATTGTAGATATTATTGAGTTAGATAGGCCAGTGGTCTGACTCAGTAAAGAACGCTTTACTCTTGTATATGCATTGTTGTACACATGAAATACAATTGCAAAATTCAGAGGAACGCGAAATTTGGAAAAGGGCTGTGTTTTGGTTTGTGCAGTGCTTCAGAAAGTGCAAAGGAGATGGATTTGGATCGGATTTCTTCCCCATCCTTGCCTCTAAAGATCCCCCAGGAAACACGGAGGGAAGAAAAGAAAGAAGACAGGAAAACAAAGAGGGAGAATGTGGAAAGTGGGATCTAAAAGGTCTGCTTGCTGAGAATGGGTGGGAGAGGACCGGGGGTGGGGGTGGGGAGACCAGCATCCTATACATAAATATAGCCTGACATGATTGTCATTACACTGGGACCGCCAGACCAGAACCGGCCACCAGCCCATTTCACATCTCATCCCTGTCTCTTCCAGTGGTTGCTCCTGGTTAATTCAAAGGCAGGTTATTATCCCTCTGATAACCTACCTCACCTGCACCTCATCATTCACACTGTATCCTGGTGTAGGAGAAGGAAGGAGATGGTGAATTAATTTTTGCTGCTGTTGGGGGGGGGGGGAATCGGGAATAAAATAACCGCAAGCTGTGTGCCAGGCAGACACTGAGCACCCTTCCTAAAGTACTCTCTAGTGCCTAATTGATTTCATGATAAAGGGGAATGATTAGGACACAATGTGATTTTTTTCAGGGTGGGGTGGGGGAGAGGGACAGAAATTTGGATGGGGAAGTGATGCTCTGCTTCTCCTTAGATGACCCAAGTTTCCAGGTGTAGAGAACTCCTGGGCCTCCAGATGTTTCAGCGTGGTGCTGATAATGCCAAGGTTGCAGGTTCGAGTCCCATAAGGGACAGCTGCATATTCCTGCATTGCAGAGGGCTGGACAAGATGATCCTCAAGGTCCCTTCCAACTCTATGGTTCTGTGATTCTATGATTCTCTGATCTACAGCTCCTTTGGCTTCACCGACAGGCACTGATGGGTGTCCAAAAAGATCTGGAAAGTCACGGGTTCCCCAGTCATTGAGACCATGGCCTTCTATGGAGAACCCTCTGGTGTATTTAGGTTAAAAACCTGAGCCATCTCCACAGTCTCACAGCTTTGGGGGAGGGATTAAGTGCCTATAGTAGGTGTAAATGTAAAGGTAAAGGGACCCCTGCCCATTTGGTCTAGTCACAGATGACTCTGGGGTTGCGGCACTCATCTCACTTTTTTGGCTGAGGGAGCCGCTGTACAGCTTCCAGGTCATGTGGCCAGCATGACTAAGCCGCTTCTGGTGAACCAGAGCAGCGCACAGAAACGGTGTTTACCTTCCTGCTGGAGCGGTGCCTATTTCTCTACTTGCACTTTGACGTGCTTTTGAACAGCTAGGTTGGCAGGAGCAGGGACCGAGCAATGGGAGCTCACTCCGTCATGGGGATTCGAACCACCGACCTTCTGATCAGCAAGTCTTAGGCTCTGTGGTTTAACCCACAGCGCCACCCACGTCCCTATAGTAGGTGTAGGTTTGCACAATTAAAGTGCAACAAATGGTGCAACAAATCCATTTAAAATAATAATAATAATAGACTTCTGGCGGCTTGAAAAATGATAGGGAAATCTGCTGTAAAGTATAGTCTGAGCAAATTACTAATGGGACTAATGACTAAACAGAAGAAGAGGAAGAAGAAGAAGAGTTTGGATTTGATATCCCGCCTTTCACTCCCTTTAAGGAGTCTCAAAGCAGCTAACATTCTCCTTTCCCTTCCTCCCTCACAACAAACACTCTGTGAGGTGAGTGGGGCTGAGAGACTTCAGAGAAGTGTGACTGGCCCAAGGTCACCCAGCAGCTGCATGTGGAGGAGCGGAGACACGAACCCAGTTCCCCAGATTACGAGACTACCGCTCTTAACCACTACACCACACTGGCTCTAAACAGCCCTCGAGCAAATCAGGATGAATACCAGGTGAGTGTTGATTGTCTTATGACTGCCACAGAATCAAATCAGCACAAATGCTCAATCAAGTTCCAGTATAGCTTGTTTCCAGGCTGTCACTGTTTTCAAGTGGGATTCAACCACACATGGACAAATTTTGGATGTGCGATTAAAGCTGATTGGGAGGTTTTTGTGCCACAATCTCACTTCCCTAAAAGATTGGACTTTTTTGTGATACGGAAAGTGATGGAGAAATGCCCTGGGAAGTGTGGAGTGATGCTCAATGCAACATCATCTAACCTTCCAGCAAACATATCAGGATGAATGCTCAATGAACAAATTATCTGGAATTGGGGGGCGGGGCATGCCCCATTTTGCTGTTTGAGGGCTCTTCTCCTTGGGTCTTGCTTGCAGGTTTCCCATTGGGGCATCTGATTGGAACAGTGTGCTGGACTGAGGCCAGAGATGGAAGGAAGAGATAACCCCGACTAGAGAAGAATGGCAAATCAAATTGATGGACTATGCTGAAATGGCAAAACTATCTCATGCAGGGATTTACTGGCCTTTGGGATCTGGACTTGGGTCAGGAGGAAATTGGAGTTGTGGGGACCTTCAGATTTGGAGGGATTTTGAAACGCGTCCTGAAATATCTTTTGGATTTTAGTTTTAACCACGGAGATGTGGATGACATGTCGAGAAGGAATAAAAACATTGCTAGGTTGGAGCTCCCCCGAGACCTACTCTTCAGCATCAAAGGAAGGAAATTAACAACAAGATCAGCAGAAGACAAAGTATACGAAGAAGACTTGCAGAAGGGACCTGGAAAAGAGTTAAGAGCCTCAGACAGAAGATCACCAGGTTGATGGACTATATGGATTTGATGGAAATGACTGGCAGAATCTGAGACCAGGGAGAAGAGACGGTGGAAGAAGATTGGAAAAAGTTTAAAGTTTATTTATAGAAATACGGTAAAATTAATGAGTGTTAGAAAAATGTTGGAATGAAATTATATGGCTTTAGTAGAAGTGTTATAAGGAGTTAAGCATAAATAAGTATTATAGTATTAATGGAAAATAAGGTTAAAATAAGTTAAGATATTTATATGACAGAAAATAGTGAAAGATGGAAAGGAATTGCTGAAACAATTAATAGAAGTGGAATACAAAAAGGGAGGTGAGAGGAAGTTGATGAAACAAGGGAATGAAAGATAAGGCATTGAAATGGTATGATGATTTTTTTAAAATTGTTTTTGTTCTGTTTTGTTTAGTTTAATGCATTAATGTTGTGTGGTGTATTGTTTATTATATTGTATTGTTTTTTCTTTCTTTTGTTTTTTCTTCTTTTTTCTCCTTTTCTTTTTCTTCTTGTTTGTAAGGTTTAAAAGCAATAAATATTCTTTTTTAAAAAATGAAATGGCAAAACTAACTGGGAAGCTTAGGAATCAAGAAGACACGAAATTTAAAAAAAGAATGGGAAATGTTTATAATGTATATATATAAAATCATTGTGAACAAGTCAAAACATTAGCAGGATCTTAAACACACTTGTGGGATGCGGGTGGCGCTATGGTGTAAACCACTGAGCCTTGGGCTTGCCGATCGGAAGGTCGGCAGTTCGAATCCCCACGACAGGGTGAGCTCCCTTTGCTTGGACCCAGCTCCTGCCAACCTAGCAGTTTTAAAGCATGTCAAAGTGCAAGTAGATAAATGAGTACCACTCCAGCAGGAAGGTAAACTGCGTTTCCGTGCGCTGCTCTGGTTTGCCAGAAGTGGCTTAGTCATGCTGGCCACATGACCTGGAAAAATTGTCTGTGGACAAACATTGGCTCCCTCGGCCAGTAAAGCGAGACGAGTGCTGCAACCCCAGAGTCATTTGCGACTGGACTTAACTGTCAGGGGTCCTTTACCTTTTCAAAACACACTTGTAATGTAATAGAACGTATAGATAACCTAGGAAGATGAAAAATTGGAGAAGTATTGATATGTAGCTGAAAATAGAATCAATAGGACCCATGGAAGGGATGGGGGTAAGTCAGGAGCTTCAGAGTAATCTCGATAATTAGATTGGGAATTGTTTTTGTTGTATGTTCATATTTTGGAAAATCAAATAGAAATTCTTTTTTGTTTTTTTTAAAGGAACAGGGTGCTGGACTGGATGGGCCATTGGCCTGATCCAAGAGGACTCTTCTACTGTTCTTCTGTCCTATCCCATTCCAGTTTGGCAAGTACCAAATCTCAGACCCTCCTAGTGTCCCTATTTTCCAGGGGTGGTCCTGAATTTACAGAAGCCATCTCGGTTTCTGATTTGATCCCTGAATGTCCCGCTTTTCCTTAGGATGTCCCTATTTTCTTTGGAGAAATGTAGGAGGGCATGAATCTCTCCCTGACCACTGAGACTCTTCCCTTCTGATTTATATCTATTTTCACAATTGCACCTCTAAGGGTGTACCTTTTAGTTAGGGCAAGTAAGGAGCAGTCCCTCTTCTGGATACCTGCACAAGAAACTGCTCTGCTTCCTAATTGGAAGGAAGAAGGTGGTGCTTTGTGCCAAAATGCAGCAGACAGTCTGCTGCATCAATGGCTACTCTGGAGTCACAACAGTCTTTAATTACGTGATTGATTTCTCATGGCACAGTCTGAGAACTACATTTTTACACATTGCTCCATCCGTATCTCGACTAGCAGCTTCCCCTTCAACTTGATGGAGTGCTCCTCCCTCCTTGGTCTAATCAGGACCACACGCTCCATCACAGAATAATAGGAAAGTGGAAGAGCTCTCTTCATTTTATCCTCTACTCAGCCTAAGACAAGACTGACAGCAACATCTAAGGCAGAGGTGGAGAGACTCTAACTTCTGTCCTCCCTCCCTGACTATTCGCCAAACCCATCCCTGACCGGGAAGTGCCCACAGCAGATATCCACCCAACCCTTTTCTCCAGAATGGCAGAATATAAGAAAAGCTCTGCTGGCTTAGGGAAGAGAACTGTCTACTCCAGCATTCCTTTTCCATGGTGGCCGACCAGATGCCCCAGTGGGAAGCTTGCAAGCAGGACCCGAGCACAACAGCAGCTCTCTCCTTTTGGGATTGCCAGCAACTGGTGTTCAGAAGTCATCTTGAATTAGATTGACAAATGGTCTCAATCAGCACAAGACACTTTCCTATGTCCCCAAACAGCCTTTCCCATGGGAGTTCAAGTCCACAAGAACATAAGAGCCCAGCTGGATCCAAAGGCCCACCTATCTAATCCAGCCTCCTATTCTCACAATGGCCAATCAGTTGCCCCAATTCGAAACCTACAAGCAGCATCTGAGCATTTAAAGGACATTTGGAGCATGTGGCTTCCCCCGAGGAATGCTGGGAACTGTAATTGATGTGTTGCAGAGCTGCAATTCCCAGCATCCTTAGCAGTTTCCAGTGTTCTTTGGGGGAAGCAATGCTATTTAAATGTATCGTGTGTATGGTGGCACCGTAAAGGCACCATACATTTAATGCACACTTAAAGAACGTGGATCTGAAATTATTATTCCGTATTGAGAGAATTGCACTCAGTACCTGCCGTGGGGCACTGGTGTCTCCTCTTACTTCAGACATTCCCTTCAAAACAAACACCAAGGCTGGGTCCTGCAAGTGTAGAGTAGGTACACAGAGAAGGGGAGAACCATCGCAAAGGGGGAGAACCATGTCACATGCACTAGGGCAGAAAAAGGATAAGTGCAATGAATGGTTATTGCCTCTCTGCTAGATATACCTGAGGGATGTTCGTGGCACTGTGGTCTAAACCACTGAGCCTCTTGGGCTTGCCGATCGGAAGGTTGGCAGTTTGAATCCATGCCATGGGGTGAGCTCCTGTTGCTCTATCCCAGCTCTTGCCAACCTAGCAGTTCGAAAGCACACCAGTGCGAGTAGATAAATAGGTACCGCTGTGGTGGGAAGGTAAACGACATTTCCATGCGCTCTGACACCCCTCATGGTGTCCCGTTGTGCCAGAAGCAGTTTAGTCCTGCTGGCCACATGACCTGGAAAGCCATCTGTGGACAAACGGTGGCTCCCTTGGCCTGAAAAGTGAGATGAGCACCGCAACCCCACAATCGCCTTTGACTGGACGCAACTGTCAAGGGGTCATTTACCTTTTACCTACACCTGAGCATGATGCCTAACACTTTCCAGCTTTGCCAACAATGCCATTGTTGTCAATGGGGTGTGGTGAATCCATGTCTCCCACTTTAAACTTCCAACATTTCTCAAGTGCTAAACCTGGAGCTTTTCAGTACTTCTTCCATGAAACCAGCCCTTGTACAAGTCCCTATCTCAAGATGCAGAGATGTAGCTCAGTGGCAGAGCATCTCCTTTGCACACAGAAGGTCTCGGGTTCAATCCCTGGGGTCTCTAGGTTGGCCTGGTGGGATAGACCCCTGCCTGAAACCCTGGAGAACTACCGCCAATCAGCGTAGGCAATGCTGAACTAGAGGAGCAACTGTATCTTTCATAGAACCAGAAAACTGTGGAGTTGGAAGGGACCCCAGTCTTCATGTAGTCCAACCTCCTGCAATGGAGGAATCACAGCTAAGAAAACCCTAACAGATGGGCATCCAAGCTGTGTTTAAAAGCCTCCTGCGAAGGAGAGTCTACCACCTTCCCAGCTCATCTGCTCTACTGTTCGTACCATCAGAAATTATTCCTCAAGTTTTGTTGGAATCTCTTTTCTTGTCACATGAATCCATTGGTTTGGATCCTCCCCTCTGGAGCAACACAAAACAAGCTTGCACCTTCTTCCACATGACAGCCCTTCAGACATTTAAAAGACGGCTATTGCGTCATCTCTTAGTCTTCTCTTCTCCAGGCTAGGCATACCCAACTCCCTCAACTGTTCCTCATAAGGCTTGGTTTCCAGACCCTTGATCATCTTGGTTGCCTTCCTCTGCAACCAAGTTCTAGTTTGCCAATATCATTCTTAAATTGTGGTGCCCAGAACTGAGCACAGTACTCAGTGGGGTCTGATATAAGACAATATAATGGTACTATTACTTCCCTTAAACTGGACTATTACTTCAGTTGATGCAGCCCAGAATTGCATTAGCATTTCTTGCTGCAGAATCACACTAGTGACTCATGTTAAGCTTGTTGTCTACTAAAATTGTTGTCTACTACTGTAATTCGCTCTATGCGGGGCTGCCCTTGAAGCTGTCCCAGAAACTCCAGCGGGTACAGAATGCTGCAGCGAGGCTCCTCACGGGGTCTCTGCCATGGGAGCATATTCACCCAGTGCTTTTCAAGCTGCACTGGCTCCCGGTGGAGTACAGGGTCAGATTTAAGGTGCTGCTTTTGACCTTTAAAGCCCTTCACGGCCTAGGAACCTCGTACCTACGGGACCGCCTCTCCCGGTATGCCCCACGGAGAGCCTCAAGGTCCATAAATAGCAACACCCTAGTAGTCCCGGGCCCTAAGGAAGTTAGATTGGCTTCAACCAGAGCCAGGGCCTTTTCAGCTCTAGCCCCGACCTGGTGGAACGCTCTGTCTCCTGAGACCAGGGCCCTGCAGGATCTGATTTCTTTCCGCAGGGCCTGTAAGACAGAGTTGTTCCGCCTGGCCTTTGGCTTGGAGCCAATTTGATTCCCTCCCTCCCTCCCCCTCTCTCTCTCTTTCTTTTCCTTCTCCTCCTGCGATGAGGCTACATTTTAATATTTTAATGTTCCATTATTTTAATGTTGTATTTTATTTTTGTTTTTAAGTTGTAATCATTCATGTTGTTTTTATTATTGTTTGTAAGCCGCTCTGAGCCTGGCCTTGGCTGGGGAGGGCGGGGTATAAATAAAAAATTATTATTATTATTATTATTATTATTATTATTATTATTATTATTAAAACCCCCTAGATCAGGGGTAGGCAACCTAAGGCCCAGGGGCCGGATGCAGCCCAATCGCCTTCTAAATCTAGCCTGCAGACGGTCCAGGAATCAGCGTGACATGAGCAGAATGTGTCCTTTTATTTAAAATGCATCTCTGGATTACTTGTGGGGCATAGGAATTTGTTCATCCCCCCCACAAAAAATATAGTCCTGCCCACCACACAGTCTGAGGGATGGTGGACCGGCCCATGGCTGAAAAAGGTTGCTGACCCCTGCTCTAGATCCTTTTCACATATACTACAGGCAAACCAGGTGTCTTCCTTCCTATATTTGGGCATCTGATTATTCCTGCCTAACTGTACAATCTTACACTTGTCCCCATTGAAATGTCATATGTTAGTTTTGGCCAGTGGCGTAGCGTGGGTTGTCAGCACCCGGGGCAAGGCAAGTAATTTGCGCCCCCTAACCCGTGGATTTGCGCCCCCTACCCCTACCCCTAACCCCCAGATGTTGCACCCAGTGCGGCCGGCCCCCCCTGCACCCCCCACGCTACGCCACTGGTTTTGGCTCAGTTCTCCAATTTGTTAGGGTCATCTTGAATCTTGATTCTGTCTTCTGAGGTACAGTATTAGCTACCCCTCTCAATTTGGTGTCCTATGCAAATCCTCTTCAATTCCTTAATCCAAGTCATTTATAAAACTGTTGAACAACACCATGTCCAGGACAGAACCTTGCAGCACCCCACTTGTCACGTCCCCCCCGCCCGGATGACAGGGAGTTCTTGGTGAGTACTCTTTGGGTTTGGTTAGTCAACTCCCTACAAATCCACCTAACAATAACATTGTCCAGCTTCTCCGCAAGGATATCGCGGGGGACTTTGCCAAAAGCCTTATTGAAATAAAGATGCGCTACATCTACAACATCTCCCTGATCCACTAAGCTTGTAACTATCGAAATAAGGCATGAGGTTCTCCTGTGTCCCAGAGGAGAGACCAGAGCTCAGTGGTGGAGCATCTGCTTTGCACACAGAAGATCCTAGGTTCAACCCAGGGGCATCTTCAGGTGGGGCTGGGAATTTTCCCTTCTGCCGGTTAGGGCAGACAGCACGGAGCTAGATGGACTTGGTATCCAAGGCGGCTTTCTCATTTCCCGTTTCTCTCTCCCCCCCCCCCAACTTCCAGCCGGTCCACGCCCCCCTCTCCTCTCCCGCTTTCCAGATCTCCCCAAGACCCACATCGATTGACTCCTTAACCCCCCAACCCCCCAACAACTGCAGCTGATAAGCCCGACCCCACCCTCGAACCTCACCCCGCGCTGGCTGGTACAGGGGTTGGGGGCTCGGTCCGCGAGAGGCTAGAGCGAAAGCGCTCCCCCCTCGCTACTCAGAGCTCCAGCAGCCGAGGCAGCGCGCGCGGAGACAAAGAAACTCCGGAGTCCCCCCCTCGCCCAGCCCACCCACACGCTCCTTCTCTTGCAGCCCCCCTTCCACTCCATTGCGCCCCCTTCCTCATCCTCCTTCCCCAGAGAAAAACCATCCTTTGTAACCGCACTCCCCCCCCCCGCAGAGGTTTCCCTTCTCCTTTGTAAACCCCCCGCCAGCATCATTTCGCATCGATCCCTCTTTTTGGAAAGCCACCCCCGAGCTAAAAAGTGTCACCTACCTTACAAGCCCCCCTCCGCCACGCCCCCCTGCCCGAACCAAATCAGAGCTTGATTTCCCACCCTACCCCACCCGGCTACTCCAGCCCGGGTCCAAGCCCCCTGCTTCTCCCAAACTGTTTCCCCTTAGCCCCCCCCCCAATCGCGCCCCCCCACAACAAGAGCCACCTGGATCAGAGCGCAAGGACGCGCGGGGGAATCGAACCCGGCTCCATTGTTTCTTTTTTTACCCGATTTCCAGCTCGATCTCGGAGATGTCCGCGAAGATCAGGATCCCCACCAGCAGCGTGAGCAGAGCCAGCGTCCAGCCCCGGCAGGGCAGCGGCGGCGGCGACGGCATGGCTCCGGGGCGCAGGGAGAGAGAGAGAGAGACCGGCGGGGCTCGGCTGGGCTGCAGCCGCCGGGGCGCCTCCTCTGCCGGTCCAGAGGCGAAGAAGGTCCCGAGCGCAGGAGTTTGGAGATCTCCCGAAAGAGAGACCCCACTCCCACCCCTTACACACACCGCTGCCTACAAGTTGAGTGCTCCCTCTTCTCTCGGGGGTCACCGCCTACTGCATCCCCAGGCTGGGAAGCTGGGCTTTCATCCTCGCGAAAGGGACCTGCCAGGACAGAGCCGCCTCCTCCTCCTCTCCAAGATTTCTTGACACTGAGAGGGGAGAGAATGAGTGAGAGAAAGAAAGAAAGAAAGAGAGAGAGAGATAAGCCTCCCCTCCTTCCCTCTCTTTCTCCTCCCCCTCTCCAATCCTCCCTCCTCATCTACAGCCTTCGCAAAGTTTCTTTCTCTCTCTCTCTCTCTCTCTCTTACACACACACACACACACACACACACACACACACACACACACAATCCCCCTCCAGTCCCAAGAAACAAAATACATCTGTCAGATAGACATCTCACAATGCCAGCAGTAGTAAGAACCGTTTAGAGAGCACTTGTCAGAAATCCACTTTCTTGTCACCCTTACAACCTGGTAAGGTAGGCCAGCGTTTTCATCTCTGTCCCTCTCCTTTGAAGAGTGGAGTTTCCATGCCCGGGAGATTGAGGCTTCAAAGGTGTGACTTCTCTAAGGACAGCTGAGTGGTGGGGGTGTTAGCATCTAGACCAGAAGTAGCCAATGTGATGTATTTTAGATGACTCCCATTATTCATGCTGGCTGGAGCTGATGGTAGTCCAGCAGTCAGGGCCCTTCCAGCGATACGATACAATAAACATTATTGTCATTGTCCCATACAGAACAACAAAATTGAAAAATCTACATAGGACATTCAAAAACCAACAAGCCTGCTATCCCAGCTATCCCAACCTGATTAGCCCCCTGAAAACTCTGATACCCTATTTTAAAATACAATATACTCCCATAGAGACTCCTTAAAGGTAAAGGTAAAGGGACCCCTGACCATTAGGTCCAGACGTGACCAACTCTGGGGTTGCGGCGCTCATCTCGCTTTATTGGCCAAGGGAGCCGGCGTACAGCTTCCGGGTCATGTGGCCAGCATGACTAAGCCGCTTCTGGCGAACCAGAGCAGCGCATGGAAACGCCATTTACCTTCCCGCTGGAGCGGTACCTATTTATCTACTTGCACTTTGATGTGCTTACGAACTGCTAGGTTGGCAGGAGCAGGGACCAAGCAACGGGAGCTCACCCTGTCGCGGGGATTCGAACCACTGACCTTCTGATCAGCAAGTCCTAGACTCTGTGGTTTAACCCACAGTGCCACCCGCGTCCCTAGACGTTCCTTACATTGTGTTTAAAACCAAAATCGCATTTGGGTACAAATTGTTTCTCAGGTGGCTAGTCCTAGTCTTTATAACCCTGTACCTTCTTCCAGAAGGCAGAAGCTGAAAGAGATCATTTCTGGGGTGCGCACTATCCTGCACTATCTCTGTAGCTTTCTTATGACACCTGGAAGCATAGATTTGATCCAAGGTGGGACGAGTGCACCCAATTATTCTCTCTACAGTCTTTACAACCCTGGGCAGCATTGTTTTTTCCCTGACCATGCAGCGGATGTGTTTATTGAACGTTCATCCTGATTTGTTTGCAAGGCGAGTAGACAGCCTTGGTTACTTAATGAGCATTCACAGAAAGATAAGAACATAAGAAGAGCCTGCTGGATCAGGCCAATGGCCCATCTAGTCCAGCATGCTGTTCTCACAGTGTCCACCCAGATGCCTGTAGGTAACCCACAAGCAAGACCCAAGCACAAGAGCACTCTCTCCCCCTGTGGTTTCCTACAACTGCGATTCAGAAGCATTGTTGCCACCGATTGTGAAGGCAGTGCATAGCCATCCTGGCCAGTAATCATTGATAGGCTTCTCCTCCATTAATTTTTCAGTCCCCCTTTGAGGCCATCCTATTTGGTGGCCATTGCCACCTCTTGTGGCAGTGAGTTCCATTGTTTAACAATGCGCTGCATGAAGAAGGACTTCCTTTTATTTCATTGGCAGAGGGTGGGGTGTTGGTGCTTTGTTGACGCTGTGCCAAAGCAAGTGCTATCCTTATACATTCTCTAGTGCCCTTCCCCTTGTCACTTTCCTTATGGAAGAAAGCTCAGTCTTTGGGGGAGGTCGGTTTGTTTCACCAGAGTTTCAGATTAGCTTTCATTGTGCAGCCTGTATTTGCTTGTGTGTGGCTCAATCCCATCCGAAAATCATGACAGCCTGGAAGTGCCCTTAGATTAAATTGGTACGAAATAAGATAGTTTATCGCCCTGGATTTTGACTCTCGTAGCCATTATGTTACATCAGTTCTCACTTATTTCATTTCTGTGTGTGGTTATTTCAACGGCATTATATCATATATTAATACCTTTTATAACTATACTTTTTTAAAAAAAGCAACCCACAAAATAAGCACTTTGTTAAAACGGTGCCAACAGACGAGACAGGAAAGTCAAAGTGTTTTAAAATCCTCCACAAATTGCACAAAAACACCTGTTCACCCAAGTGCTGTTACGTTTAATAATGAGTTTAACAAGGCAGGTGAAACAGTGCAAATTAACAGATCATTTAAAAAGAAAAAAGGGGGTAGAGAGCTATAATGGCTCAGACTGGGACAGAAATAGTAAAGATGTGCTGAGATAGGGACAATAGGTTCAAGTACCTACTATTTCCTTGCACATGAAAACCATGCTTCTCCCAAAAGATGGAAAAGTAACACAATGGCCACCTGTACCACCCATGGCTCAATTCTTTATGCATGCAAAAGTTCACTCTTAGCTCAGTCGGTAGAGCATGAGACCCTTAATCTCAAGGTCATGGGTTTGAGCCCCATGGGTGAAAGATTCCAGTGTTGTAGGAGCTTGGATTAGAATATTCTTGTGGTCTCTTCCAACTTTACAGATCTATGATTCTGTGATTCTGCAAGTCTGAAAACACAAGAAGGCAAAAGTTGGGTGCCAGTGTCTTGTGGATGCCCCATAAAAAGTGAGTGGCAATGCCACAGGAAACACACAAGCGCCCTGCGACTTTGGTATAAACATTTTATTTAGTATTACAAACTAGGGGTGTGCCCAATGTTTGTCCCACGTTTTTCACGGCCATTCCCCATCAACGAATGAGAAAAGAGATCACAATGGAAAATCATCAAAGGGGGGAGAAATTGTTCAGTGAAATTCTCATGGGGAAAAGTGCAGGATTTTTGTTAAGAATGTCAGAAGAGCCCAGATGGATTAGCCAGTCGCTCGTCTAGTCCAGAATCCTGTTCTGACAGTAATCATTGAGATGCCTATGCGAAGCTTACCTTACTTTTGAGGTGACCAAGAAGAGTTTGTGAGTGTTTTTCATTCTACAGATACAGTATTTTTCACTCTATAAGACGCACCAGACCACAAGATGCACCTAGTTTTTGGAGAAGGAAAACAAGAAAAAAAATATTCTGAATCTCAGAAGCCAGAACAACAAGAGGGATCGCTGCGCAGTGAAAGCAGCAATCCCTCTTACTGTTCTGGCTTCTGGGATAGCTGTGCAGCCTGCATTCGCTCCATAAGACGCACACACATTTCCCCTTACTTTTTAGGAGGGAAAAAGTGAGTCTTATAGAGCAAAAAATACGGTAATTGACTGGTTGTGTGTCTTCTGCAGCCTTCCCGGGTGCTCACACTTTGCAGAATCACAGAATTGTAGAGTTGGAAGGGAGGACAAGGTTAATCAAGTCCAACTCCTTGCAGTGCAGGAATCTTTTGCCTACTGTGGGGCTCCATCACAGCCCAGGGGGATGCGTTGTGAATAGCTCATCCCATGATTTGTTTTTGGGTTTTTTTAGTTCAGGAAGTGTGAGTGGCCAGGGATGCTGCACCATGCTGGAAAAATGTTTATTGAAAAGAAACCAAACACCCCCACACCCCGACTTTGACCAAGTCACAAAGTGAGATAATCTCAAATCTCCACACCCACTGATATTCTAAATGTATTCTAAAGTGCCCTGAGAAGTGAAGCAGAACAATGAAAGCCTCTTTTGCCAGGGTAGAAGAAAAATGTGACCATATTACATTTGCTCCTAATTTAGAAATGGTGTTATTTTATTGCTAAACCCTTTCAATTTGAATTGTTGGTGGACTGTGCAATTTTGAATTTAATGGGATGAAGAGTTTTTGATTGATTTGCTGATATGCTGATTGCAGGCTTAAGTTCGGAAATGAATTGTTAATGATTGGGTAGAAATAAGATCATACATTGGCTTTGTACTATTGGCTTCTCTGTATTTCAGCTTGCGCTGACAGAGTATTTAGCTGTTAACTTGGATTCTTAGGATTTTTATTGCAAAGCTTCGGTATTTTCCATTGCACAGTCTCTTGAATGTATCGAAGTTAGATGTTTTAATGGGCCGACTGAAATGTTGATTCAGTGCTTATATTTTGCTGATATGTTCAGAATTGTTCAGGAATCATCATGGAATGCTGTGGCAAATTCAGGCTGAGCAGTTAAAACAGATTTGGCCTCTTGCACAACAAAGCCACTTCCAAAAGGAGACTTCTTCCTGTAAAAAAAGTGATGAGGGAATGCTTGGTAAAGTGTAGGTTGGTGCTTGACAAAACATTTTCTACATCCACACCATACATTGAAAGTACTATGATACCCCCTCAGACAGTCACGCCATTCCTCAGATAATCCTGGGAGCAGTAGTTCATTAAAGGTTGCTTCCAACTCTACAGTTCCATGATTCTATGAAGGGCAATGAGAGTTGTTGTTGTTGTTGTTGTTTAGTCATTTAGTTGTGTCCGACTCTTCGTGACCCCATGGACCAGAGCACGCCAGGCACTCCTGTCTTCCACTGCCTCCCGCAGTTTGGTCAAACTCATGCTGGTAGCTTCGAGAACACTGCCCAGCCATCTTGTCCTCTGTCGTCCCCTTCTCCTTGTGCCCTCCATCTTTCCCAGCATGAGGGTCTTTTCCAGGGAGTCTTCTCTTCTCATGAGGTGGCCAAAGTATTGGAGCCTCAGCTTCAGGATCTGTCCTTCCAGTAATATAATAATAATAATAATAATTTATTATTTATACCCCGCCCATCTGGCTGAGTTTCCCCAGCCACTCTGGGCGGCTCCCAATCAGTATTAAAAACAATACAGCATTACATATTAAAAACATCCCTGAACAGGGCTGCCTTAAGATGTCTTCTGAACGTCAGGTAATTCTTTATCTCTTTGACATCTGATGGGAGGGCGTTCCACAGGGCGGGCGCCACTACCGAGAAGGCCCTCTGTCTGGTTCCCTGTAGCCTCACTTCTCGCAATGAGGGAACCGCCAGAAGGCCCTCGGCGCTGGATCTCAGTGTCCGGGCTGAACGATGGGGGTGGAGACGCTCCTTCAGGTATACAGGACCGAGGCCGTTTAGGGCTTTAAAGGTCAGCACCAACACTTTGAATTGTGCTCGGAAACGTACTGGGAGCCAATGCAGATCTCTCAGAACCGGTGTTATGTGGTCCCGGCGGCCACTCCCAGTCACCAGTCTAGCTGCCGCATTCTGGATTAATTGCAGTTTCCGGGTCACCTTCAAAGGTAGCCCCACGTAGAGCGCATTGCAGTAGTCCAAGCGTGAGATAACTAGAGCATGCACCACTCTGGCGAGACAGTCCGCGGGGAGGTAGGGTCTTAGCCTGCGTACCAGGTGGAGCTGGTAGGCAGCTGCCCTGGACACAGAGTTAATCTGCGCCTCCATGGACAGCTGTGAGTCCAAAATGACTCCCAGGCTGCGCACCTGGTCCTTCAGGGGCACAGTTACCCCATTCAGGACCAGGGAATCCTCCACACCTGCCCGCCTCCTGTCCCCCAAAAACAGTACTTCTGTCTTGTCAGGATTCAACCTCAATCTGTTAGCCGCCATCCAACCTCCAACCGCCTCCAGGCACTCACACAGGACCTTCACCGCCTTCACTGGTTCTGATTTAAAGGAGAGGTAGAGCTGGGTGTCATCTGCATACTGATGAACACCCAGTCCAAACCCCCTGATGATCTCTCCCAGCGGCTTCATATAGATATTAAAAAGCATGGGGGAGAGGACAGAACCCTGAGGCACCCCACAAGTGAGAGCCCAGGGGTCTGAACATTCATCCCCCACCACCACCTTCTGGACACGGCCCAGGAGGAAGGAGCGGAACCACTGTATAACAGTGCCCCCAGCTCCCAGCCCCTCTAGACGGTCCAGAAGGATGTTATGGTCGATGGTGTCAAAGGCCGCTGAGAGATCCAGCAGAACTAGGAAACAGCTCTCACCTTTGTCCCTAGCCCGCCGGAGATCATCAACCAGCGCGACCAAGGCAGTTTCAGTCCCATGGTGAGGCCTGAATCCCGATTGGAAGGGATCCAAATGGTCCGTTTCCTCCAGGCGTGCTTGGAGTTGTTCAGCAACCACCCGCTCAATCACCTTGCCCAAGAATGGCAGATTTGAGACTGGGCGATAGTTGGCCAAATTGGCCGGGTCTAAAGATGTTTTTTTAAGAAGCGGTTTAATGACCGCCTCTTTCAGCGGGTCTGGGAAGGCTCCCTCACAGAGGGAAGCGTTCACCACCCCGCAGAGCCCATCGCCCAGCCCTTCCCGGCTCGCTTTTATCAGCCAGGATGGGCAAGGATCAAGGAGACAGGTGGTCGGTTTCACTCGTCCAAGCAGCCTGTCCACATCCTCGGAGGTAACAGATTGGAATTGATCCCATGTAACAGGACCAGACAGAACTCTAGCACTCTCCCGCCCTGGCCCTGCTCCCACGGTGGAGTCTACCTCCTTCTGAATCTGAGCGATTTTATCTGCAAAAAACTTTGCAAAAGCATTGCAGGAGATCTTGGGGTCCCTACCAGGCCCCGTTGGTACAGGTGGTTCTGATAGATTGCGAACCACCTGAAAAAGTCTCCTGCTGCTGTTTTCTGCAGATGCAATGGAGGCGGTGAAGAAGGCCCTCTTCGCCGTCGCCACTGCCACTTGGTAGGCTCGACGTTGAGCTCTAACCCGTGTCCGGTCTGATTCAGAATGAGTTTTCCGCCACCGGCGCTCTAGCCGTCTCAACGATTGTTTCATCACCCTCAGCTCCGGGGAAAACCACGGGGCTGTCCGGGCTCCATGCAATCGGAGAGGGCGCTTCGGAGCCAGACAGTCAATAGCCCTGGTTAACTCCGCATTCCAGCGGGCCACCAGGGAATCAGCTGAAAGGCCATCAACTTGGGATAGAGCATCCCCTACCACTCTCTGGAAGCCAACTGGATCCATTAAGTGGCGGGGGCGGACCATCCGAATCGGTCCCACCTCCCTGCGGAGGGGAAGGGTTGCGGAGAAGTCCAGTTGCACCAGGAAGTGATCTGACCATGGCACTTCTTTTGTTTCACTTTTAGTTAATGTCAGATCACCAGCATCCGTAGAGGTAAACACCAAGTCTAAGGCATGTCCGTGGCTATGAGTTGGGCCAGACTTATTCAGGGACAGCCCCATGGAGGCCATGCTTTCCACGAAGTCCCGAGCGGCCCCTTGTAAGGTCGTGTCGGCATGGATGTTAAAATCCCCCAGGACAACCAAGCTAGGTGTCTCCAGGAGCATATCCGCCACGACCTGAAGCAGCTCGGGCAGGGAATCCTTGGTGCAGCGGGGAGGTCGGTACACCAGTAGGAATCCTGTACTGCCCCTATTGCCCAACTTCCAGAACATGCACTCAGAAAACTGGGTCTTCCCAATAGGACGCCTGGTGCAGACTAATGACTTCCTAAAAATCACTGCAACCCCCCCTCCCCGCCCACATGACCTGGGTTGCTGTGCGTAAGAGAAACCCGGTGGGCAAGCAGCGGCAAGGACAGGCCCATCTGCTTCATCCAACCAAGTCTCTGTTACACATGCCAGATCAAATCCTCCATCCATGATCAAGTCATGGATGGCAGTGGTCTTATGAATCATTGACCTGGCATTGCACAGCAACACTTTCAGGTCATGTGGGTATCCCTTGCTGATTCTAGTATCCATCCGGTCAGGACCAGACCCGGAGGCAGGAACAGTCCTCAGACAACGACTAAACCTGCCTCCTCTGTAATGACATGGTCTGGTCTTAGCGTAACTCCTCCTCCTACCCGTGAGCACTCAGGGCTGATTTCCTTCAGAATGGAGAGGTTTGATCTTCTTGCAGTCCACGGGACTCTCAAGAGTCTCCTCCAGCACCATAATTCAAAGGCATCAATTCTTTGGCGATCAGCCTTCTTTATGGTCCAGCTCTCACTTCCATACATCACTACTGGGAAAACCATAGCTTTAACTATACGGACCTTTGTTGGCAAGGTGATGTCTCTGCTTTTTAAGATGCTGTCTAGGTTTGTCAATGAGAGTTGTTAGGCGACCCCTATTCCCCCCCCCCCACAGAGCTACAGTTCTCAGAGTTCCCTGTTGTGTGGTTGTTTTATTTTTCTGATTAATGTTCATTTTTTCACATCACACATAAAACACCACAAGTCACAACGCATTAACTAAATTGCTTAAAAATATCAAATCTAATTCTTTCAGTTCACTCCAAAAAATCTTTCCACTTATTACCATGAGATGTCGGAGGGTGATAAACACAACCTTCTTGATGCATATAATCCCAAAATGGTTGCCACACATTAGAGAAAAGATGGAGGTTAGAATTCCCTTTGTCACATGAATCTGGCATGCCAGCTTTTCAGCCAGGGCCATTGTCCATGCTCTGGAGCACCATGCTTCAACATTCAAGTCCAAGGCAGTGCACCATCATCACATGAATATTTCCCTATCTGCTGCCACAAGGAGAAACATGAACAGTTCTTTATGAGCAACTGGTGGAGCAGTCATGTCCTTTATTCCAAATAAAGCAAGTTGGAGGGAAGGCTGTAGCTCCAGTAATAATAATAATAATAATAATAATAATAATAATAATAATAATAATAATTTATTATTTATACCCCACCCATCTGGCTGGGTTTCCCCAGCTACTCTGGGCGGCTTCCAACAAAACACTAAAATACAGTAACCTATTAAACATTAAAAGCTTCCCTAAACAGGGATGCCTTCAGATGTCTTCTAAAAGTTTGGTAGTTATTTTTC
This sequence comes from Podarcis erhardii, assembly GCF_964252035.2. Classification (NCBI taxonomy): domain Eukaryota; kingdom Metazoa; phylum Chordata; class Lepidosauria; order Squamata; family Lacertidae; genus Podarcis; species Podarcis erhardii. The sequence goes on from NC_138503.1 coordinate 25,244,703, forward strand.
TCTTTGACGTCTGGTGGGAGGGCGGGTGCCACTACTGAGATGGCCCTCTGCCTGGTTCCCTGTAACTTGGCTTCTCACAGTGAGGGAACCGCCAGAAGGCCCTCGGAGCTGGACCTCAGTGTCCAGGCAGAACGATGGAGGTGGAGATGCTCCTTCAGGTATACTGGACCGAGGCCGTTTAGGGCTTTAAAGGTCAGCACCAACACTATGAATTGTGCTCAGAATATTAAACTCAATTCTTTAAATACGAGAACCCAAAATGGGTAAACAGATTTGCAAAACCACCACATATGTCTGTAGGATCCAGTCTCTCCATATCCCCTCCAACAGGTTGATGTTGCCCCTGGTATCATGTGGGATATTCACAAGGGGGAAAATGCCACCTATGTAAGAGTTTCAAAGAAGATTCCCTTAACTGGGCCAAAACTGTTTTAAAATGTGTTTTCCCTGCAAAGCAGGTTTCATTACTTGAAGGTCCGTTTCCCAGGGAATTTTGTGGACATAAGATGGCCAGATTCTACCTCCATTAATATTTTATCTATAGTTGATACTACACCCTTTGATGTAGCAGAAACATTGACCATAATTTATTCTAAAGAGGTCAACTCTCTGTCCGCTTGAATGGTTTTAACAGAAATAAAAACAATGGATTAAAATTAAACCACAACCACATTACATTGGGAATTTTAGCTAAAATCTGTTATTTACGAAGTGGGGAACCATGTGCATTAAAATCCCTGCGTCTATATAGACCTGCTTGTTCCCCCTCTTCCCAATCCATCATATCTCCAGCTTCACAAAACCTGGGGTGGTATTTAAGTGGAATCAGCGGGGAGATTGCAGGAATGGCTTTCTTGTGTATTGTTTGCCAAACACTTAATGTACTGAGTAAAAAAATGGGTTTTCCATTTTGTGAATTGATTTTTGAGTAATAGTAAGAAAGGGAAATACCCTAAACTTCCGATCTTCCAAGCCTATATCAATCCGTGGTTTTCCTCGTGGACCTTGAATCAAAGAGAGACCAAGTTCCTGACTTGGAATGCCTTATAATATATAAGCAAATGGGGCACTCTCAGATCTCCCTTGTTGACATTATTATACAATATACTGCTGCATAACTGGACTTTCTTTCCCCTATGAATGACTTTACTCAATGATCTCTGCTGAGTTTAAGATGTTTAGGCATGATAGTCATTGGCAGAACTTGAAGCAGATAGAGAAACTTTGGGAGGATCAACATCTTTAATAATAATAATAATAATAATAATAATAATAATAATAATAATACCCCGCCCATCTAGCTGGGTTTCCCCAGCCACTCTGGGTGACTCCCAACAGAATATTAAAAACAGGATAAAACATCAAACATTAAAAACTTCCCTAAACAGGGCTGCCTTCAGATGTCTTCTGGGAAGAGGGATTGATGGTTAAACCACTCTGGGACTTGTAATTTTCTGTTGAGAATGAGGGGTCTCCTGGCAACTCACAGCACCCTTAACAAACTACAGTTCCCATGATGATTATTTTTTGGGGGGGAGAGCCATGACTGTTTAAAGTGATACCACAGTACTTTAAATGTATGGTGGAACCTCCTTGAAAACAAATCCGAATGAATGCTCAATAATCTGAAAGCAAACATAGATGCATCTTCTCCTTTATTCAGGGTGGGAGAGTGAAGTGAGGTGGTGGCGAAGAGGAGGAGACAGAGGGAAGGATTTAGCTGGCTGGTCACACAAGAGGTTCATTTCTTCCAGTCCTGTCATCTGTGAGCTGATCATCAAACATTCAAGTGGGAGAGGTGAGCCGAGGCCAAGCTATCCTCCCACAATCCCTGTCTCCGTCCAAATGAGCTAAAGGTTGCCAAAGTTAACAGTGAGCTATCTGGCAGCAGGACCTGCCCTCTCCACAAAGTGGAAAGCAGCAGCGGTGTCAGGGAGAGAGATTGTCACTGTCTTGTCGCTCCTTGCCTATCTAAAAAGCACGCACTTTAAACTTCCGCGGGAGGTACCATTAAGCCAAATATGTGTCTGTGTGTCCTGAATTTGCCTAAATTAGAGGATGCCAGCTTGCTGTCGGCCAGATTTCCTCCTTCCCCTTTTTGCATTAGATCATGAGATTAAATGTTGTTACGGAAATTACGGGGGAGGGGGCATATCTTTAAAGTTACATATTACAAATGTTATGCCTGAATGTATCCTTCCAACTTGACAGCTCAGGGAAGTTACCTAGCTTTAAAATAAAATAAAATCATCTCCTTTCCCAGTTTCCTCCATTCCAAAGCTATTTTCCCCTTGAAAAAGGACTCCAAGACGTTCCCAGAGGTGAAAATTGCTGGGCTCATTGTTAGCCAAAGGAAGCCAAATCTCATCACCTGAGTCGCCTCAGGTTCCAGACATGCAAAGGAACTTCTATTGTACTTTTGGGTGGTGGGTACTTAAGACATATTTGTCTATGCTAATCTTATACCTGAGTCTTGCCCCGCCATGTCTGCTTATGCTAATCTTGTACCAAGGACTTGTCTGGACATGTTTGCCAAGGTTAACCCCTCCCCTTCAAACTGTATTCTGGGATGTGGTGGGAAAGTTTTAAAAGTCTTTGTCACCCCATCCTCGGGGTTCAAATTTGCTCTTTGAACCTATTGCACAATAAACTTTGGTCTACAGCTATTTGCTCCGGTTGGCTGGACTCCTTCCTTTATTCCGCAGGGACCCGCGGGCTCTGCCCCATGAGCTGGGTGACTGAGCAGCCTCACACCTAGATTTTTCCTTAACAATGTGCTTGAAACCATTTCTTCTTTCCATGGGAGACGGATGTGTGATGTTCAGCATGGTTACAAGCAAAGGGAAAATGCCAGAGAGGAGTTGGAGGGACAAAAACAAACTTTTGGCCAGTTGGATGATTACCACTAAGTCCCCTACTCTCTTGTGTAGGGCAGCTTTTGTTAACTTCTTAAATTTCCTGCACAGTTCTCCAATTTTTAGAATCTGAATTCGGGATGAGACAGAGCAGTAACACCTTCCCCACAAGAAAGTGTATATTTGAAGCACCTGGTGGGGTGTAGTAGTAGCAGCTGTCCTGCCATTTTGTATGTTATTTCACTAATATGTGATTTTTTTTTTTTTTAAAATGCACATTTAACTGTATGGATTTCTTCCTTGCTTGGAGAACTGAACTGTAAACTTTGGGGAAGTGTGAATCTCAAAGGATGGCTGTGTTTCAGTTCACACATTGCTTCCGAAAGTGTGAATTAGATAGGTTCACCTCTAAATGCACACTAAGTCAACTATCTCCCCCATCCTTAGCTGTGTGACTCTGCAACAGTCTTGTCCTTCCTTACTTTCCAGTGCAGCTGGGGATCCTTTGAGCAGACTGTGTCTAAAAAAAAGTGTTCCTTTGGAAATGTCAGAGGCATTGAGAGCATTTGAGGCAGAGGCCCAGAGACTCCAATTTGCATAAAAGTTGCAAATGCTAATCTATACATGGAGATACACATCTATAGACTTCAAACCAAGCCTTATGAGGAGTGGTTGAGGGAGTTGGGTATGTTTAGCCTAGAGAAGAGGAGACTGAGAGGAGATATGATAAGCATATTCAAATATCTAAAGAGCATTCACAAGGAAGATGATGAAGAAGAGAAGAGTTTGGATTTGATATCCTGCTTTATCAACTACCAGAAGGAGTCTCAAAGCGGCTAACATTCTCCTTTCCCTTCCTCCCCCACAACAAACACTCTGTGAGGTGAGTGAAGCTGAGAGACTTCAGACAAGTGTGACTAGCCCAAGGTCACCCAGCAGCTGCATGTAGAGGAGCGGGGAAGCGAACCCGGTTCCCCAGATTACGAGTCCACCGCTCTTTACCACTACACCACGCTGGTGGAGCAAGCTTGTTTTCTCCTCCCCTGGAAGCTAGGAGCTGAACCAATGGATTCTAATAACAACAAAGGAGATTCTGGCAAAACATCAGGAAGACCTTTCTGGCCCAAAGAGCTGTTCCACAGTGAAATGGACTGCCTTGGAAGGAGGTGGACACTCCTTCATTGGAGGTTTTTAAGCAGAGGTTGAATGGCCATCTGGCCATATGCTTTAGCTATGATTCCTGCATTTCAGGGGTTGGACTGGATGATCCTAGGGGGTCTCTGCCAACTCTGCAATTCTGTTTCTATGAAATGTCACAGGAGGCAAGCCAACAAATTCCCCTCTCCACATTCATTTGTGGTGCAAATGAATTAAAGAACCCACATACCTGTAGGTTCTTTAATTCATTTGCGCCCCAAGCTTGGTCACCCCAAATCACTCCTTCAATTCATTTACCTCCCATTTAATCGATCAGCAGATCCTGCTCAAGTTAATTCCATTCTTTCATTTCCCTCAAATCACCTCTGGTTGTAGTAATCTTAAATTAATTTATTTTCACAAATTAATATCTTCTCCAGGAACTCAGTTCACCCCTCAGTTCAATCTCCTCCTTCATCACCCACCCCAAAGTATCCAGGGTACTCAGAAAAAGGCTGCCCAGAAGTACTGGGGGCAATCCTAGTCCCCACAGAACCACCCCTAGCGAGACCCCTTGGAATTGGCAATCTTTCTCTCCCTCTCACTGATTAAGCCTGTGAACAATCTTATCCTGGCTCCAGAAATCACTTTCATTGGCTGTGGTCACCTACTGCCCTGTACAGGTAAGTAGGAGGAGAATTTGCCTTCCTCTGCACATTCTGTTAACCAATAGTCCAATCCTATGCATGCTTTCTCTGAAGTAACCTCCAACTAAATGCAGTGGGGGATCTGGTCCCATGCAAACCTAAAACGGTAAACGTAAAGGACCCCTGGACAGTTAAGTGCAGTCAAAGGCAACTATGGGGTGCAGCACTCATCTCTTTTTCAGGCTGAAGGAGCCAGCATTTGTCCACAGACAGCTTTCTGGGTCATGTGGCCAGCATGACTAAACTGCTACTGGTGCAACTGAACACCATGACAGAAGCCAGAGCGCATGGAAATGCCGTTTACCTTCCCGCCACAGTGGTACCTATTTATCCACTTGCACTGGCGGGCTTTCGAAGTGCTGGGTTGGCAAGGAGCTGGGACAGAGCAACAGGAGCTCACTCCGTTGCGGGGATTTGAACCGCCGGCCTTCCAATCAGCAAGCCAAGAGGCTCAGTGGTTTAGACTACAGTGCCACCCATGTCTCTACAAATGTGCAGTATGCTGGTAGGGTGGAATTCAGGGAGATGCACAGCAGGGGGCACCAGAGTCAATGAGAGGCAGAGCCAATCAATTTGAGGTTTGACTCCACCCACTCCCTGCTGAGTTCTAGAAGGGCAACACTTGGGATTAAGAAAGGGAAGGACTTAATTATGCATTTTATAACTGCAGCTCCTCTTGCTGTTGCTAGGCACTGCAGGACACTGAATGCAAATTTATATGCTATGCTCATGTTTGGGACTTAATCGTGATTGAAGGGTTGAAAAGGTACAAGAAAGAAGATAACACAGAATCTTAGAATGGTTGAGTTGGAAGGGAACCCAAGAGTCATTTAGTCCAACCTCCTGCAATGTAGGAATCACAGCTTAAGAATCCCTGACAGATGCCCCCGTCCCCCAACAGATGGCCCCCTATTTAAGTGAATCTACAAAATGTCTTACAAAATGTGGTCCACTTTGGTAAATTTTTGGGAGAAGGCAATAGAAACGATTAATGTGATTATACGGAAAAACCTTAAATTTGCAGAGGAAAATATCCTTTTGAATTATATTCCCAATACATGGAATCTAACTAAGGGATAGTATGAATGGATTCTCCGTGCCCTTAAAGGTAAAGGGACCCCTGACCATTACGTCCAGTTGCAGCCGATTCTGGGGTTGTGGTGCTCATCTCGCTTTATTGGCTGAGGGAGCCGGCGTACAGCTTCCGGGTCATGTGGCCAGCATGACTAAGCCACTTCTGGTGAACCAGAGCAGTGCACGGAAACACTGTTTACCTTCCTGCTGGAGCAGTACCTGTTTATCTACTTGTACTTTGATGTGCTTTGGAACTGCTAGGTTGGCAGGAACAGGGACCGAGCAACGGGAGCTCACCCCGTTGCGGGGATTCGAACCACCGACCTTCTGATCAGCAAGTCCTAGGCTCTGTGGTTTAACTCACAGCACCACCCTTGTCCCTCCATGCCCTTACTAGGGCAAAAAAGACTGGCATTGATGAACTGGAAGAATAAAAATATGGCTCCCTTCAACGGGCAGATAGAAGATATGCATAAATTTGCAACACATGAACAAGTTGGGTATAAATCTAGACTTGCCATGGACAAATTCAACAATATCTGGAAATCATTTGTATAAACACTGTATTAGGTAAAGTTTAGAATAAGTACAATAACAATCTTGCAAGTTTATAAGTTTGAAAAAGATTCTAAAGAGGATGGGACAGCCACGATATGAGAGTTGCTCTGTCCCAGCTTCTGCCAACCTAGCAGCTTGAAAGCACACCAGTACAAGTAGACAAATAGGTATTGCTGTGGTAGGAAGATAAATGGCCTTTCTGTGTGTTCTGGTTTCCGTCACGGTGTTCTGTTGTGCCAGAAGTGGTTCAGTCATGCTGGCCACATGAGCTGGAAAGCTGACTGCAAACGAACACCGGCTCCCTCAGCCTGAAAGCAAGATGAGCGCCACAATCCCATAGTAGTCTTTGACTTGAACTTAACCATCCAGAGGTCCTTTACCTTTACCCTCGGACCAGAGCTTTGGGGCAGATGTCAGGACCTTCAAATGTGGCAGGGCTGGCTGACCACACTTTGCAGTAATGCACATTGCCATTTAAAGGTGGTGCATGTATCTCTGAGACCATTAAAGTACCAAGTTTAAAAATATCTAACTGCCCTTCCAGATCCAATTAAGTCCAGTGCCACCTAGTGACTTGACTGCAATGGCATTTTCCCTGCAGAAGGAAAATCACCGCATTTAAAAGTCTCTACTTTGAAGCAGGCAATGATACCATTAAGGACCAAAGTAGCAGTTCACCGAAGAGACAGAGACAAGGTAACCAAACCAAACAGAGACTCCCCTTGGCAGGGCACACAAGAAGCATTTGTGTAGCTAAGGGTCTTGTCAGGTTCTCTCCTGCCTCTCCTGGCCTTTGAATCAGCTTTAATAAATCTATCGTCAACCTTGGTCAATGCAAACCCATTTTTGCAGTGCGGTTTGGGACAGTTGGGTGTGGTGCGTTGGATGTGATGAGCAGGCCTGGCTGATGATGGCAGCAGCTGGGTTCTGCTGCAGGATCCCATGGTGTTGCTTTCTGCAAACAACTTTCAGTCAAACCTTCAAATCTTCAGGCCTTTTTTTTTTTTTTTGCAAATCCCCAAAAATCTCTCTAGGGGCAGAAAAGAACTTCTCTCCTGGAGAAATTCGTTAGAAGGATTCAGTAATGCTAATCTGAGCAAAGCCCTCCATCTTCTTTTGGGAATGCTCTTGACAATAAGATAGCCCCTGCCTAGGAATCTGACCAATGCCACAACTCTTGCAGGATGAACCTTCTCTCCCCTGCCTGCACCATTGCATGGATATGTCCTGAGCAATTCCACTCGCCTGCCAGAAGTGCAAAACGAGCAGGAAGCCCAAGACTTTTGTCACTAATCTGTTTCCACAAAGGGCAGACATTTATCTAAAGATTGCATTTTTAAAAAACACATCCTTAGCAAGGCTTGTGAGAAAACAGGCAAGCTTATGCAGAAGACTGTTGAATTTAAACAGAATGCTAATCCTTAAATCTGGGGCACAGAATGTCTTGGGCCATTGCGTACTGAAGGGCAAACTATAAAAATAGTTAATTGTTGTAAGTCAGTGTAACCCAAAAACGGGGAATCAGTTTCTCATCTCTGAGCCCACACCCTCCTCCAAGGCTGACATCTGACCTCCTTGTCATGTTCCCAACCCGTTTTTCTTCATGGATGTCACAAAGTGTTAATTGATCCTGTGAGAATTCCAGGACATGTGCTTCAATGAGCTAAAAAAACAGGATTCCATTATGTAACATAGGAGGAATGTAGGAAGCTGTCTTATACTCAGATCATGGGTCCATCTAGCACAGTGCCTTTTACACTGACTGGCAGCAGCCCTCCAGGGTGGCAGCAGGGGACAGTCTGGAGATGCTGACGATCGGAGCTGGGACTTTCTGCCTGCAATGAGTTGCTCTACTATGGAGCCACAACCTTCCCCTGTAAATGAGATGATGTTTCATGGTTATATATACACTGATGATGCAAAATCACTGACTGCGAGGAAGCAATTCTATGCCACCATTGTCTGCAGAATGAAATATTGTAATGACATATGATGCTCCAACTGCGTGGCATGATTCAAATATTTAACTGAAGATGCACGAGAAGATTTTGTTATGTGCCACTAGGCTCTCTGAGCAGTTAGTTGTACCAGACGTGCCTGCATTGTACCCTGGGTACAGTTTCCTTGCAATGAGGGTCAGCAGAGATACACCCTGAGCATAAAGGTAAAAGGTAAATAACCCCTGGACGGTTAAGTCCAGTTAAAGGCGACTATGGGGTTGCGGCGCTCATCTCGCCTTCAGGCAGAGGGAGCTGGCGTTTGTCCACAGACAGCTTTCCGGGTCATGTGGCCATCATGACTAAACTGCTACTGCTGCAACTGAACACTGTGACAGAAGCCAGAGCGCACGGAAATGCCGTTTACCTTCCCGCCACAGTGGTAACTGTTTATCTACTTGCACTGGCATGCTTTCGAACTGCTAGGTTGGCAGGAGCTGGGACAGAGCAACGGGAGCTCACCCCATCATGGGGATTCGAACTGCTGACTTCTGTTCGGCAAGCCCAAGAGGTTCAGTGGTTTAGACCACAGCGCCACCCGCTGAGCATAAGGTGGAGGGGCTCACAGCATTGACACTCCCATAGATCTTTCTTATCCTTTAGGTTTACAGTTAAACTCCAAAGTCCAGCACAGATCAGCATATAGAGCAAGATATGCCCCTGCCTCTCCAGCCTCCAACATTCAGCTTCCACCTCTCACACACAGTAATGCTGGCTATCCTTATTTTACGTAGGATCATGTGGCCTCCACCAGGTGAGAGGGTTTGGGGAAGATGCCTACTCAATTTCCTGGAGAGCAGCATCACTCAGCTCATTCTTTTAGATGCAGGAGGAGCAGTTAACTGGCCATCTGAAACCATGACCTAGACAAAGGGATCAGTTTGACATGGACACTAGTTTCCCTGATGTTGATGATTTTTTAACATCAACTTTGTTGGACTGGTCATGTTGTGCGGATGCCTGATTATCGTCTTCCAAAGCAACTACTCTATTCTGAACTTAAAAATGGAAAGCATAATGCCGGTGGTCAGCAAAAGAGGTTTAAAGACTCTCTCAAGGCAAATCTAAAAAAATGTAGTATAAACACTGACAACTGGGAAACTGGTCTGCGAGTGCTCCAATTGGAGAACAGCCTTTACCAAAAGTGTCATGGGCTTTGAAGATGCTCAAACTCAGAATGAAAGGGATAAATGTGCTAAGAGGAAGGCACATTTGGCAAACCCTCACCATGATCAACTCCTGCCCAGAAACCTATGTCCCCACTATGGAAGGATGTGTGAATCCATAACTGGTCTCTACAGTCACTTATGGACCTACTGTTAAAACCATGTTTATGGAAGATAATCTTACTCAGCTACGAGTGGTCGCCTAAGAAGACACTTCCCTCTTCTACATTATAGCCTCACAGATACAGGGTCAAAAGAACTGGAAGAGACCCAGGATATCATCCAGACAGATACCCCCCAACCCCACATAACACTATGTAAGGATGCTGAAGATGGGGAGCTTGATTATGCAGGAGTTTCAAGGAAAGGCAACACCTACTATTAGGTAAAGAATAAAGAGTTGGGACATTGAAAATCATCTGGACCAACCCAAAAGCAGGGTCTGCAGTGCAGGAACTTGCAACAGTAACATCTCTGATAGGCACCCACCCAGCACCTGATTAAATGCAGCAGCTAGACTGGTGGCTGGGAGTGGCCGCCAGGACCACATAACACCGGTCCTGAGAGATCTGCATTGGTTCCCAGTATGTTTCCGAGCACAGTTCAAAGTGTTGGTGCTGACCTTTAAAGCCCTAAACGGCCCCCGTCCTGTATACCCGAAGGAGTGTCTCCACCCCCATCGTTCAGCCCGGATACTGAGATCCAGCACCGAGGGCCTTCTGGCGGTTCCCTCATTGCGAGAAGTGAGGTTACAGGGCACCAGACAGAGGGCCTTCTTGGTAGTGGCGCCCACCCTGTGGAACGCCCTCCCTTCAGATGTGAAGGAAATAAGCAGCTATATTCTCTTTAAAAGACATCTGAAGGCAGCCCTGTTTAGGGAAGTTTTTAATATTTAATGCTGTATTGTTTTTAACACTTGATTGGAAGCCGCCCAGAGTGGCTGGGGAAACTCAGCCAGATGGGTGGGGTATAAATAATAAATTATTATTATTATTATTATTATTATTATTATTAAATGCCTCCATCACAGGAGAACTCGCTATCTTCTGTGGCTGACTTCCCCACATCCAAATAGCTTCACCATTAGGAGGTTTGTCTGAGGACGACTCCTGATAACCTGTTGATTCAGCATCCATACTATTGGGGTTAACCTTTGACAGAGCCTTTTCAGTGGTGGCTCCTCATTTTTGGAATGAGCAAAGAATGAACCCAGAGTGGAACTAGGGGTGAAATTTTCTGAAGATCTCAATGTCAAGTTAATCTGCACAGATTCCATACACCCACATACCCCAATCTCGCAGTTGTATTAAAAATATGAACAATTCTAGCATATTATATGCATTATTCTATGTGTTATTATACACATAATATTCTATGCATTGTTATACATATGTGCATATGCACTCTGGCTTACACTCAGCACACAGATACCTACAACAACATATATAACTATGAAAATACATATGTGCCTCCCTCAGAATCAGCCATGTAGGGAAGGTTCTGTTCTTTAGCCTGTAGCTAAAGGAAAGGAAGATGTGGGTGGCGCTGTGGGTAAAACCTCAGCACCTAGAACTTGCCGATCGTCAGGTCGGCGGTTCGAATCCCCACGGTGGGGTGCGCTCCCGTTGCTCGGTCCCAGCGCCTGCCAACCTAGCAGTTCAAAAGCACATCAAAGTGCAAGTAGATAAATAGGAACCGCTTACTAGCGGGAAGGTAAACGGCGTTTCCATGTGCTGCGCTGGCTCGCCAGATGCAGCTTGTCACGCTGGCCACGTGACCCGGAAGTGTCTGTGGACAGCGCTGGCCCCCGGCCTCTTAAGCGAGATGGACGTGCAACCCCAGAGTCGGACACGACTGGCCCGTACGGGCAGGGGTACCTTTAGCTTTTTAAAGAAAAGGAAAACAAGAAACTACAAGCTGCTGCCTGTCAGTGTGAACAATATTGAGTTATGTGGATACAAAATCTGATGCAGTCAAAGGCAGCCTCCAATTCTCCTAACATATCCACTGTCGGGAATTGGGAGCCAACAGCCATCACATCATCTAGGAGGAACCTTGCACAAAAAGATAGAACAAAATTGAATTATACAAAAAAAGATAAGAATCAATCAGTAGGGAATAAGACTCTACTTCTCAGGCACTAGGAGAGAATTACAAATGAAAGGGGGGGGGTGTTAACCCACTTATTTTAGAAAATGCACCAATTTTCCTTTCGTTGGGGAAAAGGAGAAATTAAGCAGGCTGTATAAACAGCCAATTGACTTCCATTTGGGATGAATGCACAATGACAATAATCACCTGTTTTCCCTTCTTTCTCCCAATGTAGCATGTTGCAAAATAGGATGCTCCTCTTTGGATAGCCAAAGGTTTTTATTTTTATGTGTGTCTATTCTGCATCGTGCCATTGATGCAATAGCAGTGCATTTGGTGGTGGAGTTCTATTGGGGTGGCCACACATTTATTAGTTGCTTCGCAATGGTCCCGCGATGTTGTCGTGTTGATGCCATCTGGAAAGGCACTCTTGCCCCACAGAGCACAGCAAAAGCAGGACCTGGATCGTTCAGAATATGAAAAACTACAGGAATTCAGCAGGGAGTTATGGGACATGCACTCACTGGAAACCAGGCAGTACTTTTGCCCCTAAACCTTTACCCCTGAAACAGTATTGAAAGCGGGATCATGATAACTGTCCCAATACCACAATGAGCACAAATCAACATGAATGCACAAATGGCCCTTGGTTGTATGCAACTTGCCTTTTCTGGAGCACAATGTTTGCTCTAAAATGGCAACAATGTTTTCTCATCTCCCCGTTCTTGAAATTCTGTTTGTTTGGCTTTTTGCTCGGAGTCCCTGCCTTCATGAATGGAAATCTTTCCTTACACAGATATATTTGCATGTGAAAAGATCCCAACTGGTTCAAAATATGAAGCCTCCCCCATCTCTCTTGGCACTTCTTGTACAGACCGATAAGGTGGATTTGCCTCTTGTTTCACAATTAGCTAAAATGCAGACAAAATTAGGAAAGTAGAGTGGAAAGGGGGTTCCAACCACCTGTCGTCCAGGATTAGATGCAAATGCATTGGCATTGCTGTTCATTTGTCTGGCACTAGACCAGGGTGATTATGGCATGGGCACTATTACTGGGCACCTCCAGTTTAAAAAGGTAAAGGGACCCCTGACCATTAGGTCCAGTCATGACCGACTCTGGGGTTGCTGCGCTCATCTCACTTTATTGGCTGAAGGAGCCGGCGTACAGCTTCCAGGTCATGTAGCCAGCACAACTAAGCCGCTTCTAGCGAACCAGAGCAGCGCACGGAAACACCGTTTACTTTCCCGCCGGAGCGGTACCTATTTATCTACTTGCACTTTGATGTGCTTTCGAACTGCTAGGTTGGCAGGAGCAGGGTCTGAGCAATGGGAGCTTACCCTGTTGCGGGGATTCAAACCGCCGACCTTCTGACCGGCAAGTCCTGGGTTCTGTGGTTTAACCCACAGCGCCACCCACGTCCCACCTCCAGTTTAGGAAGGCAGAATTTATTTCAGTGAGGTGAGGGTTGTGGCATTGCCTTCTGCTGCAAGCGGGAATGGATGTCTGTTTTGGTTCTGCATTTCTCCAATCTTAAATTCAGTTTGCGACATTTCCAAATCAGGTTTTTCAGACCCTGAAAAATGCTGCACCACTGAGACACAGCCCTTAACCCCCCTGCCCCGGTCTTGATCTCCAATATCAGGCGGGGGGGGGGATCATGTGCAGGGTCAAGTACAGATATCCTCAGCTGCTCTGAAACCTTTCTGTGGACCACTCAAAAGCAGTTTATGGACCACAGTTTGAGAAGATCACTTTTGGGGATTTTCCCCCATGGGGAAGTGTTCTGGCATATAACCTAGCTAGCCCACAGCAGACCTACCGCCTGCAAAAAAAGAAAAGGAGAAAGAAATTAATTAATCCATGAATACCAGCAGAGTGCTTCCTTTCCCCAGCCATTCTGATATAAGTGGCAGGTGTAAACCAACACAAACTGCCCCATCTGCTGGTTTAATCCCAGGAAATGTGCCTTTCCTCTCTCAGATCACATCAGGACAAGGAAGGTGGGGATGCTCAGACAGTCTGGCCCTAGAAGTCTGATTCTAACCTCAGGCACTCGCGTGAAAAGACAGCAATGAATGTCTGCAGATGTCAGTTAATTGACACAACATTTTCCCAGGAGAAAAGAAGGCCATTCTGATGCAATTTTGAAACATGATGTAGCTTATTATATTTGAATTCCCTGGCACTCTGTAAGGCAGCAAGCTGACTGCAAAAACAGAGGTCATTTTTAGGGTGTGTGTGTATGTATGTGCAAGGATTCCCAGATCTAGAATCTGGCATTCACAACCTGAATTTACACCTGCTAAATAATAACAGTCTGTAAGTGGCCTTAGTATTATTGAGCCTGAAATTACTTATACCAGTAAAAAGAAAAAGTCTTGAAATGACTACAAATGCAACCTCATTTTACCTTCATCTCTCATATGGTGCATTGAATAAGTCTCTCTCTCACCTCTGCAGACTTCTGAGTACAGTGGTACCTCGGGTTAAGAACTTAATTGGTTCTGGAGGTCCGTTTTTAACCTGAAACTGTTCTTAACCTGAGGTACCACTTTAGCTAATGGGGCCTCCCGCTGCCGCCACACCACTGGAGCACAATTTCTGTTTTCATCCTGAAACAAAGTTCTTAACGTGAGGTACTATTTCTGGGTTAGCGGAGTCTGTAACCTGAAGCGTATGTAACCTGAAGCACCTGTAACCCAAGATACTACTGTATATGCAGAGGTTCTTACAGCTTACTAGTGTCTCCCACAGAGACCTGGGATAGATTGCTGGACTCCAGTCCCTTTGAATCACAGCCCCTGCCTTAAAGCCCTGATCTGTTTTCCCCCATGCATATTTGGATTTTCTAAAACCATCACCACGATCATTTGTTACTTTCAGTTCAGCCCTGTGGTGAAAGTCAAAAGAGTTATCTCTGTTTCTGGCAGGCCCAATAAATTCTTTATTCTTCTTTCATGTACCAAAAAGTTCAATTGCCATGTAACGTAATAACTCTCACTAGTCAATTAGCTCGCAATTAAGTTGCCTTTAACATACATGCTGAACATTTTCTGTGGCAATTAAGGACACCTAATGAACTCGCAGCAGTGATGAGATTTACACAGATAAGTTGTAGGAAAATCCTTTTGTGCAACTCCAGAGCACATTAAAATCAGCACATGCTCTGATGAACATTTAGTTACTTTTCCGGAGCTGTTATTACTTCAGAGACTGCAGAGGTTTACTCTGACATGCAATGCGTACACACAGTAAAATATGGAAGGCACAAAATGTGCATGGAGGATGAATAGACACCTGTTCAGATCTTCTCTTCCATGGAAACTTTTGGCATCTGATTGCCTGACCCATTCAGAGGTCCAGAATTTTCTTCCAGTCTCCAAACAACACCAGAAAACTGCCAGTCTAGGTCTCCCATTCCATAGTACCTCTGCCCATTACAGTAGGGATAAACAGCATTCAATTGTGGGATTTCTAGAGGCATTTGGTTGCTTGCAACTGAAAATGGAATAATCCCAACAAGGCAATTCTTGTGCTTTTAGGTGTGCCCTGTGTATTGTGTTTCTGAAGCTAACTTGACTAGATTTATTCAGTAGGTTCATAAAATTTGCATACAGCTTTTTATCTGAAGATTACAGGGCGGTTCACAACAAAATAAATACAAAAGGAGAACACAGAATACAAGGTAACCAAAGAGAACAATGGGGCACTGTCCTCTTCCACACTTGTGCGGAAGTGAGAAAAGGTGCCAACTGCCTGAAGCTCCTGTTTGATCTTGGTGCCTCAAATTTAATTTCATTTGTTTTTGTGGTTTATAGACTGTTGCTTTTCTAAAAGCTCAAAGTGGAAAAACAAAACCAGACCACTAAGGAACAACAATAATTTAAAACGTAAGAACGGGAATAAATAATATGAATGAGTAAAAGAAACAATTCAGAAAGAGAATAACTTCAGGAGACTGCAATAAGAACTTAACATAATTCTATTGAATTAGACCGGACCAGAGGCGCCTCTAGTTTCCCTCCCTCCCATTCCTCCCAGTGTCCACTTTACTCATAGCCAGTTTCACCTGGCCCTCTCCAATTCCTTCACAGTCCTTGCTGCCAGTCACCAGAGGACTCAAGGTAAAGGTACCCTGACTGTAAGACCCAGTCACAGATGTCTCTGGAGTTTGTGCACTCATCTCACTCTATAGGCCGAGGGAGCCGGCGTTTGTCCACAGACAGGTTCTGGCTCATGTGGCCAGCATGACGAAGCCGCTTCTAGCAAACCAGAACAGCGCATGGAAATGCCGTTTACCTTCCTGCCAGAGTGCTACCTATTTATATGCTTGCACTTTTAAAAAATATATATACTTTCATTTTGACATGCTTTCGAACTGCTAGGTGGGCAGGAGCTGGGACCGAATAACGGGAGCTCACCCTGTCATGGGGATTCAAACTTCTGACCTTCCGATCAGCAAGCCCTAGGCTCTGTGGTTTAGACCACAGCGCCACCCGCGTCCCTGTCATACTAACCAGCCCTTTCTCATTTACCTACCCTCACCACCACACTGTTTTGCCAGAGCAACCTCACCCCGCCCCTGCCTTTAAACCTTGGAAAACAGCAAAGGAAAACAGAGTGATGACACCCTTACAACTCTATTATATGCTAAGATAGCTAAGAAATGCTTAAGCTGTTTTTTAAACTTATAATTTAAAAAAGAAGCAATAGAAATGCAAAGAGTAAATCAAACAAGAGTCTTTCCTGGTGATATGTGGAGAAAAGCATGTTTGAACTTGGGTTGTCAACAGATCAGAAAAACCCCCCAGCACCTGGCCTGGTCTCCTTCTCTGTTTGTAACAGCTGTTTGATCTATGAGGCAGATACCACCCTTCATTTAAAGCACACCCAATGCATACTTAAAGCATATGACTTTCCCCCAGGAACCTGCCCCCTGCTCTACAATCCCCAGCACTCTTAGCAAACTACAGTTCCCAGGATCCTTTGGGAGAAGTCATGTGCTTTACATGTGCATTGAATGTACTTTGAATGTATAGTGTGGATGTGCTAAAGACACCAGGAGGCAAACCTTGTCCAGCATGAGGATCATCTAATATCTGTGGGCAAAACTGAAGCTAAAGACACAAGAGCACAGAGACTGGTAGAGAAGTTGGCAACCTTAGCTGTAATCAGCTGCAAAAGCAAAGGCAGCTTGAAGGAAGGCAAAAGATTAATCTGTATTTCAAAGATTTATTTGGCATTTTGTCTGTCGATGGAAAGAAAGAGAAGCCCTCCCCTCACCGTTTCCTTGGTGCTATGAGTTTGCCTCTTGCTCCCATCAGTGATTAAAGATGCCACGCTGAGGTAGGGGAGGGGAAAATTGCGAGCTGATTTGCATTTTAATGAATTTTTAATTGAACCGAAATCTGTTGTTTCTCTTTAAAAGATGCGCTGTTGACTTGGCGCTCCGCACAGCCGAGAGACAAGGGATGGGGGGCGTAATGTGATAGAAACAGTGATAACGTCAAGCTTAATTAGGTTTGGAAGCCTGTGTGGTGCAGCCGTCGTGAGGAACAGTGGGATGAAAACGACTCTTTGGGATTGATGTGGGGTTGAAACACAAACTTTTTGGGGGCACTCTTTGATTTCTCCACACAATAGTTGTATGCTTCTTTACTGGCAGCTCAATGTCTGAACTGACTCCACTGGACAGAGATGATATGAATGATATGTCAGCCTCATTCACACATGCACGAAAGAGCCAGTTTGGTTTAGTGGTTAGTTGGATTTCAACCCCAGAGGCCAGGGTTCAAATCCTTGCCTGGCCATGAAGTTCATTGGGTGACCTTAGCCTGACCCACCTACCTCACAGATTTGTTGTGAGGATAAGATGGGTAGGGGGAAGAAACAATTATACTGCCTGCTCCTTGGAGGGAAATAAATAAGCATGTCAGTCTGATCCTGCTTTATGTAGCACCCTCAATGGACATTGAGCTTCCCCTGAATTTCACAGTCAAACCCAGAGAGATCTGCACACTGTTTAAACCAGACCTGGCATGGACAGGCCTAAGATAAAGGATACTTATTCTGACAGGCCTGCAAAATGGAGGATCATCATCTGTAGAATACGACACAGGGCCACCCTCCTTGTCTATCTGCTTGTCAGGAGTGGGCGCCAGGAGGTCAGCAATAAATTGCACGGCATCTGTGAAGTTAACTCTTTAATCAAGAAAACAAGGTTGACTCAGGAGGCCAGGCCTAGTGAGCAGAGCAACTCGTCCCGGTACCTCGTCCACTGGGTCCTTCCCAAGCAATCTGACACCCTCTCACCATGCCTGTTTTTGCTCCTCCCTCTTCACCACTTCTGGTTCTGGGAGGCCAGGAGGGAAGAGAGCTGGTTGCAGCAGGAGGGGGAGACACCCTGGCTTCTTCAGCAGCCTGCTTCATCTCTACCCCTTCATCTCTACCTCTCCTCTCCAAGCTCCGCCTCTGATTCTGGACTGCCCTCTGCCCCAGCCTCTTCCTGCTCACTAAACCCTGTTACCCCTCTAGTTTCTGACACTTCCTCCTCCCAGCCTGCTTTCTCTTCTCCCTCTGACCACTCATTACCGTCCCATCACCAACCCCCTGGCTCTGAGCCTTCTTCCCTTGGGGTTTCCCTAGCTGGCACCTCCCACCACTCCTCAGCGTGTAGCCAAGTCCCTACACTGCTGCACCACCCTTGTTCTAGGAACAGAGGAAACTGTCTTACATGGAGTCAGACCATCTTCTTCTTTGGCGATCCCTCGTAGCCGAGTCTTTCATGAACACAGTCTTAACAGTGAGTCCGTAAGTGACTGTGGAGGCCAGTTCTAGATCCACACGTCCTTCCACAGTGGGGACATAGGTTTCCGGGCAGGAGTTGATCACTCTGAGGGTCTTCCAAATGTGTCTTCCTGAGTTCAAGCATCTTCAGAGTCCATGACACCTTTGGTAAAGGCTGTTCTCCATTTAGAGCATTTGCAGGCCAGTTGTCAGTATCCAGGGCCATCTAGCTTGGTATTGTCTACCTGGACTGGCAGTGGCTCTCCAGGATCTCAGACAGGACTCTCTCTTCCCCAGCCCTACCTCTCTAATAGCTAGTAGCCATTAGAACTATAGAATTGTAGAGTTGGGAGGGTGTCCACACTCTGCAATGCAGGAATAAGCAGCTGCCCCATATGGGGAATCGAACCTGCAACCTTGGCATTATCAGCACCACACTCTAACCAGCCAAGCCATTGATGTCCCCCATGAATTTGTCCAAGCCTCTTCTAAAGCCATCAGGTCTGTAATGCAAAGTACTTTGATACTTGAAGACTTGAAAGGCGCAATTTGAGTTGCCAAGCATCATTATTGTTAAGCTGATGGCGGCCTCTGTAGGGGCTCATGTCTGTCAAAATCCTGCAAATGGGATTGAGGAGGAGCGCTGCCTCACTTAGCCCTCTTCACCTTCACGTCCTCCTCAAACACAACACCCTTTTGAAGGGCAGGAGTCTCTCTCTCTCTCTCTCTCTCTCTCTCTCTCTCTCTGTGTGTGTGTGTGGCAAAAGAGAGACTAAGATGAAGCGGCTCAGTCTTTTCGTGTAACATTCTTCTTTGTCCCCAAAGGTGCCTGGTTGTTCAAACAGTGAAGTGGGCAAGCAAGCCGGTCCCGCTGCCCGCCCTCAGAAACCTCTAATTCAAACGTGTCACAGCCGAGACAGGGCATGTTATGCTTGTGGAGAGATCAGCTCGATAAAGTGGGGTGGGGGTGGGGAAGCAAGACCAAATTACCCTTCATAGGCACGTCGTGGCTCTTTCTGTTCAAGAGGGAAGGCTTCCATTTGCAAAACATTTATTCCAGGCTTAATTGCACATAAATCTGCGCATTGGAGACTCTCTTTGTGGAGAGATCACTCAGTGCAGAGGAATAAGGACAGGGTTGTGTGTGTGTGTGTGTGTGTGTCTGTGTTCTGAAGCAACAGCTTCCCTGGCAAATTAATCAGCAGGTAATATAAAGGTTGGGGCGACTGGTGGGTGTTGCAAACACCCACTGCTGGTGGGTCAAGCTGTCCCACTTCCTCCCCGCCTTCCTCTTTGCCATGAATTAGATGTTCAGATCTAATTACTATCAGTAGCAGTTGCCCAGACAGAGAGATACTTACCCAGGCTCCGTTTGCACTGCCCATTTAAAGCACTATCATACCACTTTAAAGAGCTATGGGGTGCATTCGGGGGGGGGACTGTGTCAGTTTCATAGAATCATAGAGTTGGAAGAGACCACAAGGGCCATCGAGTCCAACCCCCTGCCAAGCAGGAAACACCATCAGAGCACTCCTGACATATGGTTGTCAAGCCTCTGCTTAAAGACCTCCAAAGAAGGAGACTCCACCACACTCCTTGGCAGCAAATTCCACTGTCGAACAGCTCTTACTGTCAGGAAGTTCTTCCTAATGTTTAGGTGGAATCTTTTTTCTTGTAGTTTGGAACCATTGCTCCGTGTCCGCTTCTCTGGAGCAGCAGAAAACAACCTTTCTCCCTCCTCTATGTGACATCCTTTTATATATTTGAACATGGCTATCATATCACCCCTTAACCTCCTCTTCTCCAGGCTAAACATGCCCAGCTCCCTCAGCCATTCTTCAGTTTCCCCAATTATAATGCTAGCTTTCTGTCCCATTTTCTAATGTTTCTTTCACACTACGGTAGTACCTGTTGTGTAATGGAATGGGGTCTTTCTGACTGATATACAGTGGTACCTCAGGTTACATACGCTTCAGGTTACAGACTCTGCTAACCCAGAAATTGTGCTTCAGGTTAAGAACTTTGCTTCAGGATAAGAACAGAAATCGTGCGGCAGCGGCGCGGTGGCAGCAGGAGGCCCCATTAGCTAAAGTGGTGCTTCAGGTTAAGAACAGTTTCAGGTTAAGAACGGACCTCCGGAATGAATTAAGTATTTAAGCCGAGGTACCACTGTACTGGAGCGTCTCACTAAATTTCATTTGCACCAGTGGGCACGGTGTGGCCCAGCATGGAATGCCATTGGACAATGGCGCAACTCCCCCAGCCATTCTGCACATGTGTGTTTGATTCCTCAGTGAAAATGGCAGGAAGGAACTGTATGCCAGTATAATGCCCCAAATTCTGTCACTTTACTCCCTCAATTATCTGGGTCAAGGGAACTGCAAACAGATTTATTTTTCTCCCCCACCCCCCACAATAAAATAACACAGAAATGAGCATTGAACATGTACTATATTCCACGAGTTTTCCAGAAGTGGCTTTTATTCATGTGAAAATTCGAACAGAGTGGGGAACTAACTAACTGTTAACAGGCAGGGAAACGTTGGGGAACTGGAATAAACCATTATATGAATGCAGTCTTAGGGCTTGTCCAAACTTAATATTCAAGGCACTTATAGGCACAGATTCAGGATTTCCAGATCTGCCTTTGAGTGCTTCTCCCCCCTTATTTTTTCGCCTTCCCACTTTCCCCACGAAAACCTGCTCTTTACTGCTGAATTGGAGCAAATGGCAACCTGCAGAAAACCTGAATTGCTGTTTGCTCTGATTCAGCGTTAAAGAGTGGGTTTTCCTGGGGAAAGCAGTGGGGCAAATTAAAAGGGCACTCAGGCATGGACCAGGAAAGGGCATAACTGTGCCTAGAAAGCATGGGGATAAAAAAAAATAAGTGCGGATAAGCCCTTATTCAGGTCCCATCTGCACTATACATTTAAAGCACTATGATTGAACTTTAAGCCTTTGTGGCTCCCCTGAAGCAATAATGGGAGCTGTGGCTTGTTTAGGATGCTGGGAGTTGTGAGGAGTTATTCCATTCCACTCCCAGAGCTGCAATTCAGAGTTCCCCAGGAAAAGGGATTGGATATTAGAGTTGCTGGATGTCCTCTTTTTCATGAGTAGAGTCGTCGTAGTGATCCATAGTTAAAAGTAGAAGTCAGCAAATATGTCCTCTTTTTTTGCTCGTCAAACTTTGACAACCCTATCACAGGGCCCTAAGCCAGTGATGGCCAAACTTGGCCCTCCAGCTGTTTTGGGACCACAACTCCCATCATCCCTAGCTAACAGGACCAGTGGTCAGGGATAATGGGAATTTGTAGTCCCAAAACAGCTGGAGGGCCAAGTTTGGCCATCACTGCCCGAAGCTACTGAAGGTAATGGGGCCCTTTATATGTTCAACTGTCCTTTGTCAACAATAGATTGTCACTGTTTTTTGTGTTGAATATATGCTATATAGTGATTTAGATAATAAGTATCTAAAGCCATTTTATTTGTTTTATTTGTTTTGTTTTTTATCTTACATTTTGGAAATGTACATCCAGGTGTTTTTTGGGGGGGCAAGAGAGTGGGGGTCCTGAGCTATAGCTTGTTTAGCTTATACGTAAATCCGGCACTGCATGTCACTGAGAATTGTCTGTGGTTTTTGTACATGCAATAGTGGTGAAAGGCATCTTATATGTCACCTCAGCGGGGCCTTGTTTTTCAGTCAGAGCTCACCAGAACTCAGTTCTGGCTCCTCTCAGGTGGGCACTGTTGCCATTATAAGAGAATGAGGGAGGTGTTCATGATAAGTTCCAGCACTTCTTTTTCTAGAAAAATAGCGCTGCACCTTAGGCAGCAAAATGTCTGGACCGTCAATGAACAGATCTTTCCTTTATGATCCTCTAGTTTGGAGTTTGTTGTTATTTCAAACGAAAGGAAGACGCACGAGCATCTCAGGACACATCTTCTCCTCAGCTGGGCCTCATCAGAAGTCATGCACAAAACCCTCTGTGTACCCACAACGGGGAGGAATGCGGTACAGACACACCTCTTCTCTCTGTTTCTCTAGTCTAGTGTGAAGCAAAGCCAGGATAGCATGTGACTGAACAAAGCTGCTGTAGAAGCCTTGGAATGGAGCACTCCAAAACGGGCCAACTGGAGCTGGCAAGGCCTCTAAATGCCTTGGATGACTTAATTAGAGAAGACGTTTGTCGGAAGGAAAAGGCTGCATTCTGCATAGGTGTCAGAATATGCTTCTGTTGTAGTGTGTGGGCCTACCTGAATACCAGGGTTATACCCTGGTGTTTTTGCTGGGATTCAATCCATAGGTTCCTTGCCAGGTTCAACCCCCTTAACTCCAGGTTTTGTTCCCAGCATCTCCAGGTAGGGATGGGAATGTCTCCTGTCTGAAACCCTGGAGAGATGCTGCTGGTGAGACTGGGCTAGATGGACTCACAAACTGATTCAGTAAAGGGCTGCTTCCTGTGTTCAAAGAACTAGGATGGTGCGGCAGATGGATAAACCGGTCAAAGGGAACTACATTGCCTCCTTTCCTCCTTTCAGGACCCTCCCCCCTTTGTCCATATGTGAAAAATCACCTAAAATATACTCAGAGTCGCGAGTGGATTTCATGCTCTTTATTCAGCTCATATTGGTGAGGAGGAATGGAAGTTCCCCCAGAATGTCTGCTTTATATACATTATTTACACACAATGGGCCCCACGTGATTGGCTAATTCCGAGATTCTCCTGTAGGCCAATCAGGTTGCGGATTCACTTCCACCTGGAGCTGGATTGGGTGGCTCCTGTAGACCAATCAGACTGCTGCATTCTGGATCCTATTGTTCTAGGACCAATCAGACTGCTGCATTCTAGATCCTATTGTTCTAGGACCACTCAGACTGCTGCATTTTGGATCCTATTCAACTCAATACATAACACCACCCCACCTCACTACAGTTACTATCTTATCAGGTAGTCCATTCTGCACAATGTAGGAGTGGGACCTTTAGTGTTATGACCCGTGCCCTTTGGAATTCCCTCCCATTGCACAGCAGACAGCCCCCATCTTAGTTCTCTTTTTGGTGCCTGCTGAATTCACCTTCCAATGAAACCTTTTAAGTAATGCTCTTTTCTAGCCTGCATTTGGATTGTTTGAAAGATGTTTGGAAGATGCTTCTTTGTTTTACCACTTGTTGATTGCTGCCCCGTGCTCCTTTGGGAGGAAGGATGGGGTATAGAATTAATAATAAAACAACACATGGAATTTTGCTCCACCAGAGCCAGATCAGTGTTTCTGTCCTCCATCAGCTTCAGACTGCAACTCCCACCAGACCCAGCATCATACAACCATGCTTGCTTGTTCAATCCTCTTTTGAGGCAATCCTGTGGCAGTGAGTTCCACAGTTTAACGATGCGCCACATGAAGAAGGACTTCCTTTTATTTCCTTTGCAGAGGGTGTGGTGTTGCATGAATGCATTCTTTGGTCTGTTCTAAATCTTCCAGCTTCACTGGGTGTACATGAGTTCTAGTGTAATGTGAGGGGTGAGAAAACATTTTCTCTGTCCATTTTCTCCATGCTGTGCATAATTTCACACATTTCTATCATGCCACCTCTTAACTTGCCTTTTCTCTAACCTAAAAAGTCCCAAATCATGCAGCCTTTCCTCATCAGGGATTTGCTCCACCCCCTTGATCAGTTTGCTCCTGCTATTCTAAACCCTTTCTAACTAAGCCAGCTCCAGAGAAAGGGCTTCTGGAGCAAAGGCTGTTATTTTCAGACAAAATTTCTAACTTAAGAGGTATGTAGAATTTATCCCTGCAGGTGACGTCCAACAAAAGAGCCTTTTTGCTAGTGTGGATGGGCATCAGAAACCTCCTTCCTGTATGTAGCAAGAGAGTATTTAGCAGTGGGGATTGGAGGCACTTGGCTCCTCCGCAGTCTTCAGGTCTCATCAAATGCTCAACCATGGATGGTGGCAGCTATGTCGCTATCCACGAAGCAGCTCCATTTGCCCCCCAGCAAGGCAGTCAGTCACTGCTCGGCTGGAGGGGGCATCAGCAAGGCGCCTCCATCAACACACAGCCTCCAACCAATTGCTTATTAAGCAGAATGATTCATGACGGCAGCCCCTGGAATGACACAGCACGGCTTCCGGCCCAGAATGATCACTGCTGGCTACGGGCAGCGAACTCTGGAAGTGATGCCATATGCTCTGTAATAAAGGCTGAGCTTTCATGGCACGACTTTGATGCAAAACAGCAAAACCGGGAAAGAAAAGTGAGAGAAGCTTCCTATTTAATCTTGGGGGTAGGGGGGTGTACTCAATAATAATATTATAATAATTTATTATTTATACCCCGCCCATCTGGCTGGGTTTCCCCAGCCACTCTGGGTGGCTTCCCACAGAATATTAAAAACAATACAGCATCAGACGTTAAAAACTTCCCTAAACAGGGCCACCTGCAGTTGGCTTTTAAAAGTAAAATAGTTGTTTATTGCCTTGACATCTGATGGGAGGCATTCCACAGGGCAGGCGCCACCACCAAGAAGGCCCTCTGCCTGGTTCCCTGTAACCTCACTTCTAGCAGTGAGGGATCTGCCAAAAGGACCTCAGTGATGGGGGTGGAGACGCTCCTTCAGGTATACAGGGCCAAGGCTCTTTAATGGTTATAGAAGTATATGAAACTGCCTTATACCATTGGGCCACCTTGCTCAGTATTGTCTACACTGACTGGCACTGGCCCGCCATGGTTTCAGACAGGAATCTCTCCTAGCTCCAACTGGAGATGCTGGGGATTGAACTCAGGACCTTCTGCAAGCAAGGCGAATGCTTTACCATTGAGCTATGGCCCTCCTCTGCTGCAACAGTTGGATAAAATATGCTAATGTGAGCCGTCATACATTCCCATATATTTGTATTTCAGAAATCCGCTCCACTTCCCCGTGGGGAGGAGTTGCAGTGGACCGCGTGGCCACCCACTCTCCTCTGGGGGCGGGGGACGTATTCCCGCATTGCCCGGGGGATCCCGGCCGCGTTAGCGACCGGCCAGCCAATCCACTGGCCAGGACCATTAAAGCAGAGGCGCGAGCCGGAGGGCTTCCTCTTTGGCTCGCTTCTTTGGCCTTGCTATGGACCTTGGTTGGTCGCTGTTGAGGGGCCTGGTAGGAATTTTTCCACTTGGCAAATTGGCACAGGTCATTTGGTTTTCGCCTACCTCATAGCAATCATCACAACTTTGTTAGGGTTGCGGTTAGGCATTGTTTGACCTTATGATGGGGGAGGTGAGGTGTGGCCACCATCTGCCCCTCCGAGCTTAAGGGTATTCTGTTAAAGGAATCTGGGGGTGTGGATCTTAGGAATAGGAATACAAGCAATACCCAAGTGGTGGTGGGGGGGGTTGGCGGGGGGGGGAAGGGTAGAGCAGGCTGAAATTGTGTGTAATTGTAGGGAATGCATTATATTGTCTGTTCCCTGAGATCCAGCATAGATAGGTAAGAATCTATTGGTTTTCAGTGAAGGCTGCAACAAGGTAGACAATAAGCTGCTTTGTTAAATATAGGTTTTTGTAAACGATCAAACTCTTCTTTCTCTAGGGGAAATAAAGGAGGGGTGGCTTTCTTTTTGGAAACAAATAGTTGTTTAAAACTCTCTGGGGAGATGGTTCCCTTTCCTTCAAAGCAGAATTGTTGCAGTGAAGCTGGCAACTGCGTTCCCTTTCCCCGTCTTCAACTACAGAGGGCAGAGAGAACAATAATTAGATAAGATTGTTCTGCTGCCTCCCTTTGAAGGCGACAGAATGTGCTGTGCTGCCATTTCCCAGTTTTGTTAGTTCTTAGGTGAATTCAAGGTGGTAGGAAACAGAGCACCATGTTACAGAGACCCATGGAACCAAACTTCAACATGTCTTCCAGAATCCTTGGCTGATGAATGATGTTTCTCTTACGTTTTGGATGAAGGTGGTTGTGTGGCCTCTTAACTTTCTTTACCACTCCCTCAGCTCTAGGTACCAGTGACAAAAGGAACTGGAAACTGGGTCTTATTTCAGCACTGGCAAAGGGACAGCAACCTCCACATCTGATAGCTTGGCTGGTATATTATACATGCAGCTTTGTTCTCCAAGACCTCAACTTTGCTGCCTACACTCCCGGCATCTGCCACCCGAGGCATCTGCCTCACTCTGTCTAATGGTAGGGTCAACCCTGCTCTATGTTACAAATCAAAATAAGCACAATATAATATTCTCAGGAGGTGCTACATCCTTCTTTGAGGCTTTTGCCTAGTGCACCTACACGGTAGCCAGTGTTGTTGGAAAAGGTGGGCACAGGTTGATTTAGACTTTTGCCTTTGGTGGGAATATTCCTATATGGAAGTTCTGGAATAATGTTTCTGGTCACTGTCAGGGATTTCTCTGCATTAGAACCAAACAACTCCAGAGATACATGCACGGTGATCCTCTTATGCAAGGATATAAAACAGCAAAGTGACATGGAACATGTTAACAGGAAATCTCCCAAGCAACCTTTCAAAACAAAGTGAAGTGGTAAACACTAGGTGACCATTATTGTGAATGAACAAGTGAAGCTAGGAATTCCAACTTTAGAGGAGGTGCTATGGGATGCATAATCTGTTTATTTCTAGTGTGGGAGCCTTTCAAATCACTGACATTTGGATGAAACACAGAAGCTGGGTTTTTTTATTATATTTTGGCTGTGCTTCCCTGCCCAAACCTATACATGTCTACTCAAAGGTCCATTTGAATTCAGTGGAACTTACTTCCAAGTAAGTGGGAACAGGATTGCAACCCTTTCAGCAGTTAGTGATCATCTCCTTAGGGTAAGGATAGCCCATGTGATGCTCTCTAGGTATTTTGGACTACAATTCCCATCAGCCCCAGCCAACACAGACAGTGCTCAGGGGTGATGGGTGGCTGTGGCTGTCTTAGGCAATTTTTCTCCATCTATCTCACACAACAACTCTGATTGGTTTGATCAATTCCTCTTTCCATATTCTATAATCTGGTTCTATTGCTAATGTCCTTCCATGTTACTGATTTTCAGCTGTACTTCAGAATACAATTTCATGTTAGATACAAAACCAACTTTTGCCATACAATCCACCGAGAGCAAAAATTCATTTAAATGATCCTGAGGGTAGATATGTGCAGTTGTCGTTTGATGTTGTAAACATCAAGTGACCAGTGTACGGATATGGCCACTTACTCATCCAACTTTCTGTTTGTCAGCTTATTTCATGGCTTCACTTTGCTTTCTATGTTTCCTGAAGATATGAATCAGGTCACTCATAAAAACTTGGTTTTGTTTCTTTTAGCAATGACCAAAATAGAAACTGTGCATTGTGAGTGGTGTAAAATTTGGAAATCGGATCTGCAAGAGCAGGGGTGCCAACTTGAATAAAATATTGGGGGTGGGGTGGTAAGTCCCGCCCCACATAATCAATCACATGACACCCCTCCACTTGAATGGCAATGCCCATCAGATATTTTAGGGGGGGGGGCTGAAGACCCCTCGGCCCCTAGGAGTTGGCTCCTATGTGCAAGAGAAATTGACTCGCCCCCCTCACATGCCCCCCCCAAGCCCAGCAAAGGAACAATAAAAAAGGATTAATCTGAGGCATCTTGAGGGCTTTTTCTAAAATTTCAAACCCAACCTGAATGTACAAGACATCCACCAAATGAACATATTTCCTTTTGGTAAAACCATCTATATTTAGTTTTATATATCTTCATGAATCCTGTCCTATCACTTTCTTCTTTTGCCCAGAAGGTTTTGCTTTCCATTTTGTTCTGGCTCTCAAAAGTAATCCTTGTTTTTTGGCACACTTGTAATTTTGATTGTCTTTTCCCTTGTTTATTTCTTTTGATTATAACTGTTATGCTAATGTTGAACATTAATAAAAAATGCAAATAAAGAATATCTCACCCGAGGACACCAGTGATGAATGAAAATAGTGCTTTTAATATCATTTACAGCAAACTTACAGTACGTTATTTCACATCATCACATATTTCTAAACTCATCTGGAAAATATAAGCTTGCAAAAATACAGAATGCGGTACTCAAAATATACTGAGCACGACGCTTCTCTTTCCCGTTTTTCTCCCTTTCGATCAGACGTACAGCGAGATCTTTCTCGTTTTTTTAAATAAATATCTTTCCCCTCCAAAAAAGAAAAAAGAAAGAAAAGGATTAACATATTAAATTTCTGAAGTCCTGCTAGAACTCCCCCACCCACCCAAATGATAAACCAGCCAAGGCAACAACAACAAAAGAAACCTCACAAAAAAGATTATCATTAGTATCTTTGGAACAAACCCTCCTTTGGGAGCATGATCGATCCAAAAGCATCAGCATGCTGTCCAACTGAAATGGGGGGACAGGGGCAACTAAGCATCAAAAGGGATCAGTTTTAGGCCCCAGAAAGGAAACGCTGAGGAAGGAGGCTGGGTATTAATGCTAGTCTTGGGCGGGTGGGCGGCAAGGTGGGTGGGAGGAATCACTGCATTTGGAAGTGCCTTTACATGTGATTTATAGGTCAGTAGGTTAGAGCGTGGTGCTGATAAATGCCAAGGTTGCAAGTTCGATCCCCGAACGGGACAGCTGCATTTTCCTGCACTGCAGGGAGTTGGACTGGATGGTTCTCAGGGTCCTTTCCAACTGTACAATTCTATGTGGATTCTGGATAAAAAGGGACTCTGCCATCCAGTACCCACCATTCCATCACCAAAGGAATTGCCACTGCAGATTTCACAACTTGCATTGACCCGTCACCCGTTGAATCAGGTCAAAGGCCCACCTAGTCTAGCATCCTGATCTCACTGTGGATAGCCAGGTGCTCGTGGGAAGCCCTCTCCACACTTGTGATTCCCAGAAAACGGTACTCAAATCCTGAGCTTGGATGGACCAATGGTCTGGCTCAGGATAAGGCAGTTTTCTATGTACTAAATCTGCCTCTCTCCTCCACCCCAGGAGTCTAAGAAGACCCCTCTTGCTGGATTAGGCCAATGGCCTAATCTAGTTCAGCATCCTGTTCTCACAGTGCACAACCTGGGAGGAAAACCCACAAGGAGGCCACAGACACAACAGCCCTCTCCTCACTTGTGAGCTCCTGAAACTTGGTATTAACTGCAACTGGTATGTTGCGCTTCTGGAAACAAGATCATATTTGTTTTCCTGCTTGGATTCAGAATGGATCAGGTCATTTTCAGACACATGTCCCCCCCCCAAAAAAAAGAACCTGGGGTTTATAAGGATTCTGCCTGCCTTTGCTTTTTGAGAGAGGCCCCAATGCCAGGAATCGAGAGTCTTGAAGCTCCAGGTGGCTCACCCCTTAAGTGCCCCTCAAGAATTAGGCGGGGTATAATCGTGGCTGCATGGACCCTGCTGCAGATTCTTTTAAAAGCTGAACTTGTGCACCAAGGAAATGCAGATTCTGTGCTGACCAAACCCCCAATTCTGCAAACTGCATAAATTATGCAAATTTGTACAATGCCTAGTATTTTTTTTCTGTCATCTTCTGCCATTCCCTCTATTTTTCATAATTCGGTTTGGCTTGGGAGTGGGGAAGGCAAGGAGTTCTGTTGGCTCTTGAGCTGGGCGGCCACTTATGCACCCCCCCCCCCAAAGAATAAAGAGGAAACGGATTGCATCGACTTTGCATGGGCTAATTCTTATGCATAGATGCTAATTTACGATTATTCACTATCATTTGAACTACAATACATTTCATCCTGGAGGGGAATGTTCTGCATTTCCCCTGCTGCATGCACCAAGGAGCCAGTGACTGCCCCCAAGACTGGCTCCTACATTTTTTTCAGTACCCTAGTCCTCATGAAATATCTGCATGGCGCCAAACAATGTGATGAGAAGTTTTGAGAAAACTTTTTGAAAATGATTATTTCCTCTCTTTCAGCTGGGAAAAAATTGTTACAATCAAACCTGTTCTTAGTAAATTATTTGCTCTAGCTTTGCTGGCTATACCTGATACTTTTCTTATTGCTTACGGCCGTTTCGTAACGGCACTCAAGATGCATGGATTTTTCTTTTTCCTGCACAAGACATGGCTGGAAATGGGTATATATGCTTTTTGTCTTTCCATTATAAACAACATCACAACAAACAACAACAAAAATTGGTATACATTGCATGGTGCTATGGACAATCTCGGTCCAGAAAGCAGCCTGAACATTTTCCATAGAATTTTGAAAGAGATGCTGGATAGGAATGAGAGCAGATAAGATCTTTCCTATTGCGGTGAGACTCCAGCAGATGTATCATTTTAGGATATCCCTGCTTTACCTGGCAGCTCATAAAATGCTAAAACAAAGTATGTACAAACTGTTGCTAATTTTCATTCTGGGAATCCTTTTATCGCTTCCTTCTGCCTTGTTTTGGAAATAAGGTGGGCTCTGAAAACACACATCTCAGGTGGCAAAGACCAGGTTGAAGAGGTGTGTTTTTAGCATTCTCCCAAAGCTGTGAAGAAGATAGATTCACCATCTTTGCAATAACCTTTGATCTTCAACTAATAAAACTGTCTGACTGCCACCATGCAGAGAGAGAGAACTTGCCAATATTGTCCCTAAGTTAGGCTGCAGTCCTAAGTAAATAGTGCTGGGCTGGGAGTGGGGAGATCTGGGTTCAAATTCTAGTGCAAGTCCCTGGATCTCACCCTGCCTTGGCTCGTGGTGATATTTGGGTGGGTAAAATTGGAGTACTCCATGAATGTTGCCTTGAGCAACTTGGAGGAACACACAAAAGGGATGAATAAGAATACATTTTAAACAGAGGACCAGCCAAGAGGAGGTCCAAGAGGAAGAATTGCTCACAAATATCTCAGGAAGACACAAGATCACATTTGTAGCCCTCTTGGGGGAAGCAGCAGATCAGATTTCAGGGCTCTGCTCCTGTTTCACTTTTCTGGGAAAGGGACTTTCCAACCTCATTTGTGTTCTCCAGATTTCTCCATGGTCCAAACACGGGAAACCCAGTTGTCTGGAAATTCCAGAACAGCCAAACCCAGGATCCCAGAGATGGGGTGCTGGCACTATTCACGAAGGCAGCTTTCTCCAACCTGGTGCCCCTCCCCTGATTTTTTTGGACTAGAACTTCAAGCCAGCACAGCCAGGCAGTAGTCCAACACATCTGGAGGGCACCAGGTGGATGAAGACTATGCTAAGAAAAGCCACATTCTGCATTTCAAGCAATATTATGACACTGGAACAGGCCAACCTTTTGCAGGTGACGATGACCCACATTTCTTGTTTCCCTGTATATGGCAGTAGGCAAAATTACCGTATTTTTTCACTCTATAAGACACACCAGACCACAAGACGCACCTAGTTTTTGGAGGAGGAAAACAAGAAAAAATATATTCTGAACTTCAGAAGCCAGAACAGCAAGAGGGATCGCTGCGCAGTGAAAGCAGCAATCCCTTTTGCTGTTCTAGCTTCTGGGATAGCCCCGCAGCCTGCATTCGCTCCATAAGACGCACACACATTTCCCCTTACTTTTTAGGAGGGAAAAAGTGAGTCTTATAGAGCAAAAAATACGGTAAGTTAACGTTCAAATTAGTGCCGAAGCTCCCCCATTGGACCTACATTTTCAACAGATCAAGGATGAAGCATGGCAGAAGAGACCTTAAGTAGGAGAAAGGTTATATCTCTTTAGCCTGTGGGGTAGGGAATGGTTTTGGATTATTGAAATAACGCCCCACCCTCCTGCAAGTCAATTTTATTGGGATCTGACTGCAATGCCCTTTTAGTGGAACCCTCAAGTGAAATGCAATGGCAGTGTTGCATGCTGGGTGAAAAACTAGTCCCCTGCGAATATCTGAGGTATGAAATGGCAAAGCGTAAGGGGCACAGTTAGGCTCTTATACTCCTTTTTGGAAGCTGTCTGAAGTGTGAATGAGACCAAAAGAATGTATCATGCAGACGGATAAGAGAACCTGGACTGGCCGTGACTCCTTGTTGAACTGGCCGTGACTCCTTGTTGAACCTGCAATACATGGCAAGGTCAGGTTTGCTGTTGGATAACAGCTGTGGGGAAACTTTGGCCCTGCAGATGTTGCTGAACTACAACTCCCACCATGCCTGACTCCGGCTGTGCTTGCTGGGACTGTATTAAATATATTAAATATATTAGTTTTAATCAATTTGGATTTACAAGTACTGAAGAAGAGAAAAACAATGACTAATAATAATAATAATAATAATAATAATAATAGACCCTGCACCTGTTTTAGCCTCTGCTGTATTTCTACACCAGAGTGGCTGTTGTGTAGGGTCACATTCATGTTTGGCCACCCCTCCGAGGATCTCATGCCAGTGGTGAGTGTGGCCAAAACTGGCTGTGGCCAGCCCACATTCTTCCTCTCACACAGTTGCACAGCCCCCTGTCCTCTGATGACTTGTGGGTGTTATTGGCCACCATCTTGCTCATCAGAAAATTGATCAGATCATCAGAAGGTGATTTGCCTCCTTTAATTTTCTCTCTATATATGCTATTGTCAAAATTGGGACCCCACCCATGATAACTTCACTTGAGGGGGGAGATTACCCCCCCCAGGCCAAGGGTTAAACTACTCTGGTCCCAAAACAATATTTTGTGATCCTTCCTTTCTTTACTACTGGTACAGATATTTATCTACATTGGGAAATTCTCTGTTGCAGTTAAGAGTCATGGGGCATCTAGAAGTGAGGAAGACTAAAATGTATTGGAAAATATTCATAGAGAGTTTAAAAAAGAAGGAGCAGGGGATGATTGTTGTTTAAAAACACACATACACACACTTCTGCTTTTGGAATAAGCAAGAAATGTAACATAGGCCTAAAATGCATAGAAGTGTGTGATGTGTGTGCAATGGCAAGTTTGGTGCAAGTAGAGCAAAGAGATGCACATCACATCATGGGGGCACTCAAAATGGTTCTCTTCCTTGCAGTGATTTTGGGCACTCCTGGGCTGTCACTGTATTTGCGGGTGGGATTTAATTACAGGCCGGCAAATTCAGGTCACTTTTGCACAACGAACTGTTCCCTCTCTCCCCAAATCAGCCTTTTTGCAACAGAAAAAGTGTGTGTGTGTGTGGGGGGGGGGAAATGCACTAGAAAGTGTGGGCTAATACTTACTTGGAGGCAAGGCCACCTCCCTCCGAGCAAATCAGAATGAACGCTCATTAAATAGCCAACATAATCTAATCACCCGACAAACAAATCAGGATGAATGCTCAATAAAAACAGGTCACCTAGCAGTGACCAAGGAATGGCTGTTCTGCATTGGTGAGAGAGGCACTGTAGTTTTCCCCAAGCTAGTGGCCTGCAGGTGTTTTTGGACTGCAACTCCCATCAGCCGCAGCCAGCTAGTTTCAGGAAAGGTGCCATAAGTAGAAAAAGGATGGTTGCCCTTTGAGCTGCACCCGTGTCACCTTAGGGAGTGGGCTGAACCAAGAGAATTCCCACAGATGAAAGCCAGTTGTTTGCCAAAATTTCCCAATGTTGCAGCAGGCATTCTGGGATAAAATCATGGTGGCTGGTAGCCATCAGTCTCCCGCCCTCCCTCCCTTCCTATCTTGCTTGTCACCACACAGAAAGAGAGGTTTTTACAGGTTTAAGAGACAGGCGAGATAAATGTAGCAAAAGGAAGGTGTCCCTGAAACGGTTTGATTTCATTGCTCACTTCCTACACCATTTCCTCACAAATGAAGAGAGGGGCCAAAATGGCAGGCATTTCCCCTTGGCCCTAAGTGGATAAACAAAATGCTTCCCATATTGAGGTGAATAATTTGCCCTTGAGTATCAGGATTTGTATCTAAAAACAAACAAACAAACAAACAAACAAACAAACAAACAAACAAACAAACAAACAAACCCACCACCCATATATATATTCTCACTATACAGTGGTACCTCGGGTTACAAACACCTCGGGTTACAAACACTTCGGGTTACAGACTCGCTAACCCGGAAGTAGTACCTCAGGTTAAGAACTTTGCCTCAGGATGAGAACAGGCCCCATTAGCTAAAGTGGTATCTCAGGTTAAGAACGGTTTCAGGTTAAGAACGGACCTCCGGAACGAATTAAGTTCGTAACCAGAGGTACCACTGTATATATATATATATATATATATTCATTCACCATACCCCTACCAAAAAAACAAAAATCACAAATCTTGTACAAATGGATGAACATTTGCAGTGGGGAGAGGTGCTACCCTCAACCAAGCCCAGTCCAACCACGTTCCAACTTTTCACTTGGCTCAACCCAAATTGCACTGAAAATACGGGTCGTCCCCCCCCCCCCCGAGCTTATGACAGAATACAAAAATGCACAGTGGTATACAGGAAGGGCAAGCATGTCACCGCTTTTAAACTGTAACATCTCTCTTCACCCTTAAACATCTTCTTCATCTGTATGTACTTTAAAAAAAAGTTCCAGCAGCCTTCCTCAGCTGGGTGCCCTCCGGATGTTTTGCACTGGAATTCCCATCAGCCCAAGCTGTTGCTTCCTGGGACGGATGGGAGTTGTAGTGCAATGCATCTGGAGGGATCCCAGGTTGGAAAATGGCCAGCTTACAGCACGTTCGGCATGGATCATCCAACGCCCCCCTTCCCTCCTTATTCTGGCACAGCCAGGTTCAAACCCTAGCCCCTAATACCAAAATGGAAAGAGAGATGTCAACTGAATGATGCTGGTGCGTTTTGAGTGGTGATGCGTCACGGGCTGGCTTGGGGCATTTCAACAGCTGCCTAGATATGTCTTCTGGGATTGTGGTTTTCGTGATGGTGAAGTTGGATCAGCTGAGGAACTCCGATGTGGCTCCCTCTTTGATGACAAAGACAGAGATGGTAAGAGGAGAATGCTGGGACTAAACAGCAGCTAAGTTTGCATCCTTTTAGCTCTTATTGCAAAGGTTACCCCCAGTGGTACTTGAGATCCAAATGGCGCTTATTCTGGAAAAAAGGCTTCTTTCTTCTGTTCTTTCCTTCTTTCTTTCTCTTTGTCTTTATGCCAAAAGGCAGACAGCTCTCTACTGAAACTCTGGATCCCAAAATGATGCGAGCTTTGCCCATCCATAATGTCACCACCAGCCAACATGTTTGGTACAGCTCCACACCTCCATTTCTGATGCCAAATTTTAAGAATGTTCCTGTTCTCTTGAACCTTGTCTAGCCCTGCTTCTCAGAAAAGGACAGAGTTTCCTCCTCTGTCAGTCTAACTATGTATGAGAGTGTTCTGGAACATCACAGTAGATTTTGAGATATAGTGGTGGCTGCCATTTTGCAAAAGATCGTTGTATATTATATTACATTTTTTCCCATATATCTTATCTATCTTTTTTTTAACTTTAAAAAGGAACTTTGGGTTAGCAATCCACCCTCATAATCACTATAAAACAGACTCCATGTTCTCACACCACTCGTGGTCTTCAAGGTTATAGATAAATTTTGTCCTATGTGATGGATTCTGGCCAATGGGGTCCCGGCCTAGGTTGTCCAGGGTCAAAGTGGAGGCAAAGAACTCAGTAGTGCTTAGTCCACCTTCATGGTTTTTGATATATTTCTTATAGTTCTTCCTTAAGCACTGCCAAGTGGTGGTGTACAGGATGAACGCCAACGATTTCAGGGTTATTGCGATGCTCACGTACAGGTACCTGTAGACAACGTTGTCATACAGAGCACATGCTCCTTGCTCTCCACAGAACGTGCTCCAGAACAGGCATGTGGAATCAATCCCCGCTCCAAAGATCAGGGGAGGTGGGATAAAACCTGTGAAAGCAGAAGATAAGAATGTGAGAAAACGACAGAAGGGATATTTTTTTCCATGTGTGGTGGACTTGCAAAAAAGTGAAGGACTATTGGGAAATCATTTATAATGAGATAAAGAAGATGTATAAGATGATGTTCCCCAAGAAACCTGAAGCTTCTCTCTTAGGGTGATAGAAATAAATATACTGAAAAATTTGGTTAATTTATTTATGTACGCAACGAACATCGTATGCTCAAAAATGGAAAAAGGATGAGGTTCCAACGAAGGAAGAATGGCTTATTAAAATGATGGAGTATGTGGAACTGGCCAACCTAAGAGCAAAAATTAGAGACCAAAATGATGAAACATTCTATGAGGATTGGAAACCCTTTGTAGAATATCTAAAGAACTATTATAATTGCTTGAAAACACGAGGAGGATTTGAAATATGAGCAACAGTAGAAAGATATCAAGGCTAATAATTTAGGATGTATATATGGAATGTAATAAGTTAAAATATGTAGCATTAAAGGATAAACATAGAACATAATGGGGGGATGGGAAGTCAATGGATAAATTAAACGTACTGTTGATAGTAAAGTATGTAAACATTTGAAAACAAAATTAACAAAATTTATATATAAGAAAAGAAATCAAGAAAAGCCATGCTGATTCAGGCCAACACTCCATCATCTTGTTCTCACAGTGGCCAACCAGATGCCTATGGAAAACCACAAAGCAGCATCTCAGAAGAGATATCATTATATCTGCTGGGATCCCTCGAACATCCTTAGCATCTCCATCAACTTTGCTAAAAGAGCTCTCTTAACTGCCATCTACAGCAGCCCATTCCATCAAGCTACACAGGAGAGAAATGGAACATCCAGATCTTTCTATCAGTTCTCCTGAAAGACCAGCAACTTTTGGCTCCTCCTCTGCAAGATGTTCCAGTCCTCGCTGAAGCAACACCAGAGCGCTGTTCTTATGGAGTCTCCCCCTTGAGCTCTCCATGGTGCTGACCTGGTCTAGTCTTTGCTCTTGCTGAAGTCATTGCCTACAGCAGCAGAGCACCAAGAGAAAAGATGAAAAGAAAGCTTAAGTTTTACTTACCCAACAATCGAAGGAGAAGGAAGAGAACTCCCAAAGCGTAAGACTTCAGCTCTGGGCTCACTGTTCTGTACAGGACAAATTCAAGCAAACAAGATATATGTATATATACAATATGTTTGTGTGTATAAAAATGGTTCCTTGCTCCAGGCTTTAATTAATGTACCTGCACACCACTGCCTCATATATATTTTTCTGTCAACCAAGATGGTCCCATCTCCAGAAATTAAATCATTAATGTGCTCCCTTCCCTACCACTCCACTTCTAGGTGCCTTCGGATTAGAAAAAAGTTGCAGTGCCTGGTAAGTTAAGAAATCTAGCAGCATTGTGAACTTTCCCATCCACCGCCTGCAAATCACAACCCCTTGTGAACCATCATGTAAGGAATTCACATTTTTTATATGCTGGATATGACAGGAAACCTTTAGATTGGACCCTCTAGTCCAGTGACTTGCTTCCAACAGTGGAAGCTCAAAAAGGACCATCCTGCTTTCTGCAGCCCCCTCCCCAACCTGCTCCCAGCACCTGTAGGTACTGAATTTTTGAAAGGAAGAAGGAAAAACATTTTTTAAAAAAGTTAGAACGTCACAAGGAGGACAGGCAGTGTGAATGTGCAGGGAGAGGCGATAAAAAATAATAATCTATTGGCCTTGGGTCAAAAGTTTGAACATAAAAACTTAAGACGAGTTTGATGGATCAGGTCAGTGGCCCACCTCTTCCAGCATCCTGGGCTGTTTATGAAGCAGTCCTGGCTCTTCTCGTATCTGCTATAGCAGCTGTGCTGGACAGGTCTCATGACAAGAGTAAGAATAATTGCCTTCCTACAGGAGCTGAGTTTCTGGCGGCCTCATCAGTCACCTAGCTTTCCGCTTTGATGAGGAACCTCTTTCCCATAGTTACATGTTTGGATTGGGATTGGCTGAGTGGTGCAGACAGCTGATTGGCCAGAGAATGGTAGATTGACAGAGATGTTTGCAGAGCTTTCTCTAACATCAAACAGAAGTATAAAATGCGTTGAGAAC
The DNA here is from genome assembly GCF_964252035.2 of Podarcis erhardii. Lineage (NCBI taxonomy): Eukaryota > Metazoa > Chordata > Lepidosauria > Squamata > Lacertidae > Podarcis > Podarcis erhardii. Next base: position 25,282,948 of record NC_138503.1, read on the forward strand.
AGACACAGGAAAGAGTGTGTGGCTTTGAGATTTGAGGGCTTAAAAAAAAATTATTGACATTCTCCTTGGGAGGGCTGTGCACCAGTTTCCCCAGCGGAATAGTCTCCGCTGTGAGCCATGAAAGGGATGCAAAGTTTTGACGCAGCTTCAAACTGGGGAGCAGGATATTCAGATATAACCAGAGCCCCCTGCATTTGAAGTGCTATCATAACACCTCAGTCAGTCATGGCTTAATTCTTAAGAATTCTGGATGCTGTGTTCTGTTAAGGCTCCTGAGAGTTGTTAGGACACCCCTATTCCCCTCATAGGGACACGGGTGGCACTGTGGGTTAAACCACAGAGCCTAGGGCTTGCCGATCAGAAGGTCAGCGGTTCGAATCCCCGTGACAGAGTGAGCTCCTGTTGCTCGGTCCCTGCTCCTGCCAACCTAGCAGTTCGAAAGCACGCCAAAAAAGTGCAAGTAGATAAATTGGTACCGCTCCGGCGGGAAGGTAAATGGCATTTCTGTGCGCTGCTCTGGTTCACCAGAAGTGGCTTTGTCATGCTGGCCACATGACCCAGAAGCTGTACGCTGGCTCTCTCAGCCAATAAAGCGAGATGAGCGCCGCAACCCCAGAGTAGTCTGCGACTGGACCTAGTGGTCAGGGGTCCCTCTACCTTTATTCCCCTCACAGAGGTACAATTCCCTGAATGGTTTAATTATCAATCCCTCTTCACAGTGAACTCTGGGAATTGTAGCTCTCTGAGGGGAATAAGGGCCTCCTAACAACCCTCAGCACATGTAGCAAACTATAGCTCCCATGATTCTTAGGGGGATGCCATGGCTGTTTAAAGCACCACAGCTCTTTAAATGCATGGTACGGATGCGGCCTTCAGCTGGCCACACTTTCGGATCCAGCTCTGCTTCAGCTCCAGCGGCCCCCTTTTCTGTCATCACAGTCCCCAAACGCTCGAAGGCTCTCACCTGATGAGGATGATGACGGAGGGCGTCTGAGCCATGGCTCCGATCATGCTGCAGACACATATCACACAGAGGAATGTCAGAAAGGCTTCTTGGCATCCTGGGGTTGGGCACTTCCCAGGAACGACCGTGGCATTCTCCGCAGGGACCAGACCGAGGCACGTGCAACCCGTGAGGTTCTGGAAGAGAAAGCCCGGCTAAGGAGGCTCAGCTGGCAAAACACAGAGCAGCGGCTTTTCTGCTACAGGGTGTGGACATGACACTCATTCTAGTTTGGGAGCCATGGAAAGGCAAGAGGGAACCTGTAGCCCGCTTGCAAACTGTATTTAACTATGCTCTGGCTTCTGAGAGGCACTGCCAACACACATCACTATTTGTAGCCCATCTGTTTGACTGGGTTGCTCTAGCTACAACCCAGCTCCAACATATATAAAAACACAATAGAACATTAAATTAGGATTGCCATGGAAAACACAAGAAGTCCCAACAGTGGAGGAATGGCAGATGAAGACGATGGACTTTTTGGAGCTAGCCGACCTGACTGCGAGAGTCTGCTATCAGAAGGAGGAGGAGTACCAGAAGGAATGGATGAAATTTAAAGACTATTTAGTTAAATATGCTAAGATAACCTAAGCGGAAAAACTTGCAAATACCAGATAGGCTGAGGATTTAAATAGGTGATGTTAGAGAATAAAATGTTTAAAGTTAAAATGAAAAGAAAGAATGATGTTAAGTGATTAAGTTAATTTTATGAGAAATTTGGTTTTGGAAAACTGTTACAATGATATACATTGAAATTCAGCCAGGGGGATTAGAGGAAGTCACCTAACAATGTTATGAAGATTGGATTAATTACAGTTAAGATTTATGTTTGTTTGTTTGTTTTAAATTTTTTGGAAAATCAATATTTTTTTTTGGAAAAAAATAAAAATAGACTAGGATTGCCATACCATGAGGTCTTTTTGGTTGTTGAGCTTTTTTTTTGAAAAATCTCCCTGAAAAGATCATTGCCATACATCACAATTTTTGGAAATTCCACCCAGACTCTATTTCAAATGGACAAATCCCTGATATGTCCAGGAAAACTCAGATGTATGGCAGCCTTACATTAAACATTAAAAAAAAAAAATCTCTATACAGAGCTTCCTTCAGATGGCTTGGGGGTTGGATAACTGAAGTATTCCTTTTTCAACCTTTTGCACTATGGTCCTGGGTTTCGATATCGTTATTAAAAAGCAAAATTCTGCGACTGTGTCCATAAAGAGATTCTGCACTCAGGATTGTGCTCTGCACTCCTGTGAGGATCACAGTGGACCTGAGTGTCAACTCTGCCACTGTAATATTGGCTGTAAAAGTCAGACAAGAGGCAGGAAAATGGGAGGTACACACACACACACACACACACACACACACACACACACACCCCTCCTGCATCTGCCAATCTGAAGAGAGCCAAGGGACAGAATTCGGCCATCTTTGCTCTAGTGGTGTGCCATTCCTTTCCCCTTTGTGGTTCTCCCTTTGGCTCTTTCAAGTCTTTCAAATAAGCATGACTGTGAGAAAATTACCATTAAAAAAAGAAAAGAAAATTACCATGGGTTGAGACCCCTCGTGAATACAGGGATAAAAGGAAGACGCTGTGTCCCTGCATTAGGCTAAACCATTTTCAAATTAAAGCTTCTAATTACTTTCTGATTTACTCCCCCCCCCCCACTTTTCACCCACTGCTTCTAATTATGCCAGAGTGCATTAAAAAGAGTAAATTTGCCCAACCCTTTGCAGCCTCATTTCAGAACCTCAGAACAATGAAGAGGCAAAAGATACTGGTTTGTGATGTTAACTCTGTCTCTTGCAGAAAGTCAGGAATCAGCAACATTAGGGATAATAACAGAGGTGCTTCTCTCTCTCTCTCTCTCTCTCTCTCTCTCTCTCTCTCTCTCTCACACACACACACACACACCCACACCCACACACCCACACCCACACACACCCACACCCACACCCACACACCCACCCACCCACCCACCCACACCCCCCTTAGAAGGGGAACAGACAGCTTCAGGTTTACAGGGGATTTGTTCAGGGGCTGAAAGCCAGAGACAGGCAAGATAAGCTTTATCAACGTGCAATCAGAAAGGGAAGAAAGTGGCTGTATTCCCTTTGATCTCCCAGCCAGCTGCAAATATCACGAAGGGCTTATGTTGCACACAGATCTCACTCCTGGTCCCCTGCAGCACCTCCCTCCTAATTCTTATTATTTATTAAATTTCCAAGGATCACAAGGGAAGTGTACAGTATTAAAACAGAAAAATTCATACCCTAGCAACAAAAATAAAATTAATAACGTCCCTCCACAGTTTAAAAGGCCATAGATGGCATAATTAGCCAAAGACCTGGGAGAAATGTTTTTGCCTGGTGCCTAAAGACGTGTAATGAAGGCACCAAGCCAGCCTCCCTGGGGAGAGCATTCTACACATGAGGAGCCACCACAAAAAAGCCTGTTCTCGTGTTGCTACCCTCTGGTGGTTCCCTCACTGTGAGAAGTGAGTTTACAGTAGTGGCACCCGCCCTGTGGAATGCCCTCCTATCAGAGGTCAAGGAGATGAGTAACCATATAACCTTTAGAAGACACCCGAAGGGAGCCCTGTATAGGGAAGTTTTAAATGTTGGGTGTTTTCCTGTGCTCAATGTTTTAATTTGCTGGAGGGTCAGCATATAAATAGTACCACTACTACTACTAAAAATAATATTTGAGGGCACCAGGTTAGGGAAGGCTGCCTTAAGAGAACTGGTGCATCTTTTGCTATTCAAAACCCTTGTCTGACAGGTTGTGGCAGTACACATCACAGAGCTTTGGGGGTCCCAAGTACAGGGGCATAGCTAGCAGCTTGGGCACCTGGAGGGTGGGAGAGCCACCCATGGGGGTGGCCCCTGCGGTGTAGCACCCAGCGTGCCCCTCCAGCTATGCCTCTGTCTGAGTGGAGAGGTTCCCATCTGCCCTCAGAGCGAACTAATAAGCCTCTATTATGTAGGAAGGCATAAAAGACAACACAAAGTCTTTGCTTCCTCGTTTTTTAAAGTCTTTCTAGTTATTCTGGGATGGTGGCTGGCTCCAATATGCCTTTCTCCGCTGTGCCTTGAAGCTTACAATCTTCTGCTTTTCTAGAAAGTTTGCATGTGGCCCCCCTCCACCATGCTTTCACTTTTCTGGCCCCAAGAGCAGTGTAGTGGCTAGAGGCAAGCTCCCCGTGGCTATTATTCATGCAACAACAACAACAACAAAAGAGGTGTCTGTCCAAACACTGCCAAAAAGTGACAATGCTGTGGTTCCCCACTGGTGTGTCTGAAGAGGGACTCTGGCTCTCTGATGCGTGCTTGCCGAAGGAAAGTGTGAGGAAGGCTTTTGATGATATCAGTGGCCCAGGAAAATGCCACACAATGGCGTAGTGTGATAAAGGAGGAGCAGAGGAGAATGGGGATAATTGGATCTGTGAGCTTTCAGCTGCACAGAAAATCTGCTGTGCTTTTCTTCCGCTTTTTGTGCGTGCATTTAGTAAGATCCCCAGAAGAATTGAACAACATTTTCTGAATGTGTCGCAATCATGGCTGTTGCTCCCTGAGGATGCTGGGAGATACAGAATCGCTTTATTTCCTGCTAGGAGGATTTATTCTAACTGACTCGCCTTGAACTGTTAAGTTATTGAAATATCTAGGTCTACACACACACACACACACACACACACACACACACACACACTCTTCTTAGTCCTTAGATATCAACTCTGCCTTGTCCACACACATCAGTCATCTTCTTTCTATCAAAATATCAGGCTTTGGAGAACAAAGAGAAATTATTCTCTTTGTCAAGCTTTTAGAGATTTGCTGAATTCACAACCTGTCATTGTCTCTCTCCCTCTCTCCAGAGAAACGTTGAGAGAGGATATGAAAGGGGTTTGGGGTGGGAAGGAGGATGAAGGAGATGCAGCTGAGAAAGCAATTATATCTGGGCACAATGAGCCTCCGGAAGAAGAACAGGCTCCCTTTGCCAGCAATGGCTAGCAAGCTCTTCCACGGCCACCTGCTCCCCTCCACCCTGAGGGCCTTGCCTGGCGCTTTTGGCAAAGGAGAATTTCCCACCTGCTCATGCCACTGATGTTCACCAGCACCTCTCTGTTGGCTCCATTCTCCCTTTCTTTGTTTGCAGGGTTGGGCCACTAGATGAGGCTCCGTCCATTTTGTTTAAGGGAAGAGCGGGGAGTGAGGGCCACATTCCTTGCTGGGCAGGGCTTTGTGCAAGCAATAGGCGGGGCAAGAGTATAAAGAGGTGGCGCTACGAATGTCAATTTTACATTTCTATAGTTTGTTAGTTTTTATGCAACCTCACACGTCCTTCTCTGTATCCTCCATGTGGACAAGCAAGAGGCATCGCCAGAGCACAAAGACACACATACCCCTCAAGTGTCCTGATAAAACCGGGACATCCCACTTTTTTTGGTCTGAGAGCACGGCGGCCATTTTGGGTGCCACAATCACACCCTGATAAAAAGCACATTTTGGAGTGGGGGGGGGTGATCTTGCATAGTGCCCCAAATGCATTTTGTTTTATTTTTTTGTAACCAAATGCTGCAATCCGCATGGGGACCTTACGGAGAAAGGCAGGTAAGAAATCCAATCAATCAATGAAGGAAATATGGATTACCATGGTACTGCATCCAGCAAAACAGGCAGATAAGTACGTGATCCCGTCTGCCCCACAGACCGGAGTGAAGGAATCAGTTTGGCATTTACAGTTGTTATTGCAGGCAGAATATGGTGCCAGGATGGACGATGGTCCTGATCTGGAAGAAAGTGGGTGGGGGGTAAGGGGAGGGCAGCAGTTGGTCAGAAGGAAGCGTGACTCCGAAGCATTTCTTTCCTAGTGAACCTTTCCTCCCCAAAAGTTACACCCAGGCCATATTCACATCATAATTTTAAGCAGTGCTATTTTTCTAGAGAAAGACATGTTGAAACTCATCCTGGTGCCCACCTGAGAGGTGGCGGAACTGAGTTCAGGTGAGTTTCAGCTGGAAAAAGGCCTCACTTTTAAGGCCCCTCCCTGAAAAGGAACCTGTGAGGTGTAGTTTGTTAAGGGTGCCAAGACCCCTATTCCCCTCCCAGAGCTGCAATTTGCAGAATTCCCCATGAAGAAGAACTGATTGTTAAACCACTCTGGAAACTGTAGCTCAGTGTGTGTGTGTGTGTGTGTGTGTGTGTGTGTGTGTGGCAGGAAATAGGGGTCTCTTCACAACACTCAGCCCCCTTCAAAAACTACATTTCCCAGGACTCTTTCGGAGAAGCATCATTGTGCATGCTATGACACCATGGTATTATGGTCTCAGACTCTTCCTTGGCTACTGACTGCATGGAAGACAACAAAGAGAACAGAAGGAGCTTAAGGTCCCAAAGGTTAGGGATAGCCATCAGTCAGAGGCAGATTTAGGGCAGGTTGACTGGTCCCCATCCCCCCCAGAATGCAGGGGCCAAGCAAGTGCCTTCCGGCTGGTGTGGGGGCTCTGACAGGGTCCAAAACCCAGCTTTGGGAAGGAGTAGGGAAGGCTCTAGATTCCTCATGCCTCCTTTCCAAAGCCTGGCTTTGGGGCGCAAGGGCTGGCTGTGTGTGTGTGTCAAATACTGGACTCGCACAGGGCACCATATTACCAAAGTCTACATCAGCAGCCATCTTGTCTCTTAAATGGGACAGGTGCATGCTGGGAAATCCAGGAGCAGCTAAAGGCTCTGTTGGAAGCCAGCCCAAAGCCAACCCTACCTGCATCTAGGCTTCCTAACTGTATGAAATATACTCGGAATTGAGTGTGAATTTCATGCTTTTTATTCAGCTTGTAGCAGCAATGAATGAAACTTTCCCCAAAACGTCTGGCTATATATACATTATTTACACAATGGGCCCTGCGTGATTGGCTAATTCCGGCTGCTCCTGTAGGCCAATCAGGTCGCTGATTCACTTCCACCTGGAGCTGGATTGGGTGGCTCCTGCAGACTAGTCAGACTGCTGCATTCTGGATCCTATTGTTCTAGGATTCAGCCCAGTACATAACACCATACCTTTAGGATTGCTGAAGGAAACCGCACCCCACTAGATTAGACCTCTGTAGTTAAGATGGCCACATGAAAGAATTCCAGCAGAGATTCTGCTCTTAAAGGTGCTGGCCACCAAGGCTGGGACCCTTCGTCTCATCCTCAAGGAGCAGCTCAGTCACAACCTGACCTATTGGATGTAGCCCTTCCTTCCAGGTCGGTGGGACTTTTTAACATCCGGACCAATCAGAGGGGCGTATCCATCAGGTAACTCAAAACTTCTGATGGGCAGCAGGTTGGTCATGGAGGAATAAATCCCAGGCGCGTTTCTGGCTCAAAGTCTGCTTCACGGGTCATACTCACTTGTTTCCATAGGGAACAGTGACCCCGGCCACCGGTCCTGTGTCACAACCCAGGAAGAGGAATGAGACGTAGCAGCCCGTGGACACCAGGTTGACCAGCATAGCCATACGGATGGCTCCGAGAGCAGACAGGCTCAGCTTCTTGACTAAGAGGCCCCCTAGGAAGATGCCCAGACATGCACAGGGAATAGCTGTCATGCCTGCACAAAGAGAAAAAGGGGTTCATAGCTTCCATTTCAATTTGCCTCACTCCCTGTGAATGCAGGTGGGGAAAACCTACTTCCTGAAACATTAGGAACCCTTAAAAAAACAAAAACAAAGCACTTACAGTGGTACTTTGGTTGTCGAACGGCTTAGTTGTCGAATAAATTGGCTCCAGAATGCCGCAAGTCTGGAAGTGAGTGTTCTGGTCTGCGAACATTTTTTGGAAGCCAAACGTCCGGCACAGCTTACGCGGCTTCTGATTGGCTGCAGGAAGCTCCTGCAGCCTATCGGAAGCTGCGCCTTGGTTTTCGAACCATTCCGGGAATCGAACAGACTCCCAGAACGGATTAAGTTCAACAGCCAAGGTACCACTGTATTTATATATATACTTCATATTATTAGAGAAACAATGTGGTGTTGTGGTTAGAGTGTCAGACGTGTGTGGGTTAAATGGGGAGGGTGGGAACCATGAGCTCCTTGGAGAAGAAGGTGGGTCAGAAACGTAGGGAAATAAATATAATCTTAAATTCTTTTGAAAAACAAAACAAAACAGGTTTCTAGACCTTAAGGCAGGGGTCAGCAAACTAAGGCCCAGGGGCCTACCCTGTGAGGTAGATTAGTCTGAATAGGGATTTGTTCTCCCAGGTTCTGGTCTGACACTCTAACCACTAAAACACACTGGCTCTCTGCAAAGTGAATGTGTTCATAACTATTGCAGGTTGCAGGGAATTGGTTTTCCTTGGTTTTCACATTGTGGGGAATGGCACAATTCCATGAAACTGCTGAAAAGTTGCAAAATGCAGAACTCAGAGGTCAGTTTTGTGAGATCCTTGGTTGTCTTTTTTAAAAAACAGCAAGATCCCAAACCTTACACTTTTCAGAGATATGCTTGAAAAACTGGCAGCAAGACTTGCTGAAACCTCTGTAGTCAGACGGGTTGCTGAACAGCATTTCCGGGGCTAAGAGTGTGGATGAATTGTGGAGAAAAAAATATATTAAAAATTGCAGGGTACATTAAGCAAAGTGAGAGCAACCTCGCCATTTGGTCTCATGTGCTTAATTTATGCAGGTCTCAGGCTTTGACAATTTCTTGTTTCAGAGGTTGGGTTCCTCTGGCACAAAACTGAAAGGCTAGCACCTGATTAAAGAAACCAGAGTTGATAAATGGCATGAGTTTGGGTCAATTAATTTAATCTGCATATGTATTTGCATATGAATAAAAAGGAACACAAAAAGCATAGCTTACTATGAGAGTTGGTGTGGAAGAATGTTTTGGAAAGGATGGGGTGGGACTCCTTCAAATCCCTGCTCAGCCAAAGAGCTGATGGGATGAAATGGGGGCAGTCCCTAAGCATAGCCTTCCTCACAGGGCTGTTTGGAGTATATTTGAAGAGGCAGATGTTTTATTTATTTACCTATTCACTCTTTCTCCTGAAGGAGCCCAGGGTGCCAAACACATCAATAATAAAACTACTTCTTTTTAAGAACATTTTAAAAAGTTGTTTAAAATATTCCAAAACAGTTAAAAGCATCTTCTCAAACAATGACAAGTTGCCAGGAAGTGTTTTCCAGCCATAAAATGACAGGAATTTCCCTCTATTCTTCCTGAAAGTCAGCAATGAGGAAGACAAGTGCACCTCACCAAGGGAGGGCATTCCACAAGTGGGGAACCACCACTGAAAAGGCCCTGTCATGGGTCAATACCAACCAGGCAGCCCCAGTTAAATTAGGACTTGTAACTGACAGGCAGCAAGCATGGAGCTTTCAGGACTGGTGGCACATGGTCTCAACAAGCTGCCTCGCTGACCTGCCTAGCAGACCCATTCTGCAATAACAGCAGCCTCTGGGCCATCTTCAAGGGTAGCCCCATGTACACTGCATTGCAGTAGTCCAGGTGGGAGGACACCAGAGCATAAGCAACTGGGGTCAAGCTATCCCAGTCCATTACACATACAATTTATTTAATTTTTCACAGTCCGCTTGACTCAGAGAGAGCCACCTACGTTCTGAACTTGAGTACAGTGGTACCTTGGTTTTCAAACACCTTGGTACTCAAATGCCTTGGTTCCCAAACACCGAGAACCCGGAAGTACCGGTAAGTGTTCCGGTTTCTGAATGTTTTCTGGAAGCCAAACGTCCAATGCGGCTGTGGGCTATTTCCGGGGTGCCTCCACCAATCAGAAGCTGCGCCTTGGTTTTTGAACATTTCAGAAGTCAAACAGACTTCCAGAATGGATAAAGTTTGGTGCTTTTGTTTTTGCTATTTATTTTCTATTTTTGTTTTTGAGGCTTTTTCTGTTAATTTGTTTTTGTGACTGTGTGGAACCCAGTTCAGCTACTGATGGATTGATTGTGTGACTGAGGAAATGGATAAAAGCCCCCCATCCAAACAATGACTACCATCAGTGCAGGTAAGAAAAAAATAATTTTTATTTTTATCATATACAATGCTGTGTTATTGCTTTCATTTTATGGATCAATAGTCTTGTCAGATAGTAAAATTCATGTTAAATTACTGTTTTAGGGGTTGTTTTTAAAAGTCTGGAACAGATTAATCTGTTTTGCATTACTTTCTATGGGAAAGCACGCCTTGGTTTTGGAATGCTTTGGTTTTGGAACAGACTTCTGGAACGGATTAAGTTTGAGAACCAAGGTACCACTGTATTAATACCAGAGTGAAAAGGGTTATGCGAGCATCAACCATCTATGAAGGCCATGAGACTGGTCCTGCATGACTTGTGAGTTGCCAAGCCTTTGTTGCAAGCCTGGGATGGCAAAGGCAAGGGTGCGTGTGGGCATGGGTGTAAGCAGTACAACATCTGGCACCCCATGATATACCCTGAAAAGAACTATGGCCCAACCGATGGCCTGTGCTGGCTACTCACCCAATAACTGGTTGGCGGACGACGTTGTGAGATTGAATTGCTGCTCCAGGTATTTCCCCAGGAAAGCCGCAAAGCCAGCAACCACGGCGATCTCCATGCACGCCGCAAGGACAATGCAGGTGAAGACCGGATTGGAGAGCAAGTGCTTGGTTACTTTAGGGATCACTGAAGAAGAGGAAAGAGAGGAAAGGGGTCTTCAGATAGTGGGATACCTTCTGAGCTTCCCCAGATGCCCTCAAGAAGGTCTTCCCCAGCTTCTAGGCATCTTGGCTCACTTGCTGAACACCTTGCTGAATGGAGATAATTGGAATTGTGGTCCAAAACATTTAGAGCATGCCAGGTTAGGGAAGGGTGCCTAAAGACATTTTCCCAGCTGTGGGGCAGCTGGTTGTCTGTAAGCAGCTCCCATGTGGCTGGGAGGACACTCCACATGACCCAACCACATTGGCAGGGCTCAGTCACATGGGTCTTATGCTGCTAGATCCACGTGACTGAGCCTCAGCACATGTGGTTGGCTTTCCCAAGCCACAGGTCTATAGTTAACTGCCTCTGTCCATGGTCAGAGGCAGTCATGCTTCTGAATACATGTGGCTGGAAACTGCAGGCTCTTGTGCTTGGGTCCTCCTTGCATGTTTCCTGTTAGCATTTGGGTGGCCATTTTGAGAACAGGGTGCTGGACTAGATGGCAAGGAGGTCTTCTGGTGTTCCTATGCTCTCATGGAAATGCACTCAAGGCCAGGGTTGGACAGACACCAGGCTTGTGGGGTGTACAGTGGTACCTCTGGATATGAAGGGGATCCGTTCCAGAGCCCCGTTCACATCCAGAAGCGAACGCAACCCGCACCCGTACGTCTGCAGGTCGCGATTTGCCACTTCTGCACATGCGCGTGACATAATTTTGACTGCGCATGTGTGAGTGGTGAAACCCGGAAGCAACATTCTCTGTTACTTCTGGGTCGCTGCAGCACGCAACCCAAAAATACTTATCCCGAAGCTACTTCAACCCGAGATATGACTGTACTATGTTTTCTTTGTTTTTAAACTATGACTCCAAGAACCAGTAGCTCAGCCTTCCGCAAAGCAGGCACCCATGATATCTGCTTTCTCCCTCCACAATCAGGCAATGGCTTGACTTGCCACAGGGCCCCTTTTCTAAAGTCGAAGCATTTCCCATTCTGTGCATTCTTTATTCCGACTTTGAATCAGATTCTTTGTAAGATTCTCATCTTTATTCTTACGACTTTGTATTGATTTAGCCTAATGGCTTTATGCAGCATTGGCATGGCTAGCCCCTTTGGGGATGTTCAACAGAAAAATCGACACAAGCAGACATGAGTTCCCTAAGAATACCATTGCCATCCAACCATACCTGGACTGCTTTGAGGCTCATGGGGCCATCTAGGGGCTACAGAGTATATTACACAGGAAATCAATTACTGTATGAGTAGCGCTAAACTTCTGGGTGTTTAGATTTGAGGCTTTGGTTCTGCCCCAAATGTTGCACTAACTACTGGGTTTCTGGATAAGGGGTACTTGCCCTTCTCTAAAGCAATCTTTCCCAAACTTGGGTCTCCAGCTGTTTTTGGACAACAACTCCCATCATCCCTGACCATTGGTCCTGCTAGCTAGGGATGACGGGAGTTGTAGTCCAAAAACAGCTGGAGACCCAAGCCTGGGAAACATTGCTCTAAAAATCAGTGACAGGCCATCTATCCAATGGAGGCAAACAGGGTTACCTCTTGATGCTTCCAAACTGGGGCTTATTTCTAAGAAGTTAACCGAGGTACCCCAATGGATTGCTGGTAACAGGTTTTTTGTGTGTGTGCTGCAGAGGTCTAGCCCAGTGGGTCTGATCTGTATGCCTTACCTCATTCCATGGGCCAATGTGGCAGGGCCACTCACTTGTCAATCATCTGATGCTATGATGACAGGTGAGTTGAACCACACGGGTGGCAGGGAGAGGTCTCCTCTGTCGGCACATCCCCCTCAGGGAGTGCACTCACGAAGCAGGACTGAACTCCCTGTGAGGAACTGGTGGGCCCAGAGAGCTGAGAAATGAACTCTTGCCAGTTATGTCAGCTGATTGACAGGTGGACATGGTTTGGGGGAAAATGGCCATGCAAAATCAAAGAATTATAGAGTTGGAAGGGACCACGAAGATCATCTGGTCCCATCCCCTGCAATGCAGAAATATTTGGGGCTCAAACCTATGAACCTGAGATTAAGAGTACCATGCTCCACCAACTGAGCTATGTCAGGGCAAACTGGCAGGCTAAGACTTCCTGGATTTCCCCCAGAAAGGGTGAATCTACAGTTAATACTGGCTGGCATTAGGGCTGGGCAATATCTGGTTTTCAACATCACAATATACCGTATTCTTCGCTCTATAAAACGCACCAGACCATAAGGCGCACCTAGTTTTTGGAAGAGGAAAACAAGAAAAAAAATATTCTGAATCCCAGAAGCCAGGACAGCAAGCAGGATCACTGCACAGCGATCCCGCTTGCTGTTCTGGCCCCAGCCAGGGAGGCTGCGCGCGGCTAAACAAGAGCTTGTTGGGGCTGGAGGGGGAAGCCCCGGCTGCTCTGCCGGCACCTGGGGTTCCCCCGCCAGCCCCAAAGAACGGCTTAGGAGCGTGCCGCACTCCAGTAATTTAGCTCCAGGGACCACACATTCACTCCATAAGACGCACAGACATTTCCCCTTAGTTTTTAAGAGGAAAAAAGTGTGTCTTATAGAGTGAAAAATACGGTATTACCAGCTAAGCATCACTGATATATTATGAAATAAGGATGGAACTAAGTAGAGGCAAACAGTAGGGCTGGGTGATAGCTGGATCTGGAAATGTGGAGACCTGAAACTAAGACTGAAAAAAAGAGAAACTGAATTTGACAGATCCAGTCATCCCTTTGTTGAATATGTCAAGAGTTGCATCCGGTATTACTCCATTCTGCCTATGTGAGTATGTGAAATCCCCATTTTCATTTTCAATTAACCTTTTCTAAGCCCCAACTCCCCCCCTGCAAAGCTCATGCAGGAGTTTCTCTTTGTTTCTAAGAAGGAGAGAAAGACTTTGGTTGCAAAGCGTTTCTTAAGCTAATGAATCAGGCAGAGCCTGTTCTGCTTGGGTGAGTATTTTAATTATTCCAGAGATAACCCCGCTTGAGCAAGATGGAGTGCACCGAGGTTCTGCGAAGAACCTCGCCTTGCCTTGATACCTGGCAACTAACTCCTCTGCGAGTCCTACATGTGAAAAATCAGGACGTTTGAAAAATTATCTCTCTGAAGTGCAGCTGAAGCCTCAGCGGGGCCTGTCTGCGTTTTGCAAATCCCATCCTCTTTCACTGTGCTTTCTGTTTCTTGGGTCTGAAAAATAATTGTCATATCCTCCTGGGCTGACTGCCGTCTCTTCCTTTAGATGCTCAAAGTTTTATAATGCAGGAGCAAGAACTGGTGGCAAGACATGACAATGGGCAAAACAGCCCCCTGGCAAGGAAGGTTTTTAGACTCACCTGCCCCATACCACACTGGTTTAGGATGAATAGACACTAGGTGCAGAGAAACATTCAGATATTTGACCCTCCCTGTAGTCAGAAATGGTGCAGCCCAGCAAGACATCACCAGGGGGCTTTTGCTTGTCTAGTTCTAGCCAACCAATTTTTTTTTTTTTGGGGGGGGGGGGGATGGAAGACACTGGCTGTTCTGTCATCAAGATAAGCCCAACATCAAGGAGCAGCCGCTTCCTTTGATTTCTTCATCTGCATCTGTGCTTCAAAGGAATCTTTTTTTGCCCCATCACAGATTTTACACTAACCTCACTGCTTGGAAGCTCAAAGCTGACCGTTCCCCTCCACCCATCTCATTAGACTCAGCAGGGCCAATGCTGGCACCTAGTAACTGTGGGCATGTGCTGGAACCCCCAGGCATCAATAGGGCGCAAAATTAATGCCATCCCTCCCCCAAAATTTCTCCCCCCCCAGCCTGGCTCTGTCATTCAGGGCCCCCACAACACTCCAAGCAACACTATATTAGGGCATTGCTGGGAATTAACATGGTAAAAAGGTTAAGGTAAAGGACCCCTGGATGGTTAAGTCTAGCCAAAGGCGACTATGGGGTTGTGGCGCTCATCTCGCTTTCAGGCCGATGGAGCTGGCGTTTGTCCACAGACAGCTTTCTGGGTCATGTGGCCAGCATGACTAAACCATTTCTGGTGAAACGGGACACTGTGACAGAAACCAGAGCGCACGGAAACGCTGTTTACTTTCCTGCCACAGCGGAACCTATTTATCTACTTGCACTGGCGTGTTTTCGAACTGCTAGGTTGGTTGGCAGGAGCTGGGACAGAGCAACGGGAGCTCACCCCATCATGGGGATTTGAACTGCCGACCTTCCGATCGGCAAGCCCAAGAGGCTCAGACCACAGAGCCACCCGCATCCCAAGCAACACTATATCAGGGAATTGCTGGGAAATATCCTGGAGGGCAGGCTTGGCCCCCTGGGGCTGCTCATGGTGCAGATGTTACGGTGACTGCTCATCTCTGGTTCCCCAGCAGGGCCCACCAGCAGAGGACGGGGGTCTCCTAGAACCCCCTCATGCTTTGAGCTGGCCTCACACCTCACAGTGCTTTGATACGCATTCCTGTTATTTCTTTATGGTTCTTCATCTCACTGTCTCTTCCAGCAAAGCTCCTAATGACTGCAAGCTTACAAACCTTTTTTTGGGGGGTCACAGCACTTTCCCCAAGGAAACCCATGTCCTATCACTGAATTGCAGCAAATGGATTTTCAGTGGTATTAATACCCTACTGGTATTAAGAAGCACTGCCATCTCCAACAGTGGAGGTTGAACGCAGCCTTCTCCTGCATGAATTTGTCCAACCCTCTTTGAAGGCCATTCTAGTTGGTGTCCATCACTGCCTCCTGTGGGAGTTCCATAGTTTTAACTACGTGCAGTGTGAAACAAGTGCTTCTTTACATGTCTGTCTTGCGTGTGCATCTGCCAGGCAGCCTGCTTTGTGTCTCTTCCTTTTGAGCTAGTCTCCTGCCCTTTAGTGCAGTAAGGAAAGAAAGATAAAGGACCCCTAGATGCTTAAGTCCAGTCAAAGGCAACTATGGGGTGTAGCACTCATCTCGCTTTTCAGGCATTTGTCCACAGACAGCTTTCCGGGTCATGTGGCCAGCATGACTAAACTGCTTCTGGCACAACGGGACACCATGACGGAAACCAGAGCGCACGGAAAAGCCATTTACCTTCCCGCCACAGCGGTACCTATTTATCTATTTGCATTGGTGTGCTTTCGAACTGCTAGGTTGGTTGGCAGGAGCTGAGAAAGAGCAACGGGAGCTCATTCCGTCGCAGGGATTCAAACTGCCGACCTTCTGATCAGGAAGCCCAAGAGGCTTAGTGGTTTAGACCACAGCACCACCCGCGCCCCTAGTGCAGTGGAGGATGTGGGAGTGAGATTCAGTGGCCAAAATGCTCAGTGTTTGCTCACTGATTCAAGAAAGACGCAACAAAGGACTTCACACAGCGCATTGTTAAACTATGGAACTCACTCCCACAAGAGGCAGTGGCTCAGATTCAGGAGTGGGGAACCACCAGCCTGGGGGGCAAATGCAGCCCTCCTGACCTCCCGATCCTGCCCTTGCTATCCTGGATAGAGAGGTCAGAGAGAGGCATGCAGAAACTAGCCTACTGCTTAAATGTAAAATCTGCATTAATGGCTCCACCCACTGGCTCTGGACCCACGCACCATGACCATGTGGCCCCTGGAAGGTTCCCCATGAAGGAACGAGGCCCTCAGGATCCCCCACTTCTGATCTAACCAGTCATTGACCTGTCGCCTCCCACAGACGGCAGGCGAGCTACGAGGGGATAGTGTCACCTCTCAGCTGCTGGAAGCAGGAGACGTCATCTGGGGCTTCCAAGGTGTTTCGCGGGAGGACCCCGTTGCTGGGCTTTGGCCTCTCGTAGTCCCTGTCTGGCAGCATGGCCTGCTCGACCTCTGCCAAGAGCTCTGGCCGGCGGGTCAGGGACTGTGGGAATCCAAACATCGGGAGAGACGAGAAGAAAAGTAAGGCACCGCAGAGCAAGAAGCCCGCCCACCATGCGCCAATCCACCTGGGGTCATCGGGGGTGATGTCCAGCTTACCTGCAAAGGACAGAAAGACAAGGCTGTTGAGGATCATGAAAGGAGATAAGAAGGAAACCCCACCAGGGACTGAAGGGGTGTGTCATGGGGGTGGTCTACCCCACACAAGGGGACCTGGGGCTACCCCAAATCTCAGCCACCACTCATGGAGACCAGCCCAAGCTCCCTGGAAAAAACACCTGCTCTGCATGCAGAAGGCATCAGGATAAGTCTTTGGCATCTGCAGGTGGCCACCTGGCATGGATGCTTTAATTGAGATTCCTGCATCCAAAAGACCAGAAAAGACTGTTTATGTATGTGACAACAGCTGCAAGGATGCTACTAGCCCAAAGATGGAAAGAACCAACAGTTCCGACCAAGGAAGAATGGCAAGCCATACTGCTGGACTATGCGGAAATGGCAAAAGTGACTGGGAGACTCAGGAATCAATGAGATAATGACTTTAAGGAAGAATGGGGGAACTTTGGCGACCATTGTAAACAAATAAAAACATTAGCTGGACTTTAAAAATGACTTGTGGGATTGGTGGAAGTCAATGTTTGTTTTTCTTTTTAGTGCTTATATTATTAACTTGTAAGATAGGGATTTTTTTGTTTTTTGAATGTTGGTTTTTGTGTTTTGTGTATTGTTATTTTTCGATATTTTTTGTGTTGCTGTTGTTGTGTGGAAAATACTAATAAAATTTATTAAAAAATGACTTGTAAAGAAACGATAAATATGGATAATTTAGAGAGATGAAAACTGTGGAGAACGTAGTTTTAGAAAAATTATTTAAGGACCCATGCAGGGGAGGGGGAAGTCGTGAGATTCAGAAGGTCTCAAATATGGATATGGTAAAAGTTTTTTTCTCTTTATTATTTTGATTTTTTTTTGTAAAAACCAATAAAATATTTATTTTTAAAAAATGAGATTCCTGCATTGCAGGGGGCTGGACTAGATGACCCTTGGGGTCCCTTCCAACTCTACAGTTCTATAATTCTATAGGTAGCTGTGATGGGATAATGAGCTGCTTGTGCGTAAAAGCTTGATCCCTCTGGGGTTTGGCTGGTCATCCAAACCGATGCACTAACGGAGCCCCCAAAGCATGACTCCGTCAGTCGCTGGTAGAATCTGACAGTGGGCGTCTACGGAATCTACGCCAACATAAAAGCTGTTTGACAGACATGCGCTTTCGTGACTCTCTGCGTGACAGTTTCCGGCGAAGGGTGGGCGTTCCCAACGGGGGTCCCGTTACCTCTCCACTACTCTCACTGGAAGCATCCCAGAGCCTCCCCTCCGCTGTGACTCCTGCACTCCCCCTGCTGGTTCCCTCTTCTGCTGCAGATTCTCTCCTATTCTCCTGGAGCCTGTCCACCACCTGTCTCTCCGATGGCAGTTCCCTGACATCCACCTCCCCCCCAGGGCCCCCTTCACCCCCTCCCGCCTCCTCTCCCACTGGCGGTGAGGGCGGAAAGCCCCTGAAGGAACTCTCCTCGTCGTCCGAGGATTCTAACACTTCCAGCCACGGCGTACCGTCTCTCTCCCCGTCTTCCTCTTCTTCGTCGGAGTCGGCTTCTTCACCCACCCCTGACTCTGGGAACCCTTCAAACTCCCCTTCCTCATCGGTGGTCCCAAAGTGTTCCCTTCTAAATCGAGCCACGGGTTGCGGTTTTCTAGGGAAACGCTGATGAAATGTTTCTATTAAAACCTCGTCATTGACTACCTCTGCTGGTACCCAAGTGTTTTCCGACTCTGCTTCCCCCTCCCATTCTACCAGATATTCCACCTGATTCCCCTTCCACCTGGAATCAATGATTCCTGCCACGTTCATGTCGCGCTCTCTCTCTTCTATCACGGGCGTTTGGGTGGCCTCTCTCTCACGCTCCCCCCACTCACGTCCCTCTCGGTACGGCGACAGTAATGACCTGTGAAATACTGGGTGTAATTTCATGTGACTGGGCAGCCTGAGTTTGAATGCCACTGGGTTGACCTGCTGTGTGACCTCAAAGGGTCCCAATCTTTTGGGCCTCAATTTCTTACTCCCGCCCTTGAACGGTAGCCCTTGGGTGGACAACCACACCCGGTCCCCCACCCTTATAGTTTCACCCTCACTCCTATTTCTGTCTGCTTGCTTCTTATATTCTTCCTTGGCTTTCTCTAAGTTAAGTTGAAGCTGACGGTGGATCGCCTCCATCTCTTCAAAAAAATATTCCGCCGCCGGCACGCTCCACCTCTCCCCTCCCTCTCCTGGGAATGCCCGGGGGTGACACCCATAATTTGCCAGGAAGGGACTCATCCCTGTGGACACGTTCTCCGCGTTGTTGTAGGCAAATTCTGCTAGAGGTAACTTATCCACCCAATCATTTTCTCTGTCTTTTACATAACACCTCAGGTATTGTTGTAAAACCCCATTTGCCCTTTCCGCTTGCCCATTGGTTTCTGGGTGCCGGGCAGTTGAGAAATTGAGTTCTACGTGCAGTAAACTCATAAGTTTCCTCCAGAACCTGGAAGTAAATTGTTTCCCTCTGTCGCTCAAAACCCTCAAGGGGGCGCCATGCAACTTAAAAATATGTTCTACAAACAACTTGGCGGTTTCCTCCGCTGTGACTGCATGTGAACAGGCTATAAAATGACACATCTTGGTTAATTGATCTACCACCACCATGACAGCTGTTTTGCCTTTGGATTTTGGAAGGTCCGTCATAAAATCTATGGATACTGCCTCCCATGGCCTTTCGGGCGTGGGTAAGGGTTGTAATAGCCCCGCTGGCGCCACCCTCTCTCCTTTCGCTCGCTGGCACCTGTCGCAACCCCTGACATATTCCCGTACGTCCTCCCTCACCTTGGGCCACCAAAACTCCCTGGTAACCAACCACATGGTTTTGTGCTGTCCAAAATGTCCCGCTGTGGGGCTGTCATGCAACTGCTTGAGTACTCTGCCCCTCAGTTCCCCGTCGGGTATGTACAGTGCCCCTTTGTAATACAACGCCCCGTTCTTTTCTTCGAACCCCCCTGTGTTCTCCTCTGTCCTCCGGAGCTCTCTGAGTTTCTCTTGGGCGTATTCATCGTTCTCCGTACCCTCTATCAGTTCCCTCTGCCCCACCAATGCCGCCCCACACACCCAGCGGTCTTCAGGGATTACATGCCTTGCCTCAGGCGCTCCCTCCCCCTCTAAGTACTCAGGTTTCCTGGAAAGAGCGTCCGCCCTCACGTTCTCGGAGCCGGGTACGTAACGAATCTCAAAGTGGAATTTGGAGAACTCCTGGGCCCATCTCACTTGTCTCTGGTTCAGCACTCGGGCTGTTCTCCAGTATTCCAGATTTTTGTGGTCAGTTCGGACTTGAACCTTGTGCTGCGCCCCAATCAGTAAGTGCCGCCATTTCCGGAATGCTTCATGAATGGCGAGCAGTTCTCGGTCGTACACTGTGTAGTTCCTCTCGGATTTGTTCAACTTCCGCGAGAAGAATGCACACGGTCTCCATTCCGACGTATCTTTTCCCGGCTGGAGAAGAACGGCCCCCACCGCTCGGTCTGACGCGTCAGTCTCCACTCTCATTGGTTGTTGTAGATCCACGTGCAAAAGTTGCTCTTCCGACGCAAACGCCTGCTTTAAGCGTTCGAACGCTTGCTGCGCTTCTCCCGTCCAAACAAATTTCTTTTTGCTACTAAGACAATCCGTGATGGGCGCTGTTAAATGGGCAAAGTTTTTGATGAACTTCCTATAGAAGTTTCCGAAGCCCAGGAACCTTTGCACGTCCTTCTTGGTCTTTGGTGTTTTCCATTCCAGTACCGCTTGAACCTTGCTGGGATCCATGGCCAATCCCTTGTCAGACAACCGGTACCCCAGGAATTCCACCTCCTTGGTATGAAACTGACACTTCTCCAGTTTCACCCACAGCCGGTTTTCTCGCAGCTTGCTCAGTACCTCTCTTACATCTCGCACATGCTGCTCCTCGTTGTCTGAGTACACCAGGACGTCATCTAAGAACGCTACGCAGTTCTTGTAGAGCAGTGGCCCCAGGACGTGATTCATGAATGATTGAAAACAGGCAGAGCCCGCTTGTAATCCGAAAGGCATAACCAAGTACTCAAAGGCCCCCAAGGGGGTGAACATAGTGGTCTTCCACTCATCCCCCTTTCTCACACGTATCAAGTTATATGCCCCCCTAAGGTCCAGCTTGGTAAAAATTTTCCCTTTTCTCACCCGTGTTAGAATGTCATCAATTCTGGGCATAGGGAAAGTCACTGGTTCTGACACTGCATTTAGGGCCCTGAAATCACATACAAGCCTGGGCTTGCCCGTGTTTTTTTTGTCCACAAAGAACACTGGGCTGCCCCCCACCGCTCGTGACTCTCTGATGAAACCTCGCTTGAGATTCTTGTCAATGAACTCCCTTAACTCCTGCATCTCACTGTCTGACATTGCATACAGCTTGCCCACTGGCAATTGTGCTCCTGGGAGTAAGGTAATTTGACAATCAAAGGGTCTGTGCGGGGGCAGCTTATCTGCTTCTTTTTCGCTGAATACGTCAATCAAGTCAGCGTATTGTGGTGGCACCCTCCCCTTGTCCATCATTTCCATCCCTGCTAGAGTGGCCCTGGCGCCTGCCTGAGCCTCTCCCTCCTTGCAGTGTTCTAGGCAATGTGCTGATCCAAAGGAAACCACTCTCTGATGCCAGCCTACTAGCGGATCGTGTAGCGCCAGCCAGCTCATACCCAAGATAATAGGAGCTCCTCCCAAGGTGGCTACGTTAAACGCTATCAGTTCGGTGTGTCGTGCCACCCTCATTATCATTGGTACAGTCTGTTGGCTCACTTCTCCTCCCAACAGCTCCCTCCCATCAATCGTGGTAACCTGTAAAGGCTTACTCAATGGGATAGTCTGTATCTGGTGTGCAGCTGCAAACTCTTTGCTCATGAAATTACATGAGCTACCTGAATCCAATAGCGCCTTTATCTTCAGTGGGCGTCCGTTTGCCAGTTCCAGCAACACCTCTATCACAAGCGCTGGTCTTGGAGGTTCCGGCGTGGCACATTCATTACTCCCTGGCCTGGCTGCTGTGCCCTGATGTTGGCAACCAGGCGTTGGCTTTTACTTGCTCCGTGATTTCTTCTTCCTCCTTCCCCCCAACAGTTCCCGCCATCCCTTGCCATTCCTTCCTTTGCGGACAGACTCTGGCAAAGTGACCTGGCTGTTGGCAGAGATAGCATCTCTTGCCGCTCTTTCCCTCCTTCTTCCGCCCTTCACTGGTGTTTGAAACTGCGCGCGCGCGCGCGCTGTTCCAAGTTCCATCGGCTCTGCTGGCGGGAAAGGCTGCTCCGGAATCTCTGGAATGCGGAAGTCCTTCCAACGTTCCCCCTTTCCTTCCCGCTTTTCCATAGCTCTAGCTTCCTGGCGTGCCCCAATGGACAGCGCTGATTTAGTCAGCTGATCCATAGACTCCGCCCTAGGCGCCCGGGAAAGTTCATCTTTCACTGCCGGAGAGAGACCTTCTTCAAACAGCATTTGAATAGGTTCACTAGCAAGGTCCCACCCAAGTCTATGAATCAGCATGGTGAACTCAGTCCAGTACTCACGTACAGATCGGCTCCCCTGTTTACACGCCATTAACTGCCTGCGCACCACTCCCTGCTCGATCTCGCTGGAAAACATCAAGTCCATGGCACGGAAAAACTTCATTGTGTCCTTTAAGATTTCATTATTGGCTGCCATCAGGGGCCGAACCCAGTCCCTCGCCCCTCCCTCTAGATGGCCAATCACGTACGCCACTCTAGAGTTCTCGTCGGGGAAGTCATCAAACAGCAGATTGAGAGCATATTGCATCTCTGTCCTAAAGGCTTGATAGTTCCGGGGATCCCCCCCAAATTTCTGCACCAGTCCAGGCACCCGTCTGGCAAGTGGGGTGGTCTTCCCCTTATCTGCATCTTGAGCCCTCCTCTCCTCGAGCCTCGCCGTTTGCAGTGCCAGCTGGACCTCCAACGCCCTGTACCTTTGTTCCAGGCTTGGATCTGCCCCGGCTCCTGCTCCCCCGGTTCCGGCTGGTTCGCTCATGATGCCTTCTGCTTGCACAAGCTGCTTTCAAAGACTGTCAGATTGCTGTGATGGGATAATGAGCTGCTTGTGCGTAAAAGCTTGATCCCTCTGGGGTTTGGCTGGTCATCCAAACCGATGCACTAACGGAGCCCCCAAAGTATGACTCCGTCAGTCGCTGGTAGAATCTGACAGTGGGCGTCTACGGAATCTACGCCAACATAAAAGCTGTTTGACAGACATGCGCTTTCGTGACTCTCTGCGTGACAGTTTCCGGCGAAGGGTGGGCGTTCCCAACGGGGGTCCCGTTACCTCTCCACTACTCTCACTGGAAGCATCCCAGAGCCTCCCCTCCGCTGTGACTCCTGCACTCCCCCTGCTGGTTCCCTCTTCTGCTGCAGATTCTCTCCTATTCTCCTGGAGCCTGTCCACCACCTGTCTCTCCGATGGCAGTTCCCTGACAGTAGCGTTTGGAATATTCCCTGCCTGAAGCCCAGGACAGACACTGCCAGTCTCTATAGACAATATTGAGCAATATTGGGTCTCCATTTGTTTTGGACTACAACTCCCATTATCCGTAGCTAGCAAGACCAGTGGCCAGGGATGATGGGAATTGTAGTCCAAAGACAGACCCAAGTTTGGGAAACAGTGAGCTAATGAACCAATGGTCTGACGAGGTATAAGGTAGCTTCCTACGCCCCTGTTTTAATCAGTTTTTTCTTTCAATAGCTCAGCAGGTTGGAGCACGGTACTGAAAACGCCAAGGTTGCAGGTTTGATCCTTGTAAGGAACAGTTGCATATTCCTGCATTGCAGGGGGTTGGACTAGATGATCCTCAGGGTCCCTTCCAGCTCTACAATTCCCTGATTCTATGATTCTTCAGAGCCCTGAGGACTGGTGTCTTATTATGACATTTGAGGGAAATGCCATAGCTCACAAGTTTTGCATGCAGAAGGCCTCAAGTTCAATTCTCAGCATCTCCAGGTGGGGCTGAAAAAGACTCTGGGTCTGGAAATCTGGAGAGCCACTGCAAAGTAGTGCAGACAGTACTGAGCTAGAGGAACCAGTGGTTTGGCTCAAGAGAAGTCACCTTCCTATGTTTCTAGGAGCCTAGAATTGTACACCACAACTCGAGGACAGAAATGCTATGGCCGCATCTGAGTAGCACCTTGGAGTCTATGTTGCATATGCCGCAGTCTTTACAATGACTTTGCAAAGTAGGCCAGTATTATAATTCTCCTACTCCAGGAGGAGGGGACGCGGGTGGTGCTGTGAGTAAAACCTCAGTGCCTAGGACTTGCCGATCGTATGGTCGGCGGTTCGAATCCCCGCGGCGGGGTGAGCTCCCGTCGTTCGGTCCCAGCTCCTGCCCACCTAGCAGTTCGAAAGCACTCTTAAGTGCAAGCAGATAAATAGGGACCGCTTTATAGCAGGAAGATAAACGGCGTTTCCGTGTGCTGCGCTGGTGCTGGCTCGCCAGAGCAGCTTCGTCATGCTGGCCACGTGACCCGGAAGTGTCTTTGGACAGCGCTGGCCCCGGCCTCTTAAGTGAGATGAGTGCACAACCCCAGAGTCGGACACGACTGGCCCTTACGGGCAGGAGTAGCTTTACCTTTACCTTTTACTCCAGGAGGAAAGAATGACTCTAGCCGAGGGCTTCCCTGCTGGCCAAGTGCCGAGTGCCTTGGTGGCGCAAGATAAAACAAAGATCAGAGGGAAAACAAGGAGGCAGGTCCTTGCTGCAAGGAGCTTACAATTTGAAATGCAACTGGAATGTGTCTGTGAATTGTGACAATGCTTCTGAGCATCAGGGTGTATAACCGCTGCCTTTTGTGTGGCTGGAATGTAGCCTTTATTCGTTGCTCCTCCCACTTTTGCCTTTGGCCCAGCCCACCTGTGGCCCCCCAGATGGTTCCCCGTGAAGGAAAGTGGCCCTCCTCTCTTGTCTTAGCCATTGAGCTAAACCAGCTGTTATGCCAGTAAGAAAACCTACACATGGTAGTGGTGGTGGGGTGCTAACTACACCTTCTATTAACGTGATTAGCAATATATATATATATAATATATTAGCAATCACATTGGAGTTTTTTTTAAGAAAATAAAATAAATTCCAGGCACAAGTGGTGGGGTTTATGGTTATTACGGTCACAGCAAGCTGGGGGGTGTCTAGATGTCTATGGAAACTTCAGAAATGCCATTTAAAGTGAGGCAGCAAAGCGAGGCAAGGAAGGATGAAAGGATGAGGAAACCAGGTGGGGATGGAGAAACAGTTACTTTATAGCTCCCTCTGCTGGCCACAGGGGTCTCCTTTAAAAAAGAAAATAAATTGCAAGTTGTTCGCAGCTCCATCAGCTGCTCCAGAACAAGCAGGAAAAGCAACTGATATTTTTAAATTGTTTATTTTTGGCAAGCCTCCCAGAACTGCACTGTGAGAACATAAGAAAAGCCTTGCAGGATTGGGGTATAGCCTATCTATTTTTTTTTTAAAGATATTTATTAAAGTTTTTAAATATAAATGCACAAATAATAAACAATCTTACTTCTGTCACAAACATAGTTTCATCACTTCTTTGGACTCCCTCACGTCTCCCGCTCCCATTTACATCGTTAAAAGTTTTTTCCAAACAAATTATCAACTTGTTTACAAATCTCATGTCCAGTCATTCAAATATAATCTAGCAATTCTTCCAAAAAAATTTATATTTTCTTTAGTCTCACTTATCATCAAATTTAAATCTAATTTAGTGGTGGCCGATTTTTTATAATCTAGCATCCTTCTTAACATTCAGCCAAATTACAATGTTTTTGTAGATACATCTTAAATTTCTTCCAGTCTTCCTCCATCTTCTCTTCTCCCAGGTCTCGGATTCTGCCAGTCATCTCGGCCAGTTGCATATAGTCCATCAGCTGCATCTGCCACTCTTCCAGTGTGGGTAGATCTTGAGTTTTCCAGTTTTTTGCGATGAGTATCCTTGCTGCCGTTGTTGCATACATAAAGAATGTTCGGTCCTTCTTTAGCACCTTCTGGCCGACAATACCCAGGAGGAAGGCCTCTGGTTTCTTAGTGAAGGTATACTTAAATACCTTTTTCAGCTCATTATATATCATTTCCCAGAAGGCCTTCACCTTAGGGCATGTCCACCAGAGGTGAAAGAATGTTCCTTCATTTTCTTTACATTTCCAACATTTATTATCAGACGAATGGTATATTTTGGCAAGTTTAACTGGGGTCATGTACCATCTATATATCATTTTCATTATATTTTCCTTCAGAGCATTACATGCGGTGAAGTTCAGCCCAGTGGTCCACAACCTTTCCCAATCCTCAAAGTCATGGGATTTATGTCTATCACATGATGGCATATATTTTGACTCCACAGAGTGGGAAGTGACGGAGACAGGATGTTTGTGTTACTGTGTTCCGTGAAGTGGAATATTGTCCTTTGTTCTTTTTTCTCTTTGCTGTCTGATGCTAGAGAGAGAGGGAGCCATGTTGCAGTGCTCTGTGTGTGTTTATATGTAAATAAAGTAGATTAGCCAAAATGCTGAGTTGCTGAGGTCTGCCACGCAAGATGCGCAAACTCTGTGGATCCCTAAGTGTGCTGGTGTCGGTTGGATTTGGATTTTTTAATTTTTTAATTATTGTTTTTTTTGGATTTGATAGCCCGCTTTATCACTACCTGAAGGAGTCTCAAAGCGGCTAACATTCTCCTTTCCTTTCCTCCCTCACAACAAACACTCTGTGAGGTGAGTGGGGCTGAGAGACTTCAAAGAAGTGTGACTGGCCCAAGGTCACCCAGCAGCTGCATGTGGAGGAGCAGGGAATCGAACCCGGTTCACCAGATTACGAGTCTACCGCTCTTAACCACTACACCACACTGGTTGGCATTGGTCGGGCTGAAGAAAGCTTTTGAAGCTCCCGAATGATCGACCAGAAGGGAGAGAACAAGCCAGTCAGGGATGTGCCTCTGCCAGAGTCCTACTCGAGTGTAGGCTGAACTCCTGACAACCGGATGCCCCCAAAGGAAAACCAGCAAGCAGGACCTGAGCACAAGAGCCCTCGCCCCTCCTGAGGTTTCCAACAACTGGGATTCAGAAACATTAATGCCTCCAGCTATGGAAGCAGAGCATAGTCCTCACAGCTGGCAGCCACAGATAGACTTGTCCAGAAGTGAGGCTGTGCCCCTATCCCCACAGCCAACTCCCCTCTTAGAGGAGGAGGAGGGAGATCTTCTTGACAGGGGCGTAGGAAGGGGGTTGGGGGGTCAGTCCACCCTGGGTGTTACCCTGAGGGAGGAGTTTGACAAAATGGCTGCAGGCCAAGGGCTACACTCACTGTAGGGCAGCTGAGGGCGCTTGTGCGCCATTGTTATGGCCACCGCTCGAGCACTGTCCGTATGGGCGCTCGAGTGGCGCAATTGGTATCGGCGCTGCGCATGTGTCATTGGTATCAGTGCCACGCATGCGCCGTCCTGGGTGGTTTGCCCCACCCCTTGACACCCCACACTGTATACCAGAGAGCCTTCCTTCGCCACTGCTTCTTGACAGCCCTCCTTAGCCGCTTACTCCTAGTTTGGGAGGGTCGCAAATGCGGTGCCTTCCAGTTTTTGTTGTCACCATGCATTATCTTTGACCAGTGGCCATTCTGGCTGAGGAGAGTTGTAGTCTATCCACTGTGAGAGCACCTTATTACTCAGCGAAAGAGCATCTGCTAGGTGTGCAGAAGGCCCCAGGGTCAATGCTCAACATCTCCAGGTAGGGCTCGGAAAAACTCCCGATTGAAACCCTGAAGAATGATAGAACTGGAGAGTTGGAAGGGAGCCCAACGGCCATCTAGTCCAACCCCTTGTGATGTGGGAATCTCAGCTAAAGCATCCATGACAGGTGACCATCCAACCTCTGCTTAAAAGCCTCCAAGGAAGGAGAGTTCACAATCTCTCGCAGGACTTTGTTTCACTATCAGAACAGCTCTTAATGTCAGAAAGCTCTCCCTGATGGTTTCCATGAATCTCTTCTCTCGTCATTTGAATACATTGGTTCGGGTCCTCCCCTCCAGAGCAGGAGAAACAAGCTTGCTCCATCTTTCATGTGACAGTCTTTGAGATAGTTGAATATGGCTATCTTATCTTCTCTCAGTCTCCTCTTACCCAACTCCCTCCTCTGCACATGTTCCAGTTTGTCAATACCCTCCTGAAATTGTGGCACCCAAAACTGGACACAGGACTCTAGGTGGGGTCTGACCAAGGCAGAATAGAGAATAGCCCAGTACTACCCTTGACCTGGAATGAACCAATGCCATCGCCCAGATTCATATAAAAGGTAAAGGGACCCCTGACCATTAGGTCCAGTCGTGGCTGACTCTGGGGTTGCGGCGCTTATCTCACTTTATTGGCTGAGGGAGCCGGCGTACAGCTTCCAAGTCATGTGGCCAGCATGACTGAGTTGCTTCTGGTGAACCAGAGCAATACATGGAAACGCCATTTACCTTCCTGCCAGAGTGGTACCTATTTATCTACTTGCACTCGACATGCTTTCGAACAGCTAGGTTGGCAGGAGCAGGGACCGAGTAATGGGAGCTCACCCCGTCACGGGGATTTGAACCACCGACCTTCTAATCAGCAAGTCCTAAGGCTCTGTGGTTTAACCCACAGCGCCACCCGTGTCCGCAGATTCATATGCTGTGGCTTGAATCAACACAGTGAGTTTTGCAGCTATTGTTAAAGTTGAGTGACTGAGTGAGGGAGAAATTTTTGGAACACATTGGGATATCAGCTCTGCTCAAGGTATGACAGATAGCAGCAAAAGATAGACATAACAATTTACAAGGACGGGAAGAAGCGATACGGACAGAATAAATGTCACACGCAGGAAGAACAATGATATAGTATGAGATCTTCACTTGTAGTCTTATAAATTATTTAACGTGTCAACACGAATAGAAGTTATAAATATTGCAGCTGTTGTATAAGGGATTATTATGATGACTGGAATGTCAGTAAGATTTTGGAACGCAGAAATAAAGAAAATCATCAGAATCATCAACTCTAGCATGTGGGGGCACCTTATCTAAATTATATAATTTGGTATTTGAATGATTGATATTAGTAACTGTATTTTAAACTGGCATTGTTATAATGAGGCTATCATTGGATTATAATTGGAAAATTAATAAAAATTATTATAAAATAAATAAATCAACACTTTCCCCCTCTGCCAAAAAATGGCGACTGGGGTCTTAAGTTATTTTCAGTCGGAAAGCACAGCTCAGTGGTTGAGTACATGCTTTAGGTAAAAAGCCGACTTTTGCCAGGTCAAAGCCTTGTCTGTCCAACCTGCTATTGCCTACACTGACTGGCAGCGGCTCTCCAGGATTTCAGGCAGGGCTCTCTCCTAGCCCTTCCTGGAGATGCTGTCAGAGGTCCACCTCTCGTTGAACCCAGGACCTTCTGCATGCAAAGCAATGGCCCTACCCCAACATAAGATGCTGCCTTATATGGAGTCAAACCATTGCTCCATCTAACCCAGTATTTCCTACACTGACCGGAAACAGCTCTCCAGGATTTCAGGCAGGATTTCCAGTGCTGCCTGGAGATGCTGGGGATTGAACCTTCTGCATGCAAAACTTGTGAGCCATCCTGAGCTACAATCCTTGCTCAATGGGCCTGAAATGCTTGCAAGGTTTTTCGTTTTGCAATTATGCAAGCCAGCCTCTTCCCATTCTACACCTTCCAAAATGCAAGTGGCCCCCCTCCCCATCCTGCCATGCACAGACCCATCACCTGCAACTAAGTGCTTCCTTACTTGTGTCGATGAAGACGGCGTCCACATAGATTTTGGTACAGAAGGAACCCAAGATAAATCCACAGGCTGGTCCGAACACAAGCATTGTAAACAAGATCCCTGTAGGGAACACAGAAAAACAACAACACAGTGAGAGGCATGTCCTGGAACAAGGATCTAGTCCTCAGTGAGGTGCTTGATACGTGGATGGGTTGTAGCACTCTGAGTTGCCGCTGGGGAGCAGTGAGGGAAGAAAAGTTCTCTGGTGATTGAAGTTTCCTCCAGACCAAAGCATTCCCTTCACACAGAAAGCTAGCAGCTCATGGGAGAAGAGCTCTATACAAGTCTTCTCCTGACTTGATGGTTTTCTTAGGTAGGGGAGTCCGTTCCACTAGTCACTGCCTTTCAGCTTGCCCTACCTCACAGGGTTGTTGTAGTGATTTATTGAGAATGGTGGAGACCCATGCATGCAACCTTAAGCTCCTTGGAGAAAAAGATGAGATGCAATTATTTGCAATAAAAATAATAATAACTAAGCAAAACAGTCTTATGCCACTTTCACAGTCATGGCCACTTTCAAATCATCCTGGGAACTGCAGTTTGCTATGGGGTGCTGAGCCGAGAGAGCTACAATTTCCAGCACCCTTAGCAAACCACAGTTCCCAGGATCCTCCATGTCTGTTGAAGTGCTTTAATGGACATGACCGATGCCGGCTGAACCTCCGTTGGAAGATAAATCCACAGCATGGGACCAGCGGGACTGAATCCCCGAATTCTGGCTGAAGTCGGACAGGTCCTCTTTGTTCTCCTTCCGATAAAAAAAGCAACGCCTCGAGGCACTTTCCCTTCCGACAAGTCTGCTAACAGAACTGCAAAGATTGCCCTCCAGAAACTGAACCAAAAGCAAAGTTTGTACGTGACCAGACTAAACTCGACAGTTCTATGAGTCTAAACATCTGAGAGAGTATTGGGGCGTTTTTTTTCCGTTTCTCGCTTCCTCCAGTCTGAGATTTCACCACTAGAGTATGCTGTATGCTAAAGCACTAAGCATGGAAAGAAGACAGAGGATATTAACTAAACAAAATACAGTTTTCTAACATGGGTTAAATACTCTGAGCCCCCCAAAAAGAGTTTAATGTTTTGTTACGTCTTTATATATGTTGGAAGCTGCCCAGAGTGGCTGGGGCAACCCAGTAAGATGTGTGGGGTATAAATAGTAAAATCATCATGGAATGGGATGTCTCTATTTTCATCGGAGAAATGTTGGAGGGTATGCAAACCTATTTAAAAAGAACAGAAGCTGGCCGGGGGGGGGGCATCTCCGTAGCAGATTGTTCCTCTTGCAGACTGCTTTTTCAACCTCAGAAAAAATGTGATTGCCTTCGTCCAGCCAACACGACCGGCTGCCTCTTTAAAGCCCACGTTAATCTCAAAAGCCTGCTTGCCCCACATTTCCCCGCTGTGGCCGGCTGATAGTAAAGGGGCGTGTCTCCCCCATGGAGAGATTACTGGGATATATTTAACCGAGGTGCCTACATGTGCGGCTTGGAGTGGGGTGGGAGAGAGGAAAATGGACAGAGCACACATGAACGTTCAACTGGCCCCATGACCCCCCCCCCACTACCCCACTGAGTCCACCGCTCCTTTGTCACACCCTAGACCTGTTCTCTGCATGTGGCGTGCAAGCTTTCTTCCTCCCCTAAGAACGTAAAAAGGGTGCTACTTGATCAGGCCAATGGAAGGGATTTTGACTGCTGAGAAAGCCAAATCTCGAATCTGCCTGAACACATGAATTTGCCTGATCTGCGAACGCACACCAATAGGGTAGTGGCAAATTCAGGATCCCTTCGTGATAGTCACAGCCACACTCCTCATAGCCAGGCCCACCTTTAAGATAATACCTAAAATCACACAATAATCTGTTAATTATACACTAATAATAATTACGGGCGCATGGCAATGATCAGTGCCAATCTCCATGTGTTGCCTTTCAGCTAGAGCTACTATTTTCAGTGCACAGGTGTGGGTAAATTATTTGCAGTGCTCCAGCGAGAAGTGGTTTAATGCTTAGCTTTGGAGAATACAGAACAACTCTTCCTCACTGTTCTTCCTGCGCACCTTCTCCAGAGAGAGACTAGCAGCCAATCCTCAATGGCTGACTCACCTTCTTTCGCTCCGATTGGCTCCAGTCAACACAAAGGGTGAGGAGAATGGTCTTTGAGCCATTGCAACCTTGGACCACTACAGCTCTATCTCATGCACACCCCACTGGATTGCCTGGTATCTCCCAGGGTCATTCCAAAGTCATTTTAACAGTTGCCAGGAATCGGACCTGGGGCCCTCTGCCTTCAAAGTGGGCTCTCCTGCTGAGGTTGCATACACACCATCCATTCAAACAGGGGCGCCGACTTATAAAAAATATTGGGGGGGCGGGGGCCCATACCGACTTATAAAAAATATTGGGGGGGGCCCAAGACCTCCAAACCGCTGCTGCTGGGGGAACGAAAGGGGTGAGCCCCAGGCTGCCCCGACCTTAAGTGAACCTGTGAGGGCCCGCCCTTTGCGGCAGCCGATTGGCTGCCACCATGGGCGGTGAATATTAATGAGCTAGGGGGAATCCCCGCTTCTCGCGGGGCTGACGCCAGCCCCGTGAGATTGTTGATGGGTCGAGAGCCCGCAACCCCACCCCCTCTCTAGATCGGGAGTGGCTTTGTTTTAACTCATTACTGAATGTATTTTAAAAGGTAACTATCGTCAAACAAGGAAAATAAAAAATACCAACATAATTTTGTGATTTTACAAAGCATAATATAACTAATAATTTTCAAATGAATTTTTGAGGGGGCTCGGGCCTCCTCAGGCCCCATGGAGTCGGCGCCTATGCATTCAAAGCACATGGCTTCCCACAAATAACCACGGGAACTGTAGTTCCCCTCCACAGAGCGGCAGTTCCTGTCACCCTTAACAAACTATGGTTCCCAGGATTCCTTGAGGGAAACTGTGTGCTTTGAATGGATTACATATATGTGAGGAAAGGGTAAAGGGACCCCTGACCATTAGGTCTAGTCGTGACCGACTTTGGGGTTGCGGTGCTCATCTTGCTTTAATGGCCGAAGGAGCCGGCGCACAGCTTCCAGGTCATGTGGCCAGCATGACTAAGCCGCTTCTGGCGAACCAGAGCAGCGCACGGAAACGCTGTTTACCTTCCCGCTTCAGCAGTACCTATTTATCTACTTGCACTTTCACGTGCTTTCAAACTGCTAGGTTGGCAGGAGCAGGGACTGAGCAATGTGAGCTCACCCCGTCGTGGGGATTTGAACTGCCGACGTTCTGATCGACAAGTCCTAGGCTCTGTGGTTTAACCCACAGCGCCACCCGCGTCCCTTACGTATATGCGAACTCAGCGACAATTCAGCAGGATACATAATTCATTTCTAAAGAAGAAACCTTTAGCCAAGGCAACGGGGAGTTAGCTAATGATCCATGGCCAACCAATGGCCTTTTAAATCTCTAGTGAGAAGAGAGAGGCAGTAACTAACAGGCCAGATATTAGCAGGGCTGTAAACCTTGCCTTGCATTTCAACTCAAGAGAGCACCAGCAAGTCTTTGCATGCAGAAGGTCCCAGGTTTCAATTCCTAGCATCTCAAGGCAGGACTGAAAGAAACCTCTGTCTGAAGCCCTGGAAAGCTGCTGCCAGTCAGTGTATACAAATATTGATCTAGATGGACCAGTGGTCTAACCTGCTATAACACAACTTCCTAGGTTTCTGTGATTTCTGTATCAAGGAGAAGGGCCACAGTTCAGTGGCAGAGCATTCTGTCTATCACGTAGAAGGTCCCAGCTAGGGATGGGAGAGATCCCTCTCTGAAACCCTGGAGAGCTGCTGCCAGTCAGTGTAGGCAATTCTGCTCTGGATGAACCAGTGGTCTGACTTGGGATAAGGCAGAATTTCAATGTTCTTTGAAGGCAGCTCTTAGTCATGATGTACAAGTGCAAGGCCACAGGAACATTTTCTTGATTGATCCACAACCTTTCTGAAAAACTACAGGGTCCACAGTTTGAGACTCTGTGATCTACACTGGCTTTGGGAAGCAGCCCTCCAGGGTTCAAGAGGAGAGGCTTTCCTACGTCTACATGAGTCTGTTTGGAGGCAAGTCTGAGTCACTCCAGGCATGTGGGCGGGTGGCTTTTAGTAAGCCTGACAGAGAAATCTAATACGAAAAGGTACACACAGCCCCTGCCTCCTGGCT
Organism: Podarcis erhardii; assembly: GCF_964252035.2. NCBI lineage: Eukaryota > Metazoa > Chordata > Lepidosauria > Squamata > Lacertidae > Podarcis > Podarcis erhardii. The sequence continues at coordinate 25,316,628 of NC_138503.1, forward strand.
GGCTGAAGCGGTTCCCGTCTGCTGTAAAATCTCACTTGCCAGGTGAAACCTGCTCTCCATTATTCATGGGTGTGCTGCTGCGGCGATTACAAAAACATTGTTATTTTAAAAATTAAATTAAAAAAACCCTTCCCTTCCCCCTCCCTGACTCTTATCTCTCTGCTCCCCCCCCCCCCCGCCAAGATGCTGGCGCTGTCAGACTCCATCACCCCACTTGGTACAAGCGCCTGGCTGGAACTGCTTTGATCCCCACCAGAATAAAAGGAGAACATTAAAGCAAGTCATCCTGGCATTGCCTCTCATTAATTAACAGCTGCAGGCTTTTTAAACATCTGTCAGGGTTACTTTAACATTCCCTTTACTCTCATGGCTACGTCGAGAAGGCGAATAAATCAAGAGCAGACTCTGCCTTGGCAGGACTTGGGGTTTTCAGCTTCTGCCATGTTTTCACAGCAACAGCAACCAAAAGCTGGATGCAAAATCGAGTGTACTGATCAAGGCGGCCGCCCAGCCCTCACCAAACTTGTGTGCTCCAGATGTTTTGGATCGCAATGTCCATCAGCCCCACCCAGCACAAATGGTATGACGCTGGAAGCTGATGTCAGGCTGTGCTGACTGAAATGAAGCAGACCTTTCTCAGGAACAAGCAGTAATGGAAGCAGGAACTCGTGTGACCACCCTGATAGCAAATCATCATGAATGCATGATAATAATAATAATAATAATAATAATAATAATAGGAGGATATCTGGAGAGGCCCCGAATATGCCCATGGGGCCAAGAGGGTTGGAAACCAAAGTAGATGTCAGGCTTCAAGGAATTGGCTTCCTCCCCCCATGGCAGTAGATAAGAAGATCAAAGACAGGAATTTCTTACCAGTTAGAAACTTTCATAATCACAGTGAGAGAACAAAGAATACATCTCTTAGAAATGGCGGTGCTCCCGATTAAGGATTACATCTCCTTCCATCCCTATTAATCTACATCACTCCTACGTCTTGTAATCTGAGTTTGTAACCTCTGTGCTTTCTGTTCTGAGACTTTCTGAGCTTTTTGGGACTTTGAGGAGATTGGAGGAATGCTGTCCAACAACTGTGAATCTGTTAACCCTCTCTCTTCCAGTGTTTCTTCACCTAGCTGTTCCCCATCCAGTATTTCCCAGCTTCTGCCTTCTGAACTATGCCCCTCTGCAAAGCACTCTTCCAAATCTATACTGTCCTCCTGCTCCTGGGAAGATTCAGGATCAGGGAGAGGGGGTGGTTCCCACCATTCTTCCTCAGTGCCGTCCTCCTCAGCAAGGTCCCTGACAGTAGATTCCTATGTTTCATCCTGAGAAGCTTGGGGATTAACAGTCCTTTTCGAGCTTCAAATTGTAGAGTCAGGAAAGGTTTTGGGCAACCAAAATAATCAAGGGGATGGAGCAAATCCCCCATGAAGAAAGGTTGCAGTGTTTGGGACTCTACAATTTAGAGAAAAGGCAACGAGGCATGAAGAAAGTGGTGTGCTTTAGGCAGATTCACCTTTAAAGGTGAACTGAATCGAAATTCTCCCCCCTCCCTAGTTCTATGGAAGGTTTTAAGAAGCATCCAAACATTTTCTTGTTCTTCTGGACATTTGAATGGTACAGCTTTATAATCGGCCAAATTCACATTGGTTTCCCGCTGTTCTTCTGTTTACTGCGAAAGGATGTTGTTGTTGGTGAGCATTTAATAAAATCCAATATTTCCAGTGTGAGTTGAAAAGGCATTGGGTCCTCTTCTATCCTCCTCTCTTTTATTTATATAAATATTGCCATTGTCTGCTCCTTTAGGGGTCTCCAAACTGGGAACCAAAGGTGGAATAAAAATGTAAAGAGAACTACGCAAATAAACAGAGGGAGAATTTGACAGCTATTTATATGGCAACATGTTCCAGGCATGCTGGCTGCTAAAACATAGCTGCCAGTGCCTTCCAATTATCTTTTCTCTTAGCAAGCAGCTTTAAAATAATCTTTTTAAAAAAAAAAATAGGAAAAAAAAATGAGACAAACAAATGGGCAAAAAAGGCAGGATTTTAAGAGATTGTTGTACTGGCAAATTATGCATAAATGCCATGCAATTTAATTTCCAGGGCCTTCACCGGGAATAATACCATCCCGCTGTGTCGTCTTCATCTGCCTCCTAATAAACTGATTACAGGCTAACACGCCAAAGCCCTGAGCACCATTATCCATTATTTAGGTCCCGGAAAAGATGATAATTAACCCACAGGTCCTGAGATGCTCCATTGTCACACAGACAATAGGAGGCTGCGTGGCAGAAGAACAGCACGCGTTGCTCCTTCCCGTCAACTTAATTACTTGGGCAAAGCGCCAGCACCACCCCCACCCCCCGCAATCGCGTACCAGCTTGTTGCAACTGCAGCAAGCGCAAGATAAAAAAAGATTTCAGGTACTGCAGGTGTTGTGCCAATACAGGTTGTGATAGCTCTGGGCCAGCCACAAATCCAAGCTCATGAGAATGGGAAGGACTATCTTGCCAGGTCGGAAACCAAAGGTCCACCCAGGCTGGCACTCTCTTTTGTAGCCCTGCTGCAGCCAGGCAGATGCCTCTAGGAAGAACACACAGATCCACGGAACTCACTGCCACAGGACATAATGATGGCCACCAACCTGGGTGGATGTAAGGAAAGGTTGGATGAATTCATGGAGGATAAGGCTATCCATGCCTACTAGCCATTATGGCTCTGCTCTGCTTCTGTAGTTGGAGGGAATACCAGTTTCTGGAAATTACAGCAGGGGGCAGTATTCTTGCGGCCTGGGTCCTGATTGCAGGTTTCCTCGAGGCATCTGGTTGGCCACCGTGAGAACAGGATGCTGGACTAGATGGGCAGTCTCCTATGTTCTTCAGTTCTTCTTCCCAGAATGCAGCAGCTAGACTGGTGACTGGGGGCAGCCACTGAGACCACATAACACCAGTCTTGAAAGACCTACATTGGCTCCCAGCACGTTTCCGAGCACAATTCAAAGTGTTGGTTTCAACCTTTAAAGCCCTAAACGGCCTCGGCCCAGTATACCTGAAGGAGCGTCTCCACCCCCATTGTTCTGCCCGGACACTGAGGTCCAGTGCCGAGGGCCTTCTGGTGGTTCCCTCATTACAAGAAGCAAAGCTACAGGGAACCAGGCAGACAGCCTTCTCGGTAGTGGCGCCCGCCCTGTGGAACACCCTTCCATCAGATGTCAAAGAGATAAACAACTATCTGACGTTTAGAAGACATCTGAAGGCAGCCCTGTTCAGGGAAGTTTTTAATGTGTGACATTTTAATGTATTTTTAATCTTTGTTGGAAGCCACACAGAGTGGCTGGGGAAACCAAGCCAGATGGGTGGGGTACAAATAAATTATTATAACATCATCATCATCATCATCATCATTATTATTATTATTATTATTATTATTTTCCCATGATTGCCTCCTCCATCTGGAATGGGGAACTCATAGCACCCTTCCTATGTTGCTGGACTCACACTCCCATCATCCTAACCATTGGCCATGCTGGCTGGGGCTGATGGGAACTGGAGTCCAACAACATCTGGGTGGCCACAAGTGAAGCATCTACTGGGCTTCACTGACTGGGGACATTCCCAGCCCTACCTGGGAGTGAACCTGGAACCTTCTGCATGCAAAGTAGATGCTCTACCATTGAGCTGTCACCTCTGTCTGGTTGTAAATTAAGATCAGTAAGATCAGGCTGGTACATTCAGATAAATGCAGCACTGGCCCGTGAACCTCAGTCTGCCTGCATCTAGCGCCCACCTGCTTGTCTTCTTACTTATAAGCAGTCCAGAGGGTGGCACTGGCCATCAGCTGCCTCCTCCTTCATCTCAAGCGTTGCCCTTGCAAAACTCAGCAGGGAGGAGAATGGGGGCAAAACTAGGATTAGCTGGAACTGCTTGCCATTGGCTCTGGTGTCACCTACTGTTGCCCTCCCTGCCTTATGCCCCAATAAGCAATAGTCCCAATTGGCACCAACCATCACTGTTGCGACTCTCACTGCAATATCTATGAAGGATAAACCAGCAGCATTCACTCCTCAGGAGGAAAAGGGATGGGAGGATGAAGTGTCCAGGGAAGCATGTCAGCCCTTTGCTTCCACACAAACTGACTTTGAGCTCCGATTCAATTCTTTTGTGGTGCTTAATAGCACTTCATGCAATCCATTAAGTAACTCAGGAGACCTTTGTGAAAATGCTCTCGTGTTTCTCTCTGGAGGGAATTCTGAAGCTCTAAAAGTAATTTGCTGCGGGCTTGACAAAGCACAAGCAAAGGAGTCGCTCATCACATGCGCAGGAGGGAAAGAGCAAAACCATCTGCCTTCAAGAGCCTGCAATGCGCCGGGATTAAATGGGGAAAGGGCCAATTAGCTCAGGCCGACACTTTCATCCGTCTCAGATTACCGTAATCAAACGCAAAAGCAGTTTGTGATCTCTCCCTCCCCGAACCTTCCTCTGGAAACTCACGAGAAGCACATTGGCTCTGCTGGTGTCCAGGGGCGCTGACTTATAAAAAATATTGGGGGGGCCCATACCGGGGTCCTGCCCCGGGAAGTTTTCTAAATTTTAGATGAAAATTAGTGAGTTTTAAAGTTTTTAAAAAGTATTTTAGAGTCATATGATCAACATTAGAACCCCGAAAACTCGACTCTCTATAACTCCACACTCCGGGAAACTCGACAAGCCTGAAACACTTTTTGGCTTTGAAAAAAGAAACAAAACATAAACACGCACGGTATTTTCGTAAAAAGCTAATTTAATTTACAGTAACAATTATGCTTATAGACTATTACAGAGCAGTGAATATATAGCTCTGAAAAGACTGAAATGATATTTAAATAAATCCTAAACTATCATTAAAAGAATAAAACATAAAATATTGCTGTCGCACAGTAAGAGCACTTTGATTAATAAGTGAAATAGCTAATTTAAGCTTACTTTGAATAAGGCTGAGGGTTCATTAAATAAAAATAATATCTCAAAGTTAATGCTTTAATACAGTTAATAAAGTTAATACAGTATGCCTAATACTGTATGTAAATACTGTAATACTGTATGTAAATAACGGGCTTTAATTGGGTCTTACACCCTAAAAATATTTAAGTATTTGAAAATAACTAATACAGTACTATAGTAATATAGAAATACAGTACTAAACTAGTACTAATATTTCGAAACTGAAAATTTAACATTCTGTATGTATTTAATTCTCTATTTTATAAAGATTTTTAATATCTGACAGTGAGTTTGGAGTAGCCCAATGCAAAAATCCTGAGGATCCATGTGGATCCGTGCTTTGTAACCACGTTTTTGCACCACTGTGACCCTAGGCAACAGTGGGTGCGTGATTTTTTTGGTGCAAGATGTAGCCATGAACATGCTATGTGATCTGATGGTGAATTTGGGGTGACCCAATGCAAAAATCCTGAGGATCCATGTGGATCCGTGCTTTGTCACCACGTTTTAAATGGTGAGGGAAGGAAAAACACAGAAGGGACAAGAAGCACAAGAGGGGTGTGCAGAGAAGCAGCTGGCTAAGAATGCAGGGGAGGAGTTTAACGGGGTGGGGGGGAGGAAAGGAAAACAAAAGTCCCCCCCCAAGCCAGCCCCCCCCTCTCTCTCCCACCTGCGAGTCCCTAGAGCACGGAGAGGAGGAGGTGGTGGGCTGGAGCCTGCACGCAGTGTGACTAGGAAAGAATTAGAAGGAAGGACTCGATCCTTTCCTTAACCCTCTGCTTGCCAGGAGGGCAGGGGATTCCCTGCTCTTTGTTGAGTTTGAGCAAACGCAGCAACAGAAGCGGGTGGGCAGTAAGACCCTGAGGCAGAATGCAGGAAAGCAGCAGCTTCCGCCTTCCCTCCGCCCGACCGCCCGATCTTATTTTTGCCTGATTTTTGGCTATTTTTGCCCCTGCGCTCCGGCGAGTCAGCTCCAGGGACCACACATTCGCTCAATAACATGCACAGACATTTCCCCTTACTTTTAGGAGAAAAAATCTGCGTGTTATAGAGCAAAATTTACGGTAATAATTTTCTTAAATTATTGGGGGGGGCTAAGCCCCCCCAAACGAATTTTTGAGGGGGCTCGGGCCCCCTCAGGCCCCATGGAGTCGGCGCCTATGCTGGTGTCATGCAGCGTCAAAGAGATGAGGTTGTGATGTCGGAAGCTGCCAGTTCAAATCTCACCACCGCTGCAATTTCAATAGGTAGCCTTAAGCAAGTTACACTCCCTGTCAGCCTCAATCTCTGTCACTACCTGCCCCACAATACAGGGACAATGACACTGGCCTACCCTACTGGGCTTCGGCAAGGACTTCTGCAATACTCAACTTTCATTCTGAACGTTCAAATGCACCCGATAAAGCTTCTGCATGCAGGAATCCCCAGTATCTCTAGTTGAAAGGACTGAGAAGGAGGAAACGGGAAAGAACTCTCTCTGCCTAAACACTGGGCTCAGGCCTCATTTGGACCATACATTTAAAGCACTACTATGCTACTTTAGGGATGTGCGTGGTGCTGTGGGTTAAACCACAGAGCCTAGGACTTGCTGATCAGAAGGTTGGTGGTTCGAATCCCCACAACGGGGTGAGCTCCTGTTGCTCGGTCCCTCCTCCTGCCAACCTAGCAGTTCGAAAGCACATCAAAAGTGCAAGTAGATAAATAGGTACCACTCCGGCGGGAAGGTAAACGGCGTTTCCGTGCGCTGCTCTGGTTCGCCAGAAGCGGCTTAGTCATGCTGGCCACATGACCCGGAAGCTGTACGCCGGCTCCCTCAGCCAATAAAACGAGATGAGTGCCGCAACCCCAGAGTCAGCCACGACTCGACCTAATGGTCAGGGGTCCCTTTACCTATGCTACTTTAACAGTCAAGGCTTCCCCCAAGAATCCTGGGAATGGTAGTTTGTTAGGGGTGCAAAAGGTTTTTGTGTGTGTGGAAGTCACGATAGCAGTTTTCCTACCTAAATGCATTGGCAAGTAATTGCATAATTAATTATGTTAGCTTGGTCATAGCAGATAGCGAATAAACCCTATTTCTTCCAAGAATGACGTCCACCAATTCATGGAAATAACACCCAAACTATGCTGAATCATAGGCAGCTAAAATAAGCAGTTTAGCTTCTGAATTGCAGTTGGCTCTCTCTGTCCAGTGCTGGAGACATTGTCCATCTTTCACACAAACTCAAGGGACTCTGTGACACAGTTGCTTTTAAAAATAGCACCACGAATGGTGGAAGTGGAATTAGCAGCTTCTAAAAATAATCTCTCCACTGAGGTCGCCCTTTGCTCCCTTCAGATGGGCTATGTACTTTACGCCATTCCCCATAAGCGGCTGTCTGCAGGATTTCTCGCACTGCAGAAACATCAGCAAAAGAGAGGGAGAAGATCCCTGAACAACCACTCAGGTGTAAAGGTTGGACAGTCCCCTTCCAGAAAAATGCCTATCCTAGTGTGAGTCTCACAGTGAGTTCCTTTTTCAGTGAGAATAGAACAGGTCTTAAAACATGGCTTCGGTTTAACGAGCAAGCTGCCAGATCCTTGTTCACTTTCTCCCACTGCAAGAAAGAAAACTGCATTCCAAAAAGTACAGCTCAGTAACCAAACAAATTCACTGCAGGGAAAAGGGGGTGCCAGACTCCATCCCCAGTATCTTCAGATTGGAAAGATTCCTGTCTGAAAGAGTGAAGAGCCATTACCAGTCACTGTTGACAATACTAGGCTAGACAGATCAATGATCTGAACCTCATATAAGGCAGTTTCTTCTGTTCCTTATTCTATTTAAATTCAGATCAAAGTGAAAGTTTGGGAAGCACTTTGCAACTGTTCTTCAAAAAAAGTTGGTGAATGTACTTTTAAAGATTATAAACCACTCTCAATTCCACCCTGATAATTGCCACCTGCCTGGATTTTAACTTGTCTGAATTAATTTTAAGATGTATTTTAATTAATTGATGTCTGTTCTCATGTTTATTGTGTTGTTTTTATGATGTTAGCTGCTCTGAGCTTCGCCTCAGTTGGGGAGGGTGGGATACAAATAAAACATCATCATCATCATCATCATCATCATCATCATCATCATTATTTGCCTTTGGCATGCCAGCAATTATCTCTTAAATAGTCTCTAACAGTGTAGCTCCCCATGTGAATGGGTGGCCCAGCAGTATTCTGTTTTCTCAAGCTTTAGAAACATCTTACCCCTCCCTTCTCCTCCTCCTCCATAAGGAAGCTTCCTTTCTGTTGCTCAAGGAAAGGCTGCAGCTCACTGGTAGAGCATCTGCTTTGCATACAGAAGGTCCCAGGTTCAAACCCCGCCATCTCCAGGTATGGGTTTGCCTGAAACCTGGAAAGCCAAACCCATTTAGTGGAGAAGAGTGGAGTGAAGCCTGTGGACATCATCATCATCCTGCTTGGCAGGGGGTTGGACTCGATGGCCCTTGTGGTCTCTTCCAACTCTATGATTCTATGATTCTATGACATCCAGATGTTGTTGGACTCCATATCCCATCTCCCCTAGCTATTGGCCATGCTGGCTGTGGCTGATGGGAGCTGGAGTCCAACAGCATCTTAAGCACCCCTGAGTTAGATGCTCATCATTGATATTGGGGCATCTTCCTGTGTTGCTATCCCTGGAATTTTATTAGAGGTTCCTGAATGTACAGGTTGGTAATGATGAATGTGTCAGTTTGCATTTCTTAGTACAGAAAGTATTGATCTGATGTGCAGAGATCTTTCCTATTCTAATTAATTCAATAGGGTTCTGGAAGCTTCTTTGTGTGAAAGAAGCAGGCAGGATGTTCATGACTGTTTGGGTTATTCCTTCTGAGAAGGTGAGTACAGCTGGTTTAAACTGGTTCTGTTATCCCTTCTGTCAAGGGATAATAGTCAGGCCAGAAGGAGCCTGGGTTTCACACTATCTCTTTCTATCTCTTTTTTCCTCTGCACGACAGAATGCACTTTGACACACCATTGCCGAAATGCGCAGTCACATGAGTGGAAGTTTCAGGACCAACCAAAGGGATTACTGTCTTCACACAGTGCAGTTTTTTTAATTAAAGATTTTCTTGTTTTACAGAAGTAAGTGTAATGTCTCTCGTATTTTTTCCATGTAACATTTTTACAAATCTGTTTCATTTGTTGAGACACTAGGGGGAGAAAAAAGAAAAGAAAAAAGGGGGTGGAGGGAGGGAAGATGGGTGGGGGTGGGGTCGGGTGGTGATGTTTCTGTTATGCTTAATGTATGTAGGGTTTGGTGTCAGCGTTGCTTGTGCTGTTCACTTGTGTTCCTTTGGTGGTGAGAGAGGTTGGGGTTGGCCTAGGGGGTGGTTGTTTGTTTGTGATTGGCTGTGGTGATCTTTGTTTTCATGTGTGAGTGGGGTAGGTGGGTGTTTTGGATCAGGTTAGCCATATTGATTTGTATGCTGTTGGTGGATTATTGTCATTGTTTTATTGGGCTGTGTATGTGATAAAGGGGAACCATACAGTGCAGTTAAACTATGGAGTTCATTTCCACAAAAGGCAGTAATGGTCACCAATTTGGATGGTTTTAAAAGAGGCAGAGACAAACTCATGGAGGTGGCTATCAGGTCCAGCTTGCAGACATCTTGTTGGCTTCTGTGAGAACAGGATGCTGAACTACATGGGCCACTGAGCTGATCCAGGAGGCCTAGTTTCAAGTTCTTCTGGCCATGCTCTAGGTCCCACATTCTGTTTATATCAAGTTACAGTGGGGCCCAACAGCTCTGGCCAGAAACCGCCATGAATTGAGTGTGCCTTAGAACAAAGGTCAGCAGATTTCAGGCTTGATGGATCCACCAACCAGAGCCAGATCGAAATGGCTACACTTAGCATTATGGCTCAGGGTGCCTCTGAGCACATACTCAGCCAGGAAAATTGTTTTTAGGCTCAGAACCGATCTCATAGAGCCCTCGCACACACAGATCCACTCCTGGTTCCACAAACCACCAGCTTTCTTCATTTCAGCAAACTAATTTAGAAAAAACACACCCTTTCCCCAAAACTCTGCCTATCGACTGAAAACTGCCCTGAAATCTGTCTGCAGATACTAATCTCCCTTCTGCATACCCCCAGAATCCTCTGTTGCACGTAGACAATGCCAAGATCACAAAAACATTTGTGAATGGTCACTGTGCTGCAATACCTTACATCTAAATTTCATCTGAATTATCACAGGGTGTAGTTTTATTTTTGCAATTCATTGCAATGTGACTCCACGGTATACTTCGCCACCACCCTGCACTCAAGTGTCTGTATATTCCCAAAGGGAGGATAGAACTTCATTCATCAGATGCAACCGGACTCTGGTCCACAGACGTTTTATGCGCCGTAGAAATATTGTCACTCTTGAAGGAGCTATAGAACTCTCCGTGATGCCTTTCCTGCAGCGTTTGGGGTCCCAGGGCAGGCGCGTTCCACGGCAAGGGCTCTCCTGGAAGGCAGAACATTTGAGCCGTGCCGTCCTTCAGGACAGCCTGCTGATTTCTAAAACGACAAAGCAGCTGGTGAGTTGCTACTCTGAAATGTCACGGAACAATAGTTGCAAACATGCTTGGGGAAGTCAACGATTGCTATGATACTCTGGCGATTTAACACCCGGCTGTTGCTGCGGCAACTGCCTCACAGGGATGCAACAAGCACCCAGAAGACCAAAGGGCTCTCCAACCACTTATTTGCTCAGCCTTCCTCCCCACCTCCAACGGGGGCCGGAGGAATGTTTACTTTCCACCATCTGTCTCCCGGCTTTGCTTTCAATAGGCCAAGTGACCTTCAGGAGGTCGCGGCACCCTTGGGCTACTCAAGAAAATGCTGCGGTGAATTTTGCATTCTTGGAACAGAAGAAGGGGCTCCCTTTGAAGAGGTGCTGGGACTTGAACTTGGGACATTCTTGAGTATGCAGAGCAAGTGCTCTTCAGGGTTTCCTCTCCCCCACCCCCACCCCCAGCTTGATCTGCAAATGCTGCAAATCTTATGCCTGCAGAGTATGGGCTCTGTCACTAACCTCTGCCTCTTTCCTTAACAAGAATCTGATTTTTTCCAGGCCTCCCCCCTTCTTATGCCTTGAGAACTGTCTGGCTTTTGGTTCAGGCCAAAGGCTTATCTAAGCTCCCTCTTAAAGGTAAAGGTAAAGGGACCCCTGACCATTAGGTCCAGTCGTGACCGACTGGAGTTGCAGCGCTCATGTCGCTTTATTGGCCGAGGGAGCCAGCGTACAGCTTCCGGGTCATGTGGCCAGCATGACTAAGCCGCTTCTGGTGAACCAGAGCAGCGCACAGAAACGCCGTTAACCTTCCCGCCAGAGTGGTACTTTATTTATCTACTTGAACTTAGACGTGCTTTTGAACTGCTAGGTTGGCAGGAGCAGGGACAGAGCAATGGGAGCTCACCCTGTCGCGGGGATTCGAACCGCCGATCTTCTGATCAGCAAGTCCTAGGCTCTGTGGTTTAACCCACAGCGCCACCCGCGTCCCACCAAGCTCTCTCTTAGCACACTTCAAATGCCCTCTACTCCTGTTAGGGCAAAGGCAGAGAGCCAGCTAAGAGTGATGCAGTGGTTTGAGTGTTGGACCAGGCCTGTAAGACCAGGGTTCAAATCCCCACACAGCCATAAAACTCACAGGCCGATCACAGTCTCTTAGCCTAAGCCAGTGTTTCCCAACCTTGGGCCTCCAGCTGTTTTTGGACTACAACTCCCATCATCCCTAGCTAGCAAGACCAGTGGTCAGGGATGATGAGAATTGTAGTTCAAAAACAGCTGGAGGCCCAAGGTTGGGAAACACTGGCCTAAGCTACTTCACACAGTTGCTGTGAGGACAAATTGCAGGGGAAGAATTTGAGCTCCTTGGAGGAAAGCTGAGATATAAATAAATGTAAGAAATAAATAAAATAATAGAAGGCATAAAAGTTGCAGAAAGGTGACATTTTCCTCTTGCAGACTCTAGTCATTTTCCTAATTAAGGTCTTGCTGGTGTTTCTCCAGATATTATTCATGATTTTGCAAGCACAAGACTCTGCCTGTAATAAGAGAGGAAGGAGGCTTAGTAGTGGGGCAGGCTGAACAAACTTGATTCAGTGACCTACAGCCAGAATGATAACTCAACTGACCACAAAATTTGAAGTTAATGACAGCCTTTGAGCTGTGCAGCTATGAAACTCCGGGTCAGTGGATGATGAGAAAACAAGGAGGACCAGAGAAATGTCAAAAGCTGAGAACTGCCGGGGAAAAGCAAATAATGTCAGAAACAATATACTTTGATTTCTCCCCTCCCTTTCCCTCCTGATGGCTCTGTCTGCAAAACATACCACAGCATCATTTTTACACAACAAAGACCAGCAAAATCCTCTCCAACAGCATAAGGCGGCACAGCAGGAACAGAGGTGGCAGCCTTATCTTGAGCTACACCAATGGTCTAACTAGCTCAGCATTGTCAACACGGGTTGGCAGCTGCTCTTGGGAGTTTCAGACAGGTCGTCTTTCCTAGCCCTACCTGGGGACGCCAGGGACTGAACCTGGGACCTTCTGCATGCATAACTGGTGGTTTATTCCTGCACAATGACACTTTCCCTAAAAACAAAATAAGATCCTAGTCCCCATGGACTGCTTTAAATAGGAAACTGGCTTATACTGAAGTGGACCACTGATCCATCCAGCTCACTGACTGACAGTGGTTCTCAGTTTCGGGTAGGAGTTTTCTGTCCAGAGATGTTGAGCCTCAACAACAGAGTTATTGTTGCCTGGTGTAAACAGAATTATCGAACCTAGAGCATATGCATAAGAACATAAGAAGAGCCCAATGGATCAGGCCAAAGGGAGGCCCATAGAGGGGAGTATCCTGTTCTCACATTGCCACAATAGGAAGCCTGTAAGAAGGAGCTGAGCAAAACATCAGTCTCCCCTCCTGCAGCTGATAGCTTTCTCCCCCATGAATTTTTCTAATTCTCTTTTGAAGGCATCCAAGCCAGTGGCTATCACAGTCCCTTGTGGGACTGAATCCTACAGTTCAACTCTGCACTGAATAGGTACCGTATTTTTTGCTCTATAAGACTCACTTTTTCCCTTCTAAAAAGTAAGGGAAAATGTGTGTGCGTCTTATGGAGCGAATGCAGGCTGCGCAGCTATCACAGAAGCCAGAACAGCAAGAGGGATTGCTGCTTTCGCTTCTGAGATTCAGAATATTTTTTTTCTTGTTTTCCTCCTCCAAAAACTAGGTGTGTCTTGTGGTCTGGTCTTATAGAGTGAAAAATATGGTACTTTCCTTTGTCTGTCCTGAATCTTCCACCCAGTAGTCTTGTGTGACTTCACATTTCAGGAATGGTTGTGCCAAGTGCCTTTTATCAAAGGACATTCATTGTTACAGGTCCCTACACTGAGGACCCCCTAATAAACTTCCAAGGAAGAACTGGAAACGTAAGAAGCTGCCATACCAAGAAGTATGACCATTGACCCATCTAGCTCAGGGGTGATTAACTTGTGGTCCTCCAGATGCTATCGGACTCCAATTCCCATCAGCCCCACACAGCATGGCCAACAGTCAGGGGTGATGGGATCCAGAGTCCAAAAACCTCTGAATGGCCATCGGTTTCCTCCCCACGCACCCTGCGCTACACCAAATTGGATTGGCTCTCCAGGTTTGTAGATAGCCACTCTATCAGGCTTCCTCAGTGGGAAAGATGGGAAGTGAACTAAAAGACCAGCTTTATGGGGCACCTCGTGCCCTTGGGCTGTTGCTATGGTCATTATAAGAACCACCGTTTAAGAACTGGCCCCCAAAGTTTGCTTCCCCCCTCTTCCCCCCATCCCTTTCCCCTTGTGTGCCATGATTTTTTTAAGCCTGTAGGCAGGGACTGTATGGAAGCCTTTTTGGCTGAAGAGAGGGCTGAAAATGCTGTAAATAAATAATAATAATAACCATATTAATAATGTTGTGCATTGAACCTGGGACTTTAAGAATGCAAAGCAGGCACTTTATCCTTGAGCCACAACCCTTCCTGCTTTATATAAGCTTCTTTCCTCTCAAATCTCAAGTACCTGTTCTGTTTTGCTGATGGCTTTTCAAGTTGCAATAGCCTGGAATTGGTATGAATGAGAGAGGGAGTCAGATGGGCGGAAAAACAACCTTCCCTCACTATTATTTGCTTTCATGAACTGTATCAGTGGATTTCAAAATTGTCTACTGCCAGGAACCCTTCTAGATATGCATCTGGCCTAACAATATGGAACCATATTTATTTACCCTTCTGAATGCATGAGAAATCATCCCCACTCTCCCTGTCAAAGGTGTTACAAATTTTTCAGGTGAGCAGATATCATGAAATCCTCTTATCCCCGCCAGATACAGCAGCCAAACTGGGGATGGTACGAGTCATTAAAAACAACACATTGATCCAAGGCAGATATAATCCAAGGGACTTTTTCTTTTTTTATTGGATTTCATATAATTTTACAAAGCTAAAAATGAAAACAACAAATAAGGCATAATAGCAGAAAAGGAACACTCCATATCCCTCACCCTCCCACCTCCCTAGCCCTCAGTGGTGCAGTTGGGACTTTTTGAAGACACCCCGCTGCATGGAATTCTTTTAAGAGGAATCTAAATATCCCTAAGGCTGCAGAGGCGAATCAGGAAAGCTTTGTATTGCATTAAGCCCAAGAACCATGAGTTACGTGGCCAGTGGTAGTATTTATCACTTCTTTTTCACTTTAATACTTCAATAATTTGCTTTTGTTTTGGGGTCTATAAATAAAACCTAATGAAAGGAAAAGGAACACTTCTCTGGGTAGGAAACAGCAGTCCATGCTCCTCTCCAGCAAAGGCAATAAATCTCTCTTCCTTCTCTGCCTCCCATCTTTTGCTTTGCAATATGGATCAGGAGGAGTAGGGGCAAAAAAAGTTACCTGTGAGGTTTTGTACATCCCTAGTAGTGAAGCTGGCCAGGGTATCATGGAGAAAGTGGTCTTATGAAGATGAAAGGCCCCATTCACACCACACATTTAAAGCACTATGGTGCCTCTTTAAACAAAGAATTCTGGGAACTCTGGTGCTTCCTTCCCAGAGCTGCATTTCCACTCTGAAATTGCAGCACTATGAAGGGGATGTGGTGGTGGCGGCGGCGGCAGCAATGGTGTGTGTGTTGGTCTTCTGACAACTCCCAGCACCCTTAACATGCCACAGCTCCCAGAATTCTTTGGGGGAAGCCATGACTGTTTAAAGCGATACCATAGTGCTTTAAATGCATGGTGTTCATGTGTGCAACGTCACATAAAGAAAAAGAAGGAAGCCCCTCCGGAAAAAACCCCCAAATAAACCTACAGCTGAACGGAAACTTTTCTTAGGACCAACCAAAACATTTCAAAAACAGAGCATAAGCTTTGGAGATCTCCAGAATTCTTCACCAGGATAAACCAGGATACTAAAATCAGGTTTTGGATCAGGCAGAAATCCAAATAATATTGACAGTCGTTATGTTAGCGATCCCAGAAATTATTTTTGCAAAGTGTACTAGTCAGTTAAAGCCAAATTACTTAGCACTGAAGCAGTATTACTTAGCAGTTAGAGGGTCAGTAACCCTCATATTTAAAGCATTTCAGAACTGCAAACTACCCAACTCCTCACTACATTTACAATTCTCACATTTCCCATATCAGTTTCTAGCTAGGGACTTGAAGGGAGCAAATTTACGATGCCACCTGCCGTGGGACTAACCCATCCAGGGTCCCAAGGCCTCATCCAATTTGCAGTTTACTGATGCACGCCTCGATGTCAGGATGCAAACTGCTCAGTGAAGCATCCAAACCGGTATGCTGACCTCCACCACTCCAGCAACTGGGACGTTTCCACGGCTGAGATTCCAACCATTAGATGTCGGAGAGAAACACTGCCTGCTTCTATTTATAAAGTCTACAGATTTGCACTTGACAAGCAAGGAACAGCTGCCTTGCTTGTCTTAGTTTGGATAGAAATCAGAGTTCCTGAAAGGGGAGAGACGGCTTTATGTTCAAGGCGGTGATCTGTTGCCCACTCAACCTTCCTGCCTGATAACGCAAACATGGAGAAGATTTTCCTTTTGGTTGGCTTCTGCTAATTGATCGCCCCAATCATGGAAAAGTCAAGCCTTCTTCTTTCGCTCCAGAGAAGAAACGAGTTTTGCACAAGTGGCAAAGCAAGGTCTCCTACCTCTCTGTGACTGTAGAGGAAAACTGTATTATAAACTGGGCAAACGAATCCTTTTCTCTTATAGCTATGAAAGAGGACAAGTTAAACCAGTTGGTACAGCTAGGCCTGGACTTCAAGTCTACAGCAGTGTTAGAAACTCAGATATACATGCTAGGTGTCAAATGGCTCCTTAATCCAAGGTTGCAGTCGCCAATAATGAAATGCCTAGTTGCCATTTTGGGGCCAGATGGCTCGAAAGTTATATTTTTCAATACGACTTTTTGGTTCCTGAAATTCATTCTGATTGTGCAGACAAAATATAACTGGTAGAATTCTACAGGATGTGTGGCTCCCAATTGCTGCAAACTCAGAAGGGACTGTTGTGGTTTGCGAACTATTTTTGAAACTCAAACATCTGATGGGGCTTCCGCAGCTTCTGATTGCCTGCAGGAGCTTCCTGCAGCCAACCAGAAGCTGCGCTTGGGTTTCTGAACATTTTGGAAGTCGAATGGGCTTCCGGAACAGATTCCGTTTGACTTCCAAGGTACGACTGTATAGGGGTTGGGTAGCCACATACATGGTACATTTTTATCTATTTCATTTATTTCGTAAGCTCTGAGAACACAAAAGCAGGATTGACAGGATCAAGCATCCTGTTCTCACAGGGGCCAAGCAGATCGCTTGTGGGAAACCTGCAAGCAGGATTCAAGTACAAGAGCATTCTCTGCTCCTGTGACTTTCAGCAACTGCTATTCAGAAGAACTTACTGCCTTTGACTGTGGAGACAGAACAAAGCCATCAGGGCTAGAAGCCATTGATAACCTTCTCCCCCATCAATATATATACCTCTCCATTCAAAAATACTCAGTGGTATAAAATATTCATTTTAAAAAGCAGTAAGAACAGGCTTTAAAGACTGATAATAGCAAAATTATCAAGCTATAGATGCTCAAGAAACAAATATATACAATAAAATTACAGGACTGGATAGGCTTTCCTAAAGAAATAAGTTTTTAGCAGGCACTGAGAACAGTACAGTAAAGGCACCTTCCTAATACCAACTGCATTGCAAAATTCGGAAAAGTGAGAATTTCAAGGGAAAGCAGTTTTCGTCACATCTTGCCTCAGAAAGTGCACATTTGAATTTGGCTTTAAATATGAACTGAATCATTTTTTTCCTCCATCCCCAGTCCTAAGCGTTTCACATCAAGACAGCCAAAGCGGACACTCTTTGATTCCTGTAGTCACGATGGTATTACTGTCAGAGTTTTTAAAATGAGAAACTGCACATGCTCAGAGTACTTCTTTTCTTTTCTTTTCTTTTCTTTTCTTTTCTTTTCTTTTCTTTTCTTTTCTTTTCTTTTCTTTTCTTTTCTAAGCATTGGAAAAGTACTTTTTGCCTGGTTATTTCTCAGTCAAATAAGGAATGTAGTAAGTCATTGCAAGCCATGGAACAGCAGTTCGGTAGTGGGGTTTCAGGGCAGTGAGAAGATGAAATGTTCATTGTCTGCTTCACCACTGGAGCAATACACATGACCATCCCAAATGGCAGCACCCTCCCCCCCCCGCCACCCCCACCGAAATAAAGCCATTAAATTCAAGGTCTAAAACCAACCCAGCTGCACCACTGAGATAAATGTTCTTTTGGGAACTCCGTCTGTACAGAAATTTTGCCATTCACTCAGGATGCAATTTTACACGTAGGATTAAAAGTTCCTTTCCCTCCCACAACCCTGAAGTTTGGAATATAAAGCCATCAGTCTGTTTTAAACATCCACACACACACATCTCTATGAAGGACTGTCGCCATTTGAAATGGCCCCAGTGGTTTGATGGACCACTCAATCTGTTCATGCTCATGACCCTGGCAAATGGGCCCTGAGGCTCAGGAGCAACTGTGGAGAAGAATTAGTGTTTGTACCGTGGGATCTTCCTAATTTGTTCAGAACAGAGCTTGTGTAGAGTTAGATTACATCTGGTTTTTACTGAGCATTCATTTGGATTTGTTTATGGGGCAGTTATCTCAAACCCTCCAACATTTCTCTGATGAAAATAGGAATGTCTTATTCAATAAATAATAATAATAATGTTTATAACTCACCCATCTGACAGGGTTGTCCCTGCCACTCTGGGTGGCTTCCAACATATATAAAAACATAATACTGTACAGTGGTACCTTGGTTTTCAAACTTAATCCATTCCAGAAGTCCATTCGATTCCCAAAACCATTCAAAAAGCAAGGCACGGCTTCTGATTGGCTGCAGGAGCTTCCTGCACTCAAGCAGAAGCCGCATCAGACGTTCGACTTCTGAAAAATGTTCAAAAACTGGAACACTTACTTTCGGATTTGCGGCATTCAGAAGCCGCTTTGTTCGACAACTAAGCTGTTCGAGAACCAAGGTACCACTGTAAAGCATTAAACATTAAAAAACTTCCCTAAACAGGGCTGCCTTCAGATGTCTTCTAAAGGTTGTATAGTTACTTATCTCATGGGCTTGGGGGTCACATAACTCCATATCCTCCAACATTTCTCTAATGAAAACAGGGATGTCCTAAGGAAAAGCGGGACATTCCGGGATCAAATCAGAAACCGAGATAGCTTCTGTAATTCTGGGACTGCCCCTGGAAAATAGGAACACTTGGAGGGTCTGTTTTCTTGCAGTGATGATTCATTCTAATTTGCTTTTAGGCTGCATACCTGTCTTCATGTTAATCACTTGTTCACGCCGCATGTTTCTTTGCATTTCCCCATTGCTTTCCTAAGTGCAAAAGGTCAATTTGTGCAAACCTAGATTTCTGTATTTGACTGAATCCCTCTTGCAAAATACTGATAGCCGGCAGGCAACTGGAGAGCTGTGGACTTGGGACTCAGGATGCACAGTTCCTTATTGGTCCAACAAGGAAATCATCTGAGATTCCTGGATCAACTCTGAATCAGACCTCTCATGTGGAAGTATCTAAGCTCCAAAAAATGGGGCCTGTAATGGGGGTGGCTAAAGGCTAAAAGCTCTCAAGGCTCCAGAAAAACTGAAAAGTTACAAAATTTCAGCTGGAAGCTACGGAACAGGCACTGATTGGAAACTAAATAATACGGTATATTCTTCCTGGAAAATGAGCGAAGTCCCAACTAAAGAAGAATGGCAACTGGAATATGTGCAGCTTGTGGATTTAACATATAGATTAAGAGAACAAGAAGAACACATGTTTAAAGAAGACTGGATATTGAATATATGGGGGGAAATTGTGTACATTCGAAAACACTGGCAGCATTAAGATAAATTCAACAGTGTAAATAAGTTTTGATGGATGTAATGGAATACTGAATGGTTAGTTTATATAAAATACGCAGGGATTTATGTTACGCAAAATGAACCATGGAAAGAGAAGAAGGGAAGCCATTGATATTTTAAAGATGTTTAAATGGATATTCTAAAATGTAATATAGAAAATTGAATAAAAATTATGAAAAAAGTAATATATTCTTCCTGAAATGTTGCAGGTGCAAACAGCATTGAATGCAGGATCACATACAACCTACCTGATACCATCAAGAGGACAAATCAATATGAATGCATTTTTTTTAATGAATAGACAGTGGCAAGGATTGGCAAAGAGGTGGACTTGTTCAAGTGTGTGTGCGGGGGGGCTCACTGAGAGACTGTTGTCCAAGCCCCACACCCCCCCAAAATATGTAGCTGACATTTCTAGAGGTCTCTCAATCTCTTTTCGATATCTAGCAACTTTAACTGGGCATCCAAAATAAGTCCAAAGTCCCCAGATCCCTTGCCGGCAGCCTTGCACAGTAGATTGAATACCGTTAACCAGATCACAGCAGGGAAACGGCTGGCAACAGAAAAGAGGAAAGTGTCCCACTGAGCATCTCAGCTATGCACAAGGAGCCGATGTTGAACTCCTAAGCTGATGACAGAAAGCCTTTCATCGGTGGACAAAGGAGGGCACAAGCAGCTTGGCATTTTTCTGGAGAAGTGCAAAGCTGAAATCTGTCTGGCACCAATGCAACACGCTTCGTGATCTCAAGGACACTTCCTTTCCTATCGGCACCGTTCCAAATGTCTGGGATCTTGCAGTTTCTCTTAGGGGAACAGGAGCCCCAACCCAACAAGGGAGCTGAAATTAATGGAGGAGGGGACCATTGAAGGCTTCTAGCCATGGTGGTTATCCACAGATAGAGGCAGCAATGCCTCTGAAAACCAGTTGCTGGTAACCAAAGGATGGGAAAGGGCTCTTGCGCACAAATCCTGCTTGCCAGTGTCCCGCAGGCATCTGGTCTGCCACAGGATCCTGGACCAGATGGGCCATTGGCTTGATCCAGCAGGCTCTTCTTATGCTATTAAATTTGTATTGCATTGTAAGTGGGGATTTGAACCCTGGTCTCCCAGGACCTAGTGCAACACTTTAACCACTACACCACACTGGCTCTCCAAATGGGTGGGGGAGCTGGTAGGCACTCAAGAGCCCGACATGGGCAATCAGCTGCAAGAACCTCCAACAAAATATTGCAATGTGGAATGATCCTGTTTAGAAGTTGAGTTAGCCATGCTCCCTTCCAGGATACTCTGTTCCATTTCCCTGTCCCCATTCCACCACCCTCCAAAAATGTTTGTCACTTCCCATGTCCTGGGATTCTATCACAATCCAGCTTTAAACCAAGCAATGGAACTCTAGGTGGGCAAGTTATCAACGGTTCATATTCAGTTCTTGGGGTCAAGGGAAACAAGCTGATATGTGGAACGCAAATGAAAGGATTATAAAACCTGATTTTTAGCCCCAGTTCTGCAGTCACCCTCAACAACAAGGATTGGCTTCAACCATATGGCAGTATCTGGGGTGAGGATGAGGATAAAATAGGGTTGCCACACATCTGGAATTTCCCTGACATGCCCATAATATTGCAGTCAGAAGCAGTGTCTGGGAAAATCTGGACATATGGCAATCCATGTCAGCAGTGTTGCTTTTGCAGATTTTCCTTAAAAATAGCTCCAAAATGATATTATTTTTTTGCGATTTTGCAAAAAAAAAAAAAAAAAAAAAAGGTCCAAAACTTTTGTATGCAGATTTTCACTTTTTGAAATATGGCAACCCTAGGACAAAACTTTCCATGGAACTTTTTAGCAGAAGCTGTGCAGGGTGATGTGGATAGATGATTCTATGAGGCATCATTGAAACAGATGTTGAATGATTCTATGAACTGCCGGTTGATTTGACCCAGGTGAAGATTCCTTACCTCCCAAAATATATTTTGTTAGCAAATAATTCTTCTGAACCAGAAGTCTGGGATTATATAAGATTAAAACTGCACATACAAGCAAAACACCTTCCAAGTTCCTACAGTTATGAAACTAACCACCCCTGACAGATATAATAGGATCCTTTTGCTATTTTGCAGCTGTGATTGTCTCATGCATATGTTTTTCAGCTGCAAGTCACCTTGAAGGCCCATTCAGCAGAGAGGCAGGAGGTGAAATGCTTTACCTCTTTAAAGCAAATATTCTTATTAAGATGGCAAGAAGAATTCATGCAAAACACTTGCACACATGCTTTAAATGTATGCCTTTGAAAGGTCACCCCAAAAGCTGGGCCTATGGTGGAAAATTACATCCATTTCCTTGCACAGAACATATAGTCTCTTTCTCTTTCTCTCTCTCTCTCTCTCTCTCTCTCATATACACCCCTAACTACATGAAATGCTCTATATTCAAGGTGCTTCCTTCTTTATACTGAAAGCACTTAAAAGGAAACACAGTTATCAATGGTACTTTCTAAAGGTGATTCACACTGAGTTTTAGCCATCCATCTCCTGCTCATCTTAACTGGAACCTCATAGCAGCAGCAGATGATGACACTTCACAAAAATGATTGGGCTGCAGTGGGTTTATTCTTTATTTCAATGGGCTAGGAGAGAGAAAAAAATAGACAGACAGATCCACTTGCCTCGCTGTGTTCCTGAGTGTACAGGTGTTTGTACGGGAGAAACAGAAAGTTATCATTTAACACTCATGAACTGCCAAAAGTTTATGAATGCTGCGCTTCCAATGAAAGGTAACACCATCCCTACCTGAAATCTAATAAGTGCAGCATGAAAGGAAAGATGAATGGGGAGGGCAGAGGAAAGAGAGCATTGGAGAAGGTGCTCCTTCACTGGCTGATGGCTGGAGCCAGGTCGGTCTCTCCCTTGCCATGATGTTCTTCCAGGAGACAGCCTCCAAGTGGCCAGAGTTCATGTGGCCAGTAGCAAAGGCCAGAGTATGTGATGCTCAGAAAGCATCTGCAGGGCCAATAGAAACAGGGAGAAGGAACCTCCCCACTTTGTCAGTGGGGCCCTGAAGGTCCCAAACAGGCACCTGATGGTTCTGACTCCTGAAGCCAGGTATATGGCTGGTCACTGGAGCTACCATGCAGGACTAGAGAGACCTCCTTCACCTGACCTAGTAAGGCAAGTCTGACATTGTTTCCCAAAGGCCAACACATGACTGAACTGGAATTAGCAGCAGCCAAGCAGCTGATCAGGCTAAAGGTGGAAAAGCAGGCAGAAGAGAGAGTTCAGCTGAAATTAAGACAGGCTGCAAGGATTAACAAAGGATTGCTTGTTAGCCTTGACCTGCGAGTAACTTCTCCAACGCAGAGTGCCCTCAGAGCTTGGTATGTAGGTCAGTCTTTGCCAGCCCGGTTCCCTCCAGATGCTTAGGACTACAACTCCTGTCATCTTGCATGGGAGTTGCAGTCCAATATCTCTGAAGGCCGTTGGGTTGGCAAAGGCAGGTGCAGATAAACTGAAGTGCTGCTTCAGTCCTGTCTCGGCTGAGAGAGCGAGAAGCAGGCTGGGAGTGCAAATGAAGTGAGCTTCTTCTGAAGTGGAATGTTCCCCTCCGGGGAATAATGTGTAGTGCAAAATGCAATTAAGATTGTTCAATTTTTCAGGAGTCTATTCTTGCAGCTCCAAACAAAACAGAGGAGAAAAACCAGCTCCGGAAAGGCTTCCATGGAGCAGCAAGTCCTGTACTCAAAGCACACAGCTTCCAACAAATAGTCTCTCAAACGGGACTCCCGGACCAGGCATCTCTGAGAAGCTCTCAGCTGCTCCAGAATATTCTTCTATCATTGCTTAGCATGACCCACAGAGAGAGAGAGACAGAGAGATATTGCAGCCAAACCTAAAAAGAGCCCTGCTCTTACTGTGGCCAACCAAATCCCCCAATGAGCAGCCCACTAGCAAAATTCTGAATGCAAGAGCACTCCCTCCATCTGTGGTTTCCAGCAACTAGTATTCAAGAAGCATTACTGCCTCCAACTGTGAAAGTGGAAGATTGGCTTCATGGCCAGTGACCACCAATAGCTTCATCCTCCATGAATTTGTCCAATCCTCTTTTAGAGCCATCCAAAGGAAGAGAGGAAACTGCTTTACAGATGAGTAGAACCATTGGTTGGTCTAGCTCAGTACAGTACTTGCCTGCTCTGGGGTAGCCAACCTAGTGGTCTCCAGATATTGTGGACTACCTCTCACCTCACCCTTGGTCCATGGCCATGATGTCTAGGGCTGATAGGAGTGGGAGTCCAGAACATATAGAGGGATCCATGCTGTTTACTTCTGGCCCACATTGACTGGCAGCAGCTCTTTAGGGTTCCAGAATGGAGGTCTTGACCAGCTCTACCTGGAGATGATGGATATTGACCCTTGGATTTTCTACAAGTAAAGGAGCTGCTCTACCATTGAAATTCAGCCTATGCAGCAGGGGGTGGGGAACCTTGATCAGTCTAAAGGGCCACATTTCCTTCTCAGAAACCTTTCTGCAGAAATCACCAGTTAGAGAAACACCAAGGAAAGGGAATACACTGCCATTTGAACGCAGCCTAAATCATCCCAATTTCAGTTCCAATGAAGAAATCACCCACATACTATATCTCTGCAAAAGGCTCTCTTTCTCGCTCCTGGACACTTTGTGAAGTTGACTCAGCTGCCCAGGAAGGGGGCTCAGGCTAGTGAATGAAAAGGAATCAATAACATGACAATGAGAACCACTGCACTCAATAATTGCATGAGGTTTCCGCTGCTGAGCTGGATCTCAGCATTGATTCTTTTTTTAAAAAAACCAACCCTGTATAAAAAACACAGATGAAATGCTCAACAGGCTTTGCTGCCTTGACAGTGCATTGATTTTAAAATAAAATAGCCACATCGACTGTAGCCAGACTTGTAAATAGGTTAGATCACCAACAGAGTCAGCCTCTCCTTTGGTCTTATGCAGGTTTTAATGGCTGCAGGAGCCATGAAAGAGATACCAGAAAACAAGGTATGGATGGCACATTCCATGACTCCCATTCTGTTTGTATGTCATGGTCCTCACCTTCAGGGAAGGTCCTCAGCCCAATGGCAGGGCACCTGCTGCACATACAGAGGGCCCCGGGTTCAAATTCCGACATCTACAAGTAGGACTGGGAACGCTCCCTGGAGAGCCACTCCCAGTCAGGGTAGATGGTGCCCAACGATCTCACTCAATGCACGGTAACGTCTGATGTTCTTTTGGAGAATCCATGGTTCAGTGGCAGAGCAGAGCTATGCAGAAGATCCCAACATCTGCTGGATGAAACCCTGGAGAATCTGGTCCTCCAGGCATCTCTGTATGGCCCCTCTGGACTCTCCCCTGCCCAGGCCACACCCCTCACTGGACCTGCTCCATGACCCTTTTGAGTTCTACTGTTTGGGTGGCAGGCCTGCTTGAGCTGTGACAATGTCCCTTGCTTGTCTAGATGGAGAACAGAAAGGTGTGGTGTGACTTCTGTACAAAGGTAACAGTCACAACTGCTGCTCTGACCACTTTTGCTTCTGCTGCCTGCCCAATGTGGACATTAGCTCCACCTGAAGGTCCCCCAAGAGGCAATGTGGCCCTGAAACATTGGAAAACCAAGGCACGTCGGGAAAGGAAGATTGGCTTTCACTCCCTTTTCCTCTGAGATAGCATGAGAAAGCTATTAATATACGTCCCCATTTTATAAGCATGGCTCAGGTTTTTCCCTAATTACCTTGCAGGAGCGTTAATGCTTAAATTTTAATCTGAGAAGGATTTTCATCTTGACGCGGAAGAAAAAAGATGGCCCATCTCCTCTGGCTTTGGCTGGAGCTGTGCTCTGAAAACATCAGGCAGGCCTATCCCAAGCTTTTAGGTAACTTGTGGAGGACCAGGTTCATGATCACCCTTAGGGCATTGCAGCATCTATGGGAGCGTGTTGTTCCTCATATTCTGGCTGGCCTTGGTAGCCAGGTCAAAACGTCTGTGATCTACAGTGACTAGCAGAGGTTCTTCTGGATTTCAGACAAGGGATTTTCA
Organism: Podarcis erhardii; assembly: GCF_964252035.2. Lineage (NCBI taxonomy): Eukaryota > Metazoa > Chordata > Lepidosauria > Squamata > Lacertidae > Podarcis > Podarcis erhardii. Next base: position 25,342,163 of record NC_138503.1, read on the forward strand.
CAGCCCTAGTTGGAGATGTCATGGATTGAACCTAGGCCATTTTTTCATGCAAAACAAGTATTCTATCACTTAGATACAGCCTCTCCATATATATATCTATATTGTGTGTGAACACACACACACACATTCTAGAAAAAGAGGTGCCAGAACACACCATGAATACCTCTCTGGTTCTCTTATAATGGCAATGGTGCCCACCTGAGAGGTGCCAGAACTGAGTTCTGGTGAGTTCCGGCTCTAAAAAAAGCTGCTGTGTGTGTGTATGTAAACTTATATTTAAATGCAAAATAGCAAAAAAGACTTTGAAAAAACCTTCAATAAATTATAGAGTACGCTACAAAAGGCCTCTTCTTTAAGGTCAATAACAACTGGAGAAAAGAAAGGATTTGGAAATTAAAAGTTAAAGGGAATTGCCACAGTAACCCAAATATACTTGAATACATTTATATTTCAGGATGACCTCAAATGGTCCAGATCCGCTAGTCCACATGAAAGTTAATAGGATGTACGATAATAAACAGCCATGGACAAAAGTGCTTGCTAAAAAGTCCAGGGGCCAGGTGACTTTGCATCGTGAGGCTTACAGCCCCAATCCCAGGCCGACTAATGTATGCTTAAGACCTCTGAAATCAATGGGTTTAGATGTACCTAATTATCCAAGTAGAGACATCACCTTGCCAACAAAGGTCCGTATAGTAAAAGCTATGGTATTCCAAGTAGAGATGTATGGAAGTGAGAGCTGGACCATAAAGAAGGCTGATCGCCAAAGAATTGATGCTTTTGAATTATGGTGCTGGAGGAGACTCTTGAGAGTCCCATGGACTGCAAGAAGATCAAACCTATCCATTCTTAAGGAAATCAGCCCTGAGTGTTCACTGGAAGGACAGATCGTGAAGCTGAGGCTCCAGTACTTTGGCCACCTCTTGAGAAGAGAAGACTCCCTGGAAAAGACCCTGAAGTTGGGAAAGATGGAGGGCACAAGGAGAAGGGGACGACAGAGGATGAGATGGTTGGATAGTGTTCTCGAAGATACCAGCATGAGTTTGACCAAACTGCGGGAGGCAGTAGAAGACAGAAGTGCCTGGCGTGCTGTGGTCCATGGGGTCATGAAGAGTTGGACACGACTAAACAACAACAACAATTATCCACAGGATCCATGTTACTGTCTATTTAGCACAGCAGCAGAACATAAGAGTTGGGGGCAGGAGGAAAGAGAGAGGATCCATTCCTGGAGCATTTTCACATCCTGTTGTTCTCCAGTTGCAATTGCACTACAACTCCCATCACCACTGTCCTGCTGGCTGGCAGAGGGGAGTAGAGACATCGCCCAAAACAGCTGGAGGGGTTTCAAAAAGGAAAAAAAATCTTTCAAGAGGCACCCTTGCAAGCCTCCTCTGTTTAGCACTTACTCCAAATGAACAAAGGCACTCCCTGTCCTTTATCAAAAGCTTTCCTGAAGCGTACAACATTTTAAAAGCTGTGTGGAGCTGCAGTTACAATTTAAATTATTTTAATAGTACAGGCTCGTACTCCCAGGCTTTTGGCGGCACTCAAATTATAACTCTGCCCTAGTTTATTGGTTTATTTAATTCTGCACGCAAAGCGGTAGGTTTATAGACTTTCTTTTTTAAAAAAGTGTTCTGCACAAGCTTGGGACTTTCTGTAGAAGGCGGTGTCGGAGATTTTTAAAAAATAAAATAAAAATCTAAGGCCCCTGCCTCTTGTTTTTGCACCAAAACAGGAATTCTTCCCTCTTCCCAATGAAGAATGATGAGAATAGGGTTACTGTGCATATAGCTGCCCTCTTCTACCATTAGGTAAGCGGGTAAGGGTCATAGTTCAGTGGCAAAGCATCTGCCTGGAATGTAGAAGATCTCAGGTGTGATTCCATTCTAGCATCTCCAGGAAGGGCTGGGAGAGACCCCCTGCCTGAAACCCTGGATTGCTGCTGCCATTCAGGGTAGCTGGTACTGAGGACCAATGGACCAACTCAGTGTAAGGTGGTTTTCTGGGTACATGGGGAATCATATCATATATGAAGCTGCTTTCAGACCCTCCAAGTGTCTCTATTTTCCAGGACAGTCCTGGATTTACAGAAGCTGTCCCGGTTTCTGATTTGATCTGGAATGAACCGCTTTCCCTTGGGATGTCCCTATTTCCATCAGAGAAATAGGGATGGTATGCAGTTGGATGGTATGCAGTTATGCAACTTCCAAGCAAAGGAGATAAGCTCAACCTTTAAAAGATACAGTTGTACCTCGGTTACATACGCTTCAGGTTACATACGCTTCAGGCTACAGGCTCCGCTAACCCAGAAATAGTACCTCAGGTTAAGAACTTTGCTTCAGGATGAGAACAGAAATTGTGCTCCGGCGGCACGGTGGCAGTAGGAGGCCCCATTAGCTAAAGTGGTGCTTCAGGTTAAGAACAGTTTCAGGTTAAGAACAGACCTCCGGTTCTGCTGGTTGAAAGACTGGTTGCTTCTTGAGAACACTGACATTTTGGATTTAGAAGGTTTTAATAATGTTTTTGGGTGGCATGCATATTTGTGGTACGACAAGGTTAAAGCTCATAGAGCATTCAAAAACCATATTGTCAGGAAAGCGGTGTTTAATGTCTGGACAAGATACAAAGACTTATTGGAAAGCAAGACCCCAAGGTGGTTGTCACCTATGGAAGCTAAGGCTCTGAAAAGACTCAATATGGAGGCCAAGTGGCCGAAATATTGGGAGATATTAGAACAAGAAGGAGATAAATTGAAATTGCAGAGTTTTGAGAAACTAAAAGATAAAGTGCGAGATTGGCTTCATTACTATCAAATAAGAGAGGCCTATAATATGGACAAAAAATTGGGCTTCCAGGTGGAAAAATCGAAATTGGAAACAGAATTGTTAGAACCTAAAACTAAGATTCTTTCAAGAATGTATAACTTGCTGTTGAAATGGAATACTCAGGATGAAACAGTTAAATCAGCTATGATTAAATGGGCACAGGACATTGGTCATAACATTAGGTTTGCTGACTGGGGAAAGTTGTGGACCACCGGTATGAAGTTTACGGCATGTAATGCCTTAAGAGAGAATATTATGAAAATGATTTATAGGTGGTACATGACCCCAGTCAAGCTTGCTAAGATTTATCATTTGCCTGATAATAAATGTTGGAAATGTAAAGAAACTGAGGGTACATTCTTTCACCTTTGGTGGACGTGCCCAAAGATTAAGGCTTTCTGGGAAATGATCTATAATGAACTGAAAAAGGTATTTAAATATACCTTTCTTAAGAAACCAGAGGCCTTCCTCCTGGGCATTGTTGGCCAATTGGTGTTAAAGAAAGACAGAACATTCTTTATGTACGCAACAACTGCAGCAAGGATACTCATCGCAAAATATTGGAAGACACAAGATTTGCCCACCCTGGAAGAATGGCAGATGCAAGTGATAGACTACATGGAGATGGCAGAAATGACTGGCAGAATCCGAGACCTGGGAGAAGAGTCGGTGGAAGAGGACTGGAAGAAGTTTAAGGACTATTTGCAGAAACATTGTAAAATGTTTGAATGTTAAAATGATGTTGGATTTAAAGAGAATATGGCATTAGTGATACAGTTAAAAGGAGTATGCAAAAATCTTTAAAAAGAAAAGGGGGAAAAGACCAGAGTAATATTATGTCAAACTTAAAAAAAACGGCACAAGGGATTAAGTTATAAAGAATAGGTAAAAACTGATTTTGAAAAGAGAAGAAAAATTGGAGACATAATAGGTTGAAATATATAATCATAAAGGAGGTCTGAAAGAGGGTTATAATTTGCTGAACTCGATTGTGTAAAGGGGAATACAAAAAAGGGAGATGCGAGGAAGTCAAGAAAGAGGGTTATATAGATATTAAGCTAAAAATTGGATTTTTTCTTTTCTATGTTTTTATAGTCTTTTTCTGTTTTTTTTTTGTGATGTACTTTTTCCTTTGTTGTTTCTTTTGTTGTATGTTGTATGTTTGTTCTATTATATAAAATCTTAATAAATATCTTTTTTTTAAAAAAAAAAAAGAACAGACCTCCGGAACGAATTAAATACTTAACCCGAGGTACCACTGTATCTGAAGGCACTGTATAGGGAAGTTTTTAATGTTTTGTTATATATTTTTTATATGTTGGAAGCTGACCAGAATGGCAAGGAAAACCCTGTCAGATGGGCAGGGTAATAATAATAATAATAATAATAATAATAATAATAATAATGGAATAGGACATCCCTATTTTCATCAGATAAATGTTGGGGATTTGATATCATATAGTCATCATGAAGCTGCTTCATATTCAGAGCTGTGTGGATGCCATGCTAATTTTTTTTTAAACAAAATCCTCTGCAAAACAATCAGAATTATGCAACTTATACACATTGGTCCAGGAGTGAGGGACCATCCAAGGGCCACATGGCAGTGATGGCTGGAGCCACAGACAGTGGTGACATTTGCCTTTGTGCACACCTGCACCGATATGCCTCCATCAATGAAGAAGCACCATCACAGTTCAAGGATGAATTGTACTGAGGCAAAAAATAAAATAAAAATAAAGCTTGGAGGTGTGAAGTCCGACCAGTGGGGAAGGGGTGGCGGCCTGGGGAGAGTTCCAAGGGCCAGGTAGAGAGCCCTGGAGGACTACATCCAGATTGGCACTACTAACTGAGGCTCCCCTTCCAATTGTAAGGCCTTAGATGGCTGATATTGAGGAAGGTGTTCTTTTAGCAACTTGGGTCTCAAGTCCTTTAGGGCCTTGTACAAACACCTTGAATTGGTACCAGTAGCGTACTGGGTTCTTCCTCCCTCCCTGCCCAATAAGGGGTTGAGCATCTTGGTCCTTTGCCACTGACAAAGGACAATATTGGTTGTCCCTGTGTGCAGACCCAGCTCATTGAGTTTGAGCTTCCACAGCTGCCACCTGCCATGAACAGCCACTGGCAGGCTTGGCAGCAGCAACAGCAACAGAGATGCTCTGTACTTGTGGTAATATTTTATTCTCTTGCTAATTACACTGTTTTGAATGTGCTTTTTATTTTTGAATTTCTTCGGTAATGTTCTCTTTTTAAATGTTTTTTGTTAACTTTGCTGCATTAAATGTGTGTTCTGCAGTTGACCTCCTTTATAATGTTTTATTCTGAAATCTTTTTAGATAATATTTTTAGTTTCCTGTTCCTTACATTGCTTTGAATGTATACTTTATACCGTTTCCGGGTCGGCGCCATCGCCGAATGGCGGACTCCCTCCGAGCTCCGGAGGGAGCCTGCACGGCAGGGGCTGGGTCCTACCGCACCGGCGATGCGGGGACCCTTAAAAACCACGGCCACGGGGGCCGTGGACATGGAGACTCGGCTGACACCGTTAGCGCCCTCCCGACTCGTGAAGGAGCCTTTTTAAAGGCTACGGATCGGGTGCCGGGGAGAAGCGTGGTGTTTTGAGTCCTCTGCTATCCCTGCCGTGCGAAGCCGCATGCCATTCGGCGGAGAGCGCTGGCTTCTTCCTTTGAAAATTCGGACCTAAAAGAACAACCTGTAAGTAATTGGAACTTGGACTAAAAAGAGGGATAAAAATTTTAAAAATTTCGGAGCGAGCGGGGGAGGCGCAAAAAAGGAAGTCAGCCACCCCCTCCATTGTAGAAGGGTCAAAGCAAAGGATCTGATAACTAAGATCGGAGTAACATCATTTTGGCAAGTTTTTAACCTCACGAGTGAAGAATATGAGATTGAGCTGGAGGAGGAAAGTAGAATTCGGACTTAAAAACAACCCCCCCTGGAACCCGGGAGCGATCGATGACGGAGTTTGGAGAGGAGAAAGGCAAGTTTTGACAGCTGTCAAAGAGCTGTCAAAGCGGAAAATAAGATAGAGACTATGTTACAAGGACTTTGCTGGTTATATTTGTTATAAATTGGATACAAATTGTTTTAAATAAGGATTACAAAGTTACTAGGGCTAATGGATGCGATCTGGAAGAGAACTCAGTTTTTTCAATTCACCTAGAGGAGCCGAGGGACATTACAAGTTTTAGCTGGAAATTGGAACTGAACTGTTTATCTCCTGGGAAACTGCAGAAATGGAACATTATTATGACTACAGAGGCCACTACACCGAAGAAGACAATGGAATCATCTGTTGTGGAATGAAAGGAACTTGACGTAATGTTTTGTTTCTGAATAACAAGCCTCTGTAAAAGAACTAACTTTTGGAATTAGGACATTTGTGCAGGAAAACAGGGACAGAAAGAAATAAAAAGAGGAGTGTGATCAATAAGAACAACAAAATAACAAGAATTGGACCAAGTCAAAAGTGGGGACATTTGGGACATCCAGATTTGACAAGCTTAAGGATTATAATTTGGAGTTTTTCACTCCTGGATATAAAAATCTGGATGGAAAAAATGGGCCTCTCTTTGAGACAGAATCCTTCCATGATTGGACATTCGAAACTAAAGAGGACTGGCAAAGGACTATGATTTAGAGAGACGTGGAAATATCGGACATTGAGGAACATTGGGAACGCAACCGGGAAAAGGGGGGGTGGGAAATGTGGAATCCTTAAAGGCGTAAACTATGTTTTATTTAGGCTATATACATCTACATGGTATTCTAAAGTGGGGAACTCGTGGTGGGAATAAGCCGATTTTAGGGGAATGGAAAATAATGTTTTTTTAAAAAAAAAAAAAAATTTGGGTTAAGGATAACAAGTTTGAATTGAGGAGAAGAACTTGTTGAGATCATTTGAGAGATTTGGAATACAAGGGGGGGAGGGAAGGGGAAGTCCTGAAAGGATGTAATTGGAAAAAGATTTGAAATTGGATGTTTTATTAATTTGTAATTAATTGGAAAACTTTAATAAATATTATTAAAAAAAAAAAAAAGAATGTATACTTTATACCTGGCTTTCTTCAGTAATGTTTTATTCTGGATTGTTTTATTTGATGTCTTATTGTAGGCTTTAAACCGCTTTGAGATTTTCCCCTTTAAAAATATAAAGTGGTATAGACTTTAAAGGAATTATGAAGAAGAAGAAGAAGAAGAAGAAGAAGAAGAAGAAGAATGATTTACAAATGCCCACCCTGCCTGGTCCCCAGAGTCCACCAACCTCCCACATTGCTCAACCACAAACTCATAACTCTCTTTGGAGTCCTCTGCCTACTGTTTTTATTCTTCTGATGCCTAGACTGATTAAATAACAAGCCTGCGTGTAGTTAGCCAACTGCTAACAAGATCCAGGTGGTCTTGATTGCAGGGTAATTGCACCACACACTAATTACAAATAGCAGTCACAAGCATAAAATGAGGCTTGTTTGCATTAACTTTCTATGTTAAATAACTTCCCCCTTCCCCCCCAAAAAATCCACATTAATATTAATCATTCGTGTTCCTGCTGTGCTTATCACTGCCCTGGGTATGTTTTTAAATGGAGAACATTAGAAGTCATAAGCTTATGAATCAAGAAAGAAAGAAAACCCAGTGGAGGGGCGGGGGAGACCCACAGCCTTCGCATGTCATCAAAAATGATTGCCTGTCAGATGGAGATCAAAATACAGAGATCAAGCATCGCAAGGTGTCAAAAATATAGATATCATTGAAAATATTAGAACAACCCCATTAGATCAGAATCAATGTCCACCTAGTGTGAGAGGGGCTGGAGTCAGCACTAAATTAATAAGTCACTAATGTGCTCACTGGAAGGACAGATCCTGAAGCTGAGGCTCCAATACTTTGGCCACCTGATGAGAAGAGAAGACTCCCTGGAAAAGACCCTGATGTTGGGAAAGATTGAGGGCACAAGTAGAAGGGGATGACAGAGGACAAGATGGTTGGACAGTGTTCTTGAAGCTACCAGCATGAGTTTGACCAAACTGTGGGAGGCAGTGGAAGACAGGAGTGCCTGGCAAGCTCTGGTTCATGGGGTCACGAAGAGTCGGACACGACTAAACGATTAAACAACAACAATGCCTGTGAAGTTCTCTATTCAAGTGGGGAGGAATGTAGCTCAGGTCTAGTGATCTCAGCAAGTCTTCCTAGGAGGTCTTGGCCCGATGACACAGTTGTGAAGACTGAAGGTCCCTGCCTTCCCTCAGCTGTCTAAGGCTCCTCCTGTCCAGGGTCCCACCCCCATAGTCTCAAACCGCATCTGTGCACAACCAATCTCTGTCCTGCTCTTTTCATTTCTATGTGCGTTTTCTGAGACTAGGGGGGAGGGGAGCTGGATGCAGCAGCAGGAGGAGACTCCCTGGATTTTTCAGCAGCTTCTTGACACCCCCTCCTCTTCTCCTGCCTCTGTTTCAGCCTCGGAGTCTGAACTGCACTCTGCCACAGACTCCTCCTGCTCACTAAACCCTGTTTCTGACACCGCCTCCTCCTCTAACAACTCACGGTCATCCCACCACCAATCCCCTGGCTCTGTGCCTTCTTCCCATGGGAGGTCCTCAGCTGGTGTCTCCCACCACTCCTCTGTATCCAGCCAATCCATGATGCCTAGGTTGGCATCATGGTCAACCAGGAACAGCCAGTATGGTGCTTCTAAGATCCCATCTCCCCCACATGTTGAAAGCAGTGGCTCTTATTTGGTGGAAGCGCGTGGCACTGTGGGTTAAACCACAGAGCCTAGGACTTGCCGATCAGAAGGTTGGCGGTTTGAATCCCTGCGACGGGGTGAGCTCCCGTTGCACGGTCCCTACTCCTGCCAACCTAGCAGTTCGAAAGCACTTCAAAGTGCAAGCAGATAAATAGGTACCACTCTGGCAGGAAGGTAAACAGCGTTTCCGTGCGCTGCTCTGGTTCGCCAGAAGCGGCTTAGTCATGCTGGCCACATGACCCTGTATGCCAGCTCCCTTGGCCAATAAAGCAAGATGAGTGCCGCAACCCCAGAGTCGGCCACGACTGGACCTAATGGTCAGGGGTCCCTTTGCTATGTACTTTAAATATACACAGTCTTGAGTATGGATTTGTCATCTGTACCAGGGGGCATGTTTGTAACATGAGTTCTATTTGGCACCCTTCAAGCTGGCATCCAACAGGGGAAAGGTCGTAACAGAAGTCCACTGTGTTACAAGGCCTATGGAAGGCACCCAAGCTGATACGTCTGTGTTTGGTGAGGCTTAGCACGATCCTATTAATCGCCAGAGCCACAAGATCTTGCAGGTGGGAGGGTGTGTGTGTATGTGAGAGAGAATGGATAAAAAGTCTATTGTTCTAGAACAAAGGACAGTGAAAAGGGTTGCTATGTCTGCAACCAGATGCTGTGACAACAAGCTCTTTATGTACAAGCTACAAAAGTTTCTACAAAGCACTCCTTGATTACACGTAGTAAAATATTTGTTATCTAAGCAGCCCAGACCCAACATCCCTCCGACAGATCCAAAGGTAGTAGCTCTGTGAGTTTCATAAAGCAAACACACAAAGGAAGAGAATTTCTTGCGGCACCTTGAAGGCTAACAGATTTCTTGTTAGTGTTATCTGGAAATCTGATAAGACTTTGTGCACCCCCTGCTCAGGATATAATTAATGTGTTCTTTGCCTATGAGATTCAATGTAACTTTGCCTGGAAATCTCTCTGTTATGGAGAAAGCTCAGCTCATTTTCAAGTAAAAACATCATCATCATCATCATCATCATCATCATTATTATTATTATTATTATTATTATTATTATTCCATCCATCTGACTCGGTTGCCCCAGCCATCTTGGGCGGCTTCCAGCAAAATATAAAAACACAATAAACCATAAAACATCAAAAAACTTTCCTATACAGGGCTGCCTTCAGATGTCTTCTGAAAGTCAGATAGTTGTTTATCTCCTTGACATCTGATGGGAGTGTGTGCCACTACTGAGAAGGCCCTCTATCTGCCTGGTTCCCTGAAACCTTACATCTTGCAGTGAGGGAACTGCCAAAAGGCCCCTGAAGCTGGACTGAACAATCGGGGTGGAGACACTCCTTCAGGTATACAGGGCTAAGGCCATTTAGGGTCTTAAAGGTCAACACCAGGGGGTCAGCAAACTTTTTCAGCAGGGGGTTGGTCCACTGTCCCTCAGACCTTGGGGGGGGCAGACTATTTTTTAGTATTATTAAAAAAAGAACGAACTCCTACGCCCCACAAATAACCCAGAGATGCATTTTAAGTAAAAGGACACATTCTACTTATGTAAAAACACGCTGATTCCTGAACCGTCCACGGGCCAGATTTAGAAGGCGATTGGGCTGGATCTGGCCCCCAGGCCTTAGTTTGCCTAATCACGGTCATTGTGCTCGGAGACGTACTTGGAGCCACTGAAGATCCTTTAGGACTGGTGTCATATGGTCCCAGTGGCCGCTCCTGGCCACCAGTCTAGCTGCTGCCTTCTGGATTAGTTTTAGTTTCTGTGTCGCCTTCAAAGGTACCCCCATATAGAGGGCATTGCAGTAGTCCAAGCGGGAGATAACCAGAGCATGCACCACTCTGGAGAGGCCATCGCCACTGCTGGAACCTGCCCCTTTATTCAGTATCCGACATGAACAGAAGAGAAGCAGCAGGCTGTATTTAGGATAGGAAGTTGTTGTTGAGAATGGGGAGAAGAGCCAACTCATGCGTCCCATTACTGGGCTGCAAGGCAATTTCCAAGGGCAAGAAGGAGAAAGGGTGCTGCTCAGTGGCACAGCATCTGTGTTGCATACAGAAGAACCTGGGTTCAACCCCCAACTTCTCTTGTCTGAAATGCCAGTCATTATAGACAATGCCAAGTTAAATGCATTGCGTGCAAAACTTCCCAAATTCAATGCCCGGCATCTCCAGGTAAGGCTGGGAAGGACTCCCTGCTGGACAACCCAGAGAGCTGCTGCTAGTCAGTGTAAACACTACTGAGCTAGACCAACCAATGGCCTGATTTGGTATAAGGCAGTGCCCTAGTGAAATATACTCAGAGTCGAGAGTGGATTTCATGTTCTTTATTCAGCTCATAGTGGTGAGGAGGAATGGAAGTTCCCCCAGAATGCCTGCTTTATATACATTCTTTACACAATGGGCCCCACGTGATTGGCTAATTCCGGGATTCTCCTGTAGGCCAATCAGGTTGCGGATTCACTTCCACCTGGAGCTGGATTGGGTGGCTCCTGTGGACCAATCAGAGTACTGCATTCTGGACCCTATTGTTCTAGGACCAATCAGACTGCTGCGTTTTGGATCCTATTCAACTCAGTACATAACACCTATGCTGTGAACAAATAACACTTTTGGGCAACGTCCACACCATACATTTAAGGAACTAGGGTACCATGTTAAAGTCATGGCTTTCCTCAAAGAATTGTGGTGGTTTGTTAAGGGTGCTGAGAGTTGCTGGGGGACCATTATTCCCCTCCCAGAGTAACAGTTCCCAGAATTCCCTGGGAAGAGGGGCTGACTGCATCAAGGTCCCTGAATCTGCTGGCATTAAATCCCACCCGAAACTAGCGAGAGCCTGGAAGAGCCCCAAATTCAATCATAATCCAGCCGCATGAGCTACTTAGTGATTAAGGCAATGGTTTTCTGCTAACATTATGTCCCGCATCACTCAGCATATTGCTCAGCTCTCCGTGGAAGGTGAAAAGGGCATTGCTGAATTCTTCAGAGCTCCGTCTTGCTCATTTGGCTGAGGGCAGCCGGAATAATCTTCCCCAACAGGCCTTGAAAATATCTTGCAACACCCACTTCTTCCTCTGCTATTATTACTGCTGGGGCAGCGTGGTGAGTGAGGGGTGGGTGTGGGGAGGGCAGAGGCCTTCGAAGGCTGGAGGAAAAGCCGAGAGAACGGTGAACGGATTCTAGGGTTCGAGCAAACAAACAGAAAAAGCTGTTTCTACAAGCCTAAAGTCTACCCTTCCGTACTTTGGGGCAGACTCTGCCACCACATCTGCTACGTGTACAGCTACCTCAGGGGTGGGGGACCATGTGGAGCCAGAGGGCCAGATTCCCTTGCAGGCATTTTTCTGGGGGCCGGATGCAAGTGATTAGCAGGGCCGGAAGCAAAGGTAGGTGGAGCAACAGGTGCAACACTTCCTTTTCGTCCAATGGAGAGAAGCCTTTATAGCTCTGCGGTTCCAGTCTCTGTAATTTATTCTGTAATGCCTGTTTATTCTGTTTCCATGCCGCCTGAAATGTCTTACACATTTTCCTCTGCTGCAATGAACCTTTTTTTTTCAAAGGAAGCCTTAAAAAACCCTTTCTGCCCTTAGTCCTAGAGGACAAAAGCAACTGAATGACCTGTAAGCCCCCCCCCCCCCACCGAAACCCTGGAGTGCAACGGGCAGTCAGTGTAGACAATATGGATCTAGACAGACCAGTATTTATATACCCTCCTTCATCCGTAAATCTCAGGGTGGTTCGCAACATAAAAACACAAGATAAAAACACAAAATACATAATAAAAGCAGGAAGTAGGAACCACAAGGGACATGGGTGGTGCTGTGGGTTAAACCACAGAGCCTAGGACTTGCCGATCAGAAGGTCGGTGGTTCGAATCCCCACGACGGGGTGAGCTCCCGTTGCTCGGTCCCTGCTCCTGCCAACCTAGCAGTTCGAAAGCACGTCAAAGTGCAAGTAGATAAATAGGTACCACTCTGGCGGGAAGGTAAACGGTGTTTCCATGCGCTGCTCTGGTTCGCGAGAAGCGGCTTAGTCATGCTGGCCACATGACCTGGAAGCTGTATGCCAGCTCCTTCGGCCAGTAAAGCGAGATGAGCACCGCAACCCCAGAGTCGGTCACGACTGGACCTAATGGTCAGGGGTCCCTTTACCTTTTAGGAACCACAAATCAGCAACGCCACTCCCCGCATCCAGTGCTCCTTTCCTCTGCTCCTGGAATGAACAGAACCCAGAAAAGGAGAAGATACACAGAGAAAGGCAGGGCTTTTGCGTGCCTCTTACAAGATGCTTTGCACTTTGGCACCAAGCAGACAATACGTACCTAGTACTTTAGATCATAGCTATACCACTTTGAAAATAAACATAAGACTGCTTCTGATGGTCCTGCGAAATTAAGCACACAGACCTGCTGCATTCTGGAAAGGGTGAAGCTTTCAGCAGCCTCTCATGATGCAGTCTATTTGGCTAGTCAGAAACTGTTACGACCAGCTGGCTTCAACCAATCTCATGCAAACCAGGCAGCTGATCTGACTGTATTGCTCTCGTTTGCCTCCCTGACTTGCCCGCTGCGTTCAGACCTCCGATAGCTATTAGCAAAATGACATGAAGTGGAGCAATTGCCGTGATATGCCAGAGACCCAGAGCGATGATGCCGCAGTGAACGTATTTCTCCTCCCCCTCTTTGTAATTTAATAAATACATCCGCTTAAGTGCCCCCGCAAAGCATAGAAGGTGTTTCCATTAATTGATTACAGCCATGACTCTAAGTGAACTGCAACAATATTTATGTTTTCATTTAATTTTCTTGGTTAATGCTGCCACAAACAGAGATGTGGGCAACCTGAGCCCGGTCTACTAAGGAGCGGATATTCAGAAACAATGACTCCGGAGGAAGGACAATGATTTAAAAGGCTTCAGGTTTTTCCTGGATCAATGATGGTGCGGCTGATACCACAACTTCCTTGTCGATTTTTTGCCATTTAATCTTAAGAGGAATCGGTCTGAGATGGACAGAACACCTGCTGTTAAGAATATATATGGCACTTCTGGGAACCGTTCCTGGATGGCTAGTATTAATAACTCATTCATTTCTCACTAGTACATCCCTTTGTAGGGGCGGCATGGGGTAGGCAGGGAATGGAAGCTGTAAGACTTTACTAAATGACTCTCATCTGGGATTAGTGAAAAATGTTGTTGAGTACTTTCCATGGAAAATAGATAAGGCTGTAACCAACTAAGGGGACGTACAGATGTGGGGAATATTGTGTTGGTTTCCCTGATTATAAAACTAATGTTTCTGTCCTGTTTTCTAATGTTCATTTCACAATGCGGTATCTGTTGTGTCAACAACCCCCCAGATCAACACAGGAAATTAAAAGGAAGGGAGACCCACCCTCTTCTCTTATTGGACTACAGTGGTACCTCGGGTTACATACAATTCAGGTTACAGACTCCGCTAACCCAGAAATAGTACCTCGGGTTAAGAACTTTGCTTCAGGATGAGAAGAGAAATCACGTGGCGGCAGCGCGGCAGCAGCGGGAGGCCCCATTAGCTAAAGTAGTGCTTCAGGTTAAGAACAGTTTCAGGTTAAGAACGGACCTCCGGAACGAATTAAGTACGTAACCAGAGGTACCACTGTACAAATCATCCACCTGACATTACTAACACAGGGAAGATTGGACCAGGAACAGCTTGGCCATGATTCATGCATTGGTTATGTCAAGACTGGATTCCTGCAATGCACTCTGCATGGCACGCCCCTTGCACTTGATCTGGAAGCTGCAGTTATTGCAGGATGCTGCAGCATGACTGCTGACAGGAATGAGGCCTTGCCGGCATATACCACCCATACTCAGAGATCAGCATGGGTTGGCAAGTTGCTACTGGGCTACCATTGGTACATAAAGCCCTTACCAACTGGGGACCAGTTTACCTGCAAGATCGCCTTGCCCCACATTCACCAGCTTGACCGCTTCAATCTAAGGAGCTGGCACTGTCACAAGTGCCACACAATACCCATTCTGCACTCGGGAGACCTTGGTCTTTTAAGTGCGGCAGCACAGACTTTGGAACTCCCTGTTTATTGACGCCAGGCAGGTGCCTTCACTGTACTCATTTCGGCACTTGCTAAAAAATACTTTTGTTTAGAGAAGCCTATCAAGACATGTAGAGAATGCTGACCTGTGTTGCAATCTGGTTTTTACCTTATTGTTGGTTTAAATTATTATTTTTCAATGTTTTACGTAGTTGTTTTTAATTGTTTTTACTGATAATTTCATTGCTTTATTTTTTCTGTAAACTGCTTTGAGGGCTTTTTTTCTTTTCTTTTACAATCAAGCTGCGTATGAATTGTATGATGTAAATAAATAAACCTAGACAGCATCTTAAAAAGCAGAGACATCACCTTGCCAACAAAGGTCCGTATACTTAAAGCCATGGTTTTCCCAGTAGTGATGCATGGAAGTGAGAGCTGGACCATAAGGAAGGCTGATCGCCAAAGAATGGATGCTTTTGAATTATGGTGCTGGAGGAGACTCTAGAGAGTCCCATGGACTGCAAGAAGATCAAACATGTCCATTCTTAACGAAATCAGCCCTGAGTGCTCACTGGAAGGACAGAGCATGAAGCTGAGGCTCCAATACTTTGGCCACCTCATGAGAAGAGAAGACTCCCTGGAAAAGACCCTGATGTTGGGAAAGATGGAGGGCACAAGGAGAGGGGGACGACAGAGGACGAGATGGTTGGATAGTGTTCTCGAAGCTACCAGCATGAGTTTGACCAAACTGCGGGAGGCAGTGGAAGACAGGAGTGCCTGGTGTGCTCTGGTCCAGGGGGTCACAAAGAGGCAGACACAACTAAACGACTAAACAACAACAAATAAATAAATAAACACAGGGCTTTGACGACCTGCATTGAGGGCTATGCTACTAGCCACAATGGCTGCGCTCTGCCTTCACAGCTGGAGGCAGCAGTGCTTCCAGATACCAGGAGGGGAGAGGGCTCTTGTGCTTTGTCCTGCTTGGGGCATCTGGTTGGATCCTGTGAGAACAGCATGCTGGGCCAGATGGTCCTTTGGCCTGACCCAGCAGGCTCTTCTTGTGCTCTTGAAAAGAGACAAAATGATCCACGAGAAGAGCCAGGAACCTGGCAGCTGCAGAGAGCTGAGGAATCACGTACCGGTTTGAAACAAGCAGTCAAATCTTTGGTTTCAAGCCTTTTGTTTTCGTTTGCTGCTAAGGAAGATGCAGTGCCCATCACCAGCCGGAAAGGATGGCGCCTGCGAAAAGCTGAATGTGCTGGCAGTTTGAACATCCTCTTCTGAGCTCGGAGAGGGAGGGGGGAATTTGGATTTGGTTTGACTCCAAAGCACTCCCCCACCCTTCCTTCCTGCTATTCCTATAAACAGTTGCTACAGCAACACTCTCTTGTGGCTGTCTCACAACGTTTACAGCATGTACTACAGAGCTTTCTACAGGGCCTGGCATCAATCCTTCTAATAGCAAACTCAGGTGGCGAGTGCTGACAGGACTGCCACAAAAATGGGGCCAAGGAGGAACAAGCGGGAGGTATCTGCATGCCCAAGGGAACCCAAAGTTTTCAGAAGTATTTTTTTTTTAAATGTGGTAGCCAAATACCCCTGCCCCCCCCCAAAAAAACTCCACAGTCCAATGAGGACTGAGCATGCACCGTAGCCTTGGAACGTTGTGACAATTGGGGCAGGGGACAAAACAGCAGGGGGAGACTGGTATAGTCTGTTTGGAGGGCTGTAATATCTGAGCAGATCCATCCCTTGACCCAGACCAGGATTCTAGAATGCTCTGGGAATTCTGGAAGCAGGGACTCCAGTCTGTATTTAACTGTGAGCAATGAAAGCAATCTGAAATAAAGCTCTCCATTCAGCAAACATGGACTCCATCTATGTTCTGTGTCCCAGGTGCCAAAAATCAATGGAGAGAATGGACTACAGAATGGATGGCTGGAGCCCTGAACTTTGTTTAGGAGGTAAAGATACATTGCCCCACCTTGACTCATCCAATGCAAAACAGGAAAGCCCTGGAACAAAATATACATTAGAAAGAAGGAACCAAAAAAAGACAGACAGACAGAAGGAACAAGGTGATGTGAAGGTCCTGTTCCCTGCAGGTGTCAATGTGCCAGCAAGTTCCCCATGGAGACCTTAGTCAGACTCCTGGAATCACATAGGATGGAAGTGATAAAGGTGATGCACAGGGAGCCAGTGTGGTGCAGTGGTTAAGAGCAATAGTCTCGTAATCTGGGGAACCGGGTTCGCGTCTCCGCTCCTCCACATGCAGCTGCTGGGTGACCTTGGGCCAGTCACGCTTCTTTGAAGTCTCTCAGCCCCACTCACCTCACAGAGTGTTTGTTGTGGGGGAGGAAGGGAAAGGAGAATGTTAGCCGCTTTGAGACTCCTGAAGGGGAGTGAAAGGCGGGATATCAAATCCAAACTCTTCTTCTTCTTCTTCTTCTTCTTTTCCGACCCAGCCGTGTTCCTACCTGACCCACACATGTCATCACATATGGCAACAGGTGTGGGCAAATGGGCATGGAATGTGAGAAACGGTCTGTCAGGCCGTTCCTGAGCCCTGACCAAAAAGATAATCACACCCTTATATACTGCACACATCCCTGGCACTCTGTAGGAGAGGGCCCCCTGAAGACACCATCTCATCAGGAGGTCTGTTCCACACAATGTAGGAACTAGGCCTTTGGAGTCGTGGAACTTTTCTGTGCTGGAACCTCCTTTTCCGTACCTATCAGGCATCAGAGAATTGTAGAGTTGGAATGGGCCCCATGGGTCATCTAGTCCAACCCCCTGCAATGCAGGTATCACAGCTCAAGAATCCCTGGTCATCTAGTCTCTATTTAAAACCCTCCAGTGAAGGAGAATCCACCATCTTCTGAAGTAGCCTGTTCCACTTTTTTCTTCAGGCAAGCCTATTCGGACATGCAGGATACTGACACGTATCTTAATCTGGTTTTAGTTTATTGCTGATATTAATTACGGTATGCTTTGAATCCTTTAAATACTTGTTTTTAACAGTTCCCCTCACTCCCCGATAATGCCATTGTTTTAGTCTTCTTATAAACAGCTTTGAGGGTGCTGGGATCGTCTTCTTCTTTTTTTGTAAGCAATCAAGTGGTATATAAATTTTGTCAAATAATTAAAACAAATAAGAGGGACCACAAAGGCCAGCCAGTAGAGGCATTCTGTCTCTGATACTTCACCTAAGGTGAGATTGCAGTGCAGAAAGTTAAAAGGCAGAAACAGGGGAACAATCCAAGGGTTGCCAAGTCATCATCTGAGCCAACTGTGTTTTGGAACAAGAGGTATCATAGCTACCAGAAAGGACTAGTCGACAGAGGCTTCCCTTCCTGGCAGCCAGTCGCGATGGAGATCAAGGGAGAAAAGGGCAGGGCTGTGTATGCTGGTTGAACATTTAGGAGCTAGGCTGGGTTTATGTGAGGCCTTTGAGTGAGGAAGACAAAGCCCCCCCCCAAAAAAACCTTCTCCACTACCCCAGTTCACTTTGGCCAGTGGTGAGAAAGGAAGCGTTTCCCACAAATGAAAATGACAGTGGGAACCCTTTTCCTGGATCCACAATACTCTAGGAGAATAACATTTGTTTTTAATTGTGTGTTGTTGTTTCCATCACAGAAGTGTTTGCTACCCTAGGCTCCTTTTGGGGGAAAGGTGGGATCTAAATTTAATTGAGTAGAATGAATGAATGAATAAGTTAGCTGTCTGTGCCTGCCACTGACTCTGTCTCCAGCCTCTGCTGGACTCCCTTGCTTTCTGCCCCACAAATCCCAAATGGGCCCCCAGCCAACACTGATGGAAAAGTTTAAGGCTGAACATGTCAAACTATCATAAAGGATTCCTCTTCTTTGTTTTCCAAAGTGTCTGAGAAGGGCAGCCCAGCCTTCAAGATGCCCACTCTACCCTATGACCCCAAGCCCTGACCACCTTCCCACAGGGGTCTTCTAACAGGTATGCATCCATGACTGCAGTTCAGGGTTTCAAACACCTGTTTTCCAGCTCAGCCTTTAGTGAAGGTAGCTTATTCCTTCTGCTGTCCATTACTGGTGGCTTTGGGGCAGCAATGGGATGTACTGTAAGTAGGGATAAGGGAGAAATCAGACTGAGTTTGCACAGAGAAAGAAACCAACCTACGGTAATTTGCACTTTTTGAAAACATACGGTAACCAAAGCACAGCCATCTTTTGTAATCCTCCAAATTTGGCAATGCAGTTCTCAAGCAATGTGTACCCAAAATGCACATACCAGGGTAAAGTGTCCAAAGAACTGAATATATTGAAAATAACAGGAAAAAAATGTTATAGTAAGGGAGATCACTTTGCAAAATATGTGGCTACTGCATTAAATGTGTATATTTGGAGAAATTTATCCTAAAATGCAATTTTTTATGAGGACTTTTGAAAAGAAATCACAAACTGATGTGAAAATGTGATCTAAAAGTTAAGATTGGAAACAAGAGGAACAGGGAAACTGAAATTGGTGGATTTTCTTATCGCTAAAGGTAGGCAGCCACCTATTCCTCAGTTTGATGAAAGATGCCAGGCAAAGCAAGCCTCCCTATCTTAGCTCCTTGTAAATCATTGTTGATCTCTTATGATGTCCGGTTGGTGCTTCTGAATCTTTTGAATGACATTGGTACAAGCACCTGTGAAAAGTGTTGGTGTCTTCCTCTGTTATTTTACACCAGAACAACTTACAAGTCTTGGCTTGTGATCCCAAGGGCATATGGAAAACATATTACTTCCCACTAGGCAGAAACTAAACCTGAATATTCCAGCAACTGACTTAAGGCAATGAAAAGTGGGAGGAGGGAACCTTACTGCCTAGATAAGAAAGCCATAATTGGTAACTTTGAAGTCAATAAAAAATGATCCATAAAAAAGTTAAGGATACTTTAGAGATTTCACTTGCAGAAAACATTAGGAGAATATCTTCCTAATTAAGCACTCTCTCATTACACTTGTCAGCCCAAAAGGATTATTAACAGATCATCAGCTTTCTCTAATGCCAACAACCATGAATAAATAGAATGGTTATCTCTTTTCTGCCATTGTAATTACAAAAAAAATAAAAATCAAATAGACGAGGCAAGAGGAGCTATTCATAATCGTTTTTTTCTCTGTCACACCCTTAACTTCCCTATCCACCCACTAGTGGTGGACTTGGATCCTAGGGTACCCTGTGCAAGGCCAAAATTTGCCCCACCATCCTCTCAATGCCTTTCCAAAGGCAGATAAGGAGGCACCCAGCTTTGGGAAAGAGATACGAGAGCATTGTCTGGGTCCTAGAGCCCTCTCACCTCCTTCCCAAAGCTGGAAAAGTACTAACTAGACTTTAGGAACAAGAGGGAGGACTCCAGGACCCTGACAGAGCTTCGTGTCTCCCTCTCAAAGTCCAGCACCTTGTTTTCTGGGCTTTGAGACAGCAGCTCCATGGCTCAGCACCTATTGCACAGCCCTAATCTGCCCCTACAGTCACCCACCATGGATACCCGCAAAATCCATCTGGTTTCAAGATGCCATTATTTTCCCCATCATAAATATTTTGGCATTGTGTCCCAAAATAACTAATTTTTGGAGCAACGAGCCAAGAGGCACACACGTTTCTGCTGTAGGAATGGCAACTATTTCCTGGGAAAAGGTGAATGAAAACGGAGACCTAAGAAAAGACTATTTATGTATGCGACCACGGCTGTGCAGAGGTTATTGGCCCAGAGATGGAAAGAAGATAAAGTCCCTACCGGAGAAGAATGGCAGATCAAGTTGATGGATTATGCTGAAATGGCTAAAATGACCGGAAGAATCAGAAACCAGGAAGACCAAAATTTTAATAAGGAATGGGGAAAATTTATAATTTATCTTAAAAACCATTGTAAACAGTTAAAATCATTAGTAGGACTGGAATATATCATTTGTAGTTTAATGGTGAATTTTGGATACAGTGGAGAGGTAAAAGATTTGGATTATTATAAAAGATGCAGGAGGAAATGATTAACAATAGGACCCACAAAGGGGAATCCAGGAGATTTCTTTGGAATCTTGTTTGTATGTTGGATACATGACTGTAAAATTTTAATCTGAAAAACCAAATAAATTTATAAAAAAGAAAGAAAATTGAGATCTAAACTAGTCATCACGAAAGAGGAAGGTGCTGTAGAGGTTTATTCTTAAGAATGTAAGAATAGCCCTGTTGCATCAGGGCCCTCTGGCCCAGAACCCTATTCTCATGGTGGCCACCCAGTTACCTGTGGGAAACCTGTAAGAAGGGCCCATGAACAAGACACCTCCTCCTCCTGTAGCCTCCAGCAACTGGAACCCAGAAGCATTACTGCCTCTGAACATCCTTGACATCTGGTGGGAGGGAGTTCTGCAGGGTGGGTGCCACTACCAAGAAGGCCCTCTGCCTGGTTCCCTGCAACCTCACTATGGGTAGTCCCCATAGATAGCCTTCTCCTCCACAAATCTGTTCAACCCTCTCTTAAAGCCATCCAAGTTGGTGGCCTTCGCTGTCTTCTGTGGGACTGAGTTCCATATTTTATGTGCTGTGTGAAGAAGTTCATTCTTTTATAGATCCTCAGTCCTCCAACATTGGATGTCCATCAAATAATAATATAATGAGGAGGAGGATTCCCACCCAATGAACAAGAATTCGGAAGCAAGAAGGCACAATTCCAGATCTACCGAGAACAAAGTTAGTAAAGAGGACAAGAAACAGCCAAAAACGATACTCTGGAAAGCTCCACCACTTACCTATATACAGGGAAGAGTCTTTCCTTCTCACGTGGTCGTCGATGTAGGAAACTCCTAAAGGCTGTACAGGGGTGGCCCCAATCCCTAGGAGGACTTGAGCTCCAATGAGAAGCAAATACATCATGTTGGTGGCAGTTCTGTTCCTGCAGATAAGCTCCGGGTCTGGTCCCTCATCGCTGGCAGAGCCATTGACCACGCAAACATCCCTCCCTTCTGCGCCCCACCGAATCTCCCCGGATTCGTATTCGTACTGATGGGTCAGGAATTCGGGCAGCGCTGAGAGGAGAGCCCCGAGAGCCATGACGATCCCTCCGCATCCTATCAAGCGAGGCCGGTGGCCCCGGGCACCAAAATAGCTGACAAAGAGGATGAGAGCCAAGTTCCCAATCTCAAAGCTGCTGGCGATCACACCCACGTCGGCACTCTGAAGGTTGAATCTCCGCTCCAAGGTGGTCAACACACTCACCTGTGAGAAAAGACAATGAGATTTAGCGTGCTTGTGTCCTGTTTTCTAACGTTCCTTTTGCATTGCAGTACCTGTTCAAATATGGAAAGGTGGTGTTTTTTACTCATATACTCACATGCCATGCTAATTTTCATTCACACCAGTGTGACACAACAACAAACATTGTTGGACAATGTGTTGGTGCTGACCTTTAAAGCCCTAAACGGCCTTGGCCCTGTATACCCGAAGGAGTATCACCACCCCCATCGTTCAGCCTGGACACTGAGGTCCAGCTCTGAGGGCCTTCTGGTGGTTCCCTCACTGCGAGAAGTGAGGTTGCAGGGAACCAGGCAGAGGGCCTTCTCAGTAGTGGCGCCCACCCTGTGGAACTCCCTCCCATCAGATGTCAAGGAGATAAATAACTATACAACTTTTAGAAAACATCTGAAGGCTACGCTGTATCAGGAAGCTTTTAATGTCTGGTTTTTATTATGTTTTTATATGTGTTGGAAACCACCCAGAGTGGCTGGGGCATAATAATAATAATAATAATAATAATAATAATAATAATAATAATAATAATAATAATAATAATAATATAACAACAACAACAATAATAATAGTAGCTCCCTCACACTTTCCGCACATGCATGTTTCCATTCCCCCGTGATTTCCCCATGAAAATGGCAGAAAAGAACCATATGCTGTTATAGCGCTCTGAATTTTGTCACTTCTGTGATTTTCCGTGGTAAGGGTGCTGCAAACAGGTTTTTTTCCTGGAATCAAATAAAATGGAAATGAGCACAAAATATGCACAACATTCCATTAGTTTTCTGGAAGTGGCTTTTATGGCATGTGGAAACTCAAATACAATGCAGAAACTGACAAGGAAACACGAGGGAAATGGAGTAAACGGCTGAGGGGATGCAGTTTCGGGGTCAGCTTACTTAACACCTGACCCACCATATTCTGTTGCAGAACTTTCTCCTCTTGCTGACAGGGGATAAGCTCTTTCAGCAGCTTTATTAGATTAATAGGCACACAGAAAATTGTTCCTCCTGAAAGGAGCAAATGCAGAAACTGTTCTGGAGAGAAATGTATATTCTGCAGCAAGCCTTTAAAAACATCCGCACCAAAGACTTATAACACACACACAAACCCCAAATAGTAAAGACCTTAAAAACAAAAAAGGACAGCCTTAGGAGAAAGGCAAAAAATAGTTAGGACCAGAGGCGATCAGAACCTCCTCAAAAAGCAGATGATGTTCTCTGTAGCTGGATTCTAAGAGATTCTGGCAGCCTCTGTCCTCTTAGATATGCCCTCAGTGAACATCGGAATGCTGAGAGGACATTAAAAGATCACTGGGCAGAAGAGAGAATAAGTATTACTGGACTCGTATGGAAAAATTAAAGGGAAAAGCAATTTCTTGTATTCCTGAAGCCAGACAAAGCCAATGTAGTGACATACAGATGTTGTCATGTACAATTCCCATCATCCCTGACAATTGGCCACATTAGTTTGGTCCAACAGGAACAGCAGTCCAGAACATCACCTGGGTGCCACCCTGGCTATCCTTGCCTCAAAGTAACTAAAATAAGCACCTCTATATTTCTTTATGAATCGCTTCCCACTAGCCGCCCCAGAGTGATTTACAATCCAACGAAAACATACACCCAAAATAGCAGATGTTTGTTTTTTCAAGTTTA
The DNA here is from genome assembly GCF_964252035.2 of Podarcis erhardii. NCBI lineage: Eukaryota > Metazoa > Chordata > Lepidosauria > Squamata > Lacertidae > Podarcis > Podarcis erhardii. Next base: position 25,365,736 of record NC_138503.1, read on the forward strand.
TATCCCTCCCTCCCAAAGGAGCCTAGGGTGGCCACTACAACAACATTTGCATGTATAAAGAGCTAAAGCTTTTACATATAAAAAACAATATTAAAACAATGAGGTGTATATATAAATGACTTCTACATCTTGCTCAGCACTGTCTTCTCTGAACAGCTGTGGGTCTCCAGGTCACATGGAAAGAGAGGACTTTATAAGCACCAGCTCCTTATTTCTTTTAACTGAAGGTGCTGAGGGTATAACCTGAGGCCTTCTGTGTGCTAAGCAGGTGTGCCACCACTGAGCCACGGGCGAGACATATGAACATGGGAAACCGTGAAATTCTTGGTCCATCTAGCTCAGTCTTGCAGCGTGCAGTCAGTGGACTTGGGGGAACTAGGCTAGTCCCCTAAATGTTTCTGTAGAGCCAGCGTGGTGTAGTGGTTAAGAGCGGTGGACTCGTAATCTGGTGAACCGGGTTTGCTTCCCCACTCCTTCCCCACTCCTCCATATGCAGCTGCTGGGTGACCTTGGGCTGAAGCCTCTCAGCCCCACTCACCTCACAGAGTGTTTGTTGTGGGGGAGGAAGGGAAAGGAGATTGTTAGCCGCTTTGAGACTCCTTAGGGTAGTGATAAAGCGGGATATCTAATCCAAACTCTTCTTCTTCTTCTTCTTCTTCTTCTTGGTAAATTAGAGTATTAAAGTGTGTCCAACTCATTCGTATACATTCATGTTTATATCACGAAATTTATCACTCTGACGTGATAAATACTCTGTTCAAGAGATGTTCCCTTGGTTCATTTCCTGCGTGTAAATGCATTTTGTACAGCCCTGCTTGCTTTGGCTTCCACTTACGACAGATGAGTCATCAGCGGGAGCGGCTGGAGCCGAGGAACAGGAATAGTCTGTTGGACAAAATAACTACATGTGGTGTTTGGTGCTTTGCGTTTAACGTGTCTCCTTTTGTTCTGAAGGCAACACAGCACAGGTTTGTTTGTTTTTCCCCCTGTAGCAACTAAAAGCGTGCAGTTTCAAGCATTCAAGTGAAGTGTGAAGTGACCAGAAAGACCATACCGTGTGTCTATACAGTGGTACCTCAGGTTACATACGCTTCAGGTTACATACGCTTCAGCTTACAGACTCCGCTAACCCAGAAAGAGTACCTCGGGTTAAGAACTTTGTTTCAGGATGAGAACAGAAATCGTGCTCCGGCGACGTGGTGGCAGCAGGAGGCTCCATTAGCTAAAGTGGTCTTCAGGTTAAGAACAGTTTCAGGTTAAGAACAGACCTCCAGAATGAATTAAGTCCTTAACCTGAGGTACCACTGTACTTTAGTTAGAAAGTATGGAGAGGGACTCAGTTAAAGAAACATTTCCCTGCTTAGAGAATGCCTCTGCGCATGTGCAGTCAGGCTGCAAGACTATGCCAAGGCCAGCGCAACTTGGTGAAATGTGCCTGCTCCCACAATGTTGTGTTTTGGACCTTCTTTGCGGCACATCTGTTCCCCTATGAAAAATTTCATCGCATGCCACCAGTGTACATCAAGTTCCTAGAGGGTAAGTCGCCTTGGAAGAGCCAGGGATTTAATCTGGAACCTCTTGTATGCAAAGCAGGGTAAAGGGTATTAGGACTCCTCAAGGTCCTTAGAAGATTTCAGGGATGTTAGTTGTAAAGTTCTCATAGCATCATACGGAACTACCTTAGACCAAGTCAGAATATTGGTCTGTCTGGTTCAGTATTGTCCACACTGACTGGCAATAGCTCCCCAGGATTTTGCAGGGTTATCTCCTAATTGGAGATGCTATGGATGTAAACTGGGACCTCCTGCATAGAAAGCAGATATTCTCCCAGTGGGCCATGGCCACTTCCCTGACTTCTCACCTCCAGTAGTTTGGCAGCAATTAAAACCTTCCTTCAGGTGAACTTGACAAAAAGGGATCTGCCAATTCTGACCTGTTTGTGGTTTCCTTATACAGTCCTAATACACCCCTCACTGGAAAATGATGAGGTTCGGTGTAATGCTTAGCCATTTTTCACTAGTGTAATAGTAGTGTTTCTGCCACTACAGTTTCCATTTAAAACAGCAGGCAGTGCAGAATAAGAAACATGTGAGCAAGAACTCTTGCTGTGCATGGGACGTGGCGAACAAGAAGACGTTTGTTTGGCTCACATTTTAATGTGGGTGCACCTAATTCCTGTAAAAATGCAATGAATGGAAACACAGTTATCTTCCAGAATTTGCACTCATCTGATTTTTGCAACGCAGTTCTCCAACACACACACAAATGTACTAGATAGATAGATGGATGGATAGATAGATAGATGATAGATAGATAGATAGATAGATAGATAGATAGATAGATAGATGATAGATAGATAGATAGATAGATGATAGATAGATAGATAGATAGATAGATAGATAGATAGATAGATAGATGATAGATAGATAGATAGATAGATGATAGATAGATAGATAGATAGAGATAGATAGATAGATAGATAGATGATAGATGATTGATAGATGATAGATAGATGATAGATAGATAGATAGAGATAGCCTTGAATGTCTTCCTTCTGTGAGACATTTAAGAATACAGAAAAGCCATACTTGAACATCACTGCAAAATGCCTTCCTAGTACTTTGGCACACCTGGGATTGTCTTACATGACACAACCTACTCCTGAATTTGACTTTGCTCCATATCTCCTTGGAGACACTTCTTGGCAAGTAGAGGACACCAGTAATAACACTTCATACACAAAGAGCCTTGCGGTTTCTTCTGCGAGTCAGTGAAGGAGGGATGGCTTGCATGCTGGGCAAGGGGAGGGATGAAGGTGCAAGGAGCATCCACTGTGAAGGTTCATCCACACGTCTGCTTGTTCCGTGCCTAGAAAGCAAGGGGCTGAGCAGTTTCCCACTTGTCCCACGCTTTGCAGGCACGAGTTCCAGCGGTTTTGCTATTACCTTTCTGCTTTCCCCTGGAAAACCTGCTCTTTGGGGCTAAATTGGAACAGATCGCTATCCATGGAAAACCTGATGGCCATTTGTTCCGATTCAGCACCAAATCACAGGTTTTATTTGGGGAAAAGTAGAGGGGTAAACAGAAGTGTGAAAAAGCCCTGAGGTTCAGTGGCCATCAGATACATGCAGAACAGGCCAAGTTTTTGCTGGCAGCATTTGTAGAGATGCAAGCAAGGACAGATGTGCAGCAATACAGTTCAGAAAGCAGCGCAAAAGGGTTGAGAATAATTAGAAAAACAAACATTTCCCAGAGGTCTAATGTCAGAAATACTGTTTGTTTTGTAATACAACTCCTTACAGAAAAGGAAAAGAAGGCACCTCTGAATCTAAACATCATCACAACTATTTTTGAAAAAAGCATAAAGTAGGGAACCATTCTCATTTATCGTTTTACAAAGCAATTACGTATTTAGGAGCTCTGCTTCAGGGTCCTACCTCCCAAAAATATTTGTTCTCATTTTAACAAGCTTTGAGCACTGATTCTGTGAGAAGATCCCATCTCCCCTCCGCCGTCGCCCTCCCCAGTCCAGTTAAAGGAAACTGTGAGATATTCCCTGCTACTGTCACAAACACTGACTTCCAGTGTCAAAAGATAACTGTGCTCATCATCATCCCCACAGAAACAGCCTGATGGATGAAAAGCTGCTGACCTCAGCATCCACCCAAAATATCTGCCTGTCACACAAAAATGGGATTTACCAAGTAAGAGACAGGAAAAGTGGGAAGCCATGAAAGACTCAGACTCCAGACTCTTAGCTGACAGATTTGCAGAGAGCCAGTGTGGTACAGTGGTTAGAGTGTTGGACTAGGACCCGGGAGAGAGGGGTTCAAATCCTCACTTGCCCACAAAGCTCATTAAATGAGCTTAGGCCAGTTATTGCCTTCTTAACTTAACTTACCTCACAGGATTGTTGTGGGGATTAAATGAGGAGGATTTGCCACATGGTTGGCAAAGGCTGATCGAGGGCGTCTCACAAAGGTCCAATCAATTTGTTGGATGGGGACAAGGGACAGGGCCTTTTCAGTGGTGGCACTGCAACTATGAAATGACCTGCTCCTGGAAGCATGCCTGGCACAGATAAGGCTGATATTTTGGTGGCATTTAAAACCTGGGTGATTAGTAATTTATTATTAATTAATGAGATTTATCATTAGATTTACGACCCACCCTTCCCCAGGAGTGGGTCGCAGCAATATGAAAGACAGCATTTGAAACCGTTTAAACCAAAATACAAAACAGAGCAGGTTCTAAAATCTCTTTCGAATGTCCAGGGCCAGGGTAAATAGGTATGTCTTCAGCATAAGGCAAAAGCTATATCATCATCATTGTTAGTTAAATTTGTGTACTGCCCTTCATCTGAAGATCACAGGGTGGTTCACAACGTAAAAATACAAAATGAAAACACAAATTACATAATAAAGCAAAAGCAGAACAATAACCACCCCCCTCCTCAGACACATTTAAAAGGCCATAGAATGTTAATCAGCCAAATGCCTGGTTGAAGAGAAATGTTTTTGCCTGACACGTAAATATATGTAATGAAGGTGCCAGCTGAGCCTCCCTGGCGAGAGCATTCCGCACATGGGGAGCCACCACTAAAAAGGCCTGTTCCCATGTGGCCACCCTGCAGACCTCTAGTGGGCGAAGCACCCAAAGAAGGACCTCAGATGATGGTCACACAGTATGGGTCAGTTCATATAGGGAGAGGCGGTCCTTGAGGTATATGCTGAAGGCGCCAGGCCCACTGCTGTTGGGAAGGAATCCCACAATTTAGGGCCTGCCACTGAGAATGCCTTCTCCTGGGACGTCGCTACCTCTGAACTTCTGCCAATCTGAGCACCCGAGAAGGTCTGTAGGGAAGTTCGCCTGCAGTGGCTGCAATTCCTGTGCTGGAGTTTGCTCTTCTGTTTTCAGTTTATATCAGGAGTGCCCCTTGTTTTGTCTAGATTACCGTCTCAATTGTCATTTTAAATTGTTTTAAAATGATGGTGTAACCCAGCCTGGGGATCCATTAATGAAGGGCAGGTTAACAATGCCCTTAATAAAAACAAATATAAACAATGCAGGCAAGGAAGGAGGAGCTCAGCTGCAACGAGGCAGCAACATGGAAAGGAGGTGCTGCTGCTGCCCCAGGATGCCTGATTAGTCTCCTCTGTTCCGAATAATTTGTAAAATAAATCCCCCGGCAAATTAAGGTTCCATTTTGGAGCTAACAAACAACACCAATTTGCATCCAGAGTGCTTCTGACACATTTTAATTGCCAGATGTAAGAAAAGTTCATTCTCACTTGCTCCATATTTCCTGAAGATGAGCCTTTGTTCCCTAGAGTGCTGGGAATTCAAACTCCTGGGAACCAAATTTTGTACTTACAAGCATTATATAAGTTCTCTCTCTCTCTCTCTCTCTCTCTCTCTCTCTCTCTCTCTCTCTCTGACACACACAGACTTACCTGCCAAGCTGTTAAAAACACCACAAGTAATCTCTCTCCCACACATCTCACAGGCACACAGAGATGTAGGTGGTAAGAACAAAAGCTGCATCTTATTGAGAAGCAGATGAATTGGAATTCATTAACCCACCTGACATAGTTTTTAAAAGCCTAAGTAAGGAACATAGGTGGTTTTAATAGACTAACCAATGTAAGAAGGGCACTATAGGGCAAGGCAAAAGGCCCATCTTATCCAGCCTCTGGTTCTCTCACTGGCCAACCAGACACCCCAATGGGAAGCCAAAAAACAGGACCCAAGCACAACAGCATGCTCCCCTCCTGCGTTTTCCAGCAACTGGTATTCAGATGTATAATGCCTCCAAAAGTGGAGGCAGACTACAACTCTCATGCCTAGCAGCCATCGATAGCCCTCAACTCTGTGAATATGGCTAATCCTCTTTTAAAGCCATCTATCTAGCTTGGCTGTCGGGACGTGGGTGGCGCTGTGGATTAAACCACAGAGCCTAGGACTTGCCGATCAGAAGGTTGGCGGTTTGAATCCCCGCGGTGGGGTGAGCTCCCGTTGCTCGGTCCCTGCTCCTGCCCACCTAGTAGTTTGAAAGGACGTCAAAGTGCAAGTAGATAAATAGGTACCGCTCTGGCGGGAAGGTAAACGGCATTTCCGTGCGCTGCTCTGGTTCGCCAGAAGCGGCTTAGTCATGCTGGCCACATGACCCGGAAGCTGTACGCCGGCTCCCTTGGCCAATAAAGCGAGATGAGCGCCGCAATACCAGAGTCGGTCACAACTGGACCTAAGGGTCAGGGGTCCCTTTACCTTTACAGGTTGGCAGTCATCACTGACTCCTGCAGAAGCGAGTTCCATAGTTTAACTATGCACAGAATGAAGGAGGGCTTTCCTTTATCCAGCATTCAGCGACACCAGATGTCCTCAAGTTCTAATATTTGAACTAGAAATACTTTAACTCCACTGGATCTTTTGAATTCGGTGCAGGATCTAAGATGAAACCAGTCTAATACAGGCAAGAGAGGCATACGCTTCTTGCAATCTTAAAAAAAATTAAAATCCAACCACTTGATGGATTATTGCCAGATCTGCCTAGGATTCTTTACACATGTTTAGTTCTTTCCGGAGAGCCAGGAGGATCACCTACATCAAACCCCCAAGCCAAGCAAGCAAACCCAGTATCTGCCCACAGAGAATAACACCCTTAGCATATGATACAGTCGGCTTTGGTCCACAAAAGCTTTTGCCACAGTAAATCTGTTACCACAAGGGATTGTGTGTTTGCTGTAACTGACTAGCACAGCTTCCCCATCAGTGTTTTAAGATGTTGCAGCTTGTATTGAGAGGAGAACACCTGAATGTCAGAGATGGAAATGCAGTACAATCGGATCTTATGCACATCCAATTTGTGAGATTTCAACCTTACGTGGCTGAAGGTGGGCAAGCTGAAATCTCACAAATTAAATGTATGGAAGGCAGAAAGTGTAAAAGCACTTTCTTTCCTTCTGGGTTTTCTCAGTACAGCACAGAGCCTTGATCTGCCCAACTGACACCTGACATGGATCCCGTGCGATGGGCACACAGTGTGTGAACCAAGCCTGAGAGAAACAGGCATGACAACACACACACACACACACACACACACACACACACACACAAAATATGCGAGCGGGTAAAGCTGGATATAATCAACAAATAGATGCAATTTCATCAGGCTGCAGCAGGAGAGAAGGCAAGCAAGGCTGTTTCATTGGCTTTGCTGCCTTTGGCTTTCCTTCAGCTGTCACCTAGCTGCAATCATTCCATCAGGATGCAAGAGAGAGAGAGAGAGAGAGAAGGGAAGGGAAGCAGTGCTGTGCCATCAGGATCTTACCTTTCTGCTCCTTCAACTGTCTCTGAGAATTTCATCAGGCTACCTAAGCCTTTTCCATCCCAGCTAGCTGTTATAAGAACACTAACTTGAACTGGGGAATGAGCTTGCTTTTTTCTTCCTCCCTTCTTCCTTTTATGCTGTGTCTTCTAGATTGCAAATCTGAGGATAGAGATGGCCTTGTTTTTCAGCCCAAACTGGCCCAGCTCCCCCTCACTTTCCCAGTTAGTATGCTTTTCCTTGACACCACAGCTCTTCTCTTTCCCAGTCTCCTTCCCACCACGAGGTCTCTTTACCATAAGTAGCCCCAGGTCCCGTCCTCAGCATCTCTAGGTAGGGCTAAGAAAGAATCCCTGTCTTAAACTCTGGACAGCTGCTGACAGTCAGTGGGAGCAATACTGAGTGAAGTGTGGCAAGGGTCTGATTCATGCAATTTCCTATGTTCACCCAGCCAGCCACATTCAGAGCCAGGACTGGTGAGCAATAATCAACTTCTCCAAAGGCCTCGGTTTAAACAGCCAGCCCAAAGCAGGCATGGAACTGCTTTCTTCAGCAACACATCCCCCAGATGGACAGTCTTTTATCTGAAGCACCCCCTGACTCTGGCAGATGTTGGGTCCTTGCAACTAGGTCAGCCTGAACTGGAGCTCTCTGGCACTCTCGAAGGCTAAAGACCGAGGAGAGAAAATTAAATCAGGCTCTTTGCTCTGCAAAATAATGAAAAAAGCAACCCTGGAAGCTGTCAGACCTGAAAGCTTTGCTTCTTGCTGCAAAAAAGAATAATTCTGTTCCAAGATAAGCCACAATATCAGCTTCAGGGTGGGAAATATTATTATTATTATTATTATTATTATTATTATTATTATTATTAAGCACAAACATTCTCTGTTAGACAGAAGGAAAAAGGTATGCAACACTCTCCTAAGAAGGATGGGGGCTTTATAAGATTGAAATGTGGGGTAGGGGGCAAGCAGAGAAGAGAAATCCAATTGCAGGGCATAGTTTCATCTCCTTTTCAAAACCAAGCTTTTTGGCTTGCTCTGCTCCACCAAACCTCTCACAACACCAACATCATTGAGGATTTGGCTATTTGCAAATTGACCAGTTTAAAATAATAATAATTAAATTGAAGGATAAATTGATTACTGGTTAAAAGGGGACTAACCAACTGAAATGCCACTAACCGTCTGACAGGCCTCATAATAAGAACACTTAGCACCTGCAGTTGAAGCGCTCAACATGCGCCCAAGAAATCCTACAACAGCCTTGGAAGGTAGACCAGTTTTCTCATCCCGTAGTTGCAGGGAGAAGGTTGAGGTTGGAAGTCCATGCACCTAGATATGGATTTGCTGTTTTCTATATATGCTTTCCTAACATCAGTTAGAAGGTGTCCAGAGAGACCAGAAAGCAGCCTATGTCCCCACAGCTCGTGACCTTTATTTTAATATTAAAAAGACACCAGATGTGCCTAGAAGCAATAACGCTTGTCCCTCTCCTTTTTCTAATGCCTTTTTGCAGGTCCTAGCACCATCTCAAGTGAGAGGAAATTCAGGACGGGGCCTTTTCTGCTTTGGCACCCCCACCTCTGTAACTCGCCCCAGAGAAGTTCAACTGGTGCTGTCCCCATTGCCTTTTCAGCACGGGGTGAAGGAGGATTCTGATGAGTCACCCAGACTTTTTAAGACGTTTAGCTCAACTATTCTTCCTGTATTCATCTCATTTCTTTATGTAACTTATAATTTCCATAATGCTGCTTAAGGCCCTACTTTCAAAGCAGTACACAAAAGGAAAACAGCCTAAATCATATTGATCCTGTATGGTTTCCATATATTTTAAAAACAGCGCTGGGTTTGGCTGTGTAATCCAGGGGTCAGCAAACTCTTTCAGCAGGGGGCTGGTCTACTGTCCCTTAGACCTTGTGGGGGGCCGGACTATATTTTGGGAAAAAAATATGAACGAACTCCTATGCCCCACACATAACCCAGAGATGCATTTTAAATAAAAGCACACATTCTACTCATGTAAAAACATGCTGATTCCTGGACAGTCCGCGGGCCAGATTTAGAAGGTGATTGGGCCAGATCTGGCGCCCGGGCCTTAGTTTGCCTACCCATGGTGTAACCTAAGAAGCAATATAGAATAGAATAGAAATTATATATTCTATTATATATAATTGCCTAAAAGCAATAATAAATAATAAATTACATAAATATATAAATGCCAGAAGAGTTACAAACCCACCAAGTATCTCACCTACCTGCCCTCAATATACTGATTTACAGTGCAATGCCTACTCAGAAGTAAACCCAATAGAATTCTGTGGGGGTTGCTTCTAGGTAAGAAGGGTTAGCAGTGCAGTCTTAGTCAGCCGAAGCCTAAATGAACCAAGCTTTATCGGGCCTCCTGGCCTGATCACCTGGAGGGCCTTCTTCCTCGCCAGAGGTGACCAGGGAAAGCCAGTAGAGTGCTACCTCGGGTTAAGTACTTAATTCGTTCCGGAGGTCTGTTCTTAACCTGAAGCACCACTTTAGCTAATGGGGCCTCCTGCTGCTGCTGCGCCACCGGAGCACAATTTCTGTTCTCATCCTGAAGCAAAGTTCTTAACCTGAGGTACTATTTCTGGGTTAGCGGAGTCTGTAACCTGAAGCGTATGTAACCTGAGGTACCACTATATTGACAAGTCTGCTGGGAAGCTGACCACCATGAAGGGAATCGAGCTTGGACTAAACCCGACAGGGTGAAACTCCCAAGCTGAGTGGGGCCTTTGACGGTGCCATTTCAGTCCACCCTAATTTCTATTTTCGAAGTGCTTATGGGATAATTAGACAGGATCCAAACAAGAACATAAACAGAACATTACGAGAACGTGAAAATAGCAGGGTGCATGTAGCCGCCTCTGAGCAAGCAGCGTGGGTTTGCATTTGCATAAAAGCTATGCAAAGTGGAAGATGTGGACACAGGCATGTGCAGGCGGCACAGCCAAAGCCCTTCATACGTGTCAAATGGCAGCTGAGAGCCCTTGTGAGGCTGCAGAAGAGCCCCCTTTGCTGTGCCATCTTGGCGAATGTTCTGGAAAACATTACCAGGGATATTTTATTTTGGAGGGTGTGGGGGGGAGGGGGGAAGCACAGGGATGTGGACACATGCTCTGAATAAATTAAATAAAGGCTGTTTATATATCACCAGCACTGTGGCAGGTGCCACAAATTGCCAATAAAAATTTATATATAAATAAAGGACCCACCTACGTGATGCCAACACAAAATCCTACACAAACACTATGCAATAGAAGGAAAGAACATTGCCCCCCTCGTCTCTCTGCCTCCCTCCCCTCTCTTACCCCCCCAACTGCATGATGTCTATGACAATAGTGTCTCACACCGAACATAAGCGAGCTGCGAAAACTACTCTATGAACAGAAAAAGGAGAGGCTATATGTGCTTTTACTTGTTTAATTGTTTGTTTTGTGACACAAGAAAATATCTAATAAAAAATAATTAAGAGAGAGAAATGAGAGAAAAGATGAGAAAGAGAATACACACACACACACACACACACACACACACACACACAAAAATCTGGTAGTTTCATTGTTTTCTTTTTGTAAACCATTTTGAGAGTGTGTGTGTTTTTTTTAAAAAAAACATAATAATCAAGCAGTATATACATATCATGAAACAAATAAGTAATCTAGAAAGAAATTTAACCTGCATACAGCACACATTAGTTATTACGGGAATTAGTAATACCGTAATACGAATTGCTAACGAATATTGATATAAATTCCTTCCTCTGACATGCTTTCCCACTCAATGTCGCTCAGCCTCCTGGCTCTCAGCCACAATTCCCCCCTGGCTCTCTCCCTGGGGCCAAACAATCTCACAGATCACCCCCAAAATCTCATGACTAGAAGAGTTTCTGAAACAAATTGACATCACCTTAGTCTCTCCCGCTAGGCTTGTGCCCAGGAGTGTGTGTGTGGAGCTTTCTCAGGCTTCTTGCTGCTGTGTCCCTTTCAGACCTCAATCAGCTGTGCTGCACCCATCCAGTTCCAGGCTACAGGTGGTTTTGGTGAGTATCTCAGGGGGTCCCAAGGATGGCAAATAGATTGGTGAGAAGAGGAATGTCCCTTCTCTCCCAGCCGGACACCTCTCCTCTTCCAAAGCTTGCAAGGCAAGGCAGAATTATTCTACCCACAACCGTTTCCAAACGGCCCCTTTTTCCCACATGCTTGCATTTTTATTTATATTTTGAGCCAGCTCTGATGATTTAATCGTCTGTCTTGCTTCTGCTTTGCTTTTTTTTGCTTTTTAATTGCTTTAATTGTTGTTCTACTGGGGTTTTGTTTTTTTGGGGGGGGTTTTGGAGGGGGGCGTTGGAGCTGTTATCCACGCTGAGCACTATTGTGTCTTCTGGAAAGGCTGGCTATAAGTTATCCTAATGAATAAATTAATAGTTATATCTGCTAAGGAAACATGCTGCGAATGCCAAAGCAGTCAGGTTTGGTCCCTGGTATCTCCAGGCAAGCGGGAAAAGGCTCCACTTGGAATATTCAGAGAGCAGCTGCCAGCCAGTGTAGACAACTCTGGAAGAAAAGGACAACCAGAGGGATCAAGGAGTTGAGCCACCCAGCTATGAAGAAAGGCGGCAGCATTTGGGACTCTGGTTTAGAGAAAAGGCAAGTAAGAGGGGACATGATCAAAGTTTATTAAACTATGCATGCAGACTCTCCAAGTGTCCCTGTTTTCCAGGGACAGTCCCGGCTTTACAGGAGCTGTCTCGGTTTCCGATTTGATCCCAGAATCAGTGGCGTAGGAAGGGGGGTGCTGTGGGTGCGGGCTGCCCCCGGTGTCATCACTGAGGGGAGTGACTAAATGGCAAAGATGTGTGTTTTTGAAAAAATAACTCCCGTACCCACCGAACGCCCCTTTCTACACCACTGCAGGAGCACCCTTCCCTTGAGCGATTTTCAGGAACCAGAAGCATTGCCGCCTCCAACTTTGTAGGCAGAGCACAGCCTTTATGGCTAGTAATAATAATAATAATTTATTATTTGTACCCCGCCCACCTGGCTGGGTTTTCCCAGCCACTCTGGGCAGCTTCCAACAAAGATTAAAAATACATTAAAATGTCACACATTAAAAACTCCCCTGAACAGGGCTGCTTTCAGATGTCTTCTAAATGTCAGGTAGTTGTTTATCTGTTTGACATTGGCTGGAAGGGCGTTCCACAGGGCAGGTGCCACTACCGAGAAGGCCCTCTGCCTGGTTCCCTGTAGCTTTGCTTCTCTCAGTGAGGGAACCGCCAGAAGGCCCTCGGCGCTGGACCTCAGTGTCTGGGCTGAACGATGGGGGTGGAGATGCTCCTTCAGGTATACTGGGCCGAGGCCGTTTAGGGCTTTAAAGGGTAACACCAACACTTTGAATTGTGCTCAGAAATGTTTCCTTTGACAGCCCTCTCCTCCATGAATCTGCCTAATCCAGAGGTGTAGCTGGGTGAGGCGGGGGGGGGGGACTGGGTGAACCACTGCAGGGCCTGCAGCATGCCTGAGTGTCTCTCCTGAAGGGGAGGTAGCAGGCGGACTGCCTGCAAGCTCTGCACTGCTTTTTCGAGCAGCTTGGGGCTTGTGTTTGCCCACCGCCTCAGCTGCCCTACAGCTGAGGTGGAGGCTGCAGAGAGGCTCCATGCAATGCGCTCTGCCTTGGCTCAAACCGCCCCCATGGGTGGCTCGCTCTGCCCCTGGCTGCAGGGCACATGCGCTGCCCCAGGCACCCAAGCGGCTAGCTACGCTGCTGCCCAGAATGTCCTGTCTTTGCTTAGGATGTCCTTATTTTCATCAGAGAAATACTGAAGGATATGATGTGGGAGAAATTGGGTATAGAAAAAGGTTTTTCTCCCTCTCTCAGAAGACTAGAACTCGTGGATATCCAGCTGAATGTTGAGATATTCAGGACAGACAAAAGAAAGGACCTCTTCATGCAACCCATAATTAAACTATGGAAATCGCTCTCATGGGACTTAGTGATGGCCACCAGATTGGATGGCTTTCATAGAGGATTGGGCAAAATCACGGAGAAGGCTTCCAATGGCTGCTAGCCATGATGGCTGTGCTCTGATTTCATAGCCAGATGCATTAATTCTTCTGAATACCAGTTAATGGAAACCCCAGGAGGGGAGAGGGCTCTTGTTTGTGGGTCCAGGATTCCAACAGGCATCTGGGTGGCCACTGTGAGAACAGCATGCTGGACTAGATGGGCCATGGACCTGATCCAGCAGGCTTTTCTTATGTTCTTACAACACTGGGCCCAAAGTTTGAGACTTTCACTCAATTTTAACGGAGCACCGCTCTGAATGCAAAATGATCCAGTTTCATTCTTTGGCATTTCCTATTAGAAAGGATCAGGTCAAAGATGGTGAATGGGACCTCTCTTTGCCTGAGACCCTGGAAAGTCACTCGCAGTCAGAGGAGACTCTACTGAACCAGACAGGCAAATCAATGGACCTCGAATAAGACAGCTTTCTATGTATCCCCTCCCATGAAATCCTTTGCAGATTGCAGAGGATACTGGGGTGCATTCTTAGTTGCACAAAATAACATGGGGTCTTGTCATCCCAGGACACAGTTTGAGTTTTCCTTTGTGGCTGCACACTGCAAGGTATGGTGGCTGGTGCCTTTCTGAAAAACCAGTCCACTCCTAGGATCCTGATGAGCTACAAAAGCAATGTCAAGATTCCCCAGACTATAATTTTAGAACCACTGTTCTAACCACAATGCACCAAGAAAAACTACTGGTCAGTCAATGAGGGATGAGGAACTTGTGGCCCTCCAGATGTTGCTGGCCAATCAGATGATGGGGACTGTAATCTAGCAACATCTGGCAGGCCACAGGTTCCCCATCCCTGGCTGAGATAATGGACTTTGCAGACTTTCTGTAAGGGCCTTGTTGCTTTGGTGATGGACCAAATGAGACATTACCAACGCAGATTGATAGCCACTTGAAAATGGTTTCTCCGTGGCTGAATCACATTGCCTTAGTAGCATACGAATGCTGGAATCAAATAGGTCTGTGTTACTGTCAGAAATGCCCAGCCAACTAGAGAGGCTGTTCTGATGCAATCCAGCGCTGACACTTTCTCCAGCAAGCAGTCAGAATGCCTGCAACTATTCCATAACATCCCAGCAACTCATTCAGTGGCTCGGGCAGAAGGCTCCAGCAACAGATGATCGGCCACAGGACATCCATTTTTAAAATATTTAAGCTAAATCTGCAGAAATGAAAAATGGGGAAGGGCGTAACCGTTGGCTTCCTGGCAACCTAAAAATGTTTCTGTGGGTTATGTGATAAATTGCAACTGACCTGTTTCAAGGAGGGTTGAAACTGGATTGTAAAACATTTCTAAAAGTGATTTATAAACGGCAAACAATTTAAAAAAAATGCTACTTAAGCAGAACAAAACTGAAGCTGGCCTTTGGGATAAAAGAGAAACGTACGGCTTTAAACATCTTTGTGCTTTTCTTCTGTAACAGCATTGTGGGTAGCATAAACATGAGCTTGAGAGAAATCCCACAAAGGAGTCAGCAAAGTTGGTCTCACTGATAAATTCCTTAGGTATACTTGCTGGTTGTCCCGAGCCCCACCTAGGGCTTGTTTTGGCTGGCTCAGTATAATCCTAATAATAGGTTTTGCAGAAGGGAAGAAGGTGGTGTCAAGTAGCAGCAGTGGCATGATAAAGTCTGGCTAGCTCTTAAAGCACTCTGCATTTACATCACCCGACCAGCCTGTTGCGACGTGCAACTGGCTGCTCACCATGGACTGAATGCTCTCATATGTTCCAACACAGCATAAAGAAAGGACATCCCTTTGGCAAGCTACGTTTAGTGTGGCGGCACTTGCCCTTTGGAACTCCCTCCCACTGCATATCAGACAGGCACCTTCTTTGCAGTCTTTCTGGTACCTGCTAAACATATTCCCCTTTCAACAAGCCTTCTAAAATATTTATCCCTGTTGATGTGTGTCCTGGTTCTGACCTGACTTTATGTATGTGTTGTTGTTTGAAGTGTTTCAACATTTATAGCTGTTGTTTTTCTAATTCTACACACACACACACACACACACACACACGTATATGTGTCATTATATTGTAAATCAGTTTGACACGCATCATGAGAAGTGATTCATAATTGAATTTACCCTCCAACATTTCTCAGATGAAAATAGGGACATCCTATTCAGCAACAATGACAACAACAATGATTTGATTATTTATAACCAACCCATCTGACTGGGTTGCCCCAGCCACTCTGGGCAGCATATAAAACATTTTTAAAAAACCTTCCCTATACAGTGGTACCTCGGGTTACATACGCTTCAGGTTACAGACTCCGCTAACCCAGAAATAGTACCTCGGATTAAGAACTTTGTTTCAGGATGAGAACAGAAATTGTGCGGCGGCAGCGGAAGGCCCCATTAGCTAAAGCGGTGCTTCAGGTTAAGAACAGTTTCAGGTTAAGAACAGACCTCCGGAACAAATTAAGTACGTAACCCAAGGTACCACTGTACAGGGCTGCCTTCGGATGTCTTTTAGAATGTCTTTTAGAATGTCTTCTAAAAGTTGTATGGTTACTTATCTCCTTGACTCAGGGGTCGCATAACTCCATACCCACCAATGTTTCGCCGATGAAATTAGGGACACCCTAAGGAAAAGCGGGACATTCCAGGATCAAATCAGAAACGGGGACAGCTTCAGTAAATCTGTGGCTGTCCTTGGAAAACAGGAACACTTGGAGGGTCTGTGATAATGATAATGCCTTCATCTAGGAAACCTTTGCAGCCACATCCCGCCTCTCCTTCCGCTGTTACCGAACTACTCCTACAGCCGTCTCTCAGATGCTTCCCATGCCCTTGTCTTGTCTGGCTATTTTTGGTTACATCCAGGAACGGACATGCCCTGAAAGCCATTCATTCACCTGTGCTTTACTCAGGTGAATAACTGAAATTGAAATCAATGGGAATGGCTAGCTTAGGTCTCTTAATTTCATAGTAGCGCCATCTACATTTTCACACCTAGAATCTGCCTTTAACATTTTACTTATTTTTCTGCCATATGTTTGCATGGTGATGGTGCTACTCTTGAATCAGGCCTCAGTCTGGCAGTGGGTCCTGAGGACCCAACAGATAAAAACCAAGGGGGTGTAAGCTAAATTTTACTAAGATCCACTGAAATGAATGAACCTGACTACGTTAACTCCATTAAGTTCAGTATGTCTGCTCTTTTTTATATATAAATTTTATTTTTCAATTTTGGAATTATTTTTATTACAAACATACAAATCCAATAGGGTGGCGCTGTGGGTTAAACTACTGAGCCTAGGACTTGCCGATCAGAAGGTCAGCGGTTCAAATCCCCGCAACGGGGTAAGCTCCCGTTGCTCGGTCCCTGTTCCTGCCAACCTAGCAGTTCAAAAGCATGTCAAAGTGCAAGTAGATAAATAGGTATCACTCTGGTGGAAAGGTAAATGGTGTTTCCGTGTGCAGCTCTGGTTCGCCAGAAGCGGCTTAGTCATGCTGGCCACATGACCCGGAAGCTGTACGCCGGCTCCCTCGGCCAATAAAGTGAGATGTGTGCCGCAACCCCAGAGTCGGTCATGACTGGACCTAATGGTCAGGGGTCCTTTTACCTTTTTAAATCCAATAGATTCCCGATAAACATACGTTTTGACTTCCCTCCACCCCTTTTGCGGTTTCCTTATAATGTTAATTTTTAATACTGCATTTCCTACATTATTCCATTTATTAGTTACTCCCTGATTTTTCTTTAGCATTACCCTTAAAGGTAAAGGGACCCCTGACCATTAGGTCCAGTCGTGGCCGATTCTGGGGTTGTGGCGCTCATCTCGCTTTACTGGCTGAGGGAGCCAGCGTACAGCTTCCGGGTCATGTGGCCAGCACGACTAAGCCACTTCTAGCGAACCAACTACTTGCTAATCCTGTTACATTAATCCTGCTAATGAACTTCAATGTATACAATTTTGTTTTCAGATATTCCACAAATTTTCCCCACTCCTTAATGAAATTCATTTCTTCTTGGTTTCTTATTGTTCCAGTAGGTTTTGCTGCTCTCAGTAAAACTTAGTTGAACACCACGTCAGTGCTCTAATATGCACCATGATAGGGGTATTCGGGGTTAAATCCACCCCCTGTATTTATTTATTTTATTTCATAAAATTTTTATGCTGCTTGATTGTAAATAAACAAACCCTAAGCAGCTTACAAAGGGGGAGAAAAACAATGAAATTATCAGTAAAAACAACAAAAAAAGATTTAAAACATTCAAAAATAATTATAATCAACAATAAGCCAAAAACCTGATTAAAGCACATAGCACCTGTTTACTGAAGTTGTTTCAAAAAAGGAAAATATCCCCATTAGATACATGGATGGCAATGATTCAATATTTCCCTATATTTCCACATTATTAAATATTACTCTAAATAACAAAGGAAACATCTGTAAATCAGCAACTAATATCAGCCTTTGGCAAAGAAAAGAAAAGAAAAGACCCTTCAAATCATCTCAAATTGACTTAAATGTATGGTTCTAAAGGTAACAAAACCTATGGTTGAATACTAACATGAAACTTTTTGAGTTCCAGTACAGGGGTACCTCAGGTTACATACGCTTCAGGTTACATATGCTTCAGGTTACAGACTCCACTAACCCAGAAATATTACCTTGGGTTAAGAACTTTGCTTCAGGATGAGAACAGAAATCGTGCTCTGGTGGCGCGGCAGCAGCGGGAGGCCCCATCAGCTAAAGTGGTGCTTCAGGTTAAGAACAGTTTCAGGTTAAGAACGGACCTCTGGAATGAATTAAGTACTTAACCTGAGGTACCACTGTAGTTTATAAAGTAACTGCACGTCTCAATATATTTATTGCCAGCCTTTATTTTACACCTTTATTTTGGATTTTTGGTACACCATTCATTGCATTTGGCCCATTGGGAGATTTTCAAATTACCCATAGCTATTAATAATGCCATAGCAAGCTCTAATTCCCCCTTATTAACAATTCTTTGGAAACAACAAAGGAGCATTTCTTTTGGATTTAAAACTACATTACACCCAACCATGTCACTTATATTTATAATCTCTTGTCAAAAAGGCCTTAGTTGGGTGCAGTTCTAGAATGTATTCATTACGTCCGCTCCTGTGTTCCTCACATATATCATGATGAAGATTATAAATTATTTTTAACCTGGTCGGCATCAAGTACCATCCATTCAGTGCAGTGTATTTTATAATGGCTTTCTTTTCTCAGTAAGTGGGATTACATTTTTCACTATGCTTTTTGTAAACCCATTTAGAATAATCCCTGGAAATTACATCACCTATGCCTTACGTCGTCCAGTTTCATAATTAGTTACCCTTCGGTCTGCATCAGGTAAGATCTCATAGATGTGGCATCTGCAGAACACATTTTAAGCACCACAATACCATTTTAACGGTCATGGCTGCCACCACCATTTTGCCCAAAATCAGGAAACTATAGTTTAAGGGTGCTGAGAGATATAGAATCATAGAATTGTAGAGATGGAAGGCCCTCTATGGATCATCTGGTCCAACCTGCGGCAATGGAGGAATCACAGTTTAAGAATCCCTGACAGATGCCCCCCCCCTTCTGTTACAGATGAGAATCATCATCATCATCATCATGATTCTACTTAGCTGGTCCCCCGATTTCCCTTGCAGAGCTACCATTCCCAGAGCAGTTGAAGAATCGACCCTTCTTCCCATAGAACTCTGAGAACAGTCACTCCTTGGACTCACCATCACCTGGACTGGACCACATCCCTGGTGTCCACACCCAGCTGTGGATATGGTTTGGGCCCATTCACTGGTCTGACCAACCAACCACATGGCTGCCCACAGGGTCAGCAAGACAACAACTCCCTGTGCCCCAGATGAACCCTAATGCCCAGATTCCCAGCTTTCAATAAAGAGAGAGAGAGATAGTTACATTTCTAGTGTTTGTAGAACTTCAAATATGAGGCACAATATTTCAGGCACTGTTCTCCTCATTGGTTTTGCAAGAAACCTGTCCGTTCCCAGCTTTCAGTTAAGTTTGTTTGTTTATTTGTTTGTTTGTTTGTTTGGAGTATCTACTTTGCATGCGCATGCACATACACATATGAAAAATTCCTGTGGATGCACATGACCAAGCAACATGTTTCAGGATTGGTAAAATAAATTTACAGTGGTACCTTGGGTTAAGAACTTAATTCATTCTGGAGGTCTGTTCTTAACCTGAAACTGTTCTTAACCTGAAGCACCACTTTAGCTAATGGGGCCTCCTGCTGCCACTGCACCACCGCTGCACAATTTCTGTTCTTAACCTGAAGCAAAGTTCTTAACCCGAGGTAATATTTCTGGGTTAGGGGAGTCTGTAACCTGAAGCGTATGTAACCCGAGGTACCACAGTATACCATTTGCCATACAATGCTGCATTGCTAGTGTTAGGATGAATGTGCCATTTATTATATGGATATCCAAGAATAATAAAACACGAGGACTGGATCAACCAAAATCAACAACAATCTCAATTTGGTTTCTGGGCTGATTAAAAAGGTCTATAAACCCTGACCTAGTAACAGAAGTGTGGTCTATTGACCACTGGTGGCCTATGAGATCCATTCAGGTGGTCTAAAGGAAGGCTGTAGAACAATTGAAAATATGTGTACTTGGGCCTCACTGGAATCTTTTCCCTTCTTCTGATAATGGGTATTGAAGTCGTTTGGTCTGGGACCAACAATTTTCATAATACTGTTGGTATTGGTACTAACATATTAAGTACCCATACATCTCAGGACCAGGTAACTTGAGAAACTGCCTTATCCCTTATCCACCGCCTGCCGCCGTCTGTGGGAGTGTTTCTCCTGCAAATTCGAAAGATCTCAGAAGCCCTCTCCACAATAACACAGAAGAGCAGGGCTTTTCGTGTGGCTGACTTCGTTCCGTGGAACAGCAGTCCTGTTGAGATTTGACGGGTGCCCACTACTGCACTTTCTGGAAACGGTCGAAGACATTTATGTTCTGAAAGGCTTTCCCAGCAAATAAATGGGTCTTTTCCATGAGGGTCCACTTTTAGGATTTTAGTCTTCTACTTGTGACTTTTGTAGTTTTATCTGCTTTTAATTATCTTACGTGCAAATCACACTGAAACAGCAGTTTAGAAGGAGATTAATAAATGAGTTGTAATAATGACAATATGGCACTGGTTCAGCCTACTCATTTTTCTCTAGAAACCTTCCAGTTTCAGCTGCTTTTTGTCAGTGGCCTAATTGTGGGTTTGTGGCTTTCATAATATGGTGGTGGTTTTGACACAGCTGGGGGGAGGGGAGGAATGTTTAGGTCTGAAAAGCCCCCCTCACAGTTTTCAAGGGGTCCACAAAAACAGCTGGAAAAAGGATGCTTTAAACCAGGCATAGGCAAACTTGGCCCTCCAGATGTTTTGGGACTACGACTCCCATCATCCCTGACCACTGGTCCTGTTAGCTAGAGATGATGGGAGTTGTAGTCCCAAAACATCTGGCGGGCCAAGTTTGCCTATGCCTATCTTAGGCCCACCCATCTGCACTATCCATGTAAAGCTGTATCCTACCAAATTTCCCAATCGGTCTCCCCCAAAGAATCCTGGGAACTGTAGTTTGTTTAGGATGCTGAGAGTTCTTAGGAGACCCCAATTCCCCTCACAGGGCTACAGTTCCCAGGGTTCCCTGGGAAGTGGGATTGATTGTTAAACTACTCTAGGAGTTGTAGTTCTGGGAAGAGAATAATGATCTCCTTTAAAAATTCTCAGCGCCCTAAACAAACTACAGTTCCCAGGAATCTTTGGGACAAGTCATGACCATTAAAGTGGTATGACACTGCTTTAAAATGTTAGTTCAGCTGGGGCCTTCATTGCAACCAGCACTGTTTCCATTCTGCCACAGTTTGAGTTCTGCTAAAACCTACATTATTTGTCACCACTATCATTATTCTCTTCCCAGAGCTACACCAATGTAATTAATAACATCATTAACTTCAGCGCATTTAGATAGGAAAGCTACTATCATGGCTCCCACTAAAGAATTCTGTAGTTTGTTATGGGCGTTGAGAACTGTTAGGAGACCTCTGTTCTTCCCACGGAGCTACAATTCCCCAGAGTTCACTGGGAAGAGGGATTGGCTGTCAAATCAATCCAGGAGTTGTCAATCAAGAAGTCACCACTTCATAACAAAGCAAGGAAGAGTCAGCATTATAACCAGTAAAAAAACGAATGCGAAAATCCTCAGTGTCTGAATGTAGACTTAATAATGTCCATTAATGTCAGTGGATCTACTCTGAGGAGGTCTGGCACTGAATGCCACCCCATATCATCCTCCAATCCTGAATCCGTTCTGTGCCACACTTTGTACGCCAGGGGTACATCTAAGCACCTGAAGGTGCCTTGTAAAAGGTGAACCCAGCAGTCCCCACCACGGCTGACAGCACTTCTCCAAGATCTTTTGGCCAGAGTGCCAGAACATAGCTGAGCCCCACCAAAGCCAGCAGCTCCAAACTTCACCTCCTCCCTCCCCTGCAACAGTGAATAAAACAAAAGGCACAATGTCCTTTTACTGTGCATTTCTCCGCCCTCCTACAACTGTCATTGGCTGCTGTATTCATGGGTGAGGAAACTAGCAAAGCACCAAAGGCACATTGCCTGTCTTGTTTTGCTCAATGTTCTGGGGGGAAGGCAGAGCAGATGTGGGGCAGATTGCTCTCCCGGGCATCCACACTGTGTTGCAGTGTGCAGGCTTAAGGTGGGGCGGGGCGGGGGGTCGTCTCCTGTCCTGATACCTGAAATTGGATCGCTGAAATAAGAGACAAGAGCACAGGAAACAGTCATATACGGAGTCAAACCACAATCAGTCCTGCCTACACTGACTGGCAGCAGTCGTTTCAGGCAGGGGGCATTCCCAGCCCAATCTAGAGATGCAGAGAATTGAACCGGGGACCGTGTTATGGTCCTTAAATAAATGATGCTGGAGAGAAGCTTGTGGCCTTCTGTGTGCAGAAGTATTTGACCTTCTGCAGGCAAAGCCAATGCTTTGGCCCTGAGCTCCAGCTCTCCCACAGCAAAATCAAAGTGAAGCAGTGGGAGGCATCTGCAGATATTTGAAAAGCAAGGTGCAAAACCAGACACCCCATTTGCCTATTTTACTTTCCTGCACAGCCCATGTGGAGTAAAAGAGACTCTGCATAAGTGGTAATTCGACAACCAGCCTCCACATACTGTTCTAGGCAAGGAGGGTGGGTAGATTTTAATGCTTTTGGAACGAACTGCCTTGGGCGTGGATCACAGAATCGTAGAATTGTAGAGCTGGAAAGGCTGGCGAGGGTCATCAAGTCCAACCCCCTGCAATGCAGGAATCTTTCAGCCAATGTGGGGCATGACGGAATATAAATGCTTTAAATGAAGGATTATTATCATGCAGTGTCCAAGTAGGCCTTCCAAGCAAGCTCTGAGGCTCAGGCTCCGAGGCTTTGCTGTTGCTTGTCTGTGCTGCTGTGATATCACAGAATGCTCACAGAGCATTCCAATCGCTCAAGGTAAAGGTGAATGTTAACAGCTGAATGTTAAGCGACAACACAGCTTCTCTGAAGCTCTGGACTGGGGGTGGGTCAGGGACTCAGGTTCAATCAACAGCATTGATGGCAAGATCAAAGAAGAGGTACAACTCCTGCTATTGATATTCTCAGTTTCAATTAGAGAACAGTCTCTCTCTCTCTCTCTCTCTCTCTCTCTCGCACGCACACACACACACACACTTTATAACAAGGAAACAGCAAGCCCACTCACACTATTCTAAAGCAATGGAACAACTTGGATTTCAACATCAGCTGCCAAAATAGCAATCTGAATTAGGGGATGCGTAAAAAGTCCAATTAAGGGAGCGAAAGAACTGCAGAGTGGGAAGGCTCGAAGCACAGTTCCTCAGTTGGACCAGAACCATTTACTATTTACCGGCAATTTTACAACCCACAGCATTTTGAGCAGAATGGTCAAGCCAGCCCACAATGGTGCACTTCTCTGAATGCGCTTGCACCTGGATTTCATTCCTCTGCAGCTATCGGCACCTCCAGATGAAATATTGCCTCCATGCAAGGCCACATTGAAACACCCAGCGCAGGCCTGCATTTCACAGCACACACATCAAACTCTTTTCACTGCTTGGTTTCCATCTGCTCACAAGAGCCGACCGAGGGAATTTGCTGCCTCTCCCTAATGACACCCACCCACACAAAACCCATTGGGCAGAACCAGCCAACGGCAAATGTGCAGTCTCGTGGCCTTTACCTGTATCAAACACAGGACAACCCAGACATGAGACGCACCCCGTGCTTGTGAATGACACACTGTCACTCAGATCCAGCAAGGTGAAACAGAGTGAGAGGAGGAACAGAGAGACGGTATCCCATTCTTCCCTCTTCCGATTTGCTTTCCTTGGCTCAGGTACCCTGACATCTGATCTCAGGGCAGGACAGCTGGTCCCCCGATCAAACCCATTTGCCTTGCACTCTCAGATTCCAAATGCAACCTTTTATCTCCCACCCCCCGCCACCCAAAAAGTGTGTTTGTTCTCACCCCATCATACAAAGGGAAAGACAGCTGGCAACCCCAGAGCAAATGCTGAGTCACTTAACGAGAAAACCAAGCTTGCTAATAGCCACCCCCTGCTTGCAAGGTGGTCTGCACTGGAGATTTGCAAGCCAGGTGACTGCAGAAACCTTTCTCTTCTTTTGCTTCTCCCTGTTTCCCTTTCACCTTCAGGGCAAGGACTCAGGTGAGAAGCTCATGGCTGAACGCAGGCCCTAAATAGAACTGCACTGGCTCATCAGAGAAGAACGTAAGAAGAATCTAGCTGGGTCAGGCCAAAGGCCCATCTAGCCCAGCATCCTGTTCTCACAGTGGCAACCAAATGGCCCAATGGGAAGCCCCCAAGCACGACCTGAATGCAACAGCAGCAGACGCCCCCCCCCAGTGTCCCTATTTTCCAGGGACAGTCCCAGATTTACAGAAGCCATCCCAGTTTCTGAGTTGATCCAGGAATGTCCTGCTTTTCCTTAGGATGTCCATATTGTCATCAGAGAAATGTTGGAAGGTGTGGAGTTATGCAACCCCCTGAGCCAAGGAGATAAGTTAACTATACAACCTTTAGAAGACATCTGAAAGCTGCTCTGCATAGGGAAGTTTTTATATATGTCAGAAGCCACCCAGAGTGGCTGGGGTGCAAATGTTGCCGTTGTTATTAAATAGGATGTCCCTATTTTCATCAGAGAAATGTTTGAGGGTCTGCAGCAGTTCAGAGGTGGTTTTAGGACAGTGCCACCGATTTGCTCGCACTGAGTGCTCAGCCAAGGTGGGCGCCTTCTCAAAGCCCAGTGAGCACTTGCCTGGCTTTGGGAAGGAAGCATGAGGGCTCTGGCAGGGTCCTAGAGTTCTCCTCCCTCCTCCCAAAGTCCAGCACTTGTTTACCAGGCTTAAACCAGCACCTTGAGGACTGTGGGGAGGGCATCATATGTTAGCCTTGCATAGGACAGCATATTCGCAAGGTTCACCCCTGACGCATTTTCTGCCTCCACTGTAGGAGGCAGTGTGCCTCTGATTGCCAGTTGTTGGGAATCACAAATGGGGAGAAAGCACTACTGTGCTTTGGTCCTGCTTGTGAGCTGCCCTTCTGGGAATCTGGTTGGCCGCTATGAGAACATGATGCTAGACTAGAAAGGCCTCTGGCCTGATGCAGCAGGGTCCTTAGCAGCAGGGTCCTTAGCATATAGCCATTGCTGCTAGCAACTCCTGATAACCTTTTCCCTTTGCCAGCAAAAGGTGCAGGATGGAGACAGTTATGTTCACATGATAGCCTACAGTATATAGCTGTACATTAAATTATTGTTATTATTATTCACAACTACAATTACATCAGTCAACAGGATGATCAGGAAAAAGCCAAGCCCCTGCCCCACAAAGCTTACAATTAGGGTTGCCTGTTTTTATTCTCTTTATTTGCCCAGTCCTTGTGCCTTTAAACAGCACTCTGGTGTGAAAATGCTCGCTTCCATGGTCTTGAAGAACTTCAAGCTGCTGATCACTGCAGATTACAAGGCACAGTTAAGGATCTTTCCCCCCTTCTGGTCAGCTGGTAACCAACACTTAGAATGTACAACTAAGAGGAGAAAAGGGTAAAATGGCTTAGCATGCATGTAGTTGGGGGAGAAGGGTTTAATCATACCCAACTGTGGCTAAATGTCCGGATGTACCTTAACTGGGATACCTTTATGCCAGCCTTGTAAGGCAGGCTAGAATACTAACTGCCCCCTTTATGAATTGGCAAGGGGGAGGCCACAGCCATCATAAAGCAGCAGAGTGCATTCCTAGCCAAGGCGACATTTGAACCAGGGGCTTCCTGGCTGTCAATCACCATGCCTGCTAGATACACAGATGTCACTGCCTCTGTTGGTTCAGCTTCTGTGTGTCAGACCAGAGCGGGTAGAGTTAATCAGGTCACGGAGGGGTTGACCCACAATGGCCTCTGCTTAATTCAAGTTGATGATTACAGTTATTAGCATTAGGAATGTATATCCCCTATGGACCCCTCAGCCACAGCATCTCTACTGCATACCACCTAGGCAAATATGGGATTCTTTCTACCCCACACTGGATTACTTCGGAGCAACTACTGCGGCCAGGGCCAATTACTGAAGACGCTCCCATGCAGCTGTGTGTGTGTGTGTGTGTGTGTGTGTGTGTGTGTGTGTGTGTGTCCCATTAACTGCGGGCAGGGGAGGCCACGCTTCCCCCTCTCTCGCTCATCCCAATCGAAGCTCAACGGCAAGGCTCAGGATGCCCGGAGGAAGCCGCCGCGGACAGCTTGCCTGGGCACCAGGAGGGAACCGAGGCTGCTGGCTGTCCATCAAGCCACCTGCACCAAACACGCCCCTCCTCGCATCACCTTCCATCCTGCCGAACCTGGCACGGGACCCGGAGTGAGAGGTGCGGGGGGGGGGGGGAGTCGGAATGAGAGAGATAGAGCGAGGGTCCCTATCCCTCTCGCCCCCAGACCCTCAATACCATCCGCAGCCTTGGCTGACGCTACAGCGGAGAGGGGCTAAAGATGCCACCCGCATGCCCGATTCCTCTCTCTTCCTCTCCAAAAGAAAGTGGCACCCACTTTCCCCCTCCGCACTTTCCGCACCCCCTCTCCGGCTCCCCCCGCTCCCCGGCCCCGCTGGCTCACCAGGTAGGCGCCCACCGTGCCCTGCGCCAACATGAGCGCGCACTCGGAGACCAGGAAGATCTGGATGTTGGAGACGCACGGGGAGCTCTTCTTTTTCCTCTTCTTGGCGCGCTGCGACTCGTCCCCTTGCAGCTCCCCGCCGTCCCCGCTGCTGTTGCTCCCGCCGCCGCCGCTTCCTCCTTCTCCCGAGGAGCCGCGGGGCTTCTTGCCCTGCATCCTCCTCCTTGGCCCTCTCCGCGTCCCCACCGGCCGCCCGGGAGCAGCGGCGGCGGCGGCTCCGGGGGCCAATCAGGCGCGCAACGACGGCTGCCCGCGCCCGCCTCGCCTCCTGCGGCGGGCTCCTCCTGCCGCCGTCGCCGCTGCTGCTCGCACCGCTGCCATGGCCGGCCCGCTCCCTCCTTCCTTCCTTCCTCCGCCCGCTCTGCTCGGCTCCCTCCCTCCTGCTTTCCTTCCTTCCCTCTCGCTCCCTCTCTCGGCCGCCGCTCCAGCGCCGGCTCCAGAGCGCGGCTGCTGCTGCTGCTTGCTTGGCCCAACCCGCCTGCGCCTTTGCTGGGCTGGAGCCAAGAGGGGAGAATGGCGCGCCCCGAAGAGGAAGCTGGGCAGGTCGTCGTTGTATTTTCTCTCCCCCCCCACCCCCGGGAAATACTGGTTCTGCGCTGTTTCTGAAGGAGGAGGATCTGCCTTGCATGCAGAAGGTCCCAGGTTCAACTCCCAGCATCTCCAGAAGGGGCTGAGAGAGACCCCTGTCTGAAACGCTGGAGAGCTGCTGCCAGTCAGTGTAAGCAACACTGAACTAGGTGGGCCACCGTATGAGGCAGCTTAGCCAAGGGCCCTAGCTCAATAATAAAACATCTGCTTGGCATGCAGAAGCTCGCTGGTTTACCCCCCAGTATCTCCAGGTAGGGCTGGGAGAGACCCCCTGCCTGAAACCTGGGAGAGCTGCTGCCAGTCAGTGTAGATGATACTGAGCTAGATGGAACAATGTGTCTGAGTCAGTATTAGGCAGCTTCCTGTGTGGCAAGGTTTTGCCACTCTGGGAAGGAGTTTCCTCTTTGGCCCCTGAGTAGCATTGGAGTCTTCCAGGAGGGTGGAGCAGGGCCAGCTCTGCCATTAGGCAGAGGGAGGATGCAGCTCCAGATCGGGCCCGTCTAGTCCAGCCTCCTGTTGCCAACCAGATGCCTGTGGGAAACCTGCAAGCAGGACCTGAACTCAAGAGCCCTCTCCCCTTTAGTGATTTCCAGCAACTGGCATTCAGAAGCATTGCTGACTCTGACCATGGAGGCAGAGGAAAGCCATGCTGGCTAGTAGCCATAGGTAGCCCTCTCTTCCAGGAACTTGTCCAATCTGCTTCTGAAGCCATCCAAGTAGGTGACCATTGCTGCCTGCCCTCTACTCCATGGTCCTCTCTCCCCTGACTCTTCTGGCAGTCCAGTCAGCTTCTGCACATGGAACAGGGTGGGTGCGATGCCATCTTCCGCTTTGCCTTCATGCAACAAAATTGCTCAGGTGAGGCTGTGGGTTTGGGCTGCGAGGCCTCCACCACCCCACTGAGGATGGAAAAGGAGGACCATTTTGGGAACCAGATGCGGAGAAGGAAGTGAAGCGAGTGTTGGGCTGGACAGCAGAGGTCAGGATGAGGCTCCACTGTTCTTGGAAAATGAGAGGAAGGGTCCAAACCAGGTCTTGCCCACTTTTGAGGCAGGGTAAATGACAACGATAAATGTCTAGCTGTGCTGATAATTTGCCACCCTGTGACTTAGTAGGGCTCTATACCAACACCCCCAAGCTAAAAGTTCTGCTCACCACTTCTAGGCATTGATGGACCACTGGTGGCCCCTGGCTTGCTCTGCAGACTACCATGCCTTGGTACCACTCAAGAGACCTCAGGCTAACCAATTGCCACTTGTCCAAAATGGACTAACTAATTTGTGGGCACATTTGCTTATTCATACCATAAGCTTTCCATCCCAGCCTCCTGCAGATCGTCCGGTTCCAATTTCCTCGGGCTTCTCGGTGGCCTCTCCCCAACCGACAAGGAGAGAAATTTTCAAGGAGAAACTGTAATTAGCCAGCCAGGATGTTTTGTTCCAACTCTCTAGTCCTCCAGATGGTGCTTTTAGAGTGCAAGCTCCTGTCAAGCTTAACCTGGGAATTCATTCAAATGGAAGGTGCATTGCCCCTGGAGCAAACACACCTTCCCACCACGCAGGCATGTGCAAAGATCTAAACATTTTGGAATTATTTATTCACAAAAGTTATTTAAAAAAAATATATTTTTAGGACATGAGCTGCCAGGAAATCCAATAGCCGTGCTGTTTGGACTACCTCACAGGGTTTTCCTGAGAGTAAAAGGGAAAAGGGGGAGAACCACAGGCACCAAATCATAGAATTGTAGCATTGTGGAGTTGGAAGGGACCCCAAGGGTCATCTAGTCCAACCCCCTGCAATGCAGGAATCTCAGCTAAAGCATCCACGGCAGATGGCCATCCCACCAAATATGGAGAGGATGGGAAGTCATAGATTCATGTAGAAAACACATAGTCGAAATCGTATGTATCTTTTGTGAGCATTGATATCTTTATTGGCTTGATGGAAATGAATATGATTACATGTTGTATATATATGGAAAATGAACAATAAAACATCAAAACTGGAAAAGAAAATAGAAAAAAGGAGAGTCCATAACCTGTTCCACTGTTGAACAGCTCTTACTGTCCAAAAATTATTCCTGAATGCAAAAGCCCTACATCCGTCCGTGGTAGCTATGCATAGGGCTCATTCACAATGCCACTGAATTTGTGGCCGGCACGTGCATTATTATTTAACTACGTTTATTTCAAAGTATTTCTATTTTTTTTAAAGTAATATTTATTACTTTTAAACCTTACAAAAAAGAAGGGAAAAAAAGAAGAAGCAAAAGAAAGAAAAAACAATACAATACAATATATAAACAATACACAACGCAACATTAACACATTAGACTAAACAAAACAGAGCAAAAACAATTTAAAAACATACATCATACCATTTCAATGCCTTATCTTTCATTCCCTTGTTTCATCGACTTCCTCTCACCTCCCTTTTTGTATTCCACTTCTATTAATTGTTTCAGCAATTCCTTTCCATCTTTCTCTATTTTCTGTCATATAATTATCTTAACTTATTTTAACCTTATTTTCCATTAATACTATAATACTTATTTATGCTTAACTCCTAATAACATTTCTACTAAAGCCATATAATTTCATTCCAACATTTTTCTGACACTAATTTTACAGTATTTCTATAAATAGACTTTAAACTTTTTCCAATCTTCTTCCACTGTCTCTTCTCCCTGGTCTCGGATTCTGCCAGTCATTTCCGTCAATTCCATATAGTCCATCAACCTGGTGATCTTCTGTCCGAGGCTCTTAACTCTTTTCCAAGTCCCTTCTGCAGGTCTTCTTCATATTTATACATGCACTTTACTTTGTCTTTTGCTGATCTTGTTCTTAATTTCCTTCCTTTGATGCTGAAGAGCAGATCTCGGGGAAGCTCCGGCCTAGCAATGTTTTTATTCCTTCTCGACAGGTCAGCCAAATCTCTGTAGTTAAAACTAAAATCTTGCAGCTGGAGATTCCACCAGCTCAACTCTTGTAACAGTTTCAAAGGCTCCCTCTAAAGGGAAACAATTTCTATTTGTATCAGTCCTTTTAAGCACAGTTCAAGCAATAAAATTAGTTTCAATTTTCAGTTACTTTTACTCCTTTTTAAATGCAGAAGGAGACAATGGAAACAATGTATTTCTCTTATTTAACTAGCTGTCAACAAACGTTTTATTCACAGTCAATGTACTTTCCCAAAACGTCAGTCTTACTAGCAGCCTGTTTCCAGGTTCAGAGCGGTGGTAATTTAACTTTCTTCACTCTCTCCTGCAGGCTTACGCGATCCAAAGATTTCCCCCCTCTTCTCCTGCTTCCAAGGGGGGTTTAATGATTTTAGCCGATGGAAGTTTAATCCTTTACAGAGGACTTTCCAAGACTTTAGCTTGCAAGCTCTTTGCTTCAATCTATTTACAAAAGGGGAAGGCGGACTTCCTGTTTAAAACCTCCCCGTTTCGGAGCCAAATTAAGATGTTTAAAAATCCAATTTTCTGTTCTACTCACGGGTAGTTGTTTAGAATCAAATTGTCCACAGGAAAAAGTCAGCGCTCTCTGGCAACAGCAATGCGGCTTCACTCCATGAAAGAAGCAGTCAATTCGAAGCACCGCACCGCTCACCCCACATCGCTCCGGATCCCCGAAACCGGGTCTCTCCGCGAGTAGGAGAGGCGCAAAAGGTGCCAGCCGAATCCCACGTTCACAGGCTTCTCCCGCCTGTGATTTTTAGTGGGTCTCCGCCTTCGCTGTGGCGACCAGACCCAGATTTCCACAGAGCAAATTCCTCCCGATCAGAGGAATTCCGCCATTGCCAGAGGCGCCAACCCGGAAGTCCTATTTCAAAGTATTTCTAAACCACTCTCTGTACACACTCCCCAAGTGGCGTACAAAAAGACCACCATAGAACAGTAACATAAAAAACATAATTCAGCATAAGAACAGCCTATTCTGGATCAGACCATTGACTCGTCTAGTCCAGTATCCCATTCTCACAGCAGCCAACCAAATGCTTGTGGGGCCTGAGCACAAGAGCCATCTCCCCTCCTGTAGCTTCCAGCAACTGGTATTCAGAAGCATTGCTGTCTCCTACAAGGAAGGATGAACACAGACATCATGGCTAAAGGTAAAGATAAAGGGACCCGTGACCATTAGGTCCAGTGGGGAAGACCGGCATACCTGGTCACCTGAAAACATGCTGCCATTCATGGAAAAAACAACACCTTAAACCAGTGCCTTTTTTCCTAAAAAATGTTTAGGGGTACTCTCATTTTCCTAGGTAAGGGTAAAGGGACTATGTTTTCCTGGAGCCTGATCTTACCTACCCCTTCAGTCCTAGATTGTAGGTGTGCATAGTCATTAAAGTCCATGGTCACCTTGAATTCTTGTTTGCAAAGCTCCCATTAATTTCAAATGGGGCCAGGATCCCATTCTGCAGCTGCACTTTACCACTGCAGAAACCATTTTCGGCATATAAACATTTTGCAAAATGATCAGGTCAGAACCAGTGATAAGGTAATGAGCTGAAATAAAGATGCTAGTCACGTACAACATTCCCCCCTCTGCACTCATAAATACACTCATAACATGATATACCAGCAGAAAGGACACACCAAAGGTCATCCAGCACCACCCTTTGCATAGAAATAGGTATCTGTGCACTTACAGATCATTGTATATCAAACGCAACCCAGCAAGATGCAGTAGCCCTAAATCCATGTGACAAGATGGTTTTTTAAATATAATACTAGAATTTGGGGGTATCCAATGAAGCTGAACCTTGGAGAATTCAGGATAGACAAAGGAAAGTCCTTCACACAGTGCATGGAAAACTGGAATTTGCTCCCACCAGAGATAGTGATTTTCTTGGGAGAAAAGCAATGACAAACCTAGACAGCATCTTAAAAAGCAGAGACATCACCTTGCCAACAAAGGTCCATTAAGTTAAAGCTATGGTTTTCCCAGTAGTGATGTATGGAAGTGAAAGCTGGACCATAAAGAAGGCTGATCGCCGAAGAATTGATGCTTTTGAATTATGGTGCTGGAGGAGACTCTTGAGAAGAAGATCAAGCCTAACCATTCTTAAGGAAATCAGCCCTGAGTGCTCACTGGAAGGACAGATCCTGAAGCTGAGGCTCCAATACTTTGGCCACCTCATGAGAAGAGAAGACACCCTGGAAAAGACCCTGATGTTGGGAAAGATGGAGGGCACAAGGAGAAGGGGACGACAGAGGACGAGATGGTTGGACAGTGTTCTCGAAGCTACCAGCATGAGTTTGACCAAACTGCGGGAGGCAGTGGAAGACAGGAGTGCCTGGTGTGCTCTGGACCATGGGGTCACGAAGAGTCGGACACGACTAAACAACAAGAGATGGTGATTGCCACCAACTTGGATGACTTTAAAAGACAATTAGGCAAATTTCTGGAGGATGAGGCTAGCAATAGCAACGACGGCTGTATTCTATCCCCCCATTGTCATGACTGCCCCAAGACATTTTGGCACCTGAGGCAGACCCCAAAATGGTGCCCCCTCCCCATCAGAGAAGAAGGGGTTGGGGAATATCTACACCAGGAACAAGAGGGGAAGAAAGATCAAAATCGGAATCTGCTGCCCTGGTGGATTCTGCCGCCTGAGGCAGTCGCCTCATCTTGTCCCCTGGGTGAGCCAACCCTGTGTGTTGTTGGAAGCAATATGCCTTTGAATCAGTGCTGGATTACCAAATAGGCAGAGTAGGCACCAACCTATGGTGCCCCACAACAACGGATCAAAATAATATTGATTGGATTTAGAAAGAAAATTGCAATCAAGCTTTCTTAGTTCAATGTGGGGAGGGGGCTGAGATTTTGACTGCCTAGGGGCCTCCACAGGGTTTAATCCAGCACTGCACTGAATACCAGGGAATCACAGAAGGGGAGACCACTTTTGCACTAAGGTTTTGCTTCCCGGCTTCCCACAGGCATCTGTTTGGACACCGTGGGAGCAGGGTACTGGACTAGGCCTGATCCAATTGGGCTCTTCTAAAGCTCTTATTAATTTCACAGCTCATTTCTATTCCTCAATCCAACAGTATTCATTTCTGGCCATAGTGAAAATGCATGGAACCTCCCCCACAAAAAATGTGAGTGAAATGCTGGGTGGGTGGCTAAGTGAACTGGCTGATTTCTGTTCTTTGCTTGGCAGACTGAACTGCCAGCCTCAACAGCACAGCCAGTTCACCAAATGTTCTATCTTTTGCTAGCCTGGAGAACGCTGTTCCTTTGGGTCGGCCTTGCAGCTTACAAAATAACTGAGATAGTGTACTGCTAACTTTCACCCGTTCCTTCTCCTGTGTCAGTATTGAAGGCATTTGTGTATTAAGACATGACAGCTGTCATTTGGCAATAGTGCGCTAGGCCTAGGTGATTTTTTGGCTGAGTACAGTGTGATTAGTTCAATTGCTTCATCACTTAAAAGAATGGAACACAATTTTCAGCTTCATTGAGGTAGTGGGCTCATTAAGCTTGGCACAGTTGAACTTTGTGTGCGTATGTATGCAAACATCCTTGAGATGTTGAATTTAATTAAAATACCTTTTCATAAAAAGAAGTCAGCAAATTCTAGCAGGAGAGAGTGAGAGAGTGCACTCTAGAATTAACAGGGAGAAAGTCTTACCAGCCAAGAACTCCAAAGGCTAGACCACTCACTTGTCAGTCTTCACTATGATGTCCAGCGACACTGTGATTTGAACACCCAGTTGTTGTGAGTTCAAAGTGCAGCGTAGGGCTGTTTAAAAGCTATTTTGCAAAGAGCTTTGTGCTACTCTTTAAACCAAAAACTGTAAAAAAGTAATAATAGTTGCTTAACTTGGTAGGATTTAGCCCTGGTTGCCCTTATAGATTCTAATCCACTGACTTTAATCACGGAGTAGGAAAAATGAAAAGCAGAAACAACACAACCAACTAAAATACCATAATTCAATAATGCCACATTTCAAAGGTATTTTCTCAGTTAACAATGTATACTGATATCTTGGGGACCCCTCAGCTACACAGGGCCCTAATTCTGCACATCATGCACATGACTATAAATCCACCACTGATGCAGTAATGACTTCTGCCTATGACTGAGTGTTCTGGATGTTGACCCGGAGGGAATTTCCAGGGGTAATTTATGTAGATGGATGGTTGCTATGAGCTGCGAGGTGTTTTGTATGGGGAATTTCGGAGTGGAAATCCAAACCTATAGCAGCCCTGGCTCTGAAGCACGCCGCATGCTGCTGTCAGGCACTTTTTCTCAGCCACCGGAGGGTCCCCAGCTTCAGTCTGTGGACACAAGCTTGTGTTGACATTAGCATTTGCAGGGGGAATATTAAATCTTTAGGATTCCACACAATTGTGAGCATGTCTTTGGATGATGGGAGGGATGGTAGTGAAGAGGGGAGAAAGAAGAGAGGAAATTAGCTTGCTGCAGCCCCTAAGTATGTGGGTTAGGATTTTTTTTTGGGGGGGGGATGCATCATGAGGTTAAAACAAGAACTGTGTGGGGAAACCAGATTGGGTCCAGTTTACTTGTGGGAACACCTTGCTCCATAAATGCCTGCTCAACCATATTGAGCTGTGGAATTGGCACTGTTACAGTTGCCACATAATAATACTCCTTCTGCACTTATAATAAATCAGTCTTGTAGTGTGGCAGCAGTTCTCTTTCAACACCACCTTAAAACATTTTTGTTACATGCAGAAGTTAGATGACTTTTATTTCTTTTTGTTTACAGTTGATTTTAACCATCTTTTGAATATTTTAAAATGCTCATTTTTAACTGTTTTTAATCAATCATTTCAATGTTTTCATTTATAGTTTTGTAAACCAATTAGAGGTTTTTCTTACAATCAAGCTGTATATGCATTTTGGGTCAATGAGATTAACAAACAAATAAAACATTCTACTCTTCTTGCTCTGGCCTGCACTGAAAATTCAGAATGTTGAACTTTTGGCCAACTTAAAAGAGGTGTTGGGGGTCAAAACTGCCTGCCTTCTCTTAGATTTTTGAGGTTGGGGACAAGGCAAATGGTAAGCACCCATCAGAGGTGAGTGAGGAGTCAAGCCAGGAAGTATTTTGACGTGCAGCCCAAACAGGAAGCCTTTTATGTCTCTTCCCATCCGAGAGGACCCAAATGGCAACTTGGATGCACAGAGCCAATGCAGAGCCTAAGTACTGGGGGCTAGGAAATGCTCCAAGTTGCAATGTCAGTATTTTGCCACAAGGGGCAGCTGCACATTGAGGCAAAGGTTCATATTTCTAAAGTCAGCACCTCCTGGTTCTGGAGATGGGGTAGCAGAAATTGCGGGGGTTCTTGGCCTTAAGCTGCCATTTTATTTACTCTAGAAGGCTGCAGAATGAAACTAGGTCAATATGAGATTAGCCGTCTATGAGAACTGCCTGTCCTCTATAACTGGCTTTCCTTGATTCAGGCAATTGTCCCCACCTTATATATCAAACAGCAGTGTGAATCCTCTGGCCTGGTTGGGGGCCAAATGTGGCCCTCAGGGTCTCCCAGTCTGGCCCCCGTGATGCACTTCAGCCTGCATTGCTCAAATTCTTCTTGAGTGAGTGAAATATGTCATTGAATTCTGATCATGTTTCTTGCTTGTCTAGAAGGAGGGTGGGGAGTATTTGTAAAACTACCATATTACACAAGGGTAAAATTGGCATTTCTCAGCTGGAAGAGCATGAGACTCTTAATCTCAGGGTCGTGGGTTAAGATTCCTGCATTGCAAGGAATTGGACTAGATGATCCTAGTGGTCCGTTCCAACTCTGCAGTTCTATGATTCTATGATTTGTTGCTCTGTCCACGTTTGCCTCTGGCCCTGCGCACCCCTGGCATGTGGCTCCTGGAAGGTTACACAGACAGGAACGTGGCCCTTGGTCTGAAAAAGTTGGTTCCCATCTCCCCCATCTAGAGTTTGGGATGGAGAAAGATGCTGTTACGGAAAAGATGCAATTGTCAGAGCAAAATGCCTGCAGTAGGTCTTTCAGGGCTGGCAATGCAACACACCGTCTCCTCCATGCAGCTCTGAGAAGAACCAGCTTGCGCAGTAATAATCAAGACATCTCCTTTCTTGTCAAGTGGTTACATTTCCCACCGCTCGTTTTAAAAACCACCGTGCCATGAGCCAGCCCTCTCTTTCCTTTGTTGTTGTTATTAAATATATGAGAAGTGTCACTTGCTCAAACATTCATTGCCTGGGGGAATGGAAGGAATATCCAGATTTAATTTTCTTACCTGCTCCTTGTCAGGTGTGGGTGATTAATGTGTTTTTCATTACAAACAATAGCCAAGAATCAGGCTTCCATTTCAGTAAGGAAGATTTGTCTACTCAGAGAAACTAGTGTGGAAGGAAATAACCAGGTAGAGCCACTGAAATAAATAGATGTGGTGAACTTAGGTCCATTAATTTCAATGGTTCTACTTCGAGTAGGACATAGTTGGCCAGAACCCATTTGTCTCTGTTACAAGTACACTGGTAAAGACACTGTTTAGGTTATGCTTATGCTTTTTAAAACATATGTTATTGTCCATTTTAATTGTTGATTTTTAAAATGTTTTGATGAATACATTACCATGTGTTTTAATGACATGCTTTTATATTTCTTGCAATTGAACTACAACTCCCATAAGCCCTCAGCCACCCTGTGTTGACTTAGGGGATCACTAAAACATGGACTAATGAACTAATCCAGCCATTGAAGGAGCAATCTCAGTGCTCATTGCCTTTCACTGCAGGGGAGGGATGCCTCTGTGTTGTTGTCGTTTCATTTGCTAGTGCTGGAGATATTATTGAAAAGGATGGTAGAGGCACTTAAAATGATACACCATAAAGAGGTTTGGCTGTCATCTGTGCCTCTGAACCCTGCCAGTTTATGAATATAGATAGACTGATTTCCATAATTTTAGATGTATTTTTTCCCCCTTCAGCAGCTGCTTCTGTGCCAGGAAGTCTTTTTTATATATATAGAGGAAATGATGTACAAATTGCTTTGCTAGATCACCTTAGCTATCTGGTCCAGGATTCTGGCACCAGTCAGGTGCTTCTGGGAGCTCAATGGGGCATGAAGGTGAAGGCTGTCTTTCATTCTTTATCTCCAACATCCTGCAAACACAGAGATCCTGAATTTGCTAATGAAGTTATCATGGTCAGGTGGGAATTTGCAATGTGGTCTCCCAGGTCCTTGTCTGACACTCTAGCCCAGTAACAGGCAATCTCGGTCCTCCAGTTGTTTTGGGACTACAGTTCCCATGATCCCTAACTAACAGGACCAGTGGTGAGGGATGATGGAAATAGTAGTCCCAAAACATCTGGAGGGCCAAGGTTGCCTATGCCTGCTCTAGCCGCTATACCACCCTGGCTCTCGCCAACCAGATGCTTCTGGGAAGCTTTCAAACAAGACCTGAGTGAATCAGAACTCTTCCTATTTGCCATTCCCAACAACTCCAACCATGGCATCAGACACAGTAGAAGTTAGTTCTTACAGAACCAGCTCCCCATACACTTTCACTCCATTCCAAAACCAGTTTTGCAGCCTTGCAATGTCCAAAAAAGGAGCCCTCAAGCCTAGAAACAGTTCCTAAGACTGAGGAGGTGTTTCCCACTCTGGATAATGGATTCCATTGCCGAGAGATGCACAGAGGATTTATTCTTTGTGTCAGCTATCCAGACAGCCATTGTTGGGTAGAGGTAGTTTATCTCTCCCTGTTTCAGTACATTTTCAAGACATGAATGTCAATGTAATTAAGTTCCAGGGAGGACACAGAGAGGGATCATGGTGGGTGGTGGTAAGGAGGGTCATTCTTAACAATGGAAATGTGAGTAGATGAATAGAGCCATTGCTTCAGAACCTATGAGCATTTGTCCTGCAGAGAGAATCTCCCTTTGTCAATTCCACTTGTTACGTCCTTTGATTTGCAGGAGGCAGAGTGTGTGGCACAGGTGAGGAAAGATGTGAGGTTTTCATTCAAAGCTTCCAAAAAGAAATAAGCATTAAGGAACTGGGTCTTTGCAATAATTCACCAGCAGTCAATGTTCATTAAACCATGTGGCAGATGCTAGATTGGGCTGGGTTCCAGACCATGGGAGTGTGGGGAGACAGACCACATGTATTAAGTAGTCCGTCCCCCCCAGCCAGTTCCCACCCACCCACAGACAGCATGGGGTCACTGCAGGATGCAATGGTTGGGGCACAGCCAGCCTGCATGATCCCACTGTGTCTCCCCATACAAACTGAATCATGTGGAAACTAGATCCAGTGTGTGAAATTTAGAGACTTTTTAAATGTTACTGCAGTTCTACTGATTGCATAAACCAGGGCCAATTGTCTCTTATATCCCATCTGCTAGAGCAGCCTTTCTCAACCTTGGGTCCCCAGATGTTTTGGGACTACAACTCCCATCATCCCTGACCACTGGTCCTGTGAGCTAGGGATCATGGGAGTTGTAGGCCAAAAACATCTGGGGACCCAAGGTTAAGAACCACTGTGCTAGAGCTTACTGTTTGCCAGGGAAGTAGTGGCAGTTGCTGGAGTCTTTTCAAGGAAAGGCACATTAGCACCCTGGACAGCTCCCTGTGGGCCCTGATGGCTGAGCTATGGAATATGGTGTCTCAGCAAAGGAGCAGAATCATCTGGAGGCTTACGAAAGCTAGCCCGGCTTACCTGTCCATTGACTCTGCTCCCCTACCTGCTCTCCTGGCCTGAGAGCTGCCTGCAGTCTTTAAAAGGAGGAGAAATGGGCACTAAAATAAATAGTGGCTGCCTAGTGATAGAGGTGGCCCTGCATCACCTGAGATCCAGTATGTGCTACACTCCATCAGCCTGGGTGGCTCTTTGCTGGAGAAAGCTGCTGTGCTGTCCCCCTTTGCCTGTCTTTGAGGAGAGTCCTGAATCTTTTGTGTTGAGGCTCTGGCTCTCCTGTCCTTTTCTCTCTCTCTCTCTCTCTCTCTCTCTCTCTCTCTCTTTTAATTCTCTTATTTATTTTAATTAATTTTTAAATTATTTTTATTTTTTCAAAAAAAATTAATTTAATTTTAAACTGTGAAGTGCTGTGTTGATGGGACTTCCCTCCACTTCCCTGAGGCAAATGGATGGCCATCTGTCATGGATGCTTTTGTTTAGATTCCTGCATTGCAGGGGGTTGGACTAGATGACTCCTTGAGATCCCTTCCAACTCTACAATTCTGTTGTTCTATGAAATCTTCATGGCCGAGTTAGCCTGGGCAGCAGGATAACTATCATGGTGCCTCCAGGTGCTGTTAGACTACAACTCCCACATCATCTACCATTGGCTAGCACTGGTGGGGAAAGTAGACCAGCATCATCCAGAGGGGGAACCACATTGGCTACATCTCAGTTACAGTTTAGTGGGGATTTTCCTCCCTCTCTGGAAATTTGCCTAACATGTCTGCCTGTCTATAAATGTGTGTGCACATTTTGTGCAAATTTGTGTCATGAGTCTGTGTCCCACCTGATCCTTCCTGACCTTCCAGGACTGAGAATAGCCACTGAAATATATTCGTTCCATCCGAATGGTCCTAGGAATGCATTGCATTTCTGAATGACCATTAGGAATGCATTAAAGCCCAGAAGATTGGTTGTTTACATCACTGGTATTCAACTCCCCACTTTCTTTGGTAGAGGAACTCTGAAACGTCCTGAGCAAGCCCCTCTCCACCCCTCACCACAAAGTAAAGGAAAATGGTAAAAGCAGGAAATGAGTAATTTACAAAGGAGTATGCTCGGCGCCACCAGCAACATGCAACCGCCTTGTTCCCTAATGGTGATTACTGCAAAGCAAATGTAAACTTGAAAGAACCTTAGCAGCTAATCATTTATTGCTCCCAAAATTTATTGGCCTCTTGGTGCTGTGAAATGTAAAATGCAGTAAAACGCTGTCCAGCCAGAGAGAGGCACTGCTAGCAGAAAGTGCTGACTTAAATCTTGGAAGGGCTGCCAGGATGCTATTAAGCCGGACCATCACAAATCTCACGCTTGGTCATGATTAATGGCCTGTTGGGGTTTGTTCCCTGGGCTGCCCAGCACAGCCCTGCAAAAATGGTGAGCTCTGAAGGTCATCCCAAAATGCTCCATCAGCTGCCTTGGGCACAGGGCAGGAGTATGTGCTAAGACAACTACAGGTGGCTGCTTCTACTTCGAGCTTTGAAGAAGGCGTTTTGATGAGGCTCAACTATGGATGGGGGAGAAATTCGATTCAGTTCACATTTAAAGGTGAATCTCCCCTAATTTGCACTTTCCACAGTGATAGATGAACCAATCCTCCTAAATTTACACTTTCCCATATTTTTCAGTGCACTTCTCCAGCCAAATGTTGTGTACGTGAACACATATACTAGGATAAAACATGTATAAAAATCACACAGATTCACCCACACACAAAAAAAGATACAAAAAGGAATCATGGCTTTGTAAAAATGTGTACCTTAGGCAAAATTGCATAGAAAATGTGGGAGAAATTGTCACTAAAATGATGGTGAATTTTTGTGAGGCCTTTAAAAAGTGAAAACATATGTGGAAATTCAGAGAACTGAAGACTGGAAAAATGAGAAACAAAGAGAAACAGAAATGGACAGATTCATCCATCTCTGCACTGGCATCACTGCAGCTTACCGTATTTTTCACACCATAAGACGCACCTGACTATAAGATGCACCTAGTTTTTAGAGGTACCTAACATAAGGATATAAGTAGAGCCCTTCTGGATCAGGCCAATGGCCCATCTAGTCCAGCATCCTGTTCTCAGAGTGGCCAAGCAGCTGCCCTTATGGGAAACCCACATGAAGGATCTGAGGAAAAGAGCAATCTCTCTGCTATGGTTCCCAAGCAACTAGTGTTCAGAAGCATTACAGAATGAAACCGTGGAGACAGAGATTAGCCATCAATAGCCTCTTCCTGCCCAGATGGTGCTCGGATGGGGCATAGTGGCAGCAAAGTTAGGGCTGGGTGGTTAATCTGTCACTTTCCAACTAGTCCAGCTGGAAACTAGAAATACTCCCAAGGTTTTTGCAATGGTGTGACCCACGTGGGTGAGTAATGCCATTGTTCCTGCTGCCTCTCGGGGAAATGAGTGCTGCCTACCTATTCCCCTGATTCAACGCGATATGACGCTTCCACCACTTTTGTGTCTGAGCTTCTGCTTACAACAGTTATTATCCTTGCTGAAGCGAGGACAGAGAAAAAGACAGAGCAGCGCTGTCAAGCAGTTAGCAAAAAATCTTTCAAGGAACCAGAGATAAGCTTTTGCCTGCCTTTCTGAAGAGAATATCAAAGGCAGCAGTCCCCCCCAAAAGAGCTCTTCCCTCCACACCTCTTTTTAAAAGGTGACTGATTCCATCTCTTAGCAGTAAAGGCAGGTTTTCAAGTAACCCAGTGTAGTCACCTACATTCACAATTACAAAAATGGTGGGTCAAATCTAAAGGTTCTGACAGCTGAGTAGTATACTGGAATCCACAGTGTCTTCACTCTCCCTGCTATGCAAGTCAATCACAGTTGCTTCAAGGAGTTTTTTTGATCTCAGCTTCACTTCACATCTGAAAATCCTACAAACCTCATATCAAGATGCAGCTGTGAGAAAAAGACAAATGGGCAGCACTTTCAAAACAGATGAGAAAACTTGATGGGTTCTGGCCAATTTTATAGCTTCCCTCTTCTCCTTTGGCATTCCGTGTACCCAGATTTGCTGCACAATGTTCTTCATGCCAAGGTACCTGGCACCTAGCTTCAAATGCTGTGTCACCAGCACTTTTCCTCTGCCAGAGCACAGTTCTGGCACCTCTCAGGTGGGTGCCATTGCAAGCCGATGCTCCCCCCGCCCTGTTCTTGCCTTTATGTACTTCTGAGAAGCCCAAAATGAGCCATTGTCATGTCAAAATGGAAACTGGCCAGTGTGTGCAAGTCTACACATTTTTTTAGATCTATAACTCCACCTAGCTCCTAGCCGCTCCTAGCCATGATTGGTAAAGCTATGGGGTGAAGCCAATTTGTATTTCCTCTACTTCAATCCTTCTCCTGTGTAGCAGTGGTGGGTCTTAAGCCTTCCAGCCAGGCCTCTACTGTTGCACACATGGGGATTTGTGTGAGGGCCTTTCCGAGATGCCCTAGCCCTCCACCTGAATCTAAGACAACGAGGGAGACGGGGGCACATTGTTAATGGAAAAATCCGAGGGCTCCCTTGGACAAAAACAAAGACACCAACCAGGATAACTTGGAGCAAAACAGCAGCCTGTAGGCTTGGCCTTTATTGAATACTGTCGCGACAGGACTCCCACCCACAACAAGATGAAGCAAAATGGAAGCCCAGAAAAAAAGAAGACCCCAACTTTTATTAGTTACTAATCCCCCAAACTACACCCCTAAGACTACATCACAACTACATCACAAAAAGGAGGAGTTGAGGGAGGAGTTGTGGTGGTAACCTGAGTGCCCTGTCACCTGGCTGGTTCCTCCTTTCCCCCCTCCCCATGAATACTTTCCAGGTGACAAAGGGGAGCTTGCAGTTTCCTGCCCCCAGAGGGAAGGGCTAATCATTGTCCTTTGCTCCAGTCCATGCTGAATCCACTCCCATATGCATATGTGAACTTGATGGTTTTCTGTCTAGGACCATCAGGGTTGGCATAGCAACTGGGCAGGGATCCTGTGTATGTGCTGGTATGCTCAGGGGATTATGGCTGCCCTATATCAAACCTTCCCCATTTTGTAGACCTTCCTTCATGGAGGAAAATAAAAGTGGAACAGTGCAGATCCGACGTGTGGTTGATTTTCTATGAATTTATAACAGAAGCGTAGCATATGTAGTGTGTGTGTGTGTGTGTGTGTGTGTGTGTGTGTGTGTGTGTGTGAAGTTTGTACAAACTGAATGATTGGGGGGGTTCCTGCGACAACATTTATTTGACCTGCACCAGAACCAAGACCTGCACCAAACCAACTAGGGAGACAGCTTGCAGTAGTTTTCAGCACCTTCATGGGCAGTGAACACGACTGTTGCCAAACCAGCATCTGTTCAGGGCTGCCCAGTGATTTACTGTAACGACTTCATGGTGTGTTCCAGCACCTATTTTTCAGGGGGAGGGGGGCAGAAGCACTGTGCATCACAGACTGATTTTGAGAAATGTGTAGCCAGCAGTTCCGTTTAGGCAACAAACAATCTGAAGCCCATGCTGCAGTATGAAATTGATCAAAACATATTACAGTGGTACCTCGGGTTACAGATGCTTCAGGTTACAGACTCCACTAACCCAGAAATAGTACCTCGGGTTAAGAACTTTGCTTCAGGATGAGAACAGAAATTGCGCAGCGATGTCGTGGCGGCAGCGGGAGGCCCCATTAGCTAAAGTGGTAAGAACAGTTTCAGGTTAAGAACGGACCTGCAGAACAAATCAAGTTCTTAACCCGAGGTACCACTGTAGTGGAAGCTATGAGTTGGAGGCATCAGAGCCTGTTCCTTACCAAACAGGAGATGTCTCCATCATCTTTTCAGTGCCTGCTGAAAAACTACCGTTTTCTACAAGCCTTTTGGGTGGAGGTTTTTATTTGTTTTTATGCGTGAAATTGTTTCAGTTGTTGTAATGCATGGAATTGTTTTTAATTCTGTACATATGGAATTGGTCTTAGGTATGGAAACCATTTTTAATTGTTGTTTTTACTGCAGAATTGCTTTGAGATGTTTTATGTGAAGTGATTCCTAAATGGAATTTTCATTTAAATCATTTAACTTAAGCAGGGGTGGTCATCTACCAGCCTGAAGGCCAAATTTGGCCTGTCATCCCCTTGACCTAAAATTTACAAGCAGTGGTCTTGGCAGTAGCACTAAACAGCCAACCACTTTCTTCCAGATAAAATTAAGAACAGGATATATCACTGCACCCTCAGTTCAGTCCTTCTTCCATTGAGATATGAAGCTGGAACCTGGACCAAGAGTCATGAAAACTCACATCTATTTGGGTCCTTACTGCTTACCTTTTCGAGAGGCTACATCTAAAGGTGGGAAGTGCCGTCATGGAGAATCTTGGAGTCTGATTGGCTGAGACACAGTGCTTTTTTCTGGGGGTACGCAGGGGTACTAAACATTTTGTGAATCTAA
Source organism: Podarcis erhardii (assembly GCF_964252035.2). NCBI lineage: Eukaryota > Metazoa > Chordata > Lepidosauria > Squamata > Lacertidae > Podarcis > Podarcis erhardii. The sequence continues at coordinate 25,410,144 of NC_138503.1, forward strand.
GTTTGGCCTCATTGAGGGGCAGTATTTCAATATGAGTAGGAGAATGATAGTACCCTTAAACATTTTTTTAGGAAAAAAAGCACTGCTGGGACCCATCAACACCTGGAGGTCTACAGATTAGTCACCTCTAGCGACAGGGGAGAAATTCCATTTTGTTTACCTTTCAGTGAGACGCTACCTGATCCACTTTTTGAACCAATACACAAACCAAAACACAGGCCCCCCCCATTTTTTTTGTTCTTCTCTGAATTTTGCAGTGCAGTCCTCCAACCAAGGACTGCCAACAAAAATGTATATACACTAAGGTAAAGTGTGTGTTAAAATGCATATGTTAGTGAAAATAACATTAAAATACATCATATCTGGTAAAAGCGCTTTTCAAAAATGTGTATATTAAGAGAAAATCTGCTGATGAGCTTTCATGAGGACTTTAGAAAGAAAATCACACATGGATGTGTATAACTGAACATAAGATTGGAAAAATGAGAAAATGAAAGAAATGGGTAGATATACCCATCTGTATCTGGTGCACAGTTTTGCATCCACCATATTAGGCAACCCACCACACCTGAGGCCCTCCCTAAACAAATGGCAGGATGTTTGCTGAGAGCTTTCAGTGCTGGCTGGCCCTGCAGCTGGTGGCAAACAAGCAAAAGCTCCTCGATAAACATGGTTTGTTTGTAGACCAAACACTGTGTAATTACTCCCCAGCCATTAACATCATACTGTTTATCTGAGGCATTTTTCTGGATCAGCAATAAAGCCATACTACAAAGAGCAGGAAGCTGTTACATACACCTGGTCCACGAGGGATGCTCATCTGGCTTGGATGAAGAATCTAGGCCTGAATGCCTTAATAAAAAGAGCTGTTTCCAGGTGGAGGGGTTGCCAAATGGCCCAGCCAGGCTTCTCCAACCTGCTGCCCTTCAGATGTCCCCTCCCTCCTGCTTAAATATTTTTGTTGATTTGCTGCACACACAAAGACGAGTGAGAGGTGACATGATAGAAGTTTATAAAATTATGCATGGCATGAAGAAAGTGGAGAGAGTAAAGTGTTTCTCCCTCTCTTATAACACCAGAACTCAGGGACATCCAAGGAAGCGGTTGTAAACAAAAATGGCCCTTTTCCCTTATGGGGTATCCAAGAGACCGTATAGAGTCCTTACATAGGTTCCCTATTGGTAGGAGAAGATAACAGAGGCCAACCAGAGAATATTGAGAGGCAAAGCAGCTAGTAAGCTTGATCTTTATTGATCTGTTGCAGGAGAGGAGAAGGAACCCAAAACAATGGCACACAAGGCCTTATAAAGACTTTTGAAATTGTCACCCTGTAGATCAAGACCACCCCCAGAAACATCATACATCCATCACAGAAGGGGTGTAACCTAAGACCACCCCCCAGATACATCATACCTACATCACAAAAAAGGCGGTCTAAAACAGGAATTTGAATGTTGTTTTTCTCCTGTCGTTGTTTTTCTCCTGTCTGGCAGGTTACTTGATTGGATTTCCTGGGGAGCCTGGCCAGTCTTTTGTAATGATAAATACTTAGTTCCTGGGCCAGGTCACAGGCTCACACCCTATTCATATCTTAAATGTGCCCTTAAGACAGGATTTGTGAGGAAAGAGACAATGGGAGGTTTCCCACTTTGACCTTGCAGAGAAAACATTGGCTCAGTTTAGGAATCAAAATGGTTCCAGGTCGGTCTTCCTGTGCTGATCTATGTACGTGCTTGGTTGGTACGCTTATGAACATTACCATATATCTAAGACCATAAAATTCCTATCACAAAGCTGAATGTTGGAAGATTCAGGATAAAAGAAAGGACGTCTTCATGCAACTCCTTCCCATAGGAGTTAGTGATGGCCACTAACTTGGATGGCTTTTTAAAAGGCTAGACGACTTCATGGAAGATATGGCTGTTAGTGGCCACCAGCCACAATGCTATGCTCTGCCTCCACCACCAAAGGCAGCAGATATTATTTTCTGGAAGCCACTAGAGGGGAGAGTGCTGTTGTGCTCCTGTCTTGCACGGGGGCTTTCCATAGACATCTGCTTGGCCACTGTGAGAACAAGTTGCTGAACTAGATGGGCCATTGGCCTGATCCAGCAGGCTCTTCTTGCATTCTTATGTTGTACTACAACTCCCATCATCCCTGACTCTTAACCATGCTTGCTGGGTGAATGAGAGCTGGAGCCCAAAATCAACAGGAGGGCCAAAGGTTTCCCACTCATAGGCTATTATAGCGCTAACAATATCCTAAATGGAAATGCTGAACCTTGCCGAAATGTCAATGGTGGTTTTATTAATAGCTAGTGGCCATTAAATACACCTGAGATTCATGGCTGAGGGAAGAAAATCAGCCCTGAGTGCTCACTGGAAGGACAGATCCTGAAGTTGAGGCTCCAATACTTTGGCCAACTCATGAGAAGAGAAGACTCCCTGGAAAAGACCCTAATGTTGGGAAAGATTGAGGGCACAAGGAGAAGGGGACGACAGAGGACGAGATGGTTGGACAGTGTCCTCGAAGCTACAAACATGAGTTTGACCAAATTGTGGGAGGCAGTGGAAGACAGGAGTGCCTGGCATGCTCTGGTCCATGGGATCACGAAGAGTTGGACACGACTAAACGACTAAACAACAACAGGAATTTGAACCTGAGTGTCTCAGGTCTCAACTTAACACTCTAACCACTTACACCCTACTGGTTCCCTCTTTAATAAAAGTTCAGATTTTTCCTTCTCATTATGTGCAAACCTGGGAACACTCCCATGCTCGATGAAGTAAGTGCATCCGTCAGAGTTTTGTCATTTCCTGGCTAATGCTGCTGTCTAAACTATGTCTGCTCAGAAGCAAGGCCTGTTGAATTCAGTGGAACTTACTCTCAGGTTAGGGGGAGCTTATGAAACCGAACTATAAATGCAGAAACTACACTGGTTCTCTGAGAGACCACCTGCTTCAAATCTGGCCTTTAACCCAGAGCTCTGTAGGCAAACTCAGCCCAATATGGAGATGGCCATATAATATTTCCAGGTAGGAATTGATGAGATCATTCACCTTCTAAAACACTACAGCTTGTCAACAACAAGAGCTGCATATACGCCGTACATTTAAAGTGCATGACTTAGCTCCAAAAGTCTTGGGGACTGTAGTTTACCTTTCGCAGAGCTGCAATCCCCAAAACTCTTAACAAGTAAAATGACCAGGATTCTTTTGGGACAAATCTTGTGCATTAATTATGCTTTAAATGTATGGTGTGTGTATGACATCCAAAAACATACTCCGCATAGATTCACTGAAATCATTGGGGCTAATTTAAGCTCATTGATTTCAATGAGTGAATATAACTCAGTCAAATGTAAAGGTAAACGTAAAGGGACCCCTGACCATTAGGTCCAGTCGCAGACTACTCTGGGGTTGAGGCACTCATCTCGCTTTACTGGCTGAGGGAGCCGGCGTACATGTGGCCAGCATGACTAAGCTGCTTCTGGCAAACCAGAGCAGCACACAGAAACGCCGTTTACCTTCCCGCCAAAGCGGTACCTATTTATCTACTTGCACTTTGATGTGCTTTCAAACTGCTAGGTTGGCAGGAGCAGGGACCGAGCAACGGGTGCTCACCCTGTCACAGGGATTTGAACCGCCGACCTTCTGATCAGCAAGTCCTAGGCTCTGTGGTTTAACCCACAGCATAACCCACGTCCTTCAGTCAAATGTAATTCTCGGTAAATGCTGACTATTATCATTGCCTTACTTATAGCATAGTAGTTGTATGTAAATGCACAGAACCAAACAATGTCAGGCAGGTGACCAGCTTTTAATTATTTCAGCTAGACTTTGTGATCTGTTGTCTAGGACCCTGCCCCACTCGCACTCGCACATAAACACACACAAAAAATCCTTCTCTTGACCGCAATGTGAGAATCTTGAGAATAATTTCTGGGCTTCTCCATCAAATGTTCACACTAAGACTCCCTACCCTGCACAGTCTTCCAAAACAACTCTGCCAATATAATTTTGCAAGCTGAAGGAGGAATTGCTGGGGATTTGGAGACGTTAAAATGAGGTGTCAGCTAGATTTTATCCACTGTCCCTTCTTTTTTTTGCCCAAAAGATGCAAATAAAGATATATTCAGCTACATTACAAGCACAATTCCCTGCCTGCCCTCTCATTCTCTCTCCAAGCTTCATCTGCCTGCAGTGAGCGAAATGAGCTCTTGCAGCTTCTTGGCTCTCGGGGATGGAAGGAAGCCACGCAGCCCATTCAATTTGATCCACCAGCTTGCAGGCTATGAATGAAGCAGAAGCCAAGTCAACATTATTGGCTCAGATGCTGTTTTATTTCATTAGCTAGTTATTTAAAACCCTCTCCAAAGAGCTGAGAATCAGTCACAAGTGAGTGTCAGGTTCAGCCACCAGAGGATTTTTTTTTTTTAAATTATCTTTAAAAACAAATTCGGTTTACTGAAAACTTCACTTTTTATTTATTTGATTTAAAATGGCAAATCTACCTTACCACTGGTTAAAAATGGTTAAAAATAAAATAAGGGCATTAAAAGAAGTAATAAAAATGCAATAAAACTTTTTTTAAAAAAACAAAAACCAACATCTTAAATCCATTAAATATAGTAAGCTGGGACAAACAAAAAGGTTTTAGTCTGCTACCCAGAACTCAGAAAACTCAGGGGAGAAGCCCAGGGCAACAAAACAACAAAACAAAACAAAACAAAACAAAACAAAACAAAACAAAACAAAACAAAACAAAACAAAACAAAACAAAACAAAACAAAACAAAACAAAACACAAAACTTGTACACAAAAGCACAACAGCTGTAAGCAAACTGCAGTTGTGTGAATGGCTTTCTTGTATTACACAAGACATCTGATCGCCAACTTTCCTTTTCCCACCCAAGAGAACACAGACAAGCCAGTCAAGCTGCACGACTGTTTTATCCCCGTCTGTGCTTTCTTCAGTATTTTGTCTCAGTGTGAGATGAGTACAGCATTTATTTGCCTGAATCTCTCCTGGCTTTGCCCTTGGGAACATAGCGAGTCCATTTTACAGAAGGAACGCTCTGGGCCCCCAAATAGCTCAGCCAGACTCTTCATCTCAGGGTTGTGGGTTTGACTGATCTATATGACCAAATCCTGCAGAGAGTTTTGGCCACTGTTAGTTCTAGCTTGGGACCCCACCCACAGTTATCCTTGATGTGACGGTGTGCTTCCTAGTGGATTGATTTTAATCATCACCCTGCTTTTCAGTCCCAATAAGTACCCTCAGGAGATCTGGGACAGTAAAATCCCAAAGAACATAAAAGCAGAGAGTATTCAGCCCTGGCATTAGTGGAACGCTCTGTCACAAGAGACCAGGGCCCTGCGGGATTTGACAGAGCCTGCAAGACGGAGCTGTTCCGCCAGGTCTTTGGTTGGGGCCCAGTCTGACCCCCCTTTTTTTCTTTGTTCTTTTTAATAAGACCCTGTATGTAAGTGGCCTCCCTAACCCTTTCCACCAGATCATATAAGACTAGCACAAACAGTTGGGCCTGCTGAGCACTCAATGCTCCCAACCCCTATAGTTATTATCTGTGGGTTGCCATCTGATTTTATTCTGCTCCAAATTTGATTTTTAAGCTGTATTTTAATTGATTGTTTGATTTATGTTTTTAATGTATCATATACTTTGATGTTAGCTGCCCTGAACCCAGTCCTGGCTGGGGAGTGCGGGGTATAAATAAAATTTATTATTATTATTATTATTATTATTATTATTATTATTGATTTGCTCTGCTGACAGAACTTTATCTCCCAGAAGAAAAATGATGTCTCTGCTCTTCCAGGTCAACAAACTCTGAGATTATTTCCTTGGAAGGGAAAATCTACCCCATTCCTGCCTTCTACCTTCTCTGTTTCCTTCCTGCTTTCCTCCCAGCCAGAGCAATATTTTCAGTTTTCCTTTTTATTTCCCTCCTGGGAGGGGAGGGCTTCAGACTATGCCTGTGTTGAATTGCACCAGACAGCCATGGAGATTTGACTGCTCCCACCCTCCCTGAACAGCAACTATATTTAGAGCCTAACTAGACAAGATGACAAAGACTCTTGGCTTTAAAATGTCTATATGTGTGAGCTTTAACAGGGCATGTATGAACTTCATGGGGCAATTTGCTTTAGGCAAATCATGGTGGGCAAAAGGATTGTGTTTATTGGGCTCCTCTCCTAGGGCTCGGAGGCCAAATCCAAACCGAGTGCTTGCTTAACACAGTCTTCCCCAACCTGGTGCTATCCAGGTGGACTCAAACTCCCACCAGTCCCAGCTAGCCCAAAACATCTTGAGGGTATCAGGTTGGAGGCAGCAGGTTAAATTAAATGAGACAGGGCCTTTCGTCATGGAGCTCTCTTGTAGTCTGGCTCTTAATTCAGGGGAAAGTAGAAGTCAAAAACTGGGTACAAAAGCACCAGTCAATTAATTACCTTGTTAGCGTACAATTAACTTCTGTGCTATAAGTGCTGCTAATCCTTGCTATTACCTAATCAAATACAGCTACATATGCAAACTCAATCTTTGCAAATAGGCTTAATACTCCCTTGATTCCCCAAGGCCTAAAGAACTCTCCCTGTGTGAACACACAAGGGTTTGCATGCACACTCAAACAGCTGTAGCCTCCCCCATGGAGGACTCTGACAAGGACAAGGTTCAGGGTGCTTCCTCCAGAACAGAACCACCAGTATCTTACTCTGGACTCTTCTGACCAGAGGACTCAGGCCTGCCACAATCCTCTGACTCAGCGGATGCATCTGCTGCAGTACTTTTGTCTCCCCAGCCTTGCAGAAACCAAGGGCTACAAAATAAGGGAAGGGCAGCTTGTAACTACCCAGGCAGCTCCTCCAGGTAGGCAGAGCCTTCCACACTTCAGGTTTGGTCAGACTTATGTAAGGGTTCGGTTGGCACTAGCTTCCTGAGCAAGATAATGCTTCAGCCAAGAGCAAGGAGCTGGCCAAGGTCCTGATCTTGCCTGCCATCTGCTTGGACCAGATACTGCCTGCTTCGGTTGATTCAAGGTCCCTGTTGAAACCACATCTTTTGTGTCAGCATGGATAATACTGAGCTAGATGGATTGGTCTGACCTAATCCAAGGCAGCTTGCAATATTTCTAGGAGGAAGGGTCACAGCTCAGGGACAGAGCTTTGCTCGCAGAAGCTCCAAGTTTTTGATCCCTGACGTGACATAAGAATAAATTGCTAGATCAGGCCAGAGGCCTATCAAGGCCAGCTTCCTGTTCTCAAAGTGGCTGACCTGTGGGAAGCTTGCAAAATGGACTTGAGTGCAACAGCACTCTGCCCGCCGGCAGTTCCCTGCAAGTGGAATTCAGAGATGTAATACCTCCGACCACGAAGGTAGAACCGTGGAAGTATCTCCACATAAAACTGGGGAAGAATAGCAGACCGTCCTTCTTGCCAATGCTGTGTTAGTGTGAAGATAAGCAGCCTCCTATATGGGAAGCAGAAAAAATTTCCTCTTACTCTCACTGCTAATACTAGCCTGTCTCCCCGGCCCCCAACTGCTGCTTAATGAGGCAAGGCAAACAGGTTGTTATCAGAAAGCCAACGCCTTAGGGACCCCATAACCCCCTTCTATCCCAGCTCCATCACTGAGATCATTTCCAGGAGCATCGTTGGTCATGCTCCAAGTTGGTGAGGCTCCTTTGACAGACACATGAAACCAAGCTGGTGGAAGGGGCGCAGTTGTTTGGCAAGACGCCTTCAGAAACTCCAACCAGTCTCAGACTCCTCATGCTGTTCTTGAACTCCCAAGCCATACCTTGTACAATCTGTACCCATAGCCTGACGGTTGAAAGCCTCAAATCAAGCTTTCTTTCTAACTCAGTGCAGGAACCTCTGTCACAGCATTTGGGATTGGAGCCAAGACAGCAACAGTTAGCTACCGATCTCTGGTTTTAACATTTTTATTGCTTTAGGTTGTGTGTGTGTGTGTGTGTGTGTGTGTGTGTGCATTCACATGCCCTTTTGTTGTAAACCCCTTTGATATTTTTCTATAAAATTGTGGCACATATTTCTATAAATAAATAAATAAATAAATAAATAAATAAGATGCCCTTCCTTCAAGAAATGGGTGAGTGAGGGGCTCTGGTTGGGAGGTAAGAACACTTAAACTTGCCAGTATATGCAGTTTTCCATGTGAGCTGTGAGCTATTAGTTCATCCCTGTTAGAACCAAGGATGTTACATAACAAAGGAGGCAAGTGAGGGAGGAGTGAGAGTCATTTCTGTTGCAGCACACAGGTACAGCAGGAGCTCTGTGCTGAGAGTTGCTAGCCCTCTTCCGAATCCCATGTTTGGATGGCGATTTTTAAAAATTTTGATATCCCGCTTTATCACTACCCGAAGGAGTCTCAAAGTGGCTAACAATCTCATTTCCCTTCCTCCCCCACAACAAACACTCTGTGAGGTGAGTGGGGCCGAGAGACTTCAGAGAAGTGTGACTAGCTCAAGGTCACCCAGGAGCTTCATGTGGAGGAGTGGGGAAGTGAACCCAGTTCACCAGATTACGAGTCCACTGTTCTTAACCACTACACCACACTGGGTCTTGCCAGAATGCATTTAATTAAGCCCTTGCTCTGCTAACCCAGCAGCCATTTACAAGACCCCCACGCTAAGCAGTCACTCTTGAAAGTAGAATTCTGTACAGGAGACTGAGGAGGAGCTCATCTTGGCTCTCAGTGTCATGCTGAAAGACCATGGAACAAGTTCTTGGAGGTTCTCCACAAATTATGCTCCTCCTCAATGCAGCTACGAATCTTCAGCCCTGATCAGTAGTTGGCTTCACTGGAGGACCACTTTTAGAAGGTTGTGTGTGTGGCAGTGACGCCCACCAACTTGGAAGGATTTAAAAGTGGCTTGGGACCCAGCTACACTGGTAAAGAAAAAACGCTTTATATGTGTTACAACACTGTGACACCAGATGGTGCTGTGGAGTCCCGTCTTTCGCCAACGTGATTTCCTTTTATGAAGTTTACAATGCGTACTTCCGGGTTAGCGCGAACGGCTAATGGCGGATTCCCTCCGAGCTCCGGAGGGAATCGGCTCTGCTGAAGACGGGTCTTGCCGTGCCGGCGACACGGGGACCCTCAGAAACCGCAGGCGCGGAAGCCTGCGGACTTGGTGACTCGGTGGGCACCTTAAGCGCCCTCCCCGACCCACGAAGAGCCTTTTTAAAGGCTACGGAGAGGGTACGGAGAGTGGCGTGGTGCTGAGAGTAGACCGCTACTTCAGTGGAGCGAAGCCACAAGCCATGGCCGGAGAGCGCTGACTTTCTTCCCAAAATTTGGACTGGATAACAAAGGACCCGTGAGTAGTGGAATTTGGACTTTAAAAAATTCTTATCCTTTGAATTCGGCACGATCGGGGGATGTGTTAAAGGGAAGTCCGCACCCCCTCTACTTATAGACGATTTAAAGCAAGGAACGGAGAATTAAGGCGGAATGAATACTGTTTTGATGATTTAAAAGTTTTTCACAAATTTGATAGAAGAAGATTTTGTGCTGGAGAGAAAGGGAGGAACTTTGGAACTTTGTGTGCAATCCCCCCCAAAACCCGGGAGTGTCCTGTTTGGGTGCCGGAGGAAGAAGTGAAAGGAGTTTGACAGCTGTCAAAGAAGCTGTCAAACGGACGGACAAAGTAAAGAATTTTGTTATTTAACAACTCTCTGAATTAAAGGTGATACATTTGAACTGAGGCGATTGGAAACAAAGTACTGATAATAACAAAGTAACAAAGTAACAGATTATTGGAAAAGGACTACTAAATAACCGAAAGCCCCCTAGGGGGAATTAGTGACATTACAATGGCTGCAGAGGGAAAATTACTGGCGGAGATAGAAAAAATGTTCTTTCTCGTGGGAATCCTGCAAGAGCAGAGTATGGCCTTTGAATTCTGACCTTGAATTCTGAAACAAACAACTCTGCTGAATGCACAAAGGAGACGTATGACAAAAACTCTGCAGCTGAGCAGGAAGAGATGCCTTTGGAATTGACAGAGAAGAAAGAAGGAGTGCAGACACTACAAGTGGAAAATATCAACCAGGAATCTACATTGTTAGAGTATGAGCAAGAAGACCTTTGGATTACAAACCTGCGAAAGATGAGAAAGAAGAAGAGGGAAGTCCCTGGAGTACTTGGAATATTAAAACTAAAAAGAATAAAGCAACATGATTGGGACTTTCCTCTTGAGTATGGAAAAGTAGATGATCCTTCGCAGCAAACACTTTTTAACATTCTGGATGAAAGAAAATATGATGTGACTCTGACTGAACTCCTTCGGGGTCTTAGGACCAACAAAGAGGACTACCAATATAGTTGGCAGAGAGGGACTGACAGAGAATCAGACGCCTCGGACGTGAGGAATCCGGGCTAAGAACTATTTTTTGTTTGTTTTTTGGACATTTGTTTGGGAAGGGACAGAAACCGGGGCAGGGGGGGGGAGAGAGAATAGAACTATAAAATGTTATGATTTGTTTTATTTGGTCAATGTGACCTATAATTAATATAATAAAGGGAAAATTTGTGGAAGGGAAGTTAGATCGACCTTTAAAAAAAAGAAATTAATGATTATAAGAGAATTGGATAAGTTGAATATAGATAAACAAAAAGAATTAAATTTTTAAAAGCAATATGAATATGTTTAAGAGGTTAGGTAAGAACTTGCTGAATTAAATTATTGGAACTGGGATGTAAGAGGAGGGGGTGGGGGGAAGTCAATGAAAGTGGGTAAAGAAAATTAGGGTATGTAATTGTATTTGTGTGTTTTTGTCTTTGTGTGTGTGTTTGTTGTTATAAAATGTAAAAACCCAATAAAAATTATTTTAAAAAAAAATGAAGTTTACAATGCGTTTAACTGATACACTTCTTTGATGTGTCTAGATCCAGGCTTGGACAAATCATGGAGGACAAGTTTATCCTACTAGTCTACTAGTCACAGTGGATATGCACTGCCTCCACAGTCTGAAGCAGCAATGTTTCTGAATACCAATTGCTGGAAACGGCACGAGCGTGCTGTTGTGCTCGGGTCCTGCATGTGGGGTTTCTCATAATGGACATCTGCTTGGCCCCTGTGAGAACAGGATGTTGGATTAGATGAGCCACTGGCCTGGAGAAGAGGTAGGAAAGAAGATATTGGAGCTATTCTTCAGAAGTCCAGACTATGGGGAGCCTGGAAAAATTAATAATTAACAATTTGGACTGTCATTTGGTCATTTTTCAATTTTAGTTTATTGTTTTTAATTGGATTATGATGTGGATATGTTGATCGGCTGTTTTTATTGGAAAACCAATAAAAATGATTAAATAAAAAATGAGCCACTGGCCTGATCCATCAGGTTCTTCTTATGTTCTTATCTCTTCCTGTTCCTGGGAAGGAAAACCTTCATGGAAAATAACCAAGGTTTCCGCTGGTAAAATATATCTTTGGAAATATTTCCCTGCGTTTATTTCCCAACAAGGTTTTCAAAAACAAAATGCCCTTGAGACGCCACAGGTTACGAGAAATGTTGTCTTTGGTGCTCAGCAAGCAACTAGAGGGATACTAATGCTGGCCTGTCACCCCAAATACAGTTTCTTCTCCCTGATATCTCTAGCTCTTGCCTTTTAAAGCATAAAGCTTTAGAACACTCTAACGAGGCAAGCAAAACAGCTTAAGCATATCAGACAGCACAACAACATCAAAGAAATCAAAAGCAGGAATAGTTTCTCCCCCTTTCAACGGAGCTTAAGAGAGTGAAACTAAGGAACAAATGTTCAATGTGCTAAAATAGCAAGTGTTGTTCTTGCTATTATTACCACCATCTATGCTGTGATCCGTCACTGCAGAGGGTTGGACTAGATGATCCCTTGTGTCCCTTCCAACTCTACAATTCTATGCTCATCAGTTACAGGAGTCTTAATTGTGACTGCCTAAACACAGCAGTGTCCTCTGACTGAAATCCTGGAGAGCCGCTGCCCATCTGTGTAGACAATACTGAGCTAGATGGAGCACGTTCTGACTCAGGCGCCATTCACACGACAGTTTCTTCCATTTCCCTGACATTTCTCTACTGTAACTGTTAATTTCTGCATCATACTTACATGATGTAAAAAAACACTTCTGGAAAATTAGTAGAATACAGTCTATGTTTAGCATTTGTTTCCATGATGTCTGATTCCAGACATCCAAATAATTTTTTTGTTAACTTTGCTCTACTAAACGTGCATTCTGCAGTTGACCTCCTCTGTAGTGGTTTTTTTAAAAAAGAAAAGAAAAGAAGAAGTTTAGGATAATATTTTAGTTTCCTGTTAATTGTGTTTGAATGGATGTTAATTGTATTTAAATGTATACTTTATATTTGACTTTCTTCAGTAAGGTTTTATTCTGGATTATTTGTTGTTTTAATGTAGGTTCTAAACTGTTTTGAGATTTCCCCCCCCCCCTTCAAAATATAGAAACGAAATGAATAATAATAATAATTCCTCCCCAAAGAGCCCAGGGCAGCAAGGACATTTTTTTAAAAAAAATATATTATTATAAACATTCTAATAACAATTAAAAACATTCTATTAACAGTGTAATGGTTCCTTCAGCCAGTGATCTCAGAGTTGCCAGGAATAGTGTCTTTCAACCATCAAATGCTTTGGTAAACTGGAAAGTTTTTCCATTCATCCTTAATTATGCAAGAGACAGACTCACCTCACTACAAATGTTTGCTTTCCAAAAATGGGACATTGTCACTGAAAAGAACCTGCCCCAGTTCTGTGCCAACCAGGCAGCTCCCAGTGGTGGCACCATCAACCAGGCCTCTCCTGCAAATTGTAGATAGTTGATGCTGGTTGTTATGTACTGAGTTGAATAGGATCCAAAATGCAGCAGTCTGATTGGTCCTAGAACAATAGGATCCAAAATTCAGCAGTCTGATTGGTCCTAGAACAATAGGATTCACAATGCAGCAGTCTGATTGGTCCTAGAACAATACAGCAGTATGATTGATCCGCAGGAGCCACCCAATCCAGCTCCAGAGGGAAGTGAATCCACAACCTGATTGGCCTACAGGAGAATCCCGGAATTAGCCAATCACGTGCAGCCCATTGTGTAAATAATGTATATAAAGCAGATACTTTGGGGGAACATTCATTCCTCCTCACCACTATGAGCTGAATAAAGAGCATGAAATCCACTCTTGACTCCGAGTTTATTTCACTGGTCAAAGCACTCTTTTAGGTATCTGGGCCACAAGTCATTTAGGGCTTTATATGCCAGTACTAACTCCTTGAATTGGGACCAGTGCAGCACTTTCAGCTTGCTCACCTTACCAGCCTAGCAGCTGCATTCTACACAAACTACAGCCTCTGGGCCATCTTCAAGGGCAGCCCCACATAGAGTGCATTACAGTAGCCCAGACAGTAGGTCACAAGGACATGGACAACTGCAGACCATGCTGAGCTGGATGGACCAATGGTCTGGCTCAATATAAGGCAGCTTTCTAGGTTCCTGTAAGATAGCCATGGTTTCCCGAGGCAAATGAAAAAAGATGGGGCACAGCCTGCACTCTGGAGTGTTCCAATACATCATACTAATTAGCTCTTAATGTGTTAAATGGTGTTTTACATATAAAGTTACAGATATAACTTGTCTACCTCTCACGGGGGGGGGGGGGGATAAATAAGTTGGTCAGAGGACTGGTAAGCATATTTATCCTTCCTTGCTATTTTGGGAGCCAAACTTTAAGCAAGTGGAAGGTGATAAACGGCTCCCTTCAGAGTCATTACCTTTCGCCTTGGTAGGGCTGGAGGAAACACCTGAGGTTGAATTCTAGCTGAGATTAAGAAAAGGAGAGGCATATAAATCACCGTGAGATGCACAGCATAGAACGATGGATCAACCTTGCACAGGTCTCTTGCCGCTCGACAGACCTGGGAGGCAATCTTTTCTCACCCATTGCCTTCCAAATGTTTAGGACTACAACTCCCATCAACCCCAGCTGTCCCGGCTGAGGCTGATGGGAGTTGTAGTCCAAAACATCTGGAGGGTACTAGGTTGGCAAAGGTTGCTGTCAGATCACTTAGATCATCCGTTTAAATTCTGCTCGTGGTATCACGCCCTAGAGAGTATCCTAGGGCAGTGATCCCAAAATTTGTGCTTTCTACTATCATGCCTCTCCTTCTGCCACACATGAAGCATCAACTCTCTATGGTTTCAGATGTCTTGTAAAGATCTATCACTTTCCCAGGCTTTCAGTGACTCATTAGATCAGACTTTTTATTTGAATCCCCTTGATTCCCATTTTTCTTTGTTCTACTGGTATACTGCTGTTCTACTGGTTTTTTATATTCTGTTTTTTTAAAATAATAATATTTTGTTTATTGTTTTTATGTTGTACATCACTTAGAGATGAATAAAATAAATGGGATGATTCAGTGGCGCTGAGACTCCAGCACAGACGTAAAAAGGAGAGAGGGTAACTATGACTAACAATCATTAAAATATGCAGTCAGATGATGTTGTCAATTCCCATCCCCCATCCCCCCCACTTACCAGGAGTTGTGTTCACAGCCTGAGGGTGGGCTCCACTCCTGGCAGTTCTCATGGCTGTGGTGGAGCCAGGGAAAATCCACAAGGACCCAGGAGCCAATTGGCATCCAAGCCAGGCTTCTGAAGGGTGGGACTTCAGGGCGGACTTGGGTGAAGACTTCACCTGTCCAGGTCTGCTCTGAGGGAAAATAAGGAGGTGAAAGGTGCTTTCAGGCACCCCAGTCTTTTTCAGACTTTCCCTCCCACCCACCTATCTTGTACCTGAGGTACAGTGGTACCTCAGGTTAAGAACTTAATTCTTTCGGGAGGTCCGTTCTTAACCTGAAACTGTTCTTAACCTGAGGTACCACTTTAGCTAATGGGGCCTCCCGCTGCTACCGTGCGGCCGCTGCACAATTTCTGTTCTCATCCTGAAGCAAAGTTCTTAACCCAAGATACTATTCCTGGGTTAGCGGAGTCTGTAAACTGAAGCGTCTGTACCCCGAGGTACCACTGTATTCAAGGGAAATGAGTCGATTCTCCTCACATACCTTGCTATGGAAATCTGTTGGTCACTGTTTTCAGGACCAGGGAGGAAGTTTCCTGCAAACTGGTTTCCTACAGAGTTGGCACATTTTGTCCACTTCAGAGGAACTGTCACAGCTTTAGGGCGGAAGAGGCCTTGGGCTGCATCTTTAGTGAGAGTGGATGGGGTAAGGTGCCCCCATCACATGTCATAGGAGTATCCTCCTAAGTGTTTTTTTTTTGGGGGGGGTGGGAGGTTGGTGACATAGGAGACCAGAGGCCAAGGTCCCTAGAGGCCAAGGTCCCTTCAGCCTCCCCAGTAAAATACTGAAGGGGGCTGCCCCATCAAGTTGATGTGCATTGCTATTCAAATGGTGTGTGTGTGTTGCACCTCGTAATTGATTATGGAGCTTACCTGCCCCCCCATATTTTATTCAAATTGGCACCCCTGGAGGTGGTACTTCCTGTTCACACACCTAGCTTCAGGGCTCAGGGCCACAATGCCCCCCACCAGTGACAAGTCAGGGTTCACCAGATGCAGTTCACAGCATCAGCAGACCCTAATATTGGTCATCCCCAGATGGGCTGGTTGATCACTGCATCTGCACCCAATGCCTATATCAAACCTGTTTTCAGCTGCAATCAATAAAGTTGTGTCCTGTTTTGAAACTAATAGATACCTCCTTGAATTTGCCAGCTGCACACCCCATCACTGCATCTGGGCCTGCAAATACATTACACTGGGGACATTTAAACCATCAGTTGTCCTCCATATGTTTTGGATACCAACTCCCATCACCCATCCAAGGCGCTGAGTCACCATCCAGCTCAGTGTTGTCCACACTGACCAGCAGCAGTTCTCCAAGATTTCAGGTGGGAGACATGCCCAGCTGAACCCAGAACTTTTTGCATGTAACACAGGTGCTCTACCCCCAAATATGATCCCAGCAAGTTTCAAAGAAATAGAACACTCCCCTCAAAACAAGCTCAGAGCTGGCTAAGTCGTTTCAGCTCAGCTGAAGTGTTTCCTCCTCACACAAGGATTATCTCTATGTGGGAAAATTGCAATGTGTGAAACAACCCACCCTCCCCAATTAAATCCGTATCTGCCCTGCAAATGGAGGTTAATTTAGGTGGCTAAAAGTGCGCCTCAGCTGGAATACTGTCAGCTGTTTTTAGATCCCTGTCTTGAAATAAATTTAGTCCCTGAATTCCCAGAGCGAGGAAGAGGGTTGCCATGGTAACCGCAGCCTACCATATTGCTGCCATATAATCTCCCCCCGTGAAGCTCTGTAAGGGAGGGATCAGTCAGTTTTAGCATAATGGGAACCATAATGGGAACGTGTCACTTTCAAGGGATAAAGAAAAATGAAATGAAACATTTTTGCACTGGCAGAACATTTTATTAAACGTATTAGCCCACTCGTCTCTAAAGGTCCCAAGCAGACCCCTTCTCCCCCTCTGATCATTTTGACTCTGGAGCATCAGAAAGAAGAGAGATGACTTAACAGGGGATCCGCACGCTTGCAAGGGACAAAAAAAGTGAAAGGATCAGTGCCTTAGATATTGAGAATTATAAAAATCGGAGACCGCAGCTAATAAGTTACAAGATCTGTAGGTTTATTAAAGTGGATTAGGGGAATGTTCCAGTGTAAGATCCTGCACTGGTCTAGAACAGGGCCTCTTCCAGGTGAGAGATGGAAGAGAGGGGTGTTAGTGCTTCACAGATGGGTATAGTATCTTAAATGTGTGGACTTGGCAGTTACTCTTTGCACGTGGGGTGTAGTATTGTTGGAACTGAGTGGTTGGTTGAAAAAGATAATGTATGGTTAATGATTGACCTGGTTGGGTGGAAAGGATGGAGAGAGTGAGAATTGGTGAGCCTGAATAGCTGCCATTAGCTGCCATTTTATTTACAGTCGTACCTTGGGTTACATACGCATCAGGTTACATATGCATCAGGTTACAGACTCCGCTAAGCCAGAAATATTACCTCGGGTTAAGAACTTTGCTTCAGGATGAGAACAGAAATCATGCTCCGGCGGCGCAGCAGCAGCAGGAGGCCCCATTAGCTAAAGTGGTGCTTCGGGTTAAGGAGAGTTTCAGGTTAAGAACAGAATGAATTAATTCCAGAATGAATTAACTACTTAACCCGAGGTACCACTGTATTTCCATAACTTTCATCCAAGGAACTCAAAGAAGTGTGCATGATTCTTAATCTCCCCTGTTTTATCCCCACAGCAACCCTATGAGGATGATTAGGCTCAAAGTGAGCTCTCATAGTGAGTGGGAATTTGAACCTGGGTCCTCCAACCCTCTAACCATTAGAACACACTGACTCCATTCTGCTTATATCCAAAGAAACCCGCCCCCCACTTCTATCTAACTTGCTTGCATTTTGGATTAAAAGCTTAAAGTGAGTAACTGACGGGAGGTTTGCCGCAGCTCCCTGAAGAGTCTAGCAGTTCATAAAGCCAAAATATCATAAAGCCAAGTAAATAACTCAACAAAAGGGCAAAATGGAAAAGTAAGCATGTTTCGCTCCCCCCCCTCCAATAGTCCTGAACAAAACATAATTATTTTGCACAGATACTCAGATTTCAAAGAAAAGCTGTACGCCTCTCTTGCAAGCTCTTCATAAGAGGGACAGAAGCTGCAGTCACTCAGCTGGAGATTAGGAGCAGATTTACTCTGTGGAAATTTGAGCATTCTTCCCTCCTGAGTGGATTTAGCAGTATGCAGATAATCACTGAGAAATTTGGAGGCTTATGCAAAACTTGTCTAAACAAACTGCTTTAAAACACACACACACACACAAATAGCATACTGCTTTGGTCTTCATATTCTGAGCTAGATATAACCTGGTTTGCTCATTTTTGCTACCATCTTTACAGAGGACAGTTCTATAGCTGAAGAACTGCCCATTCATCTTGCCTGAAACCCTGGTAAGCTGCTGCCAGCCGCAGTGGTCAGTACTGACCTAGATGGACCAATGGTCTGACTTAGCATAAGGCAGTTTCCCATGCTCTACTAAAGGACTGGGTGGGACACGGGTGGCGCTGTGGGTTAAACCACAGAGCCTAGGACTTGCCGATCAGAAGGTCGGTGGTTCGAATCCCTGTGATGGGGTGAGCTCCTGTTGCACAGTCCTTGCTCCTGCCAACCTAGCAGTTTGAAAGCACCCCAAAAAGTGCAAGTAGATAAATAGGTACCGCTCCGGCAGGAAGGTAAACGGCGTTTCCGTGTGCTGCTCTGGTTCGCCAGAAGTGGCTTAGTCATGCTGGCCACATGACCCGGAAGCTGTACACCTGCTCCCTCGGCCAATAAAGCGAGATGAGCGCCGCAACCCCAGAGTCGGTCACCACTGGACCTGATGGTCAGGGGTCCCTTTACCTTTACTTACTAAAGGACTGACTGGTCCAAGTTGGGTTTGGACATACAGTGGTACCTCAGGTTATATACGCTTCAGGTTACAGACTCCGCTAACCCAGAAATAGCACCTCGGATTAAGAACTTTGCTTCAGGATGAGAACAGAAATCGTGCGGCGGTGGCGCAACAGCAGCAGGAGGCCCCATTAGCTAAAGTGGTGCTTCAGGTTAAGAAAAGTTTCAGTTTAAGAATGGACCTCTGGAATGAATTAAGTACGTAACCAGAGGTACCACTGTACAGCACCATAACAAGGAAGAACAGGAGGGACTTGTGAAAACCTATTCTGCAGACCGAGTCATTTTTTTCCTTTCCCTTCTTTCTGGTGTTACAAAATTTTGGGGTGCACACACACACACATAGCAGACACACACGGCACTGAAAACCAATCATTCACCCTTCAGAATTTAGGAAATATTCCCAGAGAAAATACCGAGGTTAAAAATTTGCATTTGGGATGCCACATGAAAGCAAGGTGGGCGAGGTCATGCAATGATTCGTAAATATTTGCTTGGAACTGTCAAGTTCTTATGCATGAACTGTAAGGCAATGAATGATTCATTTGTTAAATTCAATCATTTATACCTTGTTCTCTCCACACACACCCTTAAACCACGTCTGCCACCATCCATAATTGGAAATATTATTTTTAAAAATGTACCTCATGTACATACATTCAAAATTTCAGCAAGCAACTTCATAGTTTTAATATTTTAATGTTTCAATTTTTTAATGTTGTATTTTATTTTTGTTTTTAAGTTGTAATCATTCAACTTGTTTTTATTATTGCTTGTAAGCTGCTCTGAGCCCGGCCTTGGCTGGGGAGGGCAGGGTATTAATGATGATGATGATGATGATGATGATGATTTTGTTTCATCTTTGTTTCCCCTCAGCATTCTCTCTCTCTCTCTCTCTCTCTCTCTCTCTCTCTCTCTCTCTCTCTGTCTCTGTCTCTGTCTCTGTCTCTTTTTTATACTTCTGGCTACTACTCCACATGGCTACACATAGAAAAAATAAATATGAGATGTCATAGGAAGATTAATGAAAAGTCAAATGGCAAAAGCAATTGCAGCTCTTGCTAATCCTTTTTCTTTTCCTCCTCCAGGCCCACATCCCTCCTGCCCCCCACCCCAGAATTCCACCTGCCTCTGTGGGGTTCAGGGCTGAGCACTGCTTTCCGTCACAGCAAGGCATTTTTATCTTCTCAGTTTCAGAATAGTACTTGCTGATTCTTAATAATCTGCTTCCTCGAGATAAAACCACAAGTCCTTCGCCTCTTGGAAATAACAGAATGCATAGCTCTTAACCTACTGCCATTATTCTACTCTCGCTTGGCAGAGACCCCTAGAGAGGAGATGGCATTGGAACAGGTAGAAACACTTAACTTCCAAGGAAGATTGCCCTGAATTTCTTTATCATAAAGAATTTCTCTCTCTCTCTCTGTTTCAATTCTGCTTTATCCACCTAGCATGGGAACTAAATGGGCACAGTATTAGTTAAGAATTTAACAGTGGAGGAGGAGGAGAGACAATATGCTGGAGAAGACCTATCTCCTGCCATGTCAACAAATAAATGGGTGATCGATTTAGTCATTGCGCAGATAAATAAGTGGCAATAAGCAATATTGCAGGCACTTTTACTGCTAACCTGGGACACACCACTAGTTGATTCTCAAGAAGATGCCTGGGGCTCTTTGAATGGTGAATCCGTAAAGAACCTTCCTTTCTGAACAGAACACTGCCGCCATCAAACCAGAAGCAGACTTTGGTCTGTCAATGTTCAGCGGCGCCCTGTGTGTAGCCAAAATTCAGTGCCCCCTGCCTCCCACCTTCTGTTCTGTTCAATATGACTACAGCATAGTTGTGACGCCTTGTGGCACCCCCTAGGCTCAGCACCTAGTACAGTGGAACCAGTTGCACTTTCCATACTTAATTTCAGTCCTCTTCATTTGCAATTTTTAAAGAACTGTTCTCTTTTTTAAAAATATGATTTTTATTAAGTTTTCCATATTTCATTACATTTCCATATCAAAAATAAAAAATCCATAACTTAAAACATTGCTTAAATAAAGCATCGACCTCCTTCCCTCCCTCTATCTGACTTCCACACAATTTTACCAATTTCTTCACATTCCTATAATCACTTTTTTACCTTATGTCAATCTTTTAGCATTCACCTTCTTGTGTGTAAATCATCTCCTTATTTTCCCATTACCAAACATTTCAACTCAAACCTACAAACATTTTCAACTGTTTACAATTTTCTTTCATATAGAGTATAAATTTGCTCCAGTCCTTTTGAAACAATTCATTACGCCGATTCCGGATCTTCCCCGTCAGCTTTGCCAGCTCCACGTATTCAACCATTTTTATCTGCCAGTCTTCCAATGTGGGGAGTTCTTTAAAGAACAGTTCTCATGAAAATTTGCCAGCCTTTCAGTGTGCCTTTTCTCCTAATAGATACATTTTTAATGCAAGCTTTACCACAGTCGATGCATTTCTGTACACATTAATTGGCTGGAGAACTTCACTGCAAAATTGGGGAAAGTGTGGTTTCTCTGTGTTTTGGTTCTCATGCTGTTTAAGGAAGCACAAATTAGATAGGTTTGCCTTTAGATGCAAACCAAATAGCATTTCTCCCCAACCACTACCTCTGAGTACCAGTTATTAGACACAAGCCATAGGGAAAGACCATCACTCTTGTGTGCTGCTTGCAAGCTTCCCAGGCACAACAGGACATTCACAGTTTGAAACGGGACTCTCTCCCTGTCCTCAGGCTGACTCAGCACCAGCAGGGTTTTTCACCCATCCTTATTCTCACACCTGTCAAACTTCACCTCACCTGACAGCCACTGAGCTGACAGCAGCAACACTGCCACCAGCCTTTCCCCGAATCCAGCAGCTGTGCTGGCCCTGCTTATGAATGTTTCAGGATAACTAACCTCTTTCTCATTGGAAATTTCTCTGGGCCTCTTAGCCTGCTCATGTGGAATTGGGTTATTCCATTGCGCTGGCTTTCAAAAGCGCTAGCAGCGCACAGCGATGTGTCCACATGAACACAGGAGGCCTGTTGTGGGTAATCAAGCGGAAGGACATACAGTGACCCTCTTTCGGTGGCTTCCGCTCGGAACCTGAAGAAATGGAATATTCACAGTCGTTGTGGTTGCTTGGCAGGCTTCTCACAGAGTTATGGTTTCGGCCTGCAACCAGAATCCTGTGTGGGCAAGAAGGAGGGACAAGGTCACTCCCTCAAATTCTGAATGTCACAGTCACACCATGCATTTAAACAGAGCAACAATTTCCAGAGGGATGCAGGTGGCACTGTGGGTTAAACCACAGAGCCTAGGACTTGCCGATCAGTTGGCGGTTCGAATCCCCGCGACAGGGTGAGCTCCCGTTGCTCGGTCCCTGCTCTTGCCCACCTAGCAGTTTGAAAGCACATCAAAGGGCAAGTAGATAAATAGGTACTGCTCCAGCGGGAAGGTAAACGGCGTTTCCGTGCGCTGCTCTGGTTCGCCAGAAGCGGCTTAGTCATGCTGGGCACATGACCCGGAAGCTGTACGCTGGCTCCCTTGGCCAATAAAGTGAGATAAGCGCCGCAACCCCAGAGTCGGCTACGACCGGAGCTAATGGTCAGGGGTCCCTTTACCTTTACCTTACAATTTCCAGAAGAGGTCAAACCACTCTGAGAATTGTAGCTCTGTGAGGGGAATGGGGGTCTCCTTACAATTCTCAGCACCCTTAACAAATTACAGCTCCCAGAATTCTTTGGGAGTCTGGGGGAGTCTCAGGGGCCAGATAGGGGCTCCTGGGGGTTGCAATTGACTTCTGGGGAAGAGGTTTCCTATACCACACATGAGGTAAGTTTTTTGTGTTCTGTCTTTGCATTTGAAAAAAGCAGAGGAGGGGCCTCAGTTTAGCAGAGGAAGTATTGATCACATCTTAAGAAGCCACCAGGGACAGTGAAACAAAATGGGCTTGTCTTTCAACAGATCAATACAGTGCAGTGTTGCTGATAAGTAGCAGTCATTTTGGAATTAGTTACCTGCATGTTAAAATACCATCTGCTAGGTGTCTTTGTTTTTGAATCTAATATTTTGGGAATGTAGAATAGGATTTGACTCTGTTCTTCACAACCAAGAAAAGAAAGTGAATTGCCTTCTTCTTTTTAAAGTAGGGCTTTTTCCCAAAGAGTTATTCCACACTATCCATGGGCATAAAAGCACTGCCTTTATACGCATTGAATTAATGATTGCACATATTGATCTGTCACAAAGCAAAGTTAATAGACACATTAAAAAAAAAAGATCATGTGGCATCAGCATATAGATATATGTCAGGGTTTTAGGGAGAGAGGAGACAGAGAGCGAGGGCGAGGAGGAAGAGGACGACAACGAGCCGAGGTTGTCCCAAAGTCCGTCTAGCGAATCAGAGGATTCCCAGAAGGGAGCCCCCCTGGTCAGGCCAAGGGGCAATAGAGAGGGAATCAGTCAGAAAGAGGGGAACGAAGAGGGAATCCCCAGTGGGAGTGGCAAAGCGGGACCAGCTCCCCCGTCGGAACGGAGTGGAGGGGGGGGAGTTGCCAGTGTGTCAGAAAGAGCAGGACAGGAAGGAGGAAGGGGGAGGAGTTCGGAGCAAGACGTCCTGCCTGAAAGGGAGGAGTGTAGTACCGAGAGCAGCGTAACTGTAGAAAGGAAGGTCAGAGGCAACGTACGCGCGCCAAGTTCAAATATAGAGGCGCGCGGAAATGAGGAGAGCTCTGAGGAGGAGCCTGGTGCCAAAGCACGAAGGAGGGGGGAGCAGGCGGGAGAAGACTCAGCCTCTGGGGAGTCCCGGAAAGAGGGAAGACAGGGGGGCAGGAAGACCCTGCGGAAAAGGAAAGAGAGGAAAAGGTGGAGCAGTACAAGCCTCTTAAATTGGTGCAGGGGAGGGACGGACTCAGAGGGGACTTCTAACATCTAAGGGTAACAGATGCGGAGCCACGGAGTTTGGATGTAATGACGACAATGATCTTCAATAAAACCTTTTGTATATAGCTTGGACTGGACTTTGGTCTCTTGTGAGCTGGGACCCAGGGTGGCTCTGACAGAAAGTCCCCTCCAAAGAACGCAAATTTTTTTTTTTTGCAAAGCTCACGAACGGTGACAGCCATGAGTGCGGAGGAGCAGTTGACGGCGCTGCGAACTACAGTTTCCGAACTCACTGCTGCAGTCCTTGCGTCTCAGAAGAAGCATGACGAAATGGAGAAGCGCTGCCAGGACCTGCAAACAAGGTGGGAACGTGCAAGCAGGGAAGGGTTCCCAGGGTCCAGATCAGAGGGGATTGGACTTGGACGGAGGGGGGGCAGTCTAGTCACCCACTTCGATGGGAACCTGAAGCACTACCCCAGTTTCAGAGCAGACGTTTTGTATGCATTGCACTTGCTTCGTCATGACTTTAAAGATGAGGAGGAGAAAGTGGGGTTTATTGTTTCTCACTTGCATGGGCCGGCCAGAGACTGGTTGCGCAATTTGTGGCGTGAAGATGGCCCTGCCCGCCGCGATGCAGATGAATTCATTAAAGCGATGGATGCCTGCTTCCAGTCTACTGTAGATGTGGATCTTGCACGCAGGGAAATTTTTGGATTGCGGCAAGGCAAAGCCACTGTGCGTCAGTACCATTCTAGATTTTTTGCTTTACTGACTGCGCTAAGCTGGGAGAAGGATTGTGCACCTGTGAGGGATTTGTTCTGGGAGGGGCTCAGCGGTCCCATTAAGGATGAACTTGCCAGGGGAGACAGACCCCAGACCCTGGAGGAGCTTGTGCAGAGGGCTTTGGCGATTGGGATACGGCACGAGGGACGTCCTTGGCACACTGAGGAAGAACGTCAGGTGCGTCCACCAGCGAGGACGTCTTCTTTCATCCCCAGGGAGTTCAGTCAGTCACATCCTTCGCCACTGGGAAGGCAGGGGGAGGAGCCCATGGAACTTGGTGGTGCTAAGGCTCAAGCAACAGCCAGAGCCCCAGCTTCCGGTGCAGTGAAGGCAAAGCCTCCTAGAGGGACCAGGAAGTGTTACATTTGCGACAGTGCACAGCACATGGCGAAAGAGTGTCCCCAGAGGCTGCAGAAACACACTGCAGCTTTAGCAACTGTTGCAGCAGAAATGATGCAAGCAGAGCAACCTCAGGGAAACGACAGTGCCTGGCTGGAAGCAGAGCTGCTGGGGCTCAGCCAGGCGAATCTGTAGAGCAGTCCCCAGCGCTTTTGCAACGCACAGACCCTTTACCACCCAAGCCAGCGGTGCAGCTCACTGCAACACTTCAGTTGCCGAATGGAACCACCCTGGAAGTCCCCATCACGATTGATTCTGGGAGCAACGCAGATTTTGTGGGGACGCACTTTGTCAAGCAGCATCGCATAGCGCTTCTGCCAGCGACAACACCTCTGAACGTAGTCACGGTGGATGGCAGGAAATTGCTAGGAGGACAAGTTGTGCAACAGACGCCTCCCATGGTGATGAGGATTGGAAATCATCGAGAAGTCATCAGCTTCAATGTCACCCGCCTTTCAGACACGCCTATAGTATTAGGCATGAGTTGGCTGGAGAGACACAGTCCTGCTGTAGCGTGGTACCAACGGCAGATCACCTTTTGCTCATCGTACTGTGCTCAACATTGCATCCAGTCCAGCCAGGAGGAGGGAGCTGAGCAGCAGTTGCAACTTGGCATGGTGCAGGCAGTACCCCGCAAGTACGAGGGGTTCCTGGAGGTTTTCTGCGAGAAGGAAGCTGACCAGTTGCCGCCCCACAGGCCTTATGATTGTGCCATCGACCTGGTGCCAGGGGCGCAGTTGCCGACTGCAAAGCTGTATTCCATGTCTGAGGACGAGATGCAAGAACTCAGGGAGTTCATAGAGCACAATTTGAAGCGCGGATTCATCCGAGAATCGAAAGCGGTGGGGGGCAGTCCTGTTTTCTTTGTAAGGAAGAAAGACACGCCCCAGAAAAGACTCATTGTGGACTATCGATTCATAAACAGTAAGACCAAACCCAAGGCCTTCCCCATGCCCAAGATAGATGATCTCCTGGCAACCGTAAGGAAGGGGAAGATCTTCACCAAATTGGATCTGCGTGGAGCGTATAACCTCATACGCATCCGGGAGGGCGATGAGTGGAAGACGGCCATGTTCACGCCTCTGGGCACGTACGAATACAGAGTTATGCCATTTGGTCTCCAAAATGGATCTCACGTCTTCCAAGCATTTATGCATCACGTGCTAGCGGGACTTCTCTACAAGAAATGCGTGTGTTTCCTCGACGACATCCTGATCTTTTCGGAAACGGAGGAGGCCCATGAGAAGGACGTAAAGGAAGTCCTGCAGAGACTACGGGAGAACAAGCTCTACGCCAAGTTAGAGAAGTGCCAGTTTGATGTGACGGACGTGGATTTCCTAGGCTACAAGCTGTCCGACAAGGGGCTGGCCATGGACAGCGCCAAGGTCCGTGCGGTGTTGGACTGGAAGAGCCCTCGCAATCGGAAGGAAGTCCAAAGATTCATCGGCTTCGCCAACTTCTACCGCAAATTCATCAGAGGTTTTGCAAAGGAGACGGCAGCGATCACGGACACTCTCAGTTCCAAGAAAAAGAGGTTCGTGTGGACGGAACAGGCGGAGCGCTCTTTTCAGAAGCTTAAAAGCCTTTTCGCCTCCGAGGAGCAGCTGCTGCACGTGAATCCAGGCAAGCCCATACGACTAGAGACCGACGCGTCAGACAGAGCGGTTGGAGCCGTACTCCTGCAAGAAGATCCACATGGAAACTGGAGACCCGGTGCCTTTTACTCCAGAAAGCTCAGCAAAGCGGAGCAAAACTACACCATATGGGACAGGGAGCTGTTAGCCATTCACGCAGCTTTCAAAGCGTGGCGACACTTCCTCATAGGAGCCAAGCACACAGTACAGGTCCGCACGGATCACAAGAACCTAGAGTATTGGCGCACGGCGAAGCTCCAAAGCCAGAGGCACATGCGCTGGGCGGAATTCTTCGCGGATTTCGACTTTCGGATAGAGTACGTCCCAGGAGATTCCAACGTTATAGCCGATGCGCTATCCAGGAAACCGCAATATCTCGATGAAGCGGCGCCTGTAGCAGCCAAGCACATTTTCGCACCGCAGACGTGGTCGTGCGCTGCCGCCACAGTAGATCTGGACGCGGTGCGACGCGCGTTGCAAGTGGATCAGTTCGCACAGTCCAAGATGGAGGAATTGCGCAGAGGTGTGCAGAGTGGCGAAGAGTTCCAACTACGCGACGGGTTGCTAACTCGCAAAGGTGCCCTCTACGTGCCAAGCGACGAGCTTCGCGCAAAGGTTCTGCAGCAGTTGCACGACGCCCCCAGTGCGGGCCACTTCGGTAAGGAGAAGACAATAGAACTGGTGGCAAGAGACTTTTGGTGGCCCCGGATGCGTGGAGAGGTAGCGGATTACGTCGCCAGGTGTGACACTTGTCAGAGGTTCAAGCCAGTACACCAGAAGCCAGCGGGGCTGTTGGAACCGCTGGAAACGCCACAGCAACCGTGGGAGAGGGTAGCTCTGGACTTCGTTACTGACCTGCCCAGCTCCAGGGGGAAGACGGCGGTACTGGTGGTTGTGGACCTGTTCACCAAGATGGCGCACTTCATTCCATGCGCAAAGGTGGCGACGGCGGAACAGACTGCCAAACTCTTCATCGATCACGTGTTCAAGGTGCATGGGCTGCCGCAGTCCATCCTGTCCGACAGGGGGCGCCAGTTTGTTTCCAATTTTTGGCAGAAGCTTTTGGGTATCCTGAACGTCAAGATCAACCTCACGTCGGCGAGACACCCACAAACCAACGGCCAAGCTGAGAGGGTCAACGCGATCATGCAGCAGTACCTGAGATGTTACGCCAACCAGCGACCAGCAGTTTGGGTGGACTACCTGCCGATGGCAGAGTTTGCCTATAACAACACGAAGCACGCGTCCACGGGGGTGACGCCGTTTTTCGCGAACAATGGTCGTCACCCCAGAACCTTCCCGGGGTTCGTGGCACCGGGAGAGGGGGTGCCGCAAGGAGCCGACCAGTTTGCAGCGGAGCTGCAGGAGGTGCACGAAGAGTTGCGGAGACATTTAGAGCTGGCCAAGCAAGCATATAAGGTGCAGGCTGACAAAAACAGGAGAGAGGGAGAGGAGATCCAGGTGGGGGACTGGGTGTGGTTAGCGGCCCAAGCGATGCCAGCCAAGTCGTTGGCCAAGAAGAAGCTGGGGCACAGGCAGTTAGGGCCGTACCAGGTGGAGGCTAAAATCAACCCTGTAGCCTTTCGACTAGCCCTCCCCGAAGGTTCCAGAGTGCACCCGGTCTTTCATAGATCGGTGCTCACTCCCTACAAGGCACCGCACAGGTTTCAGGAGTCTGACACAGTCACGCAACAACACACTAAGTCACAGGAGAGGGAGAGGGCGCCTAGGGCCGAACCACTCAACGAGGTCACAGAGATCCTGGACTCGAGATGGGGGCAAGAGGGAGTAGAATATTTTCTAGTCAGAGAGGGTGCCCCAGTCAGTGCCAATGGTTGGGTGCCGGGCTACGCCTTAGACGAACCTCTTTTAAAAGACGAGTTCCATGCCCTTTTCCCTCATAGACCCATGCCAGCCGAGTACTTTGATGACTGGCTCTTTACGCCCACATGTTCAGGCAGCACTTTCCACGGCTTTTCTTCAGCTGAAGAAAGGTCGCCGGACTCCAACTCGCCCAGGGGATCGTGTTCGGGGGTGGACACAGAACCCTCTTATTGGTGGGACGAGCAACCAGAGGAGGACTGGCGCAGGAAATGGCTGACGGGACCTTGGCAGGCAGCACCGGACCAGGTACCAATGGAGGAGGGAGAAGAGAACACTTTGGGTCAAGAACCCGAATTCGAACACTCGTACAACGAACTGCAAACAGAGGAGATGGAGGTGCAGAATCTGTATCCTGCGTCCGCCTCCGAAGAGCGGCAGCTTCCACAACCTGCACCCGATGAGCGGAAGGGGGGAAGGGGGGGCTTCGAGGGGGGGATGGATGTCAGGGTTTTAGGGAGAGAGGAGACAGAGAGCGAGGGCGAGGAGGAAGAGGACGACAACGAGCCGAGGTTGTCCCAAAGTCCGTCTAGCGAATCAGAGGATTCCCAGAAGGGAGCCCCCCTGGTCAGGCCAAGGGGCAATAGAGAGGGAATCAGTCAGAAAGAGGGGAACGAAGAGGGAATCCCCAGTGGGAGTGGCAAAGCGGGACCAGCTCCCCCGTCGGAACGGAGTGGAGGGGGGGGAGTTGCCAGTGTGTCAGAAAGAGCAGGACAGGAAGGAGGAAGGGGGAGGAGTTCGGAGCAAGACGTCCTGCCTGAAAGGGAGGAGTGTAGTACCGAGAGCAGCGTAACTGTAGAAAGGAAGGTCAGAGGCAACGTACGCGCGCCAAGTTCAAATATAGAGGCGCGCGGAAATGAGGAGAGCTCTGAGGAGGAGCCTGGTGCCAAAGCACGAAGGAGGGGGGAGCAGGCGGGAGAAGACTCAGCCTCTGGGGAGTCCCGGAAAGAGGGAAGACAGGGGGGCAGGAAGACCCTGCGGAAAAGGAAAGAGAGGAAAAGGTGGAGCAGTACAAGCCTCTTAAATTGGTGCAGGGGAGGGACGGACTCAGAGGGGACTTCTAACATCTAAGGGTAACAGATGCGGAGCCACGGAGTTTGGATGTAATGACGACAATGATCTTCAATAAAACCTTTTGTATATAGCTTGGACTGGACTTTGGTCTCTTGTGAGCTGGGACCCAGGGTGGCTCTGACAATATACATACCTACATACATACTAGCCTATGAACAGCCTGGGCAGTAGACTCTGAGAGGGACCTAGGAAGCTGCCCCACTCTGAGTAAGACCAATGGGTCATCTAGCTCAATACTGCCCACACTGGATGGCAGTATCTCACCAGGCTTTCAGACAGGGCACACTCTCAGGTCTACCTAAAGATGCCACAGATTGAACTCCAGAACCACTACAGAAAGAGCAACAACACCCCCAGGATGATCCACCACTGATTCCCCTGTGCGATGGTTCCTGGTGCCTTTTAATATGACAGTATTATTTGTTGTGCTTTTAAAATATGTCATTGAACATCATGTGTAAGCTGCCGAAGTGGGATATATACATCATCACAAAGTGTAATAATAATAAATAATTGCAGCAGCAGCAATAATAATAATAA
Organism: Podarcis erhardii; assembly: GCF_964252035.2. Taxonomy (NCBI): domain Eukaryota; kingdom Metazoa; phylum Chordata; class Lepidosauria; order Squamata; family Lacertidae; genus Podarcis; species Podarcis erhardii. Next base: position 25,439,867 of record NC_138503.1, read on the forward strand.
AATAACAGTTTTATTTATGATATATGTTTTTGCTGTGTTTTCATCTAGTTTATAGGAAATGCTGCTGAATGTTATTGAGATAATTTAACTGCAAACTGCTTAGAGCTGATTATTACATTAAGTGGTATTAAAACTTTATAAGGAAAAGCATGGAAAGCATGCAGAGCCAAGCTGCATGAACTGTCCCTTTCCCTACTACCTGCCGCTCTTCTGAGAACAAAAGTCATACATTAGGTCATTTCAGCACAGCAGCTTCTGAATGCTAGATAGATAGATGATTGATAGATAGATGATAGATGATAGATGATAGATATAGATGATAGATGATAGATATAGATGATAGATAGATGATAGATAGATAGATGATAGATAGATAGATGATAGATATTTGTTTGTTTGTTTGCATGCACTTGCATTAAACTGTCAACTGAACAAGAGCCAAACTGGTTTGTTCTGTAAAGGAACAAACATGGACTGGAATTCATTCCTTTGGGGACATGTTGAACCTGAGCCCATTCCTTTTTCAAAAAATGAACTTTTCAAGATCTGATTCCACCTGCATGAATTGTCTCTAGTTGTTTGTTTTCATCTTGGAAGCTGCCCTGAGATGACTTTTGCCCTCAAAGCATATCTAAATAAATAAACAGCAGCACTGCCTTCCCCAAACCAACTGTTTTCACCCCCTTCCCCTTCATCTGAAAATGTCTTCAAGAAACTCTCTTGACTCTGTTGACTCCAACTCCCATCATCCTTGACCAAGGACCTTGCTGGTTAGGGCTGGTGGGAGTTGGAGTCCATTCCAGTTGGAGTACCACAGGTTGAGTGCCCCTGCTCTAAAGGAACAAACAGCCAGCCAATCTTTGGTGCTGGGCTTCAGCTGACTACAGAAAACCTCCTTCCCACATATGGAGATATCTCCAGCCTTTGCCAGAATAATGAACTGTGCTTGAGCCAGCACTGGGCAGGCTGGGGGTAATTGTTATGATTCATTTTTCCTGGTACAGTACAAATGCCGTGGTTAATCTTTTCTGCATTTTAATCAGCAGGGAGAGGAAGACTTAATTAAAGGGTTCTTTGTCCTGTTTTATAGCAACTGCCATCTGCGAGCGTTTCAACTCGCTGTCTTATCTCCACCTCACAGCTTTGCCTTTGTAGGATTCGGGGAGGCAAAAAGATCTCTCCACTTCTCCCTCAACCTTCACACACACACACCTCACAAACTGATAGTTTTGGAGAATGGAGAAACCAACATTCTAGGGGTTACACACTACAGGAGGGATTGCAGCTTGGTGGGAGAGCGTTCACTCTAATAACAACAATAATAATTTTATTATTTATATTCCGCCCATCTGGATGGGTTGCCCCAGCCACTCTGGGAAGCTTCCAACACATATAAAAACATATTGAAATGTCAAACATTAAAAATTTCCTGATACAGAAGTTTGTCAGGCCCTGAACAACCTGGGTCCAGGAGACCTTAGGAACTCTACCTGTAGAAGTTCTGAAATCAGTGGGGGCTGGTCCATTTCAACCAATGGGGAACTGCCCCCACTGGTCTCAGTTTTCTTGCAGCCAGCCCTCACTTGCCTGCCTTCTTACCTACACCAGAGATTGGTACTGGCTGTCAACTTCCTCCTCCTTGGCCTTAGAGCGCATTCAGACATACAGAATATTGAATTGGTTTCCCTAATTATCGCACTGCAGCGTCCATCTTGTTTTATAATGTTCCTTCACCCGTTGCACCGTTGTGTTCTGGGACTATGACCTTTGGACTGATACACCAGCCTGTTGTGCCAAATTTTATTCATATCACTGCGCATGATGAGGCACAGCAATGAACATCATTGAATAATGTTGCTACTCTCCCATCTTCTCCACCTTTGTGTGCGTTTCTTGCCCCAGGATTTCCCCATGAAAACACCCCTCCTCGTTCTCTGGGTTAAGAGGGCTACAAAACATCTCTTTCCCTGGAATCAAATTAGATGGAAATGAGAGTTTTACATGCACTATATTCCATTAGTTTTCTTAAAGTGGCTTCTACATTGTGTGGAAGATCAAACATAATGAGGAAATTAACAGCTAGGGAAATGTCAGGGAAACAAAATAAATTACTGTGTGCATGCAGCCTTTGTGTTGTCCAGGTGGATCTCAGCAGGAAGGAGGATGGGGACAAATCTAAAACTGGATGGTTCTGTCACTAGCTCTGGTGCCACCTACTGTTAGCCTCCCTGCCTCCCTGTCCTGCCAGTCCCAATTGGCATCAACCACAATTCCAGATTCAATCCCTGACCTCTCTACTTACAGTAGGAAATTTACATTCAACCTTTCCTTGTGGTCTTGCAGGTCCTTGTTCAATGCTCTAGCCACCACACTGGCTGAAAAGATCACAAAAAGCAGAGTCGTGTATCCTGCTTCTGCCATGGCTCCATTCTGTTAGGAAGTTCATTGGTTCCACCTGAACCTGCTTGTCTGTAAATGCTTTTGGGTTGGTCCAAACAAGTTGCAGCCAATGTGATGCCTTTCCACAGTTGTTGGACTACAGATCCCATCTGCTCCAGCCAACATAGCCAATGACCAAGGATGGTGGGAGTTGTAATAAATGCTGGAAATGTAACGAATGCGAAGGAACTTTCTATCATCTTTGGTGGACCTGCCCAAAGGTTAAAGCCTACTGGGAAATGATCTATAATGAAATTAAGAAAGTCCTTAAGTGGACATCTGTAAAGAAACCGGAGGCTTTTCTCTTGGGCATGGTCGGCCAATTGGTACCAAAGAAAGATAAGACCTTTTTTATGTACGCAACCACAGCAGCAAGAATTCTCCTGGCAAAGTATTGGAAGATGCAAGAATTGCCTACTCTGGAAGAATGGCAGACGAAGGTGACTGAATTTATGGGACTGGCAGAGATGACCGGCAGAATCCGTGATCAGAGGAGAGAGACAGTGGAAGAGGATTGGAAAAAATTTAAACTATATCTTAAGAATTGTTGCAAAATTTCGGACTGATAAAATGTTAAGGGTTAAGAAATAAAGAACTATAGCTGCAAATATTTAAGTTAAGAAAATTTTGAGGGAAATTAAATATTGAAAAGGAATGAAGGATTGCTAAAAACTTCTGAAACAGGGGTGCAGTGAAGGGGAGGCGTGGGGAAGTCATGTGTTGTTTATTTGTGTGTTTTTTGTTTTATGAAAATTAATAAAAATTATTTTTTTAAAAAAAGGATGGTGGGAGTTGTATCTAACAACATCCAAGAGGCCCACAGATTTCACACCCCTGCTTTCTAGGCCCTAGACTGAGTCCCTTGTGTCACCTGATCCTTGCTGATTTGGCAGCTGGAATTCATATGCAGTGGTGGTGCATCAGCCCAGCAGAGTTCAGGCTAGCAGCAATTCCACACACAAACTGCAGCAAGCTGCCACAGGGACTTAGAGAGTAAGGTATTTGACTCCATCGACTAGCACCTCCACTTCAAAACCTCTGGCAATTTGCACCAGCCCTGCATTGCACAGATTCTTGTGTGCAATCATGTTGTACCTTCCAGATTCTTAAAAAGTGATTTGTTTTGTGCAGGCCTCTTTCAAGCCATCCGACATGAGCAAAGGTCAGAAGATGCAGCTCCCTTCTCACTTACCAAGAATAAAATGGCACTGCAATGCAACCTCACTGCATGAAAATTCTACCTATCGCTGGTCATGGACTTTCCTTGGAGCAAGAGCTAACCCATTCATTTTTTCTTTGTGAATCCAGGCCTTGCATCCTGGTGTCAGCATCTGTTCAGGGCAGCAGCACCAAAGTCAGCTCATTATAGAAGTATGTGCCCAGGGCCAGAGAGAGTCTCTGAAAAGCCAGGTAAGGAGATTGATTAATTCACAAATGTGACCTGAAAACATGGCCTGAATAACAGAACACATTGCAACACACACCAGCCCTTATCCATCAAAGGAACCCAGTCATGGGACTGATTCCCCCCAACCTCCCATCTTTCCCCCCTTTTGTTTGCTTGGTTGAAATCATCAGGAAAACAACTCACTGAACTATTTCAGGGACTCCATTTGACTGCTGCTAGAATTTCAGTCTTATTATCACATTGTCATACAGATTCATGTCATTGGCCCATCTACCTTGATGTTGTCTACACCAAATGACAGCAGCAGCTCTCAAATGTTCCTGCAGGCAACATTTTCAGTCCTACCTGGAAAGGCCAGGGAACAAACCTGAGACCTTTTGCATGCAAAACCTCTAGTTCAGTATTGCTTTGAGAAACAGCTGTTCTTCAGGATTTCAGACAGGATTTCTCTCTCCATGCCATACCTGGAGATGGTAGAAAGTGAACCTGGAACCTTCTACATGCAGAGCAAGTGATCTATGACTGAGCTACAGCCCTTGCCCAAAAGCACTTCTGCTCTCAGAAAATTAGAAAATTAGAAATTGCTGTGACTCAGGTTTACCAGATGGGCAGCTAATTCAATAAACCAGCATTATCTGTAGACTTACGTCTTTATTAGGGCAGGGATGTCTCCATGGAACTACATCTAAACATTCACAACCAGCTCTATGAACAGTGTTGTGCTGTGTGTCTGTTTTTGTAGGGTGGTGGCATATTTTTTCCCCACAGACAGAAGCTCGGGATCATTTTTGTTCCCTTTAAAAATAAATTTGAGGAGACAGACAGGTCTTGCTCTGTTTGTCATCCTTTGAGGAAAGCCAGAGAAATCTCTTGAGAAACATGGAGAGTGACATACAATGAAACGGCGCCCAATAAGACCCAAGTCTAGGGGATGAGACAGACAGAGATAACAACAACAACTCTGTACACCACTGATGATGTGTTTACTCTTTCCTTTCATAACTTTGAATGCTGTTTCTTTTCACTTTAATTGATGGAGAATGGTGTTTTGTTTTTTTCAAGCAGAGGTAACTTTCAGTATAGCACTAATTAATCACTATCTATTAATCACTCTAAGGTCCCAGGGCAGGTTACAACACTTAAGGATCACCTGCTCCAAGTCAAAGCAAAGGACTTCTCAATGCAGCACAGAATTCCAACCTTTGAAATTTGCTCCCACACGACGGCGTAATGGCCGCCAACTTGGATTAGACAATGTGATGGAGGATAAGGCTAATGACAGCCACCAGTTACAGTTGCTAGCTTCTACATCCTCTGTTGGAGGCAGTATGCCTCTGAAGATCACTTGCTGGGAAGAGTGCTGTTGTGCTGGGGTCCTGCTTATGGGTTTCCCATTGGGGGATCTGACTGGCCACAGGATGCTGGACTAGATGAGCCATGGGCCTGAGTTAGTGTTACACTCCAGCGGATACCCTCAGAGGCTAGGGTCCAAGGGTTGGTACAAGCCTCTCACCAAATACCCACCAACCCAGGCTGGGTTGCTGGTGCAGCACAGTCCAAACAGACCAAGGTCAAGCATAAGGAATCAGTCCAGATTCCAAATGTGGTCCTGAAGTAAGGACAGGAAGCAGTCCAAGGACTCAGCTACATCAGTCAAAAAAAGCGTTTTAAATGTGTTATAACACTGCGACGCTAGATGGCCCTGTAGAGCTCGATCCTTTGACAATGTGATTTCCCATTATGAGCTTTACAATGCATTTTTAAAATATGCCTTGATCCAGCCCAAGGTCAATATCATAGGGTGTTTAGCAAGGTACACCACATGAAGCCAGGGGACCGAGATGCGAGCACATGCCAACAAGGAATCAAATACCTATGTTGTTTCCAGTGACTAGAAGGTTCAAGAGGGAGAACTTATGCACTTTTGCTTCTGCTGCACGCATGAGGCAAACTGAGGCAGCTGCCTCGGGTGGCAGAATCCCAAGGGGTGGCGCACTCAGAAGCACCCCACCTACCTCTGCTGCTGCTGCTGCTGCTGGAGAAGCAAGGAGGAGTGATGGTGGATTCTGGCAAGATCCTGTGATATCTCATGGAGCTCTCATGAGATCTTACTGCTGCTGCCACCATTTCTCCTCAATTCTCCAGAGCTGATCCTGTAAGGCAAGGCTTTGGTGAGGAGCGGGCAGCAGCTTTCCATCTCACCTCAAATGGTGAAACAGGACTGGCCTGGTTCTTGCACCATGCCCTGATCACAATTGCTGTTCGTAAAAGAGTTTCATAGTGCGTCTACTCACAAGTAGATCCGTACTCGCCAATAGCACAGCAACTCTGAGCCTTTTGACATATGCTATATTGTCACTCTTTGGCAGGGATCCAGCCTGTCAGGGCTGCCTCTAGGTCCCAGCTCACAGAGGACCAACGCCAGGCTGATATTATGTACAAAAGTCTTTATTGAAGTATAGTTTCCATTTTAAAGCCAGAGCGTGCAACCCTACGTCTAGACTCTAGATCGGCGAAGTCCTATCTGAATCACTTCCCCTTCCGCACCAGTTTAAGATCCTAGCCCTGCTCCACCTTCTGCGCTGCTCTCTCCTCCTCTGGGTCCTCCTGCCCTCTGGGGCATTGCCCTTCCTGGACTCTTCCGACGCTGAGTCGCTTAGCTCCTCCCCTTGCCTCCGGCGTGCTTTAGGACCCGGTTCCCAATCCTCACTCTCTGCTGTCCCGCGCTCCTGTACATTTGAACTTGCTTCTCGCGCCAACCCAGTGACCTTTCTCCTAACCGTTACACTGCTTCTATCACTGCTTCCCTCTTCCGTGACACTGGCCGGATCTGACCTCCCCTCCGTTGTACGACTCTCCGAGGAAGGCGTGGTCAGCTCTACCTCGTCTTCTCTCCCTGGTGGGGGAAGTACTGGTCCCGATGCCTGGGACCCTTCCCCCCCACTCTGCTCTGGTGGGGAAGCTGGTCCTGATCTCCAACTACTACTCTGGGAGTCCCTGCTCCCCCCTTGCTCCTGGGTCGTTCCCCTTGGGACCCCCCTACCCCTGGCCACTGGCGCTCCCTTCTGTGAATCTTCCGATTCGCTGGAGAGGCTTATGGAATCCCTCGGACCACTGTCTCCTCCTACACTGCCCTCTGATTCCTCGCCCTCGCTCTCCATCTCCCATCTTCCCTGTGCCTCTGCTCCTGAGCCCCTGACACAGCCCTTTTGGTGATGGCATTTTTGAGGACCAAGGAGTAGTTTCACCTCCTCCTCTGACAGCTCCAGAGGTTCTCTATGCCCTAATCCTGTCTGGTTGACTTCTTATGTTGCTATGTTTTCATTGAAGCCAGCCTGGATGGTGACTATATTTTGGGAGGCCCACCACTGAATGTCTTTGCGGGATGGTTCCTGGCAAGAAAGAAAAATTTCAGTGATGGCACCTTCTTTCCCTGTCATAGAAACCTTTCATTTTTCTTTACCAGGTGAAGGCTCTTTAAATCTGTTGATCCCTGCTAGAAAAAAATGACTTTAAAAAAAAGCCAGCCACATTTATATAACTGAAAACAATGAAGTTCACGCTACTCCAACAATAAGTCTTTTTTATTTTAAAAAATAGCAACTCTTGAGCTGGAGACTTTTGCCTTTACTTTTTCACCATTGTAAATCTGTCAGCCAGGCTGTTTCTTCCCATTTATAATTCACCAGCAGTTTTCATCAAGCCAAATTGTGGCTCCTGCTCTGCTCAAATAAAAGATGCCCAAGTCCCTGCAGATGCTTCCTTTTAGCCTGCGTGTCAAATCCATTTTTGAAACAGCTGTAAATCCCAGACTCCCTTTGAGTCTCCAAAAGATAGAATATTGTTAATTAATTCTAATGAACATCAGGAAGCGGACTACTCTTTTGCACAGCTTTAGGAATAAGGCCTGTGCATATATCAAAACAGATCAGTAAATTAACAATCCCCAACTCCATCCATGACCATACACAGGGCATACCCTTAGTTGCATGTAAGGAGCAGGTGATTAAACTAAGAATGGCAAGGTTTGGAATTTTGAGAAAGTGCCACAGGCGCCAGTTACAAAATGGCTGGTGTGGGGACATGGCATAACACAAAATGGCTGCCACATTCAAATGAGCAGAAAAATAGAGATGTCGTGGACTGGGTGGACACAGAGGAATGGTGGGAGTGATCAGCGGGGGAACTGCCAAGGGAAGAAGACTCAGAGCCCGGGGATTGGATGACAATGAGTGGTCAGAGGGAGATGAGGAAGAAGATTGGGAGGAGGAGGTGTCAGAAGCTGAAGAGGTAACAGGGTTTAGTGAGAAGGGAGAGTCAGTGGCAGAGAGAAGTCCAGTATCAGAGGCAGGAGAGGAGGGAGAGGAAGGAGGCCCAGAGGCAGGGATGAGTCAGGCAGGTGAAGAAGCCAGGGTGACAAACTCACCTCCTGCTGTGACAAACTCACCTCCTTCTGGTCTCTCAGGACCAGGAGAGCCATGAAGTGGGAGGAGCAAAGGCCAGCAGGTCAGCATAGTCTCAGATTGCTTGAAAAAGACTGGAGACAGGAGGAAGCTTATACAGCTGCCTCATAGGGGGAAGACATATCAAAGAAGTTGTTATGTACTGAAGTTCTCACCCTGGGCCAGCAGGGGGATACTGTAGATAGTTATGCAAATGAAGGATCGAAAAGTGATGTTCAGTGATTGGATAGTTTTGTATGCAAAATACAAAAGCAGCTTACAAAATAAAGAGCTGCTTTGGAGAAATCGCTGTGTCGTCGGCTATGTCAACCCGCACCCGGGGCAAGGCAAGTAATTTGTGCCCCCTAACCCTGGATTTGCGCCCCCTAACCCTAACCCCCAGATGTTGCGCCCGGTGCGGCCGGCCCCCACCTGCACCCCCCATGCTACGCCACTGCAACACCCCCCCTTTATAATCTAATTCAGTTAAAGCAGAAGGAACCTTTGCCAGTTCTCCCATCGCGGGAGGGAGGCAGATTATTCTCCCCCTCCTTTTCAGGTGGGCTGTTGATTGATTGGAAATATTGCTCCCTCGCCCCCTTTGAGGGTTTCAAAGTCCATCAAAGGGCGGCTTACAGGCATCGGGCCATTAAAAACTGAGAGCGGAGGGTGGGCTAGGAGCCTTGGATTTTTATAGTTCTAAAATCAGCCTCGCCCTTTGGGCATTGGGGAGGCTTCGCCTGCAGTCTGCAGATTCGGGCCCCCTTGAAGGAGCGGCCAAGCTCTTCGCTGCTATACCCGCCCTAGACATAGGTTTCAAAAATCGAATATTGGGAAGGGGACGAAGCCGGGAAGAGACTTTCTTCCTCCACTTTGCCTTGGGTTGGGCAAGCGCCATCTCCCCTCCAGAAGGAAGCGGGAACCCGGGCGCCTCTTGCCCCCCCCGGCTGCCCATTGGCTCTCTCGCGCAGTCCCGGCGAGCGGGCGGGCGCTCTGCACATGCTCGCGGAGCCTCTTTCTCAGCTGCGCGGGGCTTCCTTCCCTGGATCTGGTTTTCGTCGGAGGAGCGAGGCCGCAGCGCCCGCGAGCATGTGCAGAGGGCCGCGGAGAGCGCGGGCGGCCTTTCCCCTGCGCGACTCCGCCTCCGCCCGGGGTGGTTCCCCATCCTGGGTCCCTCCCCCGATGGCCGGGAGGAGGCGGGCAGGCGCGCTCGGCCGTGCCTGGCTCGGAGGACCAGCCTCCCTCGACGGGGCGCTCGCGGGGAGGTAGGAGCGCGGCGCCGGCGCTGGACGGCCGGCGCCGACTGGACGGCCGGCCAGGATCGCCCAGGGGGAATCGGCGCTCTGCACGTGCTCCGGGGCCGGCTGGCCGCTGCGGAGAAACTTCACGCACCGCTTTCTGAAGTACGGGCGACGCAGCCTCCGCGAAGGGCTTGGTGCCGTCGGAAGAGCCCTGCGCGGCCCGAAGCTTGCTGCACTGTCCCTCCCCCAGATAGTCCCTCCCTTGCTCTCTCTCCGCTCCGCACAGTGGGCGGCGACCCGGCAGCTCGGATTCGCACAGCCAGCACTGTGAGAGAGAGTGTGTGAGCCAGGTAGGGGCAGAGAGCTGTGAGTGTGCCCCCCAAAATGTTGCCCCCGGTGCGGCTGGCACCCCCTGCACCCCCCACGCTACGCCACTGCCTGACAGCAGACCACAAAATGCCCTACCAACACCCCATGAAAGGGGGAAAAGGCTGTTTACGCCTTTCTTTCTTCACAGTGGAAGGGAGGCTAGGTGTCCAGTAATGGCATCCAATGAAATGTAGTCATGTTTCAATGCTCGATGTAGGAGTAAGTGGAGACAGTAAAAACAGGAACTGGGCAAGAAGACAAGCAGGCTCTTGTGCGATGTGGATTATTGTGTGAAAATATAATAAAGACTTTTGTGGGTGCCCATTTCGTTTTCCATTCAGACCACATTCCCCCCATGTGCAGACAACTGACCCCAAAGCAAAATGAGATCAGTTTACAAGATGCAGAGTTTAAAAGGTGGGCATGTCTGTTTTAATTAGTTGTTGAGATGAAGCAGCACAAATGCACTTGGCATTTCTGCCTAGGAAATAAGGCTTAGTAACAAATTGTTCTTTGGCTGCTGAAATGGAACAGATTACTGGCTGATCACAGAAAGAAAAATAACCCAACACAAGAATATAAGAAGAGCCTGATAGATCAGGCCAATGGTCCATATACTTCAGCATCATGTTCTCAAAGTGGCCAACCAGAGGCCCGTGGGTTCACTGCAAGTGGGACATGAGGGCAACAGCCATCTCCCCTCCTGTGTAACTGGCATTCAGAAGCGTCACTGCCTGGAGAAAAAAGCCAGCCTGGCTAGTAGCCCCCAAAAGCCTTATTTTCCACGAATTGGTCTAATTTTCAAAGTTGGTAGCTATCACCACCTCCCATGGGAGCAAATTTTCCACTGACAGCCAATCAGGGGTGAACGAAGGCGGGGCATCGCTATGTAGAGCTCATTTGTGGCGTCGCTACGTACAACGCATGCGCCGTAGGTAGTGATGCCACACATGCGCTGTACATAGCGATTTGCTGGCGCTGCTGCTCCAGCGCCGTACGGACGGTATCAGGATCCTCTGCTCGCGGCTGCAGCCACAAATGGAGGATCCTCTACATGTGGCTGTAGTGGCGAAAGAGGGATCCTACTGCCATCTGTACGGAGCTGGAGCGCTGCCGGCGGCAAACCGCTATGTACAGAGCATGTGCAGCATTCCTATGTACAGCACATGCATGTGACACCACACATGTGCTGTACATAGTGGTTTGCTGCCAGCTCTGGGATCCTCTGCTTGCAGCTGCAGCCGCAAACGGAGGATCCTCCACAAGTGGCTGCGGCGGTATGAGCCCCCGCGGGGTGCCTTCTTGTCACCCCCCAGACATGGCACCCAGGGTGCACCGCCCCCCTTGCCCCCTGTTGCGACACCACTACATCCAATGGCCCTTTAAAATGTGGGGGGTTTTTTTGGGGGGGGGTGTTATTGAGTTCCTTTTATCTTTCTTTATTATGTATTTTATGTTGTAACCACCTTGAGATCTGTGAGAATAATAATAATGATAATAATAATAATAATAATAATATAATAATAATAATAATAATAATACAGTGAAACCTCGGGCTAAGTACTTAATTCGTTCCGGAGGTCCGTTCTTAACCTGAAACTGTTCTTAACCTGAAGCACCACTTTAGCTAATGGGGCCTCCTGCTGCCGCCACACCTCCGGAGCCCAATTTCTGTTCTTCTCGTGAAGCAAAGTTCTTAACCTGAAGCACTATTTCTAGGTTAGCGGAGTGTGTAACCTGAATGTGGGATGTAAACACAGGAGCAGTCAATGACAACATTCCTAGAGTGTACATGTTAGAACATGGGGAGGGATGTCTGTCCAGCAAGCAGGTAAACTTCCTGGGGACGGACTTCCTCCGCATGTGACCAGAGGTGGGTGTGGCCTCACCTGTGCAGGTAATGATAAAAGCACAGGGCAGGCAGCCACTCTCTCTCTTGTCTCTTGCCTCTTGCCTCTTGCCTCTCTGCCATCTTCATCTTCTGAAGGAGCAACATGCCCTCTTGGCTCCCAGCCAAGAGAGGACAGTACTATCTTCCTATAAGATAGTTTCTAACTGCATGTAACCTTTTTAAGCCTGCCTACCTTCTGGGATCATATTGTGAACAGAACGTGAGTAAACTCTTTTATACTTTTATAAAGACTGTGTCGTGTCTTGTATTTTAAGAGGGAACAAAGGGGAAATTACCAGAGTAATTATTATAGAGGTTCTAGCGAACCTGTGCAAGCGTTACCGTTGCGTACTTAAAGGGGAATGTCTATAAACTCTGCTGATATTTTGGGAACTTGTTAGTACAAGTTGGATAAGGATATAATTAGTCAATATATCCTCTCCTGCACCCCAGAACATTCCCACAAAGGGTTATTGGCCCCAGTATTGCATATTTCTGCGTATTTTTGAAGGATTGCATTGGATTGTGATTTTGAGTTGAGTAGTATTTTTCTGAGTTAACTTCCTGGTAAGCACATGGTCCTTTGTTCCATTGTGCAGTGGGGATTAAGCAACCCCCCCCCTTCCCTCAGAGTTCACAGTGACCCAAGGCAGTGAAGAATTGTTTTGCATTTTTAGATTTTTGAGATTTTGATTTTAAAATTTTGAGAAATTTTGAAATTTTGAAGAATTTTCAAATTTTTGGATTTTAAGATGGCTAGAGCAGCTTTTGAAAGTGATGCAAAGCTAGGAATGCCTGTGCTGAATGAACACAATTTCATGCACTGGAAGCAGCGCTTGATAGCATGTTTAGATTATAAGCACATTTTGGAAGCTTTAAACCCTCAACCTACGGGATCGTCTGAGGAAGCTTTAGCCAAGATAAGTGCTTGGAAACGCATGAACAGCGAAGCTAGACACATAATTTTGAGTGGACTTCGTGATGAGCAGCTATCATTAATAAATAGTACAGATGATGCATCTCAAATCTTAAGAGATATTGAGCGCGTGTATGGAGAATCTAGCATAAACTGCTTCAGAAACTTGGTGTGTAAATTAACCAGAGTGAGGATGAATTCAAAAGAGGAATTCACAGAGCACATCAACAAGTTTACTGAGATTATTCAAAGAATTGATCTGACTCCCAAAGCTTTTGATGAAGATACAAAGATAGCATTTTTGTTATCATCACTTGGACCACGCTTTAGCGCATTTGTAAGTTTGATGGATCATAGACAAGGTCTGACTTTTAAAGACTTGATTGGTTATTTAAAAGAAGAATGCAGAGATAGAGCTGAATCTCCAGTGAGAAATGCTAGAAGCAAAGACAGTAGTTATGCATCTAGGCAATTTACAAAGTCCAAAGAGATGCCTAAGAAAGTGATTTGTTTCAATTGTAACAAAGAAGGACACATTGCAAAGAATTGCAGGGCTCCTAAAGCCAAGAAACCCCACCCCTTTCAGCCAAAAGGAGAAAAGAAGGGGAAATGTGAATGCACATGGCTACTGCAAGAAAGGAATTTAACTGTCCAGAATCGTGAGAATAGACGTAATAAATGGATAATTGATTCAGGTGCCAGTTCACATTTTTCATATAAAAAGGACTATTTTAATGAGATAAATGATGAAGAAGGATCTGAAATTGAAATTGCAGATGGGAACATTGTTAAAGCAAAAGGTGCAGGTTCCATGAGTCTGAAATGCAATATAAACAATGAATGCATTGAGAACACAATCTCTAGAGTTTTGTATGTACCAGAGCTGAGCTGCAATTTAATCAGCGTGTCCACACTGGAGAAGAAAGGTTTCCAGATCACATTTGGAAATGGAGAATGTAAAGTGACTAGAAATGGCAAAGTGTTTGCTCAAGCAAAGCTAATCAATGGTGTATATGAGCTTGATCTTTCAGAGAATCAGTCTGCAAAAGTGGCACATTCCAGCCAGAAGGATGAAGCAGATCTGGACCTGTGGCACAGAAGGCTTGGACATAGAGACACCAACGTCATTCTGGATCTACAGAAAAGAGATCTTGTAAGAGGCTTGCAGGTAAAGCAGAGCAACAAAGCTCCAGCAAAGTGCATAAGCTGTATTACTGAGAAGGCTGTAAAACCTTCATTTCCACGTTGTGCAGAACAAAGAAGCAACAAAGTGCTTGACATAGTGCACACTGACATATGTGGACCCATGAATGTTCCCTCACTGGGAAAGAATAGATATATTTTAATATTTCTGGATGACTTTTCAAGATTTTGTGTTGTGTATTTCCTCAAAGAGAAGAGTGAGACAGTGGACAAGCTCCAGGAATACATTGCCATGGTCAAGAATAAATTCCAAAGAGCTCCAGCTGTGCTAATGAGCGACAATGGAGGTGAGTACTGCTCAAATGAAATGCAGGCTCTCCTGGCCAAGGAAGGAATTGCACATGTAACCACAATTCCTTACACACCACAGCAGAATGCCATAGCTGAGAGAAAGTTTAGGTCCATTATGGACATGACAAGGTGCATGCTAAAGGATGCATGTTTGCCACAGAAGCTGTGGGCCGAAGGAGTGTACACATCGGTCTATTTGCAGAATAGACTGCCAACTAAAGGTGCAGAGCGCACACCATTTGAACTTTGGCATGGGAAAGCTCCCAATCTGTCGCACATACGTGTGTTTGGAAGTCTGTGTTACTTCCACGTGCCCAAGGAACACAGACACAAGCTTGACTCCAGGGCAAAAGCAGGTATCCTGGTGGGATACGCCTCTGGAGGCAAAGGATATAGAATTATGGACTTACAAACTGGTAAGACAAATGCATACCATGCGGTTTATGTTGATGAATATGGAAAGGTAGACACTAAGAACACTGTTGTGGATTCTTCAGATGAGTCAGAAAGGACTCAAGAGTTTGTATATTTCCCTTTTGAGACCCCACAAAGTAATAATCTGCCTTCGAGTGTTACAGCGCCCCCTACAGGCGACGCACCAGAAGACGCAGAGGACCAGAACCCTGGCGGCACCAGAGACGAAGATGAGGACTCAGATGGGGACATGCCTGCGTTGGAGGAGGATGAGGAAGCTGATGCGGTCGCAGAACCAGAGGTCAGGCGCTCGTCCAGAACCAACAAAGGTGTCCCACCATTACGGTTGTCCTACTTTGCAGGGTCGGCGTTTCCACAAGAACCTTCCACTTGGGAAGAGATACAGGAGATGCCAGCTGCAGAAGCCAGTCTCTGGAGGAAGGCCGCGCAGGAGGAGATGGATGCACTGCATCAGAACAAGACCTGGACACTCACTGAGCTGCCTCCCGGTAAGAAGGCCATTGGCAGTAAATGGGTTTTCAAGGTTAAGAAGGGGTCAGAAGGAGAAGTGCAGCGCTACAAAGCTAGACTTGTAGCACAGGGATTTTCACAGCGTTTTGGTGAAGACTATGATGAAGTTTTTGCACCAACCGTGAGGTACAGCAGCGTAAGAATGCTTTTAAGCATTGCAGCCTCCAAGAAAATGAGAGTGAAACACATAGACATTGCTACCGCTTTTCTACACGGGCAGATTTCTGAAGAAATCTATATGAAACAGCCCAAAGGTTTTGTGAAACCACATGAGGCACATTTAGTGTGCAAACTGCAGAAAGGACTTTATGGACTTAAACAGGCTGCTAGAGCCTGGAACCAGAAGTTGCATAAAATGCTGACGCAACTTGGGTACAAGCAAGGCGACGCTGACAAGTGCTTGTACAGTAAGTCAAATAATGGACAATTCTCATATATCTTAGCATTTGTTGATGACCTGATTATTGCCACAGCAAGTGAGAAAGACTATACACAGATAGTAAAACACCTTAGCAAAGAGGTGGAGGTCAAGGAGCTAGGAGATGTCCAGTACTACCTCGGGATCCAGGTGGAAAGAGAAGAGGACGGCTCATTTCTTCTCAGCCAAAGACAGAAGATCCACGAGCTGATTGAGCACATGCAGATGCAAGACGCACATCCAGTTGCTACACCGATGGCTACTGACTTCCTGAAGAATCAGCAGGATTCGAAGCAGTTGCCAGACAACAATGACTACAGGTCGGCGATTGGTAAACTTTTGTATTTAGTTACCACATGTAGACCTGACTTAGCAAATGCTGTGGGGATTCTTAGCAGAAAAGTGAATTCTCCCACTGAGCATGATTGGGCAGGTGTAAAGAGGGTGGTGCGATATTTGAAGGGTACCATGAATTGTAAATTAAGGTTACCAGCCGTCAGAGACCCTAAGTTGGTTGGGTATACTGATGCGGATTGGGCTGGGGATAATGCTGATTATAAATCAACAAGTGGTCATGTTTTCATGTTTGGTGATGGACCTGTTTCATGGGGCAGTTATAAACAGAGCTGTGTAGCATTATCTTCCACAGAATCAGAATACGTTGCAGCAACAGAAGCCTGCAGAGAGATCGCCTGGCTTGATCAACTCATAAAGGACTTTGGGTTGGTGAGAAAAGGGCCTGTCAGCTTGCTAGAGGACAATCAAAGTTGCCTGAAGCTGACGCAGAGTGAGAAGTTCCTGGCCAGAACAAAACACATTGGGGTTAAGTACCACTACATACGCCAGATGATCCAGGATGGACTTGTGGAACTATCCTACTGCAGCACCCAAGAGATGACTGCTGACATCCTGACGAAACCCCTACCAAGAGAGAGTTTCCAGAATCTACGTGTCAAGCTGGGACTCTGGGTGGTTGAATAAAGTTGTTTATGTTTTGTATAATGTTGTATTGCCTGAGAAGGGGTATGTGGGATGTAAACACAGGAGCAGTCAATGACAACATTCCTAGAGTGTACATGTTAGAACATGGGGAGGGATGTCTGTCCAGCAAGCAGGTAAACTTCCTGGGGACGGACTTCCTCCGCATGTGACCAGAGGTGGGTGTGGCCTCACCTGTGCAGGTAATGATAAAAGCACAGGGCAGGCAGCCACTCTCTCTCTTGTCTCTTGCCTCTTGCCTCTTGCCTCTCTGCCATCTTCATCTTCTGAAGGAGCAACATGCCCTCTTGGCTCCCAGCCAAGAGAGGACAGTACTATCTTCCTATAAGATAGTTTCTAACTGCATGTAACCTTTTTAAGCCTGCCTACCTTCTGGGATCATATTGTGAACAGAACGTGAGTAAACTCTTTTATACTTTTATAAAGACTGTGTCGTGTCTTGTATTTTAAGAGGGAACAAAGGGGAAATTACCAGAGTAATTATTATAGAGGTTCTAGCGAACCTGTGCAAGCGTTACCGTTGCGTACTTAAAGGGGAATGTCTATAAACTCTGCTGATATTTTGGGAACTTGTTAGTACAAGTTGGATAAGGATATAATTAGTCAATATATCCTCTCCTGCACCCCAGAACATTCCCACACTGAAGCGTATGTAACCTGAAGCGTATGGAACCTCAGGTACCACTGTAATAATAATAATAATTCCATAGTTTGGAGGGAGCTGAACATCACACCCTGTCGGCGACTGGAAGGGGTCTGCCTGGGACCCTTCACAAGTGAGCTCTTAGTTTTAAGCAAGCTTTTAAAGTCTCTCCCTGGAGCCGGGAGCAGAAGAGCTACTTAGCCTTGCACATTTTTCATTCAAAGCTCTGCTGAGCACTTCCAGCAGGTGTCCTTAAAACGCATCAGAAGGCGACCGCAAGGTGCAAGCCAGATAGGTTAACCGCACACTGGTGGGGTCCCCCCCCCAACCGCATTTCTTATCACACTAAATTCAATCTTCAAGCTCACAAAAGTGGCACTGAACTGAAAAATTGAGACTGAACTCTGGAAATGGAGCCCCAGGCAGGCAAGAAATCAGCCAGCCATGGAGGAAAAGAAAATAACATTTTAAATATTGTTCTCTTTGGCATTTTCTCTTTAAAGACAGTTATCCCATGACAGTGCCATTGAAATGAAGTGGAGCTGTCCAAAGCAGGCTTTCAAAAAGTGGCAATAAGAAAATACGATATTGTGCAAAATGTGTCGGGTTGTTTTTTTAAAAATGTAGCAATATTAAACTATGAAATCCTTATTACAGATTCTGGGCAAATTTGTTTTGTGAGATTCTCAGAGACCTTATATGAACGGACTAGGAGCGAGGGGAGTTTCTTTTTCTTTAAAAAAAAATTATTGGAAAAAATTAAAACAATTACCAAACACAAAGTGCTGTCTTCCAAGACAGATACACATGTGCACTTGTCAAGTCTAACATTCGGTCATCCACATGGCATCAAAACAAACCTGGAAAATTCAGTTTGCATGTAAAAGTGAATCTACCTAGCAGTGCTTTCCAAAGCAATATGCAAACAGAAACACAGCTCTCCTTCAAAATCAGCACTGCTCTGAATGTTGCAGCACAGTTCTCCAGCCAAGGGATGTGAATAAAAATGCGTACCGTACAGTAAAGTATGCATAATATCACTATTTTAATTTTTTTACTTTTCTTTGTATGATCTTGTTTATTGAGTTTTACACTGCACATTTTAATTAAAACATTAAACATCACCATCAGCATTTAGGATTATCTGAATTCTTAGACTCCCCTCCACCCTTCCATGGTTATCATCTTCAATCTTTTTCAACTGCCTCACATATTTTCTCTATTTTTTTTTTAAATTCAATCTTTATTAGTTTATAAACAATACATACAGAAAACATAAAAAATAACTCATAAAAAAGAAAATAAGTACAACACCAAAACACAAAAATATTACAAACTGACTACTGTCTCTCTATTTTTCTTAAATAGTCCAATTTTTACCTTGATTTTTTAGTATATTACAAGCGTTACTCAAATCCTTCCAAAGTTTTCAGTTGTTTAAAGTGTTCTCTTAAGTACATTTCCCCCATTCCTTATTAAAGTTCCTCTCTTCTTGGTTTCTGATTTTCCTGGCCATTTTTGCCCTTTTGGCATAGTCCATCATCTTCATCAGCCATTCGTCTCTGGTTGGGAATTTATTTTCTTTCCATCTCTAGGCCAGTAGTATCCATGCTTCTGTCATCCAGTGCTGGATTTACATAAAAGCTAAACAAGCTGTAGCTTAGGGCCCCACTCTCTTGGGGGGCCCCCCAAAAAAATAAAAGGGAAAAAAACTGGATGTACATTTCCAAAACATAAGATAAAAAACAAATAAAACACAACCTACATACAGCAACAGTGTTTTGTGTTGTTTAGGCTCCTATGATGTAAGTAATGGGCCCTGCCTGCTAGCCTGCTCCCTAAAATATCACCGGTTTCCTCATTTCTATATATAGGGTGCCTACATTCTGCATGGACTGGGTGCATGGCAACATGTAGCATGCAGCTGCAGTTGAATGCAGTTGAATACAGGTCAAGCTGTTGTACCTGTTATCTAATATTAAAGAGAGCTTGTAGACTGATGATCAGTCAGCATAGACTAAGGGTATGAGCATATATTCAACACACAAAAACAGCGACAATCTGTTGTTGACAAAGCCTCTCCTCTTCCCAGAGGGTTGTGAGGGGAGGTGTTGTGAGCAGGAAACATTCCTGTGTCAGCAGGAGGGCATGTTCGGCCCCCTGCGTCATCTCCCGGCTGCTGCGCTGCCCCCCAGCAGGCCAGCCAATAGGGTTGGCCTGGGGGCAGGCTTTAGCCGCATTCAAGCGGCCGCGGCAGCCCCTGCACCTCATTCTGCCCTCGGAAGACGTCGGATCACCCTAGGCTAGGTTTATGCTCTTGACCTTGCTATGGACTTTGGTTGGTCGCCCTGGTTGTCCAGGGGGCCTGACAGGAGTTTTTATCCATTTGACTACTGTATTTTTCGCTTTATAAGATGCACTTTTTGTCTCCTAAAAAGTAAGGGAAAATGTATGTGCATCTTATGGAGCGAATGCAAGCTGCACAGCGCTCCCTCTTGCTGTTTTAGCTTCTGGCGAAGCCTCCACAGGGGAGCGGGGAGCCTTCATTCCGCTGCCCTGCGGAGGCTTCGCGCAGCTATCCCTGGCTTTTGTGGGAGGCGGGGAAAGGGACAGAGCGCATGGCTCTGTCCCTTCCCCCACCTCCCACAAAAGCCCCCAAGAACTTCAAATGACCCCCGCTGTGTGGGTGGGGTCATATATAGGTTGTTTGATCCAATGCCTAAGCCAATACCACTCACATGCTGTAATCAATAAAAGTTGTGGCCTTTTTCAGCCCATTAACCTAAAATACTTGTGTCCTTGTCTCTTATTCACCACCATGCAGGTTCGGGTCCTCGACTCACAAAGGGCAGCTGGACATATAAAGGGCCCCATTACCTTTAGTAGCTTAGGGCCTCATATAACCTAAATCCGGCCCTGCTGTTGTCACATACATAATTGTTTCTGCTTTGGTATCTATATTTTAGTGTGGCGGCACCGTTCCTCTGGCAGTCCCTGCTTTTGACATAGGATCATAGAATTGTAGAGTTGGAAGGGACCCACAAGGGTCATCTAATCCAGCCCCCTGTAAGCCAGGAATCACAGCTAAAGAATCACTGACAGTTGGACAACAGGCACTGCAATCTTTTTGATGCCTGCCAAAAACATGTTTCTTTAGGCAAGCCTAACCAGATATGTAGAATGTTGGCATGTACTATAATCTGGTTTAAAGCTCATCCTTGGTTTTAATTACATTTTGAACGTTTGAAACAGTTGTTGTTTGGGGGTTTTTTTAACGGGTAATTTCATTGTTTGATTCTTCTTGTAAATCACATTTGGTTTTTTTTTGGGGGGGGGGATTGTTTCGTTTTTAACAACCAAGCAGTATATAAATAGCATGAAATAAACAGATTAGTGAAGATAACAAGACACATGTGCATTACATTAGGGAACGTCGTTCCGCAAAAATGTGTAGATTAGGAGCAATTGCAGACAAATTGCTCATATGTGTATGAGGAGAAATTTGCACTCACATACTGACAAACTTTTATGAGGACATTTTTTTTAACAAAAAATAATATT
Organism: Podarcis erhardii; assembly: GCF_964252035.2. Classification (NCBI taxonomy): domain Eukaryota; kingdom Metazoa; phylum Chordata; class Lepidosauria; order Squamata; family Lacertidae; genus Podarcis; species Podarcis erhardii. The sequence continues at coordinate 25,460,633 of NC_138503.1, forward strand.
GCAAACTGATGTGGAAATGTGGAGAACCGAATTGAAGACTGGAATAATGAGAAACCGAGAGAGACTAAAATTGATAGGTTCACTATATGGGACAGTGTGCTGGTCCCATGGGTTAACCGTGAGGCGAGGTCCGTGTCCAGTCCGAGGTCGAGGGTGCAGTATGGAGGCAGTGCGTCAAAGCTGAAGCTGGCTCCAAGGCAGGGAGTCGGGTGAGGTCAGGAGCTCAGGCAGGAACTGGCTACCAACAATGTTGCTCCTGCAACTTGGGACTGTGGCTGGCCGGCTTTTATCCCTCCGCCTCTCTGCTCTGAGCCTCTGCAGCTCAGGCTCTCCTGGCTGGAGGGTTACCGGACCCAGAGGCAACCTCAGATTCCCCTGACGGAGCTGAGAGTGGAGCACCTGCAGGCAATGGGTCCTCCATCACCTCAGGAGCCAGAGCAGACTCAGTTGGTGCCTGCACCTGAGGACCCTTCAGGCTCAAGCCCCAGCCCCGGCTCAGCTGGTTCTGGAGGCGGGGAATCCTGTGCAGGCTGGGATTCCTCAGGTTCAGCCTCCGAGTCCGAATCCCAGGCTATCACAGACCGTCATAAAATTGGTTTCATGTGTTTTTTGTTACTAGTCCATAATTGTTGATTGGTTCTTCAGTGGACTAGAATATGGCTTCCTGAGAAAATGCTGCATTTGTCCAGTTTAGGAGAAGGAGGCAGATATAAGGGTTGTGTGTAAAAAACAGCTTTCATATATTTGTGTGCACTTATAATTGTGCAATATATGGCAGAGCCTTTGTCAGGTCCGTACATTCCTGATAATCAAAGAACAAAAAGCCTATCGGAGAATCAAAGAACAAAAAGCCTTATTATCCAGGATGAGGGGGTGTTCTTTTTTTGCTTGGGATCTACTGATTTTCACTGGTGTTCTCAGGTAGGAAAGAGGGATAAATAGCAGCACGGCAGCAGCAGTCATCCCTTCCTCCCATCCTAAACTGGGTCTGACAACTTGAGAAAGCATCTTCTTCCTCCCTCACTTGCCCAGCTTCTGCTTCAAGGCTCAGTCAGCATTTCCAATTTTATGTGCAATATCTTTTAACCATAAAGATGCAGTTGGTCGTAAATCCAGATATTAAAAGAGAGAGAGAGCCCTTTTTCTGGGAGACACATTTTAATTAATTAACCAAATGGTTGTGCTGTGTTTTTAAGAGCTACTTGGTATGGTAAGGGCTAAGTAATGATCATGGCATTGATAATAATAGAGTGTTTTTTGTTTTTTTATTTAAAGAAAAATTCTTCCCAGGAAAGAGCCCAGAAAATGCATGCCCAGAATGTCAAGGGATGACTAAAAGAGCCCTAAGCATTCCAGCATCTTTAACAAAGGTAATGAGAATGTTTAAAGGTAAAGGTAAAGGGACCCCTGACAGTTAAGTCCAGTCGTGAACGACTCTGGGGTTGCGGTGCTCATCTTGCTTTACAGGACGTTGGCCTGCTCTGCAGACAGTTTTTCCGGGTCATGTGGCCAGCATGACTAAGCCGATTCTGGCTCAATGGAACACTGACACCAGAGCAGCGCACAGAAACACCTTTTACCTTCCCGCCAGAGTGGTATCTATTAATCTACTTGAACTTTTGGTGTGCTTTCAAACTACTAGGTTGGCAGGAGCTGGGACTGAGCAACGGGAGCTCACCTCATCGCAGGGATTCAAACCACCGACCTTTTGATCGGCAAGCCCAAGGCTCAGTGGTTTAGACCACAGCGCCACCCGCTTCCCATTAATGAGAGAGTTTAAATACCTTAAAGCAGGGATGTCCAATGTGGTACAGCTCCCATCAGCCCCAGCTGGCATAGCCAGTGGTCAAGATTGATGGGAGTTGTAGTCAGATAACATCTAGAAGACACCATGTAGGCTATCCCTGCCTTGGAGGAGTTTTCACACCTGTGGAGATCTGGGTTTGAAATGAAATCAGTGGCTTGGTTCAGAGGGACAGTTTTTTTAAAAAAATGTAATTGACAGCAGCCAGGAAGGATGGAATCCCCCTGCAAATCGTCCCCACACCCACAAATATAAGTTTCCCTCTTACCCAGGAATCTGAAATCCCTGAGATCCATGGGTTGTAGAGTGAGCTACCATAGTCTGGACCAGCAGTGGGCAGACATGAGGCTTGTTGGCTCTCTCTTGATTTTTACTAGAACCCAAAAAACTATGAACCTGAGCCTGATGCAAAAGCCATACACTTAGAACGAACAAATCATGAGTGCACAAATTTATGCACAATGCCAGAATGTATTAGAACTACCTGTCCTTTCAGAGAAAAGTTGCTCCTGATTACTCCAAGCTTGTTTCATCTCAGTAGCAGAATGCAGGAATGGGGTGTGTATATAGGTTCTGCCATTGCTAAGCACTTGGGAGTCAGAAATCCTTGCCAATCACCCAGATCTTCCTTCTGCCCACCCTGGTCTGGAACTACAAACAAGAACTATAGATTCACCAAGGGATTGCAAGGGAATTGTTTGTGGTGAAACACCCCAGGAGCCCTTTCTGTTTCGTAACCACAGCATTGTAACTCATGTTGGGAAATGGATAGTTCTGTGTGACTGTGGGTGTTGGGGTGCTGAGATCACGAGTGCATTTGTTCTCCCGAGAATGCTTTTAATTATAATGATTTCAAGACCAGATTATACAATCAGCACACTTGTGTAATAAAGCTTTCCCTAGGCTAGACCTCCGTTCAGTACATCACTACTGGATGTACTGTACGGAAGTGAGAGCTGGACCTTAAAGAAGGCTGGTCGCTGAAGAATTGATGCTTTTGAATTATGGTGCTGGAGGAGACTCTTGAGAGTCCCATGGACTGCAAGAAGATCAAACATGTCCATTCTTAAGGAAATCAGCCCTGAGTGCTCACTGGAAGGACAGATCCTGAAGCTGAGACTCCAATACTTTGGCCACCTCATGAGAAGAGAAGACTCCCTGGAAAAGACCCTGACATTGGGTAAGATGGAGGGCACAAGGAGAAGGGGATGACAGAGGACGAGATGGCTGGATAGTGTTCTCGAAGCTACCAGCATGAGTTTGACTAAACTGAGGGAGGCGGTGGAAGACAGTAGTGCCTGGCGTGCTCTGGTCCATGGGGTCACGAAGAGTCGGACACGACTCAACAACTAAACAACAACAACAAAACAGGCTAGACCACTTAAGGCTGCACATTCCATGTTTCCTGCCATTAAAAAAATAAAAATAAATGCTGGTCATGTAAAAAACTAACTTCTCAAGAAGAGGCCAGGCTGGGCCATTCTCCTTGATTAGCTAGTTTTCTATGTTGTGACAGTTGGTTCAAGGAAAAATAGGTATATATAGAAAGGAGAATTCCTGGATGCCAAGATCCAAGCACTCTTTGGTGGGATAACCCCAGCAGAGATTTAAAATAAAAAAACCTAGAGCAAAGTAAAGCATGGAAATACAGGCTGTTAGACCTTTTAAAATATGCCCTTCCAAGTTTCTTCTAAAGTCTCCCTCTTCTCCTGGTATAGAAAAAGGCGCACATTTGGTAAGTTAAAAACTGGTTTACTTACAAACTCTCCAAAGGTCAGATTCATGTGCTTCAGAAAGTTACACAGGCAGTAAAACTAGGCTTAGTTTCAAAGTGGTGAAAGTTCCTAAATTACTGGTATAGGGACTCAAAAGTGATTTGCAAAAGTCATGCGGTCTAAGCTCGGAGCAGCCAGATCAGACCTCCTGACACAGTGAGGTTCTCAGATAGACTGGGGTTTGAACAATAGGCTTGATTACTGATTTCCTCCCAAGGCAAAGGGAAGTGACCTCGCTAAGCCTGGCAGGACAGCTTACTCTATAGAACTATGGTACTCTATGGTACCTTTGTGTACTAATTAGATGAAGGCATCTTGATTATATGAAGCTGATTATCCCACAGTGGCTGGGCATTTTATTCCCTGGGATCAGCATGCAAGTCCCACTCAGCCTCCAGGCTGAAGTGATTCAGTCCAATAAATGCTTGGCAGTTTGATTCTGCAGCATCAGCTCCAGAGGTGCAAAGCTTGAATTTCCTTCTGTTCATTATGCTGAGTGCATACAGTGGTACCTCAGGTTACAGACGCTTCAGGTTCCAGATGCTTCAGGTTACAGACTCCGCTAACCCAGAAATTGTACCTCGGGTTAAGAACTTTGCTTCAGGATGAGAACAGAAATCGTGCAGCAGCGGCACCACGGCAGTGGGAGGCCCCATTAGCTAAAGTAGTACCTCAGGTTAAGAACAGTTTCAGGTTAAGAATGGACCTCCAGAATTAAGTTCTTAATCCTGGGTATCACTGTACATGGAATAAGATGGGGAGGAAATTAAGGCTGGAGGCTCATACTCTGCTACATATACATTTCAGCTAGAGATGGGAGAATCGGTCAATTTACGTTACTCAGTTCTCCACATTTGTATATCAGTTTGAATTTGTTGTTGTTTTTAAGTCCTCATGAAAATTCATCAACAATTGACTGTGGCTTTCTCCTAATAAGCACACTTTTGTATATAATCTTGTCCAATTTGCACTTTTTTGTAAAGCAATTTCCCAGAATATAGTGTATTTTTGTGAGTTATTTTCATCATTATATGTATTCCTACGCACACTTTACCCCGGTATATGCAAAACTCAGAGGAATGCAAATTTAAAAGGTTCCTGTGTTCATGTATTCTTTCAGAAAAAAAGCAAATTAGGCAGCTTCACCTTTAAATGTTAAGTGAATCATACTGCTCTCCCATTCCTAGTCACAACTCTAGGGACTGGCGTTGGGGGCATCTGTCAAGCAGCAAGGGGGAGCCGATGGAATAACTGAGGAGCAGCAGAAGGAGTAATGTAAGCGAGCGTTTAACACATTCTGCATTAATTGAAAGGTCAACCACTGGCCCCGAGCAAAACTCTTTGCAGCCTGCTGGAAATTGCAAGCAATGCGTGAGAAGCGAGTAAAGTTCGTGACAAGGGGTGGGGTGGGGGGATGAAATGGCTTTCCTTATGCATCTTTACAGGGAAGAATGTCTATCTCCTGCTTAGTATCAACCTGAACAGATTAGGAGAATAACAGAGGGCCAGTCCCTTTGGCGTGCGCCTATTGGAGTCATTTAAAGATGTGGCAATTATTCTTCTCTCATCACTTGCACAATCTAGCCCTTGAGGAAAAACATATTTATTTGCAAAGCTTCATGGGGCCTTTTGTGATCAAGTCACAGAACAGAGAGAAGAAAGATCAAAGACCCACTGATGAGCTTGATGTCCAAAGAGTCAAAGATTGGGGGGGGGTGCTCTTCTGCCTCCCTGAAAGATTCCCCAAGACTAATTTCCAGCTCATTTGCTCAGATGCAGATTGAGAGAAGCAGCTTCCATATTTTTTCCACTCAGCTGCTCCAAGCTGGCTGGGAGCTCTTATGATGCTCGTTTCAGAATGTCATGGTTTCTAGAACTGTAAGGCTGGAAATAAGTCCAGAGTTTCCTTACAACAACAAGAACAACAACTTTATTATTTATACTCTGCCCATCTGGCTGGGTTGGCCCAGCCACTCTAGGCAGCTTCCAACACATATAAACTCACCTGATTTCCAAAACACTAGGCCCAGCTGCAAGACTAGGGAAAGTGGTGACTTGATGGATTTGCTTTCACAAGCCTAAGGTCTTCAAATGTTGCTACGATTGGACATTTATTTATTTTTTCGTTTATTTCTCATGTTTAAAAAAATGGTGCTCTTAAGCCTCGGAAGATGGTGAACTCTCCTTCTTTGGAGGTTTTCAAGCAGATGTTGGATGGTCAGCCATCTGTCATGGATACTTTTAGTTGAGATTCTTGTATTTCAGAGGCTGGACTACATAACTCTCAGGGTCCCTTCCAACTCTACAGTTCTATTATTCTAAGTACTTAGCATAGTGACCAGGGTCTGTTTTCTGACATGATGTTAATAAAGCTATATTGGACAGAGAGCCAAGCCAGGATATTATGGTCCTCTCTGTGTGCTTGCAATTTAAATTAAAGTCTGCTGTGATTTAAGAGAGCCTCTGTTATTTGAAGGTCCTTGCTGTTTCTGCAGAGAGGAAGAATTATTCCCATCTGTAACTCAGGTAAGAATGCTCAATGGCAGGTAATTAGTGGTGTATCATAGTATGGCCATTTTACTTCCTCTTGTTTGAAAGATACCCACTGTATTTTCGCTGGGATGACCTTGAGCTGCAGCCTGCAGTGACAAGCGCCTTCTCTGCTAGAACTGTTTTTCTGAGTCTCTGGCCCGTTTCCTTCAATGCTGGCTACAGCGGTGTCAAAGAATTCAAAAAATCTTGTTCGTTGAATATGTAGGTGGGGGCAGAATAAAACCGTGTGTCTCTCTTCAGAATGCTCCAAAGTTGCCTTAGCTCAGTGGCAGAGCATCTGTCCTGCATGTAAAAAGCCCCACATTTTCTCCCCAACACCTCCTGGTAAGTCTGGGAATGAAATCCCAGGAGTGTGGCTGCCAGTCAGTGTAAGCAATACTAGGCTAGATGGACCAATGTTCTGAATCAGTATAAGGCAGCTTTCTATGACTTTGGGGAGAGGCTATAGCTCATGTCTTGCAGGCACAAGGTCTGAGATTCAATCCTCAGTATCGTGAGGTACGGCTGGGAGAGTTTCCTTGCCTGAAACCCTGGAGAGCTGCACAACAGGAAAAGAAATGCTTCTGAACTTTTCAAGACAGGTTCCTCCCTGCTGTACTTAACCTTGCTGCAGGAGGCAGGCAGCAATAGCCAGGATTTTGGCAGAGCGGTTAAAACGTTTGCCACCACCATCTTGCTCTGCTCCCTGCTGAAGAGAGAGAAGAGGTGCTGGACCATCCCTGGGGGACCCTGGACCCACACCCACCCCGATTTTCAGCAACTGGCCTTACGCTGGACATCTGGGTGAGTGGGGACATTAAGGGATTGTTGTGTTAATGGGAATGGTTTGGGGGTTAGGGATGGGGCCTGAGTTTTTGTTTCTCTGCTAGCTGATGGTTGGGAATATTGCTTTGTTCATTGTTTGCAGTGTGTTGTTTTTGCTGTTCTGTGTGATGTATGGAACATTGATGTGATATATGACTTCCCCCTTTCCCCTAGGGTATAATGTATTTGCATTCTTTTTATTTAATGTAAGTCCCTTGGAGCCCTTTGGGTGACAAGCAGCTGATAAGGTCAAATAAATAAATAAGGGTGCCAAGGATTTTCTGCTCTCCTCCTACCCTTTTAGAACAAACTCTTACAGGCCTTTCTTGCCAGCTGCCCTTTGTGGGTTGCTCTGGGAGCAATGCTGGATTGTCTCTGCATCATCATGTCACTCTCAAGGTGCTTTGGGAAGAGGCGCTGGCGGGAAGTGGAGCAGAGTTCTCACTCGCCACTCCGGCTGTGCTCCCTGGGACAGCCCAGTAAAGTCAGTAGCATTCCCACTCCAGAAACTTTGAAGGAATGTTTTCCCCTTGTCAAGAAAGCATCGCAAAATCACACACCCCTAGTTCCATTGGGGAATAATGCTTTTAGGAAAGAAGTTGCCATGGTGGTGATTTCAGCCACAGCTGAACTGCTCTTACTGTCAGGAAGTCCCCCCCCCAAAAAAAATGTTTAGTCGGAATCTCCTTTCTTGTAACTTGAAGCCATTGGTTCGAGTCCTACCCTCCAGTCTTGTTTGTTTCTCGTTGCATTCCAAATGACACCAGAGAAAACCATGCATGTAACCAGAGTTTCTCGGATGGATTTAAAAGAGAATTCTACAAATTTACAGGGGTGAAGGTTACAACTTCTAGCCATGATGACGACTATGTTCTACCTCCACTTTTGGAGACAGTATGCATGCCAGTCACTGGGAATTGCAAGTGAAGAGAGCTGTGGTCCTGCTTTTAGGCTTCCCATGAGGACACCTTACTTTTTTGTGTGGCAACCAGAACTGTACACAGCAACCCATAGATTTGTTTGACTGCATTGTGACAAGCAGGGAAAATATGGTGATCCACCTCTTCCTCTGCTGCAAGCTTTGCAGAGGCACCTGCCTGGCTTCCATCAGAAAGGGAACTCTGGAGTCACCCTCCATTGGGTCCAGCAGCCCACACTTCCATTCTGAAAGCCTTCAATCAAACACCTTTCCTCGTTCTCATAGAGAAGAGAATATCCATCCCTTGTCGCTTCTTCTCTGAGCAGTGCTTGCATCAAACCCGGGACTTGCAGCATCGTTTTGTGTGAAACTGATGCCCCCTTGTGGCTGTCGAGGCCAATGGGGCCATGTGAAATCCCATGCAGCACACAAATACTTGAAAGCACCTTACTGCTTTCAAGTTAGGCATGTAAGGAGCTGCCTTGTGTTGAGTCACATTACTCAGTCCCATCAAGCTCAGGAATGCCTGCACTGACTGGCAGCAGATACCTTGAGATGCTGGAGACTGAGCTTGGGACCTTCTGTATACAAGGCATGTACTCATTGAACTTGACCTCCACCTAAGAGAATCAAAAATGGGGCCAACCCTACCATTAGGCAGAGGAAGGCAGTTGCCTCAGGCAGCAGATGCAGGGACTTTAAGGTCTCCAGGAGAGGTTGTGGTCATGGTCCCACCAAGGGAAATAGCCCATTTGGCCGGGTCTTCTTTGTGGCGCCCCCTCAAAACTCCCAGAGAGCTGTGTTAGGCCCCCACACTAGCATTATTTTGCTGCCAGCTAAAACACACACAGGATGGGGAAGCTCAGGGCTGGGAGCTTGATGCATCCTACAGGAGCTCTCTCCAGACTATGCACCTCCTCCCAACAACACACCCTCTTCCCAGGGTACCTCCTTGACCAGACCTGATTTGCCTCCTCTTTGAGTGTTTTTGCCTGGCTAGACTGTGACCTTGAATTCTGATCACACCTGGATGAGCAGCAGAGAGAGGTGTGTATATAAAAACAGTAGCCTACTATATAAAGACAAAAGTCACATTCTTTGCCCATTTTTGCTTCTGGACCCATCCAGCTCTTGCATGTTGCCCCCCACCGTTCTACCCGGACACTGAGGTCCAGCGCCGAGGGCCTTCTGGTAGTTCCCTCACTGCGAGAAGCCAAGTTACAGGGAACCAGGCAGAGGGTCTTCTCAGTAGTGGCACCCGCCCTGTGGAACGCCCTCCCACTAGATGTCAAAAAGAACAACAACCAGACTTTTAGAAGACATCTGAAGGCAGCCCTGCTTAGGGAAGCTTTTAATGTTTGATGCATTACTGTATTTTAATATTTTGTTGAAAGCCGCCCAGAGTGGCTGGGGAAGCCCAGCCAGATGGGAGGGGTATAAATAATAAATAAATCATCATCATCATCATCATCATCCCTGGTCCAAAACTTCAGGGAAGGGTGATCAGATCTGATTTTTTATTATCTCTGCTTCCTGAGAAGCTGTTGCTCTACCATAGCTGTTACATAAAGGTTTTTAATGTTTAATTTTGCTATTAGATTGGATTGCATGCATGCCTCCTTGACTTTAGCAAGGCTGCTTTCCCTGTGCTTTCCCTGTAAATCTGGCTTCTTGCAGTTTCTTATTAACCAGGTTGTGACACTTTGTTATCCCAACAAGAAGCTGTTAGCTCTGTATGTAAGCAGAAACCCCGCTGATCAGTTCAGAAGAGATTCTGGCTGCTGGGGTCTTCTCCAAAGCAATTGCTTTGTTTTAATAAACAGAGTCTTGGACAGATCTTTGCCCTAATCACAGCGTGAAGGCTCGTTTTTCTTCCACGCTGGGCTCCTTTGAAGGAAGGGCTAGACAAAAAAAATATAGCAAACCAATAAATAAAATTGAAACCCTCCAGTGGATTTCACAGCCATATATTTGTACATACAGAAGGTGCCCTCTCTTGCCCGACAACATTTAATCTTACAGATTGAAGTATGGTTCCATTTTCCAGGCACAATTAGACAAGGCTGAAGAAGAAAGCAAAGCAAAACCTTAAGAAAACAAAGTAAAGGAAATAAAATGAAACCATTTCATTCATACCAAACCCCTTCTAAAGAGTGCCTAAATGAAAAATTCTATCAAAGACACTATGCTGGTTATTATTTAGGATGGTAAGAAGGCACCATCTTACATTCCATTCTGTAGCTGTTACATGCAGCAGTGTCTCTTTTCTGTTGCGGTTTGCTTTCTACCAAAAGCAATGTTATTCGTCTCACCATCCACTGTGGTGAAGTTACATCATTTGCACAGTTTAGGTAATTAATTATATAAGTTAGGTAAATTCCATTGTCGGTATGTTGCCATTTTAATGCCTTCTGGTCCTTTGCCTCGGGAAGCAAAATGTCTTGGGCTAGTTCTACTAGTGACCTACTCTATTCTGACTGGTGATATCTCTCTAAGACTTCACCCAACACTTCTTCCCAAGATCCTTTGACTGGAGATAGGAGAGATTGCACTTGAGGTGTTCTGTATGCAAGCTACAACCTTCTGCCCAGTGAGTTCTTGGCAGAAGGTCCATTCCTGTAGACGCTACTATGGACAGCAGCCTTCCTCAACTGGGGACTCAGCTATACAGCTGCAAATAGGTTTTAAGTGTGTATACAAATGTAACACTAGATGGCAATGGTTAGCTAATGGCAAATTCAATAAATACTTTAAAACGTGTGTGTGTGTTGTTTTTTTAAAAAAAACATTTTCACAGCGCTTTTTACATAAGTCTATATTCAGCCCTGGTTTCCTCCAGATGTTTTGGACTATACAGTGGAACCTCGGGTTACATACGCTTCAGGTTACAGACTCTGCTAACCCAGAAAAAGTACCTCGGGTTAAGAACTTTGCTTCAGAACAGAAATCGTGCGGCGGCGGCATGGCAGCAGTGGGAGGCCCCGTTAGCTAAAGTGGTGCTTCAGGTTAAGAACTGTTTCAGGTTAAGAACGGACCTCCAGAACGAATTAAGTATGTAACCAGAGGTACCACTGTAACTCCCACCAGCCATAACAGAACTAAAGTTTCCAGGGTGGTTTGACAATCAATCCCTCTTGCCAGGGAACTTTGGGAATTGTAGTTTCTCGGCACATTTGACATGCTGCAGTTCCCAGGGTGTTCTGGGGTGAAAGTCATGGGTGTTTAAAGTGGTATGATACTGCTTTAAATGTGCAGTGCAGATGGGACCTTGATTTGGGGCTCTCCCCCTCCCCCTTATTCCCCCCCTAATTATTTGGGTGGGGGAGAGGAGGACACTGTCAGGGAACTGCCATCGGAGCCAAGGGCGGAGGTAAGGCTCCCCAGCGATGCAGGGGAAGGACCCAGTAGAGGGAGAGAGAGAGAGAGCACTTCCTCTGGGGAAGGAAATCAGAGCCACACCAGGAAGCATGAGAGGGCTTCGGAGGAAGGGGTCCGAGACTCTTCCGCCGAGACCAGCGGGGAGAGCGCAGGACCTCCACTCGGCACGCCCACTCTGTGCAGAAAGCTTCCGCGCAGAGAAGCCAGGCGGAGACTTGGGGTCAAGGAGCTTTTATGTTGGAAGAAGTTCAGGAAACGCCCACTGACGGATTCTGCCAGCGACTGACACAGCCACGGAGTAAGGGCTGTGCAGCCAGGGAAAGGTTAGCTGGACAACGCTGTCTGGAGCAGTTGCCACTTACGCACAAGCAACCATAATTCTCATTACAGACACAAACCTGTTTCAGCACAGGAAAAAGGTTGGTAGCCAGAATTACTTGTGAATATGGCTTAAAAAAACTACAGATAAATTTAACCTTCAAATACACCACGTTTGGTTTACATTTATTGCAATTTCATTGCATGACATGAATTTCTTCAAAGTAGTGGACAGATTCAGTGGAGGTTGACAAGGGATTACAAAACAGCGTTTTCATGACAATTGATCCTTCCCCCCACCCCCCACCCCCCCAAAAAAGAATTTTATAATGCAGGTTCCTGGATGGTGACAACATCTATTGAATACATGTCTTCTGTACATATTAAGCTATAGCCCCAGATCCCACAGCTATCAGGAGGAAGTGTCAACACAGATATGAAGGCGTCCATATAGATGCAGAGTCAGAAGAGGAAAACAAGAGAAATGCAGGTCTGCATTTGGAATCAGCCCTGTCCTTTTTTCTCTAAGGTTGGAAAAGACAATATGGCTTTTTCTTTTTCTTTTTAACGCCAGGAAGGAAGCAACCAGGGCTTTAAAGCTCATTGAGTAGAACGAAGAAGAAAATGTGGTCCATGCAATCTGAGAATGTGCATAAATCAGCTGATTTTCAACTCTGTCTATGCCCGGAGAAGAGTTATTATGTAATGAGAGGCTAGTTTGCGCTGCAGCTCTCTGAGGATGGCTCATTTTTCCTGATTATTATTATTTATTTTTAAAACACTATCATCTCCAACGAAGGAAATCCTTCGTAGCAAAGCCTCCATCCATTTTAGATGAATTAGTATAGAAGCAAAGCCTTTGTTGGGGAGAGTCTTTGGCTCCCCGTTGGGAACGGACATTTCATAAAAGCATCAAGGTGCATTGTATCTTCCATCATTTCTTCCTCAGAGTCCTCATGGCCTCATCAACAACAGCTCAAAGCAGTGCTCAGCATCCTTTGGTCTACCATCCAGCCATTCTTGATGCCAGATGCCAGTGATGTTGCTCTCTGCTTTTGCCACAAAACACGGTCCGTTCCATTCTGCAGCCAAGCTCGGATCTCTTGAGTATAAGACAGTCCTGAAACCTGAAGGTTTTTTTGATTCTTTTTTTTCTTCAACCTTGACTGAAGGGGCAGATCCAGCCATGCCATATGACAACCTTCTGTCGAGTGCAAATCTCCAAAAAACAATTTAAATGGCTACTCCCCAAACTGTGCTTTAGAGTGTTCCAGTAAGATGGCAGTCTACATATAAGTAACTCAGACATTTATCATTTGTTAATATGGCTATAATACTGGTAAATTCCTGCAGATACCGTACTCTATACTTGATCAAATATCCCCCTCCCCCCAAAAGCACTCTATTTACACTGCAGGATATGTACATATTTGGTTTCAGGAATCATAAGATGCTCAAGGAACAGAACATGAATGAAACTAGATCAAAACCAACAACAATTTATACTCTTTTAATATAGTGATGCCCCCAAACTCAACGCATTTGAAATACTGACTGGTGGCTTAAACTTGTGTTAGCCTTCCTCTCTCACAAGATCCAGTTAAAATTATTGTGGACAGTTGGAATATCTCTGTGGTTGTTGTTGTTTTTTTGTTTTGTTCTTTTGAAAACTACTTGATGAGAATGAAATGGAAAGTGTGTGTGCAGAATCTCCTACAGATTCACTTGCATACCTATGAGAGAGAGGTGGTGATGGTTGCTTTAGACAACTTGGAGGTCCAATGTATGAAAGGATCAGCAGCTTTCTTTGAGGAAACACAACAAGCTATGTTGGGCGTCTCAGTTTTGGTTCTCGAAATATGAGGCCGCCCTCTGCAAAATGTAAGTCAATGGCTGTTGACTCCCCAAAAGGGTAGTCTTGCCCCTGAATAAACCATCTGGTTTGTGATCTCTCTTGAGGACCAGCTACCATTGGTCAATGGGCTTCAGTTTTTAAACTATATTCATCCCCCCCCCTTTTCTTTTTGCTAATTGCCCGGAAAGCTATAGAAATGTAGACATCAAGCCATTCAGCTGAGCTCTGAGAGGGTCACTTGTGTGAGGAATGGCTCACTTCCCAGTGCCACCCGTCACAATGCACACATCTAGACAAACATGCACGATCACGAGGCAGCTTCTTCTTCTGTTACTGGTTTAGTGCCTGAGATGTTCACACACATTCAGAGGGGAAATGGGGCTTCACCCCCTAACAAGTGATAGCTTTGAAGCAATGAGCAAAGCTCAGGGTGTGCGCGTGTGGGTGCAGCCCTAGACAGGCGGGCTCCATCTCCACTTCACAACAGTTCTAGAACTAAGGGGTTAATGTTATCTCAGCGGGGTGCCTCTTCCTCCCCCTCCCTCCTCAGATCTGAAGTATCGGCAGAGAAATATTGACAGGCTTTCCCCCGATTTTCTTCTAAATGCATCTCGTCTGTTAACGTTTCCTTTGTCCCTTGTGGGCGGCTCACATCAGGACTTGGTCGCGAGTCTCTGGCAGCCTCAGGGCAAGGAGGCCTCCTGCCACCAGAGCGGAGGATGCCAGGAGGATGGGGACCACTTTGGTTATCCCAACAAAGGAGGCAAAGATAGCATTCCCGAAGATGGCCCCAATTTTGCAGAGCCCGTTGAGGATGCCAAAGGCTGTGGCTCTGTGGAGAAGGGAGAGAAAGCAAAGGGAGTTTAAAATGGGAACGGTCCAAGAGGCAGTGGTCCAGTGGTACATTTGTGAAGGGAAGGACCTCTTCATATTAACCTCCAAAGCAACACAGCCACCTAAGAAGGTTAGAAGAGTCCTGGTGGATTGGGCCAAAGGTCCATCTAGCCCAGCATCCCATTCTCACTGTGGTCAACCATATGCCCCAACAGGAAGCCTGCAGGGAGGACCTGAGAGCATCTCTCCCCACTGGTGACTCCCAGCAACATGCATTCAGAGGCATCCTGCCTCCATTAGTGGAGGTAGAACATAGCCATCATGGCTAGTAGCTATTGATAGCCTTCTCCTCCATGAATTGGCCTCTTTTATAGTCAGCCAAGTCAGCTGTAGGGATGGGCAGATGTGTCAATTTTGGCTTCTGATCAGGCTCTTATTTTCCCAGTCTTAACTTCAGTTCACCACATTGGTGCATCCTTGGTTTAAATATATATACAGTGGTACCTTGAGTTACATACGCTTCAGGTTACAGACTCCGCTAACCTAGAAATAGTACCTCGGGTTAAGAACTTTGCTTCAGGACAGAAATTGCGCAGCGGCGGTGCAACAGCAGCGGGAGGCCCCATTAGCTAAAGTGGTGCTTCAGGTTAAGAACAGTTTCAGGTTAAGAACGGACCTCCAGAACGAATTAAGCTCTTAATCTGAGGTAACACTGTATTTGCTTTCAAGTGGTTTTTATGATTTTTTTTTTGCCTGGTTTTATATTGATATGGTTTGCAGACCAGCACAGTGAATTCTTTTTGCTGAGAAAGGGCTTTTTAAAAACAATTTGGCATGCAGGAGATTAGCAAACAGAGTGCCAGATAATAACGTCCTCTCCTGGGCTGTGAAATAGTGCTTCACCCCAAACCTACTTCCGTCCCCCCAACGATGCCACTGCCAACAGCTCCAGATTTACACTGGTTTGTTCTCAAATTGTGAAGGGCCATGCTAAAAAGCTTCAGCCCCTGGAAATCTCCACCCTCCTTCCTCACCCCAAGGGAGGTTGCTGGGAAGAGTCACCTTTTATGTGTGGGATATAGCTCCACAGTGATCACATCCAGCGCATTCCAGGCAGCAATGCTGGTACCACAAAATAGGCACTGCCAGCCAATCATGGCCGACTCACTGTTGCCAAAAAACAGGAAGAAGCAGCACACGGCAGAGATCAGCATGGAACCCCCTGCGAGAAAGAACAAAAGAGGAGGCAGGGAGAGATAAGACAAGGTTAATTAATTAACCTTGAGGTCCAGCGCCGAGGGCCTTCTGGCGGTTCCCTCATTGCGAGAAGCAAAGCTACAGGGAACCAGGCAGAGGGCCTTCTCGGTGGTGGCGCCCGCCCTGTGGAACGCCCTTCCAGCAGATGTCAAAGCGATAAACAACTACCTGACATTCAGAAGACATCTTAAGGCAGCCCTGTTCAGGGAAGTTTTTAACGTGTGATATTTTACTGAGTTTTTGCTTTCTATGGAAGCCGCCCAGAGTGGCTGGGGAGGCCCAGCCAGATGGGCGGGGTATAAATAATAAATTATTATTATTATTATTATTATTATTATTATTATTATTAATTAATTTTTCAGTAAAAAACCAGAGGCATTCCTTTTAGGTATAATCACAAACAATATTCCTGACAATCAAAGGAAAGTATTCCTTTATGCAACGACAGCTGCCAGGATGCTTATAGCAAAAAAATTGGAAAGGGAGAAAAATTCCATCAATGAAGGAATGGCAAATTAAATTTTTTGAATATATAAATCTGGCAAGACTCACAGCACTCATAAGGGGACAATCGGACCAGAAATTATTAAAAGAATGGGGGTGTGCTAAAGAGTATATAAAAAAACATTGTTCTGGAGTAAGCATATCGGTATGTAATGAATGATGCTTTACAGGGTAAAAAAAGAAAAGAAAAATGGAGTAAAAAAGTATAAAGATAGAAGTAATCTACATTAAACACAACAATTTAGAAAGAGTAATTTTTTTGAGGTCTTAGAACAAAGGAAGGAAGTCAATACGTGTATATGTATGCAATGACTAGATTAGAATGAAAATATGGTTTTATTTGTAGATGTGTGCTTTTTCTTTTGTTTTTTGTTTTCTTTTTTGTGTGTTCTGTTTTTCTTTCTTGTCTGTATAGTATTATTTTGGATTCAATGTTTGTAATTTTTGTTGTAACTCTGCATTGAAAATAATAATAATAATAATAATAATAATAATAATAATAATAATAAGGAGGAGGAGGAGGTTAATTATGTGTGCCACTACTGCAGCCCATGTTTTGTTAGCCCCAAAATGGAAAATAAGTGAGGTTCCAACCAAAGAAAAATGGCAACTTAAACTGATGGAATATGCGCAGCTTGTGGACCTAACACACTGAATAAGAGAACAAGAAGAACATATGTTTAAAGAAGATTGGAAAATGTTTATTGAATATATGGGGGGTGGATTTTGTACACTTGAAAACATTGGCAGCATTAAGATAAATTCAGCAGTGTAAATAAGTTTAGATGGATGTCATAATGGAATACTGAATGGTTTAGTTTATATAAAATATGCAGGGATTTGTGTTATGCAAAATGAACCATGGAAAGAGAAGAAGGGGATTTTTTGATACTTGAAGGTTGTTTAAATGAATCTTCTAAATTGTAAAACAGAAAATTTAATAAAAAAATTATAAAAAAGAGAAATAAGACAAGCTCAAATGTGAAGGAATGACACTTGATAAAGGGGGTGGCCCTGGCTGTCAGCTTCCTCCTCCTCAGTCTCAGTGTTGACCCTTGCAGCACTCAGCAGGGAGGAGGAGGGGTGAGCTTCTTGGCTCTGCCTGCCATTGGCTATGGCGCCACCTACTGTTGGGCTCCCTGCCTTCTGCCCTATCAGTGCCAATGGGCACCAGCCTCCACCACCCTTGGCAAACCTTGCAATGGGATGGTAAGCTCAAGTTCCTGTGCTGACACAGATTCTAAAGTGCCCTGAGGGCAAGGCACAATAAGTGAAAACCTCCTTCTCAATGAAGGAAGAGTTTTGAGAAATTGGAAAGAAGATTTTTGGCATGAGACCAACTAAACCACATTGGGGGGGGGACCTTTCTGACCACTCCCACATTGACATATGTCATCCCTCCCCACTCACCAATCATCTTGATCCGACCTATTTTGTCCATCAGCAGAGCTGAGATAATGTTGCCTGGCAACACCGAGAGGCTGCCTAAGAAGCCGACGAGGTAAACGAGGAAGTCGTTGTCCCTCTCAAAATCCATGTGGCAGCCCTTCTTCTGCTCCAAGAAGGTGGCATTCACAAACTTGCATTCAACAAATTTATGCTTGTAGAGGTCTAACGGGGGGCGGGGAGAGAGAGAAAGATGGATGGATGGAACTCATACTGAATTCAAACATGGGGGTTACTGTGTTACTTTTCCTCATTATAATGCTAGCGGCTCTGTCTTGGTTCCTTTTACTTTTTTAAAAATTATTTTTTATTGAATTTTACAAGAAAAGAAAAAGAAAGAGAAGGAGAAATAAAGAACAATACATAACACTGTAAGCACATTTATATTCATGTTTTCCAAAATGCAAACTAAAAAAAGAGAGAGAGAGAGAGAAGACAAAAGGGGGGGGAAATACTTTTCATAACCAATAATATTACCAAATTCATGCTTCAAACATTAAAATATATAAATCCTAGTTAAAATATTATAAAAGACTTCCACCACATTCACCGCATGTCTCTTAGTTATCTTGCTCGCCTTTATATCGGTTCCTTTTACAATGCATTATGGAAGCGTGACTTTTTGATGGATAGACTGCCACATCATGGCAAATTTCATTTGCGAACGTCATTGGACAACGTTGCTACATCCCTACCCTTTCCATATAAGCAGGCTTCTGTTCTCCCATGATTCACCCATAAAAAGGCAGGAAAGTATGCCGGAATAAAGTACATAATTTTGTCACATGGTGTGATGCACACTGACATGGCTGTGTCCCCTATTAGACTTTGGAGCAGATGTCTAGTGCACCATTCAGAACAACGCACAGCAGGGCCCCCAAACAGCATGTGAGATTTTTTTTGAAGTAAAGTGACTTGCATTATCATTTACAGAGGGAGGCCCTTAAGATATAACACATGCCCATCTAACTTCGCAAGACCAAAGGAAGTAACTGAAATCTGAAGAATGGAAAGCCTAGTCACGCTTACTAACTTGTTTAGAAAATATTCCCCAAAGGCAGCAGCAGGACCAGATACCAAAAATCTGTTACCATTCCTGATAAACAGGGAACAGTGGTGCTTAAGTTATTGTGTACTGCAAAAACAGACCAGATCAAAGTTATTATGATTTCTTCCCAGTCTTATCTCTTCACTTCATTCCACTTTTCTATAAATGAAAACACAGACAGAAGCCAGCAGATGCACTTTGCCAACACAGAAACACACACTCTCCCGCGTTACCTGTGTTAAAGAAGACAGTTTTTATAATGGTGCAGTTCTTGAAAAAGGTCTCGCTCGATGTCACATCTTCGAAGTAGCATTCCTCAAACACAGAGTCCTCAAAAGTCACATCTCGGAACTTCATTTTGATGAACCTGAAACATAGAAAATAACTCACCATCATCTTCATTTGAAGTGGGAAAATAAAATAAAAAATAAACACACACAATTTAAGATACCAGCAGAAGCCAAGACAGTGAGTTTGATGCAATCTAATTCAACTTTGTTTCATATGCAAACACTTTAACTTCACTCCAAAACCATTAACAACCCATGGCTCATTAGGGGAAGGATACTTTCAGTGAACAAAAATGAGTATGTTGAAAGAAAGACTCCGTTTGGTATCTCTCTATACCTCTGTGTGATTTCCCTCTTATTGATTATTGATTTGAGTTCCAACAGATGCCAGGATAGCTGAAACTCAAAGTCTGCCAAGAATGTAAGGCCTAACAAACTCCTCAATTGCCTTGCTGACAATTTCATTTCCCAGAAGGTTGTAAGAAGCGACAAGGGGATTGACTATCTTGCACCTGATTCTTACCAACAGGGAAGAACTTGTCAATGAGGTGGAAGTTTACTTGCTTGTACTATGAAAAATAAGAATAAAAAACATTATTTAAAAAAAGATGGACAACTGATGCAACCAAATATAGCCAAGATAGAGAATGTGATATTCCTTTGTTACTGCAATTAGTGAACATGGACAGAGCCTTCTTATGTGGACAGTTGCAATTTTTTTATAAGAAGAAGAATGTGCGAAATTTTTTTGTCCAAGTAATTCCTCCACAATAGAATATCTTTTCCTATGCTCTCTTCACTAAATATGCACATTTTTGCATGCACTTTTCATTAATATATGCATTTTGTCTGCATCCTTTGGTTGGCGAACTAGATTGCAAAGTTCAGAGTAGTGCAACTTTCAAAAGAGTGCTGTGTTTTGGTTTGGATATGGGTTTGGGAATTTCCACTCTGATTGATTCTCATTAAAAAAATGAGAATCAAGCAAATTTCTGCACCCCTGGTTTCAGCTGCAATATATGCCTTAATATGATATTTCAGGAAAAAAGTAATGTGGGAACTGGCCCTCGGTGTGCCTTTCCTTACATGACCACTGGATGTCAGTATGTCCAAAGGTGATTTAAAAATAATTATGGCTCCTTGAAGCCCAAAGCACAAAAGTTTATCAGCATGTGTAATTTAATTCATTTAGATCATAACAGATATCCAAGTTGATTTCCCAGTATAGATGTTGAATTAGCAAAAATAGTATTTTCATCAGTTGCTGCTGTTATTATGTTTATGGGTCACTCTTTATCTCATACAAGGAAAAAAGCTTAAGGGCCATATTCTCTCCTACAGAACCCTTCCAGGGGCCACAGATTATCGACTGGCAGAGCCAAAGGCAAACATGGATAGCCAAGAGGCAAAAGGAGGCACAGCAATGGATATGACTCTTTCAGCAAGTGCCACTGGAGGCTAAGCCACTTGGCCAAATGAAGCACTATCCCCCCCAACCTGTGCCTGCTCCCATCTGCCAGCCTTCTTATGTACAACCAGCCCAGGGTAGCACTGACTATCAGCTTCCTCCTGCGAAGTCTCAGTGTTACCCCTGTAGAATTCAGCAGGGAGGAGGGTGGAGGGGGAAACTAGACTTAGTGGGCTCTGCACACCATTTGCTCTGGCTCCATCTATTGCTGGGCTCACTGCCTTCCACCCTACCCGTCCCAATCAGCACCAGCCACCATTACCTGGCAGCAAACCTTCTGGTCACTCCTCTCACCTGTCCCCTAAGAGATCTCTCTCTCTCTCTCTCTCTTACAATCTCTCTCTCTCTCTCTCTCTCTCTCTCTCTCTCTCACACACACACACACACACACACAGAGAGAGAGAGAGAGAGAGAGAGAGAGAGAGAGGTAGACAGAAAGTATGAATATACAAACCCCTTTCCCAAAGGATCTGGGCCTTGAAAAGCACATACAGCTGAAAGAGGAAATGGGAAAGTATGTCCTCTTCCTCACTTCCTCCTTCAGCTCTCTATATTTTTCCAGGGAGATAAAGTAGCCCCACGCTCTGCCTCATGACTAAAGGGGCAATAAGAGGCTCAGAGTCTCTGTGGGCACCAGAGAAAAACCTCAAGGGTGCTCAATCTCTCACTGATTTCCATCATGAAGCGACTTCCATCATCTCTGGTTGTTCCAAGGTGCTGCCACAGCCAGGATCGGTGGGATAGCAGCTCCGACAGGACACGGCACATATAAGCAAACATTTGAATCTGTTTTGGTGAGGTGGGGTGTGATGGCTCACTTGTCATTGAAATATGTCCCATTCCGGTGGATTTGATTTTCCAAGGTGAAGTTGAAGGTGATATCCTTCACTGATTCCCCATTAAAGACTTTCTCGCGGGACTTATATGCTTCTTCTTGGTAGTACCGTATCATGTCAGGGAACCAGACGATAAGGCCATAGTAACTGCAAGAGGAAGAAGAGAACTGTGACACAGAGAACTGCCAACTGTTACCCATGCTTTGATAACCTCAAGGCTAGATTGCTTCAATGCGCTGGTTGTGGGGCTGCGCTTGGACCTGGCTCTGAAGCTCCAGCTGGTGCAGATTGTGGTGGCCAGATTGCTGATGGAGGCATCTGGCCAAGAATAGGTGACATCATTGTTAAAGCATCTGCACTGACTGTCCATCTACTACTGATCCAGGTTGAAGGTCTTTATATTAATACTGATGACTTAGGTCCAGGGTACCACCTGAACCCTTATCTCCCAGCTGAGGTTATCTGCAGAAGCATCATTGGTCACCCCCCCAAGTTGACAAGTCTCATTTGACAACAACAAGAAACTGAGCCTCTTGTGTCATTAGTCCAGTTTTGTGGAGATTCAGCAGGTGCCTTCTGTTTCAACTTTTAAATGCCTGCTGATTTTTTTTTCTATTCTAGGGCTGGGTTTCTGCCTGAACCCCTGGAGAACCACTACCAGTCTGTGTAGACAGTACTGGACAAGACAGACCAAGGGTCTGACATGATATAAGGCAGATTTCTATGTTCCTAGGTCTTTGGGTCTAAGCCTAGGTCTTCGCTGAAGAATTGATACTTTTGAATTATGGTGCTGGAGGAGACTCTTGAGAGTCCCATGGACTGCAAGAAGATCAAACCTATCCATTCTTAAGGATATCAGCCCTGAGTGCTCACTGGAAGGACAGATCCTGAAGCTGAGGCTCCAGTACTTTGGCCACCTCATGAGAAGAGAAGACTCCCTGGAAAATGATGTTGGGAAAGATTGAGGGCAGAAGGAGAAGGGGACGACAGAGGACGAGATGGTTGGACAGTGTTCTCAAAGCTACCGACATGAGTTTGGC
The DNA here is from genome assembly GCF_964252035.2 of Podarcis erhardii. Classification (NCBI taxonomy): domain Eukaryota; kingdom Metazoa; phylum Chordata; class Lepidosauria; order Squamata; family Lacertidae; genus Podarcis; species Podarcis erhardii. The sequence goes on from NC_138503.1 coordinate 25,482,762, forward strand.
CAAACTGCGGGAGGCAGTGGAAGACAGGAGTGCCGGGCGTGCTCTGGTCCATGGGGTCACGAAGAGTTGGACATGACTAAATGACTAAACAACAACAACAAGGTCTTTGGGGGAAAGGCTGCAGTTCAGTAGTGTGGAATATGCCCTGAATACAGAAGGTCCCAGGTTCAGTCCAGGTTCATCTTCTGGTAGGGCTCTCCTGAAACCCAGGAGAGGCACTGCCAATCAATACTCAGTATATGGCAGCTTTCTAAGTTCCTAACCTTCCCAAAAGATAATGGTGGGAAAATATAGTTTATCTCTGAATTGTTTAGGACAGGTTCCTGCTGCTCTTATTTAGCCTTGCAAAGGTTACAAGGCAGCTTCCTGTATTTCTAATTTGAATGTTTGTTGCCCTGAGGAAACAGGCAAAGTCTATCAAAAGGAGCAAATATTTGTTTTGCTAAGACTGGCTAAATGTCTCAGGCAGACTTTACCCACAGGAAACTAGGCAGTTGCCTTATACCAAGTCAAACCATTGGTACTTCAAGCTCAGTATTGCCTAGACTAGCTGCTAGTGGCTTTCTAGGGTTTCAGACAGGAGTCTTTTTCAGCCTTACTAGGAGATGCTGGAGAACCTGGGAGCCTCTGCTTGTGGAATAAGCTGCAGCTTAGTAGTAGAACACCTGGTTGGTTTGCAGACAGCCCAAGTTCAATCATATCCATCTCCATGGAGGGTTGGAAAAGAGTCATCTCTAAAAATCGGAAGAACCACTGCCAGTCAGTGTAGACAATATTGAGCTAGAGGGACCCACGGTATGTTTCGCCATCAGGTAGCTTCCTTTGTATCAATAGTAGAACAGACTGCCTTGGAAAGTGGTGGGTCCTCCTTTATTTCAGGTTTTTAGTACATGCTGGATAGCCAGCTATGAGGGATGCTGTACTAAGAGATTTCTTGCCATGGTTGGACTGGATGATCTTCCAACTCTCTGGTTAATAACAGGTTTGTGAATTCCAAGGCACATACCTTAAGGCCATTGAGAACCACACAATTGCCAGGAACAGCGTGTTCATTCTGTACTGGGCTGTCAAACAGTATAATACATTGTCCATAACCTAAAAGAAAAGGATTGTCCAAAGAATCAGTTACAGAAAAAGTCCTAAGAAAGCTAACTTCTAATGTAGCTTATATCCCCTCCAAAAATGAAAAACAAATACCTGTTTGTTTGTGGAAATGGCAAATAATTTATTATGAGTATTTTCATTCAGTGTTTTTACATTGTAGCTAGCTGGCTAGATTCAGTGAAGCAAGATTTATTTATCTCAAATCCTACATTTGCTATGACATAAATCAACTGAAGCTTGGTTGATTAATCTATGGGGCAATTTAAATAATTTAAAATTGAGGTCACTGTCAGAGGCAATTAAATTCTGGTGTATCACTGGAATAGGGAACCAAAAAATAAAATATGAAAGGTACTTTGCCTTAAATATGGTATTAAAGATCTTCCAACAAATATAGTCCCGTCCCCCCACTTAACAACAAGTGACAGTGTTAATTATTAATTCCAATGTACATTTACACTGCCAACCTAGCAGTTCGAAAGCACGTCAAAGTGCAAGTAGATAAATAGGTACCTCTCTGGCGGGAAGGTAAACGGCGTTTCTGTGCGCTGCTTTGGTTCACCAGAAGCGGCTTAGTCATGCTGGCCACATGACCCGGAAGCTGTAGGCCGGCTCCCTCAGCCAATAAAGTGAGATAAGTGCCACAACCCCAGAGTCGGCCACGACTGGACCTAATGGTCAGGGGTCCCTTTACCTTTACACTTACACTTACAGTGGTGCCCCACAAGACGAACGCCTCGCAAGACGGAAAACCCACTAGATGAAAGGGTTTTCCGTTTTGGAGGCGCTTCGCAAGACGAATTTCCCTATGGGCTTGCTTCGCAAGACGAAATGTCTTGCGAGTTCCTGCGGGTTTCCCCCCCTTTTTCCCCCCTTTTCCTAAGCCGCTAAGCCGCTTATCAGCTGATCCGCTAAAAGCCGCTAAACCGCTAATAGCGCTAATCCGCTAAGCTGTCAATGGGCTTGCTTTGCAAGACGAAAAAACCGCTATACGAAGAGCCTCACGGAACGGATTAATTTCGTCTTACGAGGCACCACTGTATTTCAGTAGGTCAGGGAGACACCTTTACCGAAGCTGATAATATAACATAATCTATATACAATTAATCACTTGGTAAAAACGCAGGTGGTTGAGCCACTTAAAAATCTCTGTTTAGTTGAGAGCCCTACATGAAACCAAATATTTGTTGATTAATAGGTTGGGTGGTCAAAGTACTGCACCCAGATGTAATCAGGAAAAGTTGCAATCCCGTGACCTGTTCATTGTGTGGGCAAGTAGCACAATGACAGATCTAGGCAATCAATCATTACTTGTTGTTGTGTGCATTCAGGTGCCACCCCCCCCATACCTGTTTGAGGGTTGTTGTCACTCTAACAAAAGAACGCTGGTACCACGTCCCTGTAGAACACTGTATTTCAATGAATTCGTCTATCTGCTTTGGAGTTTTTATGTTGGCTACCTGAATAAACAAGAAAAAAAAAGCCGAAATATTCAGCCCTTGACTTCACAGCAACCACACTAAGCTTGGTTCTTGTAAGCAATTGCGCAGAAGCAACACAACAAGAGGGTTGCGTCAACCGCCACCTGAATAAACACCTCTGCATTCCAGTCCTGAATACGTTTAGTGGAAGGAAGTCCCACAGTGTACAAGGAGGCTTATTCCCAAATAATTGTACATGGGGAAGGGGCATAGCTCAGGGGTGGAGTGACTGCTTTGCATGCAGAAGGTTCAAGGTTCAGTTTCTGGCATCTCTAAGTAGGCAAGGAAGGCCTTCTCTCAGAAACCCTGGAGAGGCACTGTCATTCAGTGCAGATTATACTGAGCTAGATGAACCAATGTTCTGACTTGGGATGAAACATCTCCAGGTGTTTTGAACCCAGCAGTGACTGGGTTTAGGGATGAGGGAGAAATCTGATTCAGTTTACATTTAAAGGCAGATCTCTCTAATTCTCATTTTCTGAAAGAAACACACAAACTGAAACAGCCATCTTTTGAAATTTTCACATATCTGAATTTTGCAATGCAGTTTGCTAGCCAAGTAACATGTACAAAAATGCACATCTTTGTGAAAGCAACATACACAAATGCATTATATTGGGGGAAATTGCTTTACAGAAATGTGTATATTGGGCAGAAATGCATGGGGGGAAATGTATGCATTAGGATAAATTTGCACTAAAATGCTGGTGAATTTTCACATCATCTTTTTTAAAAAATATATGCAAGGATGATGTGGAAATGTGGCAAAATGTGGAACATAGGACTGGAGAAATGAGAAGCCAAAATTGGCAGATTTGCCCATCCCTAGCTGGAGCTGATAGGGGTTGTAGCCCCAAACATCTGGGTTGGGGAGAACAGGATCTTCTTGCCTGGATGGCAACCATGTTTGCCAATTGGAAAATAACCTTGAATTAGAATCTGCATACTGAATCTTTGGGAGAAGAAAGAGGTGGATTGTGGGCTTTATGCAATGTATATAAAAAACCCAATTAGGTTTAGAATCTTTGACCAAAGTCTCCTATTGAGGGGGAAGTGCATTCCTAGGAAGAAAGCATGCTTACCGTAAACACCCTTTCTGGCTCGCCTTTGGCCCTCATGTTGGTGTCATGGACTTGCTTGAGGATCATCCAGGCTTCGTCGTGTTTGCCTATCTGGAAAGGCCAAAGCAAAGGATGTCAGAAAGAGCACTTCCTTCAGAAAATGTTTTAAGATCCCAGGCTCTTTCTCTCCAGTTATGCTATGGCTCCATCGGAAGTCACATGGGTTTAACCACGGTGGGATGATGTCCTAGCCAAGGGCAGAAGTTCTGGATTCTGCCGGAGAATACCTGTACAATGTGAGTGGGGACTCTCTGGCTCAGGGGTTGAATGTGGCCCCACAGACCTCTCCATGTGGCCCCTTAAACTCTCCCTAAGCCACACACCCTCTTCCCACACCCTGAGCATTTTTGCCTAGCTGGAACCGGTCCTTGAATTCCAATAATGCCTCTTGCTTACCTGAGTGGAGAGGGGTTTGTGAGTGTGTACAGAAACCATCTGACTGTAGAAAGGTAAAAATAACATTCACTTGTACCTCTGGCCCTGCCCACCAGTGTCATGTGGCCCTCAGAAGGTTAACCAGAATGGAATGTTGCCCTTGGGCTGAAGAGGAGCTCCCCAGCGCTGCTGTTCATGTTGTTTTATAACGTAAAGGACAGCAGAGTTGCTGTCTTCTGGATGGTTTCACACCTGGACCTTTAGCATCAACACAAAATGCATAGCAGGCAAAACTTGGCAGGGAGATAAAGTGATGATGCAGAAAGTTTCCCCTGATTTATGCCACATAATGTGAGAAGGGGTCCCTGTTCTCATCTTAGCCACAGAGTGCAGCATCCTGAGAAACTCTATGCAAGTTTCTAGGCCTTATTTTTTTTTATTTAAAAAATGCAATTACACAATTAACAGTGCGATCTAAAGGATATGTACTCAAAAACAAGTCCTATTGAGTTCAGTGGGGCCTACTGCTGGCTGCCTTGCAATGATATAGTTACAGGTAGGTAGCTGTGTCAGTCTGCCGTAGTCGAAACAAAATAAAAAAACCTCCTTCCAGTAGCACCTTAGAGACCAACTAAGTTTGTTATTGATATGAGCTTTCGTGTGCAAGCATGTATCTGAAGAAGTGTGCATGTTCACAAAAGCTCATACCAATAACAAACTTTGTTGGTCTCTAAGGTGCTACTGGAAGGAGGTTTTTTTAATTTTGCAATGATATGGTAAGCTCAAAATCCTGTACTGACCAATATTCCAAAGGGCCCTGAGAATGAGCCACTGCTCCCAGTCCCGAGCAAATGCATTAGGTGTTGCAGCCTATGCCAAACAAATCCCAGTCCTTTTGGTTTCTATTGCTTATGGCATATCCTCTAGAAGAATCTACACAATACAAAGGTCTGTTTTCTCAGACATGTGTTCTTACCTCCAGCAAAAACCGTGGGCTTTCTGGCATGAACTTCAGGGCAACCAGAGACGCGATGCAGGGCAGAGAGCAGACAACCACGAAAACTCTCCAGCTGTGGAAGTGGTAGTTGGTCCCCATACTGAAGCCCCATCCTATAAGCAAGGGAAAGGGGCTACAGCAACGGATGGAAGACGGCATTGTTTCCCTTTCCACCCTGAATTTGTCCCATGCAGTCATGTTTCCATTCTACTGCGGTTTGTCTTCCCCCATGAACTGCATTATTTGTCTTGCTGCCCACTGTGGCAGATTTATGCGACTTAAGTGATTTGTGTAATTAATTATGTAAATTACCTGGCCATGCCGCAATTCCACCACATTCATTTAAATGCAAGGGAAACACAATGCAAATTTGGGGGGGGGGCAGTATAATCAGTTGCAGATCATTTGCAGATCATTTGCAACCAACTGACAGCAAATACCAATGGGTCAATTTGCATTCTGGAATCCTGGACACGGGGTCAAATATGCAAACACCAACAATGTCCTCTTTTTCCCCTGTTTTCATCAGAATTCTCCAATATTCCCAGATGGCAGAGCACATCTGATGTTCCAGGTAGTGAAGGTGCCTCAACAGGGATGCTGGAGGGATGCAAATTGCTGTGAGAAGTCAAGTTACAGGGAACTAGGCAGAGGGCCTTCTTGGTAGTGGCGCCCCCCCCCCCCCCCGTGGAACACCCTCCCACCAGATGTCAAAGAGAACAACTACTGGACTTTTAGAAGACATCTGAAGGCAGCCCTGTTTAGGGAAGCCTTTAATGTTTGATGCATTACTGTATTTTAATATTTTGTTGGAAGCCACCCAGAGTGGCTGGGGAAGCCCAGCCAGATGGGTGGGGTATAAATCATCATCATCATCATCATCATCATCACTATACAAAATGTCATGATCTGCAACTCCTGGACTAATGTTCAAATTGGAACTTAGGTATCCAGGGATTTGAATTTGAGGGATTTGACCTTTTGAATTCCTGTACCAAATGACTTCACCTCATGGACTAATGTGTGAAGCTAGCTATCTAGAAATCTAGCCTTTGCAAAGGCAAGGGATTCCTCCTTGATAAGATACCAAATGGCCTAATCTGGCCTTCTCAGGGAAATAGTTGCCTTCCAAATTCTGCACTTCCCCAAACATAGTGACCCCATTCTTAATAGTCTTTGTGTGCCAAAACAGGTGCTTCGATGCAACTGTTTTGGAGAACATGCCCATGTAAAAATATATGAAAGCACATCATTAAATATGTACATTGAGGGAAATCTGGTTTTAAGAATGCAGATTAACACAGAAAAGGAATGGAATTGTGGGTTTTAAAAAAATAACAATGCAAAAGTAAGGTGGACTGGAAATAGATAGACCTGGTCATTCCTTATCCTTGGTCTCTTCAGTGAAGAGCACCTCAGGGAGTAGGGCTAGGGATGACCCCTGATTGAGACCCTGGACAGCAGCTGCCAGTCAGAGCAGACAGTATTGGGCTAGATCAGGCCTTGTGGTGTTCATGAGGTGTCATTGGCTTAACTCCCATCAGCCAATGATCTGACTCAGTATAAGCATTCCTAGACCTAGGCCTTGCTAAGTCTGGCCCCACCTCCCAGTCCTACCAGGCATAAGGGAGCATCGCTGTATAGACAGCCAGCAAATCCACAGCCTGAATGCCACACATGGATAAAGGCCAGGGGTGCCATCTGAATCCAGAGGTGATTACCGTAATGCGGGATGATGCTCCAGGCCATGATGGAGGCGTAGAGGGCTCCAATCATCCAGAACATGCAGAGCCAGCTCAGATGCTCCCCTCTCTTCTCACGAGACAGGAATTCGGAGAAATAGGCAAAGACAATGGGGAGAGTCCCTCCAATTCTGAGGAAGCAGGTGAGGTGGGAGAACAGGCAGGAAGAATGAAAACCAGGCCAAATTATTGCTCTTAATACATTCAGTCCTGAATAGCTTCAGATCAGTTTACCTAGGGCTTCCATATGCCCGGAATTTCCTGGACACAGCCAGGCCAGGGGCGCCGACTTATAAAAAATATTGGGGGGGCCCATACCGGGGTCCTGCCCCGGGAAGTTTTCTAAATTTTAGATGAAAATTAGTGAGTTTTAAAGTTTTTAAAATTTATTTTAGAGTCATATGATCAACATTAGAACCCCGAAAACTCGACTCTCTATAACTCCACACTCCGGGAAACTCGACAAGGCTGAAACACTTTTTGGCTTTGAAAAAAGAAACAAAACATAAACACGCACGGTATTTTCGTAAAAAGCTAATTTAATTTACAGTAACAATTATGCTTATAGACTATTACAGAGCAGTGAATATATAGCTCTGAAAAGACTGAAATGATATTTAAATAAATCCTAAACTATCATTAAAAGAATAAAACATAAAATATTGCTGTCGCACAGTAATAGCACTTTGATTAATAAGTGAAATAGCTAATTTAAGCTTACTTTGAATAAGGCTGAGGGTTCATTAAATAAAAATAATATCTCAAAGTTAATGCTTTAATACAGTTAATAAAGTTAATACAGTATGCCTAATACTGTATGTAAATACTGTAATACTGTATGTAAATAACGGGCTTTAATTGGGTCTTACACCCTAAAAATATTTAAGTATTTGAAAATAACTAATACAGTACTATAGTAATATAGAAATACAGTACTAAACTAGTACTAATATTTCGAAACTGAAAATTTAACATTCTGTATGTATTTAATTCTCTATTTTATAAAGATTTTTAATATCTGACAGTGAGTTTGGAGTAGCCCAATGCAAAAATCCTGAGGATCCATGTGGATCCGTGCTTTGTAACCATGTTTTTGCACCACTGTGACCCTAGGCAACAGTGGGTGCGTGATTTTTTTGGTGCAAGATGTAGCCATGGACATGCTATGTTATCTGATGGTGAATTTGGGGTGACCCAGTGCAAAGATCCTGTGGATCCATGCTTTGTAACCACGTTTTTGCACCATTGCAGCCCCAGGCAACAGTGGGTGCGTGATTTTTTTGGTACAGACTGTAGCCATGGACATGCTATGTGATCTGATGGTGAATTTGGGGTGACCCAATGCAAAAATCCTGAGGATCCATGTGGATCCGTGCTTTGTAACCACGTTTTTGCACCACTGTGACCCTAGGCAACAGTGGGTGCGTGATTTTTTTGGTGCAAGATGTAGCCATGAACATGCTATGTGATCTGATGGTGAATTTGGGGTGACCCAATGCAAAAATCCTGAGGATCCATGTGGATCCGTGCTTTGTCACCACGTTTTAAATGGGGAGGGAAGGAAAAACACAGAAGGGACAAGAAGCACAAGAGGGGTGTGCGGAGAAGCAGCTGGCTAAGAATGCAGGGGAGGAGTTTAACGGGGTGGGGGGAGGAAAGGAAGGCAAAAGTCCCCCCCCAAGCCAGCCCCCTCTCTCTCTCTCCCACCTGCGAGTCCCTAGAGCACGGAGAGGAGGTGGTGGTGGGCTGGAGCCTGCACGCAGTGTGACTAGGAAAGAATTAGAAGGAAGGACTCGATCCTTTCCTTAACCCTCTGCTTGCCAGGAGGGCAGGGGATTCCCTGCTCTTTGTTGAGTTTGAGCAAACGCAGCAACAGAAGCGGGTGGGCAGTAAGACCCTGAGGCAGAATGCAGGAAAGCAGCAGCTTCTGCCTTCCCTCCGCCCGACCGACCGATCTTATTTTTGCCTGATTTTTGCCTATTTTTGCCCCTGCGCTCCGGCTCCAGGGACCACACATTCGCTCAATAACACGCACAGACATTTCCCCTTACTTTTTAGGAGAAAAAATCTGCGTGTTATAGAGCGAAACTTACGGTAATAATTTTCTTAAATTATTGGGGGGGCGGAGCCCCCCCAAACGAATTTTTGAGGGGGCTCGGGCCCCCTCAGGCCCCATGGAGTCGGCGCCTATGAGCCAGGCTGAAACCTTGGAGTCCAGATTTTCACTTTTTGAAATATGGCAACTCTAGTTCACCTGTGTGGTTATATTACCTTATATATGCCCACTTGACAGCTGGGACTGCCCTTGTTAGAAGTTCCATGTAATACTCACTCTACATTTGCAAGAAATTGTGGCAGCACCTACCCTTCGGAACCCCCCACCTAGAATGATTAATATATAACACAGTCGGTATACCACGAGACTCTGAATCTCAGGGTTGTGGGTTTGAGTCCCACGCTTGGCAAAAGATTCCTGCATTACAGGGGGTTGTACTAGATGACCCTCGGGGTCCCTTCCGACTCTACAGTTCTGTGATTCTATTGATGTCAGACAGGTGCCTTCACTGTACTCTTTATGTTGCCTGCTAAAAACATTTTTGGTTAGGCAAGCCTATCCTGGTGGGTAGAATGTTCTTGGTCTACAAAAATGGGGAAGGAGGGGACCACTTGCAAGAAAGGTGGAACATAAAGGTATTAATAGATACATACATTGTGCAAGTAAGTGTGTGTGTGTGTGTGTGTGTGTGTGTAATGTAGTAATAAATCTAAACTATAAATTCATACAAACATAAATGCAGGACTAGCATTGGAGCCTAGACCCCAGATACTGTTTTGTTGGGGCGGGGAATTCAATCCCATACCAGCAAATTCAAGTTGCACAATTAAAGATGGTTTGTGCCACTTCCATGAATAAAAAATCAGGAAGTGATATGGAAATGTCCTGGAAAGTGTGAGATGACAATGGCTTAATGCAGCCTAGCCTTCTCACAAGCAAATCAGAATGAGTGATCAATAAATGGCTTGTCTGGACCAGCAGGTGAGGGAGGATTCAATTCTGCTGGCTGCAGGGATCTGCTTCTCTCCTTCTTGAGTCTGTCTGCCCAGCGCATTCCCTGTGGGAAATGCTCCACCGTTGCCTGCCTCTTTCCTGCCCAATGGCCCACCCATTGACATCCCCAGATTGCTCCAGGAAGCCTGACCCAGGGCGATCAAAGTCTATTGCCTCCCAACCCAGCCAAGATCCAAAGGCCACCAAATGGGCCTGATTCAGTTTTGAGATTCAGGCCAATCTGATACAGAGACCAATTTGTTAATGCAAACTGGCCCTTTCCCAAGCTGAGCGCTGCGTAACTTACCCGAAACCAGAGATAAGGCGACAGAAGAGGAAGAATCCATATCCCTGTACAAACGAGGACAGGAACGCAAAAGATGCATTGATGGAAAGAGACAGGATGAGGCATTTCTTCCGGCCCAGTTTGTCTGCCAGGCCACCCCACATAATAGCCCCCAGCATCATGCCCAGGTAGACAATCAGTCCTGTGGGAGAAACAAAGACAAAGGGGAGGTTTATTTTTTTATATATATAAATATTTATTAAGGTTTTTTTTATAAAAGAAATGCACAGATAATAGACAACATTAGTTATGTCATAACAAAATCTCATAACTTCTTTGGGCTTCCTCACGTCCCCTGCTCCCACTTAAATCGTTGAGTAATTTTTTCAAGCAAATTATCATCTTATTTACCATCTTATTTCCACTCATTTAAAAATAGTCTAGCAATTCTCCAGAAGGTTTATATTTTCCTTAATCTCAATTATCGTCAAATTCCGGTCTAATTTAGTGGTGGCCAATTATTTTATGATCAAGCATCCTTCTTAACATTCAACCAAATTACAATATTTTTGTAGATAAATCTTAAATTTCTTCCAATCCTCTTCAATCCTTTCTTCTCCCAGGTCTCGGATTCTGCCAGTCATCTCCGCCAGTTGCATATAGTCCATCAGCTGCATCTGCCACTCTTCCAGTGTGGGTAGATCTTGAGTTTTCTAGTTCTTAGCGATGAGTATCCTTGCTGCCGTTGTTGCATACATAAAAAATGTTCGGTCCTTCTTTAACACCTTCTGGTCGACAATACCCAGGAGGAAGGCTTCTGGTTTCTTAGTGAAGGTATACTTAAATACCTTTTTCAGCTCATTATATATCATTTCCCAGAAGGCCTTCACTTTAGGGCAGGTCCACCAGAGGTGAAAGAATGTTCCTTCATTTTCTTTACATTTCCAACATTTATTATCAGGCAAATGGTATATTTTGGCAAGTTTAACTGGGGTCATGTACCATCTGTATATCATTTTCATTACATTTTCTTTCAAAGCATTACATGCAGTGAAGTTCAGCCCATTGGTCCACAACCTTTCCCAGTCCTCAAACATAATGTTATGCCCAATGTCCTGTGCCCACTTTATCATAGCCGATTTAACCATTTCGTCTTGTGTGTTCCATTTTAACAGCAAGTTATACATTCTAGATAATACCTTAGTCTTTGGTTCTAACAATTCTGTTTCCAGCTTCGATTTCTCCACCTGGAACCCTAACTTTTTATCATTTTTAAAAACTTCTTTAATCTGAGCGTAATGTAACCAGTCTCGCACTTTATCCTTCATTTTCTCCAAACTCTGCAATTTCCAATTGTCTCCATCTTTATCTAATATTTCCCAATATTTTGGCCATTTGGCCTCCATATTGGGTCTTTTTCGGGCCTTAGCTTCCAGAGGGGAAAGCCACCTCGGAGTTTTGTTTTCCAATAAGTCCAAAGGGGAGGTTTAAAAAAAAAAAAGAGAGAGAGAGAAGAAATGAACCTACTTCATTCCAGACAAAGCAAAGCAAAACAAGACAAAAATCAGATATATGTAGCCATGTTGGTCCAGAAAATGGATAAAGGAGACATTTATTTGTTGGCACGTTATTGGAAAATGACTTAATATGCATATAGAATAAGAGAACAAGAAGGAGATACCTTTAAAGAAGATTGGAAAATGCTTATTGAATATATGGGGGGGGTGTACACTTGAAAACGTTGACAGCACTAAGATAAATTCAACAGTGTAAACAAGTTTTGATGGATATAATAATGGAATACTGAATGGTTTAGTTTATGTAAAATATGCAGAGATTTATGATATGAAAAATGAACCATGGAAGGAGAAGAAAGGAAGTCACTGATACTTTAAGGTTGTTTAAATGAATATTTTAAATTGTAAAATTTATACACATAAAAGAGGAAAATGACTTAATTTGTATCTAACCAAAGCAATATAGCTATCTCTTGAAATTCTGGAGTTTGCAACTCCCCAAATTGCATGCAAAATAGTTCATGGTAGGGGGAGATGCACAGCAGTGTATTAGTGATAAGGGTGTTGCATAAATATTAGGGGAAATTGCTTGTAAAAATGCAAATATATTGTGCAAATGAAAAATTTGCATGAAAATGCACACTTTAAAAAAATAATAAGTAAAGCAATGCAGAAAGGGTGCAAACTGAATTTAAGACTGGGAAAAAAGAGAAACTGAAAGAAGCCAAAATAGTCAGAGCAGGGAAGGGAGAAAATGGATTGGGTGGTGGTGGTGCCAGCTAGGGCAGAGTGTTTGTGTGTGTTGTGGGCAAGCATGAATCTGCCCCTTGAGGGGAAATTTTGATGGTTGGAGGGTATGCATCACTGCCCCACCCCCTTTTGCCTCTGCCCCCACCTATCACTGACATGTTGCCTACCTGGGAAGTTGCCTACCAGGGGAAGTGGCCCTCATTGCTGAAAACATCTTCTTGTCCCTGCTTTGCATGCAGAAGTCCCCAGAATATGGGAATCCTGGGTAAAAAGGACATTAGATTGCAAGACTCTGCACCCAAGACTGCCATGAGGTGTTGTGAACTGCAAAAAATAGAAGTGCCACATTTTTTGGGCAAATGGACTTGAACAATATAAGGAGGCTTCACGTGTTTATAAGGGACTGGACTTCCAGACTGATGAAGCATTCTGGGTAACCTGAGAATTCCTGCAGAAAGCCCAGTGAGATGTGTGTATGACTAGGAGTGGGCCTGTGTATGTCCTAGTGATTGTAGTGGGACCAAGGCTCACATAGGGATGGATGGATCAGTCAGTTTCAATTATCTCCATTTCTGCAGCCATTTGCGTTTTCCCTTCTGAATTCTTACAAAAATTCATCATGCTTCAATTTCTCCTCATATGCCTCTTCGTATGCATTTTAGCTAATGTGCCCTGATATGCCCATTTTTACAAGCAATTTCCCCTAAAATGATGCATTTGGGTATGTTATTTTTCACAGATATCCCACGCTATGTGCATTTTTGTACACACTGGCTGGAGAACAGCATTCCCAAACACAGAGAGGTGCTAATTTCAAAGGACGGCTGTGTTTCAGTCTGTGTACCAGTTTGAGAAGTGTGAATGCAAACAAAATCACATTTCTCCTTCAGCCCAAGTGTTAACTGCATAGAATTTCAGCCTGAGTTCATCTCAGCTCTGAGTGAGATTATGTGCCCACAAGAGGGCGCTGCGAGCTGAGTCATCAGCGATGCCTTGCCTGACTAGTTGTTGCTACACTCAGAGAGATCAGAAATGCCGTGAGCCTCAGGCGGCCTAAGCAGCTTAAGGGCGCACGTGTCCTCTGTATGTGCCACCAGTGACAGGGGCAGGTGTTTGGCATCTTAGCCCTGCTAACTCATCCCAGTGCAACTGCTGCTGCAGGAAGATCAGCAGGGGAAGAGAGTTCAGTTGTGCTGAAAACCAGGAGGTGGGAGTTTAAAAATGGATGTTAATATGTCTCTTTGATTCTGTGATTGGATGGCAAGCAATAATTTTGGGTGTTTCTGATGGATCCTGGAGAGGGGAGAAAATGTTAATGTTGAATCAGTTGCTCGGAAAGATTACCAAGTTCCTTCTTTCAACACTTCCCTATTAAATCCTGGATTTTGGAAAGAGTGCTAAAGGCAGACTGTAGGAATGGGTGCAAAATTCAACTTCCCAGCAATCACATCTTCCTTCCTTCTTTCTTTTACTGCAAGCAGCTAGTCCTCAGGTCTCTAAAGATACCCATGAATGTGAAATGGGTGAGCAATTCCCGGTGGGCCAAATCCTGAACTCCTCCAGCCTGGTGGTCCAGCATTGACAGGTGGGCAAGAACACTCGTCTGTCAATCATTTGACATTATAATGATGTCAGGTGATTGATCGGTAGCTTGATCCCACCCTTTCAACGTTGGTCCTGGGTGATGAGGTTCAGGCAACCCTCCCCCCCCCATTTACACTTGTTTAAGATGTGTGTGACTGCACACATGCACATCGTACAAAAAATGGAAGTGACCCAAATATGTCACAAAAAGGGTAGAAACAGGTGGCGGCGAAACTGGGTGTTTGCAGGTGGTGTTCAGACCCCTCGGCTCTCACTTGTGGGGTGCCTCAGGGTTCTGTCCTCTCCCCCATGCTTTTTAACATGTAGATGAAGCGGCTGGGACAGATCATCAGGGGGTTTGGGCTGGGTGTTCATCAGTATGCGGATGATACCCAGCTCTACCTCTATTTCAAATCAGAACCAGTGAAGGTGGTGAAGGTCCTGTGTGAGTGCCTGGAGGCGGTTGGAGGATGGATGGCGGCTAATGGATTGAAGTTGAATCCTGACAAGACAGAAGTACTGTTTTGGGGCGACAGGAGGCGGGCAGATGTGGAGGACTCCCTGGTCCTGAATGGGGTAACTGTGCCCCTGAAGGGGTGCACAGCCTGAGAGTCATTTTGGACTCACAGCTATCCATGGAGGCGCAGGTCAATACTGTGTCCAGGGCAGCTGTTTACCAGCTCCATCTGGTACGCAGGCTGAGACCCTACCTGCCCATGGACTGCCTCGCCAGAGTGGTGCATGCTCTAGTTATCTCCTGCTTGGACTACTGCAATGCACTCTATGTGGGGCTACCTTTGAAGGTGACCTGGAAACTACAAATAATCCAGAATGCGGCAGCTAGACTGGTGACTGGGACCACATAACACCAGTCTTGAAAGACCTACATTGGCTCCCAGTAGGCTCTCCATATGTTTCCAAGCACAGTTCCAAGTGTTGGTGCTGACCTTTAAAGCTCTAAACAGCCTTGGTCCAGTATACCTGAAGGAGCATCTCCACCCCCATCATTCTGCCTGGACACTGAGGTCCAGCGCCGAGGGCCTTCTGGTGGTTCCCTCACTGCGAGAAGCCAAGTTACAGGGAACCAGGCAGGGGCCTTCTCAGTAGTGGCACTCGCCCTGTGGAACGCCCTCCCACCAGATGTCAAAGGAAAAAACAACTACCAGACTTTTAGGAGACATTTGAAGGCAGCCCTGTTTAGAGAAGTTTTAATATCTGAAGGACGATTGTATTTTAATATTTTGTTGGAAGCACCCAGATGGGTGGGGTATAAATAAATATTATTATTATTATTATTATTATTATTACTATTATTATTATTCAGTGGTGTTTCAAATATACACGTGATTTCAGTTAAAGGCACCCCTGTTTGGGGAAGTTTTAATGTTTGATGTTTTATTGTGTTTTTAATGTTCTATTAGGAGCTGCCCAGATGGGTGGGGTATGTATGCATGCATGCATGCATGTAGAAATAAATAAATAAATAAATAAGCAAACAAGCATGCAGTGCCTTGGAACGTAACCCCTCCGTAAATGGGGGATTGCATATACTGCACAAGCTGCATTGAACTCCCCATGGATCAGCTGCAATTCCAGCCTGATTTCTGCAGAGTGTGGGTATGCCTGGCAGCTCCCAGCAGGAATTGGCTGGTGTGCCCAAACCAAGCGAGATTGAACTTGGGTTACCAGATGTCCCCGTTTCCCGGGGACAGTCTCTGGATTTGCAAATAAGTCCCCGGACAAACTCCATCCCCGGAATGTCCCCGGATTTCATCTAATGTCCCCGGGAAACGCAGCAGTGGCAGTCTCAGCAGCCCGGAGCAGTTAGCTCTGGCTGGTTTCAGGAGCTGCTCAGAAGTCCCCATATTATGGTGGTGCAGGGGCTCTAAGATGCAGCTTCCAGGCTGCCTCCACCTTCCCTGACCCCAGCAACTAAGCTGTGAAGGGAGGCTTCATGCTGCCTATCAGAGCAGCCTCCCAATTCCTACTTGTGTGCAAGCAGGAGCCGGGCAGGGATCTCTCAACTGTGAAGGAAAGCTTCACAGGAGGGGGCAGGGATCTCTCAGTTAGGCAACAGGAAGCCTCCCTTCCCAGCTGAGGGATCCCTGCCCCCTTCTGCTTGCATGAAAGTAGGAATGGGATTGGGGCTGCTCCAATGGGAAGGGAGGTATCGTGCTGCCCAAGCCTCACCACCGCCACTGCCGCTCTCAGCCCTCCTTCTCCATCTTCCATGCCTGACCCACCGCGCACCACCTCCCCATCACCACTGAAGAATCAACAACTCAGGGGCTGCCCAGGCTCATGGAGAAAGGCCGCCCCTCTGCCACCGCCATTGCTGCAGCTTCAACACCCTGAACATGTTTTGTTTTGTTTTGTTTTGTTTTGTTTTGTTTTGTTTTGTTTTGTTTTGTTTTGTTTTGTTTTGTTTTGTTTTGTGTTTTGTTTTGTTTTGTTTGTTTATTGTGTCCCCAGATTCATTGAAAAAAATCTGGTAACCTTAGACTGAACTCCCTGCATACCTGCTGATTTGCAGCGGGTGGGATGGGACAACCTTGTTTTCATCAGCATTCATACATGCCAGCCAGTTTCCAGCAGGAGCTTGCTGGTGCACCCGAACGAAACAGGAATGAACAGCCTGTGCATCAGGTAATGCGTGGGGTGGAGGTGAGGAATTCAATCATGTTTTCTGCAGCCACATTGCTACCCTCTCCACATCTGATGTTTCCTGATACATCATGGGCCAATGGAGGGTCAGGTTTGGAGGGTCAGGTTTGGCTGGATGTGTTGCCCACCCTTACTCTGCATCAACTGCTGGCTTTGGAATGAATTCAGTTCTCCTGACTAGTCAAAAATTCAAACCCAAAACGCTTTGCTAAATTAAAAAGCAATGCAGCACAACAATAATAATATATAAGAGAAACAGTGGATGATTTCATAACAAAAGCCTTTAAAGCTCATGGTAATCAGACCTTGGAGGAATCCATAAATACTGTAATTTCTCCTAATAAGAATGTAAGCAAATCCCTTCATAGTGAATCACACAGTATTTAAGCTTTTCAGGATTTTGGCAGCAAGCCAGCTGCTGTTCCCTTTCATTTATTCATTGTTCCACTTTTTTTCCAAGGGGATTGTTAGTCAATGGATTGATCATGCATGCAACTATAGACGACACACAAGCAAACACATCCATTACAGAGTGTACTCTGCAATGAGATCTTGAAACCCAATTCACAGCTGGTTTGTAAGCTGTATGCATAAAAGGGTCCTGATCACTGTATGGATTATTGGACCCCGAGGACTGGCAATCGGCAACCCTCAAGCTAAATTCAGCCCTTGGAGAGATGCCATCTGCCACTTGTCCCTCTCCCTATTGAAGTGGCCAGCCGTCTTTGCCGTTTGGTGCTTCTTGAATGTCTTTTTGAGACAGAGGTGGGCAGAAGTCAAGTTGGGATGTCCTAGTAGAAGTCTGCAAGATATACAACAAACTGGCTTCCAACACCAGTTGTTTAGCAACAGTAACATCAAAGGGGCTTTCTTCCTGGGACTGTTGGGATAGCTCAGCAGTTAGCGCATGAGACTCTTAACCTCAAGGTCATGGCTTTGAGACCCACATTGGGTGAAAGATTCCTGCATTGCAAGGGCTTGGGCTACATGACCCTCAGGATCCCTTCCAACTCTTCAGTTCTATGATTCTAGGATTCCCCCATAAATTAGGCTGCTAAAATGATAAAAGATAGCCAGGAGAGGCCTTTTCTGTGACCTCAGTTCTGTTCTGGTAGACAATGCAGAGCTTGTCAGTACAATGGGTCAGCATCCTGTTCTCACATTGGCATGTGGGAAGTCCACAAGCCACATCAATGGATCAGTGGTCTGACTTGGTGTGAGATTAATGGGGGATGAAGCTATCAAAGGCTACTAGCCATCAGAGCTGTGTTCTCTCCTCGTTTTCAGAAGCACCGTGCCTCTCATTATCAGCTGCTTGGAATTGCATGGGGATAACTCAGGTTTGGGTCCTGGTTGCAGGCTTCCCATTCAGGCATCTGGTTGGCCACTGTGAAAACAGGATGCTAGATTAGATGGGCCTTTGCTCTGATCCAGCAGCCAGGCTCTTCTCATGTTTATTTGCTAAAGCTCCATTGCTCAACCTCTGACCCAACCCCTCTCCAATACAGGGATAGTGGCCCACTGGTCAGGGCTGTTATACTGTTTACTGGGTGGGTGGGGACACTGGTGTCCTCCAGATGTTGAACTCCAGATGGCATAGTCCCAGACAATTAACCATCCTGGCTGGGGCTGATGGGAGTTGAGATCCAACAACCTCTGGAAGTCCAGAGGTTTGTCTCCCTTGGTTTGTTGCAGTTTGCTTTGGGTGATGCCTCTGGCTTAACCCCTTAGGCTTTCCACCTACACACACAACATGAAACTAAACCAAAGTTTGCAGAATTCAGCCCTTGTTACTCATCCTTTCCCCTCCTTCTTCTCCCTACCCAACTGTTGAAAAATAAAAATTAAGTTCCTTGGGGCAGAGGCAAACACAACACCTATTGCTTGTGCTACTCTGTCAAGCACTGTCAACAGTGAACTGCCATGCACAAAGTATTATGTGAAGCACCTTTTTCAGTTAAGACAGCTGCTGGGAGCTGCTGCCCAAAGTATCTGGAGGGCACCAGATTGGGGAAGAGCTGTACAGAAGCATCACCTGATGCCATCAAGGAAGTTCATGCATTCTGCCTGAGTTCACGCTGTTGCTCCCAGATTAAAAACTGAACGGCCAGGCTGGATAAATTGCTTTCTGCAGAGAAAATCCAACTTCCCAGCTGTTCATCCTAAGCTCCTTAAAAACGGAAGAACACACAAATGTATCTGATCCAGTGAGCCAACCCATCCATTTTGCTTTTAACAAAAGACCACGTTCTCATTCGAACACTAATGTGCTTCCCTGGCAGTCTATGCAGATACTGTCCAGGGTTGTTGTCAGGGAATAGGGAGCCTGGGTCTTTTGTGCAATCTCCAGCCCCTTCCCCTACTTGTGGGCTTCCCACAGCCACTTGGTGATTATAGGATGCATGAATAGATGGGTCTTTGGTTTGATCCAGCATGGCTCTTCTTATGTTCTTGAAGTCCCAGGTTCAAGTCCTGACACCTCCAAATAGGGCTGGCAGAGGTCGCTGTCTGAAACCCTGGAAAGCCCCTGCCCCAACATCTGGTGCTCTTCAGTTGTTGGGCTTCCAACTGCCATCAGCTCTAGCCAGCATGGGATGCTTGGAACTGGTGTGCCACAACATCCGGCAAGCATCATGTTGGCTATTCCTAGTTGGACCAGTAGTCCAATTCAGTGAAAGTATGTTCCTAAAAGGAGGGTGGTTCTTCTATGATTCAGCACATGCTTCGCATGCAGAAAGGGAAGGGGTCCTCTTGTCCTGTTTATTGGTTTCCCAAATGCATCTGGATGGTTAAATGGGCCTTTGGTCTGATCTGCCAATGCTGCCAACGCTCTTCTAATGATCTCAGAGGTCAGCAACTGGGAAGTCTTCAGCTTCACATGGTCCCATGAGTGACCCTATTTGGCACTCTGATCTCCCTCTGCTCTTATTATTTTTCCTGGTAGACATGCGGGTGAATGGAGAAGAAAACCTTCCTTCCTCTCACTAACATCCCTCGGTCTCCTCTCATCCCCTCTCTCATTTACATCATGAGCATGATGGATACATTTCAAAACAAGCTTGCCTCCCTCACATTACATGCATTTTTATATGAACACCAGGACTTCCTAGAGCACGGATTCCCAAACTTGGGTCTCCAACTGTTTTCATCATCCTTGACCACTGGTCCTGCTAGTTAGGGATGATGGGAGTTGTAGTCCAAAAACAGATGGAGACCCAAGTTTAGGAAACTCTGCTTTAGAGGTATCTATATTTTGGGGGTAGGGGCTGGGGGCCTCTAAAGCATGGAGCCAAAGAGTGGATTCAAGTGCAGCATGCCTCCAGCAGCTGGCTCCTTCTCCTTCTCCTCCTTCTCCTTCTGCCATGGAGGGGAAGGAGGGTCGGAACACCCTCTTGCTGGTGGTAGCACCAAGAGAAGGTGGAAGAGGAGCTGCAGGCAATTGAGCCATGTGGCTGCTGCATTTGGCTCTGCCCCCAACTCCTCCAGATGTCCTGACCTCATGCGTGTGACGTGGGGACATCGGTATGTCACAAACACGAGAAGAGCAAGATAAAAATGATTCACATAAATAAATTGGAATACATGCAAACATACATAGCCCCTAGCATACTGACTATCAGCTCTACAAATAGATTTGGGTTAGTTATATGCCCTTGAGGCCAGCAACCCAAGTTCAGGACCCATTCTGTTATTTATTCAAAATCCTGCCATATATATACTTTGTATCGACACCGAGCAGTAATGAAAAATCTCCCTAGCCAGGCATAGTCTAAAGCACTTGCGTCATTTAAAATTTCAAGGTGGGTGGGAACAGAACAGGGCAGATTTCTGGAGGAATGTTATTTCTACAATCCAAGTTTTCTCCCCCACTCATGCTGTGCAGTAGTCCAGGCACATTGAAATGACTAATTATTCTAACTAAGCCTGGGTTCATTCTTCATCATTTTATTCTGTGCAAGAAGCCTGGATGGAGGGAGGGCAGCTGCCTCTTGCAAAATGCAGATGAACTTCTTCCAAACTGGCTGAGAACAGCACCTATGCTTAAACCAGCCACTTAAGCCACTTTAAATCCAATATAAATTAATAGGGATGGGCTATCCTGAATCTGCTCTTGCCTGCTCTGGTTTTTTCCAGCAATGCTATGCTGAAAATCCCTCCTCCATCCCTCCTACCCCAACCATTCTCCATCAATTAATGGAACAGGAAATGGCAATCATACATTATCAAAGGTGAAGAGAAAAAAATTGTGAAATTCTCAATGGTGGGGTTTGATGTTTCATGGTATTTATCTTACATTTGAGGTGGCCAAATGGTGTTTGTGAATGTCCTTTCTTTATCCTGCAACTCATCTCATAAGACTATAAGAAGAACCTGTTGGATCAAGCCAATGGCCCCTCTAATCCAGTTCCTGTTCTCAAAGTGGCCAACTAGATGCCCTAATGGGAAACCCACAAGCAGGACCCAAGCACAAGTACACCTTCTGCGGCTTCCAGCAACTGGTATTCGGAATTATTATCGCATCCAACCATGGAGGCAGAGCATGGTGATCTTAAAGGTAAAGGTACCCCTGCCCGTACGGGCCAGTCTTGCCAGACTCTAGGGTTGTGCGCTCATCTCACTCTATAGGCCGGGAGCCAGCGCTGTCCTCAGACACTTCCAGGTCACGTGGCCAGCATGACAAGCTGCATCTGGCGAGCCATCGCAGCACATGGAACGCCGTTTACCTTCCCGCTGGTAAGCGGTCCCTATTTATCTACTTGCACCTGGGGGTGCTTTCGAACTGCTAGGTTGGCAGGCGCTGGGACCGAACGACGGGAGCGCACCCCACCGCGGGGATTTGAACCGCCGACTGTGCGATCGGCAAGTCCTAGGCACTGAGGTTTTACCCACAGCGCCACCCGCGTCCCTGGATGGTGGCCTTAACCTCCATCAATTTGTCCAATCCTCTTGTAAAGCCATCCAAGCCAGTGGCCATTGCTGCCTTCTGTGGGAGTGAATCCCATAGTGAATCCCATAGTTTAACTATGTGCTGTGTGAATAAATACATCCTTTTATCTGTCCTGAATCTCCCAACATTCAGTTTCCTTGGATGTCCATGAGATCTAGTGTTATGAGGGAGGGAGATGATAGATGATAGATCTAGCTAGCTATCATCTATCTATCTATCAGATAGATAGAGAGATAGATGATAGATGATAGATAGATGATAGATAGATGATAGATAGATAGATAGATAGATAGATGATAGATAGATAGATAGATAGATAGATAGATAGATAGATAGATATAGATAGATGATAGATAGATAGACAGATGATAGATAGATGATAGATAGATAGATAGATAGATGATAGATAGATAGATTGATAGATGATAGATAGATAGATAGATGATAGATAGATGATAGATGATAGATAGATAGATAGATAGATAGATAGATAGATA